>NC_060209.1:160813750-162130000 GCF_021130785.1 Homalodisca vitripennis
AAATAAACAATATAATATAAACGAACCCAACTCCAGTTCTAGGAAATAACAACGCGCGGTGTTCTGTATCTATTGTGCACAATTTGCATATCCTCCCACAAGTGATACAGCAGAGCTATGCTGACCTAATCTCTTTACTGTACAAAGTGAGAGATTCCCTTGATCTCACTGAACACAATGGGATACTAAAATGTGCCTCAGGTATCTTGCCTTTGTCGAACAGAATATGTAATACTTGGTTAGGTGAGATTAGATACATGTTGTACAGTCCGCATTCAATTTGGTGCCTCAGTAACTAAAAACTATATTAGGAAGAAAAAATATATAATGTTATGTACACGCATAATATCGTGAGTTAATTATCAATATTAAGGGGAAAATTTAAATACTCAAGAGGATAGATAGATAATTTTCAATCTGTATGCCCGCGCGATACCATAAGAGCTAAGTGACTTAGAGACTTGTAATATTGCATGAAGTTTGATTTCTAAATACAGTAAGCATCATTTAGTTTGATGTAGGTGCATGTCATTCCATAAGATTTGGTTGAGCTTTAAAAATATTTCGAGATTGGTGTAATATAATATATAAGCCATGCGAGTAAATTACTTAATAAATAATCTTGTTTAACTAACTGAGGACAATTAAATTAAATGTTAATATATGACGTAGTTACACGTATTGTGCCATACGTGTATGGTAATAACTATAGTTAGTTTATGCATATTCTCACCTTGATACTCAGTATCAAATACTCGTATATGTTTGTGTTACTGATATATTGTATTTTAGTGCCAAAATTTACCTTTTCTTATTCTTTCTTACGTTTAAAACTTTAATAATTGTACACCTGAATAAGAAAGCAGATACCAGTTTACAAAACGTTATTTGTGTTGGAAACATCCTGTCATCTATTAAATATAGCCAGGTATCTAAATAACGTTTATTAAGTTGGCTGTAAAATAATTACATTTATACTGTCTAATCCAGAAGAGTTTGCTTTTCCCCTTACTGGAAAGTTTATGGTTTATAATATAGAAACTGTTTTTCTTGTATCTCTGATAAAGCCAAGTTTTACTTTCTAGTGCATTACGGTAAATAAATCTTCAGGAACCAATACAGAACATTCCACTAGTTGTTCTGAGTGACGTGAACTTTGGAACATGATGGATTGTGGCCCGCTGTTTACATTACCGTAGTCGGAAAAGCTCTCTCCCGATACATTTTCTATACTATATGTACCATCTTTCGATCCTTGAAGGATTCCATACTAATTTTGTTTCTTTCAAAATAATAATTGATGCTATAAGATCCAAGGGTCTTAACTTAGATATTTACTAAGTAAGAATTCAAACCACAAGATAACAACTCCGTTCAAACTACTAAGTTTTAACTTAATTATCAACCATAATACTATCATATTGTGAGTAGTTTATCGAAAAATTAACTACTCACAATATGTGAGATCTGTCTCTTAGCAGTGCCGTACTGGGTACTTCTGTTGTGACCTTTATCCGTGAAGCTTGTGTAGTAGCAGCACTTGATGTGGCGTTTTGTTCAACTTCTGAATGACCCTGAAATAATATGCTTACTTTTATATATATATATATAAGTAAGCATATTATATATATATATATAAAACTTCCTTATTTACTTTATATATGTATTTTTATTACATAGCAATTTAAATTCATAGCAAATTCTGGAGAACTGCATATATTTAATTATTTTCGTACAGTATTGAATTAAAACTATCTCTGTTATAGTTGTATACATTTCCAAAAAAAAAAACACTCTTCTCATTGAAATATTGGATACTGGAGAAATTTTATAAATTAATGTATATAGTTTTATGAATCATTAGGTTTTTATGTGCCAACCAAAAGGTTCCCTACCACTATTTCAGTTATAATTTTCCAAATTAAACCCTTTATGAAGTACAATAATCAACAAATTAAAAAACCATATTTTTTTAGATTTGTTTATATTCTATAAGATTTACAGATTGCTCCCACTCAAAAGAAAAACAATCATCATTTAGTTTGAAGCACTGGGAAAACAGAGAAATGTCGCTATTTGAATTTATGCAATGAATATTGTATAAATAGCTCTTAGACCAAGTTTGTACAACGTCTCAGCATGAAATTTATAAAAGTAATCTACTTTTTTAAAGAAATAAGTTATATTTAAATAGTAACTTTACCTTGCAATAAAAACTGTTATTAACATATAAATACAGATGTTCTTAAACACCTACTGTAATGTGAATTTTTGAATTGTGAGTAAATTGGCAACTGGTAGAGTCCAGTTACTTTGGCAGCCATATTATTCAACTCTGCTCTTATTTGCACACCGTCATGTTCCCTGTATTATCTTCGTCTGATCCCAGGCTTTGTGTCCAACGGGCGCTTGTTGAGTCTATTTACGTTGGGGAGGCCAGATTATTCAACAACTTTCTCTAGAATTTGCTATGAATTTCAATTGCTTCGATCCTTGAAGGATTCCATACTAATTTTGTTTCTTTCAAAATAATAATTGATGCTATAAGATCCAAGGGTCTTAACTTAGATATTTACTAAGTAAGAATTCAAACCACAAGATAACAACTCCGTTCAAACTACTAAGTTTTAACTTAATTATCAACCATAATACTATCATATTGTGAGTAGTTTATCGAAAATAAACTACTCACAATATGTGAGATCTGTCTCTTAGCAGTGCCGTACTGGGTACTTCTGTTGTGACCTTTATCCGTGAAGCTTGTGTAGTAGCAGCACTTGATGTGGTGTTCTGTTGAACTTCTGAGTGACCCTGAAATAATATGCTTACTTATATATATATATATATATATATATATATATATATATATATATATATATATATATATATAGGGTATATATAAAACTTCCTTATTTCCTTTATATATGTATTTTTATTACATAGCAATTTAAATTCATAGCAAATTCTAAAGAACTGCATATATTTAATTATTTTCGTACAGTATTGAATTAAAACTATCTCTGTTATAGTTGTATACATTTCCAAAAAAAACGCTCTTCTCATTGAAATATTGGATACTGGAGAAATTTTATAAATTAATGTATATAGTTTTATGACACATCATTGCATACTTATTATTCTACCCTTACATGAGAATAGTTCTATGTTAGCTCTCCATTTTTTTTCTTACCACACATTATTTGCCTTCCTTTCTTGTCAGAACGCTATCCCAAAAATAAAACACTTTATATTTCCTTTTTTTTCACAGCTAAATGTAAAACTGATGTTTTAAACATGTGTTATTTTCGGCAATAACCTCAAAATTACTCCAAAAACGTGTATCATATTTTTTAAAACAATTATTGTTTTACTGTTCAAATATTATATTGTCACCTTTACAACCAGTATAAACTTTTTATATATTTTAATGTGTACCACCGATGGTCCATAACGCTCATAGTTATGAACCATAGTCTAAATCGATTGTGAGCGTCATCTACAACGACGCAGAGAGACCTGGCTTTTTACAAATCTGGCAGCTGATGTGTCTTTTCTGATGTGCGCATGAAAACGCTTAATTTTTTGGCGCGCATTTGCTGCAATTTTTTTTTTCAATTTTTTATTGCCAGGACACAATCACATGTATAGCAATAGTCAAGATATTCTAAAATTAATATCTAAAATTTAAAACTTTCACATCGCCTCAAACCACATTCAAACGTACAAATTTTCAGCCAACTCCACATTCATCCAGCCAATATTCCCATTTCCAGCGCCGGTAGTCAGTTTGCTAATTGTGCGGTCACCCAGTCGAATGCCATAAACTCGTCAGCACTGTAAAATGCTTGCGACACTAAAAAGCGTCTTAAACGAGTTTTTAACACCTTAGGCGTTGGGGCATTTCTTAACTGATCTGGCAACTTGTTGATGAACCGAATACCTGCCTGGGAGGGCAAGTGTTCGTAAACCCCCGTCCTGTGTCTTCCAGTTCGGTAGGCATCTCTGCCTCTTGTCTCATACTCGTGTATGTCACGGCCCCGGGTTAATGCACATTTGGACAAACAAAATGAGCTTGTCTCAAGAATTTAGAGACAAGGCAGAGTCAACAGTTGCAACGTTTTGAAGGCTTCTTTGCACGATTCTCGGAATTTCATTTTTGCGATTATGCGAATCGCTTGCTTCTGAATTTTGAATGCTCGGAAGAAATGGTTGTTTGCGCAGGCTCCCCATAACACCAGACCGTAAGTGAGGTGGGGGTAGATCAAGCCATAATACGCCGTCATCAGTACCTGAGTAGGGCAGTACTTGGCTAAAGACCTCAAGACATAAATGCCTGAGGACAGTCTGGAACAAACGTGCTCAATGTGAGCATTCCAAGTCAATCTTCGATCAAGGAATATTCCCAGAAACTTTGATCATTCGACTTCATCCAGCACTGTGTCTTCCAATAATACGGCTGCACCGTCATTGAGATTTCCTGATCGCAGTGCGAAAGTCAGGACGTTTGACTTTGAAGAATTTGCTTTGAGGTTGAGGCTATTGAAGTGCTGGACACAACTGTTGACGTCGAGAAAGCTTTGTTGTTCCAGAATCATTTTGGATTTGCTGGTAAAACAAAGTGTTGTGTCATCAGCATACTGCACAAGTTTCCCGTGCAGTAGTGATGAGTCTATGTCATTGACATAGATGAGAAAAAGAATTGGACTGAGAATTGATCCTTGAGGGACTCCATATCTCAGCTGCAACGGCTCGGAAAATTTGTTTGAGATTTGAACAAGCTGTTTTCTGCGGCTTAGAAATGAGCTAAGCCACTGAAGAGGCACGCCTCTGATGCCATGGGATTCAAGTTTGTCAAGCAGCTTCACGTGGTCGACACAGTCGAATGCTTTAGTTAAGTCGAGAAATACACTTAAAGTGAGATTTCGACTTTCTAATCCCTCTACCACCATTTCAACAAGACTCACAATTGCATCAATTGTCGACTTGCCCCTTCTGAAACCGAATTGGTGTTCAGAAAGAAGGTTGTGATTATTCAAAAACTGAAGCATTCTTTGTAAAAAGATTTTTTCAAAAATTTTGCTCAGAACAGGCAAAATAGAGACAGGCCGATAATTATTTGCAGAGCATGGGTCGTCTTTTTTGAAGATTGGGCTCACCTTTGCAATTTCGGAGAAAAATTTTAATTTCTCTCTCGAAACCAAAATTCCTTTAGTGATCCATTTATTGTTAGTCCTTTTGGGACAACATTTAATTGATTTTTGAGGACAGCACACATTTAAATGATAGTTAAAACATTCCGTGAAAACTTTAAAGTTCTGTTCTAGAGGTTGAGACCAATTCAAGAATTCCCACTTTTCTTTGGAAAGAGATGCGTTGAGGAGAGCGATATTTTGTGGCCTAGTGTCTCTTATTGTTTTTGAGATTTTGGGCTCCCTTAAAATTTTTTCTCCACTGATTTTAGCCTCTTGGCCATAGTGGTCTGATATTGCTGTGTTAACCACCTCAACTGCGACACTTGGTAAGTTGGTGATCACATTGTCAATTGCTGACTGTGATGTTGCTGTCACGCGAGTGGGTGTTGTGACTGACAGCATGAGGCCAAAAGACCTCAACAAATCAGACAAACGTTTTGTGGATGGGTGGCATCTGTCCAAGGCGTCAATATTGAAGTCACCCATAATGACAAATTCCTGTTTGCGATTTGTTAGGTCAGTCAGCATGGCCTCGAATTTGGAAAAAAAGTTCTCTACATTTCCACTGGATGACCTATAAATTCCGATGACAGCCAATTTGGATTTTGTCGTGTGAAGTTTGATTCCGACTGCTTCAAAATCTTTTTCAATCGTTTCTTTGATGCAAACAGTGTCAAAAGTGAAATCCGTTTTCGCAAAAATTGCGACTCCTCCTCCTTTGGAGAGTTGTCGACAGTACGAATTTGCCAGCTTGAATTTTGAGATTTGACAACGGTCAATGTTTTTGTGGTTGAAGCCATTTTCAGTAACTACAAGTACGTCAGTCTGTAAGTCCTCGCACATGAGCTGAATTTCATCCAATTTGTTTGTCGCTAATTGCGCGTTTTGATGAAGCAGTCGTATTGAATCGTGATTTTGAAATTTTGAGCGCTTCTGTTGATGATTTATTTCGTTTGTCAATTTAGTCCGGCGCTGGTTTGCTAATCAATTTAGTCCGGACCTGGCAATGTTTGCTAATTCAAGTCATATAACATTCCTGCGGTTGTGTTTTCAGCTACTGCTTTGTATTCTGTTTCTGGTGTTGTTATTGGTATGTGTTCTGTAATTTCTGATTAAAAGTCATTCTTGTGTATCAGATAACTGTGTAGTGAGTTGAGAAGTAAAAGTTAGAGGAAATATTGATGATGATTCCATTGGTAGATATCTTGAACTAGACCCACCAGACTTGACTGAATTTTCAGTTTCAGAAAGTGAGCATGTTTTTTTCAAGTCATAGTGGAAGTGATAGCTCTGATTATGAAATGGAGGGGTCTGCAAATTTAAATCCTGAATAGCTTAAGGGAAATGGGCAGGAATGGCGTGGTCCTGAAAATATTGATGGCAATGATACTGAAAATATTTATGGCATGATCCTGAATATATCTATGACCATGCGGGAAACAAGGATGTTTATTTTATTTTTATTTTATCTCTGGCAATAAAAGGGTTTAATTTGTTTTAAATTAAGACCTTTTAGATTTCTTCCATTATGTATAGTGAATTACGTGAATACCCCTTTGCAGACAACGAAAGGATTCAATACGATTTTCACTTAAGTGATCGTTTATCGGCGGTCGAATCGTTTGTCACTGACGAACTAGTACTTCTCGTTGTGACTTAACCTAATCAGTTCTTAGCATCTAATCCTGTGCGTAGGAGGTCTTTTATGAGACGTTGTATGGATAGTACACCAGAGAAAATAAATACATTGTTTGGCATACTAATAATAATGGGCATGACTCCGCCTCCTAAAATTAGACCCTGATGTGATAACGAATTGTTTCCAAATAAATTGTATGAGGCACATGAAAAGGGCACATTTTGAGATGCTTCTGAAATATTTTGGTTTTTGTAAAAAAGAGGAAGTAAGTCAGAAGCACCATACATTAAATCAACTACAGGCGCTCGTAGATCTTGTTAATGCCCGATTCCAAGCCGTAGTCATCGATAAAAGTATAATTTTCAGGAGAGAAAAACCTAAACAAAAAATAAATATTGCATTTAAATCTTATTAACGATCCCAATAATAACAATTTTGTAAATAAATAACAACTATTATGAAATTCGTTAAATTTTATTATTAAATAAATAATACATTGTAAATATAGTTTGATATCTGTTTAGAAAGTCTCAGACATCCAAACATCTGACCAAACAATTTGTGTTTTAAAACCATGTTACTGGCTGACGTTAAACCCCTGCGGGAGATGTAAAGTTACACTGTTTGTCTGAACCAGTGTTGTCGCAGTTCATTCTCCGTACTCAGGTTCCGTGATATTTAATTTAAAATATGAATTAGTCCATATTCCATTACTTTGAATTCTGTTTTTCCCTCAACTCACATTTGCGTACATTGCGATACATTTATTTTATACTTAATATCGATTCTATTGGCTTCTGTATGGTTAGATATCATGTAGTGTCTTATTTAGTTTACTATTTAGGTTAATTACTTCTCTTCTGACTGGCAATGTGGCGCCTGCATTGTTATTCCCGCATCGGAAAATCTTAATAAATATATAATGAATACATTTTGTGGTGTATTATTTTTTTCTTTGCTGTTTAGCCTTTAAAATGAACACCTTAAACATTTCTAGTGCTGAGCATTTGTTTCCTTAGGATGAGTGTACTGAAATTAATTATCATTTGCAAATAAGGTAAAGCCTCTAGATAATTTTTTAGATCTGAGCTGTTAAAATGCTTTTTATGTTATAATTGGCTTTTATGAACAGCCCTAAAAAATGTAGGTATCCAATACGTATGAAGAGTGTTTAGTTTACGTGTGTAATATCGTGGTTTTACACAAGTTCACGCAATTGTTAAAACAGTTTTAAAAATCTCGTCCTCAATACGTTTTCGCTCAAATTTCTAGTCACACACAAAATAACTAGGCACTTTTCAACATGGATTTGATTGTATCTCTGGCACTAAAAGGGTTTAATTTGTTTTAAATAAAACCTTTTGGATTTATTCCATTTGACATTGCACAAAACAATTTCCCATTTAATTTTGCTTACACACATTCAAAGCGTGACTAGCTAAATGTGTTTCTACGTCACTATGGATAATTTAAAATCGATGGCCTGTTACTCTCTACGTAAAGGATTCGAGGTTTGGCCGACATAATCTTTTTCACAAAAATAACAATTAAATTGATAAATTAGGTTTCATGTTGATATTTTTATTGATAGGATATATATTATTGGTCAATCATATTACTTTTGAAACTTTTGCTTGCTTGTTACTATGATTGTGAAGGTTGCACATAGAAATTTTAAGGAAGGTTGACAACCAAAGTGATGTAGTTTTGTTTATAACGTAAGCACATGCCTGCATTTTTTCAATATTGTTTTATTTTTTAAATACAACTCTTGGAGATTTGCATATGATTTGATTGACAATGTGTAAGTAGCTAGAATACTGTCCTCATAATTTAGATGGTTTTGTGAAGGACAGGATAAAATTTGGTTATGAACTTCGGGTTGTTTTGAGAAAATAATGGTTGTTTTTATTTGTTGCTTGATTCTAGATTTGCTTGATAAAATGGTTTGTAAATATTCTATTAAAAATTTAATATCTAGAATATTTTAAATACATTTATTTCATTATCGTTACTACCAGATAAAATGCATTATAGATTCACAAACTACATCGATTAAAAGCTACATAAATACATTTACAAGCAATATACCATGGACACATTTGCCATAATCACCATCACAGTTCTGATTAAACTTGACATACGATTAATACGGCTCTTAGGATTTATAAAACTACACATTAGGTATTGGACTGACCACGCTAGCTCACAAATATGTCCTGCCCAGATTTGCAGCCATCGTATGGCAATATTACATCCATACATTTTTCAGAATTGTTTTGCAATGTTTCAAAGTCGTATTTAGGTATTTTATTTTTATCTGCATTTTAAAACAAGTTGGAAGGAAAAGCATTCAAAATGTTCAAAATGTGTATCACCCAGCTATTCTGTACTCATAACTATTTAGATAATAATTGTAAAGTTTAACTCTATTCCAAATTTCCGGGCTTTCGTGTTTAAAAGAATCTTGATTCTTAATAATATATGGTGTATGGTATTAATTATATATCGCAGAAGTGACCATCGGCATCGTAACCAATTGACTGTTGAAAAACAGACTCAATGGGTATATTGTTTTTGTACCATTCTAACACGCTTGGGATAGCTCATAATCACTATAAGATATTTCAATATTCTGCCTAATCCATTTAAGTTTAAAGAGCAATTTTGAAGATTGTTCAAGTGTAAAATAACGTCTATAAGTACTCGTGAAATTACTCAAATTTCTCTACTAACAACCCTGATATTTTAAGGAATAAAATTTTAACTATTTTAGATAAATGTCAACGAATCCTAAAGTCGGAATTACAGTACTATTTTGAACACTAAAAGTATTTAAGTCCATGTTCATGCCAGTGTCCATGGCTAGCAGGTTCAGATGACAAAGGAAATTGTTAATAGTTGTTGTTTTGGACAAAAGGCTTGTATGAACGTTTCTGTTTAGGATTGATTGTATATCCGACGCCAAAGTTGAATTTAGCTTGATGTGCCAATCAAGGAAATATGTCGAAAACTTTATACTTTAGGTTATTTTAATTTACTTCTAATCCAAAACATTTCTGGTGACATAACTGAAATTGCTTTATTACTCTGATCAAAAATGTATATAAATATAACGTTATGGGAAGCCCACTTCTGTCAAAACCAACTAAGTTGATTTGTTTAACAAACTTTAAATCTGTAGATCAAGCTAGATAGTAACTTTGCCTTTAATATCTGCTTTACAGTACTGATAAATCACTGCATACCTAATATTTATGAAACTACGTATATGTTTGCTATAACTAGAAATTTGCCTGCTCTGTCTTCAACAACGGTTGCTGATAAGGTTGAAGTAACAATTTTTCTTACTATATGCTTTTAACACTATAAAGGAAAAGTAAATTAAAATAGTGGTTAAAAAAATGTAAAATATAATTGAGCTGTCATATTATAATATTACATAACAGGTGATTATATTTAACACGCTATTTAAATTAATAACTTGTTTGCAGCAATGCATTTCTTATGTACATTTTCAAACTCACTGTAGATATTAAAATTGTTATATATTCTTATATAATTTATAATATATATTCTTATATAAGTCGCTAACACACAATCGCCAGTAGTGGATATACTTAACGGAGTTAGAAGAGATAATGATTATTATGTGAATTTTGACATAGACTTACCGAGCATCAGCAGTGGATTGATAAACGAAAGAGATATAAGAGCTAAAGGCTCTGACAACTGAAAACGTATGACTAGTGTTAGGAGAAAGTCTTCAGATAAAATTAAGGAAATCTTCGACCAACGAATACATACTGGACAAATAATGAATCCAGTCATTTTTGATCCTCCGATGGAGTATAATCTGAAATTACCAGGTGACGATAAAGTTCAGGCGCCAGGAAGACTGGGAGTACGCAGAACCTCTTCCTCAAAGAAGAAGTCACAAGAGATTGATCACCATAGGTTTGTTCCTCTTCCTGCAAAGTTGTGTTTTACGTGTGGAAGAAGCTGTAAATAAAGCTCAATGATAGCCCGTGACAATTTATCATTCGACTATCACATGGATTGCTGAGACCCACAGCTCACGTTTCCTCTGAAAGGCATGGGGATGTGCCATTCACACTGCTAGCATTATTTGGACAAGATTTTGTGGAAAGGGGCTAGCTTCAGAGAGCAGCTAGCAGTATGGGATAGATATGCCTTGAGTAATTCTGATGCGAGAGCAATAAAGATTGACTTTCTGTGAAAATCATACTGTAGGAAATACCCCCATACGATATAAGAACTACTTCAAGAGTAAAAATTCCTGTTAAGTTCAATGAATTGTTGAAAACCTAGTAAACACACTAAACGCATAGAGATCGCTCTCATAGGGACCTGTTGAAAGCCATCGCTTATTATGATCGGGAAGAAGCTCTAACAGCAAGCCTCAAAAACGGCACCTGTACAGTTGGCATCGGCAGAAGATCAGGAACTGGCTTTGTCAGTTTTTCTGAAGATGCAGGTGGAAGTAGTGGAAAGAATCTTGAATTGAGGGGAGAAATCAATCTGAGGGCGTCACTAAAATTAAAGAAGAAACCACAAGAATTGGTTGTGTAGAAGGGTAACTAAATATACTGATGGCACCTTTTGTGATAAAACAAGAATTCCCATCCAGAGACAGTATGATGATTCCGCTAGCATCCGTAAAAATCAGGAACTTGCGAACTTAAACCAAACAAATTGCGTCATTGAGATTGAAACAGTTTCAATTGACTGGAATGCATTAGACATTATGGAGGATATTTAGGCATCATCGGATTTGATTTTATCTCTGGCACTAAAGGGTTTAATTTGTATTAAATTAAGACCTTTTGGATGTCTTCCATTTGACTTTGCACAAAACAATTTTCCATCTGATTTTGCTTATGCACATGTACAGCGGGACTGGCTACGTCACTATGGACCATGTCAAATCGATATCCTGTTGCGTAAGGGATTCGATGTTTGGCCGACATAATCGTTTTCATAGGAATTGCAATTAAAACAGGATAAAATTTGGTCATAAACTTCGGGGTTTTTGATAAAATAATGGTTGCTTTTATTCTTTGCATGATTCAAGATTTGCTTGATAAACGTTTTTTTAATATTATATTAAAAAATTAAATATCTAGAATATTTTTAATGTATTCATTTAACTTTCGTTGTAACTAGATAACGATTCAACACAGATTTACAAACTGCATCGACCAAAAGCTACGTCAATGCAGGTACAAGCAATATATCATGGACGCATTTACTATATTATCACCATCACGGTTCTGATTAAACTTGGTATACGATTAGTGCTGCCTTAGGAATTATAGAACTTCACTATTGACAGAGCACGGTAGCTCACAAATATGTCCTGCCCAGATGTGCAGGCATTGTATGGCAATACGACATCCATCAAATTTTCTGATTTATTATTTGCAATGTTTCAAATTGGTATTTAAGTATTATATTTTTATCTTCATTTTATAACAAAATGGAAGGGAAAGTAGTAGTTCAATATATGTACCACTCAGCTATGCTGTACACATAACTATTTAGATAATAATTGTAAGGTTTAACTCTATTCCAAATTTCTGGACTTCCGAGTTTTCAAAAATATTGATTCTTCATATTATATGGTGTATGGTATTAAATAAATATAGCAGAAGAGACCCTCGGCATTGCACACAATTTCCTGTTGAAAAACAGAGACACAAAGGTTATATTGTTTTAATTACATTATTAAACTATTGGGATGTCATAATCACTTAAAGATAATCCAATATTCTGCACGATCAATTTATGTTTAAAGAGCAATGTTATGTCTTGTGGGAGAGTAAAACAATTTTTAAATGTACTAGTTATAAAACTCCAATTCTCTCCTAACATTCAGGGGCCATAATGACGACTCTTGTAACTCTTGCAAGAAAGGAGGCGATTTACTGTGTTGTGACAGATGTCCAGCCTCTTTTCAATTCGTTTGCTACAGTTCTCCCCTTGATGAGAGTTACCGAGCACCAGCAGTGGACTGACGAACGAAAGAGATAGAAGAGCTAAAGGCAAAGCCTCCCAAAGACTGATGTCTAGTGTTAACAGAAACCTTCACAAAAATTAAGGTAGTATTCGACCAACTAATCCATACTGGTTAACTAAAGAATCTAGTCAATTTTTTAGTTAACGTCTCCTTCCTCCTGTATCTTCAGAAAAACTGACAAAGCCAGTTCCCGATCTTCTGCCAATGCTAAGTGTACAGGTTCCGTTATTGAGTATTGCTGTTTAAGCGCTTCTTCTCGATAATAATAACGATCGCTTTCAACAGGTCCCTATGAGAGCGATCTCTATGCGGTCACTTTTTGTAGTAGGTTTTCACCAATTCAGCGACCTTTACAGGAACTTTGATTCTTGAAGTAGTTCTTATCTTGTATGGGTGTTATATCATACTGTACGATATTCGCAGAAAATCAAGCTTTATTGCCCTTCTGTCAGAATTATTCAAGGCATATTTATCCCATAGTGCTAACTGCTCTGTGAAGCCTTCCCTTTTCCACAATATTTTGTTCAATTCAGTGCTATCAGTGTTAAGCGCACATACAGATGCCTTTCGGAGGAAACCTGAGCGATGGGTCTAAGCAATCCGTGTGATAGTAGAGAGAACAATAGTAACAGGAAACCAATGAAGCTTTATTTATTTTTATTTATAGCTTATTCAAAACGTAAAACACAACTCTGGTGGAAAAGGGACAAGCCCCCAGTGATGAAGCTCTTGTAGCTTCTTCTTTGAGGAAGACGTATTGCGTACTCCCAGTCTTCCAGGCGCTTGAACTTTATCGTCTTCTAGTAACAAAACTTTCAATTTTTAATCCATCGGAAGAACAAAATTGACTAGATTCTTTAATTGTCCAGTATGGATTAGTTGGTCGACTACTTCCTTAATTTTTGTGAAGGTTTCTGTTAACACTAGTCATCAGTCTTTTGGAGGGTTTGCCCTTAGCTCTTCTATCTCTTTCGTTCTTCAATCCACTGCTGGTGCTCGGTAACTCTCATCATCAAGGGAAGAATTGTAGCAAATGAATAGAAAGGAGGCTGGACATCGGTCACAACAGAGTAAATCCCCTCCTTTCTTGCAAGAATCACAATAGTCGTAATTATAGCCCTTGTCCGGCCTTTTCAAGTATGAGTGTACGTCCAAAACTTCTTTTTCCTTTACTTTCCCATCATCTCTGACAGGAGATGCTATCACAGTACGAATTTCATCCATCGAACCTCCAGAAGTATCCAGATCGTACGCAAACTTCGACGACATTATTTTCGCTTAGCAAATATTTGACATAATTTATTGTCAAAAATCACAATTTCAAATTAACTGTAGAAACTGAACGATGATGCACTTGCATATTTCTATTCAATAAGTATTAGAAAGTCTAGTTTAAATCACTCTCTACGGTATTTTTATAATAAAACTTCCCAAATAAATATGTACAATACACAACTCCATCAAAAATACTACATTATATAAGTATATATAACATTTTCGGCTTGTTTAAGGTTACATTTTCAATGTAAACTACGCAGTTACAGTCGGTATTACATCTACCACTACCAACTCTTCCACTCTCACAAACATAACTGACCTTTAGATTTTTACACATTTTCTTGATTGGGACATCAAGGTAAATTCAACTTTGGTGTGGGATATACAATTACTTCTAACTATAAACGTTCTTAAAAGCCTTTTGTCTAAAATAACAAACACTCATAATTTCCTTTACCATGCAAACGCATGATATTAATTGAAAGAGCGTGTTAAACATAATCACCTGTTATGTAATATTGTAATATGAAAGCTCAACCATATTTAAAATGTTTTTAACGACCATTTTAATTTACTTTACATTTATAGTATTTAAATAATATAGCAAGCTTGATAGTAAGAAAAGTTGTTACTTCAACCTTATCAGCAAACGCTGCTGAACACAGAACAGAACAATTTCCACTTATAGCAAAAATATACTCTTACCTGTACAGTTTCGTAAATATTAGCTATGCAGTGCATAGTTACTATCTATCTTGTACTACAGATTAAAAGTTTGTTACAAAAACCAACTTAGTTGGTTTTCACAGAATAGGCTTCCAATACCGTTGTATTTATATATCTTTTTGATCGGAGGAATAAAGCAATATCGGTTATGCCTCTAGAAATATTTTAGACTTGAAGTAAATTTAAGTAGCCTGAAGTATAAAGTTTTCTACATATTTTCTTGATTAGCACATCAAGCTAAATTCAACTTTGGCGTCGGAAATACGATCTATCCTAAACAGAACTAATTATACAAGTCTTTTGTCCAAAATAACAACTGTTAAATAATAATTTTCCTTATCATCTGAACCTGCTAACCATGGACACTGGCATGAATATGAACCTAAAATATGTTTAATGTTCAAAATAGTATCTTAATTCCGACTTTAGGATTCCTTGACATTGATCTAAAATAGTTAAAATATTTATTCATTAAAATATCAGGGATGTTGGTAGAGAAATTTGAGTTATTTCCCTAATAGTTATTTTACACTTCAACAATCCACAAAATTGCTCTTGAAACTTAAATGGATCAGGCAGGATATTGAAATATCTTATAGTGATTATGAGCTATCCCAAGCGTGTTAGAATGTTACAAACACAATATACCCATTGTGCCTGTTTTTCAACAGGCAACTGGTCACGATGCCGATAGTCACTTCTGCGATATATACCATACACCATATATTATGGAGAATCAATATTTTTTTTTAAATTTGGAAGCCCGGAAATTTAGAATAGAGTTAAAACTTACAATTATTATCTAAATAGTTATGAGTACAGAATAGCTGAGTGGTACATATATTGAACTACTACTTTCCCTTCCATCTTGTTATAAAATTCTGAAAAATCGATGTATGTCATATTGTTATATGATAGCTGCAAATCTGGGTAGAATTTATTTATGAGCTATCGTGCTTTGTCAATAGTGTAGTTTTATAATTCCTAAGGGCAGTACTAATCGTATGGCAAGTTTAATCAGAACCGTGATAGTGATAATGGCAAATGCATCCATGATGTATTGCTTTTACCTGCATTTATGTAGCTTTTTGTCGATTCGGTTTGTGAATCTATGTTGTACTGTTATCTGTTAGTAACTAACGATAGAGAAATAAACATAATAAAATTATTCTGGATATTCTATTTTTTTAATAGAATAATTACAAAAAATTTTTTTAAGAAAATCTTGAACCGAACGACAAATAAAACAACCATTATTTTCCTCCAAACAAACCGAAGTTCATAACCAAATTTTATCCTGCCCTTCAACAAAATTAACTAAATCATAAGAGCATTATTCAAACTACTTTAACATTCTCAAGCAACTGCAGATTTATTTTCCAAATCAGCAAGAATTATAATTAAAAGTCAACCAATATTAAACAAATATAGGCCTATATTGACGTTATAAAAAATATATAAAAAACTACTGCCCTTTGGTAGAAAATCTTACTTGATATGAAGTTGTGGAATCTTTATAATCACGCACACAAGGAAATGTTTCAATAGTAATATAATCAACCAAATATATCCTATCAATACAAATATCAGCACAAAACCTATTTATCAATGTCATTGTAATTTCTGTGAAAAAGTGTATGTCGGCCAAACATCGATTCACATACGCACGAGAGTAACTGGCCATCGATTTTACACTGTCCATAGTGACGTACAAAAACCTTTAGCCAGGCCCGCTTTAAATGTGCATAAGAAAAGTTGAATGGAAAATTGTTTTATGCAATTTCAAATGGAAGACATCCGGCAGATCTTTATTTATGACAAATTTATTATTTTCTGATTACTTATTCCTAAACGTTAATTTTCAACATTTATTTATTCTATGTGTTTATAATGTCACCTTTTCTACATAAATACATAAAACATTTTAGCGTAAAATACTACACCAATGAGATATTTCCTATTGTTTTATCTATTATTTAAATACAGAAAAGATATTAAATAAATATTTCAGAGTTTATTTTTGTCGGCCGTATATTTTGTTTTTAAAACCAATTCCTTTTTTTTATATTTCGATAAAAAGCCCAAAATTAAAAACAAAAAAGCAATTAAAACTGCAAAAACATGGTTTGGTATTGGTTACAGGAAAAAGGTAGGATAATATTAAAGTTTTATAAATTTGTATCACTTTAAAGAATTCGCGTTTAATAGCGAGGATGAAGGAATATTTAGAAATGCAAGAGAGTACGTGGCTCCGATTGCATGATCTCTCTCTAGGTTCTGATTGATTCTTGAAAGGGTAAATATTGACTTTCTCGGTGGTTCGCTTGGCATTACTAACCTTCCGATAGTAACCTGTAGATAGCCTTTTAATTCTCCTAAAATTAAGTTCGAATCATCATACACAGTTATTATATAAATATTAAAAGCTTATTTTAATTTAATATACCTGCAATTCATTTTAGCTGGGTCTATTAATAATATAAACATTAAGTCAAATTTGTTAAATAGTTTTAAGACCCGTATTCTATGGAGTACGAGTCGTACAGTAGCGTATACTACCCATACAAGATAAGAACTACTTCAAGAGTAACAATTTCTGTAAAGGTTCTTAAACTGGTGAAAACCTAACACAAACAGCGACCTCGTAATGATCGCTCTCATTTTGACCTGTTGAAAGCCATCGCTTATTATGATCGGGAAGAAGCGCTTAAACAGTAAGCCTCAAAAACGGCACTTGTACACTTGTCATCGGCAGAAGATCAGGAACTGGCTCTGTCAGTTTTTCTGAAGATGCAGGTGGAAGGAGTGGAAAGAATCCTGAGTTTTTGGGGAAAACACCAATGTCAGGGCGTCACTAAAATTAAAGAAGAAACCATTACAATTGGTTGTTCGAAGCGTTAATAGAAAATACTGACTGAGAGTAGTCAAATGTTTTTAACTTTTTTAAAATTTATTTTTGGCCGCAAAAGTATATTTTACATCTTTTACCTTATAATACTGCCAATAACTAAGATGCAATTAGATTTTAAATCTAAACATAAAAAGTAAAATTTAATACTGAAAATTATAACGAATACTAATTCATTTATCTATATTTGTAAACATATTTGTCTTTTTAAACTTTTCTGAAAATATAAACATAAAACACGCTAAATGTTGTACAGTTAGTACCTTGGAAAAATATTTGGGTTTTTGCAAATACAAATAAGTAAACTAGATAATTTAACAGAACTAATATTACAATGTTTATAAATTTAAATCCGAGAGTTTAGAAAATGTAACTAAAATCTGAATCTGCTAAATTAATATCATTTTAATTTTAAAATTAAAATTTTCTTTTCTTGTTAGTTAACATATTCTTCACTAACATTATAATGTAGTTAATAATAGTTATATATGTGTTTACATTAATCGAGTATAATGCAACAATAACATAAACTACAAGGGTTAAACTTTACTATCTGATAACTTAGAATTTATTTTTTTGTGAATTTTCAGTAGTATTCCAGTTTAACATCTTATATAGTTATTTTTATCTTTTTGAATAAATATTTTCTAATATTGTAATAATTTTTATAAGGGTTTAAACATATAAATAGGTATAGAAAACCCTTAGAATTGTCTGATTTGGATAGGTCGATCATTTGGAGTATCTGTAAACAGGTGGAAGCGTTTGTAATGAAACGAGGCAAACAATGAGGATCTTTCGCTTGATTGAACAGGACTTCGAAAAACCAGCAATTTGACTGACTGGCTCTTTGTTCCTTGTTTGTTCTGTGTTCGATATCTCAAGGACTTTGTTGTGAGCCCTAAACAATTGCAATTATGAGTGTTTTTTAACAAGAATACATAATTAATAGCTCTTGGTGAATAGTCAAAGAGAGATTATGACGTTTATATACACGTGTATTGAAATATACCAAACTATAAAAATAGTAACAATATCGTTTTTATAAGGAAAGTATGTTTTATTTTCTTTAAAAACAGAATAAATTTCAATAGTGATAACGATATAATAAAATTGATGTATTGTATTTAGTATTTGTAATAAAAGCAATGATTAATAAAATATTATTTTACACGAGTTGACCTCCAATTAAAATGTGTTAATTTTTAATATTAAAGAATTATGTATTATTTGTAACTCCAGGTAAATGTCATTAACACAATGCCGTTACAGACACAGCCAGAAGACAAACGTACGGGGGTTGCTATATAACACTACCGCGTTGGTTAGCGGAGTCATATGTTTCCCTGGGGCTGGGTCTCGTGTGACGTTTCTCACAGTATTTCTCGATGTCTAAAAGCGTGTGTTTTATTCACTGTTAACGTAAAAATCTATAAAAACACATATTTTCCAATATACCGATTGTAACTGTATTAATACTGTTCAATATTTGTTCAAATAATGTGATAGATGTTAAAATAATAGTTATAACACGGTTTTGATCAGCTCTTAAACATACTTTAAATATTTAAATTAAAAATAATTATTATTATTTAACTAAATTTTCCTAAATTAATAGTATGTCATATTGTTGCGCTCGAATTTAGATACTGTCACATTTTATAACATAAATAGGGGAATGCAAGGTGGCATAAATAGCTCTTATACGTGTCTGATGCTTATTTGTATATAATAATCTATTACGTTATGAAGATCAAAGACTCCTGCCACCTGAGAGTTATTTATATTCAAAAAAGTTATAAAGGTTTCCTAATTCAATTATGGCTATCAAGTGAGTAATATCAATGAATTATCTTTGAATTATCAATGAGACATCAAAGACGATATAAAATATTGTTTGATTAGTAAGCTCCGAGTGAATATTCAGTACAATTTATTACCAAATTGTTAACTATTAAATATTATCTGGTTTGGCTAAAATAAAATCACAGTTCTTAATAAAAATAATGGATTTATTTTACACTGGCAAATTAATAAGTTCAAAGTTTCAGAATTTCAATCACTCTATTTTCCACAAAGAATTGACAACCCGTTTAGTAATTTAAGGTCCTTTGGCAAAGAAATCAAAATATAATCAAATATATCAAACTAAAAATCAGAGCTCACTTCAGAAATAAAATAAATAAGTTTTCAAATAAAAATCAAATACCACTTGGAAATAACTAAAGAAAAATTTTCACTTCTAAGTTCACTCAAAATTCAAAAATAAAAATTAAACTTCTCTTTCCACTAGTTGAACCTTAACTTTCAAGTCTTTGCAAATCAAATTACAATTCTCTCAGACAATTATTAAAGTTCAATTAATTACAAATTAATAATTCACAATAAAACAGTTTCAATTAAATATTACTAAATTAATAAATTTCCAAATTGTAATTAATAAAATTTATCAACAAAGTTCAACTTTAATTCACTTTTCTTGAAAGTTTGAACGAAACGTATCTTGTATGATTCTATTATGCTCTATTGTTCATCGAGAATTAATTATGCAGATTGCTCTGTAGTGTCTATGAATTTAATTTTTTCCTCAAAATCCCTCGCGGAAAACAATTTGGAAACACGGCGCACTGTAATCAACTTAATTCACGAAAATTACCAAAAGAAGGGCGAAAATTATGAGCTGGCGGTTATGTACTCCCCCTTCCCACCAGTCCTGATGGACATTCACGGTGCTCTCTCATTGGCCCAGCCGTATCCACTTAGGAGAACAATAGCCTTCTCAGATCTGCCAAGACAAGTTCTGATCAATTTATTGAAGGTAGTGCACCGCCTTCCTAATAATTTTACATTACCAGTACTAACTTGCCAAAGGATTATATATTCGTTTTTATCCTAACTTCTCACAATTTAATTTTAAATTAAATCCCAATATTTCTTTCCTCAAATTTTCATTTAATTTAAGTTTTAATTAAAAAAATAAAACAAGGTAGTTTGAAAAACGCTACAGAAGGCCCATCAAATGTGGCTGTAGCCTTAAATCTTAAAATAGATAAAAACATCTTATAGCCATTAAAACCCGTTATCATATTCCTGGAACTGGTCTAAATTATTGCGTGCCTTGACCTATCTTATTTGTCTGGCTTTGTTGTAGGAATATTTATTGTGTTATCAGGCCAAATGAGAACACAGGATTGCCACTTGCTTCTTAGAAATTTGTCGAGAGCATATTAAAGTACACAAACAAGCGGAAAGAGAAAATTCGTCCAAACTTCAAGCTAACATGTGATGCAAGATGCACAAAAATTAATGCCTTTTTAGATATTTTACACTTGAGGTATCCTAAGCGCCTCGGCTCAGTGGTGTAACTAAGGTAAAGCTTCCATAAAGCTTAAAAATGTAAACTGAGATTTATAAAATATTTCCATAATCCCGGTGTGTTCTTCAATCAGATTCTCCCCCCCCCCACCTACTACCACCAAAAAATCTCATAGTTACGCCACTGTAAGGAATACTAGGCCACTGTAAGGAATACTAGGCCACTGTAGTGTTCGATCTGTCGCATACTGGCTTACCGTTGGTACTAGAGTAAACATGTCAAACATATGAACCTAAAAAGGAATTGTTTTTGACGTGACAACGTCTTAAATTAGGTTGCGGCTCGGAGTCACTCATGAAAAAGTGTAACGCCCGGTAACGTTACGATGCCCGTCCAGTGGGTCCGCCGCACGGGATCCGCACGGGATAAAGCAGATAACTATGTTTATTCGTGAAAATGTGGAGTGCTTAGATTCGTCATTTACAACAACTACAACAATAAAGGTAAATAATTGTACACTGATATTTCATTATCGTAAACTATGATTGATTGATTAATTGTTAGATTGACACAAAAGTTGAGAAACTGAGTTTATAGGTTATGTCATACTATTGACAAATGTTGATAGTGTTAAGTAAATTATTAGTTTAAATCACTCTGCAATCAATCGTAATTCAGTCGATTGAGAAGAAACAGCGCGTATTGCTAGTCAAACATTTAAAATAACAAATTATAACCTCTAACCTGTCATAACAGTGCGACCAAACAAACGAACTAAACCGACCAATCACCAAGCGCGGAGTTAGAATTTAACTGTGTTTAGCAAGAATTTCAAATTACAATTTTAGTAAATGTTTTATTCAACTTTACCATTTACAATAACAAATTTTAATTAATTTCAAATTATGTACAATGTTTTAGTAAACAAAATATATTTCTATAGTTAAAATTTGTGCAATTCTTATTTTCATTCAATTCCTTGTTCCTATTGTGCAATTTAATAATATTCATATCAATAAATATTCTACCGAGAAAAAGACGTTGTCACGTAAAATCTTCGCCCGTAAAACCGACTTTACAGGCAACCATAATTTTTTATTACAGCTATAAGATTCGATGAGGTACGCGACGATATGGAAATAAAAAACAGCTTGATAATCTTTCAACTATTTGCAACTCTTTTAAACGACGTGTCGATAACGTCAAAACTCTCTTATCAAGGATGACATGATTAAGTCATTTAGAAGCCTAAGTAATTTCTAGCGGTATAAATAAAAGAAAATGATCAAGCTAACCAACTACTGTGGAGGACTGTTTGCAATTACCTGTGCTAAAACCTTCTACACAAAGAACATAATGATGTATTGAGAGTAACAGCCAGAAGATACATAAAAAGTGGAGAACGCAGGACTGGCTATTGAATCCAAGCTTGTACGCGTACCACCTGTCTACCAAGAATATTTTGTATACATTGATCCCCTTGGTTTGATCACTTTTGAGCGACCACAAACTAACTTTAGTTTTTACACTTACAGCGGGGATTCCTCCGGAGTTATTACACGATAAAAATCAACAATGTACTCTACAATGTTTTGTTTCAGGAATAACATTACTTAAATGTTCCGCTGTAGAAAGTATAACAAATTAGTGTAGCTATTTACAGCATACATTGTAATGATGAAATAGATCCTTAATTCGGATATTCAACCAAAGGAGGAGTTGATGTGACTGATGACTACAAAAACGGATATTCGGTCTCACGCACAAGAAACAAATGACCTCGTACACTATTATTAAATCAGATCAATATTACTGAAATAAACAATTTCAGAGTTATAATTCACAGTACAAAAATTAATGTTATCAGTGTGATCTTGTCAGGCGTATGTAACTCAAGAAGCTGGCACAAGAACTTACCGTAAATATCTAAAGGAACGTCATGGCAAATAGAATTTGACAAGTCAACTCAAGATAAATAAATAAATAAATAAATAATGACTTTATTTTGGAGCGGTTTTCAACAATAATTGCTGGTTTACAAAACGACTCATGTCTTATTATAGTTCTTAAAAAATTAAAAGCTTATTGTATAGTTATTAATAAATAAAACACAATATTAGACATACAGTTATATATGGCTATATCACCTTGTATTGTACATTAAATACTTGTATATATTTTCTTTGTATGTCGTTTCAGATACACCCTGGCCTGTTACGCTGGAGGACAGTTCATTATATAATTTGGGAGCAAAGTACGCAAATCGCTTTCTTTCAAATTCATGGCGAACGCGAGGCATCTCCATCACTTGATCCTGTCTAGTACTGCGAGATCGGACTTGAGACCTGCTTTTTAGTTTTTCTCTCAGATATCCCGGCCTGCCAGTGGTCAGGATTCTGTAAACCAGGCATGAGGAGCGCAGGGTACAAGTATCAGCTACAGTCAACAAACCCAGCGATCGTCGAGCCTCCGAAACATGGTCAAATCTTCTTAAACCACATACATACCTTACACACATATTTTGGACCCTCTGTAATTTTTCTAAATCTCCTTTAGACACAATGTTGCCATAGACAGGGAGGCAATAATCGATCACAGAGAGCACAAGAGCCCGGACAAGGCGAAGCCTGGTCTCTCTAGGAAACATGTGCCTATGCTTGTATAGCATTCTCAGTCGACCAAGTGTTCGCCGACAAACAGCACTTACATGACTAGATAGTGTGAGGCCACTATCAAGCATGAGGCCCAAGAGCTTTGACGATTCACACTCCTTCAATCTGACACTGCCAAGCAACACCTCACCCACTGTCTCCGAACCCACATTGGAAGGAATCGACAACACACTACACTTTTCCTTGTTCAGTTTAATCCCATGCCTCTCAGACCAATCATGGACAATGCTTAAGTCAGCATTCAAAATGGAAACTGCTGAGTCAGCTCTTCCGGCTTCATATGAAACACACAGTTGAGCATCATCGGCGTATGAATACAAGCGACTATGTTGCAAGTCTGAACCCATAGTGGCGGAAAACAGGGTGAATAGAATGGGCCCAAGGCAACTTCCCTGTGGAACACCAGCAACTCTACTTAAAGATGAGGAGAAATCCATCCCAATTTTAACCTTTTGTCTCCTATTCACCAAATAGGAATCAAACCAAGAAACCACCTCTGGTCGAAAACCATAAAAATGCATGACAGCCAACAACATCCTGTGGTCTATTGAGTCGAATGCATGTGAAAAGTCCAGCATTGCAAGAAGAGATGCTTTCTTATCCGCCCTTGCGTGAAGCAACTCGTCACAAACGAGCAAAAGCGCAGTTGCAGTGCTATGGTCCTTCCTGAACCCAGACTGTAAGGCTGGAATGATATTCTCCGACTGCAGAAATTGTAGGCTACCATTTGTGAAACAACCAGCTTCTCCATTATCTTCGACAGAGCAGGCAATACCGAAATTGGACTCAGCTCGGATACAGATGAAGGTGCTTTGACTTTGGGAAGAGGCAGTACAATTGCCTCCTTCCATGCATCCGGAAAAGTGGAAGTGGCCAATGACTGGTTAGCTAAATGTGTTATGGCATCAATACAATATGGACTTATCATTTGAATCATTTTTATTGATATGCCATCAGCTCCAACTGCCTCTGATGTGATGCTATTCAAAGCCTCCTGCACTTCTCTCCTTGTAACACTCCTGAAATAGAAATCACAAGTGACACTCTCTGATTTGTTTCTTTCATAGAACTGTACGCAATCATCATTTGCCATGATACCTAAGCCCATACCAACGAAATACTTATTGATTTCTTCCAAATCTTTTACAAAGTTGGGTATGGCTGGATCGAATGGATCAGTGACACCACTTGTCCTTATTTTAGTCCAAAAGTCTCTAGAGCTTTTACATTTCTCCATTTCAGTTCTAAAATAATTTTGTTTTGATCGTCTTATTTCATTGTTGAGCATATTTCTAACCTTACAATATGTTTTTTTACAAGTTTCATTTCCTGTAGATAGCATTTTCTTCTTATAATAATCTTTTTCTATGGTTAGTTGAATGATTTGTTTATTTCTCCATGGAGATTTCTTTCTGGTCACTCTCTTATGTACTAGAGGTGCATTTTCATTAAAAACTTTAATAATAGCAGAATTAATAAAATCTAGAATGTCATCCACATTGTTCATAGACTTAGCATCTTCCCACCTAATACTGGACGTACAATGTATCATCTTGTCAATGTCAAATCGGGAGAAGTCACGATAAGTAACAAATCTAGGAGGCCTTCTTGATTTTTTTGTTATTATATCGACATATGTCATCTTGTGATCAGATACTCGAACACCTCTTGAGTCATAGATGGTTGACATATCCACGACGTCACACTGTACGTATTTAACATTGCTATTTACAATAATGTGATCAATCAAAGTTGCACAGGTTTTAGTAACCCTTGTAGCAACTTTAACCAACTGAGTCACCTCAAGGCTATTAAAGAGTTTATTTGCAAAGCGGGTCTCTGGGGATGATAAATCTAACAAGTTAATATTCAAGTCACCCATTACAACAATATTATCTGCGTACTGGGCCATATCATAAAATACAAAGTGGAGAGCGGGCTCTAGACAATTGTAAGGCATATCTCCTGGTCTGTAGATAATGCAAATACAGAAAGATTCACTTTTACACTTCAATATTCCACAAATATGCTCTGGAAAATTACAATCTTCAAATTGAAGTGATTTCAGCGAAAATTGTAGGCAGTTCTTCACATATAGTGCCACTCCACCACCTCTGGAGGCAACTGCATTTCCCTTTCTGTCGCTCCTAAACAATGAATATCCACTCATCGCAAACTCATCAGAAGATTTACTTTCATTCAGCCAAGTTTCCGAAACACCAAAAACATCCAGGTTTAAATCCTCTACCACGGCACGCATCTCTTCGAAGCCCGTGGAAAGAGAGTTCATATCTAGATGTGCTATCCTGATAAATTTATCAAGTTTACATATCCGTTTTTTGACTGCACCACATTCCCATCATCCACAAGTCTCGGCAAGCCAGATTTGTCACTGTCAACTGTCAACCGGAAGTTCAACATTCAATACGGCTTCAACACCGTCAACTACAGTTTCCAGCAACCCAACCTCAACATCATCCACCTCAAGCTCACCCCTTCGTTACGGCGTCCACACCGTCAGCCACAGGTTTCAACAAGCAACCTCCGACAACATCAACTGGAAGCACACCACTCGTCACAGCGCTTTCAGCGCTAGACAAAACCCCATCCGAAGCCATTTCACAGGATGTAAGCTGCTCTTAGACATTCAAAAGTGCTGCTCCAAACACAGACACCCCCTTTCTGTTAAGGTGTCTGCCATCCCGAGCAAGATGGTACCTTCGCACCAGCTGATTCCAGTTCAAGAAAACGACACCAAAGTTTCCAGACATCAGCTCCAACTGCTCATTAAATTGTGCTAATGCAGTTCTACTTATGTCAGACCTTGGCAAAATGCTGTCAACTAAAACAGCACTGTTTGGAAAACGGATTCGTGTTGTGTATAACAGGTCCGCCATACAGTGCAATGCCTCGCGCTTGCCGCATCCCCCATTGTACCCAGCACCACCGTTATATTTCAAAGGCAAGTTGTTGGTTCCTACATGAAAATGAATTATTTTAGGTTGGTGCTGCAAGAAACCCATCAACTTATTTTTTACATCTTTGATTTTCGTCCCAGGGTGTACCCTAACAGTACAACCATTTTCCTTACAAAGCTTCCCCGAATATCGGAGAATTGAATCACCTATAAGCAAATAATCAGCATTACTTTGCTCAACGGGTTTGAGAGAGTGATTGTCCTCCAGAGTAGTCTGGCCTGCACATTCTACAGTAGGTAACATGTCATCAGTGGCACACAAACCACTCAAAACCATTGCATTATTTAGGCCTACTGTAAAACTACTACTTTCAACATTTATTTTACTCTTATTTTTAGAGGGGTTTCTTTTATCTTTGCTTTTCAAAGAGTCTGTTTTACGTTTTTCCTTGCATTTTACATGACCAGAATTTTCACTCCATACACCTGAAGAGTTCTTAACAACCTTAACAACTGACTCAGTAACAGAAGTGTGGTTACTTAAAACTACAAATCTATTTTTGTAGTAAATACTGCAGATGCTGGGTTTGGAAAGAAAGAAAAACATCCTGCTGAAAATTCAGACGGCCCGGGGAGATATAGTCTTTGTGGTGGACCAAACATAGAAAAACAAAGTGCAATAATGGAAAATCCATTTTCAAGAAGCACGAAGTTTCTTGGACTATTTCTTTTGCTAAATAAAATAACACTCTCTAGTATGAAGGTAACTTGAAAAATGGCTGGATGCTTTTTGTTAGAAATTTTTCTTGATGTCCATGTCTCATTTGATGTACAGAAATCAGAGTGTCTCTCTTGGGAAAAATGTGGATAACATTATAGCTTAGTTGAAGTCTAACACATTTCTGTGTATGAACCTTGGTCTCCAGTGCTTATTTATCGTGCTTAGTCTGTCTGTTTTATATGTTTTTCTACAAACAAATTTATCTCTTAAAACTATTATATTATTGATTAAATATGGTTCAAATGTATACGGTACCAACCCCAGTCATTACAAAATATATTGTGATGACTGAACATCTTGAAAATATTTCTTATTTTTAAAATAGCCTCCATTAGAACTTTTTAAGGGAAAATATCATAAAAACATACATTTTATATAAGAATTACAAAAATAAACTTATTTGCTATATTTTACCACAAATACAATGATATCGAATTTTTCACATATATAAAAAAATACTGAGTTGTTATTGAAGATATACAGTGGCAAGACATAGCCCATATTTCTGAGCGATTAGCCAACAATACAGGCAGGTATGTTTAGGACGAACTGAAAAGACGTATTCACACCTGACAGCCAGCACATAGCAACAAGCTCAGCTGCAAGCCGTTGTTACAGAAGAATGAAACAACCTTCTTCAACATCAGCTCACACATTTCTTCGAAGTAATTGGTATGGAAGCAATCGTAAATGTGAGAGGCAATATTATATACTGACTAGACAATCCTTCAATTATCAATGTACCAAAATGCGCTTTAATGATGATCAACTTTGGCTAGATTTGCATTTAGGTTGAGTTCATTTGATCTATTAGTCTGTGATGAAATAACATAAAACCTTTCTCTTAAACAAATTAACATATTTAACTTAAGTATGCATTAAACTTTGTTATATTCATGAATAATTTACTATCATAAGTGTAAGAAATTAGAGGTTGTGGGATAACTTCCTAGGAGTGTATTATATATACACGATCATTTTACACTTTCACTAATGATTATTGGAATTTCTTTCTTTTGGAGCTGTTTTGATTTAAATATTTCTCTGTTTTATGGCTAGACTACTAAATAATAGGAAGGAAATTTATTCTAGTTGCCAAAGCTGTCGGCATTTAGCCAAACCGAACCAGGTTTTGGCAACAACAACGAACACAGGTATTGGAAAACGTCTTAAGTGATTTAAACTTCCTTTGGTAATTACCAGAAACTCCTGACCTTTACGATAAAATACGGTAAGTACTTTATGTCGAAAATTAATATTTTGAAAGTAACTTCAACTGCCATTGATAAGTGGATGTGTTCCTTGATTCACATTTATAGATTATATCCATAAATAATATAATTGAAGTTATAAGTACTACTTTACTACACCACTTTAAAAAAAGAACGTAATTACCTAGTTATTTTGTAAATTTTATTCAGTAACTAATAAAAAAATGAGGTTTTAAACTCAAAATTAAATTTATTACGAAAATCTATGTTTGTCCATTGTTTTCCATGAAATGACTGGTGCTCTATATATATACTGTATTTTTGGGGTAAGTCTAATTTTTTATAGTAATCCCTAACAAACGACACACCATTTTAAAGGCATTATAAAAATAAAGTGACACTTCATTTTAAAGACATTGTAAGAAGAATAAGAATGGTGCTAACTAGCGGTTTCTAATGTTACTCTATCAAATTTGGCGACCTTGATGCTAACCACATTTTGTACATAACCCCTACATTTAAGTTATATTTAAAGTTAGTGTAAGGCAGATAAACATTCGATCACTAGTTATTTCTAGTGAATAACATTACGACACGAATTCAAAAAACAAGTCATTCCAAGAATCAACAAACATCAACAACCATGACTAACATAGCATTTATTAGGTTTAGTTTGGTCTGAGCAAAGCCTTTTAGGAAGTTCTGGGAATTCCAATAGCTGGTTTTGCCATGTTATCTCTTATTGGTTACCAGTTAGTTTCACATTAAAACTCTTTCACAAACTCAAACTAACAACTATTAAAGCCAGTAAAATATTCGACCACTTTTACAATTATTTCCATATAAACACATTAATACCAATGATGACACGAATTAATGACGATTATATCTTTTCGTTATTACTGGATTTCGTTATAAAAACAATATTCTTACTATTTTTTGTCCGATATATTTCAATACATTTGTATATAGACGTCATAATCTCTCTTGGACTGTTCACTAAGAGCTATTAATGTATGTATCCTTGTTAAAACAAAAGAACGCATAATTGCGATTGTCTTGGGCAGTCAACAAAGACCTTGAGATACTGCACACAGAACAAACAAGGAACAAAGAGCAAGTCAGACAAATTGCTGGTTTGTCGAAGTCCTGTTCAATCAAGTGAGAGGTACTCATCGTTTGGCTCGTTTCATTACAAACGCTTTCACCTGTTTACAGATACTCCACATGAACGACCTATCCAAGTCAGACAATTCGAAGGATATTCTATAAATAATTATATTTTTAAACCCTTACAGAAAATTATTGCTATGATAGCAAATAGTTAAGTTCTTGAGTACAATACTCACTAATTTCTACAACCCATCTATAAGACTGGTAAATGTATTTTCTAATAGATCTGAAGTCAATGTAAAGTACATGTACAACTTATGTATAACCTAATATTTAAACATTATGAAGCTTTTAATTCTTTTATTTCACCTTCCAACGATTAAAATATGGCTATATCATCGACGTTATACAGATTAACATTCAAAACTAATAAAGAATCTTCCATTTGATACTTGAGACGAAAAAAATTACTGAGTTCTTCCCGCTGTGTCACGTAACCCGAGTAATGTACCAAGATGGGGAGAGCCGGAATAATAGTAATGTGCTTGATCGCAATAAATTTATTAAACTATGACACTTCTCTACCTACAGGATGTTTTAAAATTATGATAAAACTCTAGCTGCACAATACGTGATAATTGGGCATTGTCCATAAGCTACTACTTCAATATCGGACAGTGGCCCCCATTATCAATGTCTAACCAACATTAGAATTACTGTGCTATTATTTTTGCAGCAACATTCGCTAGGACATGACTCTGCAGTCTATACTAATTTTGTGTAGTATCGAACAAGTGTCAAATGACTCTGTACCACGGTCTAATGAATATTAAACGTATTTTATTTTATATATAGTTCAAATCACTATGTTTTTGACAGTCCCTGAGTTTAGAACAGTTTTTAACCTCTTCTAGTTGCAAGGAAATCTTATTTTTTGCATTTTGTTGAGACTTACAAACCTATGGCGTTTGTATTTGAATAATATTATTTTTTTTTACTTGATCATTAAAGTAACCTAAGTCTTTTTATTATTTATTTGAGTATATATGGAGAACCCCATTATAATGATTTAAAAATAAAAATTGAACTACTCTCTAGATTTTAGTATTTGTTTAATCAAACCAGAAATTTATCTTTATCGTGCTTAAAAATAGAAATAAATAACAAAAAAGGTATAGAAAATCCGGATTTAGAGCAGTGGCAGCTTAAAGCTAAAGTTTGTAGCAAGTTCCATCTAATCTCATCATGACCTGCCTTATACCATCACAAGTAAGAATATCAAGGAAATATAAAACGTGAATAAAGTTTCGTGAATTGCATTGAGGTTTCTTAAAGAATGTGCCTTCTATAATCATACAGTTTTAATAATCTTATAAGTTCTAGAAGCCAAGAGCCAATTTTCATTGTGTAAGAAGTCTGGTTTTTTTTTGTTTCTTTTTTTAAATCGATAAAGGATTTTAACTAAAGAAATCGTTAGCTGCGATAGCTTGAGTAGAGGTGGAAATATGAGGTATCAGAAGGGTTACAATGCTATATTATTTCGGCTGTTTTGCAAACATATTGAAACGAAAATTTATAATCTAATAACAGCTTCTGATACTTCTAGCATATCACTTTAATTATTACTTTGGATCATACCTGTAGTATTCCGTGTGAGATAGAGACGCATAGAACTGAGATGTACGAGACGAATGACTCTCCAATCCCCTGAGAAATTACATCGTTTCGCCTCCAGCCGCCGACAGGATCTTCCCTACATCTCCTGACAGCTGTAATTTGTTACATTAGTTTCCACACAGAACTTTTGTACGGTCATAAATTTTACCTTATGGATTCTGTAACAATCAAAACAAACTGATTTATTGAACTATTCGTATTGAATATTTATTGGATTGAATTATCTTCTTCTATTGGACAGACATTGTACATTCATCTTTTGTAAACCTAGAAATACAAATTAAAATATTTGTATATGTCATTGCATACTTCATCAAGTTTAATTATAAAATTTCATTGAAATTGACTTTAACGATTTTTCTAATATTAGATTAAATTTCGGCAATCTAAGTATGGGATATTGATTTAAAACATTTTGTAATTATACTTATCATGTTCGGCATCTGATTTAGATGTTAGGCCTCCACTCCGTGTCATGTTATAGACTCCGGTAATGTTGCAAGAAAAATTTGAACCCTATAGCTAATTACATTTTCTAGATATCTTGCGGTCGGATAGACAGACATACATCGTATAGGAAAGAAGTTTTTATATCCTTAACAGAAAAAAGAAATGGAGCCAGCCTACTAAGTGATAGGCTTCATTTAAGCTTACTAAAATATCTTAGTTGGACGTACACTATCATAGAACTCATTTTTGTTTAACACTATGTTAAAATTAGGTTTCATACAAAATTTAAACACAGCAGATATTTGTCTAGTTACTTGGCCCTTTCATTAATTCACATGTGCCATGTGTCTTTAAAAATTTAGGTTTCATAGCAAAAGCACGAAGAGGGTACTATGACGCAACAGTGAGCTGAAATTATACAGTTTCACTTACTTTTAACATTGACTTTCAACTCTACTTGTGCTTCAATATGGTATATGTTAATATATTTTATTAATGTACTGATTTCTTTAAAAAATAATGTTTATATTCACATTTATATTTATGTTCAAATTGTGTGAAAACCAGAAACGTAATACAACGGAAGAGTGCGCTGAAATCAAATCTTATCTCTGACTTTTAACATTGACTTCCCTCTCTTTTTTCCTTTTACTGCATGAATAAAATAGTTCGTATAAAACTCTCATATTATTGTATTGAGTTTCTCCAATCATGGTTACCTATAAGACCAATGTAAAAATATTCGCTAATGTTTATCAAAATTCCAAATAGTGACATGAAACATAGACGAAATAAGTTTCTTTATATAAAAATAAAGCTTCGATTTCAAGCCTATAGGTCATTTCGTTTTTGAGATTTAGTGTGGAGACGGAAATGAAATCTGTTGAGCCCCACGAATGATAGACTTCAGCCAACAAATCTATGACATGATATATACTTATAGGAATATACAGGGAGTTGAAATTGTAGGAATATATTTTGCAATACGATTCAATTAGTGAAAATAAATCAATAAAATTTCTTCAGCACTGTTTACTTCGTTAGTTCACTTCGTTTAGTGCCTATATCTCTGAGAGTATATATATAACCAATTATAAGATTGGTCATGGAATGGTTTGTATGTTTTTATTTGGGAGCTATTTTTAAAGATTGATACAAAACCTATTTTAATATTTCTATTTATAGGCGTAAATTAGTGGTATTGAATTCTCACTTAAAATCAAATATGGAATTTGGTATATAAATTCGAATAAACTCTTTGGCACTTAGATAATGCTTTTAATGCTTTTAATGGATTACTCTTCAAGACACAATCCTATTTTAATATTTAATGTATCCTATTTTTAACGTATTATCCGATTATCCTATTTTTAATGTATTATTTAAAAATACATTTATAACATTATTTCCTCTTTTACATGAACGATTTATAAAGGTTATGATATTCCACAGTTACATTAGTCTATTGTAATTTTAAGTATACTGTGAGTATAAGTATATCCTCTATAATATATCTTAAGCTTCCCCTACAAATTTATGTTCCAGAGTCTCTTACGGGTTGTTTTCTCTCTTTGTTATTGTACACATAATTTGTAATTGTACACAACCAAATGCTTTGTCCCTTCATATATTTCAATCACCAAATCGTTTTTAGTACCTATCATTAATTGGCTTCAGGTTTGAACTGACCTGTGAAAATATTTTTGCTCGTGACACTTTGAATGATGTCACTCGATTCATATAATGCTTTGCGTAAAGAAAATTATTCTGACTCAGTCAAAACAAACAGGAAAATATAAATAAACTTGGAAATACAGAAATAACTGCCTGCGAAGGAATCACAAGAAGCGTATTTTCGGAGGTAACTCTAGTGGAAAGTATTGATTAGTTAAGAAAACAACTTACGTGTTTGAAACATCAGTGCCATTGTTAAATAAGCAACGTTCCTACATGTTTTTTTTCATCTTTTTTTCTTTATTTTATTTATATATTCAAACTATTAGAATATAACGAGGTTTGGTAAGTGTAGAGAGATAATGTCGTGTAATAGATCACCTTTAAACGGTTTTCATTTACTGGTGTTTTTAAATTTGACTAATCATTTTCCTGTTGAAATTTTGTAGATGAAGCTTGTATTGGCTATTTTTATTTTAATCACTACATCCAACTTACAAGTTCTAAAATTTATAACTATTAGTTTTCGATGCCTTTCGATAGCAAGGCTATTTTCTTTTTATCGTGTCTCTTTGTAGCTTTTTTATTTTCTTCTGCTTTTCTTTTCGATTTTTGAATTAACATTTTGCTTTATATGTCCGTTATAATTTGTATTTTTAAGTGATTTTTGTATAACATCTATTCTATAATTAAAAAACAGCAATTCAACTGATATCTTTAGAATTTCATACTTTATAATTAAAAGAATTGCAACAGAATTGGCTCCGATACCAACCTTTCTTTTTAATCCATCTATCTCCTAATATATTTTCCCTACAGACTAAAAATAAAAAACCTCTCCCTTGCTAAAAACAGCTTTAATATATTTGACGTAACCTCGTATAAACCAATTTCTATTTCTCCAATATTTGCTAAAATGTTCTAAGACATTTCAATTAAAGGCTTGATAATGTCTGAGAGAGAAATAATGTCCAAACATCTTTTCAATTTAGATTCAGGCGTAATTGCAACACTTTATCTGCCACAGCATTCACACTTAGGAAAATCCTGTCTTCCCTTGATGTTAGTGAACACACTCGGGGGCTTTTATGTGATTTAAAAAGAATCTCTACCTTTTTGGTAGAGTTTAATGTGTTAAATGAAAAATTCTAAAAATATCTAAGACCATTATCTTGATAGCGTACCTTGAACTCAATTTCTTGGACTCGTCGACTTTAATCTGATATGGGACTCTCACGTCACCATTTTTTTTAAACAGTTGAATTCAGCTATATTTTCTTGTTCTCAAAAGAAGTTCCCAAACTGGTTTATCTTGGCCTATTTCAATCGATTCTTAGATATGGCATTGAATTGCTGGGCTATTACAATACTGCTTTGTTTAATAGAATCCCTACCAACAAAAAAGAAATTTCAGAGTAGTCCTGGTGCTTAGGGTAGCGGGACAGGTTTAGGGGAGCATTTCCGATAAAGTGGAGTCCTTACATTGGCTAGTCTCTTATTTTATTATGCAGTAATATTTATATAGAAACACAGAGAAATGTTTTTCTGTTTCTGATCGCACATGTCACACTAGACATAAAGCAGATGTTATGGTAGACAAATTTAGATTAACTCTATTATTTTACTTCGGATCAAAATTATTTGACCCAAATCTTATAGAAAAGATATTCGAATCTGAAAAAAAGTTACACTTGAGGGAGGACCTTGATGAGCCTGTATGAAAATGTAGGTAAAATAGTTGGTAAAAATCTGATTAATGTGAAATGGGATGAATTTTTATTTTTAATATGCAGTTTTTTAGCAAATTTTTATTCGATGTATTTGTGTCTTACTCTTCTAAATATACTTTCTTTGAAATCTGGAGCGTTTTTATATTTATTTGGGTATACACTCTTTTTTACGTACCGGAAGAGTGCAGTTATTTAAAATTTTAAGCGTCAATTTAAGAATGATTAGGATTAAAGTTTTGAAGCAATTGCAGTGTTTGACTTACTCCCTCGACAAATAAAATATAAATACTCGGTCTGAGAAGCCTAAGTTAGGGGGAAAAGTATATTTTCAGCCGTTGTAATTTTTCTTCTTGTGTAAGTTATTCCCGGTGCCTTAGTAACATTTGGAGTGTTGCCCACATGAAAATATGTTAATAAATTGGTTTGTTAAGTCTGCTTCAGTAAAAAAAAGACTTACAGCTGTTTTCAGTACCGTAGTAGAGCTTGTACTTTTGTCCCACATATAATCAAGAAAGAAAATTGCATACACACTACTGAAAAGTCTTCTTCAATCAAAGTCTGTATACTTTCAGCTCTTCTAACTACTTCCGGTATAAGATTTTCCTGTACCGTAGTAGCGTGTACCTTGTAACTTTGACCAAAAGTTGAATACTTATAAAGGTCTGTAAATCTATTACAACATCTACGGATATTTGATCTTCATGAAAGTGTTTTAGTTATTCTATTCAAGCCTCGAGATATATAGTGCCAAATTTCAACTTTCTGTGTATCGGGAAGTTGGAACATCAGTGATGAATGAATGGGTTATACCTTGCTTTTGTATACAAATATTAAAAAGTAACATTCATTATGTGTCTACGAGAAAATAAATTAATACTAACAGCTAGATAATAACGCATAATACAACTAATTTAGTTCAACACAAGCAAAACGTAAGGATATAAAACTCTCTCTGTTATAAAAGCTATAAGGGTGTTACAACTAATACCTTTTATGTTTGGAGTAATCTGCTGTCATATCATGTCAGAACTCAAGATCAGCTATACAACTATTTCAGTTAATAGTAAGTGTTACAATATCGATGAGTAGTAATTATTATGTTGTAGCTCAGTATTACTAGAAATGTTAATATACTATATCTCTATAAATTCACAAATTTTGTGTGTATTTAGTTTATATATACACGTTTGTTGTATTTTAATGCAATTTATATTAACTATTGATTAATTTCATGTTCAACAAGATGTGTAATAATATATTTATATAAATGTATGAACCTTATTAACTAAGTTACATAATAATCAACAAACATATATGTATTAAACATGCATTACGTATTAATAATATTTACTAGAAATACTATAATATGTTGTAAATTTAAATGAATCAAGAATCAAGTGCACAAAGAGTCAAACAGAAATCAAAGTATTTTCATATAGAATAAATCATAATTTAAAAGAAGAATATTAATTAAGTATGTTATGCAAACCGAGAAACAGCAATGAACTAGCTGAATGGCTGGAACAAACAGTATAGCTTTACATTTTCTGCGGGGATTCATGTCATCCCATTAAAGTGGCTTTAAAACACAAAATTTTAGGTGAGATGTTTAGATGTCTGTTACTAGATTACGATTATATAATTTATAACTTATTAAGGTACTGTAGTTATGCCCACTGATCGATTTTTCACCTCCATAAATTTTTTACTAGTACTAATTGACCCATAATATATAATAAAATGAACATCATGTAATGCGTAGTGTATGTAATTAATTCTTATAATGAATATAGACAGAAATCAGGGTTGAAGCTGGATGGACTTGAAAACATTTCTGAAGATATAACTGATTTCAGGAGCACCAGAAGTTATCATTTTTAAGGACGGTTCGTTAAGGATAGATGTGTTTTTATGACGTTTTTAGAACTTTGCCAGAGTTTCTGTGCGAAAATACGGAAAAATAGTATTTATTTTGGAGCTTGCTAAAATAACTACAAGCACGTTTTGTGTAAATATTGTTTTCCTTATTATTTCCTAATAGATCAGATATTTCTGATAGACATTGAGTAATTGTAATGTTGAGGCATGAGTAATGTTTGAGTAATAATAGAAACATTGAGTAATTTATATAAAATTATTGAAAGAATTGCATCTTTCCGTAAGGTTTTCATTCATTTCCATAAATACGTCATGTATTTTATGAGTTTCCGTTTTATATTCCGAAAAAAATCAACAACTAAACACCAAGTCCCAAAATTTGAACAGAAAATATAATTTTAGATAATAGTACAGCCGTCAGAAAATATGAATAAGGATATATTACTGTTTGACTAATTTTATAGTGGAACATCCTTCATTTCTTTATAATTTTGTAATTATTTTATTATATATTTTGATTTTCAGTAAATTACAGTTGTATGACTATAATAATTAGTTTTCTGTCATATAAATCCGACAAATTTTTCTTCGATCTTCGATTTAGTTTAAATAGTTTTAAAGAGCAATTAGGATCACAAAAACAAATACGAGTGACCTATTAAAGTCAACTACCTAAAGTGGATTTATTAAGTTCCATTGATTTGGGAAGACTGTGAGCTAAACAGTACAGGCCAAAAATGTATGTTTAAAATATTTTCAGACCAACCCCAGAACAGTTTTACTTAAACGTGATTTAATTGCTCACTTCAGCACAGAGAACCGTAATTCAAGAATGTTACAGTAGATTGTAAACCCTAACCCCAAACAGGTTGAGCATTCCCACAGTAAGATAGTTGCAAGGCTGGAATGTGTTTCGTTACACACTACATTCCTCAAGATTCCTCTAAATTAATGCCGTTTTTTGTAATTTCATTAGTGCCCTTAGTTAGGAGGCTCAATTTATTGTTGAATTTGTATAAGTAAAGCATAATAAAGAAATTGTGATATAACAAAGTAAACTGTGTATCCTATGTAACAATTGTATTGTCATAAATATTAAAAATCGCGTTGGATGAACATTTGATTTAAAATGTGAAAAATAATCACGTTATTAAAATGAAAGACATAATGTTTAATATTTAAGCTTGACTATCCCCATGCATTTCTATTTTGAAATATTTAACACTGTTTCTTGTAAAAGGTGTTCATACTTTATAAACCAATAATTATAATTTCAGATTACTGGAATCCCAATTCTAACTAGGAATATTTGTTTTCTTGAAATGCGTTATAGGTTAACGTTTTAGGTCAGTATAGTAAGAGTAATTAGTTCAAGGATTAATAGCACATATGTAGCCTACTTGGTTGAAATGTACACTAACTACAAAAAATTGCATTTATAAAATTGTTATTAAATAATAATTGTAAATTTTGTTGCAATGTAGACTCCAATAAAAGTCCGTTTTTCTATTTCCGTAGTAGAGAAAAATATTGTTTCTAATTTGTTCGATTATTGATACAATAACTTAGGTACTCCTTAAATTAAAGAGACTTTTGTTTTACTAAAACATAACCACATACACGCTCATTCTTTGTATTCTCAATTGTAAATATTCCAAAGAAAAAGTAATGTAACTTAACTATTTTCATTTCGTAAAAATTAATGTTTTTAAAAAAATATATATGGATATAAATATAAATTATTTTGGAAAGTACTTTATATTATCAAAACTTGCATTAAACTAATAATAAAAAATAAATTGATTAATATTTTGTATTTCCTACTAATAGCTAACAAACTGTGTATATCGTCATGAATCAACATTCTATGCGTAAATTGAATCACCTTTAACTACATCAAGGTGAAATTTTGCATATAAACTAAAATCCTATGAAATGATATTTTTACTATAACTCTGAATTACCAGGCATCCTCCCCAATAGCCTCTAAATTTAATAAATCTCCATTAAAATGCAATAATGAATAAATTGTCTGAATTTTAGTCACATGTTCAAAGTAAGCTTTGCATCACTTCCGTGATTTTACTAATAATCTGTTTTAAGTATAACATCTGTTGTGAACAAAAGCTGATTTAAACATTGCGCTTATTATTTTTAATACATTTTAATCTTTTTCAAATTTATAGAATGAGAGGAGGATTTTGCGAATGAAACAATTTAAAAGTAAAATGAATGATATGAGGAACGCCAAGAGTTGTTAAATGCTTATTGTGATCGCTAAAATACATCATGATTACAATTTACTCTACTAATTAGGAATTAATAAAAAAATTTACTTTGCTTACTTCATGACTGTGTATTACACTAATATTTTTATTGAGTGATATATTTTCCATTTGTGCTTTTTCGATAGTGACAAAGTGATAAGATTCTGTGAAACGATACAAGTTAAGAATAGTCGGCGATCTCTAGTTCATCAGAGAAGTCGTAACCAAGGATCGCATTAGTGGCTGAGATGCCGGAGATTATTTCTGGGTTTCTGGGTCAATTCCTTGAGCTGAGGGAGTTATAAATGTTATCAGGGAGATAACACCAAATGGGATCTTCTGGCTATTATGTACTCGACTAAGCACATAATCAAGATCAGTTACAATTTAGCTTAGCACATTTCAGAAGGTTAGGAAGTACATATAACGTTAATATAAAGTGCGTACTATTCTGAGTAATAAAAATTTCATTTTCAGTATTTTAATATAACTGCGAATAGATACTTTAAACTTAGCGATGTATGATTTAACTAAAAACATGTACATTTTGTAAACTGTAACTGAAAATTGAATTTAAAAACATTTAAATTTATATATGCTTTTGATTTTTTGTAGTTATAATTCAGAAACAAGTAAAAAAAATATTTTAGAGACTTAAAAGATTCTTCTTCTATTACCTGATAACATAAAGATATTATTTTTTTTTATTAAAGTAATAATAAATCGGACACGATTTATTATTACTTTATTAAAAAAGTAATAATAATAATATAGGGTGAAATAAAGAACCAAATGCTGACATAGCCTAATTTTATCTAGTCTATGTTGTGTTGATGTTCTATAACAGCAATTTTTTGTTATATTTTCATACTAGTTATTTACAGCTTATTTTAGAAATTTTAAAGCTTATATGCATATTTTAAATACAGTCCAATTGTAATAAACGGTATTCAACTGACTGAGAACTATTAAATCAGTATCTTCTATTAGGTGTTTAAAGGGATATTCTGTTCCTGAGACATTTCCACTCTCAAAGAACGCCGTGAACTTGAAATTTCTTGCACTCAGTCACAATTTAATCTTGCATCTGTTCCGTTTTTTCTTACTGTCAGATCTTCCGATAATTATTGCTAAAATTTGCACATAAACTCAATGATGTTAACATTAAGTTTGTTTATTTTAATTCAAAAATTATTTTCCAGGTTATGTGACACTATTTTACTGTCTAGTAATATCGCGCTTGTATTGTTGTATTTCTTTGATTATCGTTTCAATATTAAATTTATCAGTTTTTAATTAAAAAAAAGATATAATTACTTTCCTATCACTAACTTTTCTTATAATATATATATATATATATATATATATATATATATATATATATATATATATATATATATTACAGACGTAACATTAGATATGACATTATAATAGATATTGGCTAAAATTCCAACCATAAAATATTGTATACAGTTTGCAATGATACATATTAGACATTGTATAATAAGTTAAACTGTGTAATCTTCGGGTCTTTTTTGTAGATCGTATAATGTTCTATTTTGTATTCCTAAGTGCAAATAAAATAAATACAACTATTTCCTGCGGAAATTAATTAACAGTCATTCCTCATGTTGTCACTTAAAATTACACTCACAAATAACTCGAAGAATTAATATTTTATAGTATTAAAATTCATTTAATTATCCTAAAGGCCTTAGAAAATGAAGACTGTAATGAATACAGTGTTGTCTTTCTATCACAGTTGGGAAAGTAAATTAGTATCATTCAATACATACAATTATAAAAATCTTGTATTTTGGACTTTTATCATAAAATATTAATTAAAAATATTATTGGTATTGTAGTTATAACATTTATAATAATTTCTTAATTTGGTCCGGTAACTTTCAAGTAACATGTTGAAATCTCTGAATTCTCCGAATTTAATTTACTATTTTCATTTCACCAATAATCCACATCCCTCTTATTGTTATGCCGATAGTATACCTGTTCAGTACAACATGACTTTTAGTACTTACGAGAAATATATACTGGAAATATTGTAGCAGATACTCATAATGGAAGTGCCTTTATACAGATTGAATGATCAAAGAAGTTAATTACGTGTGCTTCGAGCTTTTACTGCACTTTATGTTGTGTATAGGTAAAGTATTGGTACTTTATATGATGACTACGTATTCAATTAGAACGGATAAACTCTTTCAAATGTACAAGTTTGATATGGTTAAATATGATTTGATATGGTTTAATTGCCTGATTACTTATTTTTATAACTTAACAGCTGTTAATGACGGCTTCGCTCGCAATTTTGTAAAGTAAGGACTTCAAACTAAGGATACTACTTGGATAAAGGACTTATGAAGAACAATGATAATGTCCTATGATATTTATAAACGTAAGTAAGCGTACATCGAGTAAGTATTATTTCATCGTTTATAGTTAGAATCATCAGAGGTTAAAGAACTGACTCCTAAATCATGTTTTACGCGTCAAGGGGCATTTCTGGTCAAAATGAATTATATTAGCGAATGCACAGCTGAGTTTTAATTGCTGATTCTTTCAAGAAAATATAAAAATAGGTCTCACCTACACATTTAGGAAAAACGTTTATTCGTCACTGGCGCAATTAGAATACTTTCTAAAAATACGGCATTCATAATGATTATACTACCCGTAATTTAGACAGTTATCTGTTTAAAAATCGATAGTGAACGGTAATTTTTCATAGTTATTAGTCGATCCTATCTAACAGCAGTGGTGTGTGCATAATACTTTCTGGTAATGCTGCTTCGTTTTGTCTAACTGAGACAATTCCAGGTGTATGTGATATCTATAAAGCTAACTTTAAAAAGGTTTTTACCAACACTTAATGTACCCTATTTAGTCCTTGCGCTATTCACTAACTATTCATTGTAATGCCAGCCATTAGTTTACATTCTATGTTCTTGTATAACCTTAATAACCTATAGTATTGAATAACTTCTATATAAATCGTGAGTGAATCTATTTAATCAATAATTCTTCTGTAAAACCTAGTTAACTTTATAAAATTAGTTTTAACTATAATTTATTTATTCTAAGATATATTTCCAAACGTGTGTCAAAGGTGTCCTAACCTATTGAAATTTATCTAAAAGTTGACTCCGACATTATACCAATATATTCTTAATGGAAAGATGATAAATTTGTGTTAATATACAACACTATGCTGCGGGGATATAAATTTACAATGCTCCATATAGTCCAGTAAGTCATAGTTGTCAAAACCATAACACAAATTGATGAAAAATTACAAAAAAGCTTAAAACAAAACTGTGGTGATTGCCACGCACCATATTAACTTAAATATCTCAATTCTAGAATACGACTGTATCTGTTGAACATTTTCAGATACTATCACCAAATAAACAACCTGGGCATTCAATACAATTACTTGTTCAATAAGCAGAATATTTCATGATTAAAGCATGGATGCTTATCATATTCAGGGCCATTTATACCCACTTCATCCACGTCGGAAAACCACTTTTGTTTTCCATGTTTTGAAAACCTCTTGCTGCACAAACCGGCAATCCACTGATTGTCTCATATTTTGTTTACAGAGCGGCTACATTTTGGTAAAGAGCAGTGACTTATATCTACACTAATAAATTTATATGTAAAACAGGATTTGCTTAATGGTCCCACTATCTCAATCCTTTGAATTGTATCTCTAGGAGATTTTAAACAATTGGTTATGTAACGAGGTCCAATAAATTATAGATCGATATGTCATATTGCAGCTTTAAAAACCCCGCTAGAGCTAAGGAGCATTTGAAACAGGATGAAAGTCCATGGTTCGATGAGTAAATACGTGTTGAATACAAGCAAATTAGGACACCTGCACTAATAATTACTTTAAAACAATAGACTTATAATAAATAAACTAACAAGCACCTTTAAAGATTGCAAACAACTACAGTTTCCGAAAAAGCTTAGCAAAGTTTATACGTCACCTCTTTGTGTTAAAACATTTTGGCACCAATGAATTATTTAAATATAGTGTAGAACGTTTATTTGTAATTAGTAAAATTATCATTTAATTTATTACAGAAAAAAGAAATTAAAGGATGTTTTGTTCAAAAGTCCTATAAGATAGCCCTTAACTATCAAAATTAACCGTTTTAATTCCAAAATTAGCACATAGTGAGGTCATCACAATTCAGTACACGATCCAGTGTTTCACTCTACAGGGACGTGCATTGTGTAGTATATATTGGTCTTCCCATTTACATTCAATATTGTTATATTGTGACAAGGGGAACTGCCACATAAGCCGCTGGGTATTGTATATTCTGATGTCTGGTGGTATTAGTACCCGCGACGCGTTTCAAAACGTATATTGTACAGTATAAACTATTCTTACCATTAACACCTAATACTGTTAAATTATGGCAAGGGAAACTGTTAAATAAGCCGCTGGGTATTGTATATTCTGATGTTGTCTGGCGGTGTTAGTAGCCGCGCCGCGTTTGGGTATGTTTATTGCGCAGTATAAATGTTTCTCACTATTAACACTCAATATTGTTAAATTGTGGCAAGGGAAACTGTCCAATAAGCCGCTGGGTATTGTATATTCTGATGTTGTCAGGTGATGTTAGTACCTGCGCCGCGTTTGGTATGTTTATTGTACAGTGTAAACTATTCTTACAATTAACACCTAATATTGTTAAATTGTAGCAGGGGAAACTGTCAAATAAGCCGCTGGGTATTGTATATTCTGATGTTGTCAGGTGATGTTAGTACCTGCGCCGCGTTTGGTATGTTTATTGTACAGTGTAAACTATTCTTACAATTACACCTAATATTGTTAAATTGTAGCAGGGGAAACTGTCAAATAAGCCGCTGGGTATTGTATATTGTGATGTTGTCAGGTGATGTTAGTACCTGCGCCGCGTTTGGTATGTTTATTGTACAGTGTAAACTATTCTTACAATTACACCTAATATTGTTAAATTGTAGCAGGGGAAACTGTCAAATAAGCCGCTGGGTATTGTATATTGTGATGTTGTCAGGTGATGTTAGTACCTGCGCCGCGTTTGGTACGTTTATTGTACAGTGTAAACTATTCTTACAATTACACCTAATATTGTTAAATTGTAGCAGGGGAAACTGTCAAATAAGCCGCTGGGTATTGTATATTCTGATGTTGTCAGGTGATGTTAGTACCTGCGCCGCGTTTGGTATGTTTATTGTACAGTGTAAACTATTCTTACAATTACACCTAATATTTTAAATTGTGGCAAGGGAAATTGTTAAATAATTCGCTGGGTATTGTATATTCTGAAGTCTGGTGGTGTTAGTACCAGCGCCGCGTTTGGTACGTTTATTGTACAGTGTAAACTATTCTTACAATTACACCTAATATTTTAAATTGTGGCAAGGGAAATTGTTAAATAATTCGCTGGGTATTGTATATTCTGAAGTCTGGTGGTGTTAGTACCTGCGCCGCGTTTGGTATGTTTATTGTACAGTGTAAACTATTCTTACAATTACACCTAATATTTTAAATTGTGGCAAGGGAAATTGTTAAATAATTCGCTGGGTATTGTATATTCTGAAGTCTGGTGGTGTTAGTACCTGCGCCGCGTTTGGTATGTTTATTGTACAGTGTAAACTATTCTTACAATTACACCTAATATTTTAAATTGTAGCAAGGGGAAACTGTCAAATAAGCCGCTGGGTATTGTATATTCTGATGTTGTCAGGTGATGTTAGTACCTGCGCCGCGTTTGGTATGTTTATTGTACAGTGTAAACTATTCTTACAATTACACCTAATATTTTAAATTGTGGCAAGGGAAATTGTTAAATAATTCGCTGGGTATTGTATATTCTGATGTTGTCTGGTGGTGTTAGTACCTGCGCCGCGTTTGGTACGTATATTGTACAGTGTAAACTATTCTTACAATTAACACCTAATATTGTTAAATTGTAGCAGGGGAAACTGTCAAATAAGCCGCTGGGTATTGTATATTCTGATGTTGTCAGGTGATGTTAGTACCTGCGCCGCGTTTGGTATGTTTATTGTACAGTGTAAACTATTCTTACAATTACACCTAATATTTTAAATTGTAGCAGGGGAAACTGTCAAATAAGCCGCTGGGTATTGTATATTCTGATGTTGTCAGGTGATGTTAGTACCTGCGCGCGCCGCGTTTGGTATGTTTATTGTACAGTGTAAACTATTCTTACAATTACACCTAATATTTTAAATTGTGGCAAGGGAAATTGTTAAATAATTCGCTGGGTATTGTATATTCTGAAGTCTGGTGGTGTTAGTAGCCGCGCCACGTTCCAGTACGTATATTGTACAGTTTAAACTATTCTTACAATTAACACCTAATATTGTTAAATTGTGGCAAGTGAAACTGTTAAATAAGCCGCTAGGTATTGTATATTGTGATGTTGTCTGGTAGTGTTAGTAGCCGGGCCGCGTTTCAGTACGTATATCGTATATTGAAGAGTATAAACTATCCTCACCACTAAAATTCAATATTGTTAAATTATGGCGAGGCCTTTTGTACTATATTTAAATAAGCTGTTTTGATACGGATTCGTTTTTGAGACATTTTCTAAGGTTATATTTCTTCTAACATGTCCTTTGAAAAACAATGTTGGTAGGATGTGGGAGATATGTAAAAAGAGGAGCTCTCGAGCGTGCCCTCATTACAAAGTGTCAATATAGCGTGCCCGTCTCAAAATAAGGGCTGGGAGCGGGCTTTACACAAAGCATTGGTAAGAAATAGACTAATCTCTAATGGTAGTTGTGGTCATCCGACAGAGAAATAGTACATTTCATTACATTATAACACTATTCCTAAGATTATCGTAATATAACGATTGTTATAATTAATCAATCTTTATTGAAGAGATATGGTTTACATGTATAGCAAACGTCTGTATTAAAAGCTTAGAGCTAAAAATATTTACAATTTCCCTACATCAAGATTGCATTCAAGCATACAACATTCACGCATCTTAATTCCTTTACCAATTTTCCCTACAGCCCCAAAGTCAATCTCCTGTTGGGTGATCTCCCAGTCAAATTTAAAAAACTCGCTAACATTATAAAATCCTTGTGATGCAAAAAGCGTTGAAAAAGAGTTCTTTGCACCTTAGTTGCTGCGGTATTATTTATCCAATTAGGGCAGCTTGAAGATGAAATGAACATCTACTTGTGAGGGCAGATGTTCGTAAACCACCGTTCAGTGTCTACCAGTTAGGTAGTTTTCCCTGCCTCTGGTCTCATAGAAATGAATGTCGAGGCCAGTTGTCATGTCACGTTTAGACATACAGAACAGATTTTTTTCGAAAATATAGACTTTGCAGAATTAAAAGCAGAATTTTTTTTAATGTTTCTCTGAAAGACTCTCTGAAATTCAAATGAGCGATTATTCAAATCGCTTGCTTCTGCATTTTTTACACTCTCAAGAATTTGTTTGCATAGGCCCCCCACAATACAAGTCGGTAGGTAGGATGGGAGTAAATCAAGCCATAATACGCCGTCATCAGAATCTGCATTTGGGAATACTTGGCTAAAGACCTCAAAAAATAAATGCCTGAGGACAATGTGGCGAGAATATGATCGATGTGGTCCTTCCATGTCAAACCTCGATCTAGGTTTTCCAAGGACTGCAGTCTTCTTCCATAATTGAATCTGCCAACATAACGGCAGCGCTACATTTCGAGTCTGCAGGTCACACAGCATAGTTCATGACATTGGATTTTGATGCGTTTATTTTGAGATTGAGGCTGTTGAAATGTAGAACACAATTGTTTATTTCCAGAAAAGCCGTTCTTCCAAAAGAGATGTAGATTTTCATTGAAGCTATTGGATGGCTCTCTTAAAATTTATCATTAAAGTAGTCTCGCACTTCATTTTATGACTGTGCTACTACTAACAGGATCACTACTTAACAGAATAAAAAGAGTGTAAACTGGAAAGACACAGAGTAACTAGAACACACGATATTTACAATTCCTTTTCACCAGTTTGCAATATGAAGAATAAACAGACACGCGGCTTCAACACATAATGACACTGCATCTAAAGCAGTTATATTCCTCTCTCTAGGCGTCATATCCTGAAAGAATATATTTCGTATTATCTTTAACCTGTAGAATTGTAAGGCCTAATTCTAATATTGAAATTATAATCAGTTCCTATTTACCATGTACATTATGATTTTATGACAGTGAGAAATGTACGAGGATGTATTGTACATGTATCAATGTTTGCTGATGTTTGGTATTATAGCGATTATAAAAGATATTTCTATATTCTACAATAGTGTATTTGTTTATAAGGCATATATAATACTCGTAATCTATTACGAAGTAAATAAAATTACCAGTTGTACACTTGCAGCGACTTGTATAGATGATAATAGCACTAAGATTTTAATCATTTTGATGGTTCAGTTTTCAACTATAAAATGTGTACAGTAAAACAAAGTCAGTTTTTTAATTACTTATAATACAAGCTACGTTATTATCGCAAGCACATACAGGACGACTGAGCATTTGTAAATTTGTAATAATTAGTTTAAATAGTGCATTTCAATTGGAGGTACATACATTACAAATCACGTCTAATATCACCTCCAATCCTTGTTCTTTTATATTAAGACATTATGAATATCTACAGTTTTAATGAATAAATAATTAGTGACAGTCAAAATTGTACATATAGAATTGAATAATTATATTATTCGAGTTCATGTTGGTCATGAGTTCATAGCAAGCAATTTACAATAACAAGCGATGAATTATACAGAATGCTCTTTTTTATAATAGTTTCAGCACAGTGTATTATTTATCCTGAATATAAAACTGTATGACCACACTGCAGTAGTTTCTTCATGTAGCATTTGAAAGCAGCATCATATAAATATAGTATATTCTTTCCAAAATAATTTGTAAAAATATTTATGATTTAACTAGAAATAAAAAATGTTCTTATTATTCCTCCAAGAATACATTTGGTAAACTCTAAATCTATTGAAAAAATCAATATTTAAATAATGCAGTCTATGAAATATTTCTCCTTGCCGGTGCTGAATTTTATTTTCCAACACTGATGATTATGAGACGATAAATCGGAAACCCCAATGCTCCTTACTATTGCCGATTTTCAACACCTTTACATTGAGTATTTTATTCTTCAGCACCAAACTATTCCCTGCATGCAGATCCTTGACACACGTGGATAATTATTTCACTTATTCCCGTATACATCTTAAATTCGATAAAACAACGATTAATAGTATCAAATAGAAGTTGGTTTCGAAACTAGACCCATGGCTACGATGAAAAGAGCTTCATCGCCCATCACCATACACGCCGAAAACCTTGGTTTATTTGCTTCCTGTGTTATTCACTTCTCTGCCAATACCTCTTAGTGTACTACAGCCAAGAAGTTCAACTTGTTTCTAGAGGAAACCTTTCATTCCCCTTTAGAGTATAATCTATATATTCTGAACGAAAGTTTGTCCTTCTTGCTAGAGATTAGTCAAGGCAATTTGTGGAGAGACTAAAAATATTTGTATGTATTTTCCACCAAAAATACTGTATTACATGCTTTTATTATTATGCACAAAAATAACCTGCAATGGTACATAAAAACAATTTCCAGAACGTTTCTTTGCTTTAATTCTTTTTTAACAGGTTTTAGTTCGAATTGTATAAACCTAAATCATGAAAGTAGCCGGAGGGTACGTTAATATTCGAAACACCAGACTATGTCACTTTGTATAGTCGTGAGACTAATCTGCGACACGTCTGTGTTTGACTTTACACTAAGCTGAGTAACCTCAAAGTTACTTAAGACAATAATTTATTCACTAACGATCTCCTGATTGTTGTGGTTTACGTCTTAGGCTATCCTCTAAGGGACCTTGTTTTTAACTCCGGCATGGCATTTGAAAAAGGTAATTAATAATCAATATCAATACGTTAATAGAATATACAATATAAGTAATGTATTTTAAAATATTACGAAGGAAAATTTCCGTGTTGTCAAAAAGGGTTTTCGATAGGGCTTTAGAACAAATATTTATAACTGTAAGACAACTGAATCAAAGCAGAATAGGTTTAAATACTATAAACTAAATATGTTATGTTAAAGGTTGTAGCTACATGAAAAGACTCGCAGAAAAATTATAAATTATGACACATTTACACTGTGGAAAGAATATAAAATAATCCCATGCAATTTAAAAAAAGGCCTACACACACACACACACACACACAAACGAGATACACGATTTTCAATGTTCAAAAACACATGATGAAAAGACCAATAATTAATAAACACTTATCTGATAACACTACTGTGTATTCAATAACAAAAAGTATAGCCTATGTTTGAAATTTTTAGTAGCTTTGAAAATATATTATATAGAGTTATAATACTAAATTGTATTATATAACTTGTTTTAAGTAAAAAAAACTAGCATTTAATCCACAAGTATTCAAAGCAAAGCACAAATTTGTAAATAACAATCCCTAAGAATACAAAAACTGATAACGGACCTATGACAAACGTAATTTACCAAGGAATACAGAGCCTGATGATAAAATAGTATTTCCATTCACCTGCAGTAATCCAAAAGTCACTCCATCAATTCTAAAAGTATCTATGGAGACATCTAAAGAAAACTGCATCAAAATTTTACGTTGGTTAACTACTTTTATTTTACAGATTATTTTCTATTCAAATACAAAATTATAGTTACTTGTAAAACTTACAGAACAATATAATTTATTCTTTAAAAGTAAAACCTATAAGACGCAATATGATCGCAAATATTATGTGAAGAAACATATTTGATAATTCATTAGGAATGTAAACATATTAAGAGCCTATAAGACATATGGCGTTAGAACATTTTAAGCTCTGCGGATCTCAATTTAGTTTTCATTTCAATATTTGAAAGAGGATGATGAAGCAACAAAAGTCTAATTCCCCAAAATTGGTTTGTTTATAAAGTACATATAATGTTTGACATAGCGTGCAAATTATACACAAATTCTCTACCTGCGTACGAGTGGCAGGGGTTTAATAATTTAACTACGAACTAAGCGTGTACAGGAGAGTCAGCGACGTTCAGCATTCGCGTATATTAATGTAATACGTTAGCAACATATGCTGCACCACAACCTCTTGGCGCAGTGAATCATTTACCTGTACAGAGCATCACTACCTCTTAGCAATATTAGTGTCAATAATTTATGGTTGTACTTTGATCACATTGGCATACGATTTCAATTTAATACGATTAATAATCTGTACATACTGAAACACTACCATTATATTCTAATTATGTTTTTAATGCAGTAATTAACAAAGGGAGAATTTAAAGTTATAATATTTGCTTTAGCTCAGGTTTTGACTGTCGTACTTTCAACAGTGTCCTCGATCACTAGGCAAAATTCCTTAGTTAACTTCCCATTGTAACAATTAAGCAATAGTTTGTAAATAATATATAAGACATCCAACCTTAAAAAAATACATTGTTCTAACCCTGAGAATTCATACTTAAAACAGTAAAACATGGCTTAAGTTCACAATCCCAATAGACTGCAGAGCTAGGTGGCATGTAGACTGACCGCATAATGTCAGACTGTCTGACCACAGTGCTGTGGTGTATTAACTGCAATCAGTAGCGGAGTTTATCGGACAAAACATCGGTAGACATTCTTACTTCCGTTCTAACTACATTATTATTGTAAGCTCAACGTTAAGTTGAAGTGCAGTTGTTATTCTTCACTTGTGCATGCTTAAATGTGTCTATCGTATCGATCTGTGTATTTTATAATGGCGTCGGGTGCCTTTGAATTCAAACAATAACATTAACAATAATGTTTTCTAAAACACAAAACATATTAATATGTCACAAATCACACCTCCTAATAAGAGCCATATATAAATTAAGACACCCTATAGAGAAAAAAATATAGGCAACGTAAGCTTTGATTACTTTGAATAATATTTGATGAATTTTTGATTGTTCCATCCCAAATCAGAATAGAGATTTGTTTGTGATTGGCACACATTTACTTCTCTTAATTCTATTTTTAATTCAAATGATCCATTGTAAAAAATACATAATCGTCATGATAAATTCTATAAGAAACTAACTGTAAACATTTTTACACCCGGAGCGAGTAAACGTATGGCATGATATGGACTTGTGGCTGAGTCCCTAAAAGAACCTGTTGGGAATTCAACCTCAACTGTAAAAAGTGTAGAAATATAAATTATGCAATGTTGGGCTTATGGCCGTTAAAGACTTTCGCTATCTCTTCTTGGGTGGTGGACTTTCGCACTATAGATATAGGATTAAACGCCAATAGACTTCTAAGAATAATAACCACAGAGATTCTTTTACAGGAAGATATTGAATGGGGCCTCTGTAATACAAAACTATTGTTGAAGTACGTGGTAAACCTTAGAGACAATTGGTGGATAATAAATATAGAACGGCCAGGAGCGAAGCCTAAACACGTATGGTGACAGTGTACAAAATCCTCCTGTTATTACATCATTGGAAGCACTCTAAATGGATGCCTACAGTGATTAGATTAAGTCTATGCTGGTACAATGAAGGAGTGTCCTTAAACGATTGTCAAGAATCTGCGATCTCTTGTCAAGATTAATAAAAACACAATAAACATAACTAAACTATACAAGATTATATAAACCCTTACTTTTATTAAGCAGGAAACTCACAAAAATTAAAAACAATTCTGCTAGATATAATATTTCTTACTGTGACATTTTCCACACCAACGCTCCTGCAACCAATGTAAAGCCTTTATGGATTATATCGCTTTTGCTGATTTGAATTTACTACTTTCTGCTTTGTGAATATTTTGGGTGGTTCGCAAGGTATTTACATACATAACAAAAATATAACTCTCTAATATTATTTATATTCACAAATAATCATACCTCTATTTTGTATAAAAAGAATTCAAAAAGCTTTGCTATTATACTTACGTTTTATATTTATTTAAAGAAACTTAATAACTTAAATTAACGTCCTGTTAATTCCTAACCTACATTTTATTTTTGTTAGATATGCTGGTAAATAGAATCTCTTCAGTCCCTAACAATTTGAAAATTTTTAGTTTAAACCCTAGTTAGGTCATGTAAACATATACTGTTATTTTATTCATCATGAATTAAAATATGACTTTCAAGAAATACCTATTTATACAACACTGATATTTTAATAACCCAACGAGGATGTGATGTATTGGAAACATCCAGTTCAAAACCAACGATATTTCATAAGATGACGTTTTTTTTTTTTGTTAAAATATACATTTAACTCGGTGTGAAAAATAATCGTACAGCTATCTGTAAAATATTTCTTATATCTCATAAACGAACTATCTGTAGATTATTCCTGTAAAATATACTATTCTATTTGAATCTAAGAGCCTTATATTAGTACATTAGCTTAGAGGAGTAATACAAGTTCATAATACAAAGTAATTTTTAAACAGACGGTCCTTTTAAGTATTTTTAAAAGCATATGGTGGATATTTTAATGGTTTTCAGTTACAATGAAACAAATTACATTTAAAATTTAGGTCTATAAAGTTAAACTCCTGCACTATTTGGAGTGACGGCCACGTGGGTTTCAAGTACGGCCTTTTCCAGCGAGGACCTCGGCCTGACCAATTCGCATATGAAAATAGTCATAGTTTTAAACAAACGGTTAAGTGTTTTTACCTGATATTACCTGAGAAAAGACAAGACTACGTGGCTTCTTGCCAATCAGTTTGCCAACTTGCAATAACTTCACGGCTGTTCACTGCTGTATTTGTTCCAAAGAACAATACCTCGCCAGACTTTACTAAACGTATATTGTTCTAAATTACCTAAAGTCAGTTCCTAGTAGTAAAACAAAAATACTGTTTATGAATGGTGCTTGTGAGGCTAAATATTAACGCACTGTATCATATAGAGTTTTTTTTTATTACATTAGAAGTCTAACATTGATAATGTAGAACATAATTTCCCTAACTGACTATTACTGTACTAGTACATGCTCAATTTTGAGAATTATTTGTTTCTATTTCAATTGGGTAGAAACATTCTTAAAATTTAAATCATAAATACGCACTCACTATGCCGTTGCTGGACTATTTAGATTTGTTACTTATAAATGAAATCCTCAAAAGTTGTCCCTGGTCTCGAATGTAAATCACCATTTACTTAATAACAGTAAACTAAACTTTTTTAATTTGTAAATGTACATATGATATTTTGCTTCTCAATTCAAAATGACAATTAATAATGTGATGTGTAATTTGTGATCGGTGAAGTCAGACAACATCAAGTAAATTTCTTTCATGTATATACTAAAAAATTAGACAAATATAGAATATAATAGTTTTAGGTATGATTGGGAATGAATATTCAATTATATATCTAGGCTTCAATGAAAAATATGAGCACTTTTTCTGGCGTTACAGAATGATCCAATCAAATTAAATTAGGAATTGTACATTTTATAAAGAATTATCAAAATTGGTCCAGCCGTTCTTGAGATTAGAACTTAGCAACACATGCTGTGATTCATTGTTTTAAGATAAGATTACGTTCATTTTAAAAGTTGGTATGCGTATTATTTTTGTTGCTTTGTAAGGCATACTACAATTTAGGAAGAATTAAAGTAATAATCATTCTGAAGTTCATGTTAAATATGGTGTTTATTTTTTTATTTTACTACAGTGCCATCATTTCAAGTGGAAGTTTACGTTACGAAGAGTGACAAAGGTTTTATGTTAACCCACCGGGCACAAAAACCTGTCATCATACGAGCATAGTACAGGGTACATGACGGTATGCAAATATGGACATTGTTGTTGAATAATCTTGCATGTTCCGGGCTCTCGAGCTCCAACTCACACTCCTTGGTGATCCCATGTTATTGAAACTCGGCACGTTCATAACATGACATAGTGTTTTAAATATACTGTACTATTTGTTACAGATTAATTCTATCTTATAGAAAGTAGTTTCTTATAGAAAACATTTTTAGGTTCTGAAAGTGTATTAGTAGGTTTAAGAACTTTTGAGACTATTCACAGATAATCTTTTGGACAAACTAAACAACCACACGTTTCTGTCTTTCTTGTTCCAAAGTAAGTGGTGATTATTGTCCGATAAAATTTATAGCAAATCTGTAAATTTTATCAAATATAAACTAAATTTAACCAAACAATATGTTTTTTGTCTTGTACTGATATTCAGTCATACTGAGGTATTAGTTTTCAAAATAGTACGATATATGTTTGCTCACAAAATGTTTGGTTGCCACTTTGAAACTTAATAAAACATGAAAACTTAAAAAATGACGAAATTTTACTTATGTCAATTATTTTTTATCATAATTTCAACATTGAGTTGTATTGAAATTATTTACATTCGTTTTTATGAAATGTGTACAACCAGAACATTGACAGATTTAATACAATGCCGATTTACTGGGCAAATCTGTAAATTTTATAAAATATAAAATAAATTTAACCAAACAATATGTTTTTTGTCTTGTACTGATATTCAGTCACACTGAGGTATTAGTTTCAAAATATTACGATATATGTTTGCTCACAAAACGTTTGGTTCCCACATTGAAACTTAATAAAACGAAAAACTTTAGAAATGACGAAGTTCTACTATACAGTTTTGTACGCCAAAAAGGATGTATAATATCTTATTAAAAGGCGCAAAATTTGATCGTATAACTATTTTCATAAAGACAGAATTAAAATTAGTCAATAACGTGCATAAAACTTTTCGTTTTGCTTATACATATATAATTTATCAAATATCTGTCTTATTTTGCTTAATGAATTCGTATTTGTATTCTTGTAACTTTATGATGTGTATGAACTTACATAATAATAAACTGTAAATAAAATATAATCATATCATATATATAATTTGAGATGCTAAATAATTCAGAAATTAGCAAAATATTTTAAATGATCGGTATTTATAAATTTTCATTTAGTTTGTCGAAAATAATTGGGTATTTTCTTTATATATGACGTCAATAACTGTAATCTTTCGTTTAAACTCTGCGTTGTTGGGAGAATGTATCCTGGAGAGTGGTTTGCTGAGTACGGTAATGTAAACTGGAATCAGCAGGTCACAATCCATCTTGTTCCATATTTCACGTCACTCAGAATAACTGGTGGGATGTTTTACGTATTGATTCCCACTCTACTTACTTTAATGCACTGTAAAGCTAAACTTAGTGATGTTATAAAATATATATTAAAATATAATCTTGTAGTTATAAATCACATTAAAGTTCACTTTCGAGTATTGTGGTAACAAACTTAAAAATTCGAGAGAAAAGATCTGATAATTTACTGTTAATTTAATTAAACGGTAGTCAGTTAGCTGAGGATATTGAGTAGATGGAATAGTAATCTTATACTGCTAACTTTGAGAAAGTACTCACCTGTCTATATGCCCTAACAAGTATAATTAATTAGGTTTTAAGCTGGATAATTAAGTGCAGTTAAGTTAATAAATATATTTATGTAAAGGGATTTTGTGAACTTGCGGATCTTTCTACAATTACCACTAAGCCTTTCTGGCGACCATAAATCCATAAAGGCCTAGCAATGTTAGTATAATTTTTTCTCATTAGTAAAATTTCAATGGAACTATTAAGTGATATCAATCAATACCATTATTCGTAATAGTTTTGACCCCTCTAAGCAAGTAATCTGTATAATAGTTCCATCTAGAATTCCATTATATTATTAAATATTAATTAAACCAAACTATAGATTTACTGTTTTATTTGACATGCACTTTTATTACTTTTTAGTTTATACCGTAAAAAATATTCGACCAATGAGATCATTCGTACATAGAAAAGAAGGAGGAGAGGAAGAGATATAGGAGAAGTAAAAAAAGAGTACAATTCATATAAATCTTTAATCAATAATGTGATTGAAATAATAAATTATTAAGAGTCCCAATTGTTTCCGATTTATTTATTCTCACTAGGTTGTGTTAAATCTACCTTACTTATTCAAATACATAAGTATAAGGTAGAGCTTAAAGAAACAGAAGATTATCCTTAATGTATATGAATAATTTCGCATCAAATGTACAACGAAATACGTGGTTCTTTACAGAAGCATTTACAACTAACAAAAATCACAATCTGTTGTTCTCTTTAATTAATTATTTCTGGATTAATTAGTGTTAATATATATATATATATATATATATATATATATATATATATATAAAGTTCTTTAAACTCATATTAATTTTTAAACGGAAATTAGCACTTATGATTTCAAATATGTTTACGTTGGCTACAATTTCGTTTATTAACACGTGTTGAAGTCATCTCAGTACTGCATTATAGAATATCATTTTTGAAGGATTAATTAAAGATTACTGTTTGTATGAAGAGGATTTATATAGTGCATTGTAGTGTGAGGTTCCCATAGTAATGCCTACCTGTGGGCCTACGGATCTAAGGTTGGGACAAAAACTATTATACAAATTAAGATATGGTCATTATTAATAATTAAATTGTTCAAGAATTTACCAGTAAATATTATCCGTAACTGAACACTCGACTAAAAGCAAAACGGTGGCCATATTTGAACATAACTATTAATATTATGTGTTACAGGTTAAATAGTAAATAGATATTAAAAAAATTTTATCTAGCTTTCCACAAATATTAAATAGTGTGTTAACCAAAAGTTTAAAAGTATCATATTATTCATATTCATAAGTCAACTAATACCTGTACCCCTTTTTAAGACAGCTTTTTATTTTTATGTTAATGAAATATTATTTTTTGTGATACCATTAATTGTTTTAAATTCAGTAATTATCATACTCAACAGCGTTTTTCTCATGATAAAACCTATATAACATTTGCATAGCTGTAAGTTATATAGTTTCAGTTACGGTTGTAGAAGCTTTTATAAGATTCAAGAAGTTTATAAGAAACCCAGACTCTTGATATCTTTAGAAATCAATAATTTCACGCTGTATCACCAACTATAATCATCAATATTTTCTTATACCTATTCAAGTTTCTAATTATAGTAGCCAAGTCATGTGATAAAGTCTCTATACTGCAAACTATCCTTGGATCCCAATTGATTAAAGTTGATTCTAAGGAACAATTAACATTATAAGCAATATAGAGCTAATTGATTTCTAGACAAAATATTCTTAAAGCATTCCTAATGAAATTCTTCCATCCAACGGTAAAAGATGGTTTGGAATTGTGGTATTTAGTTTTATTTTTAGTGTATTGAGTTCCATGGATGTAAAAGTACAATAATTAATCGTTTGGTATTTAAAAGGTTAGGATAAATAATCTTAATTGAAGACTAAAGGATGATGTTTACTAGACCAGTATCAAAATAACATTTAATCATTATAACACCAAAAAAGAGTCTTCAAAACATGTTATCATTTACCAATCGTATATGAATTGCTCGCAATATCGCTCTGTACGTGATTAACGAACTGAAGCTTCAGTAGATTTATAGCTCTCTCCAACTTTGTAAGTCACTTTATACTCCATTGCCTCTTGAATGACTCTCCATTGGAGATAATCAAGAAAGTTCTAAATTCAATTTGTTAAATTCGGCGTTATCGAATTAAGTAAAATTGCTTTACTTATAATAAAAGTAGTTACATTTATCTTAAAGATGACTAGGGGTCTAAGGCCTTTGATATTTGACTTTGATATTCATAGATTGAAACAGTAATGCAAGGTCAACACATCGTAAAATATATTTGGAAGGCCTTGTTTTCTCAACTTTTTCACTATATTTAGAGATTTAATTTTAAAATAATAAACCTTAATTAAATTTAGTAATCTTTTATTACTTATAAGAGTAGTTTAATAAAATTCCAAAATTTCGTTAGGGATTCTTTACGAATATTTTGTTTTGAAATCAGTTAGCTCTATATTGCTTAAAATGTTAATTGTTTCTTGGAATCAACTTTAATCTTTAAATTCTACCCTATTAACATAGATATAATAAATAAAAATAACAGTCTTGTATCGACCATATTAAATTGGTCAGTTTGAAAAGTTTAATTAATAAACATTAGTATTCAAACGTGTTTAGAAGTAGACTTTATATCTAATTTTTAATAGTATTATTACTTTAAACATTGTAAGGGTTAGCGTGGTTAATAACATAGAAAAAGAAACTTAACTAAACTTGTATAGTGTTTCATAGTAAAATTTACAGAACCGGTATACGTTATAACTCATACTAGGCTTTCTTAATACGCCGACTTTCTAATTTACATTAATTATTATCATCTACTACATGTCACTTTGTTTTATACAATTTGAACCATACAATGGTGATTGTATGACCGGAAAGAGGACACAGAACTAGTACCAATCCTGAGTAACTTTTCAAGCTTTTAACCATTAACGTTAAAATAATATATATACCGTAAACATATCTACTATCTAGAGAAAACAATAGTTATTTATCATATTTAATAGTAAGTGCGTCACTAAGATATTCTATAGATATACTATTCTATAGACTCAGTATTTATCCACTCCAGATTAGAAAGAATTACTTCTGCGACTTCAGGACCTAAAACATTTAAACATAAATTGCGGTGATTTTAAATACTCTAATATCAAGAGATAAAAATATGTTTCAGAGACAATTGAACATTTTATAATTATATACTATGCTATTGTAAAGGATATGCGTATGGCCTATTATTTAATATTAAGTTGCTTACACAGCCAAGGGGAATTTCTAGTCTCCATATATAAAAGACAATGCACCCACTCATCAATACAGCAAGTTTAAATTTTGGAGCAAGTGCGCATGACATAAATGGTAAAATTGAGGCACTTTTTAAAAAAGCAAACATTCATTGGGCGTAAATTTGGGTTGCAACCCATAAAAAAAACATTTGTTTAATTCTCTATATATCATACAGATACTATGTTTTACCCACGTGTCTATTAGCCCACGCATACGGGTTAGAAAGTGTTCCAACCACTATAAAAACATTATATTTAGTTTATCAACTTCTCGACGGTTTAGAACAATGGAATTTACAATACATGTGACTTAAGCTCTCAGCAGGCAAAGTAAATATGTTTAATTAAATTTAACCCTCTGAGTGCTGAAATAGAGTTGCAAACCCTAAAGGAAATACATTTTTTTTTCTTTTTTTCTTTCTTTCTTCAATTACAATGACTAGATGTAGATCCTTTTGACGACAGCATACTTATCAGACAAACCATTGTATAGTTTTTTTCTTGTTTGAAGCAACCATAAAAATCCTACAACTGCATCGAAAATAGCCTAGATTAGATTAGATTAGACTACAATGGTCGAAAGTAGACGTTTTATGACTGAAGAAGAATTTTCTGCAAACGTATGTATATATTTTTATTTTATTTAGACAACAATGAAACGTTTCTAGGGCAACGGGAATAATTTAGAAAAGGAGATTAAAAAGCATTATGTGGACAATTTTAAACTTCATAAAGGCCTCTCATATCGAGTATGTACGTATTATTTAATCGTAACAACAAGGCAAACTCAACGACTTCAAGACCACACAGCATTGCCCAATTCCCAGACCAAATATTCTGAAATGGACGAGGAGATTATAATATCTTCCAGAGACCATGAATTATTTTCTATAATGTTTATTACAAAGTATTTGCCCCGAACATCCACCTGTAATTTACAAGGGAAATCCATGCAAAGTCGCGGGTAACGGTTAGTCTCATAATTTATTTAACTCATTACAAAGATTTCTTCTTTGATTATAACAATTTGTCTTTAATTAATTACGTAACTATATACAACAGAAAAAATCTGTATAAAGCTAATTATAAACCCTATTGTGCAGTACTTTCTTATGTCCAGTGTATATCGCAGATTGGTGGGGCAGTTTTCATTAATAGTGATATCAGCTTGGTTAGGCAGCCATTGTATAGTTAATAGGCTAGAGCCAGCCATCGTATATGCGGTTTTACTATAATACGTCATCAAACAGTGGATAACTCCATTAATGTCGCATATATGTTGTGGTATGGCCCAGGATGTACGCATCCCATATTGTTGTCACATTACTATATGGCAATAGACCTTTTCATAACAAAACCTCGTATATTATACATTATATAAATTATATTACAACTCAGTATCTCAGAACTATGGTCTAACATTAACTCTAAATCGAAACAAAAATTACCACACACAAGTACGGTTACACGAATCCTGTTATATATTATATTTATTATTAACAAATATATGAACTTATTACTTCAAAATGGTGTTTAAAAAGAATCAGCGACTGAATATTTTTCATATAACACGTGGTTCAAATTTCAGTGATTTGATCAATGGAAAATATAACACCTTGATTTAGGTTTTTAAGTAAATATACTTAAAAATCCCGCATGTTCAGTTTCGAACGGATAAAGGAGCACTAAAAACTGAACTTAAACTTTGTATGATTTATATATTTCTGTTGATTTAATGGTTACCATTCCAGGATTAAATAAGGCAAAAATATAAATTAAAGATAAGATTAAATTGTGTTTCGTTACAGTTTATTGTGTCTTTGTATATCAAATTAAATTTTCAATGTTGGAATCTACATGCATTTTAATTGAGAATTTTACTTATACTTGAAATTAGTAGAAATTTTATGATAATACGTTATATTTAAACACATACGAGTACACGTTTTTTCAATTAAGATTTTCAAATCCACGTATATATTGCAAATGTAATATCAGAGATCATAACATCCCCAATAAACATATTTCTGCTTGTAGTTGAGATTAATATTCGATAAGACAAGGTGAATCGAAATTTATATCACTGTTGGGATCCCCGCCTACAGCATCGCATATTTACAGCAATACCGATACATTGGTTGCACTGTTCCCTGGTCCCTTTGACTACTGGTAGGCTAGGGATAGATATATCGTAATTTTTTTAATTTCTAATGTACATTAATTTAATATTTTATGACTCAGAGTAAATTGTGTAGTTTACTTACGATTAATCCCGCAGGATTATTTTAGGAGTTTATTAACAAACAACTCATACATCACCCCGAATTACAAAACATTTGAACGAGGCATATTTTTGGAGTATATCAATATGATTATACCTATTAATGATACGACTTTGTTTTATACTTCACTATCTAAAGAAGAGAGACTAACTCAACCCTCTTTAGGAATTCTTAACCAAAGCATTTTAATGTATTAATAAGGATGACAATTTTGGAAGTAGTTTATGTTCTTAATTTTTCTTAAAACACTTACTACACTTTATACACTTATACAACTCTTGGAGCACGAGCTGTTATTATGTAGATGACACTAGATATGTCAGTGAAAACAGCTGCATACGTCATTGGGGACAGCAGCTGAATTGGTAATGTTCACATCTTTCTTCTTCTAAGTCGGCTGTAGCAAGGAAAATTCCACGAAGCTCTGCAAGGATTGTGTTTACACTTCATGTCATATATTTGTACTTAACATGAATGAAAACTTACATGAACTAAATTACGGATTTATATAACATTTTGGATAAAAAAATATGTTTGATATACTTTCTCACTTGTAAGTACAAGACGAGATTCCGGTAGGTTGTATATGTTTATAGTTACTGTACTGTTAGGTGTAGTAAATGCTGTTCAATAATCTGTCACCATCTACCTCGGATTATAGCGTTAATAGTGTTAGTTGCAAAGGAGTAAATCATTCACACGGACGACATGTGCTAAAGTATAGGGAATTATTTTAGTTAGTTTTTAAAAACCGACGCTAGGCCTGCGCCACTTAACGTGAATTTTACCGTTTAAATATTTGCTACCTATTTGCTGTCAATCCACAGATCAGATCAGAGCGCTCACTTTTGTTTATCTCATGGATGAGTTTTTGTGTGTAATTTACACAATCAAAGATGGTAGTTTGTTATGAGAAAGTGAAAGTTTTGATAACAGGTCATTCAGGCCCGATGAATGCTTTTTACTATAAGTGACAAAGCAACTTTTATTTAGAAATAGAAACTAACTATTTTGCCTTTTCAAATCTGTTGTTTCGATCCATTATTCACTACATCAATATCAGTGATTGGGAGTATTAACCACGCATTAAATACTTTTATATCAATTATGAGTTTCAATCTCACAACAAACCACTCTAAAGAGCAATTATACAGTCATATATTGCCAAAAGTACATGTGAATGTTAAGATTGCACATACCAAGAACAATCGTTTAAGTAGATTAGTTTCGGCGAAGATAAATAGGGAGCGTAGTGTACTGTAAATGAGTAAAGGTGGGGTTGTGATGCGTAAATTTAGTCATATCAGACACAAACTCAGCAAGCATGTTATACAGTCGGAAAAAATTCGACAAAGATAAATTATTTACTGTAATCGTATTGAAATAAATAAATCAAAATAGTAATTGAATAATTTAGAGTGATAAGTCTTAACTGTTAACTACAATTTCTACAACAAGTTTACACACGGCTTAGCAACTTTTAGTTAATGGAATGAATTTCTGAATATTATCCTAGATCCTCAGAAACAACTCTATACAAATAGGTATGCTTCACCATCTCACAGAACATCACATGGGAAGCCAGTGGAACATCTTTAATATACGAGGGTCAGTCAAATATAAACAGGACTTTTATTACTATACACAACGTCCAGGTTGTAGCAGGTAGCCATGTTGCAGTAGTGGTAGGGGGCAGCCTGGTGGAGGGGGAAAGCTGCAACAATGCGTTCTCAGTGCTGTTTTGTTTGTCATTGTAGCCATGTCTGAACAAGAGGTTGTACCTGCAGTTGCGCAACGAATTATTATTAAGTTCTTGACAAACGAAGGTGTTAAACCAAGTGAAATTTTTGTTAGACTGACAACTCAGTTTGGGGATAAGACTTTATCACGTTCTCAAGTGTACGATTGGGTTAAAAAGTTCAAAGGCGGACGTGAAATAGTTGAAAATGAAAGTCACAATAGGCGTCCAAGGACCAGTTTGACTAATGAGAACATTTGTGCTGTTCGTGAACTTCTTGAAAATGATCGACGCTTAACGATAGATGAAATTGCCAGTGAAGTGGAAATTAGTCATGGTAGTGTGCATTCCATCGTCACAGAGCGTCTGGGTTTTCGGAAAATTTGTGCAAGATGGGTCCCTCGGCTTCTGACTCTCGATCAAAAACAAACCCGGAGAGACAATTGCCAAAGGCTTTTGAATCGGCTTGAGAGACAGGGGAATGGTTTTTTAAATCGCATAATAACCTGTGATGAAACGTGGGTCCATCACTACACTCCTGAATCCAAAATGGCGTCAATGGAGTGGCGAAGGAAATACGAAACTCGCCCTGTGAAAGCCAAAACACGGTTGTCTGCTGGAAAAGTTCTTGCCACCATCTTTTTTGACTGCAAAGGCGTTTTGCTTATTGACTTTTTACACGAACGTCGTACTGTGAACGCTGCTTATTACTGTCAACTTCTTGAGCAAGCAAAAGCAGCCTTTCGGAACAAAAGGCGTAATCAGCCAATTTAGAGATGTCATTTTGCTTCATGACAATGCTAGGCCTCACACAGCTGCCTTGACCCAAGAGAAATTACGCCAAATTCATTGGGAAACATTGGAACATCCTCCCTACAGCCCAGATTTGTCTCCATGTGACTTTCACCTCTTTGGTCCTCTCAAAGAAGCACTTGGTGGAAACCGTTTTGAAAGTGATGAGGAAGTACATGAATTTGTGTGCAATTGGTTCAAGACACAACCTCAAATCTTTTATGAAGAAGGGATCCATAAGCTATCCTCACGCTGGGAAAAGTGTGTGAGAGTTGAGGGAGACTATGTAGAAAAGCAGTAACATGTAATCATTGTATTGTTTAGCTTTAATAAACGTATAAGTTAAAAGTCTTGTTTACATATATTTGACTGACCCTCGTAAGCACATGTAAGAATTTGTTACATACAGGTTAAAGTTCTAATAACAGGAGAGTAATAATAAAATAAACAAGTAAATGACCCAAAAATTACTGCCTTTTAACAGAAAACAGTTCAAAACTCTATTAAAGTTCCACTAACTTTATTGCTTGCTGTTTATACAAAATGAAACTTATAATTAATTTTATATAAATATGGTTATGAAATAATGTATTTCAAATGGATTATGTTAAAAAATATAGTTTAACTTAAGACTACTAATCCAAAACTAGTTCGAAAGTTTATTAAACAGTCACCATGTCACACATCATTTCGTATTCACTATATTAATTCATTTTATTCGTCTTTTAAATAATTTTGCGTAGAAAACAAAATTTTAAATTAAAAACGTTAAAATGTAACCGTTTGGGCTGTACATACTTTATTTTTTGCCATTATTCTCACATTAAGATCTTATACATACTTGGCTTATGTTTACTTTAATTTATTTTAAAGGAAGATAAACTGTAACCATGTAGTATAAAAAGTAATTTCTTGCAGTTTGTAGGTTATTTTATTTTGGTTTTGAAAGATTAATGTATATGAGTTAAACGTATAAGTAAAAAATAATTGTCCGTTCGAGATTTAGTTTACACTCTATAAGCTGTCTAAATAGCCTTTTATGTTTCATTATATAGTGAAACGTGTACAAAGACAATACTCATATACAGATTTGTCTGCACTAATTAACAGAAGCTAATACCGACCTGACAGTATCAAGCTTGTAGCCATGTTGTGTTCTAGTCGGTGAACACGAGCTCTGTGATTGTACAAACCGCTTGTTTCTCAACTGCATTTAATTAGATTAAACCAATCGGACAGACATTACTACATATTATGTACTTCACTACCAGTGCACATGTTTATTATGTTTGTTCCAATAATACAATATTTCTACTAGATCAAGCCAATTAATGTCGCCTTGATATGTGATTGTAACTACTTATTTACTAGCACATACATACAATATAATCAGTGGTTGTCATTAATTTATTTATGTATTCAACGGTCATAACAATGTTCACAAGTCATTACAAGAAAATATACTGAAAAATAGCAAGATTTGTTTAAATTACGTAAAATGCACAGTAAGATGATAAATACAAATTTCAAGGTGTGGTTTAAGTTGATACATAAGTTACCATAGATAACAATTAAAAACATGAACTACCAATTAAATAATTATTACCAATAAGTAACAAGAACAGATAACAACAGATAGTAAAATCTAATGCTGTTTTGAATTCAAGATGCAGCAATTATACAATAAAAGAGAACATATTAATACATAATGACATGCTGTAAATACAAGGTGCAACGTGTAAAAACAATAAAATTGAGCTCAAGAAATCATACCAAGATCTAATTGTCTAGAATAAGCAAAAGAATGAACAGGATCAACAAGTACTAACATGCAAATAAAACAAAACTAATGCTAAAAAGTTACTACTCAAACTGATTGAAAAAACAGCAATAAATATTGAACTCAAGTGAGACAGTTTGAACCTTCATTTATGTTTGTTTTGGCAACAACCTGTGCCAATTATTTAAAATCCTTGTCCTTTCTGATCGATGATAACACAATATGATCCTACAATTAGGACATTACAAATCTTTTAAAGGCAGGTAGAACAAGTGAGAAAAAGTCAACATCAGAAGACAGTCTCCCAACCACTGGATCCTCTCCATTGTACTGAATGCTTTGTAGTTTTTAAGATTATGGTGGTGAGTTAAAGCTTTGTAACGAAATAAGTCTACTGTCACATAATAAGAGGACAATATTTTATGCGCATATCCTGGCCCATATTGCAACATATATTCGAAATTCATAGTGTTATCCACTATATAGTTGGGTATTATAGGAAAGCCACAGATTCGACGGATCGACATAGCCTATTAACTAAACAATGGCTTACTGACCAAGCTGATGTCGCTAATAATGAAAACTGGCTCCGCCAATCTGCGAAGGCCACAGCACATTATTAAGATCTGCAAAACAGGGTTTCTTATTTCCTATACTCAGCAGTTATTTTATTGTAAATAGTAACATAATTTCAAAAGCGTTATATTATTCGTTATATACATATAATTTCAAGAAATATTTGTGATATATTAAATCAATCATAAGGCATTAACAGTTTCCGTACCTTTGAACGTGATTTCTTATTCAATAACAGATGCAAGTACGTTCAAGGCATATACTTTATAAATAGCCTAATAAATACTCCTGAGAACAGGACAGGATCACTGTTAGATATTGCAATCTTCTGAATCGTTTCAGAATAGTTGGTCTGATCAATGTTGTGGGGTCCTAAAGCCAGAGAGTAAAAGAGATTTTATGACTACCAATTTTACTCTTATACATTAGTTTTAAAAGTCTCTAACTAAAAAAGTAACAAATTATGTTCTGATGAGAATCAGTTGGTGTTTGCGCTGCTTGGATTCAGCGGCTTGGCCAACGCTCAAGCAATTTTCCTCATTAGCAGACCATTTCCTGTGACAGTATTGTAATTAGAAATAAAGACACATACCCTGGTTCTGTTGAACATTGTCGACTACTAGCGACAAATAATAAAGTGTACATAATGAACGTAGTATTAGTATTAATCCATTATCTTAGGTAGCTTCCATTCAAATTACTCGTATGATGGACGATATTAATGGTGTATACATTTGTTCAACTCTTATGATGTAAAGTGAAGAGGTATGCGTCCCTCTAGCGTTTTACCAGAAATGACATGTCAAAGGAATCGCACTATCAAAGCTGTACTTTAACTGCTACAGGCAATACCATGTATCCGGGTCCTGGATTACATTTAAGTGCTGAAATACTAATTTATTAACAAATCTATAATTTATATTGAAGGAGAGTTCACTTTAAATTTCCATTATATTTAGTAATAACAAATTATTTTCATACTATTAATGCTTTATTATTTTTTACTATCATGTTTTATTTCCATTTAATAACTTATTACAAATTATTTTATGAAACTATTGAAACTAGTAAAGTAAAAAATAAGTTTAAAGTTTAAAGAACTAGAGTAATTTATGACTATGGTAATAGTCAGTAGATAAAGTACAGTAGAAGTACAATAAAGTAGATAGTAATAAAGGTACAATAGAAAAAATAATTATTGAAAAAGTAATTATTTTTAGAACTATACCCTTATTTTATAACGTAAAGTCAAATTTTTTAAATAAGTACAATTTTATATTTTACATAAAGCAATATTTTATAGTTCAAGGGCCGAATACATGTTCGCAATGTGCTTCGGTAGTATGAACATAAACCTCATTGCACTTTCACGTTTTATATTCCTAGGCACACAGCTTGTAGATACAATATTTATATCAATATATGAGTATATGACACTGACTGGTATTTAAAGTAGTATATAGTACTGATATTCATCCGCAACGACATTTTTATTTATTTTTAGATGTACTCGTAAATATTATCAATGCAACTAGTAGGTTAAGGCTTTCAGGAATTAATTTCATTGCATGGCATTAAAAGTCTAATGATTATTGAAGGCCTTGTGCACACGTATGGAAAAATGTATACGATTCGTTATTTAGAGAGACAGAGCAGGATCAAAAGTAGCCGATGAGTGTATGAAAATAACGCGGGCCTGGCCCTGGCATCAAAGCTTTTTAAGAACTTGCTTTGTTTCGCTTTGATACTCGACGAAATTGCTAAAAGTGACTTAACGTGTTATACGTACAGATTGACGATGTTATACACACTAATTAGGATCTTTGAACGTGTAATGTGTTCTTGTTAGCCTTCAACCTTCCACCAATTGAAAACATTTCAACAGTTTAACTAAGCATAAACACAATTACATCCAGGAAAAACTTTAATACATCTGAAATCAACAATGGCATATATTTCAAATCGTATGTTATTGCATAGATCTAAGTAAGAAACCCTTCAATAATTTCAACTAAGTAGTTAAAGGAAGACGTAAGGCTAAAAGAATCAAAAATATTTTTCATATCAGTACGCTAAAATCATGTACTGTGTTTTGATGAAATACATATAAAATATTTTACAATTTATAAATATTTACATAGAAATGATTTGTGATGTTTTGGTGATTTTGGGCCTTTAATTTAGATTTTTGCGAGGTATTGGATATAAATTTGTATTTAAAGGTTATTAAATATGCAAGATAATCTAGAGAAAAGTATCTCTTCCCACAATTAAGAATTTTGCCTTCGAGGCTCTTTCATACTTTTGATGTAAAGGTGAAATTGATTGTGTTTAAATACGCGAATAAAGTTTGTATAACATTACTCCGCTCAGTTTGTAGTACATAATAGTACATGTATTTGTGCATTAGTATCTTAACCTTTACTAAAAAAATGCAAGTGTCGTGGTTGATGGGAGATATGAAATAAGCTCATTTACACAGTTTTTTTATACGACGGTTGCCGCTGTGTAATCCTGCACATGCAAACAGGCCACATGCTTAACCCAATCATTACTGTTCTTGCTTTAACACTTGTTTGGTTACAATACTCAATCACATTATTCGCTATGTAAGGCAATTATTTGTTGTATCTAGATACTATAAATATGTTCTAAACAAAACTAACTACCCCTTGAGAATCACATCAAAAAGAAATTTTATTTGTTTATATGGTTTTATTTTAACTACAAGGTAAGTGATCTAAGTTTTTTGCAGCATCATGTTTTGTTTTTAATAGTGACTTTGTTAACAACAAATTATTTAAAACTGTCTATAATACATTAGTATAAATCAAAATTAAGTTATAAAACCTGTAATTTGATAACTTTATTACCTTATTTACGAGGTTTCATGACTATCACCTACGTTTTCTGTCCACACCATGGCTAATTATTAACGCAAGAATATTTTCTACTATTATGTCCTCACTGTGGACAGCCGTTTTCAGTTAGGTTGTTAAACTAGCACTACATTGATAGTGTTTTTTGTGTTTAATAACTTTTCCAGCTGACTAATAGAGTTAAAGGATAGTTAACCTTAAAACGTATCTTTATTATTATTTACACTTTGTCTCGAACTAGTGATGTATGATTAAAATTATTGTAAAATATTGTCAGTGCCACGATTGCTGTTGAACGTATATAAAGTTAAAATATTTTACTTTACGTAAACAAAAATATAAATACTAATTCTTTACAAACTAAAATATAAAATAACACTCTTTTTACCGATTTCAAAAGTACATCATTTTATAAATCTGTACTGTTAAATGCTTGTTACCAAGTAATGATGACAACAAAGCAGGCTGTCTCTGTGGCTTTGGTGTCAAAGTCAGTTTGAGCCATCACCTGTTTCCAGCTTCAAAGACCGCCTACTGTTTAGATTTTCACGTTCCTATTCATGCATGTTCTATTCATTAAATTACAATGTAGCCAAATAAACGAGACAAGCTATACAGCAGTATTTAGTATTGTGTAAAATGTCATAATTAGTGTGTGTATTGTGTTATTAGGTGCAATTCTGCATATATATGCCAATCCCTTTCCCCTCATTTGCCTTTTTCGGAACGAAAAACACATTACAAATGTAAAGACTATTAACAACTGCATTTTAGATATCATAAATCAAGGATATTACAGTTTAGGTATAGATTAAAATTGAATCTACATCTTAACTAGTATAATATCTAAAACTGTTTTTAGTTAACAGTTGTTTCAACAGTAGTAATATAAAAACTTTAATATTTAAAAATTATTTAATCATTAACTTTTTGTTATTTAAAAGACAAAAATATTATTAAATTAATGTTAAACTATATTATTTTTAGTTATGTGATACGTTAGATATTTACCTGAGGAAGAAATCAGATTGTAGATCCCGAAGCTTAGATTGTAGTGTTACCGATTCCTTGTATCACTGAACGATGTCCGTCATCTAAAAAAAACTTAAATCAAGAAAATCTGAAATATGAATAAATACTAATATATTTTGTACTTGTTTAATCGTTTAATAAGGCGTTTCGATGTATTGAGTATCAAATAAAATATTAAACAGAACAGAATAATAAGGTTTTAACATGAAATACATATGCAAACCTGTATATGTGTATACTAAGAAACCTTGTATACGGACACATTAATTACTGAACGCCAAGTTACCAAATGACAAGACTAATCACTAAGGTAATCACTCTGGTAATCACAGGATAATCACCATATACGAGGTAAGATCTCAGCCGGATATATGCCTCTTGCTGCCACATTCGTACTGTGAAGGGTATTTGTGTATTACCTGATAAATAAACGGGTAACAAAATAAAGTATATTTTTTAAATTTTACTTCACTAATATATTTCACAATAGTCAGTCAACTTGATCGAGTTAAATACGTTTTTGAAAAATGAATCAGTTATAATTGTTAAAATTTACGAAAACTACATAAAACGACTTTATTGACACCAGACACACTTGTTTGTACAGCAAAATAAAGATACTCCACGTTCTGTATAAGTAATGAAGAAGGGTTCAGTATCCCTAGAGCAATGTTTTTTGTTGAGTGGTATAACACGAGTTTGTATTTCCGTTCAACCCTTTGAAAATTCTATCTGTTATACATAAATGTGTAAATAATATATTGTTAAAATAAATATATACTAAGCCTTTATTTCCTATTACTAAGGAAAAAACAATAAAATCATCATTGGAACTTTTCACTAAGTTTGGACTAATAATAGAAAGTTAAAAGAAACTTGAATCTTGTTATTCATTGTAATTTTCTAATCAGTGCTATAAATTATAAATATGTACTTCTTAATTACTGACACGTACGTCATTAGTATTTATGTTATTCTTATTTGATGTATGTCAGGTCTATTACATTCTAATTACTTTTTGTATCTATGTATCTAATGGGTATAGTTATAAAAAATATCGTAAAAAATCTCAAACCTGGCAATACAATATTACGCTAAATTAATCACTCTTGAATGTCTACTGCTTGAAATTTGCAGTACGAAACTGAACTTCCTTTTTGACGGTGATCAAACCAATGCGTGGGAAGAAGCATGGTTAAAATTTTATGGATAATTATGTGTTAATTCGTTAGTACTGGTAAACCATAACTGCATAAATTTACTCATTAATTAATTCTTACAAAGGAAAATACAAACAGAATGTTTAAATAGTTTAGTTGATGCCGCATTGAGGTTATGCTAGAGGTCCCATAATACAATGATAAGTCGCAAATTTGTCATACTGATCTAGTACCATATAGAATTAATTTGTGAAAAAGATTCAGAGATCAGAAATTTCAAGTTTATCGGATGAAAATTCCAGAATTTCTTATTTTCTTATCAACTACGATAGAAATCTAATTTACTCGCTAGCTATAGCGAATGAGTTTTGGGAGTTAGAATATGTGAAAAAATGTGCACTAAATTTTGGTCAAACCTTAAAAAATATTTTTTCTTTGAATATAAAAAAGGTAAAGGAAGAAGAGAGATACAATTTATTTCCTTTCGATAATTGCACGCTATATATTCATGTTGCAGTTATAAACAACGGCAAAGAGCTTGAAAAACCACACAAGTTTATGTTTCTCGCGGGAGTTTAGCATCACTGGCAGTAAGTTACCTTTGTACTTAACTTATCTATAACACCAGCACTGTTTGACCTAAATGTATCAGTTCCTTTTTTTATTGACGTTATTTATTCTTATTGAAACAATATACTGGTATTGAATGGGTTTGTTTCAAACCTATGCAATATGATAATAAATTTTAATTAAGGACTAAACACGTAATTTATTTTGCAGGAGTTTTATTTATTTCTTTGAAAATTAAGCTTTCAGAAATATTTATGAAAAGGGTAACATTTAGCTATGTTATTCTATTAGACCAAAGCAATTAATTTGGCTATTAGGAATTACAGTTTATTTCACTGATATTAATTTTGTACAAATATGTATAACATTAGTATTCCACGTCGCGCTAATGTGCTAAAATATTACATTGAGCTCTCGTAAATCTCAACATACCAACATCATTATTGTTAAATTACACGATTTGAAATATAATCTTACATATACAGGGAGTCACAATATGGAAACACGTTTATAAAATTTAAATGCCCCTACTCACACAAAACCTTAAAGCCTACCCTTTGAAGGAACTAAAGGCATTTCATCTTACCACAAGGACCACCCATGACACATCCGTAGAAAATCTTCAATATGATCATAAGACAAGTTTGTTATCGTTTAAAACGTCCCTCAAAAATAATCACGCAAACTTGACCTCTGAAGCTTAACGCTATACAGAATCAACAGTTAATTTAATATCAATAAGTAAACAATTTAGTAAATTGTTGCTTAATATAACATTTAAATTCAATCAAAGTGGCACTTCAGGAAACTAAATTATGACACCAAAGCAAGTTTAAATAACAAACATGTATAAGAGGTCATTGTTTTACCTTTAATAAAACCAGTCGAAGGCACATATCGCTCGTAGTACCTCAGGCTGTGACAAATTTTCCTATTTCAATATTTTCCAACTCCTCAATATTAGCCGATATGGGAGTTTTAAAAAACATTAACTACTTTTTTTTAAAAAGCTTTAAAATATGTAGAGGATTAAGTTCCAGTCACTTATCCTGCCGCTCAATAATAACGCTACGACAGATCCAAATACTTGATCCAACCTTCTATGTATCCTCCTATGGTAATGGGGGCCCACTCTTCTTGCTGAAACGGGATTAAATGGAAATTCCGTCATAACAGACACTATTGGATGAATAGTATTTACCAACATATCCAAATAGGTTTCACCAACTAGACTACCGTTTTCAGTTAAATTATTATTCCAGTTATAACTATTTTATAAGAGTGTTTTTTTTTTGTATTTGCGTAAAGTATTTACAATATTACAAGATTCAATACCATTCACCCACATATTTTATCATTATCGACGTTCACATATATTAAAATAACAATATACAAAATGTGAAAATCTGGAAAAGTCATTTTCAAAAATATATCATTACAAATCACGTTATAGATGTGGAGATCTTCTAGATCGAGAGGATTAGACTTACCCCATGGGGTCAGGAATACTAATCTACAACAGTCATGTACAATTATTAGTAAATAAACACGGTTTATAGCTGTTTAACTACTATTCTCTTATCCGACTTTCAGACATTACAATTTATAATATTTAGTTCGTGTTAAGGATTTTTAAAGAAACTGCCCATTACCAAGAGATAATATAAACTAAAATTACCGTATTTCTATATTAGGCAACTGCCATACTGGTATTACATTACCATGTGTTCTATTGACACTGATCAGTAAAACATTTTAATGTTGCATTATAAGGTTGGGTTATAGAATAATAATTATATATTTATATAAAACAGATAAAACTATACTTTTCTTCGTGTGTATTACTCAGGACTAGGCAACACTGTAAAGATTAGGCTAGAGACTGAGACTATTTCCGGTAAAAGGATGAAATCCTCATTAAGTCCATACAACATTTAAAAATAATTGTTTATGTGCTTTTTCGTTATAGATGTATTTTTTGTATTTCGGGCTGTAGTCGGGGATAGAATGGATTGTTGTGGCGTGTTAGTAATTGTTTCTCTATTTTTCGTTAAGCCACTGTTAAAATGCCACCTGACAATTTCAATGAAGCCCACCAGTTTTGAGTACCTTGTGTGAAAACATTAACACCTTTATTTGTTAAGTTTTGTTTTATAACGGCATTTAAACAACATTTCTAGTGCTTTAAATGGCAAACAGCAGTAAATTTTATGTAATAACTTCCTCTTTGCTATCTGCATCACTACCGATAAAACACTGGTCCAAAATTTCAATTGGAAAACAATTGTTCTGCGTATTTGACGAACTTTCACTAAAAGTGGTACATGCCGTTTAGTGTCAGTTAAATTTGGATTATAAAATATAAATATTACCATTTTTTTCAGAATTTTAAAATAATTTAGGTAAATTTTCATATATTTGTCTTCGTACAAGCCTTACTCGGATTCCACAGAATATTTTAAAGAAAGAATTTGCTGAATTGACTAGCCGTTCTTGAGACTAGACCAACACATTTAGCAATTTTCTATTTATAACAAATTTATGTTTGCAAACATAGGGGTTTTTGGCATCTTAAATAATATGACTTAAGTAATACGACTGCATGGAAGAGTACTGTAGATTTGTTTACTCCATAAATATATTTTAATAAGAATTACAAGGTAGGAGTACGCCAAACCACGTATGGCGTAACAGGCTTCGCTGTGGTCTATGCAAAATTTCAACATTCATTCTTGAGATATGCTGCCGTCAAATAGACAGACTGACGTCGTACAGAAAAGATATTCCTACAATGTCTGACAGATAAAAGATAATTTTGCCATGCTCCTCAGTAATGACGCTCATAAGAATTCCATGGTTGGGTAAGCTCTATTGCAGAAATTTTGTGTGTAAATAAATTACTATGGAAAACTTAATCAGCAAATTTTCTTTCTAGAGATATCTTGCTACATAATACATTCACGCTTTGTTCTTGAATTGAGGTTTCATAGCAGTGTTTTAGATAATATAAGTTCCGGTAGGTAGTGACGGTAATACAACGTAGGGTACGCTGAAATCAGATCTTGTTACCAACTTTTTATATTGATTTTAACTATATTATTCTGTTATTTTTCTGTATGATTTTTTTATCTAACATACGTGCATATTTTATCACATAAATTATTTATAGTTACATTATTTCATTTTATCGTTTATTGAATATTAGGAGGATATCCAAGAAGGCCTTTTATTGTTTAAATATGTTCTTAAATATCAGGAACATATAATTGGTTGATTGACTGGCTGATTTATTTGTACATTACTGTACAGAAAAACCCTCAGAGAAATAACCATATCAATAGTAATATTACGCCTACTTTTCACATCCAAACGAAACTAATATAATTATATTAAATCATATTGTTAGTTTATAAAATAATTAAATTTATGTACATAATTCCAAAAAATTGAAAAACATTGTATACCAAACTAAATATGTTTAAATAATATATATGTTAATGGTTTTAATAATACTATGATTGTTAAATACTGCCGTTAATATTGCCCTCTTTACTGTTTTATATTCATTATTTTTATATTGAGTATTTTATAATATTAGGAATAGTTAGGTAAGTTTGAAAGTTATTATTTTAACCACGCTAGTCTACAAATCCACAACGGATCTCATTTCTACTTTGTTATTTAATAATTTTCACTTCTTAAAATTATTTTAATATATATTTAATAATTATTAATAGTTTTTGACTGAAATTTGATTTTATCACTGCATGTAACTGCCATACCACAGTAAAAATGATTTTATTTAATTTAATCATAAAAGGTGGTGAGGAAATTATAACACAAAATTAAAAGGTCTTAAAACAAATATCCATTTTTGTATTGTAAAGCTAATTGAATTAATAATAATATACAGTTTAAAACAAGATTGAAATAAGTTATATACAAATTCCATATTTATAGTTTAAACACTTTTTCTTATTCAACAACGTTAAACATGAAAAATGTATTTCTTTTTTAGTCATTTTGAATTTAATATTGTATTCATAATTTGAGAATGTGAATTCCAAAATAAACACACACAGCTTTTTCCGGCATACAGTTTCCAATAGTTCTAGTATATCACTCTGTATAATACTATGTACTATAGTGATACGTGTGAGATAACGACGTGTCGAACTGCGCACGAGACGAATGGCTCTCCAATCCCTTGAGAAATGACATCGTTTCGGCTCTTTACCGCTGACAGAATCTTACCTTCATCTCCCGACAACTCCCATTTCTTCCACTAGTTTCCGCATATAACTTTTGTACCGTTATAAATTTTATCATATGGATTGTGTAACAATCAAAACAGACTGATTTATAGAACTATTCGTATTGAATATTTATTAGATTGGATTAGTTCTCTTTCCAGGCAGACATTGCACATTTATCTTGTAAACCTTTATAATATGAGAATAAATTTAAATATTTGTACGTCACATTGCATACTTCAACGAATTTAATTAGAAAATCTAATTCTAATTGACTTCTAGGAGATTTCCAATATTGTAAGAAAATACTGTAATCTAATTATAGCATTATATTTTACAGCAGCTGATTTATATCTTTTCTGTTTGAATATTACAACAAATTCATGGTGTGGTATTGGCGCAGTTATTAGTTAATGGTTACTACTCTATTACCAGTTTCTACCGAAAATGACCGAATACCATAGGTAGAAAATCTATAAGGTTTGGGTCATATATGTTATAAATCCCCACTCTGGTTTAAGTTTCGGTACAGATAGTTTAGGGAATATACAGTTTGTTTAAAAATGTTGGAACTTATTTTGCAATATGATTCATTACACGATAGATAAATAAAGTTCTTCTTAAACTATGGACTAGTTCGCTTCGTTTAGTGACCATCTATCCTTGTTGTTATTAAATAAAAATCTAAAACATTATAAAATTCTTAAATCTACAGAATTTAATTTCTATGGTTCTTCTTGGGCACTTACTTTTAGAGAAAAGTAAGACTCCTATTTTATTTCTCTCTATGGGTATAAAATAGTGCTTTAAAGTGCTAAAAAAGTCTTTAAAGCCAATACATCATATTTCATAGAAATTCTAATGGATTTATTGGTACTTAAACTATGTTTTTAAAGGATTACAATTTTTTATAATAATTTTATTATGATACACTATCATTTTGATAATTTATTATTTAAAATACTCTTTTAACATTATTTCATATTATACGACATCATCATTGAAGTTTTTGTTATTTCACAGTTCTATTAGGCAATTTTAGTATTGTGTAAGTATTAAGACTATACTGACAATCCTCCAGCCCCCATAACATCTCTTAAGCTTCCCCTGCAGGCTCCAGGGTCTATCACGGGTTGTTTTTCTGTGTTACTGTACACAAAACCAACTACAACTGGTACCTAAGTGCGATACATTTCGAAAATGTAATGCCTTGCCTCTGCTTTATTCCAATCAACAATCGCTTTTAGTACCAATAATTAATGCCATCAGGCTTTAACTGTCCTGTGTTAAGTAATTTTATCGTGACATCTTGAATGACGTTACAAAATTTAGACAATGTCTCCGATCTACAGAAATATGTTATCCTAACTGCGTTAAAACAAACAGGAAAAGATAACTCAGAAAAGAAAGAAATAAAACCCTGTGAAGGAATCACAAGAACTGTATTTTCGGAGGTAACTCAAGTGGAAACTATTGATTAGCTAACAAAACAACTTAAGTGTTTGAAACAACAGTGCCATTGTCTGATAAGCAATGCTTCTACGTAAAGGTGTTCTGTTTGTTTATTTATATGCTGAAACTTTTTGGGTACAAAGTAGTTTTGTAACTATTGGTAGATAATTTCTTTGTAATAGACCAATTGTAAACGATTTTCTTTTACGGTTTTTTTTAGATTTTAAAAATAATTTTACTATTTACTTGATTGATGTTAGAGAGACTTAAGCTATCTTAACCTTAAATAAGCACTGCGTTTCTCATTTGGATTTTCAATATGAAATGAGAGCCATCAACTACTAAAATAGTAAGTCATTAGGCCAAGTTCTGTTTCAAAAGTTAATGATGTAATAGAGGATATTATCTTATAGATGACCTCTTTTTTAGTCATAAACACATTACCTCAGAGAGTGTAAAATTTATAACTCAGGTTCCATTTGCCATTTCTTTGCAGGAATGAATACTGAGAGATCTCCGTAATAGGCTTAGCTGAAGTTGCAAGCAAAACTTTAATTTTACTAGACAACACGATGTACACTACATGATGATATAAAAAATTTAGTAACCGAAAAGATTTTTCAGCGCATAAAACCAGATTATGTGTAATACTTATGCATGATACGTGTATATATGTACATGATACACGTATATATGTATATGATATATGTATTATATATCAATATGTATTGTATACTGTGTACTTTCATATGGTATGTGTTTCATACTGGACCTGTTTTACATTTTCTTTTAGAAAAACAAAGTTTATATCGTCTACGTGCAAATTTATGATTACGAACTTATTGGAATTTAAATAAAACTTTTATCAGCGCATAATACTGTTTGTATTATATGTCATTATTTAGTGCATATTGTGTATTCCACGTGGTATATACGGTATTCTGAAAGCCGTTTTAAATTTTTTAGTAAAACGTAAAGTTCGAACCGTCTACATACAAAACTATCTTTATGATTCAATGGTCCATCAGTAAGAGTTAAACATGTAATTAATTCAAAAAATAAATCGGTTATGTTTTTGTAAAGATTAGGTACTGAAAAGGTGATGCTTTACACAAAAATGTATTATGCCCTTAAAAGACTATCATCACTGTAAATTCCTTAGACCGGAAGTAAATTGCATAGGCTGGAAGTAGGAGCTTTTTGTCCAAAATAAACATTTCACATCAACATATGTATATACTTTGTTGATCCGGACAAGACAAACGCTAATATGGTGGCGGATATACCAAAAGTATACTATGCATAGAGTTATACGGTTTCTGGTTACAGAAGAGTCTAATTATACTGACTTGGATTCAGTAATTGGAGTATCTTCCTGAGACTGATTATCAACAATATTTATTTTATAATTTCAAAAGGATATGAATAGTATGACATGCCTGTTATGTAATAGGACTGTTAAGCCGCGGGCAACTCATAGTATTAACTATAAAATGTGATCTGAGTTAATAACATTGATGTCAATACAGCATTTACAATGTTTTTATTGCACTCTTCCAAATGAAACATACACTCGTATACTGACTAAAGATATAGAGTTTTATAGCCGGATTCTTCTTCGATTATCGTCAGTCTGTCTGTGTTTGTACTTACAGTAGTTTATGTGGTAAAACTAAAATGGGTCATGAGTTACTGTTTCGTAGATCCATTATGTTTTAGCAATAAAATATCCGTTCTCTGTCCCTATCTACTACTTTATATTTAAGATCGTTTCTTGGTTAAACGTTAGAGATAAGGAAAACGTACGCTGGACATTAACTATATATTGCCACATTTTCTAAATGGCAGAAAAACAAAATTTAAGCTACTCCTAATAATTCAGCAGCTATATGGCTCAAATCATTAACTTTAACGTGAAAATGTGAGGAATTTAATATATGTGGGCGTTTTGTAGCCTGACCATATCAGATAGAACAAAACTCCACAGGGTCTAACTTAAAGATCACATTAGTTTCAATTGCCACTTACATTTAAATTCGAGCTTCGGCCGCTGTCAGGCCCGCAAAAAATGATCAAGTAAAAATTACATACTTTTTGCACTTAAAGGCGTTTTGCCGCTTAATCAATAGAGATAGAAAAAAGGTCATTAGAGCTTTTTTGTAGATCACTTAATTACTAATTTTATGGGTTAACTAGATTTGAGCTACGATCAACCGTTCGGCCGCTATCGGGCTCGAAACACTATTTTAAGTGAAAAAAATCTCTGAAATGTCAAATATTCCATCGTTTTGTCGCTTAACCACTACAGATAGGACAAAAAGTCTCTGAACCTTATTTGTATTTCACTTCATTCTTGACTAACGATTTTTGTCAGATCCAAACTAGCTCTATCGGTTGAGCTATTAGAAGCCTGTAAGGTAAAAAAATGCGCGAATTTTCTAGAATTATTTTGAGGGTTTTAAAAGTAAAAATGTCTGGTTTTCAGACTTTTCCTGTGGGTTATATTGCAAACATTAATTGTAGAGAATTTAATTCTGAGAAAAGTGATATAATCAAAGTCTAAAAATAAAACAGAAATAAGTACCAAAAAATCGATTTTATTCAGTATTCGTTCATAGTAGTTTATAGTAGAAGTGGGGGGAGAACTTCATGAATCACCCTGTATATCAGTGAGTTAGTAAGTCAGTAGATTTCAGATGCGGCTGTATAAGTATTTAGATAGACATCTATAAGCTTAAAAAAATTTCCATAATTTATATATATATATATATATATATATATTATATGGTAGCACTTAAGGAAAATCTTTGAATTAGTTACAATATATATGTAAAACCAAAACTACAGTTGCAAGTTTATACTACGTTAGGTTTCATTGATTATCTTCCGCCATTTTCTTCTCTCGCTTCGGTAAATAGTGAGAACTGGCTTTGACGTATGATTGGAGAAGTAGGGGGAAATTCCTTGGTATAATCCATTTAGTTTCACATCAGTACTTTTAAGTAGAAATATAGTATATCTTTCTCATATTCTAAATATCTCCAATTCTGTAAAATTGTTTGAGCGTCTGTAGTCTCTCGACTAGAAATTCTTTCTTTTTGTATTTTCCTTTAAGAATAAAAGTCAACTTATTCTGTTGGATCCTAGTCTTTGAATATTTATCATCATTGGATTTTCTTTCAGCTTTAAACTATTGGTCCCTGTTTGCCGAAAATTACCATTAAATCATATAACTCTTGTAAACGTCTCCACAATAAATAAATATATATATATATATATATATATATATATATATATATATATGTGTGTGTGTGTGTGTGTGTGTGTGTGTGTATAAATAAATTTTTTAGATAAATAAATATATATTTATTTATTTATATACAAAATACGAAATTTATTTATACAAAATCTACCTAATTGAACAATAAGAACATTTATTTAGCTAAAGTACTTCCATGTTCTCAAAACTTATGGTTTCTCCAGGATCTAGAAGTTTAACTACATGAACTAATCTCACAGCGGTTACTTCGCAACAGTTAATTAAACAAAGTCTAAGCGTAAGTTTAACTCAAAGAAAAGCCTATGTTCGTTCTGTCCGGGGAATTTCTAATGATACATTCACACACTGCCACTAAAAGTTGGAATGTCTGAAATGTTATAGAAAATGAAGTGAGGTTAGACAATAAGAAGTTAAGAATGTGTGTTATGTATTTGTTCATTGTTTAATTTTAACAGATTTTCTCCATTACATTTCTTTCTTGTAACATAATGTTTTCTCAGTTCAGTTACGCTGCATATTGTCGGTAATTGGAAACAGCCGATTAATGCAAAATGGGATTAAGAAATTTATATTTTTATAATGTATGTTTTAGCAACTTTTATTCGTGGTTTTGTGTCTTACTATCCTAAACATAAAAAATACTGTTTAAACCTATAGTTTTTTACGCTTATTTTGGTATACCCTCCTTTTTCCGAAACATAAAAGTAAAGTCATTTCTAAATTTCATATTACACCAGTAGTATTACTTACGGAAATGCACATAATATTGAATAACAAGTACGTCATAGACATATCCTTGGAATGTATTCCACTCATATGATATATTTAAAAATTGTTGGATTTAAAATTACAAGCAATAGTAATGTTTGACTTGCTGTCACGACAAATTAAAAATACATACTCGGTCTGAGAAACCTAATTTAGGGAAAAAGATTCTACTTCCAGCCCTTGTCATTTTCTTACCAGTGTAATTTATTCTCGGTGCTATACTAAATGTTGCATTGTTGCCCAAATGAAGAAAATATATGCATACATTTGTTTAAAAAAGCATCAACTTCCAGCTGTTGAACTTCTGGTCTGAAGTATTTTCGGCACCGTAGTAGGGTTTGTATTATTGTTCCACATATAATCAAGCAAAGTATATACATGGTACTGAAAAGTCTTCTTCCATGAAAGTGTATATACTTTTCAACAATTGTAAACTACTTCGAAATTGTAATGCTTTCAAACCATTGCATCCGTTAATTCTGCCATGTCTCTAGATCTTGGGGGGGAGTTTTGTTTTCTTCAAAATGTGCCCTGACTAGAGGCCGAGACGTACATGGACATAAAACGAGAGGCAGAGACAAATACCGAACTAGGCGACACAGAACGGTAGTGTATGAACAACTGCTCTCGCAGGCAGGTGTGAATTAATAACTATTTATTGCGGATCTACGATAAAAAGTAATTAGTATTAACAGCTAGATAATATCGTGTAATGCAACAAATTTGGTTGAACACTGTAGAACAGTCTACACCGGAGTTACAACTAATACTCTTTAAATTTATGAGTAATACTCCACTGTACCGAATGACGATAACACATGGAAGTGGTGACTTCTGAGGTCGTAGTAATAAATACACGAATAGCAAAGTTTACTTATAAGTTCAATTTAATCCGTGAAACTTACAAGCACCACTTTTAGATTGTAAATTAAATGTATGCCTTGCCACGTTGCTGCAAATTCAAGTACAAGAACTAAAAACTTATATCTGATAGGTAGGCCTAAAATATCCAATGTTCTATGGAATTATGCCTTCGACGTTTTACTTTATAAAACATTAAGAGTTTAATTCCCTTCGCAATGTGTAGACTCACAACCCGGGTGTCGGCGTCTTGGCTCGAGACATTGAAGCTGTAGTCTAGGAACGGTTATTTCTAGTCGGTGATTACTAGAAGAGGAGTAGAAGTTATGAAACTGGTAGCCATCTATTCAAATAAAACTTAAGACACGTGAGATACGTGAGATTCGTGAGCTCGCCTAAAACAAATTCGCGTCGGTATTAGCCATTTAATGATACAAAAAACATATTACAACAACATGCCCGTCAGAAGGACGACGCCACAACTTGTATCTATTTCAATGAAGAAAATAAAAGATCTTCAAGGGTAAGTTACTTTACTATTTACAACTTTACTTTACGTTACATTCGTTTTTATACATTTGGCATCAAAGGACTAATTTAATAATACGAAAAGATAAATTTTACTTACGGACAAGGCGCGCGAGGTCTAATCGGTCACGTAGTTGGGCTGCTACAAAGGCTTAGAATAAAATATTCATACGCGTGCCAATTAGGTAGTTACTCCGCCGATAATTTAGTTCCGGAACATTGGATAAAAAAAATGATATTAAATTACTGGCTGACTAGGTTGTGAAATTTACATTATATAAAATCTAATTAACTAATTATCGGTACACAACTATGTCGTAGTTCCTGAACAACTATAAAACTAGTTCAGTGAATAATCATTGTTACAATCCCCAGTATTAATTTTTTATATCTGAGTGTTACATTAAATATTCAGAAATTATTCCTTTATTGAAAGTAACAAGTAAATTATTATTACATATTCTTAAGTTTAGTCTTTATTACGAGAACTTTTGTGTAAATGTTCAAAATTTAAGTAAATAACGTTTGAAAAGGAGATTATGTAGGAGAAATTGGTTAGTTAGTAAGACTGGGCAATGTACACCACGAAGTACATTCGCCGCGCCAAGTAACTGGAGCTGCCAACTGTTAATGGGAGACTTGATTAACTTTGCGGTATTGCAGTGTAACAAGTCTGAGATATTGGGCTTCAAAAATCAGTTGCTTGAACTCATTTACTATTATATTCTTGCTATAACCAGTTTTAAACCTACATTAATACAGCTATTACTGCTATTGAGTATTAGCAGTGAGAATCTCATGATGTTTCTATTACCTTGTTATGTTTAGAACTATGTTCCGCATGAATATACCACCTATTATAATGTACATATAAAATTATAATACTAAGATTGTAACAAGTATTTATTTAATTAAATGTGTATATACCAACTCAATTTTGACATTTGCTTATGTCAATAAAAATAATTCGTTAAAAAATTAAGCATAGTGAAATTTTCCAAAAGGCTCAAGGCTCCAAAAGGAGTAATGTCATATTATATAACAAAGAAATAATATTAAAGATTTATAATTAGTTTTTAAGCTCTTCAGCGTCACCTCTTTTATAAACTCAAATTTTATATTTTTCTATTGTATTTAACCAACTACATTACCTGTGCCTTAAGAAGACTCAGGCTAAAAGCTTGTAATTTTCTCGTAGTAATGAAACATTGTATACATTTTACTGAAATAACTATAAAAATAGTACATAAATCAATACCCTAATGAAGGTTTGGGAAGAAAGACATTTTGTCTGAGTGAACACCACAACTGGCCAAGCTATTACCGTGGCTCCTGACCTAACACCAGACTCAACTAATTCGATCAATAACGCATTTTTTAACAGATTTTTGGCATTTTTATCCGCCAAAGCAGTTTAGAAAATGTATCTACAACTTTTAAATAACCTTATAAAACCGTATTATTCGTGTAGGTGACTATTTGCATGTAAAAAGAGTAAGATTCCTTTCTTATAAAGTTTTCAAGTGTTTTTCGATCTATAGATAAGATAATAAGAATTTAAATGCAGTTTTAATGAAGAAATAATAAAGCAGTATTTTCTTCCTTATCCTACAAAACAACAGGGAAATTTTCCAACAAGAAAACGTAAATAGCAATTCATTGTGAAACTTGAACCATTAAAAAAATAATTTTTCCGTCACGGTATACAGAGTGTTCAGAAATAGATGGCTCAAACCTCTGTGGTTTATAATACTTATGATTTAAGGTAAAAAAATGTCATATAAACATACGCTAAGAAATGTGCCGTTCAGTCGTTAGTCGACGTTTTGCATTAACATTTTTTATCTCTAGAACTACTCCAACTAAAGATACCAAACTTTGCACACAGGTTATGGAAAATAAGACAAAAACTAAAACAAAATATTAACGAAATGGTGCCTGTTAAAAAACCGTACTATAACAATACAGTTACATAAAAATACCAACCATTTATAAAACATTTACAAGATAACAACTATTTTTAAATGTTTACTTAAATTCCAACGGTAATGTTTTGAAGGAAATTAGTCGACGCATAAACGAGCACGACTATTCAAAGGCACGCTTTCATAAGCTGAGGGTAGTAACAAACATGTCAAAACAACTGATAGCTTTCAACTGACTGAATTATTATTATTGTTCTCGGCTTGTGTAAGCGTATAGTTAAAGTAGTTTTATTGAAAACATATGTTTAAATGTAACAAAAAATGCAATATTGTTAGTACTTTAAATACATTTTATATCTCTACTGATTTGTTTGTTAGTTGACGAAACATTTTCAACAAATCCATTATGTTGGTATTTAGGCAAACCAAAATTACACTTTATTTTCGTCTTCTCTTGTTTGACATAACATATGTGCAAAGTTTGGTATGTGTAGATTTGATAATTCTATAGATCCTAATTTTTTTAATACAAAATGGTGACTAGTGGCTAATAGACAAATTACTTGTTCTATGTTTACAAGGCATATTTTGTTAGAAATCATGAGTAATATCAGCCACAGTAGTTCTTCTTCACACACATTTTTGCACACCCAGTACTGGCTTAATAATTGCTCAATTGTTTTTCATTTATTTATATTTCTTTTATCCCCAAGAAAAATGATAATAACTATTTAATACATTAACTACTCACTAGTAAAATAATGAAATAATTGCTCTAGGTCTCGTTGTGGTAAGTAAGAAGCAAGCTATTATGGATTGTACCAAGCCATTGTTCTAGACTTGCCTCACAACTCACAAGTTTGGTCATTACTAGCTTCATTAGGTTCTGTATTGTTCATTATACCTAATAATTCACATCAGGTCGTAATGATACATCTAAGTAATCTGCATTTATAGTCTTTATTTCTGCCTCAATTTTCACATATTTGATTTATTCTTCTATTAAATATATTTTTATTCTACAAAACATAGTATGTTATATTGCTCAAACCTGGCAATTATTTTTGTTGAGCAGTTAATTCAAAGTTTTCTCAGTAAAGAAATTGAAATTTGTTATTGAACTACAGTCACCCATTGAATACACTAATTTTATATAATTACTAATAAACATCTTCTTAGTTTCTTTTTATATCAACAATGTTTTATAAGTTTAACTCACGTATGTTTAAAAAACACGATTTAAGAGTATCTTTGAACTTTCTTGAAATGTTCTACTTTGATACTCCTTGCTTTTTAAATACATATAAGTGGAATGCCTCAAATGCATTATCTCCATTTGGTACTATATAGGTCTACAACATGTCAAGAGTAAAAGAAGGTTTGGCATAATAGTAGACAATATTATACAGATTATAATAAACTGCAATGTAGGTTAGTTGGATAAGACTGTCATTATTATGAACGTTCCTGTTTTTATGCGTGGCTGAGTGATACATCTACTTCCGTTATAAGTGTGGTGATTTTCATTACACAAATTTGCCTGCCTCAGCTACGAAGCCATATTTCCACAAACCGTGTCCGGAATTTTTAATTTTGCGAATAATGTGAGTTATTAATCCGAAAACTTCGTTCAAATATCTTAGGGTATATTGCAATCAATTGTAGAATAAATCAGTATTATAATTAACCCATCCATTGAAGCTGTTTGTATCTTATTAATTAACGTCTCGGCTTGGAACTAATTAGTTTTGAGTTGTTTTAGGCGGGTCCATGCTCAAGGATGTTGCGGGCAAGAGGTTACGTGGTCATTAGCATACGTGAAATCAAGATTCATGATCAAGTTAAATGGGTAGTTATAATTATGAGGACAATTATTGTGGAAGTTTGCAATGGATTAGGATGCGAAGCGTTTAGGATTAGGATATCAGGATTATATGCTACAAATAAGACAACAGTCAGCAATAATATTTCCAGAAAAATGTCTTTATCTTAGATCAGAGTTTAGTACGCCTACTATATTATTACCAGCGCTTACAGGTTTATTTATTTTCGTACCTTCCTGTATTAGGTATAATATCATAATCTAAACAATAATAATCTACAAAATGCAAACAACAAAACTAATTTTCTGTATTAAATAATATAAACGTGACCAACAACATATTTTTTCACTTTTTAAATTTTACGTTTGATTTAAAATAAGTTTATTAAGTAGATATATTGAAATAACCAATACTAAAATTCAATAATCGGTGTATTAAAACAATCCCTGATACTTAATACAATCTTAATAGCCGAACTAATATTTCGTGTAATAATGTATATATTCTAAAGTCTCTTTAAAGCGTCTGGACAGCAAGACATTTTTTAAGCTTTAAAAAAATGGAAACTAATCAATACGTTAACTTGATACAGGAATCGTAATAAATTAATAACTATTGAATATTGGTTATTTGAAATAGTTAAGAACTCAAATATGTGTACATCTAAAATTATATTAAATAAAAATAACCTCAGTTGAAAACATGTTTAATTTGAATTATAAATTTATCACAACTTGCATATGCAGTATTTAAACTATGGAAAGAACAAATCCACTTTACAGTACTGGGGTTTAATTATACTTTTACACGTAATTAATAGTTTTTTTATTCAGCCTTATCAGCGAGTATTGCAGTAAATCCTACAGGAACTACTTGACTTGAGAAGATGTTTGCCGAAACTGCTGGTGTCGTAAATGGAATGCTATGTTTACGACTTGTAATTTAGTTTGGAACTCACCTGACTCGGGGCGTTAAGTAATCTCCGTGGAATCTTGATTGCCGTTATTAGATTCTCAACCGTGTATGAATCCAAAATGTAGGTTATAAAATTAATATTTGGCATGCAGTGTTGTAGATGACTTGGTCAAGAGAGCTATGGTGTTGGATTAAATGTAAAAACAATGTTACTTAACATTAAGCAACTACTTGGATATAAGGATGTTGACATTAAGTGCCCGCAACGACCTTAACCGTAGTTACCGAGAGGGTTTATCGTAGTCGTACACTTTGAAATGAAATTAACCCTAATACTAGATCATCCAACTCTTACAGATTTACTATAGAGTAACTATAATTTAGGAAGACAGTATTTATACCTTGTTCTGAATACAACTAGCTCTCAGGTGACACACAAAAATATGCTGCAATATCTTTGCGGCGTAACATAATACATAAACCCCTCAATATATTCCCCATTTTGTGACCAATATGCGGTATCATCTACATTTTTGTGCAACATGACATACTTTGAACTTTACAAATATTAATACAGTTTGAAACTAAATATTTGCCTTTAAATATTGGCTGAATAAGACCTAACTATATCAATTTTTGAGGGGTTTCACCATACTTTAACAAAGATCATAATTCAGTATAAAATTAGTTTACTGGTAGTTTTATATTTTTTACTTTAACACTGAATCAAGCACACGGTTTGAGAAATGGAGAAATACTGTGAGAAAAATCACATGAGACCCAGCCCCAGGGAAACATATGACCCCGCTAACCAGCGCGATAGTGTTACAAAGTAACCATCATATTTTTGTTTTTTGGTTCTGTTTGCACGCATGCTTCTATTATTTTGTGGTTATATTATATATAGGTAATTGTGTAAATGAAAACTTCCCGAAATTAAAAACAAATCTTCAATGATTTAGTTTTTAATAGTTGACCTTTCTTTACCTATTGATCACCTGAAGTTAAATAATAGTAATAATTTATTATATTAATATAATAAATATCTCACAGCGATTAAAAAAAATTATAAATATTATTCAAATATATGATTTATTAGCAGGAAGAAAACATCATTCCATTATTATAGCGATATTGTTACAACTGTTATACTCTGGTACATTTCAACACACTTGAATACAGACGTCATACACTCTCCTGAACACTTGTATTCTTGTTCAAACAAAGCATCCAATAATTGTGAGTGTCTTGGACTGACAACAAAGAGCCCAGAGATATTGCACTCAGAACAAACGAGGAACAAAGAGCAACTCAGATAAATTGCTGACTGGTCGATGTCCTGTCCAATCAAGCGAGAGATCCCCATTGTTACTACATTTCTTTGCTATTACAGTCACCTGCTAAAGATAATGTTATTGAATTAATAGTCTGAGGCACCATAGTCAATTCATAGGATTTCCAAATATATCTCTACTTTTATAGCATTATAGAAAATTGTTGAAATTTTGTATTGTTTCCATAATGTTTCCCTACAATAGTAAATTGTTGTTTTTGTCTGCATTTAGTACTCAATGTTACTTTATTACATTGTTCTTTACTAAATCCAATGTTTAATTGAGTTCTGATTGATTATTTAGTTATTTCCATCGCTAAGTGAAACACCCAGTTGCCGACCGGATGGCTGATAAAAGTTATAAATTTGTGATAGCATACTTTCCGCTGGGAGATAAGAAGAGAAATGTTTGAGGGTCTGCTTGCAAGAAGTTCTTCGCATACCACAGTAAAGTTTTTGAAGTATGGAAAAATATGAAATGGTATTTTTATATAAAAAAAATATTACTGCCATTAAAAAAAATTTGTTTTATAATTTTTTTATACTAAATGATAGGCTTCAGGGGCACTTAGACAACCTTTATGAAAGGTTATTCCCATCATCAAACATGACTTGTCTATGTATAAATGAGGTAACACGCAAACTGGCTAGTCCAAAGATCTATCCACTATTGAAATACGCAACGATAACAAGAAACGAGTCAGAAATAAAATCTTTGCAAGAAATCACAGTGAAACCTGTAACGTGTCACGTAGTGTAACGTACTCCTACCTAGTTTAAGTTTATAACATCAGTAGGTAATCAATCTTCAGAAGGAAAATGAGCTCAATCATTCAATACCGGTGGCGCTAGACATCTTCATTTGTAGATATTACAGTTTTTTTTATATTCCACCGTATTGATACTCTAAAAAAATAAATCAGGCGACATTTATTCCATAGACATTGAAAGTGTGGCAACTGCAATGTGTGTTAACTGTTTTATTTATTTAAATTGTAATATGTACACCAATAATGTATACGATATTCTCCTCGTTTAAATGTTGTTTTATATCTAAAAATCTGTGTGTATTATACAAGAGTAAATTGATCTTTCTTTTAGTATTGCTATTAAAACAGATATGGATATATGACTAACAAATGATAGTGTACATATAAAAAAGTATAGGTTAATTGTAACAAAATGCCTTTACCACAGGCGGACGTTAAATCAAATTGCTATCGATAAGTTCCATTAAAAAGCATAAATTATCTAGCGTGAGATTAAATAGCAAATATACACAATGAATTTCTCTTAATGGTAGCAGTTAGGGGAGGAGATCATAACTGTTAGCAAGTGTGTTAGGTCTTCTTAAGTATCACTTACAAAGCAGCCTCTATAAACCACAGTCAGACTTGTGTTCCCAACCCTTCAATAATCCTTATATCGTCTGCATCTACGGATTGTAACGTCTTTTACACTTAAATGTTTATCAGAGGGCACTAATATTTGAACATTAAAACCTGTCTCAGTTCTTGCAGTTTAAAAAACGTTTCGCTTGTAGTTTATCAACAGGTATTTGTAGGATTTGAAACTTATGTTGCTCTCTTGTATATAATCAACAAAAAGATACGAATTATTCAAATAACTTGAAATTGAACTACATTGAACTGCGAGTTGAGCACCTGATATATGACATGTTTATAAAAAATCGTAAGACTCCATCGTATTACATCATAATATATTTCTATAAGAAAGCTAAAGACTTCACCTTTAAGATTTTTCAACGTAGGTTTAAAATAAAATTAGTGTTATTGATGATCAGATCTATTCAATTAAAATCATGGAATGACAAGAAACTATTATTTACAAGGTATTTATAAACATTTGTTCACTCACTCAATCCCCACAACAATGTTCTCCATAGTTATAGTCTATCTATTCTTATACGAATATTCAGGAGGTGGGAATATTTGTATTAGTCATTAAGTAAGTCTCCAGGAAAGGTATATGACTATTATTCCGCTGTAAATTACGTAACCGCGAATAAATGTTAATAAAATGTGATTTGGCATATTTGGTAAATGGGTAGGCGTATGTGTATAAGATATGTATAAGTGTATAATTAATCCCCCTTCAATATTTGGCTGTAAATTAAGGGGAAATTTAAGAGAGGAATAAGGGAGAAAGTTAAAGTTAATGGGTAGTTAATACTATTGAACTTTGCCGGTAATTTGGCTAAGAGTGTTTCAGCAGACGTCATTACTTACAAACGGACAGACCAGCTGTTCACGTGATGAATGTCAGCTTTACATTATTCTTAACTTTATTAACATATTTATTCAATTATTTTTTTCACAGTTGAGCTAGGAGAGGGAACAATTATTAAAGTGTAATAACAAAACCTTAAGACATCGTCAACAATATATTTTACAAACGTTTATAGAACTCAATACCCTCTTTAAACCCTTAAATTTGTTACCATCATAATTGGTATATACTTTAGGACATTTCTTCACAGTTTTTTTTGTATTTTACCATATTAACATATTTTCAATTAACTGATTAAGTAAAGGTACTACAAAAGTCTATTTCCACATCTAAAAATTACTATATAAGGTTTCCAATATGACTTTATAAAATTAAATATGTTTTGAAGATAGCTGGTACTTGCCAGAGGGAGCTTGAGCAAGTAGGACTAGACGAATGATAGCTCGAGGTGAACTGGCAAAGCTGTTACTGTGGCTGCCAAATTTACCACAGACTTGATTAGCCAGTCGGTAATGCAGTTTGTAACAAGTCTATGGCATGTGGTTCCGTCAAAAGTTTTATTCAAAGGAACTGTTAAGTCCTTTGTTGTTAGAATCACTGACTAAAACCTGTAACGAGTACTTCTACCAACGAAGACGTCTATAGGTTTATTAAAATAATAAATCAAATCATAAAACACAATCTTTACAACCGTTGAGATTGGCTGACCAAGCATTCCAAATTTAAAAAATCCAATTCAGCTATCAGTGATCATTCTATAAAACATCTTTTTTACATAAAAACAGGATTAAAATCTAAAGTGAAAAACGATTGATAGAATGTAGTTGATTTATAGATGCGGCATACACTTGGCATTCCTAATTTCCAATTTACAATGAAACATGAAATCTATTAGTATAAAATATATGCTTATAATGTTAAAGAAGCGTTATATTGGGATAAGAAAAATAATTATGATGTAATAATCTCAGAAATAAGTTCAAGCAAAAATTCGACATATCGGTGGAACCATAAATTAACTGAAAGTATTGAAATGTTAGACACAAAGTGCTGGTCATTTTAAGTTTAGAAAACATTTTTGGATATTTAGTATTGCAATTATCTTCACGATGGAGTTTTCGGGAGATTTTATTATATTTTCTAAACGTTTTTCTCGCCCCGTATTATCCCTTGAATTCAAATCACAAAACTCTAAAAACAATTTAATGTATGTACGGGTCTATGCAATATAACGCGAGTTTGAGAACGCGATAACTGTCGTAATTTTTGATAGACCGAGACTAAAATTAATACAGAGATAGTATTTTCATATAGTTTAGATCATTTTGTTAGCTAGTTTTACTCTTTTTATTTAATTTTTTCCGATGTCTACTAATGTCATAGACATCAAAATTTGATCAGGGGGTATGTTCAAAGATACGTTTAGGCATAAAAGATTGTTTAGTGAACACAATTCAAAATCACTCCGTTTGAATACAGTAATGTTTTAGAAACTATTTTTGACCGGGGTGTTTGTTTCTGAAGAGATGTTAACACAAACGACTATTTGGTAAACTGAATTTAAAATAACTCTGTCACTAAATACTTTTGCCGTATCAATCAAATTCCGATCACAGGGTATGATCCCGAAGAGCTTTGCGCAAAGAAGGCTGTTAAATAAACATAAATATTTTAGCCCTAATTATAATGCCGCTTTGTTGACGTTGAGCCAAATCCCGTGGAGAGATGTGTACCACCAATGAACTTTGCCATGAGTACGTCAAAATGAGTTGACGTGCAAAATGTCATACCAATAGTTCAAATTGTTTTTAAATAGGCAATAAACCTTTGCAGACGCTTGGCCAAATCTCATGGATGAAAATTTAGATTTAGATTTTGTATTTAGATTATTTGGCGAACTTGATAACTGTTAGTATAAATCCATGAAGATGTTTCATTAGGATTGCCTCACAAAAAACTTTCGGAACCGCTGCAAGGTAAATTGTAAATGTTTTAAATTTATTTTGGATGAAAACATTACGCTTCGTAATGGAAATTGTTTTTACTTTCTGTAGAGGTCAATACTGTTACATCACTATAAAAAGAATATGTACTGCAGTAGTAGCTACCAGATATGGACTGCTAACTGGAGCATTCTGCAATTAAAGTATTATCCGTGTCGTTGCTACTGCAGACATAAGCGATACTTCTGAATTGCAGTTCACTTAAGGATAGTTACAGTTCTTGTGGGTGTTTCCAGTCAGCTCACGTGGGGTTCGGTCCATTAGTTCCAGATGTTCAACAATGCAATTATCCAGCTCGCGGTTGGAATATTGAACCGCCCTTGATTCATCTAACACAAAGGTAGGCTAACGTATTACTAATTCTTTGTACGTAAATAAACTCCACTAAAAACCTTAATTGGCAGGTTCACAAAGTTATATTATGACACTTGTAGTCTTCTACTGACGCTCTTATTAGCTGTACACATTTTACTATAATTACACTCTAAAATATAGGTTCCATTGTGAATAAATATCTGTTCTTTATTAAAATATGATATTGGTAATTACAAAAAAGAATCAATAGAAATTAAAAGGCTATCATGCATATCGATTTCAGATCCATAAATCAAAGAAATATTTACCCTAGATTTAATTAATTTGTCATACATTTAATCTTCTATTTTATTTTCTTCCAATTAAAGATGTTACAAAGTGATGATTCTCGTTTTATTATATAGTAAAAATTAATTTCGAAAATATTAAACCCTGTTATTAACACTAGAACGATTTCATTGATCACTCGATATTCGTTTACTATCGTATTTATTTTGCACCATATTGTACATTGGTCGTGGAATAATCCATGTGCAAACAAGTGTTGTAATCTCCTATTAAAAAGTAATTAATCTTTTGTTCTCTGTTTAGTTTGAAATCGGTTCGAATTTAAATCTTCTATTGGCAAATTGATAAATGAATTATTATTATTCGACGCCACCATGCATTCACATTCGAACTTTGAAAATTCGTTTTATTTGAATTTTTTCTAAGTTTTAATTTGTTCACAGTTACTTTAAAAGTTTATTTATTATGAAATATATGTTTATTGATGGGTATAATAGTTTTCAAAATAGGAAATTATATTTTTTCAATACTTACTTTTTCTTATTAATAACTTTTCATTTTATAAGATTTATAACTTTTTTACCAATAATTATGTTTATGAGCTAATCAATTCCAACTAACACTATGTTCTTATATGTATATTTCCAGAGAGCACAAAACCTACGGCGTGGTAATTTCAAACTCTGGATGTAACTATATGAGGTATAACTTTATAAAGACACCAATACTGATAAAGCTAATATTTATATTTGCAATGATAAACATATTAAGTAATATAGAAGACAATTTTTTATAGTAATTCATCTATATACATGAAAGCCAAATACCATTGTATAACATCACGAAATCTCCTAATATACAAAAAATATCGATTAAAACTTTGAAATTACAACCAGGATCTCAAAAGAGTCCTATACATACATTCAAGATGAGTGCTCTTGCGCTTTTTTATAACCAATCGTGAGGGCATACACTTGAACTACATATTCTTCGAAAATATTGGTTGTATATATATATATATATATATATATATATATATATATATATAACTTTAAAAATGAATTTATAATTGAAAACGTTTCATAAACATTGTGGTAATAGTATTGGATAATATCTAGATTTAAACCCAGCGGTTTAGGGACCTGGTGCATGGGGGGAAAGCTAATATGCTGCAATGACATGATATATTGAAAAAATTAAATAAATGCTTGTAATTTCATCCTCAGCACACAAGGAAACAAGCAATACAAAATATTCCAAATGTCCATATGTGGTAATAATATTTAAACATGTGATTTTTACATTTTAAAACATTGTTCTTACGCAATTTTGGTGCGGAAATAGTGAATTATTCTAATGAATATCACAGATATGTGCAATGTTTAGGAACATGTTGGTACTAACCTAAAGATTCCTACTAACACTATAATTTTAAATGCATCTTGCTATGTCACAAAGGCCCTGTAACATTTAAAAATATACAGTATATGACCATACATGTTAAGGGTTTATCATCAAGATATGGAAGTAACTTCAAAACGTTTATGGCAATGTTTAATACAGAATTTATTTGAATTCCGCCTACAGTCCACTCAGACAATATTTGTATTTCAAGGATGCAAGCATCGATCTTACAATAAAAGTGATTATTTTTACAGACGTTATAGTTTAGAGTTTTCTTTGTTTATTTCCCCAGAAATCCTATAATAAGAACACAAAATATCATAACTAATCTGGCAGTCCAGTATCGCTGACTTGACTAGTTAATTCTAAACAAATTTCTATATTGTAATATAAGAGCCTAGAGCTAAATTGTACTATGTGCAAGCGCACAACGAGGTTTTTCATTTGAACGTATAAATGAATTTTTCTAAAAAAAGAAACTATTTGTCAGCCGAGCTGGTTCTAGTGTAGGTTGAAATTAATGGGTATTAAAAGGGTTAAAACATATAAAATGATATTTTATCAGATTATATTTTTTATACTTAGTTAAACTTAAATCTTACAGTCAGAAATATAGATAATAATTAAACCATCGTGAGATATATAGGTAAAGGCAGTGAAAGTAGTTACATAGAGTGTGTATGTGGTTAAGTGTCACTGATTTAAGAGTTATTTTAATGTCTGTCTGTTGGGTTCAAGTGTCTCAAGCTAAGAAAAATATAATCTTAGAAAAATAATAATTTCCTATTTATAACTCTTTTAGTACACTGTTATTTCGACATCCGCCAAAACTAGCGCGGATGATGACCGATTTATTTCTTAAGAATAAATTCTCTACTGATTTTAAGAAAGCCCAAGATATGAGCTCATACAAAGAAAACTGGCCCTTAGGTCCCAGACTCTACTCTTTACACTAATCTCACTACAAAAATTTCATATGGGACAACCACTTTCATTCAAAAATATCTTAAAACTATAACTTACTATACTAAACGTTGTTTTTTTGCTGGAAGTCGTTACTGTACCAGCAGAGTAAAGCAGTTTCTTAGGAGGACAAATTACAAGGTATGTGGTTTAGTAATACCTTAAAATATCATTGATTTTTATTTTAAAATTTAAAACTGCTGTTACAGAACCCTGAATTCTTAGATTTTGGTCATTGACACACTATAAATGAATATACAACATGTAACATTGTTTAACACGGCAGTTTTGTTATTTAGTATTTTGAAAATTAGATTTAAGAGTATAGATTTTTATAAGTTATCACCATGAGATCAAATAATTAAGGAAAGTTTTAATTATATTAATTATAGTTCTTTTAATTTCTGAGATTTCAGTACTTAGCTGTCACTTCAAAAACGAAACTACGATATCTGATAACTAACTAGTTTCTTGGTGAGAAGTCGTGGAGTACTCATGAATGTCTACACACACTAATGTAGTATTTAGTTAAGTGTTTTATAGAACTTCAGTAAATTAACGCCATGAATGAACTAAAGCGAATTAGATTCATCACTGAAGAAATTGTATTGTTAATAAGCTGATAAAAAGTATCAGTTTTCAGTTAATTTCTATCCAATCTTAGACAACCATGTAAATAGGAGCTAAATTAGCTTTTATGATTATCTTACTTTGAAAAGATTATTATGATTTTTAATCACTCTTGTTACAAACAGTTATAACCGCCGTAAATGAGAATATTCTAGTAAATGTTATAATACTATATTGAGGGAATTTAATTCACTTTACATTGAAACTTATGAGGCCAATTAAATTTAAGTTTTACTGAGGACTACATATTAACGTTCACAAACCAAAATGAGTGCCAACGGCGATAAAGAAGAAAGAAACTGTAAAATAGAACTTTCCTGGTACACCAGAAAAAATTTCGTTTGGAGCCGGATAAAGAATCCAGCAATATCCCAAAACGGCATATGAGTATACGATTACCCAAAGCGGAAGCAGTTAGAGAGTAAAATTTTTATTTGTGAAAGGATCTCATAAGGAAAACTACCGTGTTTTTCTATTACATATACTGTAACAACATTTCATCGCAGTTTGACTCTATATGAAAACTGCAAATCGGAAATACCACCTCTTGCTTATTAAATCTTTTCAGAAGAAGCCAATTATTATAGAAGAACCATTTCAGCTCGCTACATCGAAAATAGATGGAATATATTGCTAGATAGCAAGCCTTGACCCGTTTCGTTGCAATATTTATAATGTACCCAAAGAATTAAATTCGTTCCAAGGCACAATAAAATAAATTTTCAGCTCTACATACTATGCTATGTTCGTTTGGAAAAACTATACATTGCACAATATTTACTCTTCGTCTCCATATAAATGTACAGTTCAGGAGTAGTACTGACACTAGCAATACATACGGTGCAATGACATGCGGATATGATATTAGCCTAAATAGTAAGCAAATTAAGAAGCTCCATAATTTGGAATCATACAAAAGCCTACAGTATCAATACTGAGGTTAGAAAAATTAGTAAAATATATGACCTTGGGGAAACCTCTACACCAGAGGTTATGGGTAGTAAACTGGATTAGGTATAAAGCAAATTGAGTTTTTAAAATTAATTAAATAATTTACACTTTCTATTGTGCCTAGTACTGCCATAGATATAAATCAAACATACATTCATACAGATTATATAAAATATATATATATATATGTATATATAATTATATATACATGATTATACTATTTCTAATGTAATACATATAATCAATAGATTAATTTAATGTATAATAATATGTTCAATGACATATTTATAAAAAATTAAGAGGATCGTTAAAATGATAAATTGTTATTAATAACACGTATATATTTTAAAAATTGTATTTAATACTAACAATATTTACTATAATGTACCATAGATAATGTATAATGTATAATTTACCATAGATGCCAAAAGTGTATGTTTGAAATATTTTTAAAGTAATCAAACACTTTAACACTTTTGTTAAACGATATCTTCCTCAGCATTCCAACAAATTAATGCTTCTTCTGTTTCTTTGTAATTTAATCAGTACCCTTAATTAAAAAGCACATTATTGATAAATAATTAGTATCAAAATATAAAAATAACATTAAAGAAATGAAAATACTTAATTATATAATAGACAATAATGTGAAAAATATGATTTAATTGGGTACGTACATTATTAAGTAAACTTTGTATCCTATTTAACAATTTTATTTTGGTAGATAACATTGCAAGTACTCATATACTCACTATCGCGCTAAATTAACATTTAATTTGAAAGTAGGTACGACTTATTAGTACGACTCTTGACGACAAACTAAATAAATGATGAGTATTAATCAAAATCCGAGACGTTAAAAGCTGTCCAAAGACTGTATAACAACCTTCTTTTATTTTCTTCACAGGTTATCTTCGCAATAAAAAAAGTTATAACTATCACTTACGAATTAATTCTTGTTTATTAAACACTTATTGAAATTAATATGATTTTTAAAGAGTATATCAAATATGTGTCACAGTATAACAAATCGATTGTGACTTCCACGATCTTATGAACTTCATATATAGTTTACATAGTTAGAGTAACTAATACAACACCATGTGTATTTGTGAAATAGGTAAGAGTTATCATACGAATTTTCTTTGACTGTAAGTTGGAATGAACTGTTAAAATATTACAGTAAAATTAAACTACTAACGGTTTGTGTAAAGTGATGTAGTATTTTTATAAATAAAATGTTGTAATGTACAGTACAGTAATAAACGGTGAAAAGTTTGATGTAGTGTACTGTAGCTTGAAGAGAAGGAGTTGATAATTTAAATAACGTTTTAGAGTTCACTCACTATTTCATGAAGTAAAAACTGTTCTATACTCTCTAAGAAAGATACAAATTTTATTTAATAATTACTTTACACAAAATGTCACTGTTAATAAACATTAAGTTCAGTAACTTTACTAATCACTGCTAGGCCCTGAAATATATATTCCAAGCGGAACATAATAATGGTATAATAGGCTTACAAATTACTGATATACAACCATCTTACATTTTGTATGTTTTATCCGACTTCAACTCACAAGTTTACACCTGTAATCTGGTTGTGAGTTGTAAATTAAGCCCACTATATTCCCCATCCCTTTGCTATACGTATAAGAATATAGATGGTTGTAACGAAGGAGCAGTTGGTAGTGTGGACTTCTGCGGTTAGCATGGAGGTTCAGACTAAGGCTCAATACTTGATCATCTAATCAATTGTTAATGCAGAAGATCTACAATCTTGCTACAGAGCAAAGAAACTGAAGAGACCGTCGAGCCAAATACTAGCCTAGAGGATCGCCAAATACTTGCGACATCAGAGTGGTTAGACTATTACTGCCGCCCCTACATTCCTGTTTAAGTTGTGGCTACGATTATAATACGTGTCGCAGTTAACTGAGTTCTTGTTGAATTTGTCTGCCACAACGTAAAAACAACAGAAGTTGTCTACCGGCCTAACCATAGTTCCAGTTATCTCTTCCGTTCTTTTACTTGTGACTTTTCTACCCTGGAATATTCAAGCCCATTATAGGCTAAGTCGTGTGTGGCAATTAAACGAATATTCTTTTCCTTTACAGACAGATAATGTTTCTTATTATAAGTATAGAAGAGGGATACGTGTTGTGAACAAAAACATGTCATATACTATCAAAAGAGAACAACAGAGTTACGCCCTATCCCTGCCAGAGACTGATATCCTGTGACACAAAACAATTGACTAACTGTATAAAACACACACTTAAACATATGATTAAATTTCAACAATAACTTTGACAAAATTTAATATATTTAAAATATATTGCGAATTATAAAAATTAATCACTTGTTTTAATAAATTTTATACAGAAACCTAATGTTTCCTGTTAATAGGTTATAACGAAAATTTTATTAAAGAAATATGAGGGCTTAAGTGATTCGAAGTATTGTTTTTGTTATAAATAATAGTGGGAAAATAAAACTTCCTCGAGCTTTATAAGTATTTAAAATCTCATAAAAATTCTTTCCCGGTTGACGCAAGGAACAAATTGAGTTCGGTGCCGCTGGCAAATTGTGTTTTCTTTATTTGATTGACTTCTCCAGACTACCGCAGAGAAAGTTTATTATTTATTATCTGAATAGAAATTTGTTTCTTATGTATAACGGTGTCCTTATGCACTAGACTTACTACAGTAAACTATCGATATAAAAACCTCATCGAGAATGTAACTAAATTTATAACTCTGGTAAGAGTTGATTCAATGCGAATTTTGAGAGTAACTTATTTCTCCTTCTGCTAAGTACAGTCTGAAATCTGATACCGTCACGGACTTGATACCTGACATCTGGAATCTTGTGTCCGTCTGAAGCGCTCAAAACATATAGGCGAATGTATATATATGTGCACCACAACTTGGTTTAGAACGTATATTTAAGAGTAGGTCTACATCATCGGCTGTTTAAGGATATGACCACTGAGACATCTATATATACTACATGTAGTTAAAGAAATAAAACTCTTGTTAGAGTTACAAGAGTAGTGGGGATTACAGTGCGTGTACTCTTACCTTTCATTTGGCACATCTTCCATTTAGTACAAGATTGGTGTCGGCAACACTGTAGAGCGATGGCGAGCACCTTTCTGTCTTATCGAGTATTTGCACACGTCATAGGGAAGCTCTATCAAACTCCCAACCTTCAAATGTTTCTGTTACGAAATGTTTTAAACCTTGTATGTTAACCTCGCTTTAATTATGATTAGTATGTAAAAGACATTTTTTAATCAGAGAATTTTAAGTTTGTTTTTTGTATAAAAAAGTATAAATTGCAACTATTACTATTTTTAATACTGTTATTTTTCTCACCAACAATATTTTTAGATATTCGAGATAATGAGAAAATCCTCTTTAATATCCATATTATTGTAGAGTGTTATTACATTTTGAAGAAAGTGTTGTTTTCAGAAAGATCTTAGTTGCGAGGCATCGTCAGATCGAACAAGTAAGACAGGTAGGACGAGATGACGAGCTCGCTGCATTTCCAAACCCAAATGAAAAGTTATAACGTACGGAGTATAGTTCAAAGGGCACGCCAGTTAGCTGTCGGCCGCGCATGTAAGTCTCCCCTTTTTTACATTAAACTAAATTTTAAAAAACTGTGTCAAAATTACAACTTGCCTCAAATCCACAAATTTTTAATTTTAAAAACATGTATTTTAATGTGTCAGTAGTAATGAATTGTTGAAAATATTTTACTCGGCTAATAACTAAGTTTTATAGTTAGACTAGATTTTCTTATCTGTAAACATTTGATATTTACATATAACCATATTTTGAAGAATTTTTTTGCAAATGAGCCACTAAAGTCGATGATTATTAAGAGAACCATTTATGAATTTAAGACAAGATCCTACTTAACCTTAACACAATTTAAAAATTATGGAAGCTACTATTTAAAGTAGAACCTCAGTTTCTCGGTCGGCAGGCTGACCTTCAGTGCCTGTTAATACATCCTACTCTCTCGCACGTGATTGGCCAAATAAATTAAATCAGCTGGCAGTTTTAAGATTCTATTTGATATCCTGCATTTAAACATTTTCCCTGATCCCAACTCCCCCGGATCTCTCCCCCTTTAGATAATGAAATTCTCATGATAAATAAAAACTCTTTGTCATACACAAACAGTAATTTTTGGGCAATAAAAAATAATTATCGAACATTTTGCCCATAAATTAAATTAAATTGGCACAAGTTAAAATACATTCAACTTTAATCAAAACCTATAGATACAAAATTAAAGTGGTTTGCCAACGTTACAATCACCTTATTTAGTCCTTGTGCTTTCCTGTAACTGGTCATTTTAAAACGAGCCATTAGTTATGTTCTTGTATAACCTTTATTACGTATAGTCCTGAATTACTTTAGTAGAAACTGTGATGTAAACACTAAATTAAGAAACTCTTCTGCAAAACCTAGCTGTATTTGTAAAATATAATTTCATTATAAGTATAATATACTTCATATTAAACGATGAGTGCCTGCGGTGTCCTAACCATTTTAAATGTTCTATTGGTATTATAATTATAAGATACTGCATATTAGACAATGAGTGACTGCGGTGTCCTAACCATTTTAAATGTTCTATTGGTATTATAATTATAAGATACTGCATATTAGACAATGAGTGCCTGCGGTGTCCTAACCATTTTAAATGTTCTATTGGTATTATAATTATAAGATACTGCATATTAGACAATGAGTGACTGCGGTGTCCTAACCATTTGAAATGTTCTATAGGTATTATAATTATAAGATACTGCATATTAGACAAGAGTGACTGCGGTGTCCTAACCATTTTTAAATGTTCTATTGGTATTATAATTATAAGATACTGCATATTAGACAAGAGTGCCTGCGGTGTCCTAACCATTTTAAATGTTCTATTGGTATTATAATTATAAGATACTGCATATTAGACAAGAGTGACTGCGGTGTCCTAACCATTTGAAATGTTCTTTTCGTATTTATCTGAGTTTCAATCAATATTATACCAATTTACTCTTAACAAAAGGATAAAAGAATGTCTGACATTTCCCGTTGTTATACTAAACTACGCTACGAGGATAGAAAGTTACACTCTCCTTCAGTAGCCAAAACCATAATTCATAATGATACAAAAGGACAATATACTTAAAATTGAAAATTGTATCAATTTCCACACATTAAATTAATGTTAATATCTTAATTCTGGAATAAGTCTGGATACGTCGAACATAATCTAGTAATCGTCACCAAAAAAATAACCTTGGCATGTAGTACATTTCCTTGTTCAGCATGGAAATATTTCATGAGTAAAGCGTGGATGCTTATCGTCTTTAGGGCCATTTACCTCTCCTTCAACCACTAAAATCACTCATTGTTTATTTGTTGTACAAACTTGCAATCCAATGATTTGTTAATATATTTTTTTAAAGGGCAGCTACTCTACACTGGTAGAGTTTAGTAACTGTTATTTATTGTGATATATGGGTGGGTACAGAAGGAATGGTTTAATGGTCTCCGTATCTAAATCCTTTGGATTTTATATCTGGAACGACTAAAACATTTGGTTATGCAACCTGTTCAATAAATGATACGTATATGGATGTGTCATTCTAGCTTGCAAAAATATTCGACACGGCCAGAGCTAAGGAGTATTAAGATGAAAGCAAAAGTACATGGTTGTGATTGCAAATCACACGTATTGATTGCAAGCAAATTAGGGCACCTCAAGCGATAATTACTATAAAATAAAATAGTTTTGGCACATGTTGATTAGAGCAAACATGTCGTATAAATTTGTGGTAAGATTTTAAGGTGAATGTAATAGTAAAAACTGTGAAGTGGAATTAGGCATCTACAACACTAAAGTATAGTAAATAACTATAGTATAATATTATAAATAAATATTAATACGTCCATTTAGTGTGATTAAATTGCGGGGATTGGGTTATTCCTATGAAATTAAAATACCATTAATTTGTACCAGTTAATTAACGAATACTAAAAAATATATAATTAGTAGATATATAATCCTACAGTTATGTTTTTTAAAATGTGTTACATTAGAATAATTATAAAATAAAGACTCCATTTAGTGTTCTAAGAAGTCTTAAAAGGTTTGTTTGTAAGAAACTAACGAGCATCTTTAAAGTTTGCAAGTGGATGCAATTTCTGAGAAAGCTTTGCAAAGTTATTACACCACTTCATTGTGTTAGCACATTTTAGCATTAATCTCTTATTTGAATAAAGCGTTGAAGTTTATTTATACTTCGTAAAATTGTCATTTAATTTATTACAGGCAATACATAAACCAAAGGATGTTTTTTTACAAAGTTCTACAAGGATATTCCCAAAAATCAACTTGAATGGTTTTAAATATAAAATTAGCACATATTGAGCTCATCCCAATTCAATACACAACCCTGTGTTTAACTCTACAGAAGCGTGTATTGTGTAGTATAGACTAGTCTCCCCATTTACATTCAACATTATTATATTGAGGCAAGGGAAACTGTCAAATAATCCTGGGGTATTATATATTCTAATGTGGGTTGCTGGAGTCAACCTCACCGTGTTTAGTGCGTGTATTTTGCTGTTTAGAATATTTTCGCCTCACTCAAAATAAAAAAGAGAATCACGGAAAGAAAAGAAAGACGGATCCAAAGTAACGAGTAGACTATAAGGGGGAATCCTACTGGCCATCCCCGGCGAAACATCACGGTCGATTGTGGGTTCAAAAGACATTTCTAAGAACTATTTCTAAAAAACTTATAATCTTAAGCAGCTGAAAAATAAAATAATAATTAAAATTCAGTGCGTTTGGCAACGATCTTAATGTTCATGTTTCTCATATGTAGGAACTTTCACATGTTTTCGCTAAAAATATTGATACCTTAGAAACTAAGCAGTTAGTTACATTAGCATGGCACCTTATATTTATTTAAATATACATTCATTGAATAGTCACTTGGATTGCGTAGGTAGATTTAACTTTCTATTATGGGGATTCTGTCACATATTTTAACCTGTAAAATATTGATACCTTAGAAACTAAGCAGTTACATTAGCATGGCACCTTATATTTATTTACATATACATTCTTTAAGTAGTCACTTGGATTATTTAGATAGATTTCACTTTCTATTATGTGGATTCTGTCAAATTTAGACTTTTAATAAAAACATTTTATCCTGTTAAGTTTCTCAGTCGTCTTCTGGAACGCTGGACTGAATAGGCAAGTTTTACTACAGTAAGTATCTCTGTGGAATTCATTGTTGATCGGTGAAATCCCAATATCTGCAGTCTAACAGAGACTCGCTCTACACATCCATACAAATAAATGTTAACGCATAAGGTTTAATTAGTTATAAAATCCAAAGGAATCAGTACGATAAATTGGTTTTATTGACTTGCACGAGCGATTGACATGGTGAAATCACGTAATAAAAGTTAATAGTGTGATTAGCTAAATAATCTTCGTCAGTAATAAAATTAAAGAGGTTGCATAGTTAATTATATTTTTCAATATATATTTTTATTGGTAATTTAATACAATATAATAAAGAATTGGAAAAAATAAATGTTTCGCTGTTATGGTGGCAATTATGAAATTAACGTTGAAATATATGTAAACACAAACTTTATAGTAAAAGGCGATCAGAATGGAGTATATTTACAGGATAGTAATAAAATAGTTTTATTACAGTGAAGTTTAAATCTGTTTTAACATTAGTTTAAATTGATTAGGAAACGACTATTACGTTAGTTACTGGGGTTAATCTACCGCAATTCTCCTTTCAGGGTAATTGAAGATCGCTACTTTTAAACTGTGTTAACTATTAAAAAGGAATAGCCGCAACATTTGCAGTGTTATCACATCCTTTGAAATTGCACTCCAAATAATGATGAAATTGCGTTCAAATCTGCGAATCCTAATTCACGTTACCACAATCTGCCAATTAAACTCCTAATCGGATGTGATCTGCAAATCACAGTCTCCATTAGCGCCCTTGTCAAATTAGTCTACCACATTAGTTCAGAGTGATACCAGTGAAAGGAACATGGACAATTAATATGCATGCTTATAGTGGAGTCATAATTAATTAGTTATTAAAGCACAGAACTGTAGTTATTTATTTATTATTATTTTATTAATATTATATTCAATGTTGTTCCACAGATTTGAATGACTTGAACTGAGACGCGGTGACAGATTAAGTCTTCTGCGTTCTAAGAGAAATATAACTGTTATATGAGTACTTCGTATATTCTAATATTTAACTATTGTCTTCAGGATGACGATTAAGGTTTGGGAAAATGTCCTTAACTAATCATATTGAATTAGATAGTGTTGATATTTAGTTAATAAATGTTTTACAATTAAGGAAATATTAAGACACACATATCAAACCAGATTTGCCTTTGTCAAAAATTAACATATTTTCCAACTCCAATTCGGAGACGGTCCAACCAAGTACTTAAATCATGTGTCTCAGCATCACTTTCACTGTTGACAATATGTAAACCATACGTCACATATTATATATAGATTGTACACTACAATACAATATCCATATTATAATTTATTGCATTTTGTGAGATTCACACTGTACCGATTATAACAGTAAAGTAACTATTGGGGGCATATTTTGTTATTTTTTTACTGCAATTACCCGTGGAAAACAGGTTCCGTGAGACAATGTACAAAATTTATTAATTTTATATTCGCTCACCATCCGTACTCTCGAATCACGTGACCTCGGCGCGTGGCTTGAGGGAGACCGGGGGTAACGTCTTGGTTTTGTCAGTTAAATCAAAGTTTACTACATACGTAACCTTTTGTTGTAGGAGTATAAAGTTAAAATATACTCAATAAAGTAAAGTGGGAACGAATCGATGTATGGTAATATATAAATATATCGAAGCACCAAACAAGTAAGTGAGGAGAGCAGAAATTTATTAGAATTATCTAAATTTGAGTGAAAGGATGTATATTTTAGTTTATTTGAATTTAATAAATCCTTTTTTAAAAGATCTTTTAATTAATTTGTTTATCATTAAAAAACTTGGAAGTGTTAAATTTTTAGTTTAATTTTTATTATAATGAAAACCTGTTATTTCCAGAAGAATTTTCGTTTTCTTTCTTTTAGCAAGTAAAAGTCCACCACGTAATTCGTTTTATACCGACCAAGGGAGTCAGTAGGTTTATCCCAAAATTATAAAAATATTTATTCAAACTATGCGAACACTGCGGCATGTTTAAACGGCTTGCGAAAGAAAGGGCGTAAATTTGAATCATCAAAATAAAAAAATGAAATTAAAAGATCTTTTCAAAAAAATATTTATTAAATTCAAATAAACTAAAATATATATCCTTCACAGTCAAATTTAGATACTTCTAATAAATTTCTGCTCTCCTCACTTACTTGTTTGGTGCTTCGATATATTTATATATTACCATATATCGATTCGTTCTCACTTTACTTTATTGAGTATATTTTAACTGTATACTCCTACAACAAAAGGTTTATTGAAAGTACCTATGAACAGACAACAACAGATTACCAAATAGCTACGACAATATTACGCGATATGGAGCAGAGTTTTATAAAAGGGCAAACTATTACATTTTTAAGCTAGTTCACATTAAATAACCGGGGCACCTAGAAAATTTAAAAGGGTGAGACTCAACGTACAAATTAATTATAATATGCAGCAGTTTACTTACTCGGTAAGCTTCAGTACAGTCAAGATACATGAGTGTAGTCGTATAGGGCGCAAGTCTTCGATTCGTAGGTTAACTCTGAACTGGTCGCTAGTCACAGTCTACTCCCTTACCGAGCAAGCAGAAACCCGACAAACAGGTTACGTATGTAGTAAACTTTGATTTAACTGACAAAACCAAGACGTCAACCCCGGTCTCCCTCAAGCCACGCGCTGCGGTCACGTGATTCGAGAGTACGGATGATGAGCGAATTCAAAATTAATAAATTTTGTACATTGTCTCACGGAGCCTGTTTTCCACGGGTAATTGCAGTAAAAAAATAACAAAATATGCCCCCACTAGTTACTCTACTGTTATAATCGGTACAACTCATGTAGTTAAATATAAGGGTTTTGATCAAATATTATGCATGATTTATAATAGAACATTAAGCAACCATTTACATTAATTGTTTCAAGTGAACTAACCGAATATTATCTGAAAATACAGAAATAGAGTTTGAAAAAACTAGAGATCAATAGAGTGTGATCCTTTCCATTCTTTTGTGATCAAAGATTTTATCGTGAGTGGGGAAATATCCGCGTCTATTAAAATAACAATGTTCTTGCAGTTTAAGCATTAATTGGATTGTATAGGGATTAAACTTGATGTTCTCTTAAATGAAATATTTTATGTTTTTGTGATTTGGTTCAGACAAAAGTATTCTAATATTCTAAAAACATATAAGTAATTTACAAAGTCAGTTTCACTGTACAACCTTTCAAGGTTTAAAAGGTATAAAACACTGCCTGTCAATTTTAAATGTTGAACTTAAACAGTTTCTGAGACAGTAGAATGAGTATACCTGTATGGAAATTTATTACTAAAGTAGTTTCGCACTTCATTTCATAACCTTACTCGGTCGTCATAACCACGGACCATTATAACCATTACTCATTAACGGGATAAAAAGAGTGTAAACAGGAAAGACACGTAGTCACTAGATAAACACGAATGTACAATTTTCTTTTTTACTCGCTTAGAAAAAAGAAGTAGAATAAACAGACAAGCGGCTTCAACACATAATTACACAGTATCTAAAGCAATTACATTCCTGTCTCTAGGCGACATATCCTGGAATATTATTTTCCGGATTATTCTAACCTATAGAATTTTATGGCCTAATTCTATTACATTTTCAAATTAGACAGAGTTTCCATGTAGATCATGACTTTTAATGACAAAAAAACTCTACGAGATGTATTGTAAGGGCATTTTGAAATGTAAAAAAATCAATAAATACGTTAAAGATGAATAATATATATTATAAGAAATGTATTATAAAATATTAGGAAAAAAGAATTTCCAGTATTTTAAAAGGATTTATATAGGCCTTTAGGAGAGCAATTTATGACTGTAAGACACGTGAACTAAAGTATAATACGTTCAAATACTTTTTATATGAATATTAATTGTTAAGGAAGGTCGGAGAATAAATTTAAATTATGACACATTTATTCTGCGCAAAATTAAAAATAATCCCGTACAAATTTAAAACACACATACATCATTTTATTTTAATTCCACAGAACTGAATGTTAAAAATATGTATAAAAACGTCCAGATATCGATACTATGTTCTGAATAAAAACAATATCGCCTATGATGTAACTATTTTTACCAAGCGTAAAAATTGCTTTTATAAACTTAACACATTAGACTGTGTGACACAGAATGTTTCCAGTTAAAAACTATAATTTATTGTACAAATATGTCACAATACACATATGTCGCAAATATACACAACATATTTATTGAACATATGTCGCTTGTGAAAATCACAGCTTTGTAAAAGGCCATCCATAAGAATTAAAAAAGTCCAAGAGGCCAATGACAAACATATTTTACTAAGTAATATAGACTCTGATAATAAAATTGTATTCCATTTAGCTTAGCGTATTTTAAGTAATCCAAAAGTCTCTGTTTAGCTTCTAAAAGTGTCTAAGGACACATGGAAAGAAAACTATCTATTCTGGTTTAAATTATTCTTTTATTTTACAGACATAATTTTACACATTCATTAACTAATCAGTTATTAACAGATTAATTCATTACTTTTACGGATTTTATATTTGAATACAAAATTATATTTACTTGTAAATCTTGCAGGACGTTATAATCAAATTAGTTTTTAATAAAAACTATATGGAAGATTTACTTTCACCACGTATGGGATATAAAGAAAATGTTAATATAATCCATTATTAATGTAACGGCCACTAAATACAAATTTTCTGATCTTCGTATCCCCATTTTTTATTTTACAATAAATAAAAAGTGCAATTCCACAAAAATTGTTTGTTAACAAAGTTCCGTACGTACGTATATGTTTGGTGAACTAGCGTGTAAATTATACGCAATAATCTACGGGTGGCGTCTAAATTAAAAATCTAATCTACGGGTTACGGGTGGCAGAGACCAAATAATTTAACTACGATTTCGGCGGGTACAGGTGAGTCAGTAACATTCAACATTCGCATATATTAGTGTGTTACGTTAGCAACAGATGCTGCACTACAAACTCCTGCCGTAGTGAATCATTTATCTTTACAGAGCATCATTACCCCTTAGCAATATTAGTATCAATAATTTATGGTTGTATGTTGTTCACATTGGTTACAGTTTTTAACTTAGTATTTTTTACGTTTTTTTGACATATTTAGAACATTTTTACCATTATATCTTAATTCTGGTTTTTCAAATCCAGGAAATAACCAAGGAAAAATTTAAAATTCTAATATTTGCTTTAGTTCAGGTTTTACTGTAATTCGTACTTTCAACAATGTCATCGATCACTAGGCAAAATTCCTCAGTTACATGTCCATTGTAGCAATTAATCAATATATCGCAAATAATATATGTCTATATTTTTTTAAACATATTGTTGAAAACCTGAGAATTGATATTTTAAAACTTTAAACATGGCTTTACTTCACAATCCCAATAGACTTTGCGAAGCTAGGTTGCATGTAGACTGACCGCACAATGTCTGGCTGTCTGACCACAGTGCTGTGATGTATTAACCGCAATCAGTAGGCGAGTTTATTGGAGAAAACATCGATATACATTGATACTTCCGTTGTAACTACATTATTATTGCAGGCTGAACGTTGTTTTCCTATTTAAGTGGAATTAATAAATATGTTTGGTATAACCAGTACTATTTCATTATTTGATAATAATAGACGGTGTTAAGGTCTCTTGGGCTTTGGTGTAAGCAATATTATCTATTTTACCAGTAAAGAGAAGCGCCCGCTTTGATAATTACACGGTGATTTCCGCGGCAATGAACTAAACATTTTGGAAATAATAATTCATTACTAAGATTTGATCATTCATTAAGTCATGAGACATTGATGTACCGCTTGAATACCTGGAGTTCTCGGCGCCTTCCATTCTTATGTTACCACATTATCTTGAAAATAAATATCAATACTTGAAGATTTGAATTATTATTTTTACTCCATTAAAATGGATTACAGTACCCTCAGGGCTTTGTCATTCTCTGTATTTGCAATGTGACTGAATTCCGTAATAAGGTTACATTTGGTTTAATTCATAGAAAAAAGTTGATGTAAAACCAGGGGTAGAAAAAAGTTCAAAAATCAGCTTTAAACTTTGTCGCTGTCTTAAAATCTTAGAGTAAATAAATAAATATGGCCTTGAAAATTGGAATTAATCAAAATCAGAATTAATACGATATTAAAAGTCTAAAAGAATGATATGCGTATTATTATGTTCGTAAGATACTGCTTAGTCGCCAAAATATCTAAACAAATTTACAAATCTACTCAGTGTGATTTTTTATGGGCCCGTTGGCTTTTCTTGATAATTTAAAATCTCAAACTTGAGTTATTCACATAAATATATGAGATTTTGACAAACTTTATAATACTTTACATTGTCAGAAGAAGCAATCTACTTTTTTTATTTTGTGATTAAGCTTTACACTTAAATAAATAAATATGTGTATATATATATATATATATATATATATATATATATACACACATATATATATATATATTCCACGAATTTAACTTTGTATTCGGCATTACGTTTTGGTTGATCAGTCAGTAGGATTGTAATAGAATCATAACCCCAGGAAGTTTGATTTCTGGCTGTTTTATACCCTCCGGTTGGACCTACACTGGGTATAGCAAAACCGAGTGTCACTTAAATCTGGGCAACCCTGTGGATGTCCCACATCACTGACCGCAAATGACTAAATATTAGGATGCAAGGTAGATGTTGGAATTTGTGGGGCTCTAGGTGTTGAAGGAATCTGCTATCTTGGAAATAATTGCGTACCGCCCCTGTTTGCTTTGATTTATGAGGCTAGTAAAGAGCTGGCCTTCCCCTCTCCCAATCTCCCAAGGTGACAACACTAATATTTAGTGTCTCCAGTCACTCCTTAAGATCTTGACAGGAGGCGCCCTAACACCCGAACTTACAATCCCGATTATCCTCCCTCCTGAAGCAAGCGCAAAGTTCGTTTTAGGACTAAGTGCCAATGAAAGGTTTCTCCGATTCTTTTCCTCAGAGAACATAATAGAATGATCTAATATAACATTAGTAATATTTACTGTGCCCTAATATATAGTAAGATATGCTGCTACTGATTTCCATTTGAGAAAAATCCTTTATTACTCGTTCCGTTAATGAATAAAATTATACAAATTAATTCTGTTGTCAGGTTTTCAGTTTATAAATTTATGTATAATGCTGGATATTACATCAAATGAAATCAATGTTCTTACTCCAAAATGATTAAATTTAAACAAATAAGCAGCACTCCATACGAGAAAATGTATTTATTTGCAATTATCTCGTCAAAGCTAAAATAAATTTCTAATGAAGGTTTAATAAATCACTTTGGTGTTAAACTTTACCGTAAAGTGTTCAATTTATTTGGAACTATATTTTATGTAAAGTTTTAATTACTATACTTCCTGTGGGTGTAAGTTTTAATAAAGCCAACCAACCATTGCACATTTTAATAGATATTATTATGTGAATATATATTCAAATATACTACTTTAATGTTACTACTACTTTCATGTATAGTAAATTGATTGCAATACTGACCTCTTGTGACGTAGAATACGTGTTCTAAAATACTTGAAAATTCACGGCACCTGAACCTCTTTTTTGTTCTTTTTACAGTTTCTCGTGCTATATTTCCAGTTAATTGTAATTGCTTATGCATTCCCGTTGATTGAGTAAAGTAGAAGAAGTACTCTGAGGTTCTAAGATTTTATTAGGTAACTAAAATGAATATACAATAAATATGTTTCCCAACTCAAACCCCTCAAATTATCAGTATCCTCTATTAAAACACTCATACCACTAAAAAAAGTTTTTCATGATTTTATTTATAGTTAACGTGTTATAGCATAAAGATTGAAGATTTGTAGCCTTTCTTGTAAATAAAATTCATACTAGAAATCGAGAAAATCAAATTTAAAATAATACGCTAAAAATCTGAATGCATTAACTCTGAACTATTGTTTATGCCTCAGGAGTTATAATTTGGGAGGTCAAAGCTTTGATTCTTGAGATAATCAATGCAAGGTTAAATTTCATTTAACTCCTAATCCTAAGAGCACATACAACGTCATATTTTACGATATAGGGAAACGTAACGATACAATTTACCTGATTATATAAAACTTTATTTCTTTCAATGGAAAACACAAAAATTTAAAACGGGAATGTTTGATATAACATTTCCAATTGTGACGTTTTCCGCACCAGCGCTCCCCCAACCTACGTAAAGCCTTTATGGATCATCCCGTTTGTGATGATTTGAATTTGCTACTTTCTGCTTTGTGAATATTCTGGGTGGTTAGCAGGTTGTTTCACACATAAAAAATATAAATCTAAAAAAATTTTCTATATTCACTAAAAATAATACATCCAATTTATAGAAAATTGAATTAGTTTTAAAACATCATCGATAGTATATTTTTATTAAATAGGTCTCGAAGAGAGTTTAATTAGTGGTAAGTTTTAAATCTATTTCAAGAAACGTAACATCTTAAATTAACTTTCTGTTCATTCCTAACCTACATTTTTGGGTAGATATGCTGGCAAAATGAATGTCTTGAGTTCATAGGAATTTGAAAATTTAGAAGGCTACAGCGTTAGAGAAATGCTCGTATTGCCTCCGCATACAATACAAAGACGTACGGAGAGCACTACCTATGCTTATTTTGAAAGCTCCGGCTGAGGATCGGCCGCAAGTTTTTCCTGTTAAATCGAGTCTTCAAACTGTTACAAACCAGTCATTTCGGCCGACTATAAGTTCGTATCCTCAAGGACAGAAAGGATTTACTTTTTGGCACATAGGTCGAACCTCGACATTTACTGACATTGATGACGTGTGTAACCAAGTTCGAAAATGAAATTTATATTTTGACGGCTACAAAGATTCCGTTTAATTCTTGGAACGACTGAATGAGCTTGTTTTGGCATACGATATTGATCATGAATCTTTACTTAAGACGATGCCGGAGCTATTTAAGGGTCATGCCCTATACTGGTATCGAAACAAAAAGGAGAGTTGGCGAACGTATGAGGACTTCATTCAAAGTTGTGAAGCATATACTTCCTAGCTTGTGATTATAAGAGAAACTTAGATGATGAAGTACTTCATCCACACAAGGAGAACACAAGCGATTCAGGAACTTTGCTGTTGCGATGAATATGCTTATGCGTTGCAGATGAAACTACTCTATAAATGATCTTTTGAATCCACTGTACCGAAATATGAGGCCGGAATAGAATACAAACTAACCATTCGACGAGAACAGTTCTGGAGCGTATGTGAATTACTTAGGCTGGCCGAGGGCTATGAGAGCTGGATTAGAGAAAAGAAACTATCGCCCTTCACCAGCCCTGCGCAATCTTTGTGTCCAGACGCAGCATTTACCGCGAACAACCGCTCCCAGCGACCCGTTAACGTTAAAGATTATGATTTTCCTCGTTTAAATCTAGAACTAACCATAGATCGAGGCAATAAAGACTGAATAATGGGTTAATTAGAGGCCCCACTTCCAAGAAAGTTTTCACACCACCCTCTTCACGACTCTGACTATGAGACGCACCATTGCCAACTTGTTGGAATTGCGAAAAACAGGGCCATAAGTTTTTTGATTGTAGACTACCTAAGTGGATAAGGTGCTCCAATTGTAAGACTGAAGAAGTGCGAACCGTACACTGTACGTGTAACCAGGGAAACGGACGCCAGTTGGGAAACCGATCCAATATTCCCACCGACGACCAGTTTGGAATCCACATTAAAGCCAACTTAACCGTTTACTTAACTGATATTCTTAACCAATGAGCGTTGGGCATTTACACTCTCGCTTATCCGAAATTATCTGCTTCCTAGCCAACGGCAGTTGGGAATTATACCTCCGACGTCTGTTGAGTGCTAGGTCAAAATTAAGATAGGTAGATGTCATTCCCATCTTTTAGATTGTCTTGACAGTAATGGGTCTCACAACATGGCCTTACAGTTAATAGTATGGATACACTCTTTTTCGTATTTATGGATAAAGCTGGAGGAATGGAACTCGGGACACCTTTCTATACAAAGAAGTGAACTTTTTCGTCACTGTTACAACAATTCCCATTTCTATAAAATAGCATTGAGAATCAACATTTTTAATGTAAAGTTACAGTAGCACTAGTAATTACGATTACATTAAGCATTCCAAATGCTAAAGCTTACTAACCTGTGTTTTTTATATCAGATGTTCAAACTGCAGTCCCAGGACAGTTTGACAATGCCCAAGGCTGTCGCAGAAAGTTGAAACGGCACACTGTATGAGTTCACGCGGGAGTTTTTGGATTTCCGCTGCTATATTGTCCCTAATTAATGCACTGGGGGTTTGTTTTATAAATATTGCTTGTAATGTGACTCCACACAAAGTAGTGAAGTCGATATAGATCTGGTGATCTTGGTGAGCACACAATACTTCCTCTTCTGACTACCCAGCGAATTGGAAAGATATTGTTTTAATTCTCGCGGACGTGCAGGTCACCATGGAGGTTCTATCCTGCTAGAACCAAACTCAATTACACTTGTTGGTTGCTACTTGGACAGATGGATAAACCAGATTTTGTAACATTTCCTAGTATATCTCGGCATTAAGGTTTCCATCAATAAAGAATGGGCCAACAAACTTATCCCTCACAATGACAAGCCAAACGTTAATTCTTCATGGTGTTGGGTTCGTTGCTGTCTCATCCAAATGAGGGTTAATATTAGCCCAATAGCGATCATTGTGTGTTAACTTTGACGTTTAACATTAAAGTAGCTTAATCTGAAAAATCAATAATTTTTAATCAAATTGTATAATTATCAATGTTCCTTATCATTATTTCACAAAATCTTACTCGACGATCAAAATCTTCCTTACTTAGCTCATGAAATAAATTTATTTTGTACGCTTCATAACAACTGTCATGTAAAACTTTACAAACTGATAATTTAGATATACCTATTATTTTAGAAACATTTCTTGGTGAGACATGAGGATCTTCTGCTATGGACTGTAAAAACTTCAAGTGACAATGATTCGTTTGTAGCCGATTTTGGTCGTCCAGGATTACGCGGTCTCTAACAATGCCTGTTACCTGGAAACGTTGGATTGTTTTTTAGATTGCCCTGATTTAGACACAGGGTTTCGATTGGGATAAATATCTTTAAATAAATTCCCTTCTTCATCATAAAATCTCACTCGGTGTTCATAGCCTCACATCATCAGGATCATAATACGCTCTTGTTTACTTAAACACTCCATTTTAACTTATCACAAAACACGGCTTAACTTTTCCAACCAGAAAATGAACCTGACACTGAACTTCCTCAAAACTGTTAAGATAAGGGAGGCATGCTCTGCAGCAGGTAATAACTGTAAAAAGGTTTGAGTTTTTAAGGAAAGTGTTTGTTTATTGAAATTATTTACCTTCTAAATGTGGATGTTCATGTTTTGCCTCAATTAATTTTTCATTAATTTTAATGAGCCCACCCAAATTCAATTTTAAGGAAACGGGTAATGACTAAAACTTTCACTTCTATTTCATTGAAATGTGATCCGAGTTGCATCCCTCTATTTTTATCCATCAAAAACTAAACAAATTGTATCCATACTTTGAAAATAAATATTATATTGCAGTGAGCTTGTCATATATACAAATATTATGAGTCCGTAGTTGCTTTATTCACAATGTCAATAATTGTAACCTCCCGTTTAACTGCAAGTTGTTGTCAAGATGTATCGGTAGAGGCGTTTTCTAATTACGGTTATGTAAACTGTGATCTGCAGTTCACAATCCATCTTGTTCAACGGTTCACGTCACTCAGTACAACTGATGGAACGTTTTACGTATATTGGTTCCTAAAGTCGTTACTTACACTATAAAGCTAAACTTGGCGATGTTATCAAATATATTATAAAATATAATCTTGTAGTTTGAAATCATCATATAGTTAACTTTCTAGTAATAAGAAAACACACTTAAAGGTCTGAAGATACAGATGTAATAATTTACTGTTAATTTGATTAAACTGTACACAGAAACCTTATGATATTCAATAAATGTCAGGATGCTTTCATCAATACAAACAAAACGTTTCGAGGGTTTTATCTTATCTCTTTTTCTGATTTCAACTCTCAAAATATAAAACCAAACGTCTAAGGAAGTAAACATTACAACTAACAAGAAAACACATTTAAAATATAAAAAATTTCAATGTAGACCGCTAAAATCCTTGACATGCAGGATATGCAAATCAAGCACAATAGATACAAAACAACGCGCGTAGCGTACGTTGTGTTCAGTGAGATGAAGTGAATTCCCCACTTTGAACCGCAATAATATTAGGTCAGTACAGCACTGTTGTATTACTTGTGTTGTGTATATGAGGTTGAAATTTTCAGGCAGGCGATAAATTAGTTTTATGTACAACACGTCGATAATTTTACAACACCAGAGAGATAGCATGAATCTGATGTATTTTGAGGCCCTTTCGGGCCTTCACCAGACTGGATAGTTAACCCTAACATGTGGCAAAATCATCTTTGAAAATGAAGATTCTTGGAGCAATTGCAACATTTTTAATTCAGTGGAACTAATAATTATTTTGGAGCCACCTAAAGATTAAATCTTTGATTTGAAATGGCCGCACACAATGTGCAAATTTATATTTGAAAATTATTTTCTTACTGTGCGTTACAAAGAATTCCTTTCAACACTGTATTAAAGATTATTTATACGTAAATTGCAACCGTAAAAGGGTTCAACAATTTTAATTATAACGCATACATTTTATAATACTATCTTTATTGTTAACTATAGAGTACTGATCCTTGTTATGATAAACCGTGTATAAACCTCAATCTGAAGGTTATTACATTAGAATATCATAATAATGTCAAATAGATAAATTTGTATTGATTAAGCAAATACAATACATACGCAACTATGTAATAGATCAAATTATTTGTAAAAAATCAGGAACTTCAATTCATACCATCAGAAACATCACAAATTTAAATGCATTAAGGAAATTGCGTACTCTTCCATATTTTAGTACACATAACTTTATTTAATGATGAACTGTACTAAAGCAATCGTTACATTGATTGCAAATTATACGGATTTACTAAGTGAATGTTGTTACTCCACTTACCTTCTGAGTAAAAGGAATTGCTCGTAATGTTAAGGACGGTAGATTGAGAACAGAGCTTCAGTGTATTAAGTACATTCATGACTCAGTGCTTAGTAACTTGTGCAGTGACCAACACTCAAAATAGATGCATCTTTTTTCAAAACATGAACTTTTGTTCTGCCAAATATTCGGTGGATTACCTCTGAAGTACGTCACAGAGCCAGATGGAATCACAAAACTTGGTTTTTCCTTAACAGTATTGACCACAGGTGTCATTGTTACTTTTTTACAAGTGCTTAGTGTGATATATTTTGTATACGTGTTCTTTGAACAAAATATATACTCCTACTCATCAGTACCAATTTTCGGCATAACTATTCTGGTTTTAATCTTCGATTTTGCTTCTTCAACGGTAGTAACATGTATTTTATTCACTGGTTATGTTAGAAAATATCGGAGTTTAATAGTGTGTGGTAATACTCTTGGGGAGGCAGATCGCATTCTTCGACAGAATATACCTGAATCTAGCACAGGACTTAAAGTATTTCTTATCTTCATCATAACTGCGTCGTTCATAGGTATTGAACTTGTTGTTCGGTATATCTCCTACAACGAGGACTTAATAGTAACCACATCGCGCATCTTGTATCATGCCTCTTATGGTTCTACCTTGCTTCCGTACTTCAATGAATCTGCACTGTTGGTCCATTTCACCACAGTAGCAAAAAATATTGCACAGCGATTTAAAGCCTTAAATGCAAAGATGAAGGAAATAGTCGTCAGGAAGAATGTTTTGACATGGAGGAACCAGTACCAGGATGATTTTAACACTGTTCCATTTGATGGTACCTATTTTAGATCATGTAATAAACATATTAAACACGGATAGAGGAATATGCTTCAATTATTGCTAAGTCTCCTTATTTCATACAAGGAATCACCAAGAGCCTATGTACCTTTGGAAGTTTTGTAACCCATTTCTCTACGGTTATTTTTAAACAATAAGTGATAACACTTTCTATGATAACACTATCATGATACCTATTTGAAAACCCTTATACATTATACAATAGTATATGTTAAAGATATAGATAAGTGTACATATTTTATTACAAGAATAGGAATTATCAGGAAATATGCTTTATTTTATATCTTAATTAAGAAATATCTAAGATCAATGTACCTTCGGAAGTTGTTTAATACAAACACAGTCTTTTCCTGCGGTAAATTGGAAATGTCTGGTGTCGTAAAAAAAACTTGCTCCTTACCAAACTTATTTCCTTTTTTCAGAAATCACTGAAACAGTCATACTGTTTCAGGAAACAATACGTTTGCGTGTGACATGGAGACACAGATGAGCACTTACTGGCTTCTGTGTGACGCTGTGCATCATGCCAATGTCTTCTACAGCCATCAGCTGTTGGCCGTGATTTCCTTCTTGTTCGTCAACATCACGTGCAACCTCTACTATAGCTACCTGGAAATTGGGGGCAACATATGGGATCTGTGCAATCTGCTGTTGTGGTCTTCAGCTCAAATCCTGTACCTGGTGTGGATGATTACTAGTTCTACATCAGTCTCTGAGTCGGTAACTATGCTTGCTTGTTAATTAAGGATTATGTACACGGCGTGACTGATTAATACTTCTGCATCAGTCTCTGAGTAGGTAACTATGCTTGCTTGTTAGTTAAGGATTATGTACATGGTGTGGATGATTACTAGTTCTACATCAGTCGCTGAGTCGGTAACTAGGCTTGCTTTTTAATTAAGGATTATGTACATGGTGTGGATTATTAATACTTCTACATCAGTCTCTGAGTCGGTAACTATGCTTGCTTGTTAGTTAAGGATTATGTACATGGTGTGGATGATTACTAGTTCTACATCAGTCGCTGAGTCGGTAACTAGGCTTGCTTTTTAATTAAGGATTATGTACATGGTGTGGATTATTAATACTTCTACATCAGTCTCTGAGTTGGTAACTATGCTTGCTTGTTAATTAAGGATTATGTACATGGTGTGGATGATTAATGCTTCTACATCAGTCTCTGAATCGGTAACTATGCTTGCTTGTTAATTAAGGATTGCTTGTTAATTGTGTGGATGATTAATACTTTCTACATCAGTCTCTGAGTAGGTAACTATGCTTTCTTGTTAGTTAAAACAGTACTGTATAAATTTCAAATACGCCATTATCCCACATCGAAATGTAATAATTGTCTATAAGGGTATCTTATAAATAAAAATTGAAGACGAAATGTGTCGCTAAACGCTGATATTGAGAAAGGCTAAACTGATTTCCTAATTTTCTTTATATTTATTGAAAGAAATAAAACGTGGGTTATAAAGGGAGAAATATTGGTAGGTTTTTCCATGACCAGTTAACAATTTTGAAAAAAAATTGTAATATTCATCTTTCACAATACAAATTTAACCAACATTAAACAGCTATTGAGACTTAAACCTCCGTTCATGTTCAAACTGATGTTCGTCAAAAAAAACAAAAACGTTTTTTAACGTTTGATTTTATTAAAATATTAAGTACAGCGTGGTTATTCAGTATTTAAGTGCTGATAACAGATAAAATGTTAACATTAACTCATATTCCATATTGTGCTAATGACAAATAAAAAGAACAATCTAATACATTAAAAATTCTTTGTTTAAAGTTTGATTTTGGAAACACTGTTATAAAACCCACTTTAATAAATAAAGCTGTGAATATTACCACATAAGATAATTAAAAGTGGTTACCTACATCGACATTGTGTACGCCGAGTGTGATATATTTTTGGAATAAAACGTAATTTGATTAAACAGAATGCATGGCTATTATATGAGGTTTTGAGTGCTTGGAACATTTCTGGTTCGAATGTATGAAATGCACAATAACGCCACAGCTCAGTGAGCCTTGTTGTCCCGATCAATAAATATAAGCATAGGTTTCACAACCACACTTTAGTAAAGAAAACTGTTTATTTCCAGCCAGTAATACTTAAATCCTTTTTCCTTTTAGCCACTGTAGAAATGCCATATAACAATGTCAAGGTAGCAGTTTTGAGTACCTTAAGTGACGAACTTTCGACTGAAATTGTCAGCAGCGGTTTAATGTTAGTTCAATTTGGAGTTGAAATATAAATACTAACAATTTTTTTTGCAATTTAAAATATTCCAGACAACTTTTCTTATGTTTCTATTTATAAAATTCTTCCTTGCACGTCAAAGAATAGTTTACCAAAATATTTTGCAAAATTGGGATAATCGTTCTCTAGATTCGCTCTTAGTAACGCATTTTAAAGATCTGTTTTTTTTTTTTTTTTTAGAATATACACGTTACAATGCTTCCTTATAAGCTGATACGTCTGAATGGCTGTGTTTTCCTATCATTCCTCTTTTACGTAATTTCAGGCCGACGAGGTGAGACCTTTAATATTAGAGTTTATCAACAGTGAGGACGACCTATCACATAAACAAGAGGTACTTTATTTTGATTATATAATTAGAAATATTGAATTCTGTACTTAGGTAAATTTTTCTTATATGCAGACGAATAGTAAAAGTTGGCCATATCTTTATTTGCAGCTAAAAGTGAAATTCTCTTGAAATGAATTCCATTCATATTATTATGCATTTTTCAACTACATACGAACAATATATATGAGTAATACATTTTCGTAATTACTTTCCAAGCCATTGAAAACTAATGTTCTCTATTGTTGATTTCGTTATGAAAGTGGAATATACTTTCTAGCAATCAATACATACACACAGGCAATAATGAACAATGGTGAAGTGTTTATCTAAAATATGGGTATAGTAATATTTATACGCCTGTATGGAAGTTCTGTGTATGTACATTTATGCATATAAAACAATGCAACATATTATAATGATGATGTTTCCAAAGCGTTTAATGATTCGTCGGAAGGACTGTTGAAATAGTTTAGTAGAGTGTACCACATTATGTATTTTGGTTATGATCGGGCGAATATTTAAGATACGATTACATGTTTCAGTTGGAAATGTTTTTACTGCGGTTAGAAACTTACAGACCAAGATTTATGGCTTTCGATATTTTTGATGTCCACAACAAAACCCTGACTGCGGTGAGTTTTCTGTTTCGTGTTGGTTTATTTATTTATGCTGTAGATTTGTGATTAGATATGCTGGTCAGAAAAATTAAGTGCTATGTGACATTCAATCACTGATGAATATAAGTTACTAAACTTTAATCAGGCCTAATGGGAACTGATTGATGTTTGCTAGAAAAAAGAGAAAATATGGTATTTTAATGGTTTCTTTGCTTATACAGATGGCAGGACTGGTGACGACTTATCTGGTGATCCTAGTACAATTCCAAGAGGACCAGACCTACTGAAATAAAATATCAAAGAAATAGTTCTACTTAAAAATCCATTTCAGTGAAACATCAGGCAGTATAACATATATCGTATCATACATTTTAAAATTCTTTTTTCAAATCTACTGGAAATAGAGGTTCATACATTTCTAAAATTGGTAACGTTAATAAATTATAAATATAACTTCTCTGAAATCACTTTCAAACATAGAACGTTTTATCGTAAAAGTTTAACATGAGGAAGAACTGAAATTGAATATCCAAACTGATAATGTCACATGAGTTTATATTGAAAATGAAAATATTTCCGTCCAATTGCTAAGTTTTATTTAATGGGTTTTGTGTAATAAACTATGATATATAGTGACAAGATTTTTCCAGCTTCTGTACAGTGGGTTTGTGTAATATTTCACAATGAAATAATCTTTTTACACAAGGTTTGATGTTTATACTGTTAGCAGATTAAATGATAAACATAACTAAAAACATAAACATATATTGATTTTGAAGTTTTACATAAGTTACCATAAACTGATTATCATAATCACTGTTATTATTTGTTGCTCATTATAAATGATTTACAAGAAAGTTTTGATAGATTAACAGTGTAATCTTAAAGAGTTTATGTGTTAACATGTTTTCCGGATTAAATTGTGTTACCACGGGATAAAGGTTGTGATAAATGTAAGAAATTAAATTTACATTAAGTGCAGAGTTTCTCAGCTTAATATTTATTGATTTAGTAAAGCTCGTGTCTGAGTTTACCAATACAATCATGTAGAAGATAGAAGATATAATTATTTCACACCCGCGGTCTCTCACTAGTTACAGCAAACCCGTTAGCAATAGTTTTTTTCCAGAAGAATCAACAGGACTCAAAAGTGACGTGTACAAACAATGAAAAGGTAACGGCTAATCACTAATCGCAGTAAAAGTATTACGTAATAGGCAATAAACGGTAACCAGGGTGTATGTTTATCAGTGTTCCACTTTTGCCCTTGGAGATCATCCTGCTTAGACATATAAGACAGACTCTTATCATTACACTGAACTGTATTATAGTAAATTTCCAGCTCCTTAGTAGCTCTTTGAAGCTCACCAATCTTTAATAACTTAAGAAGACAATGCCTTGTAAACAATTTGATACTTTAAAACAAAAAAATATGTGCCTCCTAGCATATTATCACTAAGCCTTTTTGGAGACCATATGTCCATAAAACCCTAATAATACTTATTCTTATACTTTCCCTGACCAATAAAATGTTCATACAATTAGTAAGTGATGGTTTTAGATCCGTTACTACCAGCTTATTAAACGGTTTATTAGGTATTATTATAGAAATGGTACCAGATAGTAAGATAGGTCCTGCTAGAATTTTATTATTATGAAAGTTAATAGAATCGGAATAAGTAAGTAATAATATATCTGCTTATTATCCACTAATGATAAGTCCTGTTTTAAAACTAGTATAGTTCAGTTCATAGGAATTGCATTTAAACATACAGATTCACTAATCCATTATTTCAGGTACACTTTTCAATTTTACATTTGAAGTTATACATCCCTTATACTTCCCGTAGATGAGGTAAAATTCATGACACGTAAATATTAGTTGAAATAAAGAAAATGCAATCAGAAAGACACGCAAAACCTTACAATATGAAGGTGTCACATGACTCGCTTTGAAACATCAACTGTTTATGAATAAACGAAGTTACAAGAAAAGTAACTTACTTAATTATGTTCACATTGGTAGTTACTAGGATTCATACAGTTAAGCAAGGGATACTTTTATGCAACCAAAGTAGTTGTGTCTTTTTGTTGAAAAAAAATCAAAAAGTAAAACTGCGTCACATTACTCAACAAAATAAATACAAAAGGAAATAAATCATATACAATGTACTAAAACTTAATAGTGCTATATAGAGTAAGTTCTCACCTACTATATTTTTTTTTTATTTTTCTGTGTCAATAACTGTTTGTTGAGTATAAAAACGTTTTTAGTAGTTAAGTTTAAATGGTAACAATTACAAATCATTAATTTCTTCATAAAACCGCATGTAACTAGGTTTTGCACGTATTCTACAGTCAAACTGAGTTGAATGGGCATTGATAAATATATTTTTGAAATATAATTTAATAAAATATACTTGTATCATTTGTTACATAATTGCTCTAAATTGCTGTAAAGTCTTTAAAAGCGATGTCTTGCATTGTCATGTAATAATCTTAACATAAATATCATATTCTTAAATTACAACTCTTTTTTGTATACGTTAATAGTGTACTAATTTAATGTATAACTAAAATATAAAATAAAAAGGGGATGGGTAATGACAAATATATTGGTGAAATATAACTTAATAAAATGTGCCTGAGCCTTCTGCCACATAATTTCTCTAATGTCTCTAAAAGCATTGTCATATAATAATCTTAACATAAACATGATATTATAAAAATACAACATTTTGTGTATTAAAAATAAACTTTAATATACAAAGAACTCATATTATTATTATTATTGAATAAGCACGTAAATTACGAGCAATCGTTATTACATTTCCGATAAAAAAGCTCGTTACTGTTAGAAACCTTACCAACTGTATTTTGTTCCCGGGTTATTTAGCATGAAATATCCAAATATCCTGCACAGTACATATGTTACATGGATTGGCAGCAAGAGGGATATATGTGACTGAAATCTTACATCGTATATGGTTATCAGCCTGTGATTACCTTAGCGATTAGGCTTGTCATTTGCCAACTTTGCATTCGGGTAATTAGTGTTCCCTTATGCACGTTGTATTACTATACGGGTATGTAGATTTGTATATACTTCATGTTTAACCCCCATTTTATTCAGTTAAATATTTGATTTGATTTTTAATACATATTTGGTACATTTATCGGTAAATACGATTTATTCCTTCAAATAGTTATATTGACCTATTAGTCGAGTGCAATATATATTAGTGTTTATTCTTATCTCAGATTAAATCATTGTTTGAGGTTCGGTTTTTGAAATGAGGGACATCATTCACTGATATAGGTGATAATGTTTTAAATAATAAACAATTCGTTAAAGAATAAAGTCTTATAAAATTACACGTATAGACAATTCTTAACCAAGCAACTATACGGTTTATTATGACTACTAGGATTGTAATTTATACCTAAGCTTTAACAACTTTGTACTATGATACTGCAGTTGTTATGTAAATTCAGTTGTTATTAGTATTTACCTGTAAAATGTATTTTTCTTTCACGCACAATAGAAATAAACAAGAGTATGGAAAAGGTGTTGGCACGTAAAACTGAACACCCCGTAATAACACAATACATGCAATTATTAATACATTTCACACAATGTTACTTTCTATTGTATTGCCTTTACTAATGTTTTTAGCTAAGTAAAAATCTAAGTAATACAGCGTAGAGTATAATGTGAAAACCTGAGCAGCAGATGGTGTGTGTAGGCGGTAACAGCTGAAAGCACAACTTCACTTTGACACCAAAGTCACAGAGCAATTCTGCTTTGTTATCATGGTTATCGGGTATCGAGTATTTTAGTAGTACGGATTGTAAAATCAAGTAATTTGTAAATTTTCAAAAAGAACTTTACTTTATATTTTTTTTACGAATTAGTAGTTTACGTAGAGTAAAATCTCTTAAGTTACTGTATGTTCCACAGCGATCTTAAATAGCACTGATAATATTTCTAAAATTGGTTTATCAATATTTGGCCAATTCTAAACTAAATTTAAATGATAATAAACAATCGTCTGAAAATTTAAGTATCCTTCACCTGTATTTATCAGCTGGTAAACAAAAATAAAACTATCAAAGTAGTGTTGGTTTAACAACCTAACTGAAAATGGTTCTCCACAGTGAAGCCTGTGATATTACGAAAACAATATTACTATTAATATTTGACATGGTGTGAATCGGAAATTTAGGTAATAGCCATGATACCATGTAACCAAAGTGATAATGTATATCAGATAACAGTTTTCGTAACTTCATTTTGATTTATTACAATTTTGTAAGGACTATTTCAAATAATTCGTGGCGAAGAATGGCACTATTAAAATTACAGCGTGATGCTGCAAAAATTGTAGTTAGATTGCTTCACTTGAAGGCCAGTAGTTAAAATAAAACCATATTACAAAATAACAATTTTGTCAGTTAATTCTGAAGGGACGGTTAGTTCCTTTTAGTACTTGTTCTAATAACTAGCTATAATCTATGATTGGGTAAGTTTACACAAAATAGTGTTTGTTGACCGCGCAATCTCCCACAAAACGACATGCCATTTCTCTGGCAGCTTATTGTTACCATTTCTCGAAAATAGTGTTACTGATTTCTTGTACCGCTGAACAATTGCAAATGTCCCAGATATTATGTTTCCTTCACAAACATTGAATCTAAGGAAATTTATCTAATACATGACCGATGGTTTGTAGTGGTGATATATGGGAAAGGAAATCAATGGAGTTGAATATCGGTTTATAGCCCACTACTAGAAAGTAAACTAATTGCTGAGGCCGGCAAAAACCAAGCTGTAACTCTGTATGACAGCATCACGTTGTAATTGTAATAGTGCCGTTCTTCGCAACGAATTATTTGAAATAGTCATTACAAAAGTATTATAAATCAAAATTAAGTTACGAAAACTGTAATCTGATATACATTATCACCTTGGTTACATGGTATCATGTCTATTACCTAAATTTCGGATTCACACCATGTAAAATATTAACAGTAATATTGTTTTCGTAATATCACAGCCTCTGGTAAATAAAGGATCTTTATTTGATTCTTCCATGGATTCCATAAAACATAAATGTCAGACTGTGATTTTACAAATGATAAATCTGTAAAACAACGTTTAATCCAACACTTGTATTTCAGTTTATAAACAAAGTTTTTAATCTGAAAAAATTATTCATTGAGGTATATTTTAATTTCACGTAACTGTTTTATGAAATGAATAAAGAAAACTACTTCAATGACAAACGGCACTGATCTTTTCGTTAATTCGCCACCAGTAATATTTCTCTTTCTGTTTACTCACCGCAAATCATTACAGGTTCAGTTGCTTTTAAAAATATGCTACAAAGGTTTTAATTTCGTATTTTTTATTCCATTAAATACTTTAAAAGCGTTCGGAATATTTATGAGATTTTATCTCAGACCTTACGTAGACAGTTTGCACTAAGTAGCCTATATTTATAATGTGTAATAATCTAATACGCGAATAGAAGAGATATATTCTGAGAATATGTATTTATAATGCAACATTGTATGTTGGCACATGAATTAAATATTATTATAAGCTTGTTTATGAATATTATTGTCAGACGTTATAAAGTTCTTTTTCATGTTCTATATCATAAAAGGTTTTATATCATTATCTTCGTGTGTTCATGTGCATGGAGGTGATACAGAACAAATTTGTTATAATATCTTGATTTAATGCATGTCAATAACAGTCTGGTATTATTTGTTAATTTTAACTTACTTTGTAGTTGTGTATCCACCTGAGGAAGAGATGAGATTGCATATATCGAACATAGTGTTACTGATTTCTTGTACCACTGAACAATTGCAAATGTCCCGGAAATTCTGTTTCCTTCACAAATATTGAATCTAAGGAAATGTATCTAATATATGACCGATGGTTTGTGGTGGCGATGTGGGTCAGGAAATCAATAGAGTTGAATATCGGTTTATTGCCCGCTAGTAAACAGTAAACTAATTGCTGAGGCTAGCAAAAAAAACCAAGCTTTTACTCATTATGTTGTTACAATTCCGTTCGGTCTTTACTTCTGTTTGAGCATGAAATGATTGGGAGCGCCAAAGAAATTACAAAGTAAAATCATTATTTATTTGCTTGTGTCTTTTCTAATCTGACCTGGTAGCTTATTTCAAGGTACGGTAAAGTCCATTGAAATTTGTATAAATTTACTTTAAACATTTTGAACAAATTCATTAAGTCCCTTTAGACACGTATATTTCAATCATAATCAAGACTTCGAGCACTGCGCACAAATAAGCTTGTTCTCTAACTTCACATCGCCCTCTTTTTTTATCCGATTAAGAAACAAACAGTCGTTAAATTGGCCCTCAGTTGATTCTTTGCAGCATTGCATTTTGCTGATTTGTAATCTATAAAACGTAAATATCAGCTTTGTTGCAGCCCTAAGCCTATAAAAGTTAACGTATCCGCAGTTTCTGTTTCGGAGGCGCTGTCCCAGTGAATTCTGAATCAGTAAGCCTACAGAGCGTTCCATAAAAACTAATGTAGATTATTTTTATCATAAAAAAGTAACATATTTGTTTCTAGAAGAACATGACAGGTGAGCTATAACATCATCTACAATCTACATGGTTATCTGTAAAGTTTCTTCCTTATAGTTCTATACATTGATATAATAATTATTTTGTATTAATTATCATAATTTATAATTATGATTATTAATCATATTAAATGGTATTTACAAAAAATTAGAACAATTTTAGTATAAAAAAACGTGTGTAAACTAATACGATTACGCAATTCCCTGTATCATGCGTAAATGATATTATATTCCCTGTTCCATTGCCTTGTGTCTAGAACAGTTAGATCAGGGTATCGCCCGTCTTGCCTAATCTATCCTGTGACGGTGCTATTAGCTGCAACTGTGCGCGGATCAATGTGTGGCTTTATATTATGAACTTTATATGTTAAGTCTGTCATAAATATGGAATTTTAATCTACCATAAGAATTAATACCCTACCTTTTATTCAAATTCCGTTAAACGTGTTATATAAACTATAAATCACAGTTTCTTTTTAATATTCTTCTTTACCATAAAGCTATAGGAACACGAGTTTGAGTATTTGCAAATACAAGTTTTCCATTACATCATTACATTTGGACAGACCCGGCCGCCCCACGCTTTTATGCGTCAGACTTTGGATCTGAATTAGTGACAGCGCATGTTCAAATACTATCTGGACCGTTACACTTTTTGTCAGCGAATGTAGACCTTGATACAGGGAATTGTAGATTGTAGATGATGTTATAGCTCACCTGTCATGTTCTTCTAGAACAAATATGTTACTTTTTTATGATACAAATATTCTCCATTAGTTTTTATGGAACGCTCTGTAGACTTACTGAGTCAGAATTCATTAGGTCAGCGCTTCCTAAACAGAAACTGCGGATACGTCAACTTTTACAGGCTTAGGGCTGCGACAAAGCTACAAGCAACTACAAAGCAAAGAAAGACTGCAATGATGCAAAGAATTACCTTAGGGCCAATTTAACGATTGTTTGTTTCTTCATCGGATAAAAATGATGAGGACGATGTGAAATTAGAGAACAGGCTTTTTTGTGCACAGAGCTCGAAGTCTTTGTTGTGACTGAAATATACGTGTCTAAAGGGACTTAATGAATCGTTCAAAATTTTTAAAGTAAATTTATACAAATTTCAATTGACTTTAGAGTACCTGAAATAAATTACCAGGTCAGATTAGAAAAGACACAAGCAAATAAATAATGATTTTATTTTTTAATTTCTTTGGCGCTCCCAAACATTTCATGGTCAAACAGAAGTAAAGACCGGACGAAGTAAATAACATAATAGGTGAAACCTGGTTTTTTTGCTAGGCTCAGCAATTAGTTTACTTTTAGTACCAGGCAATAAACCTATATTCAACTCCATTGATTTCCTGACCCACATCGCCACCACAAACCATCGGTCATATATTAGATATACTTCCTTAGATTCAATATTTGTGAAGGAAACAGAATTTCCGGGACATTTGCAATTGTTCAGCGGTACAATAAATCAGTAACACTATTTTCGATATATGCAATCTCACCTCTTCCTCAGGTTAAAACACAACTAAAAAGTAGGTTAAAATTAGCAAATAATACCAGAGCGTTGTGACATGCATAAATCAGGAATCATAACAAGTATGTTCTGTATCACCTTCATGCAATTAAACAAACGAAAATAATGATAATATATTTTATGATAAAGAACATGAAAAAGAACTTTATAAAGTCTGACAATAATACTCATAAACAGAGCTGATAATAATATTTAACTCATGTGCCAACATACATTGTTGCAAAACAAATATATATTTTCAGAATATATCTCTTCTATTCGGGTATTACATTATTACACATTATACATATAGGCTACTTTGTGCAAACGGTCTACGTAGGGTCTGACATAAAATAAAATGAAATTTTGGAATATGGAGTTAATCAATATCGTTAGTCTTATATACTGCTTTAGTAATAAAAATAAACTAAATCAATAAACTAAACTATATTGACAAAATAAATATAAATAATAGTCTTACATCGATAGTAAGTTCTCGCACCAGTTAAATTTGACAGTTTGAGAAAAGGTAAATTATTAAACAGTTTTTATAATTCTATCTTATTTATATCTAGTTTAAAATGCATGTTTTTACTATATAAAACATTAGAATGGTTAGATTGGTTTTAAAAGAACATACGAAACTTCTAAAATAGACTTGTATGACGTTTCAGAGGTGACTGTTGTATGAGTTGACAGAAGCGGTGTAAGTTTACAACTCAGTTATGTAACTTACAAACTTGATTTTCTGCAACACATTTACGACAGACGTGTGTCCTGTGTCAGTATTCTTCTGAAGAATACGCGATACAAACTGACTCCATTCACAAAACTTGAGATTAGTCTTTATTCGTAAATTAATATAAGAGACCAATAAAGTAAATATTCATAATTGAAGTGAAAACTTCTTTAGGCGCGTTGAGCGTTTTGGTAGAGGGTAAAATCCTCGGTTCGCGTCACCGACATGCTAAAGTGGTTTCCATGGAAACGTTAATAATCTTTGGAAAATTTGTGTATTCTATTTTAGTCACTTTGTGCTATTTATGATATATTTAAACGCCTAATACTAAATCTACGCAATGTAATATGCTAATGATAATAGTATATCTATAGCTATGGAGAGCCAGACTAGCGCACGCGCAGTAGCCTGTGTACACGTATACACTAATACATCGACTATTTTCTGACTGTATTATGTGCGCGTTGGACGCTTTTTGGATAAGTATAATTTTGTAAGTCACGTCAACAATACGTTATATAGTAGCAGTACATCTGTAATTGTAAATGTGACGCGTTGTACATTAAGTATTAGAGTGTAGAATACATAAGTAAAAGTTAAATTGACCACGTGGAAGTTCAACTTGTGTGTACTGGATTTTGTTTATTTAAGTGAATTTTTAATTTGACTATTATTGTAATTATTTAATTAAAGGATTACTGTTTTATTTATTGAATTTAAATTCATTGACTTCAGTATAAAAGTGAGTATGAAACATATTAATATTTTTTATACAGATAAATGAATAATGAAAACAACGAATATATTTTTAAACATTGATATTAAGCGGAGAATTTAATATTAACTTCGCAGATGACAAAAATTTATCATTAATTGAATTTTTGAATGAAAACATTAGGTTTGACTATGTCTAATGATCGAAAAAGTCAGTACAACAAAGTATAAAACTACTATCGATGCTGTTTTTATACGATATTTAGATAAATTTCAATCAAACATTTTTATTTCTTATTTCAGTTACCATAAACCTATTGTATCTTTTTTAGAATACAATGAAATGATTGAACGAACAGATAATCTAAGTATTGTCGAAATTAATGATGACAATGATGTAAATAATGAAAATAATGTTCAAACTTGAATTCATTGAAATTCGTGTAAATATAAATACTATGTATAATTAAGATAATTGTATATTAATTATTTTTTCAACCACTTTGTATTTATATTTTGTTCATGATTTGTTTAACCCATCATATGTAACTAATAAATAAAACATAAAAAATGTCATATAATTTTTTTCAACCACTTTGTATTTATATTTTATTCATGATTTGTTTAACCCATTGTAGTTGCTGTTGCCTAGTACCCAAATTAACTTAACTCCAATTTAATTATTATAAAATGGTCTCTAAAATAATTTAAATATTTTTTTTATCAATACTTTATAAACTAGAGCAAAATATTTGTTCCCATGAGAAAATATAACTCAGTAACTTTCCTTACGGAAGCGGGGTAAATGATAACGCTAAAAAGTAGAGCAATAACCCACTCCAACCACGAACCAATCCTAGAAGTCCAACTCTGACCTCTGACCATTTATGGGCATTTTAATACATGACGCACATGAAACTAACCAATAAGCTCTAAGTGGAGTAACAGAAGTGGGGAGGATCCCAAGCCCAGCCGAAAAGCATAATTTTTTATTATTCGGTATCGAGCTCCTGATGAGACAGCACGTAATGAACAAGTAAGTGAACCCTCCCAGATGTTAGACAAATAGCCGTCATTCACTTTTTGCCAAGACATCATGTTGTTTAAAGTATAAACATTTAAATTATAATAATAACTTAACTAAATTCTCAAGTCTCTCTCAAAGACCCTACTTCCAAGCGGCGCCTTTTTATTAAATATCTAATAATTTGAGTTAAAGGTTTTTTCTTTAGTAGAACTATTTAAGAATGTTGTAAGTTTTTATAACTTTATAATCTTAATCTTATTGTTTTGAACTTGTATGCTCTTTTATCGCTTGTAATCAGTATTTTGCCATCTATGACAAATTTTAAATAAACTTTTGTGTTAACTGAATGTTTTTGTAATACATTCTTACCCTACGCCCAGTTTGGTGCCAGGTACGGCACGACACCATCAAATGTAACTAATAAATAAAACATAAAAAATTTCATATAATTTTTGCATATAGTTTTAATTACTCTCAACTTAATAGTTCCCGTTTTCACTTCTATCGGCAGTCCCACAACTGCTATTTTTTTTTATTAATCTTACTGTAACTTTAGTTCCCAATGATAAAAATCCCGAACTGAGCAATAAACAGCTTCAGTTCTCATAGCACCAGTTGTAGGTCAGTATTACATAACTACACCTGTTCATAACTATATTGAATGTGGTCAGGGAGTTTTTTACACCTTGACTGGAGACAATCATACATGCTGACATAGAATGCTTCTTCAGAATGGTAGCTTGCCAAGTCATATCTTAAGGCTCCTTCTTTCACTGACTGGCTAATCTAGGTTCATTACTACCTGATCTCCTACATGGGCCTTTGTTTTATACAATTTCAACTATATCGTACTGATTGTATGGCAGAAAAGAGGACACCAAATATTATGAATGAATAAACTCGTGTTCAAGAAGTACACACGCTACTACGTGAGCAAAATACATTAGGCTAGAAGTAGATTACTATGGTCGGAAGTTGACACTTTTTGAGTGAAGTAGACTTTTCGATTGATCAGGGCAACATACAAAAGGTACTAGGCCACTATGTACAACTTAGATCGTGAGATTTCTAGAGCCGGAAGTAAATTGTTGATGATTAAATAAAGCTCCTCAGACCGAGTATGTATATATTTTTTGATCGTGAATTAAGGAAACTTTACTACGGCATGTATGTAATAAATCTGAACCAAACATATTTCTCCACACGCTAAACCACAAATAAGAGCCATTGGAAATTGTGATAACCTTTTGAAACTCTTAACAATGAACACTGAAATAAGACGTACAACAAATACATCTACTTCTGATTATAAACAATTATAGGGCACCGTCACACATCGTATGTACTTCCAATAATATCACTATGGAATTAGTATTTCTCCACTCTGCCCTTAAGTGTTGCTGATTTTTGTTAAGCCATTAATTGTAATAATATGGAATGTTGTACTAAATTATTTGTATTTTATTTGTACTCAGAAAAATTGGTTCACTCTCCGACTTCAGGGTCTAAAATCATTGCTATTTAATCATAAACTTTAGATATTCTGAAATTGATCAGCAGGTTAGAATAGACTTCAGTGAAAATCAACCAATTTAGGAGTGTTTTTGATGTGTGTATTACGTATCTTTTATTCAATATAAAATCACGTGCACATCCTTGAGTAACTAATAGTCTCCGTATATAAAAAACAAAGCACTCACTATATTATTCTACAGCTTCCCAATACCACAGTAAGTTGGAATTTGTCACACGTAAGGATCATGAATTAAAATCAAAGCATTTTCAAAAAGGTCAAACAATCATTGGGGTTAAAATGGGGTTGAAACCATTAGAAGAACTATATTTTTTTCAAGTGCTCAATGTCGTAGAAAGATGAAATTTTACACTCACATGTATTATGCTCTCCTTAGAGAAATAAAATACTTTTCATGGTGATCATTCACGGATAGGACTAGAAAAGCGTTGCAACCTCTAAAAAGCATATTTTGCTTCTCAACTTTTCGATGGCTTAGATTGAATTTACTTACAATACGTGCGACTAAAGCTCTCAGCTGATAATGTAAAGATCTTTCATGAATATTAATCCTGTAACTACTGAAATAGAGTTGCGATCCTTAGAAGAGCTGTATTTTGTTTTTAAATTCGCGTTGCCTTCGAAAAATGGAATTCAATATGCAATACAATTATGTATGAACTCAACAGACTAGGAGAACCTGAAATTCTTTTTATAGTATTTGATGCTTTTTGACAGAAGAAGAATTTCCAGACCTAAGTCTTTGTATTTTGTAAACCGGGTTACAATGCAATCGCTACTACGGCATCAGAATTTTCTTGGACTAGAAGTCAATTACAATGACTGGATGTAGATGCTTCATGACCAAAGTAGTATACACCTTAGATATCACATTTTCGAATGAATTAATATCGAATAATGTAACGATAAGGTAATTGTTATCAATGTTATGTAATGTATAACATTAAGACAACTGACTTTTAAAATTTATTTAAGATATTACAAATATTTTTCCTTCGATTATAACAATTTGACTTTTTATGTTACTTTATACGGGGTGGGCCATAAGTCAGTTGTCACTAGCAATCCTTAGACTTTGTTTTTCCTAGCGTATTAGTTGTGAACTTGACTAAGTCAAACACTAGCAGTTTGAGGTTATGTTTGTTTATTGTCGATATCTGAGAAAGTATGAATAGGAAATTAACAACAGAACAGCGTGTGTTTGTTTTGCAAACATGGTGGAAACATTATCATAATATTATAGTGATGTTTGTGATTTGTTTGTGGAAAGTTTTCCCAGTATATCCAGCCTCCATCTCGACAAGGTATTCGCAAATTAAATTTAAGATTTGAAGAGACTGGTTCGGTAGAGGAGCTTCCTCGTTCAGGTAGGCCAAGGTCTGTTACTACAGAAGAGAATCTGAATGTTGTCGCGCAATGTTTTGTGCAATCACCGACTAAATCGCAAAGAAAAGCATCAAATGAGTATGGAATAGCAAGAACAAGCCTACGAAGGATACAGAAACAGCTGCATTTGAGACCATATAGGCCTACTTTACTCCAAGGCCTAAATGAAGATGATCCGGACAGGCGTGTGGAATTCTGCGATCTGTACACAATCCGACAAGAAGCCGATCCCAATTTTTACAAAAGCATTCTTTCGAGCGATGAAACAACTTTTAAGGTGAATGGCAGAGTGAACAGACACAACTGTGTCTCCTGGGATTCTACGAATCCCCATTTGACGATGGAGACAGAGTTAAAACGCCCCTGGCGTGAGTGTATGGGCTGGTATTTTTAGCGGTGGGCTAATCGGGCCTCATTTTTTTGACGGTACTGTCAATTCTCTTAATTACCTAGATATGCTTCAAGAGGTGTTGTTAGAACTGGAAAATAGTCCACTTTATGAACATCTGCGGCCGGTTAAGGAAAAGTTGATATGGCAACAAGATGGAGCACCCCCCCATTATGGACTTATTGTGAGAGACTTTCTAAATAATAACTTTAATGAATGGATTGGCAGACGGGGTACTATTGAATGGCCTCCACGGTCCCCAGATATAACACCGATGGATTTTTCCGTCTGGGGTATACTAAAAATGAGGTTTATTCAGTCAAGATTCGTAATGTTGAGCATTTGAAGGAACGAATCCAATCAGAATTTGAAAACTTACAGTCCAGGAACATTTGCGACACAATTTGTAAATCTGTGTGAAAAAGATGCAATCTTTGCTTAGAACAGCATGTAGAGACGGACCACTTTGAGCATCTTTTGTAGGTTCATTGAATACAACATGTTTTCCTGTATTAATAAATTGTATTTGTACTACATAGTAAAATAAATGTATTTGTATTTTCGCTTGTTTGGTAAATTATTGCACCAAATACATTTTTGACAACTGAATTATGGCCCACCATGTATAATATAAGAACTACTGTATATAGAAAATAATAAACCTCGTTATACAAAACTATAATATCCAGTGGCATCGCAGTTTGACGGGGTTAGTTTCATTATTAGCGATGTCAGTTTGGTTAGTTGGCCATTGTTTAGTGGCTATCCTATCTGAGGCTTTCCTATAATAAGTGATCAAACAGTGGGTAACCCTATTATTGTTGTATATATGTTGAGGTATGACCTGGGTTGTTCGCATACCATATTGTTGTCGCATTACTACGTGACAAAACGTTTATTTCGTTACAAAACTAACAATGTTCTATATGTAAATATTATATTATACAATGTCTGAATTGAGAAGTATGTATATCACAACACAGTATTCCGACATGTCAGTAAAAACTGCTACATACGTCATCGGAGATAGCGGAAAAATTGGATATGTTCATAACTTTTTACGTCTAAGTAAGCTGTAAGAAGGTAAAACTTCATGGAACGCTGCAAGACTTGTGCTTACACACCAAATGTTACATTTTTATTTAACTGGTTGAGCGTTATACAATATTATCACCCATAAGTGCTGAAAATTGGAATATTTTCCATATATCATCACCTACTCAGGAGTATTTTTAATTTCATTATCCGTTAGAGAATAAAAAATTTAAAGTCTGAAAAATATCTTAAGTGGACTTAGGAATCGAGGTAACCATCTTGCTCAGTTACTGATTAATAATGATCTTACTATTTCAATAGGTGAAATCACAAACTCAATGATGTCATTTTTTACACTATCTTAAAACTTCTATTGCATACTGTTTCTTACATGCAGAATTCTTCATTATTTTGTATGCTTCACGAAATACGACTTATTAATAACAATATATTGGGTTATACAATGTTACTATTACTATTTTTAATTCTTTAAATTAAGTAGTGTATAAGATAAAATCAGCAATGGTGAAACAGTAACGTGATGAAACAGTAAACTAAACAAGATAGGACCATACTTAATGAGTCATTTCTTACTCATTTTAACCTGACGAGTCAACGGTTACATTTTGATACATTAATTTATACTCACCATGTACAACGGTTTTATACACAAACGTTGCAGTTTGAAGTGCTGCTGGTTAGCCCTCCGTAACCGAACAAAGCGCCCATTGAATGATAAGCTGTACGATAAACATGAGCTCAGCCATTATTATGTGGATGCAATGGAAACCACCCTATTACAAAATGTTACCCATGAGTTGCACAAAAGTTATTATACAAATTTATATTATACATGTTGAAACTAATAACAAATAGTATGCGTAGTGTACTGGACTCAGGATGGAAAATTAAGTCCCTATGTAGCTGGATGTATTGTGAACGGATTCAGATATCGATGTAAAATCTTCATCACACCTATTAAAATACTTTGTAGAGCTGTTTATTAGCTTGTAAATTTCTTACCCCTTCATACAATAAAATGCAATTATGGGGGAAACTTTTAAGTTGCATCCCCAATCGTGTGACTTACCGTTTGAAAACTATCCGCTATTAAAACACAATGCCACTTAGAAAACATCTCTACGACTTTCCATATAAACTTTACACCATTACCATTACTGAACATAACGTTTTACATCAAAAGTTTCAACAGAATAATAGAAATGAAATTGTAATAGAAATGGCTGAGCTGTTTAATGTTAAGTCCGTAGAATATATTTCATATTACTTTTTGCACTGCCTTAAGTGAGTAATAAGCTCTCTCTTCACCTCAATCTTTGTGAATGGTGTAAGGATTAAGAGGTTTTATTGAATACTTTCCTATCTTGGGTCATATCATTATAAAGGTCTGTTTCATAGGAAATGTTATCTCAGTATAGGTTGTTTAGTATAGTAGCAGGAAGTGTTGGACCTTTTCCGTTTATTCACCTTCAACAGTCTTTTTAAGGTTAGCTTATAAATGAAACCATTTTATAACATTTTAATTAACACGCGTACAGAAACAACGATTAAACTGATCTAAGAAGCTGTTCAGTATTGGTCAGTATGTATCCCACTGATTTTTGTTACGTGATTTTATCTTACCCCGAAAACTCTCAATGGTGTTAGTATAAGCTGAAGTGTTAGGTTCATTGTAGGTAAATTGAGTGAATAGTTTACTGCTATATGATGGTAGTTTTCGTTAAGGCTCCACAGAACTTATCGTTGTGGCCACAGCGACATGTTCAATAATAATTTGAAACGATATGAGAGCTGATCTATCGGGATCAGAAATAAAAATAAGTCTTAAGTTTTCCTAGAAATAACTGTTAACCCTAATTGGTATGGCAACAACTTACATCTATCGTACTTACGTTTAGTGAAACCAACCGTTTTTCTCTGTAAACGAAAAGATAACGGTTACGAATAACTGCGTGGCGGGCCGAACATTGTTATAAATATTACGAGCGAAATCCAACGTATTTATTGAAATACAAAATAAGACGTTTAAACATTTGAGGTATGTTTTTACAAGCAACTAAACATGTAATGAATAGTGGTTAGTAAACAGAAATCGAAACAATTACTCGTGGTTAATTTACGGAAAAGGTTCGTGTGGTTTGTGATTGAAACAGGTTTCTTTGTTACTTAATTGTTAAAACATTATATAAGTTAAATTAAAATGTACCTAAGTGAATACATTTTATAAATTTTAACCTTTGTCTTTTACTGAAATAGAACAATCTTTCAAGAAACACAAGTATCGGCTTAAACGTTGTTTTACAGGTCTAACGTTTGTGAAATCATAATCTGACATTTATGTTTAGTAGAAATGAGTGGTTGTTTGATGGAAATCATGGAAGAATCAAAGCCCCTTTATTTACCAGAGGCTACCATCTACAGATAAGAGAAGATAAATATCATGTCGTTGTGTGGGAGAGTGCGCGGTCAACAAACACTGTCTTCTTCCTTGTTTGAGTCAAGTTTAGGATATCATAAGTTTTAATACTGCACACGAATAACATATAATATGTGTTCAATGTTATCACAATTTTATTAATTATCTTTAATATTGAATGTTGTAAATTATTCGAACAACACATGACGCATCCATAATGAGATTAAAATAATATGAATAGAATAAAAATAATATGAGTCGTCTGATTATTCAAGATTACCCACTTTGAAAATTTTTTATGTTTTATCGTTTAATAAATTCTAGATCTTTCTTGTATTTTTTTCAATTTTGTTCAGTATATCTTTTGTACCCTCAAAAGTTTTTCTTCAACAAATTGACTTCTATGGCATATGCAGAGTACCCAAAGCGGTGTTGTATAATATTTTAATTAGCTGGATCAACGACATTATTTAAATATTTTTAATACTTCAAATATTTAAATAGCAGAGCTAGGGAGCTTATTGACAATGTACTGTCTCGTATTCAATAATTATACAAGCGTCACTATAAATAATCCTTTCATATCTAATCGAATTCGAATTTTAATGTGAAGTACACTTTAGAAAATTATACTTCACATTTACCTAACATTTTGCGGAAAGACAACATTAAGTAACTTTAAGAACTAAAATATTTGATCATAAGGAGGACAACATAGAGAGTACAACTAGATACTTAGTAAAATCATGTCCTTATGACAATACTTTAAGTTTCTTAAAATTGCTCTAAGTACCATGAGATACCATTTTTTATTTCCAAATTTATGGTTTTACATAATCGATTAGAGAATTCACATTTATCCTAATTTTTGTAAAGTATTTATTTATTTTAAAAAACTGGCAGTTTAAACATGAAATTTCCGTTATTAAATACCTAAGAAACGCGGGTATAAAAACTATCATAAATTGAATTGTATATGTATAAGAGGTTTTTAAATAACAAGTTTTTTTATTTACTCATTCTTATTTCAAGCTGCGGTACTACGGTGCGGAAAGTTCTATATGTTAATAGAACAATTACTTTACTGTTTGGGCTGGTAAATATTAATTAAAGTTTTCATCCTAAGTCTGGCACCATCTATCTAGTGTTGATTGTGGTCTTTTATAATTTACGCAATCATATATTATATGTAGTTATTAGAATACGTATAAGGCAAAACCAACTGTCCCTTCAGAATTACATAGCACAGGTATTTTATTATTTAATATGGTATTATTTAAAATCCTGGCGTTCAAGTAAAGCAATGTAACTAAGGTTTTTTCGGCATCACGATTTAATTTTAATACTGTCATTTTTCGCAACGAATTATTTGAAATAGTCATTACAAAACTATGATATATCAAAATTAAGTTACCAAAACTGTAATCTGATATAATTTATCACCTTGGTTACATGGTATCATGGCTATTACCTAAATTTCCGCTTCACACCATGTCAAATATTAACAGTAATATTGTTTTCTTAATATCACAGCCTCACTGTGGAGAACCATTTTCAGTTAGGTTGTTAAACCAACACTAAATTAATAGCTTTTTTTTGTTTACCACCTGAAAAATATAGGTGAAGTATAGTTAAATTTTCAGACCCTTGTTCATTATTATTTAAATTTAGTTTCGAATTTGCTAAATATTACTAAACCAATTTTATAAATATTATCAGTGCTATTTAAGATCGCTGTGAAACATACAGAAACTGAAAATATTTTATTCTACGTAAACAACTAATTCGTCAAAAAATAAAATATAAAGTAACGTTCTTTTTAAACATTTCAAAATTACTTGATTTTATAATCCGTAATGCTATAATGCTTGTTACCAGATAGCGATGATAATACAGCAGGAGTGCTCTGTGGCTTTGGTGTCAAAGTAAAGCTGTGCTTTCAGCTGTTACCGCCTACATAGACCATCTACTGCTCAGGTTTTCACATTCTACTCTATGACGTATTAATTAGATTTTTACTTAGCTAAAACATTAATACAAGCAATAGAGTAGAAATTAGTATTGTGTGAAATGTGTTAATAATTGAACGTATTTTGTTATTTCCGTATTCTTGTTTATTTCTATTGTGCGTGAATGAAAAATACATTTTAAAGTTAAATACTAATAACAACTGAATTTGCATAACAACTACAGTATCATAATACAAGGATATTAAAGCTGAGGTATAAATTAAAATCCTAGTAAACCGTATAGTTGCTTGGTTAAGAGTTTTTTCTATACGTGTAATTTTACAAGACTTTACTTTTTAACTAACTGTTTATTATTTAAAAAATTATCACCTATATCAGCGAATTAAGTCCCTTGTCTTAAAAAACAAACCGTAAGCAATGATTTTAATCTGAGATAAGAATAAATTCTAATATATTTTGCACTTATCTAATAGTTTATTATAGCTGGTTGAAGGGATACAAAGCATTCACCGATAAAGATATCAAATATATATTAAGGATTAAACGAAATATTTAACGTGATAAAATAAGGGTTTAACATTAAATATATAAACAAACCTACACACTCGTATTCCAAGCCTCCGTGTATGCAGGCACGCTAATTACCAGAATGTCAAGTTAGCAAATTTCAAGCCTAATCACTAAGGTAATCACTCTGGTAATCATAGGATAATCACCATATACGACGTAAGATTTCAGTCAGGTATATTGCTCTTGCTGCCAATCCATGTAACATATGTACTGTGCAGGATACTTCATGCTAAATAACCCGGTAACAAAATACAGTTGGTAAGGTTTCTATGAGTAACGAGCTTTTCATCGGAATTGTAATAACGAATGTACGTAGTTGACGTGCTCATTTAATAATAGCAATATGAGTTCTTTGTATATTAAAGTTTATTTTTAATACACAAAATGTTTTAATTTTATAATATGACGTTTATGTTAAGATTATTACATGACAAGGTTTTTAGAGACATGAGAGCAATTATGTGATAAAAGGCACAGGCACATTTTACTAAGTTATATTTCACCAATATATTTCTCATCACCCAGTCAACCCAGTTTCAATATAGAAATACGAGCAAAATATTGTTAATTGCAGTTTTATGAGGAAAGTAATAATTTATAATTGTTAACATTTAAACTTGAGTACTAAAAATGTTTTTATCCACAACAAACAGAGTTATTAACGCAGAAAAATATACAACAATATACCGGGTGAGAGCGTACTCTATATAACACTATTAAGTTTTAGTACATTGTGTATTATTTATTTAATATGGTATTAATTTTTTTGGAATCGTAACGCAATTTCACTTCTTGATTTTCCTCAACACCAACGACACAATTACTTTGGTTGCATAAAAGTATCCCTTGCTTAACCGTATGAATGTTAGTAAGTACCAATGTAAACTTAAGTTGGTAAGTTACTTTTGGTGTAACTTCGTTCTTTCATAAACAGTTTATTTTATAAAGTGAGTTACGTGATACCTTTATATAGAAAGGTTTAGCGTGCATTTCTGATTAAACTTTCTACATGTCTCAAGAAATATCTATGCGTCATGAATTCTATCTCATCTGCGAGAATTATAAGGGGTGTATAACTTCAAAAGGAAATTTGATAAGTCTCAAATGAGTTGTACCTGGAACTATAATTAGTGAATCTGTATTACAATGTAAATTCTTATGAACTGAACTAACACCGTTTAAAATACAAATTACTCATTGATCGATAATAATCAGAGATATTATTACTTATATATTCCGATTCTATTAACTTAAATAACACGTCAATAATCCCCAATCCCAATTGGTATGATTTGGAGCGGCGAGTGTGGTATGAAATATTAAGCTATACCAGTTGTAACTCAAAGATTGTAATTCCAACTATTATATTTAGGAAAAATATAGTATTATTATCGATTCTGTGTGTTGTTTATACGAGCAAAACTATTTATATGATAAAAATTCATTTTATTATTTAATTTAATAAATTTTTATATAGAACGTAATTTGAAGTAGAAAGATAAATGCATAAAATAGACTAACTAGTGTTGTTAGTAAATATGTGTCCTCATCTTTAACTTTACTGACAGACGGTCACCAAAATGAACTCGTAGGTAAAGTAAGATAGTGTATTTCGAGACAAATATCTATGTTAGCATATATAAATACCATAATTAGTTAAATACCACCACAGGTCAAGCTTGTTTTATACTACATCACCAGAATACACTGAAACTCCAAAATAACCATAAAAGTAAAACATCAGAGTTTTATCTTTATTGTAATGTTTTGCAATGGTGTACAAAAATTATACACTTGGTATGAACATTGCAATTTCATAGTTGGTTCCAGTGTTTGTACTAAAATAAGTTTTATTAATTAAATTTATTAGTCCATTTAAAGTAGTAAAATAGCTGTAACAATTTTTAACATATTTTTGTAATATACATTATTTTGTTTCGTGCAAGTATAACATTTTTTACCATGTGAATGAATTGTTACTATTTTATCAGGAACTTAATGCAAAATTTTAATTTTTGTTTGTTGCCAAATAATAAAATATTAATATACAAAAAGTACTTAAGAGGTCTTTAGTGACAGAAACAAAAACATAAAGACAGGAATGATAATAACCATGTATCAGTTTTCAATTTCCCTAAAGAAATATGTAAACAATGGGTTAATGCAATGCATAGGAATTTTTTGCATTAGTAAAGTGCTCTGCTGTTTGTGTTCATCAATTTTATGAACGGTTTAAAATAAAAGAACATTATAAAATAAGATCTGATTATATTTAAAATAGGACAAAATAAAGTTAAAAAGCGATGCTATCCCAAAGATTCTTCCAGGGCAACCTATTTAATCTTTCTCAATGTTTGCTACGATCCCGAAAAGAGCCATGTGTTTGACAGTGAGGGAGAGCTGCTATACTGTAAAATAAAATAGCTGAAAAAGAAAAGCAAGATATATGTACCATTCTCAACTTAAACCATCATTTTAGGGCAATTATGAATAATAAAGACTTTCATTTAAAAGAAACGGATTAAAAGATTTTATGTTTTAAAAGTAGATGTAACTTTAGCCAGTCCTAAAATCATGGTATCCAAATGTAATATAATAAATAGAGTTCAAATCCAATGTATTTATCATTAATGATTTTTTGGAAGGTGGGTTAACTTCATGAAAGTAATGCCGTCGGCCTTCATCGTGAACTTCGGGTAGGTAGTGTTCCAGCAAAAACGAGTTAAAATATCACAATATAAAACCTACGATAAGAAGGTGTATTAAACAATCAAACGGACAGGCTATGGCAGCCTAATGTCCTTTATTGACTCGGTGCGATTCTAAATTATTGACAACTACCTTAAAATGTAGAACAAAGTTTTTCTACAATATTAAATTCATAGTAAATTTGCTAAGGCATATATTGTTTACTCACGATTCCATGAGCAATATTGTTTACCATAACATCCACAGTTCAATGACAGTATTGTAATGAAACTCAACCATTAATTACAAATGGCTTTTATCTCTGACAAAATAACTGAAACGAGACGAGAGAATTCGTCATTTAGAGCCACTCTATTTCTGCTTCATTCATTTAATTTATAACTAATTACCGCATTTGTCAGTCTCTTAGTTTATATTTCGGCTTGTTATTTTAGCTTTAATATCAATAAACAAATATCGTAATATATGATATCAAACTGGTCAATGTTATCATATATTAATACGTATTGTAAATCAGTTAATTTAATGACTTGAATTTCCATTTTCCTAGGAGTTTATTCCGTAATAATGCCTACAAATGTAAGTGCAGATAGTAATATATGATTCGGATACATCGAATCCATTACATGCCGACTATAAAATATGAATGTGATATTTGGTACTCTGTATATCACTAATGTACGAGCTCGATACCGGTGCATACTGTCAATAATTAAGTTATTGTCTTCGTATACGAATTAATGTGCTATGCTAAGTCTAATAATTTATTACCGCATTTATTGTAAATTATATATTACGGAAGTTAAATGTTGGCATCTTAAATATTAAAGATATTCCAATAATCCTCTTAAAAAAACTTTTTCATTTTTTTTAATGGGCAGTGAATTTCAACACGATTTCCATTAGTTTGATTCCATTTTAAGAACTAACAAATGGAAACTATTTCATAAAATAAAAAATGGTGCCTAAGAGAGAGAAAGAACGGACCATGAATTAAATTGCTGTAATCCATCTCACTGTATGCTAGCAAAGCTTTTGACGGCGTCGAAGCCACTTATAAAGCGCCGGTGTAGTACGCAGTAATATGAGCTTATTTGAGAAAAGAAATGACATGTATACTCAAACCCGAGATATCATCTTTACCGAGGTGCGGTCATGAATATCTTAGGCAAGCATTTCGGAGATACCGTCTCGGGCTAAGAGTAAGTGACAACAGGCTCTTTTCGGTACATCGAAAATGTCACATTTACAAGCTGCAAAACCTATACCAGAACGACATATATTATAAAGATAAGTGCTCATCATAAATTAAACTTTACCGAACACGGCAGTAAAGGGACACTTCCCAATTCTAGACTCTCTAGTGACACAATATCTAATACGTCCTGATAAAAATGTCTACAACGTTAATGTAAGGTCAAGGATGTCTTAAAATGTAATATATTTATGTAAAAATTGATATACTTTAATTCAAGGAGTTTTAAATTGTTACTAATAACACGTCTCTACTAACATTTAAGTAGTAAACTTATACTTATTCAATTAAGATTAAGTAATAGGTAGGCCCGATTCAAATAATGATGTGTGAAATATTACTATAAAATCTTTAAGTTCGATAGTTTAAGTTATATTTTAAAATAAAAAATTAAACTGTATACGTAAACTTAATAATGATGTATTTCAAATAAATTTATAAAATAAATTAAAACTTTTTCCCCATTTCTAAATACTGTTTTTGCTCTTAGAGAAAATTGGGGAAATAAATTTGTTTAAACTAATGTAAGATATAAAATCATATTTGTTGTCCCACGTCTTCTTAATCAAGTACGTTGAATTCTGATTTAGTTATAAAAGAGTTGTATTCTCCGCTTTTTAGTTAACGCAGTAAAATAAAAATGATTACAAGACATGTTATCAGGTTCGGTACAAGTATAATATTCTTTAGTCATATTATGTGCTAGTATGCAATCGGAAAGGTTAAGTAACAAATCAAAACCTTCTTAATATATTTTTAAAAATCAAGTTATCATTTGCTATCTTATTACAGCAGGCCACAAATTTCATTAATTCAGAATTAACTTTATATAAACGACTTAGTAGTCGAAATATTCACAATAAACGTATACGACTTTTGTATAAAATCCAGAGAATTTTACTTTCATCATAGAAGAAACTTATGAAAATAACGATTACATACGCATGGTATGCTACATTTTGTACAACTCTGATTTGTTTAAATACAATATTGTTGACGAATTAAGTTGTAAAATAATAAATAAAATACAATGCAATGTTATCATTAAAAGAGTTATAAATTCAAACAAATACAATACTTTACAAAATGTTCTTCTATTAAGAATGAAGAGTAAATGGCGAAGCAGAACAAATTGTTAGCCACTTTATTGTATTAAACTGGAGCGACTTTCTAAACCGTGTAAGTGGGAAGTTGCAAGAAAACTTGCTAATGTGCTTATTCTGTGTTTACTGGAAGTTATCAACTAAAAGCTCTCTGCCAACCACTACGAGGTTTTAATGCTGCTGTTTAGTTCTTACTGTATATATAGTGAATATGGTGTCTTTAATTGATTTATCATTAGGTTTTCATGAAGATTGAAAGATGATTTGGAATGATTACTAATTAACTCAAACATCCAACATGGGTTCCAAAGAAACATATTATTACATTTAATGGGGGTAATTCACACGAGTGATTTCATTAATATATTTGCAGCTGTATTGATAGATATAGTTTTACTGGTAATAACGCTCGAATACATTTTGACGGACGATTACAACCTTATGGATGCAGTTGAGTTTTTGTCGATCCTCAACTGTTTTTTTAGGATAAATATTTCCTTACTGTATTGCTATGTAAAACATTAATTTTTATGTACTAGTTTTAGTTCACTAAATGATAGAAATTCAAGCACAATAAAGAAATTTTACTCGCTTTTATTGTCGTGAATGATTATTTAAGCAAGGTTGTTATTTTTTACTACAATAAATGCTTATACATGCTCTGTTTAACGCACTGTTATTAAATTATGCACGAAGAAATGAACCAACTTTATTGGAAAAAAGGCATATTAAGGAAACGAGGAGGAGGGACAACTATCGAACGGTGTAACACCGGACGATGCCATATGAGCGTTAGTTTTCACAGGCAGATGCTGTATTTTTGTAACAGCCATCCTGATAATTAAAATTAGCTAATCGTAAAAAGTTGAAGACTTAATTGCAAATATGTGTTTCTTGCTTTTTAATCGGTAGGGGAGTTCCTGTTTCACAACTTGGAGAGCTGCACCAACAGCATGAACATGTGAGTGTATGTCTGAACCACAGTTTCTGAATGGCGAGTAGATGGGCTGCGTATTACATCCCAGTGTTATATTACATACAGCAGTTGATGTCTAAAACAATATAGAATTGTTGTTATTATTATTAATTCTTAACGCTTTGTAAAATCACTTGTCAGGTAGTAACAATTGCACACTGCACATAACACTCAGTTCACAGTCAATAATGACGCAAAGTATGGAGCTACTGCATCTGGCAGTGGTCCAGTTTCTACATTATTGCTTACAACCTTTTATTTTCAACAGTGCTAAAATATGTTCTCTCATTGTAGAAGGGTTTAATTACTGACACATTTGCAATGCTTATAAGTGGTAGAGTTCATTTGAACTATAATGTATTTTTAATTATATGATGGAGTCATGAAAGTTATAATTGCTATTTTAGGAGCCAAGATATTGAAATAATTTCCAGTTTTTACTTACTTGTAAAAAACTGGAATGATGAACTTGGTAGACGGACATTATGATATAAATAAATTCAAGAGGTACTCTATAAACAAGGCGTTTTAAACATAAGGCATATAATAGTTCCATTACAAGCCTTTATGTTTACTAGATTTACCGTACGCAATCATTTCGAGTAATGTAATCAATTGTTGGGAAATTCTTCTGATGATTCCAATTTGGGGCCCAGTGGTACAGCCTAACGTCTTTGATAGTATAGTATTAACAAATTTTTATATTTTGTTTAAAATAACTTAAATTATCACAAACACAATATACTTAATATACAATAAACTTCACATACCACCTAACTTAAGTACATGAAATTTATTTAAAAGTATCTAGATGCAAGACTTTATAAAGAAACTTTGTAGTTAATAAATTTATAGTATCATGCCATGATAAGAAAAAGACTCAGTTCAAGATTGACAACTTAATACTATAAATAATACACAAAAATATTTCTTTTAAAACACATAATTGTAATACTTTGCTCATTAAAATTTATAGGAATCTGAAGTCTCAACATTTTTTCAATTTTATTAAGGCTTCTGTCAAAAACATCAAGGAACCACATCCTTCCGAATGGCCAGAGTAATCTTTGATGATGCATCCAAGCCTGTCGTTCCAAATGGATTATGTAATTTAAACAACAAAGCCAAACTCTCCCAGTTCAAAATATTCTGACGTTAATGAAGCGTTGGATGATGTTTTACATATTACTGTGTAGGCCAGGTCATTATACAATGTCGGTTCGATCCTCTCTTCTCAACTTTCAAATTTAAAATAAATAAATATAGATCAAATCCCAATACCACCGCTACTTCTGCTGAACTTTTGAAGAATTCTTAAGCATTCTGGAATTCCAACTTAACAGGCAGATAGTATATCACCAGTACGGTACCTCACACACATTCCGAGTATCACAGTGCAGGGTTACACCATCCCAGGAGCCGGCAGTGCTGCAAGACTCATAGGTCAATGGAATCAATGAGAATTAGAATTTCCTTGTCGCCTATAGTCTAGGCGATTCCTTGCGTCCTCATAGTAATCTTGGTCAGCCTTGATCAAGGTCCCAATTGAGTGCTCCACCACATGGTCCTTCTCCTGCAGGATGTACTGCAGATCCCTCAGGATCACGATGGGAATGTTATCATATCGGTCGAGATATTTAATTTTCTTCAAAGCCTCTCCGATAGCTAGTGTTCTTAGTACAAGAAGAAAATTTTCAAATTTACTGTTCCCTGGCATTCAAACAAGATTGCCAGACAAAATGCCTTTCAAAGTAGACTACTGTTGCTTGCCTTACAGGGGCGATCCAAAAGAACTTTGTATAAAGAGGCCGTGACTGGTCATTACTACCAGCACATAGAAAAGAGTACAGTGCCCATTCACCACTTCCAGAAGGCTTGACCTCACCTGTCTACCCCATCACATGGAAACTTGAGAAATATAACTGTGAGCTCAATCCTCATTTTCGTTCCAGAGTCGTAAAATTACACAAAATCATGCATATAAAAGTGAAAAATAATTCGTGGTGTTATGGGTCAGAACCATTTGATCCGAGAAGTCAAGAAATGTCATCAAAACGGTTATTTTAAAGCCTGGGTTTGATATGTGCTTGTAAGACCTCAAACCATTGACAATAAAATTCATTCCTGTCGCAGTTTTCATGAATAATCAAAATGAGGATTAAAATAAACAAATAGAGAAATCCCGCAACTAAGTAATATCATCCTTGAGGGTTCACACGAGGGTTGCTTAGGATCGGAAGTGAATCATATGAAACCTGAATGTAGTGGTAACATTATTTTAAAAATGTTCCCTAAAGTTCTTCCTGACACCGTAAGCTAGCACGGTGCATATTTTTTTAAGGCAGTGGCATTGGACAAGTCTAAGTATTCAATCTTAATCAGTACTAGCCGAATCCCAATCCCGGACAAAGACAGGCTCAGATACACTCCAATAGCGAATTATATTAAGATTTTGTGTAATCATACGGTTCTGGAACTACGATGAGGATTGAGCCCTCAGGTGTATTCTCAATTTTCCATGTTATGGGGTAGACAGGTGAGATCAAGACTTCTGGAAGTGATGAATCGGCATTGTACTCTTTTCTATGGGCGGGTAGTAATGACCAGTCACTGCCTCTTGATACAAAGATCTTTTGGATCGCCCCTGTAAGGCAAGCAACAGTATTCTGCCTTGGAAGGCATTTTGTCTGGCAATCTTGTTTGATCGCCAGGGAGCAGTGAATTAACAATTTTTGTTCTTGTACTAAGAACACTAACCATTGTTGACACTTTGAGGAAAATTAAATATCCCGGCCGAGATGATAACATTCCCATCGTGATCCTGAGGGATCTGCAGTACATCCTGCAGGAGAGGGACCATGTGGTGGAGCACTCAATTGGGACCTTGATCAAGGCTGACCAAGATTACTATGAGGACGCAAGGAAACACCTAGACTATAGGCGACAAGGAAATTCTAATTCTCATTGATTCCATTGACCTATGGGTCTTGCAGCACCGCCGGCTCCTGGGATGGTGTAACCCTGCACTGTGATACTCGGAATGTGTGTGAGGTACCGTACTGAGGATATACTATCTGCCTGTTAAGTTGGAATTCCAGAATGCTTAATAATATTTCAAAAGTTCAGCAGAAGCAGTGGTGGGATTGGGATTTGATCTATATTTAGTTATTTTAAAATTGAAAGTTGAGAAGAGAGGGTTGAACCGACATTGTTTATTGACCTGGGGATACAAAGAAATATGTAAACCATCATTATAACGGTCCATTAGCGTCAGAATATCTTGAATTGGGATAGTTTGGCTTTGTTGTTTACATTACATAATCCACTTGGAACGACAGGCTTGGATGCATCATCAAAGATTACTCTGGCCACTCGGACGAGATGTGCTTCCTCGACGTTTTGGAGCGACACATAATAAAATAAAAAACACGTTAATACCTTGAAGCTTTTAGATTTATACCATTTTTAATAAGTGAATTGCTAAAACTATTTGTTTAAAAACAGATATGTTTTGTATTAAAAACTTTTCAATGTTGAACTGAGTCCTTTTCCTATCATGACATGATACTGTACATTTATTGATTGTTAAGTTTCTTTATAAGGTCTTGAATTTTGATATTTTAAGTGGAGTTTATTTTTTTTTTAAGTTAGGTGATATATGAAGTTTTCAGAGACACCAAAGTATTTTGTATTTGCAATAATTTAAAATTATTTTAAACGTGTGTTAATAATATACTATCAAAGGCATTAGGTTGTCCCACGAGGCTCCAAATTGGGATCATCAGAATAATTGATTACATCACTCGAAATGATTGCGTACGATAAATCTAGTAAACATAAAGGCTTCAGGAACTTCAAATAATATTAATTCTACGAAATAAATAATCAACAATCCACTTATTTCTGTTTCAAAATTTATACGATAACTATTTATATTTAGGATACCAATTTCATTTCATAACTACATACGTAATGCGTGATGTAATAAGGTACAACTAAAATAAAATCCCGTCAAGTTTATATTTTCTACAGTTTTAACGATGCCGCATAACCCATTTTCACTACGACTAGGTTTTGGGCTGCAGCCAAACACTTTGCAGTCTCGGGTTACTTCACGGATCATTCGTTATCGGTATTCACATTATACTCCACACCCCTGCTCAGTGTTCAGTGAACCTTACTTAACTATTTCCATGCCTTGCCAAGTAAGAAACTTTGGATGTGAGATAACTAACTTTAACTTAACATTATCTTAATGTTCTACATTCAAAGGGATCTAGGACACGTTATTAGTATGTTATAGGTTAAATAAATATCTCCATTAAAATATGTTACATATACATAAACAAATTGCAAGCTTATTAAAAATGATAATAATTAATGTTATTTATTAAATATCTCAAATTTTTCTTCTTAACCACCTAAATTTTATCATAGGAAAATTAAAATAAACTTCTGGTAAACGTTTCAAAGATTGGTGTGATTACAACCTAGGACACAAACATACTGTCAGCCTTAAAACACACAAAACTACCTTCTTTAATATCGATTTTATTAATTTTAATCATAATAAGTCGATACAACGAAATACCGAAGAATCCGAAGGAAAGTAACAAAGGAGCTATTGGGAAATTAATTTATGCGCAAATTAGATTTGGTAATTCTGTAGGAGTGTGGAACATTAAACTCAAAGTAATAGCTGTATCAAGGTTTTCATAAATTCAAGAGTCAGTAAGAAATGTTTTATAAATTTATGTTCTAAGAAGCAATACTGAATATATACACTATTAAATATGTTTATAGGCACTATCTAAATTCACAGTTTATAAAGGGATAACACAACCTTTTTGTTAATATTATAATTGATTTTTCCTTTGACGCCAAACTTCTCAGCTAATGATTTTAGAGTCAGTTGAAAGTAGGAGAAGTAAGCGTGTTCACCATCGTATATATTGTTGCAGTACTGCTCACAACAATAAAGCCGACACTTATTGGCACATAGTTCTGCATTTAGTTGGATTTTATGAAAATTAAAGATATCATATGCGCACATTTACAACAATAACATACAATATTATTCATAAACAAATAATAATTGTCACCTGAACCACATAATTTAGTCAGGTAATACAACCTGTCTGAAATTATCCAAGTTTATGTTCTCCACAATGTGTTAGAGTGATTTACTGATGAACATAACTGGAACATAAGTCCTTTTAGGCATAATTAAACATAAAATATTACACTATAACCATTACATTCCCACGGCCAGTGGTTGTTGCATGATGCATACTATTCAACATTACTAAGTAATCGGATTAATGATTTGTTAATTTATAATAAAATTTTATCCTTGGCCCAAATAGGTATTTTTATAATAGTAGCATAAACAATGAAACAGCACCAATCTTGGTGGTTATATTGAATCTGCCATTAAATATTTATAAAGAACAAAAGGAACCTGTCGACTTTGTAATGGTTTTAAACATCTAGAGTCGAGTTATCATGCCCGGTTGTTTAAAAAACATTTAACCTGCTTTACCAGTATACTAGTAACTAAATAAAATAACTGAATATTAAGTAGTTTGTTGTGTTATTCAGAGTGGTAAACATATGATGCGTTATATACTACGCGATAACAAGAACTAATTTGTGTTTTTTTCAATATCACAAGATACATTTTTATCTAGGAAAAAACACCATATGTACTTCAAAAGGTTACTTATTTGATAAAAGTTTTGTTTTTGCATAGTCAAATAGCAAAACAGATGTTGCTTATTTATGCAAAACATTTGTGAACATGGATTATTATTATCAAATTCGTGTTATTTCTCCAGGAAGAAGTTTTAAATCCCTTTCCAACCATTAAATCACTATCTATTTCAAAGCAAATTTTAACACTTTGATAAACCTAAAATCATTATAGTTGAGTTAAAAAAATACTCATTAGTTTACAAATAAAGAGTATTTTAAAGTTTTCGCTATTCACTCTTATTTCATTTAAACATTTTATAACTTTACTTGGTTGTGTATAATTAGTGCGTAACACACGTGATGCACAGTCAATGTGACGTTAATAAACCGATACATGTATTTAAAGGGTTAACAATTAGTGCATTGGCTAGTTTATTGAATAATGAATACGTGTTAAGCGATGTGTTAACCAGTTACTGTAATGCCCAGATTACAGATATATACTGCTTTTCTTGACAGTATATAGTGATTGCATCACACATATTATGACCATATGCAAGGACAGGGTGAATTGTCTAGACTGATACATGTATGTAAAGGGTTAATCAGTTAATCAACTAGCTAATTTTAACTATTTTCTTGGCAGTATACAGTGAGTGTGTGACAATACCGAGAGTAATAGTCACCAGGGCGATTTATTTAAAAAGATATATGATAAGTAAAAGGTTAAATTTAGATGCAATTTGGAATAACAATTTAAATCTTTAAAAATTCATCCTTAAGACAACGAAAATATGAAGACAGAAATCAGTGATGTAGCTATGGTGGGTATTTTTTATTCAAGGGCAGTATAGACCCATTTCGCCTTCTTCTTAGACTAGCCTCCTTATTCTAATAAGGTTCATACCTGCTTTACCCTTAGGACTTTTATACATATTTATGGCTGGAGAATATTATTAGCAGTTTAAAAAGTTAATGGTGCCAGTAATTGTCAACATTGCAGACCTGTCATTATGAATCCTATTTATTTAAATATATAAATTTAAATTGATGAGAATAGATCAGTATCACAAATTTAGTGAGTAGCAGCAATAAATGAGCTGTCGTTCATATATATACGACAGATATATAATTATCAAAGAAAATAAACTTAATGTAAAAAAGAAAACACTAAATATTCTAAATTTGAATGAAATATAGTGCCTATGTTTTAAAAAACATTTTATTTGTATAGTAATTTACTAATAATAATAGTAATTTTATATATATATATATATATATATATATATATATATATTTGGGTTTAAGTAATCAATGGCGGCATTAGTTTTCAACATTGCAGTAGCTCTGGTCCTGACTCATGTTAAACAAACATTAGCTTGTAAATAAAAAGAGATGTGAATAGAGCAGTATCACAAATTTAGTAATTAGCAGCAATAAATGAGCTGTAGTTCATATTTATACATATATATAAGTAATAAATGGCGTCATTAATTGTCAACATTGCAGTAGCTCTGGTATTAACTCCTGTTAAATATGCATTAGCTTATGAATTAAAAGTGATATAGAATAGTGAATTTTCTCAAATACCCACAGCGTTCCATGTTAAAAGTTTTAACTTCCAAATTCAAATTAAACTCAAAATCGTCAAATAATTCACAATCTTATTGACTTAGACCGTCATTCAATTTTTTTTTCGCTCAAATAACTTTTTAATACGAATGTTACGTTTTTAACAAGAAGCTCGTGACCTCTGACGACGATCTCCTGCGCGTTAAGTGGTCAGACACAGCCACGTCCAACACAGAAAAGTTGTCGATGGATGTGCTCGACGATGTGGCGTGTCCACAGACCAAGTTAAAATAAAAGTGGAGAGATTATCACGCAGCCGCTAGGTTATGAGGTTGGTGTAATCTAACAAATCAATATTGAGATCTCCTATTATTATTATATATTGATATTGGTACGATTCAAGAATACTTATTAGTGAATCATTTTTTTAAAGAAAGTTTTCCTACAGCTGTTGGGTGATCTGTATAAACCGATTATACGAATTTCCCGTATAAACTAGAAATAAATTGTTTTCTTACGCTTTCGAAGTCTAGTTTTGCAAAACTGATTTAAAATGGCTGAAAATGTATTGAAGACTTTACAAATATTGATACATGAATATGATGAAGTCGAGTGTATGAATTTAGCCAATGTATAGTTCTATTATAAAAAACCGATTGTTTCAGGTCTCATTTTCAAATATGAAAAGTTTATCAGGCTTATCCACCTAATTGGTGGCAGACTGCGCGTTTAAGTACACGACTCTTATCAGCTCTTCGAACTTATAATTTTGGATTTTGGAAAGATAATTTTATATTCGGATCTGGTGTTATCTCACTTTTTCTGTAACTACTTGTCCATTGTAGTTTGTTATAAATATCGACTGTCCAACAGCAGCTACCGGCACAGATGGATTCATGACATCAGCAGAAGACAGCGGCACAATCTCTGTAAGAGTAGAGCTAAGCCATTTCTTGTTACTAGGTCAGTCAAGGATAGTTCTGGTCTCGTTCCATTATAAATTATCAGTGTTAAAAATAAACCATTAAAACCTGAGCAATATATGGGGTTAAGTGTCGGTAAACTACACTTGTATTAAATAATATATCACCATCTTCCAGAATTTAATATTAAAGAAATTTTAATATAGGAAACTGTAGTAAATACAATCTCAGAATAAATAACAATTTTCCATCTTTCTCCGTACGTTTTATAAAGATATACAAGTTTTTGACACTTCCATAAATTCATGTATCAGGCTTGAAGTTTTAGTCTCTTTGAACCCTAGCATTATTGGTATTTACACGATTCGCATAATGTCATATTTACTTCATAAAAACTGCAAGAAGTTTCTACATTCGTACTAATCTTACATCTGAAACGTTAGTTTTTATTCAGTGTTAAAATATAGTTTTCGCTTGGATGATAACTTGCTTTTACCACAAATACCTATTTATGCATTCCTTACAGCAAAGTAAATTTAGCTCAAAAATTAATTTCCAAAAATATCACGTTTTGTACTCCTTAAACGAACAGTGATATAAATATTTTCTCTCCCATACATTCAGGTATTATTTTAATTGGAAAGAGTAAATAAAGTTCGGCATTCTATTGTTTATACTCACCCACATTCTCTGCATTTAAATAACGTGTAAAATTGGCTAGGTTCTTGAAATCTATATTTAGTTTAAATCGTTATATTAAAAATAATCAAATTGCTGACTACATTTTCCATTGTTCATCTGTTATAGAAAAGGTTGTATTTGTCAGTAAAAGGGCATGCTAATAAAAAAAAAATCCGGTGTAACTTGTCAACTGGACATAATCGTTAATAAATATTTATCAGTATCCAAATGCAATAAATTTTATTGTTCTCAATCAGGAATATTTCAGGATTGGCAATGACAGAGAAAAGTGTAAAAGTAAGAAAGAAAGAGGTCTGTAGTTTGGTTGAGCAGTTCAGAGTAAATATTTCTGCTGCTGACGCTATGTGTTGCCCAAACAAACTGCTACAGAAATATTTTATCTCCCATATTTTTTGGAAAAGTTTCTTTATCTGAGAGAGTAAGTACAGGTCCATACTTCATTGTTATCTCTAAACAAAAACTATCCCAGTAGAGTAATGTGTTATAATATATTCCGTTATTATAATCTATATTGGGTTTAAAACTGTTACGGCTAGAGACATTCATTTACCTAATGCAACCCTTGTTGTGTACACATCACGTAAACTAATTAGTATTTACTGGTAGTTGCCTGCACATGATGAATGATTACATTTGCAATCAACCCACCACGTTGTTTCCCTTATTCAGATTTATTTACATAATTTGAAAACTAAAAAAAACCTAAAAAGAAACTTGAGGAAGTAAATAACACACAATTGATGTGGAAGATTAAGCCTTCAGAATGTTCCATTTTTAAATGTCTTATCTACTAATATACGAGAATAACACACTCCGTTTCGCAAGACCTAAGGTACATCGTTACGTACCGTAAAGACCTCGCCAAAATCTGAATTTAACAAAAATTCTGACTTTAAGGGCGATTCGAATTGTTGGGAGAGTTTTGTAGGATATGCAATTTATTTTCAAAGCCCTGGCCTCAGATTTTAGCTATGACTTCTAGTTCGGCTGTTTATTATTTACGAAAAGGTTCATTCTAAATATTGATTATGTCTCTATCTACAATTCCATAAGATCTTGATTTTTAGTTTAGGCGTTAAAGATACTGAAGAAATAGATAGGGTCACATTTGTAGATCACCTAATTGTCTAAGAGACACTGAAATTGAATTTCAGCTACCACTAATCTTTCAGATAGCTAGTACTAATGGGCTCAAATCACTGTTTTGTGATGACGTGATAATTGCACAAGCCAACAATTATACGGCAAAAAGTGACTGGACCTTATTGGTACATCACGTCAAAGGATTTCGTATAAAAAGTAACTTGTGCTCGAGATCGAACATAATCGGGCGAAATGTAGTAATATACCACTATTTCATTAAATTAATTTCAAAAATACGCTCACCCCTATCTACTATTGACGTTTCGCTAACGCTCGGCTTATTACCGATGTGGTCTAGTAGACGTATACGTCACTCGTTTACGTAATAATACAACCTCAAACCATAAACGGAAGAAATTGCACAAATTGTATGCGGAAGATTTAAAAAAAAAAACACCTAAATTCGCCTAATTCACGACAAATATTTTGACATTGAGAGGTTTTTTTGGGCTTTCGAAAGAATATACAACAACAAGCCACCGGACCTTTCTTGTAGATCACATCAATGTCTAGCTAAAACAAATTACATTTAAGCTGCAACCAACCTTAACCGCTCTCGACCCCAGAAACATGATTCTAACGTTTGGCCGCTACCAGGCTCGGAATCAAAATTATCGCGTGATAAATACAACAATTTTGCATATAATCACGTTTTGCGGCCAAACCAATAGATATACAGCAAAAAGTTGCTGAATCTTTTGTAGATCAAGTAATTTGCTAATCTCATAGGATCAATTAGATTTGAGCTAAAACCAACCATTCGGCCGCTATAGGGCTCAAAACATTATTTTGAACGAGAAAATCTTAGGAATGTCAAATATGTCAAATGTTTTGTCGCTTAACAACAAGATATAGGGCAAAAAGTAACCGTTCCTTTTTATAGGTCACATCATTCCAGATTAACGATTGTTCTCAGATTTGATCTAGCTCTAACGGTTCACCCACTATCGGGCGTCAAAAAAGCCTAAAAGGGTCAAAAATGTGCAAATTTTCTAGACATTTTTTGAGAGGTTTAAAAGTAATACTTCTCGGTTTTCACACTGCTACTGTTGGTTACGACAAAGTTTCTAGCACTTTTAGAAGTAGGTTAGAGTTTGAATACATATATCAATCACAACATACGGTTTTATAGGATATAGGACATATATTGTATAGTATAACTTTTTTAATTCTACAAAATAAACAAACCTTTAACTCTAATTGCTATGTTAAATGTACATTAAAACTGCACCGTAAGAGTGTAAGGCAGGAAATAAGAACGTTGTACGAATAAAAGACTGCACTGACTCTTCACCAGGACATTATAAGAGGCACTTCTGAAGAAAGTATTTATTAGCCTCTACACTGTCCTTCTAAGTGACAAACAATTTAACAGCTATTGACCCAATATATCGTGCCGGAGATGTTATTGTTTCTTCTCTGTAATGGTTCCAGTCTCACAATGTATGGTTATATCCGTTTCCTGGTTGCTAACTTTTATTGTTTTGTTTCGAGCAAGTAAAAATAATGCTGTAATGTGTAATTGATTATTAAAACTTTAAAAATCTTCTATTTATATTTTCCTTACCAATTTTAGCTTTGTAAAATACTATTACTCAAAGCATGACAAGGATATCTTTATTTATTCTGTATAGAAATAGTCATGTGTATGGTTGAAAAAATTAAGTTAATTTAATGGAAGATACACTATCCTGTAAATAAATAATACATTGTCAGAACCACAGGACTTAGATCTGTTACAAACACCGTTACTGACCGAGTTAATTGAGTTTTTTATAAATTCAAGAAAAAACTCGATAATAGTAGAACAAACTCAAAATTTGAATAAGTCGTTTTAGTAGTTTTATGGAAGGACTAGTTTCCTTTCCAAATGAAATATATATATCATGCATTGTATAGATCACAAATTTCGATCAAGAAAGCCATTTTTACTTAAACATCTCTAGGTTAACAGGCCAAGTTGTTACCGAGGTTCCTTCAATTTATAACAAACTCAATTAACTCGGACGGGCGATAGCCTATTATTGCAGGGTCTATGTGTCTTATCTGTCCGCACGATATATCGACTAACTAAACATCAAACTTGATATTTGGCTTGAATCTTCCTATAGCCATATGATTTCGAGGATGGTACATGTCATCATTTGGCATTTCCCTAGGCGATAGTGAAAATTTTATAATCTGGCTCAAGAGCAGCAATGTTGGAACGAGAAAATCACAGGATAAATAAATTTCTAAAAAAACTTTATTCAATGACATGTTAATATGTTACATATTAAAAGATTTATCCTAATGAAATAAGCGATAGACATGAAACGTTGCATGTAACGTCAGCGAAGCATGTAACGTGACAGTTGTTGTGGCGTACTCCTTCCTAGTATATTTAGTATGAAGTAAAGGTTTGAATAGTAAATTCCAACATTATCTGGTATTAAATCATACATATTCATTATTTTAAGGCAAATCATTTCAGGTTAAAAAAACGAAACATAGTTCTTGCAATGTATTTGTTCAAACAACTTGGTTCAAATAAACCCAAGGGGCAAGTTGTATGTAACAAATCCACAAAGTTGTTGCAGATTAAAAAATTCAAACAGATCTTATTTAGTTTGAGTTAAAACAAATAATGTTTTATTGCACGGGTATTGGTAATAAAGTACAGAAAATTTAGCAATGCCTGTGTCCAATTTATTGAATCTAATTAAATGCAGTGGAAAAACAAGCGGTTTATAGAATCACCGATCTCGTATTCACCGACTAGAACACAACATGACTACAAGGTCGATGCTATCAGGTCGGTATAAGCTTGTTTTAAATAGCGCAAATATAACTGTGAGTAATATTTTCTTTAATACAAATTTTAGATATCCAAAGTTAAAAAGATTGAATAGCCACCATTTTGAAAGTATTTGTCCACGTGGCATTTCTTTGTCCAGAGATTTTATTTATTTATATGTCTACGATATAACCATTTTGCAATTTTACAATAACTTAAGATAGTTAAACAATAGTTGAAAATAATATTAATAAAATAGTTGTAATAACAATTTCTGAAATTACAATAATCATGTAACAGCTGACTAGCATATAAACATAATAAATAAAATTGGCAGCATCAAATGTAACTATAATAAAAACAAACACAGAGTTACGGGATACACTGTTTGATTGCAACAATATCACGGGCGTTGAAGTACAGAATATGTAATAGTGTACTAGTATGTGTCCGAATGGTTGGATCTAATTAAACGCAGACGAGAAACGAGCGGTTTGTACAATCACAGAGCTCATGTTCACCGACTAGAACACAACATGGCTACAAGCCCGATACTGTCAGGTCGTTATTATCTTCTGTTAATTAGTGCAGACACATAGGTGGGTATTGTGTGTATGGTATTAGAACTTTACTTATAAGACAAGATCAATATTATTATACTAGTAATTGTCTAAATACGCACTGCGTACAACATTATTAACAAAGTAAATATTATCAGGCTGAATAACATATAACAAAAACTTGCCTATAATTCATAACGGAATATATATATATATATATATATATATATATATATATATATATATATATATATATATATATTTAAATCGCTCTGTGGTGTAATGGTAGCACATTCACCCGGCAAGTGAGAGATCCGGGTTTGACTCCCGGCGGAGCAAGTACTTTTTGTAATTCAATGTTTATTGAAATTAAATAAGGCTATTCCCATTTATACAGTTTATATACATATATATATATATATATATATATATATATATATATATATATATATATAGATTTAAATAACTATAGCAATCAGCCTTGCTCTTTATCATTACAACTCCAACTATGAAAAGACATTATTTGGTAGAGTTAGAAGAGATAGAATAAGGAACGAAATAACTAGAGAAAGATTGAAGGTAGTTTCACTGCAAGAAACAATGGAAGGAAGAAGAATACAGTGGATGGGGCATGTGAAGAGGATGGGAGATAATAGAATGCCTAGAATAGCACTGGAGAAGGAGGAAGGAGGAAGAAGACCAAGAGGAAGACCGAGAGGAAGATGGGAGGACCAAGTGTGGAAAGACATAGAGAGAAGGGGACTACAGAAAATACAGGTGGATGAAGAGGAGACCTGGAACGATAGACTAAAGTGGAGGAGGCTGTGTACGACGACCCGTGAGAACGGAAACGTCTGACGATGACGATGACGATGACGAAGTCGAATAACTAGTAAGATCTACTGTACTTTTTTTATTTTCAGGGTTAAACTATCTTAACCACATCAGGATTCTGGTCTCATTGCATTATACGTAAAGTTCAATCCTGAAATTCCAGAAGACGAAGTTTACATTGTATAGGCAAATAACCTGGATTTTCTTGAAATCGAGAGAAAAATGTCCACTGAAAAATAAATTGATGGACAGATACAAAAGATTTGCCGGGGAGCGATATTTCTTTCTCCAATCATAGTTTTCTTAGTTTTACGCACTTAAAGCCGACCGTTTGACATCAGCTAAACATACACAGACAACTAAAGTGGAGACTTTTTGTCTATTTATCTGACGGTAATACAACAACTGTATGTGTCAATTTGTTAGTTTGAAGTGTATTAAGTTAGCAGGAATGTAATATGACAACAATTATTGTTAATATCTTTACCCTTTCGATTTCTCTCATTTGAACCTTAACCAAAAGTAATTCCACTTAACTATCAAATACACTAAAAACCGACCGTCAGGCACAACAATAATAGTTATATCATCTTCAGACAACTAGATAAAGATACTGAACGTCTGTGTATGGTTAGCTGAATTAACATTTATTTACATGTCTTGATTTCGTATTATCAAACTAAGTAAAATATGATAATAATTATATATTATTAATCCTGTCAGTACCCTAAAATTGGAGAAAACTTTGGTTCCCAGCTACTAGGCTATATAGCTAACCCCAGTTATCGTGTAAAAAAGAGTCTTAAAACATTGGCCTCACAGTTTTGTTCAGTATGTCTCCCTTTGTTGTAGCACAGTTTTTTGGTGTTCCAGCCACAATAACATTTTCACAAGAACGTGCTATGTCAGAAGTCGCTATGGTTTTAAATGACGTAAGTTATGATATTTCTCGAAACTTTTGATGTATGTAATAATTTTTGTCATAACAGTGATCCGATTGTAAATTTTCACGTTGTGAGTGTTACAAGAATGTGTCGGCCGCAACCGCTACATTCCCTAAGCCAAGAACCAAACTTCTTCTAAGTAATAAATTAAATACAGAAGCTAACAGGAAAACTTTACAACAACGTAAACTTGTAATAATGTGGTTCTTTGGAGTGCAACCACAAGCTCCACACGCCACCAACATACTCAATGTTCAGATTTAATCAAAAGAGTTTTGGTCCGCATGTACTCAAATGAGATAAATATATGGTATTCTATATCCTATATTAAGTGATCATTTAATCAAAAAGGTATCCTCGTTTTAACCAACCAGAAATATTATAACAATTGAGAAAACTCCAAAATCAAATAACACTTTTTAAGTCATGTATCAGTCTTATGAGGAGTTTAATGTTTACATTTTGTTATTGATTATGAATAATTTGAAAAGATAATAAAATATCGAATATTTGCCATCGTTATATGTTACAAAAATATAGCACTATATTTAGATGATGAAAGCCTAACCCCTTTCACAGATGTAAAGGAACTGTAATGTATAAAAATTCAAAACATACCTAAAACTAAAAATGTGGCAATTAAATTGCTACACGTTAAACTAAAAGTGGGAGTAGTAATATAAACGTTCAATATTCCATATATATGTATTCTGTACCTTAAATTAAAGTACCAATTTAACACTAATATAGTACGTGTAATACAAATTAAATATAAAACAGACTGGATTTTTTTATTTCAAACGGATTAGTTGTTGATCTTATTTAACATCCTATCAGTTGAGGAGGTAAACAGGCCTCAACCCAAAACTGTTTACAATTAATTGTTGTTGTAGAATAATAAGTTCCGTTATTTCTGAGAGGGATCGGAGTTTTGGGTTAGTAAAGTTAAAATCAAAAAGCTCATCAGTTTATTTTTTACATTAACCTAAGTTGCAAAGTCAAGCCATCTTTGAACGGCTGTCATTTTTGACTCGGTTATCCGTTTGAGGTCGGGTTTGCGGCTCTGTACTCTACTAATAAAGACCTTTTATTTGATATGCATATCAACCTATGCTTACATTTAAGATTTTCTTCTGATTCCTAGCGGGCCGCCCCCCTGAGGAAGTAGCGGATCACTGAATATGTGATAAAATAGATTTTTTATGTCCAGTAACTTTGTGTAAGGTTTTGTAGCTCTATTTTAAATATTTTGAAAAATATTTAACCGACCCGGGACTTTTTGGACACCCTGTATAATTTCTAGACTGAACCAAGAAAATAGTATGCTATAGCGAACATGGATTGGGAAGCACGATCATGTAATTTATTGTATCGGTTTCCAGATATTCATTATTTTGAAAAACGAATGCTAAGGGTGTAAACAAAAGCAGTAAGCTGGGGGGCCCACATAGCAGGTATAAAATTTCTTGGTTTTGATTTTTTACCCTACCATTTTCCCTGAAGTGGAATAAAAGCGCAGAAGTAGACAGTGTTTAACTGCAGTGAACATCTCAGACCAAAGTATGTACATTGTACATAGATGTATAAATTTGGCCCAAATAATATTTGGAAAAATAAACACTCTTTTAAGATTAAGAATAACTATAATCAGTGATTGATATATTGCTCGCCAAAATTCTGAGTGACCACTATCTTCAAATCCACTAGCTGCAAATCAAACTAACCAAAATAGTTTCAAAATCGTCTCAACCAAAAGGAATTTTTCATTTATAACCCAATTTAGATGTAATAAATTCAAAGATCGTTGTAATCTTACATCAGCTAGTTTTAAAATCTGGGGAATCAGGCAGTCTAAATAAAAGACAAATCTGTATTCCTCCTTTATAAATTTCATTTCGTTGTGAGGACTTAAGAATATTCTGCAAAACAGCTGATTACAAAGTTATTGTTTATGCTATGTATTCGTGTATTATTAGTATTACTATTATTTCTTTTAATCTCTAACAATGATTTACTTTCTAAAAATATCATAGGACTACATCGTAGTATGGTATAAATTACAACTGTCATAATGCAAGTTTTGATACATGTTAGTATTGATAAAGATTTCTTTAGCATTGATTTTTTTAAATTTCCAATAACAATATTTATACCCATAAAATAATAAAACAGTTATGTATGGTACTTGATGCATCTTATATGACCACTTCCATTTCATATATATCATAAGACTATCGGATTATAATAAGATGCTTTTAGTAAGAAAGCTATGAACTTCGACTTCGTAGTTCCACTAAATAGTTAAAATGTTACTGAAATAGTAGGCGCATTTCAATCAAATACACGGAATATTGCAAATAAATTGCGGGCAAAGCCGCGGGTATGCGCTAGTAAATAATATAACTGTAAATTATTATGAACTCACCCTAAGCAAACGATTATGGTAGTTTTATTCTTTCTTCTTGTGTTTCTTCACTGAAAATCCCATGCAGTCAAAATCCTATAATGATAAAAATATTTTTATGATAAAATAGAAAGGCTTTGATAATTTAGATGTATTAAAAAAAAAGATTCTTATTTAGTTTTATTTGGAATTGTAATTTAAAGGTTTACTTAAGGTGTTCTTGCGATATAGGACATCTGATGATTGGAGACTAGAGGTGATATGGAAGATTGAATGGTGGGATCTATTATATCCCCTTGCAAGAAAAAAGTAACACCTTAAATGACATATAATGAGAACTCAAAGCGGGCTCAACATCTTCTCTTCTTAATGTATCTATTTTTTTACCGAGGTATTCCTTCCGATCTGTTTCTTTTTATATTTTCTTTTCATGTATTCCCTTTGTTACATAGAGTATATTCTGTATTTTCACAAGCGAGTTCAGAGACTGGGTTTTGTATACCAGGGAATTTTTACGGAAGTGTAGCATCATGGGAGAATCATTCCATTTGAATGGCGGTTTCCCTGCACAAAATAGAGATTCCAATGTTCGTAGCTCTTCTTGCTTTTATAGTAGGCGATAAAGTAACAATCCGTCAATTTGAGGTAAGTATGAGAGGTTTTTCTTTAAACTGGACGTTGGTTCGATTTTCTAGTTTGTTATGGCTCGTAGTGAAAAAACCCCTCTATGTTTATTGCAGCTCATTAACTGTTCCATGTAAAAATATATCTATAAAATGATAATCTTGGAAATAAATATATTGCTTTAATCGCTAGTCAAGTAGAAAATTACAATGCGAGTCAGTTTTATACTATTTATTGACTGCAGCAAAATCATGTATTTTAGATGTATCGATATGTTGGTTTAGAACGAAACTTTTCGAGAAAACATCCACTCTAAGTTCTTTCAGAGAACTTTTAATTAGATTAAACTTTTTACTACTTCTGCCTCTTTTCCAAGTTTACGACCCTTCAGTGATTTATGGTTGATTGCGTAGCAGATACACTTATCTCTTATATCTCGAATGAAAATATGTATCATTAAATTGAGATTGGGAGCACATAGAGGAGATTGGGTCACATGAGTGGAATTCAATTTAAATGAAATAACTATTTTATTTCAATAAGAAACAAATTACAAAACTTACTTAAAGGTCAAAGCTTCGATTCTTGACACAATCAATGTAAGGTTAAATTTTATTTTAACTCCTAATCCTAAGAGCACATACAACGTCATATTTTACGATATAGAGAAACGTAACGATACAATTTATGATTATATAAACCTATATTTCTTTCAATGGAAAACACAAAAATTTAAAACGGGAATGTTTGATATAACACTTCCAATTGTGACGTTTTCCGCACCAGCGCTCCCGCAACCAATGTAAAGCCTTTATGGATCATCCCGCTGTTGCTGACTTGAATTTGCTACTTTCTGCTTTGTGAATATTCAGGGTGGTTAGCAGGTTGTTTCACACATAAAAAATATAAATCTCACAAAAATTATCTATATTCACTAAAAATAATACATCCAATTTCTAGAAAATTGAATGAGTTTTAAAACATCCTCGATAGCATATTTTTAAACAGTAGGTCTCGAAGAGAGTTTAATTAGTAGTAAGTTTTAGATCTATTTCAAGAAGTGTAACATCTTAAATTACCTTTCTGTTCATTCCTAACCTAAATTTTTGGGTAGATATGCTGGTAAAATGAATGTCTTGAGTTCGTAGGAATTAGAAAATTTAGAAGGGTACAGCGTTAGAGAAATGCTCGTATTGCCTCCGCTTACAATTCAAAGACGTACGGAGAGCACTACCTATGCTTATTTAGAAAGCTCCGGCTGAGAATCGGTCACAAGCTTTCCCTGTTAAATCGAAAATCAGGTCTTCAAACTGTTACAAACCAGTCATTTCGGCCGACTATAAGTTCGTATCCTCAAGGACAAAAAGGATTTACTTTTTGGCACATAGGTCGAACCTCGACATTTACTGACATTGATAACGTGTGTAACCAAGTTCGAAAATGGAATTTATATTTTGACGGCTACAAAGATTCCGTTTAATTCTTGGAACGACTGAATAAGCTTGTTTTGGCATACGATATTGATCATGAATATTTACTTAAGACGATGCCGGAACTATTTAAGAGTCATGCCCGAAACAACAAGGAGAGTTGGCGAACGTACGAGGACTTCATTGAAAGTTTTGAAGCATACTTCCTACCTTGTGATTATAAGAGAAACTTAGATGATGAATTACTTCATCCCTACAAGGAGAACACAAGCGATTCAGGAACTTTGCTGTTGCGATGAATATGCTTATGCGTTGCAGATGAAACTACTCTATAAATGATCTTTTAAATCCACTGTACCGAAATATAAGGCCGGAATAGAATACAAACTAACCATTCGACGAGAACAGTTCTGGAGCGTATGTGAATTACTTAGGCTGGCCGAGGGCTATGAGAGCTGGATTAGAGAAAAGAAACTATCGCCCTTCACCAGCCCTGGGCAATCTTTGTGTCCAGACGCAGCATTTAACGCGAACAACCGCTCTCAGCGACCCATTAACGTTAAAGATTATGATTTTCCTCGTTTAAAGCTAGAACTAACCATAGATCAAGGCAATAAAGACTAAATAATGGGTTAATTAGAGGCCTCACTTCCATGAAAGTTTTCACACCACCCTCTTCACGACTCTGACTATGAGAGACGCACCATTGCCAACTTGTTGGAATTGCGAAAAACAGGGCCATAAGTTTTTTTGATTGTAGACTACCTAAGTGGATAAGGTGCTCCAATTGTAAGACTGAAGAAGTGCGAACCGTACACTGTAAGTGTAACCAGGGAAACGGACGCCAGTTGGGAAACCGATCCAATATTCCCACCGACGACCAGTTTGGAATCCACATTAAAGCCAACTTAACCGTTTACTTAACTGATATTCTTAACCAATGAGCGTTGGGCATTTCTACTCTCGCTTATCCGAAATTATCTGCTTCCTAGCCAACGGCAGTTGGGAATTATAGCTCCGACGTCTGTTGAGTGCTAGGTCAAAATTAAGATAGGTAGATGTCATGACCATCTTTTAGATTGTCTTGACAGTAATGGGTCTCACAACATGGCCTTACAGTTAATAGTATGGATACACTCTTTTTTCGTATTTATGGTTAAAGCTGGCGGAATGGAACTCGGGACACCTTTCTATACAAAGAAGTGAACTTTTTCGTCACTGTTACAATTCCCATTTCTATAAAATAGCATTGAGAATCAACATTTTTAATGTAAAGTTACAGTAGCACTAGTAATTACGATTACATTAAGCATTCCAAATGCTAAAGCTTACTAACCTGTGTTTTTTATATCAGATGTTCAAACTGCAGTCCCAGGACAGTTTGACAATGCCCAAGGCTGTCGCAGAAAGTTGAAACGGCACACTGTATGAGTTCACGCGGGAGTTTTTGGATTTCCGCTGCTATATTGTCCCTAATTAATGCACTGGGGGTTTGTTTTATAAATATTGCTTGTAATGTGACTCCACACAAAGTAGTGAAGTCGATATAGATCTGGTGACCTTGGTGACCACACAATACTTCCTCTTCTGACTACCCAGCGAAGTGGAAAAATATTGTTTTAATTCTCGCGGACGTGCAGGTCACCATGGAGGTTCTATCCTGCTGGAACCAAACTCAATTACACTTGTTGGTTGCTACTTGAATAGATGGATAAACCAGATTTTGTAACATTTCCTAGTATATCTCAGCATTAAGGTTTCCATCAATAATGAATGGCCCAACAAACTTATCCCTCTCAATGACAAGCCAAACGTTAATTCTTCATGGTGTTGGTTTCGTTGCCGTCTCATCCAAATGACGGTTAATATTAGCCCAATAGCGATCATTGTATCTGTTAACTTTGACGTTTAACATTAAAGTAGATTAATCTGAAAAATCAATAATTTTTTATCAAATTGTATAATAATCACTTATCATTATTTCACAAAATCTTACTCGACGATCAAAACCTTCCTTACTTAGCTCATGAAATAAATTTATTCTGTACGCTTCATAACAACTGTCATGTAAAACTTTACAAACTGATTATTTAGATATACCTATTATTTTAGAAATATTTCTTGGTGAGACATGAGGATCATCTGCTATGGACTGTAAAAACTTCAAGTGACAATGATTCGTTTGTAGCCGATTTTGGTCGTCCAGGATTACGCGGTCTCTAACAATGCCTGTTACCTGGAAACGTTGGATTGTTTTTTAGATTGCTCTGATTTAGATACAGGGTTTCGATTGGGATAAATATCTTTAAATAAATTCCCTTCTTCATCATAAAATCTCACTCGGTGTTCATAGCCTCACATCATCAGGATCATAATACGCTCCTTTTTACTTAAACACTCCATTTAACTTATCACAAAACACGGCTTAACTTTTCCAACCAGAAAATGAACCTGACACTGAACTTCCTCAAAACTGTTAAGATAAGGGAGGCATGCTCTGCAGCAGGTAATAACGTGTAAAAAGGTTTGAGTTTGTAAGGAAAGTGTTTGTTTATTGAAATTATTTACCTTCTAAATGTGGATGTTCATGTTTTGCCTCAATTAATTTTTTATTAATTTTAATGAGCCCACCCAAATTCAATTTTAAGGAAACGGGTAATGACTAAAACTTTCACTTCTATTTCATTGAAATGTGATCCGAGTTGCATCCCTCTATTTTTATCCATCAAAAACTAAACAAAGTGTATCCATACTTTGAAAATAAATATTATATTGCAGTGAGGTTGTCATATATACAAATATTATGAGTCCGTAGTTGCTTTATTCACAATGTCAATAATTATAACCTCCCGTTTAATTGCAAGTTGTTGTCAAGATGTATCGGAGAGACGTTTTCTAATTACGGTTATGTAAACTGTGATCTGCAGTTCACAATCCACCATCTTGTTCACGTCACTCAGTACAACTGATGGAACGTTTTACGTATATTGGTTCCTAAAGTCGTTACTTACACTATAAAGATAAACTTGGCGATGTTATCAAATATATTATAAAATATAATCTTGTAGTTTGAAATCATCATATAGTTAACTTTCTAGTAATGAGAAAACACACTTAAAGGTCTGAAGATACAGATGTAATAATTTACTGTTAATTTGATTAAACTGTACACAGAAACCTTAGGATATTCAATAAATGTCAGGATGCTTTCATCAATACAAACAAAACGTTTCGAGGGTTTTATCTTATCTCTTTTTATGATTTCAACTCCCAAAATATAAAACCAAACACATTTAAAATATAACAAATTTCAAGTAGACCGCTAAAATCCTTGACATGCAGGATATGCAAATCAAGCACAATAGATACAAAACAACTCGCGTAGCGTACGTTGTGTTCAGTGAGATGAAGTGAATTCCCCACTTTGAACCGCAATAATATTAGGTCAGTACAGCACTGTTGTATTACTTGTGTTGTGTATATGAGGTTGAAATTTTCAGGCAGACAATAAATTAGTTTTATGTACAACACGTCGATAATTTTACAAACCAGAGATAGCATGAATCTGATGTATTTTGAGGCCCTTTCGGGCCTTCACCAGACTGGATAGTTAACCCTAACATGTGGCAAAATCATCTTTGAAAATGAAGATTCTTGGAGCAATTGCAACATTTTAAATTCAGTGGAACTAATAATTATTTTGGAGCCACCTAAAGATTAAATCTTTGATTTGAAATGGCCGCACACAATGTGCAAATTTATATTTGAAAATTATTTTCTTACTGTGCGTTACAAAGAATTCCTTTCAACACTGTATTAAAGATTATTTATACGTAAATTGCAACCGTAAAAGGGTTCAACAATTTTAATTATAACGCATACATTTTATAATACTATCTTTATTGTTAACTATAGAGTACTGATCCTTGTTATGATAAACCGTGTATAACCCTCAATCTGAAGGTTATTACATTAGAATATCATAATAATGTAAAATATATAAATTTGTATTGATTAAGCAAATACAATACATACGCAACTATGTAATAGATCAAATTATTTGTAAAAAATCAGGAACTTCAATTCATACCATCAGAAACATTACAAATTTAAATGCATTAAGGAAATTGCGTACTCTTCCATATTTTAGTACACATAACTTTATTTAATGATGAACTGTACTAAAGCAATCGTTACGTTGATTGCAAATTATACGGATTTACTAAGTGAATGTTGTTACTCCACTTACCTTCTGAGTAAAAGGAATTGCTCGTAATGTTAAGGACGGTAGATTGAGAACAGAGCTTCAGTGTATTAAGTACATTCATGACTCAGTGCTTAGTAACTTGTGCAGTGACCAACACTCAAAATAGATGCATCTTTTTTCAAAACATGAACTTTTGTTCTGCCAAATATTCGGTGGATTACCTCTGAAGTACGTCACAGAGCCAGATGGAATCACAAAACTTGGTTTTTCCTTAACAGTATTGACCACAGGTGTCATTGTTACTTTTTTACAAGTGCTTAGTGTGATATATTTTGTATACGTGTTCTTTGAACAAAATATATACTCCTACTCATCAGTACCAATTTTCGGCGTAACTATTCTGGTTTTAATCTTCGATTTTGCTTCTTCAACGGTAGTAACATGTATTTTATTCACTGGTTATGTTAGAAAATATCGGAGTTTAATAGTGTGTGGTAATACTCTTGGGGAGGCAGATCGCATTCTTCAACAGAATATACCTGAATCTAGCACAGGAATTAAAGTATTTCTTATCTTCATCATAACTGCGTCGTTCATAGGTATTGAACTTGTTGTTCGGTATATCTCCTACAACGAGGACTTAATAGTAACCACATCGCGCATCTTGTATCATGCCTCTTATGGTTCTACGTTGCTTCCGTACTTCAATGAATCTGCATTATTGGTCCATTTCACCAAAGTAGCAAAAAATATTGCACAGCGATTTAAAGCCTTAAATGCAAAGATGAAGGAAATAGTCGTCAGGAAGAATGCTTTGACATGGAGGAACCAGTACCAGGATGATTTTAACACTGTTCCATTTGATGGTACCTATTTTAAATCATGTAATAAACATATTAAACACGGATAGAGGAATATGCTTCATTTATTGCTAAGTCTCTTTATTTCATACAAGGAATCACCAAGAGCCTATGTACCTTTGGACGTTTTGTAACCCATTTCTTACGGTTATTTTTAAACAATAAGTGATAACACTTTCTATGATAACACTATCATGATACCTATTTGAAAACCCTTATACATTATACAATAGTATATGTTAAAGATATAGATAAGTGTACATATTTTTTTACAAGAAATGGGAATTATCAGGAAATATGCTTTATTTTATATCTTAAATATGAAATCTCTAAGATCAATGTACCTTCGGAAGTTGTTTAATACAACCACAGTCTTTTCCTGCGGTAAATTGGAAATGTCTGGTTTCGTAAAAAAAAACTTGCTCCTTACCAAACTTATTTCATTTTTTCAGAAATCACTAAAACAGTCATACTGTTTCAGGAAACAATACGTTTGCGTGTGACATGGAGACATTGATGAGCACTTACTGGCTTCTGTGTGACGCTGTGCATCATGCCAATGTCTTCTACAGCCATCAGCTGTTGGCCGTGATTTCCTTCTTGTTAGTCAACATCACGTGCAACCTCTACTATAGCTACCTGGAAATTGGGGGCAACATATGGGATCTGTGCAATCTGCTGTTGTGGTCTTCAGCTCAAATCCTGTACCTGGTGTGGATGATTACTAGTTCTACATCAGTCTCTGAGTCGGTAACTAAGCTTGCTTGTTAATTAAGGATTATGTACACGACGTGGCTGATTAATACTTCTGCATCAGTCTCTGAGTAGGTAACTATGCTTGCTTGTTAGTTAAGGATTATGTACATGGTGTGGATGATTACTAGTTCTACATCAGTCGCTCAATCGGTAACTATGCTTGCTTTTTAATTAAGGATTATGTACATGGTGTGGATTATTAATACTTCTACATCAGTCTCTGAGTTGGTAACTATGCTTGCTTGTTAATTAAGGATTATGTACATGGTGTGGATGATTAATACTTCTACATCAGTCTCCGAATCGGTAACTATGCTTGCTTGTTAATTAAGGATTATGTACATGGTGTGGATGATTAATACTTCTACATCAGTCTCTGAGTAGGTAACTATGCTTTCTTGTTAGTTAAAACAGTACTGTATAAATTTCAAATACGCCATTATCCCACATCGAAATGTAATAATTGTCTATAAGGGTATCTTATAAATAAAAATTGAAGACGAAATGTGTCGCTAACGCTGATATTGAGAAAGGCTAAACTGATTTCCTAATTTTCTTTATATTTATTGAAAGAAATAAAACGTGGGTTATAAAGGGAGAAAGATTGGTAGGTTTCCATGACCAGTTTACAATTTTGAAAAACAATTGTAATATTCATCTTTCACAATACAAATTAACCCAACATTAAACAGCTATTGAGACTTAAACCTCCGTTCATGTTCAAACTGATGTTCGTCAAAGAAGCAAGAACGTTTTTTAACGTTTGATTTTATTAAAATATTAAGAACAGCGTGGTTATTCAGTATTTAAGTGCTGATAACAGATAAAATGTTAACATTAACTCATATTCCATATTGTGCTAATGACAAATAAAAAGAACAATCTAATACATTAAAAATTCTTTGTTTAAAGTTTGATTTTGGAAACACTGTTATAAAACCCACTTTAATAAATAAAGCTGTGAATATCACCACATAAGATAATCAACAGTGGTTACCTACATCGACATTGTGTACGCCGAGTGTAATATATTTTTGGAATAAAACGTAATTTGATTAAACAGAATGCATGGCTATTATATGAGGTTTTGAGTACTTGGAACATTTCTGGTTCGAATGAATGAAATGCACAGTAACGCCACAGCTCAGTGAGCCTTGTTGTCCCGATCAATAAATATAAGCATAGGTTTCACAACCACACTTTAGTAAAGAAAACTGTTTATTTCCAGCCAGTAATACTTAAATCCTTTTTCCTTTTAGCCACTGTAGAAATGCCATATAACAATGTCAAGATAGCAGTTTTGAGTACCTTAAGTGACGAACTTTCGACTGAAATTGTCAGCAGCGGTTTAATGTTAGTTCAATTTGGAGTTGAAATATAAATACTAAAAATTTTTTCTGCAATCTAAAATATTCCAGACAACTTTTCTTATGTTTCTATTTATAAAATTATTCCTTGCACATCAAAGAATAGTTTACCAAAATATTTCGCAAAATTGGGATAATCGTTCTCTAGATTTGCTCTTAGTAACGCATTTTATAGATCTTTTTTTTCTTTTTTTTTAGATATACACGTTACAATGCTTCCTTATAAGCTGATACGTCTGAATGACTGTTTTCCTATCATTCCTCTTTTACGTAATTTCAGGCCGACGAGGTGAGACCTTTAATATTAGAGTTTATCAACAGTGAGGACGACCTATCACATAAACAAGAGGTACTTTATTTTTATTATGTAATTAGAAATATTGAATTCTGTACTTAGGTAAATTTTTCTTATATGTAGACGAATAGTAAAAGTTGGCCATATCTTTATTTGCAGCTAAAAGTGAAATTCTTTTGAAATGAATTCCATTCATATTATTATGCATTTTTCGACTACATACCAACAATATATATGAGTAATACATTTTCGTAATTACTTTCCAAGCCATTGAAAACTAATGTTCTCTATTTTTGATTTCGTTATGAAAGTGAAATATACTTTCTAGCAATAAATACATACACACAGGCAATAATGAACAATGCTGAAGTGTTTGTCGAAAATATGGGTATAGTAATATTTTATACGCCTGTATGGAAGTTCTGTGTATGTACATTTATGCATATAAAACAATGCAACATATAATGATGATGTTTCCAAAGCGTTTAATGATTCGTCGGAAGGACTGTTGAAATAGTTTAGTAGAGTGTACCATATTATTTATTTTGGTTATGATCGGGCGAATATTTAAGATACGATTACATGTTTCAGTTGGAAATGTTTTTACTGCGGTTAGAAACTTACAGACCAAGATTTATGGCTTTCGATATTTTTGAAGTCCACAACAAAACCCTGACTGCGGTGAGTTTTCTGTTTCGTGTTGGTTTATTTATTTATCCTGTAGATTTGTGATTAGATATGCTGGTCAGAAAAATTAATTGCTATGTGACATTCAATCACTGATGAATATAAGTTACTAAACTTTAATCAGGCCTAATGGGAACTGATTGATATTTGCTAGAAAAGAGAAAATATGGTATTTTATTGGTTTCTTTGCTTATACAGATGGCAGGACTGGTGATGACTTATCTGGTGATCCTAGTACAATTCCAGGAGGACCAGTCCTACTTAAATAAAATATCAAAGAAATAGTGCTACTTAAAAATCCATTTCAGTGAAACATCAGGCAGTATAATATATATCGTATCATACATTGTAGAATTCTTTTTTCAACTCTACTGGAAATAGAGGTTCATACATTTCAAAAAAGTTTTAACATGAGGAAGAACTAAAATTGAATATCCAAACTGATAATGTCACATGAGTTTATATTGAAAATGAAAATATTTCCGTCCAATTGCTAAGTTTTATTTAATGGGTTTTGTGTAATAAACTATGATATATAGTGACAAGATTGTTCCAGCTTCTGTACAGTGGGTTTGTGTAATATTTCACAATGAAATAATCTTTTTACACAAGGTTTGATGTTTATACTGTTAGCAGTTAAATGATAAACATAACTAAAAACATAAACATATATTGATTTTGAAGTTTTAAATAAGTTACCATAAACTGATTATCATAATCACTGTTATTATTTGTTGCTCATTATAAATGATGTACAAGAAAGTTTTGATAGATTAACAGTGTAATCTTAAAGAGTTTATGTGTTAACATGTTTTTCGGATTAAATTGCGTTACCACGGGATAAAGGTTGTGATAAATGTAAGAAATGAAATTTACATTAAGTGCAGAGTTTCTCAGCTTAATATTTACTGATTAAGTAAAGCCCGTGTCTGAGTTTGCCAATACAATCATGTAGAAGATGTAATTATTTAACACCCGCGGTCTCTCACTAGTTACAGCAAACCCGTTAACAATTGTTTTTTTCCATAAGAATCAACAGGATTTAAAAGTAACATGTACAAACAATGAAAAGCTAACGGCAAATAACTAATCGAAGTAAAAGTATTACGTAATAGGCAATAAACGGTAACCAGGGTGTATGTTTATCAGTGTTCCACTTTTGCCCTTGGAGATCATCCTGCTTAGACATATAAGACAGACTCTTATCATTAAACTGAACTGTATTATAGTAAATTTCCAGCTCCTTAGTAGCTCTTTGAAGCTCACCAATCTTTAATAACTTAAGAAGACAATGCCTTGTAAACAATTTGATACTTTAAAACCAAAAAATTATGTGCCTCCTAGCATATTATCACTAAGCCTTTTTGGAGACCATATGTCCATAAAACCCTAATAATACTTATTCTTATACTTTCCCTGACCAATAAAATGTTCATACAATTAGTAAGTGATGGTTTTAGATCCGTTACTACCAGCTTATTAAACGGTTTATTAGTTATTATTATAGAAATGGTACCAGATAGTAAGATAGGTCCTGCAAGAATTTTATTATTATGAAAGTTAATAGAATCGGAATAAGTAAGTAATAATATATCTGCTTATTATCCACTAATGATAAATCCTGTTTTAAAACTACTATATTTCAGTTCATAGGAATTGCATTTAAACATACAGATTCACTAATCCATTATTTCAGGTACACTTTTCAATTTTACATTTGAAGTTATACATCCCTTATACTTCCCGCAGATGAGGTAAAATTCATGACACGTAAATATTAGTTGAGATAAAGAAAATGCAATCAGAAAGACACGCAAAACCTTTCAATATGAAGGTGTCACATGACTCGCTTTAAAACATCAACTGTTTATGAATAAACGAAGTTACAAGAAAAGTAACTTACTTAATTATGTTCACATTGGTAGTTACTAGGATTCATACAGTTAAGCAAGGGATACTTTTATCCAATCAAAGTAGTTGTGTCTTTTTTTTGAAAAAAATCAAAAAGTAAAACTGCGTCACATTACTCAACAAAATAAATACAAAAGGAAATAAATCATATACAATGTACTAAAACTTAATAGTGCTATATAGAGTAAGTTCTCACCCACTATATTGTTTTATATTTTTCTGTGTCAATAACTATGTTTGTTGAGTATAAAAACGTTTTTAGTAGTTAAGTTTAAATGTTAACAATTACAAATCATTAATTTCTTCATAAAACCGCATTTAACTAGGTTTTGCTCGTATTCTACAGTCAAACTGAGTTGAATGGGCATTGATAAATATATTTTTTTAATATAATTTAATAAAATGTACTTGTATCATTTGTTACATAATTGCTCTAAATTGCTGTAAAGTCTCTAAAAGCGATGTATTGCATAATCTTAACATAAATATCGTATTCTTAAATTACAACTCTTTTTTGTATACATTAATAGTGTACTAATTTAATGTATAACTAAACTATAAAATAAAAAGAACTCATTTTATTATTATTGAATAAGCACGTCAATTACGAGCAATCGTTATTACATTTTCGATGAAAAGCTCGTTACTCTTAGAAACCTTACCAACTGTAGTATGTTACTGGGTTATTTAGCATGAAATATCCAAATATCCTGCACAGTACATATGTTACATGGATTGGCAGCAAGAGGGATATATGTGACTGAAATCTTACATCGTATATGGTTATCAGCCTGTGATTACCTTAGCGATTAGGCTTGTCATTTGCCAACTTTGCATTCGGGTAATTAGTGTTCCCGTATACACGTTGTCTTAAAATACGAGTATGTAGGTTTGCATGTTTCATGTTTTCATTTCAGCCCCATTTTATTTAGTTAAATATTTCATTTGATTTTTAATACATATTTGGTATATTTATCGGTAAATATGATTTATTGCTTCAAATAGATATATTAATAGACGAGTGCAATATATATTAGTGTTTATTCTTATCTCAGATTACATCATTGTTTGAAGTTCGGTTTTTAAAATGAGGGACATAATTCACTGATATAGGTGATAATTTTTTAAATAATAAACAATTGGTTAAAAATTAAAGTCTTATAAAATTACATGTATAGAAACAACTGTTAACCAAGCAACTATACGGTTTACTAGGCTTGTAATTTATACCTAAGCTTTAATATCCTTGTATTATGATACTGTAGTTGTTATTAGTATTTACCTGAAAATGTATTTTTCATTCACGCATATGAGAAATAAACAAGAATAAGGAAAAGGTGTTGGCACGTAAAACTGAACACACTGTAATAATACAATACATGCAATTATTAACATATTTCACACAATACTACTTTCTACTGTATTGACTGTACTAATGGTTTATTAACACATTTCACACAATACTACTTTCTACTGTATTGCTTGTACTAATATTTTAGCAAAGTAAAAATCTAATTAATACAGCATAGAGTAGAATGTGAAAACCTGATCAGCAGATGGTCTGTGTAGGCGGTAACAACTGAAAACACAACTTGAATTTGACACCAAAACCATAGATCACTCCTGCTTTGTTATCATCGTTATCTGGTATCGAGCATTTTAGTAGTACGGATTATAAAATCAAGTAATTTTGAAATTTTTGAAAAGAACGTTATTTTATATTTTTTTACGAATTAGTAGTTTACGTAGAGTAAAGTTTCTGTATGTTCCACAGCGATCTTAAATAGCACAGATAATATTCCTAAAATTAGTTTATTAAAATTTGGCCAATTCAAAACTAAATTTAAATAATAATGAACAAACTTCTGAAAATTTAACTATCCTCACCTGTATTTGTCAGCTGGTAAACAAAAATAAAACTATCAAAGTAGTGTTGGTTTAACAACCTAACTGAAAATGGTTCTCCACAGTGAGGCTGTGATATTACGAAAACAATATTACTGTTAATATTTTATATGGTGCGAATCGGAAATTTAGGTAATAGCCATGATAACATGTAACCAAGGTGATAATGTATATCAGATAACAGTTTTCGTAACTTAATTTTGATTTATAATAATTTTGTAATGACTACTTCAAATAATTCGTTGCGAAGAACGGCACAATTAAAATTACAGCATGATGCTGCAAAAATTGAAGTTAGATCGCTTCACTTGAAGGCCAGTAGTTAAAATAAAACCATCATACAAAATGACAATTTTTGTCAGTTAATTCTGGAGGGACGGTTAGTTTCTTTTAGTACTTGTTCTAATAGCTAGCTATAATCTATGATTGGGTAAGTTTACACAAAAACTTGTTTGTTGACCGCGCAACATGACATGCCATTTCTCTGGCAGCTTATTGTTACCATTTCTCGAAAATAGTGTTACTGATTTCTTGTACCGCTGAACAATTGCAAATGTCCCGGATATTATGTTTCCTTCACAAACATTGAATCTAAGGAAATTTATCTAATACATGACCGATGGTTTGTGGTGGTGACGTATGGGAAAGGAAATCAATGGAGTTGAATATCGGTTTATAGCCCACTACTAGAAAGTAAACTAATTGCTGAGGCCGGCAAAAACCAAGCTGTAAACTCTGTATGGCAGCATCACGCTGTAATTTTAATAGTGCCGTTCTTCGCAACGAATTATTTGAAATAGTCATTACAAAAGTATTATAAATCAAAATTAAGTTACGAAAACTGTAATATTATATACATTATCACCTTAGTTACATGTTATCATGGCTATTACCTAAATTTCCGATTCGCACCATATAAAATGTTAACAGTAATATTGTTTTCGTACCATCACAGCCTCTGGTAAATAAAGGAGCTTTACTTGATTCTTCCACGGATTCCATCAAACATAAATGTCAGACTATGATTTCACAAATGATAAATCTGTAAAACAACTTTTAAGCCAACACTTGTATTTCTTGAAAGACTGTTGTATTTCAGTTATGAACAAAGTTTTAAATATGAAAGCACTATTCATCGAGGTATATTTTAATTTCACGTAAGTGTTTTATGAAATGAATAAAGAAAACTACTTCAATGACAAACGGCACTGACCTTTTCGTTAATTCGCCAACAGTAATATTTCTCTTTCTGTTTACTCACCGCAACACATTACAGGTTCAGTTGCTTGTAAAAATATGCTACAAAGGTTTTAATTTCGTAATTTTTATTCCATTAAATACTTTAGAAGCGTTCGGAATATTTATGAGATTTTATCTCAGACCTTACGTAGACAGTTTGCACTAAGTAACCTATATTTATAATGTGTAATAATATAATACCCGAATAGAAGAGATATATTCTGAGAATATGTATTTGTAATGCAACATTGTATGTTGGCACATGAATTAAATATTATTCTAAGCTTTGTTTATGAATATTATTGTCAGACGTTATAAAGTTCTTTTTCATGTTCTATATCATAAAAGATTTTATCATTACCTTCGTGTGTTCAAGTTTATGGAGGTGATACAGAACATATTTGTTATAAATCCTGATTTATGCATGTCACAACGCTCTGGTATTATTTGCTAATTTTAACTTACTTTATAGTAGTGTATCCACCTGAGGAAGAGATGAGATTGCATATATCGAACATAGTGTTACTGATTTCTTGTACCGCTGAACAATTGCAAATGTCTTGGAAATTCTGTTTCCTTCACAAATATTGAATCTAAGGAAATGTATCTAATATATGACCGATGGTTTGTGGTGGCGATGTGGGTCAGGAAAACAATGGAGTTGAATATCGGTTTATTGCCCGCTAGTAAACAGTAAACTAATTGCTGAGGCTAGCAAAAAAATCAACCTTTTACTCATTATGTTGTTCAATTCGTCCGGTCTTTACTTCTGTTTGATCATGAAATGATTGGGAGCGCCAAAGAAATTAAAAAGTAAAATCATTATTTATTTGCTTGTGTCTTTTCTAATCTGACCTGGTAATTTATTTCAAGTACGGTAAAGTCCATTGAAATTTGATTAAATTTACTTTAAACATTTTGAACAATTCATTAAGTCCCTTTAGACACGTATATTTCAGTCATAATCAAGACTTCGAGCACTGCGCACAAATAAGCTTGTTCTCTAACTTCACATCGCCCTCTTTTTTTATCCGATTAAGAAACAAACAGTCGTTAAATTGGCCCTCAGTTGATTCTTTGCAGCATTGCATTTTGCTGCTTTGTAATCTATATAACGTAAATATCAGCTTTGTCGCAGCCCTAAGCCTATAAAAGTTAACGTATCCGCAGTTTCTGTTTCGGAGGCGCTGTCCCAGTGAATTCTGAATCGGTAAGTCTACAGAGCGTTCCATAAAAACTAATGGAGATTATTTTTATCATAAAAAAGTAACATATTTGTTGTAGCAGAACATGACAGGTGAGCTATAACATCATCTACAATCTACATGGTTATCTGTAAAGTTTCTTCCTTATAGTTCTATACATTGATATAATAATTATTTTGTATTAATTATCATAATTTATAATTATGATTATTAATCATATTAAATGTTATTTACAAAAAATTAGAACAATTTTAGTAAAAAAACGTGTGTAAACTAATACGATTACGCAATTCCCTGTATCATGCGTAAATGATATGATATTCCCTGTTCCATTGCCTTGTGTCTAGAACAGTTAGATCAGGGTATCGCCCGTCTTGCCTAATCTATCCTGTGACGGTGCTATTAGCTGCAACTGTGCGCGGATCAATGTGTGGCTTTATATTATGAACTTTGTATGTTAAGTCTGTCATAAATATGGAATTTTAATCTACCATAAGAATTAATACCCTACCTTTTATTCAAATTCCGTTAAACGTGTTATATAAACTCAATCACAGTTTCTTTTTAATCTTCTTCTTTACCATACAGCTATAGGGACACGAGTTTGAGTATTTACAAATACAAGTTTTCCATTACATCATTACATTTGGACAGACCCGGCCGCCCCATGCTTTTATGCGTCAGACTTTGGATCTGAATTAGTGACAGCGCATGTTCAAATACTATCTGGACCGTTACACTTTTTGTCAGCGAATGTAGATCTTGATACAAGGAATTGTAGATTTTAATTATTATAGCTCGCCTGTCATGTTCTGTTAGGACAGTTATGTTACTTTTTAGTGATAAAAATATTCTACATTAGTTTTTATGAAACGCTCTGTAAATTTACTGAGTCAAAATTCATTAGGTCAGCGTCTCCGAAACAGAAACTGCGGATACGCTAACTTTTATAAGCTTGGGACTACGACTAATCTGTTATTAAAGCTGCTATTTACGTTTTATAGATTACAAATCAGCAAAATGCAAAAGTGCAAAGAATTACCTGAGGGCCAATTTAACGATTGTTTGTTTCTTAATCGGATGAAAAAGATGAGGACGATGTGAAGTTACAGAACAAGCTTATTTGTGAACAGTGCTCGAAGTCTTTATTGTGATTGAAATATACGTGTCTAAAGGGACTTAAAGAATTGTTCAAAATTTTTAAAGTAAATTTATACCAATTTCAATGTACTTTAACGTACCTGTAATAAATTACCAGGTCATATTAGAAAAGACACAAGCAAATAAATAATGATTTTATTTTTTAATTTCTTTGGCGCTCCCAAACATTTCATGATCAAACAGAAGTAAAGACCGGACGAAGTAAACCTCATAATAAGTAAAACCTTGATTCCTTGCTAGCCTCATTAATTAGTTTACTGTTTTGTATCGGGCAATAAACCGATATTCAACTCTATTGATTTCCTGACCCACATCGCCACCAAAAACCATCGGTCATATATTAGATACATTTCCTTAGATTCAATATTGGTAAGGGAAACAGAATTTCCAAGACATTTGCAACTGTTCATTGGTACAAGAAATCAGTAACACTATTTTCGATATATGCAATCTCACCTCTTCCTCAGGTGGATACACAACTATAAAGTAGGTTAAAATTAGCAAATAATACCAGAGCGTTGTGACATGCATAAATCAGGAATTATAACAGATATGTTCTATATCACCTTCATGCACTTGAACACACGAAAATATTGATGATATTTTTTATGATAAAGAACAATAAAAATTACTTCATAAAGTCTGACAATAATATTCATAAACAGAGCTGATAATAATATTTAATTCATGTGCCAACATAAAATATATGTCTTCAATTCGGGTATTACATTATTGCACATTATACATATAGGTTACTTTGTGCAAACGGTCTACGTAGGATCTGACATAAAATAAAATGAAATTTCGGAATATGGAGATTATAAATATCGTTATTCTTATATACTGCTTTAGTAATAAAAATAAACTAAACTGTATCGACAAAATAAATATAAATAATAGTATTACATCGATAGTAAGTTCTTTCACCAGATAAATTTGACAGTTTAAGAAAAGTTAAATTATTAAACAGTTTTTATAATTCTATCTTATTTATATCTAGTTTAAAATGCATGTTTTTGCGATATAAAACATTAAAATGGTTAGATTGGTTTTAAAATAACATACGAAACTTCTAAAATAAACTTGTATGACGTTTCAGAGGTGACTGTTGTTTGAGTTGACAGAAGGGGTGTAAGGTTACAACACAGTTATGTAACTTACAAACTTGATTTTCTGCAACACATTTACGACAGCCGTGTGTCATGTGTCAGTATTCTTCTGAATAATACGCGGTACACAATTACTCCATTCAAAAAAGTTGAGATTTTTCTTTAATCTTAAATTAAATATAAGAGACCAATAAAGTAAATATTCATAATTTTTATTAATCTTACTGTAACTTTAGTTCCCAAAGATAAAAATCCCGGACTCAACAATAAACAGCTTCAGTTCCCATAGCACCAGTTGTAGGTCAGTATTACATAACTACACCTGTTCATAACTATATTGAATGTAGTCAGGGAGTTTTTACACCTTGACTGGAGACAATCATACATGCTGACATAGAATGCTTCTTCAGAATGGTAGCTTGCCAAGTCATATCTAAGGCTTCTTCTTTCACTGACTGGCTAATCTAGGTTCATTACTACCTGATCTCCTATATGGGACTTTTTTACTACAATTTGAACTATATCGTACTGATCGTTTGGCAGAAAAGAGGACACCGAATAATGTGAATGAATAAACTCGTGTTCATAAAGTACACACGCTACTACGTGAAAAAATACATTAGGCTAGAAGTACATTACTATGGTCGGAAGTTGACACTTTTTGAGTGAAGTAGACTTTTCGAACTAATTGATCAGGGCAACATACAAAAGTTACTAGGCCACTATGTCCAACTTAGATCGTGAGATTCCTAGAGCCGGAAGTAAATTGTTAATGATTAAAGAAAGCTTCTCAGACCGAGTATGTATATATTTTTTGATCGTGAAATAAGGAATGTATTTATAACATCTGAACCAAACATATGTCTACACACGCTAAACCACAAATAAGAGCCAGTGGAAATTGTGATAACCTTTTGAAACTCTTAACAATGAACACTGAAATAAGATGTACAACAAATACGTTTACTTCTGATTATAAACAATTATAGGGCACAGTCGTACATCGTATGTACTTCCAATAATATCACTATGGAATTGGTATTTCTCCACTCTGCCCTTAAGTGTTGCTGATATTTTTGTAAGCTATTAATTGTAATAATATGGAATGTTGTACTGAATTATGCGTAATTTATTTGTACTCAGGATTGGTTCAATCTCCGACTTCAGAGTCTAAAATCATTGCTATTTAAACATAAACTTTAGACATTCTTAAATTGATCAGAATATTATAATAGACTTCAGTGAAAAACAACCATTTTAGGAGTGTGTTTTATGTGCGTATTTACGTATCTTTTATTCAATATAAAATCACGTGCATAGCCTTAAGTAACTGATTATATTATTCTCCAGCTTCCCAATATCAATTCATTCACATGGTAAAAGATGTTATACTTGCACGAAACAAAAAAGATGTATATTACAAAAATATGTTAAAAATTGCTACAGCTATTTTATTACTTTAAATGGACTAATAAATTTAATTAATAAAAATTATTTTAGTACACACAATGGGACTAACTGTGAAATTGCAATGTTCATACCAAGTGTATAATTTTTGTACACCATTGCAAAACATTACAATAAAGATAAAACTCTGAGGTTTTAATTTTATGGTTATTTTGGAGTTTCAGTGTATTATGGTGAAGTAGTACTATAAAACACGCTTGACCTGTGTCGGTCATTAATTATGGTATTTAGATATGCTAACATAGATATTTGTCTCGAAATACACTACCTTACTTTACCTACGAGTTCATTTTGGTGACCTTAGGTCAGTAAGGTTAAAGATGAGGACACATATTTACTAACAACACTAGTTAGTCTATTTTATGCACTTATCTTTCTACTTCAAATTACTTTTCATATAAAAAATTAATTAAATTAATTAATAAAATGAATTTTTATCATATAAATAGTTTTGCTCATATAAATAACATACAGAATCGATAAATATACTATATTTTTTGTAAAAATAATAGTTGGAATTACAATCTTTGAGTTACAACGGGTATAGCTTAATACATATAGCTTTTCACACCACACTCGCAGCTCCAGATCATACCAATTGGAATTGGGGATTATTGGCGTGTTATTAAAGTTAATAGAATCGGAATATATAAGTAATAATATTTCTGATTATTATCGATCAATGCGTAATTTGTATTTTAAACGGTGTTAGTTCAGTTCATAAGAATTTACATTTGAATACAGATTCACTAATTCATAGTTCCAGGTACAACCCACTTGAGATTTATCAAATTTTCTTTCGAAGTTATACAACCCTTATAATTCTCGCAGATGAGATAAAATTTATGACACATATATATTTCTTGAGACATTTAATCAGAAAGACACGCAAAACCTTTCTATATAAAGGGGTCACGTGACTCACTTCATAAAATAAACTGTTTATGAATAAACGAAGTTACACGAAAAGTAACTTACCAACTTAAGTTTACATTGGTACTTACTAACATTCATGACGATTGCTCGTAGTTGACGTGCTCATTCAATAATAATAATAATATGAGTTCTTTGTATATTAAAGTTTATTTTTAATACACAAAAGGTTTTAATTTTATAATATGACGTTTATGTTAAGATTATTACATGCCAAGGTTTTTAGAGACATTAGAGCAATTATGTGATAAAAGGCACAGGCACATTTTACTAAGTTATATTTCACCAATATATTTCTCATTACCCAGTCAACCCAGTTTCAAAGTAGAAATACGATCAAAATATTGTTAAATGCAGTGTTATGAGGAAAGTAATAATTTATAATTGTTTACATTTAAACTTGAGTACTACAAATGTTTTTATCCACAACAAACAGAGTTATTAACGTAGAAAAATATACAATAATATACCGGGTGAGAGCGTACTCTATATAACACTATTAAGTTTTAGTACATTGTGTATTATTTATTTAACTTGGTATTTATTTTTTTGAAATCGTAACGCAATTTCACTTCTTGATTTTCCTCAACACCAACGACACAATTACTTTGGTTGCATAAAACTATCCCTTGCTTAACCGTATGAATGTTAGTAAGTACCAATGTAAACTTAAGTTGGTAAGTTACTTTTCGTGTAACTTCGTTCATTCATAAACAGTTTATTTTATAAAGTGAGTCACGTGATACCTTTATATAGAAAGGTTTTGCGTACATTTCTGATTAAACTTTCTATGTCTCAATAAATATCTATACGTTATGAATTTTATCTCATCTGCGAGAAGTATAAGGGGTTTATAACTCCAAAAGGAAATATGATAAATCTCAAGTGGGTTGTACCTGGAACTATGAATTAGTGAATCTGTATTCAAATGTAAATTCTTATGAACTGAACTAACACCGTTTAAAATACAAATTACGCATTGATCGATAATAATCAGAAATATTATTACTTATATATTCCGATTCTATTAACTTTAATAACACGCCAATAATCCCCAATTCCAATTGGTATGATCTGGAGCTGCGAGTGTGGTGTAAAGTATTAAGCTATACCAGTTGTAACTCAAAGATTGTAATTCCAACTATTACATTTACAAAAAATATAGTATTATTATCGATTCTGTATGTTGTTTATATGAGCAAAACTATTTATATGATAAAAGTTCATTTTATTATTTAATTTAATAATTTTTATATAAAAAGTAATTTGAAGTAAAAAGATAAATGCATAGAATAGACTAACTAGTGTTGTTAGTAAATATGTGTCCTCATCTTTAACTTTACTGACTGACGGTCACCAAAATGAACTCGTAGGTAAGGTAAGGTGGAGTATTTCGAGACAAATATCTATATTAGCATATCTAAACACCACAATTGATGACCAGCACAGGTCAAGCGTGTTTTATACTACATCACCATAATACACTAAAACACCAAAATAACCATAAAATTAAAATTTCAGAGTTTTATCTTTATTGTAATGTTTTTGCAATGGTGTACAAAAATTATACACTTGGTATGAACATTGCAATTTCACAGTTGGTTCCAGTGTTTGTACTAAAATAATTTTTATTAATTAAATTTATTAGTCGATTTAAAGTAGTAAAATAGCTGTAGCAATTTTTAACATATTTTTGTAATATACATTATTTTGTTTCGTGCAAGTATAACACTTTTTACCATGTGAATGAATTGTTACTATTTTATCAGGAACATAATGCAAAATTATAATTTTTATTTCTTGCCAAATAATCAAATATTCATATACAAAAAGTACTTTAGAGGTTTTTAGTGACAGAAACACAAACATAAAGACACTAATGATAATAACCATGTATCAGTTTTCAATTTCCCTAAAGAAAGACGTAAACAATGGGTTAATGCAATGCATAGGAATTTTTTGCATTAATAAAGTATTCTGCTTTATGTGTTCATCAATTTTATGAACGGTTTAAAATAAAAGAAAATTATAAAATAAGATCTGATTATGTTTGAAATAGGACAAAATAAAGTTAAAAAGCGATGCTATCCCAAAAATTCTTCCAGGGCAACCTATTTATCTTTCTCAGTGTTTGCTACGATCCCGAAAAGAGCCATGTGTCTGACAGTGAAGGAGAGCTGCTATATTGTAAAATAAAATAGCTGAAAATGAAAAGCAAGATATATGTACCATTCTCAACTTAAACCATCATTTTAGGGCAATTATGAATAATAAAGACTTTCATTTAAAATAAACGGATTAGAAATTTATTAAAGATGTTATATTTTAAAAGTAGATGTAAATTTAGCCAGTCCTAAAATCATGGTATCCAAATGTATTGTAATAAATAAAGAGTTCAAATCCAGTGTATTTATCATTAATGATTTTTTGGAAGGTGGGTTAACTTCATGAAAGTAATGCCATCGGTCTTCATCGTGAACCTCGGGTCGGTGGTGCTCCAGCAAAAACGAGTTAAAATATCACAATATAAAACGTACGATAAGAAGGTGTATTAAACAATCAAACGGACAGGCTATGGCAGCCTAATGTCCTTTATTGACTCGGTGCGATTCTAAATTATTGACAACTACCTTAAAATATAGAACAAAGTTTTTCTACAATATTGAATTCATAGTAAATTTGCTAACGCATATATTGTTTACTCACGATACCATGAGCACTATTGTTTACCATAACATCCACAGTTCAATTATAGTATTGTAATTAAACTCAAACATTAATTACAAATGGCTTTTATCTCTGACAAAATAACTAAAACGAGACGAGAGAATTCGTCATTTAGAGCCACTTTATTTCAGCTTCAATCATTTAATTTATAACTAATTACCGCATTTGTCAGTCTCTTAGTTTATATTTTGCTGTTATTTTAGCTTTAATACCAATAAACAAATATCGTAATATATGATATCAAACTAGTCAATGTTATCATATATTAACACGTATCGTAAATCAGTTAATTTAATGACTTGAATTTCCATTTTGCTAGGAGTTTATTCCGTAATAATGCCTACAAATGTAAGTGCAGATAGTAATATATGATTCGGATACATCGAATCCATTACATGCCGACTATAAAATATGAATGTAATATTTGGTATTCTCTATATCACTAATGTACGAGCTCGATACCGGTGCATACTGTCAATAATTAAGTTATTGTCTTTGTATACGAATTAATGTACTATGCTAACTCTAATAATTTATTACCGCATTTATTGTAAATTATATATTACGGAAGTTAAATGTTGGCATCTTAAATATTAAAGATATTCCAATAATCCTCTTAAAAAAAACTTTTTCATTTTTTTAATGGGCAGTGAATTTCAACACGATTTCCATTAGTTTGATTCCATTTTAAGAAATAACAAATGGAAACTATTTCATAAAATAAAAAATGGTGCCTAAGAGAGAGAAAGAACGGACCATGAATTAAATTGCTGTAATCCATCTCACTGTATGCTAGCAAAGCTTTTGACGGCGTCGAAGCCACTTATAAAGCGCCGGTGTAGTACGCAGTAATATGAGCTTATTTGAGAAAAGAAATGACATGTATACTCAAACCCGAGATATCATCTTTACCGAGGTGCGGTCATGAATATCTTAGGCAAGCATTTCGGAGATACCGTCTCGGGCTAAGAGTAAGTGACAACAGGCTCTTTTCGGTACATCGAAATTGCCAAATTTACAAGCTACAAAACCTATACCAGAATGACATATATTATGAAGATAAGTGCTCATCATAAATTAAACTTTACCGACCACGACAGTAAAGGGAAACTTCCCAATTCTAGACTCTCTAACGACACAATATCTAATACGTCCTAAACAAAATTTCCACAACGTTAATATAAGATCTAGGATGTCTTAAAATGCAATATATTGATGTACAATTTGATGTACTGTAATTCAAGGAGTTTAAATTATTACTAATAACACGTCTCTACTAACATTTAAGTAGTAAAATTATCCTTATTCAATTAAGATTAAATAATAGGTAGCCCCGATTCAAATATTTGTTGTGAAATATTACTATATAATCTTTAAGTTTGATAGTTTAAGTTATATTTTAAAATAAAAATTTAAACTGTATACGTAATCTTAATAATGATGTATTTCGAATAAATTTATAAAATAAATTAAAACTTTTTCCCCATTTCTAAATACTGATTTTGCTCTTAGAGAGAATTGGGGAAATAAATTTGTTTAAACTAATGTAAGATATAAAATCGTATTTTTTGTCCCACGTCTTCTTAATCAAGTACGTTGAATTCTGATCTAGTTGTAACAGATTTGTATTCTCCGCTTTTCATTTAACGCAGTAAAATAAAAATGATTACAAGACATGTTATCAGGTTCGGTACAAGTATAATATTCTTTAGTCACATTATGTGCTAGTATGCAATCGGAAAGGTTAGGTAAGAAATCAAAACCTTATTAATATATTTTTTAAAATCAAGTTATCATTTGCTATCTTACTACAGCAGGCCACAAATTTCATTAATTCAGAATTAACTTTCAATAAACGACTCAGTAGTCAAAATATTCACAATAAACGTATACGACTTTTGTATAAAATCCAGAGAATTTTACTTTCATCATAGAAGCAACTTATGAAAATAACGATTACATACGCATGGTATGCTACATTTTGTACAACTCTGATTTGTTTAAATGCAATATTGCTGACGAATTAAGTTGTAAAATAATAAATAAAATACAATGCAATGTTATCATTAACAGAGTTATAAATTCAAACAAATACAATACTTTACAAAATGTTCTTCTATTAAGAATTAAGAGTAAATGGCGAAGCAGAACAAATTGTTAGCCACTTTATTGTATTAAACTGGAGCGACTTTCTAAACCGTGTAAGTGGGAAGTTGCAAGAAAACTTGCTAATGTGCTTATTCTGTGTTTACTGGAAGTTATCAACTAAAAGCTCTCTGCCAACCACTACGAGGTTTTAATGCTGCTGTTTAGTTCTTACTGTATATATAGTAAATATGGTGTCTTTAATTGATTTATCATTAAGTTTTCATGAAGATTGAAAGATGATTTGGAATGATTACTAATTAATTCAAACATCCAACATGGGTTCCAAAGAAACATATTATTACATTTAATGGGGGTAATTCACACGAGTGATTTCATTAATATATTTGCAGCTGTATTGATAGATATAGTTTTACTGGTAATAACGCTCGAATACATTTTGACGGACGATTACAACCTTATGGATGCAGTTGAGTTTTTGTCGATCCTCAACTGTTTTTTTTAGGATCAATATTTCCTTACTGTATTGCTATGTAAAACATTAATTTTTATGTACTAGTTTTAGTTTACTAAATGATAGAAATTCAAGCACAATAAAGAAATTTTACTCGCTTTTATTGTCGTGAATGATTATTTAAGCAAGGTTGTTATTTTTTACTACAATAAATGCTTATACATGCTCTGTTTAACGCACTGTTATTAAATTATACACGAAGAAATGAACCAACTTTATTGGAAAAAAGGCATATTTAGGAAACGAGGAGGAGGGACAACTATCGAACGGTGTAACACCGGACGATGCCATATGAGCGTTAGTTTTCACAGGCAGATGCTGTATTTTTGTAACAGCCATCCTGATAATTAAAATTAGCTAATCGTAAAAAGTTGAAGACTTAATTGCAAATATGTGTTTCTTGCTTTTTACTCGGTAGGGGAGTTCCTGTTTCACAACTTGGAGAGCTGCACCAACAGCATGAACATGTGAGTGTATGTCTGAACCACAGTTTCTGAATGGCGAGTAGATGGGCTGCGTATTACATCCCAGTGTTATATTACATACAGCAGTTGATGTCTAAAACAATATAGAATTGTTGTTATTATTATTAATTCTTAACGCTTTGTAAAATCACTTGTCAGGTAGTAACAATTGCACACTGCACATAACACTCAGAGTCAATAATGACGCAAAGTATGGAGCTACTGCATCTGGCAATGGTCCAGTTTCTACTTTATTGCTTACAACCTTTTATTTTCAACAGTGCTAAGATATGTTCTCTCATTGTAGAAAGGTTTAATTACTGACACATTTGCAATGCTTATAAGTGGTAGAGTTCATTTGAACTATAATGTATTTTTAATTATATGATGGAGTCATGAAAGTTATAATTGCTATTTTAGGAGCCAAGATATTGAAATAATTTCCAGTTTTTACTTACTTGTAAAAAACTGGAATGATGAACTTGGTAGACGGACATTATGATATAAATAAATTCAAGAGGTACTCTATAAACAAGGCGTTTAAACATAAGGCATATAATAGTTCCATTACAAGCCTTTATGTTTACTAGATTTACCGTACGCAATCATTTCGAGTAATGTAATCAATTGTTGGGAAATTCTTCTGATGATTCCAATTTGGGGCCCAGTGGAACAGCCTAACGTCTTTGATAGTATAGTATTAACAAATTTTTATATTTTGTTTAAATTAACTTAAATGATCACAAACTCAATATACTTAATATACAATAAACTTCACATACCACCTAACTTAAGGTTAGGTTAGGGTTACACCATCCCAGGAGCCGGCGGTGCTGCAAGACTCATAGGTCAATGGAATCAATGAGAATTAGAATTTCCTTGTCGCCTATAGTCTAGGCGATTCCTTGCGTCCTCATAGTAATCTTGGTCAGCCTTGATCAAGGTCCCAATTGAGTGCTCCACCACATGGTCCTTCTCCTGCAGGATGTACTACAGATCCCTCAGGATCACGATAAGAATGTTATCATATCGGTCGAGATATTTAATTTTCCTCAAAGCCTCTCCGATAGCTAGTGTTCTTAGTACAAGAAGAAAATTTTCAAATTTACTGTTCCCTGGCATTCAAACAAGATTGCCAGACAAAATGCCTTTCAAAGTAGACTACTGTTGTTTGCCTTACAGGGGCGATCCAAAAGAACTTTGTATAAAGAGGCCGTGACTGGTCATTACTACCAGCACATAGAAAAGAGTACAGTGCCCATTCACCACTTCCAGAAGGCTTAACCTCACCTGTCTACCCCATCACATGGAAACTTGAGAAATATAACTGTGAGCTCAATCCTCATTTTCGTTCCAGAGTCGTAAGATTACACAAAATCATGCATATAAAAGTGAAAAATAATTCGTGGTGTTATGGGTCAGAACCATTTGATCCGAGAAGTCAAGAAATGTCATCAAAACGGTTATTTTAAAGCCTGGGTTTGATATGTGCTTGTAAGACCTCAAACCATTGACAATAAAATTCATTCCTGTCGCAGTTTTCATGAATAATCAAAATGAGGATTAAAATAAATAAATAGAGAAATCCCGCAACTAAGTAATATCATCCTTGAGGGTTCACACGAGGGTTGCTTAGGATCGGAAGTGAATCATATGAAACCTGAATGTAGTGGTAACATTATTTTAAAAATGTTCCCAAAAGTTCTTCCTGACACCGTAAGCTAGCACGGTGCATATTTTTTTAAGGCAGTGGCATTGGACAAGTCTAAGTATTCAATCTTAATCAGTACTAGCCGAATCCCAATCCCGGACAAAGACAGGCTCAGATACACTCCAATAGCGAATTGTATTAAGATTTTGTGTAATCATACGGTTCTGGAACTACGATGAGGATTGAGCCCTCAGGTGTATTCTCAATTTTCCATGTTATGGGGTAGACAGGTGAGGTCAAGACTTCTGGAAGTGATGAATCGGCACTGTACTCTTTTCTATGGGCTGGTAGTAATGACCAGTCACTGCCGCTTGATACAAAGATCTTTTGGATCGCCCCTGTAAGGCAAGCAACAGTATTCTGCCTTGGAAGGCATTTTTGTCTGGCAATCTTGTTTGATCGCCAGGGAGCAGTGAATTAACAATTTTTGTTCTTGTGCTAAGAACACTAACCATTGTTGACACTTTGAGGAAAATTAAATATCCCGGCCGAGATGATGACATTCCCATCGTGATCCTGAGGGATCTACAGTACATCCTGCAGGAGAGGGACCATGTGGTGGAGCACTCAATTGGGACCTTGATCAAGGCTGACCAAGATTACTATGAGGACGCAAGGAAACACCTAGACTATAGGCGACAAGGAAATTCTAATTCTCATTGATTCCATTGACCTATGAGTCTTGCAGCACCGCCGGCTCCTGGGATGGTGTAACCCTGCACTGTGATACTCGGAATGTGTGTGAGGTACCGTACTGAGGATATACTATCTGCCTGTTAAGTTGGAATTCCAGAATGCTTAATAATATTTCAAAAGTTCAGCAGAAGCAGTGGTGGGATTGGGATTTGATCTATATTTAGTTATTTTAAAATTGAAAGTTGAGAAGAGAGGGTTGAACCGACATTGTATAATGACCTGGGGGTACAAAGAAATATGTAAACCATCATTATAACGGTCCATTAGCGTCAGAATATCTTGAATTGGGAGAGTTTGGCTTTGTTGTTTACATTACATAATCCATTTGGAACGACAGGCTTGGATGCATCATCAAAGATTACTCTGGCCACTCGGACGAGATGTGCTTCCTCGACGTTTTGGAGCAACACATATTAAATAAAAAACACGTTAATACCTTGAAGCTTTTAGATTTATACCATTTTTATTAAGTAAAGTGCTAAAACTATTTGTTTAAAAACAGGTATGTTTTGTATTAATAACTTTTCAATGTTGAACTGAGTCCTTTTCCTATCATGACATGATACTGTACATTTATTGATTGTTAAGTTTCTTTATAAGGTCTTGAATTTTGATATTTTAAGTGGAATTTATTTTGTTTAAGTTAGGTGATATATGAAGTTTTCAGAGACACCAAAGTATGTTGTATTTGCAATAATTTAAAATTATTTTAAACGTGTGTTAATAATATACTATCAAAGGCATTAGGTTGTCCCACGAGGCTCCAAATTGGGATCATCAGAATAATTGATTACATCACTCGAAATGATTGCGTACGATAAATCTAGTAAACATAAAGGTTTCAGGAACTTAAATTAATACTAATTCTACGAAATAAATAATCAACAATGCACTTATTTCTGTTTCATAATTTATACGATAACTATTTATATTTAGGATACCAATTTTATTTCATAACTACATACGTAATGCGTGATGTAATAAGGTACAACTAAAATAAAATCCCGCCAAGTTTATATTTTCTACAGTTTTAACGATGCCGCATAACCCATTTTCACTACGACTAGGTTTTGGGCTGCAGCCAAACACTTTGCAGTCTCTGGTTACTTCACGGTTCATTCGTTATCGGTATTCACATTATACTCCACACCCCTGCTCAGTGTTCAGTGAACCTTACTTAACTATTTCCATGCCTTGCCAAGTAAGAAACTTTGGATGTGAGATAACTAACTTTAACTTAACATTAACTTTATGTTCTACATTCAAAGGGATCTAGGACACGTTATTAGTATGTTATAGGTTGAATAAATATATCCATTAAAATATGTTACATATATATAAACAAATTGCAAGCTTATTAAAAATGATAATAATTAATGTTATTTAATAAATATCTCAAATTTTTCTTCTTAACCACCTAAATTTTATCATAGGAAAATTAAAATAAACTTCTGGTAAACGTTTCAAATATTGGTGTGATTACAACCTAGGACACAAACATACTGTTAGCCTTAAAACACACAAAACTTCCTTCTTTAATATCGATTTTATTAATTTTAATCATAATAAGTCGATACAACGAAATACCGACGAATCCGAAGGAAAGTAACAAAGGAGCTATTGGGAAATTAATTTATGCGTAAATTAGATTTGGTAATTCTGTAGGAAAGTGAAACATTAAACTCAAAGTAATAGCTGTATCAAGGTTTTCATAAATTCAAGAGTCAGTAAGAAATGTTTTATAAATTTATGTCCTAAGAAGCTATACTGAATATATACTACTAAATATGTTTATACGCACTAACTAAATTCACATTTTATAAATGAATAACACAACCTTTTTAGTAATATTATAATTGATTTTTGTATTGACGCAAAAATTCTCAGTTTATGCTTTTAGAGTCAGTTGAAAGTAGGAGAAGTAAGCGTGTTCACCATCGTATATATTGTTGCAGTACTGCTCACAACAATAAAGCCGACACTTATTAGCACATAGTTCTGCATTTAGTTGGATTTTATGAAAATTAAAGATATCATATGCGCACATTTACAACAATAACATACAACAATATTCATAAACAAACAATAATTGTCACCTGAACCACATAATTTAGTCAGGTAATACAACCTGTCTAAAATTATCCAAGTTTATGTTCTCTACAATGTGTTAGAGTGATTTACTGTTGAACATAACTGGTAATAAGTCCTTTTAGGCATAATTAAACATAAAATATTACACTATAACCATTACATTCCCACGGCCAGTGGTTGTTGCATGATGCATACTATTCAACATTACTAAGTAATCGGATTAATGATTTGTTAATTTATAATAAAATTTTATCCTTGCCCCATATAGGTATTTTTTTAGTAGTAGCATAAACAATGGAACAGTATCAATCTTGGTGGGTATATTGAATCCACCATTAAAGATGTATAAAGAACAAAAGGAACCTGTCGACTTTGTAATGATTTTAAACATTCAGAGTCGGGTTATCATGCCCAGTTGTTTAAAAAACATTTAACCTGCTTTACCAGTATACTAGTAACTAAATAAAATAACTGAATATTAAGCGGTTTGTTGTTATTCAGAGTGGTAAACATATAATGCGTTATATACTACGCGATAACCAGAACTAATTTGTGTTTTTTTCAAGATCACAAGATACATTTTTATCTAGGAAAAAACACCATCTGTACTTCAAAAGGTTACTTATTTGATAAAAGTTTTGTTTTTGCATAGTCCAATAGCAAAACAGATGTTGCTTATTTATGCAAAACATTTGTGAACATAGATTGATATTATCAAATTCGTGTTATTTCTCCAGGAAGAAGTTTTAAATCCCTTTCCAACCATTAAATCGCTATCTATTTCAAAGCAAATTTTAACACTTTGATAAACCTAAAATCATTATAGTTGAGTTAAAAAAATACTCATTAGTTTACAAATAAAGAGTATTTTAACGTTTTCGCTATTCACTCTTATTTCATTTAAACATTTTATAACTTTACTTGGTTGTGTATATTGAGTGCGTAACACACGTGATGCACAGTCAACGTGACGTAAATAAACCGATACATGTATTTAAAGGGTTAACAATTAGTGTATTGGCTAGTTTATTGAGTAATGAATACATGTTAAGCGATGTGTTAACCAGTTACTGTAATGCCCAGATTACAGATATATACTGCTTTTCTTGACAGTATATAGTGAGTGCATCACACATATTATGACCATATGCAAGGACAGGGTGATTTGTCTAGACTGATACATGTATGTAAAAGGTTAATCAGTAAATCAACTAGCTAATTTTAACAATTGTCTTGGCATTATATAGTGCGTGTGTGATAATACCGAGGGTAGTAATCATAAGGACGAATAATTTAAAATAATTCATGATAAGTAAAGGGTTAAATTTAGAAGCAGTTGAATTGAAGAACTGAATTCTTTAAACATTCATCCTTAAGACAACGACAATATGAAGGTAGAAACCAGTGATGTAGCTATGGTGGGTATTTTTTATTCAAGGGCAGTTTAGACCCATTTCACCTTCTTCTTAGAGTAGCCTATTCTGGTACTGCAATTACTAAGATGTTCATATTTATACATCACAATAAATGAGCTGTCGTTCATATTTATACATATATACATATATGTATGTATAAATATATAATTATATATACGAATTTCCCGTATAAACTAGAAATAACTTTCTTATATAACTTCTTACGCTTTCGAAGTCTAGTTTTCACTAAAACTGATTTCAAATGGCTGAAAATGTATTGAATTCTTTACAAATACGGATACATGAATATGTTGAAGTCGAGTGAATGAATTTAGCCAATATATAGTTCTATTATAAAAAAAACCGATTGTTTTAGGTCTCATTTTCAAATATGAAAAGTTTATCAGGCTTAAGTTCGTTAAATAGTAGCTACAGTTTATCCACCTAATTGGTAGCAGACTGCGCGTTTAAGTACACGACTCTTATCAGCTCTTCGGGCTTGTAATTTTGGATTTTGATATATTTTGTTTTTTTTTTGGGGGGGGGGATTTTGAAAAGAAAATTTTATATTCGGATTTGGTGTTGTCTCACTTTTTCTATAACTACTTGTCCATTGTAGTTTGTTATAAATATCGACTGTCCAACAGCAGCTACCGGCACAGATGGATTCATGACATCAGCAGAAGACACACTCTCTGTTTATTTATTTTTATATATTTGTTTATTTTATTTTCCAACGGCAGCAGCCAATTTACAAATACAAACATAGATAGTAGATACAGCGGAAAATAAAATTAATACGAACAGATGAAAAATCTACATAAAGTAATAAAATAGGTATCATACAAAATTTGATAATAAATAATTAGTATTCAAAGATGTAACAAGTTATAAATATCCAAAACATAACAAAAAATAAAAATAGATTAACAAACAACAATAATTATTTAAGTATGGAGCGAACATAAATAAATTGTGCTAATAAATTAAAATATAATATATAACATTTAACAAATAACAGTGAAATTAAATAAATACAACATATAATACAATGAACATGCACTTAACACAGATTAAAGCTAACTACTGTAGGTCTTAATCACTAGTCCCTCACAGAAAGAAGAGAGAAGGCCTGCCGGCGAACCTGGTGAAGTCCATAGAAGAACAGGTCACACCCAGACGCAACCTGATTTCCCAGGCGAATAAACCTTGCGAAAGGACTGTTGAAGTCGAAGTTGGTTGAGTGGTATCTTCGACCCAGCAGATCTCGAGATCTTGTGTTTGCCGGAACTCTGAGGTCGATTTCAGCTAGGAGATCTGGACAGTTCATGCGACCATTTACTATCTTCCAGAGAAGGACAACATCAGCCACGTCACGTCGCAGGGCAAGAGGTGACAAGTTCAGATTGCTGGACAGTTCCTCCACAGGCACATCAAGATAGGCAAAACCCAGCCGGACACCAATCAAGCGAAGAAAACGCCTTTGTAGAGCCTCCAGTCTCGTCCTATTGCCAACAGTGTAAGGCGACCACACGGGACTTGCATATTCCACAAGCACTCCTCTGTAAGAGTAGAACTAAGCCATTTCATGTTACTAGGTCAGTCAAGGAGAGATCTGGTCTCGTTCCAATATAATTTATGAGTGTTAAAAATATACCTTTAAAACCTGATCAATATATGGGGTTATGTGCCGGTACACTACATCTGTATTCAATAATATATCACCATCTTCCAGTATTTAATATTAAAGAAATGTTAATATAGGAAACTGAAGTAAATACACTCTCAGAATAAATATCAATTTTCCATCTTCCTCTATACGTTTTATAAAGATATACAATTTTCTGACAATTCCATAAATTCATGTATCAGGCTTGAAGTTTCAAAGTCTCTTTGAACCCTAGCACTATTTATTGGTATTTACACGATTCGCATATTGTCATATTTACTTCATAACAACTGCAAGAAGTTTCTACATTCGTACTAAACAACTATCTGACATCAGAAACCTTGGTTTTGACTCAGTATCAAAATATAGTTTTCGCTTGGATGATAATTTGATTTTACCACAAATACCTATTTATGCATTCCTTACAGAAAAGTAAATTTAGCTCAAAAATTAATTTCCAAAAATATCACGTTTTGTACTCCTTAAACGAACTGTGGTATAAATATTTTCTCTCCCATACATTCAGGTATTATTTTAATTGGAAAGAGTAAATAAAGTTCGGCATTCTATTGTTTATACTCACCCACATTCTCTGCATTAAAATAACGTGTAAAATTGGCTAGGTTCTTGAAATCTATATTTAGTTTAAATCGTTATATTAAAAATAATCAAATTGCTGACTACATTTTCCATTGTTCATCTGTTATAGAAAAGGTTGTATTTGTCAGTAAAAGGGCATGCTAATAAAAAAAATCCGGTGTAACTTGTCAACTGGACATAATCGTTAATAAATATTTATCAGTATCGAAATGCAATAAATTTTATTGTTCTCAATCAGGAATATTTCAGGATTTGCTATGACAGAGAAAAGTGTAAAAGTAAGAAAGAAAGAGGTCTGTAGTTTGGTTGAGCAGTTCAGAGTAAATATTTCTGCTGCTGACGCTATGTGTTGCCCAAACAAACTGCTACAGAAATATTTTATCTCCCATATTTTTTGGAAAAGTTTCTTTATCTGAGAGAGTAAGTACAGGTCCATACATCATTGTTATCTCTAAACAAAAACTATCCCAGTAGAGTAACGTGTTATAATATATTCCGTTATTATAATCTATATTGGGTTAAAACTGTTACGGCAAGAGACATTCATTCACCTAATGCAACCCTTGTTGTGTACACATCACGTAAACTAATTAGTATTTACTGGTAGTTGCCTGCACATGATGAATGATTACATTTCCAATAAACCGACCACGTTGTTTCTCTTATTCAGATTTATTTATATAATTTCTAAACTAAACCTTAAAATATGTAGTGTTTTTGTTATTATTATTAACAAATTAGAGCCTTGAGGAAGTAAATAACACACAATTAATGTGGAAGCTAAGCCTTCAGAATGTTACGTTTTTTAAATCTCTTATCTACTAATCTACGAGTAGAACGCACTCCGTTTCGTAAGACCTAAGGTACATCGTTACGTACCGAAAAGACCTCGCCAAAATCTCAATTTAACTAAAGTTCTGACTTTAAGGGCGATTCAAATTGTTGGGAGATTTTTATAGGATATGCAATTTATTTTCAAAGTTCTGGCCTCAGATTTTAGCTATGACTTCTAGTTCGGCTCTTTATTGTTTGCGAAATGGTATATTCAAAACATGTATTCTTTCCCTATCTACAATTCCATAGCATCTTCATTTTTCGTTTAGCGTTAAAGATACTGAAGAAATATACAGGGTCATATTTGTAGATCACCTAATTGTCTAAGAGAAACTTAAATTGAATTTAACCTACCACTAATCATTCAGATAGCTACTACTATCTGGCTCAAATCATTGTTTTTGTGATAACGTGATAATCGCTGCAATTTCAAATACGCGCGAGTTTGGTCACCTAACGATAAGAGACATGACATAAGATTACAGGTCCTTTTTTGTAATTCATTTCATTTCCTAATTCTAGCAGATGTTTCGGTCCTTTTGATCTCGGAAACTTACAAATTCGTTAATATTTGCATGTAAACAAATTTTGCGTACAAGCCAACAATGATACGGCAAAAAGTGACTGGACCTTATCGGTAGATCACGTAAAAGGATTTCGTAGAAAAATTAACTTGTGCTCGAGATCGAACATAATCGAGCGAAATGTAGTAATATACCACTATTTTATTAAATTAATTTCACAAATACGCTCTGCCCCTATCTACTATTGACGCTTCGCTAACGCTCGGCTTATTCCCGATGTGGTCTAGTAGACGTATACATCACTCGTTTACGTAATAATACAACCTCAAACCGTAAACGGAATAAATTGCACAAATTTTAGGCAGAAGATTAAAAAAAACACCTAAATTCGCCCAATTCACTACAAAGATTTTGACATTGAGAGGGTTTTTTGGGCTTTCGAAAGAATATACGACAACAAGCCAACGGACCTTTCTTGTAGATCACGTCATTGTCTAGCTAAAAGAAAATTACATTTAAGCTGCGCCCAACCTCAGCCGCTCTCGACCCCAGAAACATGATTCTTACGTTTGGCCGCTATCAGGCTCGGAACCAAAATTATCACGTGGTAAATACAACAAATTTGAATATAATTCCGTTTTGCGACCAAACCAATGGATATACAGCAATAAAATCACTGAATCTTTTGTAGATCACGTAATTTGCTAATCTTATAGGATCAATTAGATTTGAGCTAAAACCAACAGTTCGGCGACTATAGGGCTCAAAACATTATTTTGAACGAAAAATCTTAGGAATGTCAAATACGGGAATGTTTTGTCGCTTAACAACAAGAGATAGGTCAAAAAGTAACCGTTCCTTTTTAAAGTTCATATCATTCCAGACTAACGATTGCTCTCAGATTTGATCTAGCTCTAACGGTTCACCCGCTATCGGCTGTCAAAAAGCCTACAAGGGTCAAAAATGTGCGAATTTTCTAGAAAGTTTTTGAGAGATTTAAAAGTAAAACTTCTCGGTTTTCAGACTGTTACTGTTGGTTACGAAAGAGTTTTTACCACTTTTAGAAGTAGGTTAGAGTTTGAATACATATATCAATCAGTCAGTCAGTTTCACATACGATTGTATAGGATATAGGACATGTATAATATAACTTTTTTAATTCTACAAAATAAACACACTTTTAACTCTAATAGCTATGTTAAATATACATTAAAAGAGTGTAAGGACAGGAAATAACAACGCTGTACGAATAAAAGACTGCACTGACTCTTCACCAGGACATTATAAGAAGCACTTCTGAAGAAAGTATTTATGAGCCTCTACACTGTCCTTCTAAGTGACAAACAATTTAACAGCTATTGACCCAATATATCGTGCCGGAGATGTTATTGTTTCATCTCTGTAATGGTTTCAGTCTCACAATGTATGGTTATATCCGTTTCCTGGTTGTTAACTTTTATTGCTTTGTTCTGAGCAAGTAAAAATGATGCTTTAATATGTAATTGATTATTAAAACTTTGCAAATCTACTATTTATATTGAATATTTACTAATGAAATAATTACTATGAATACGGTATATTTACTTATTCTGTATAGAAATAGTATATAAATGAGAAAGTAGTTAAGTTAATTTAATGGACGATACACTTTCTGTAAATAACACATTATCGGAACCACAGGCTTTAATCTGTTACAAACAGCGTTAAGGGCCGAGTTAATTGAGTTTGTTATGAGTTCAGGGAACCTCGGTAACAACTAGATAATAGTAAAAAATAACTCAAAATTTGAATAAGTCGGTTTTGTAGTTTTATGGAAACACTAGTTTTCTTTCCAAATGAAATACTATATCATGATGTATAGATTACATCATCATCAAGTATAGATTACAAATTACTATCAAGAAAGATATTTTTACTTAACCATCTTTAGGTCAACAGGTCAAGTTGTTACCGAGGTTCCTTCAATTTATAAAAAACTCAATTAACTCGGTCGGGCGATAGCCTATTATTGCAGGGTCTATGTGTCTTATCTGTCCGCACGATATATCGACTAACTAAACATATAACTTGATATCTGGCTTGAATCTTCTTATAGCCATATGATTTCGAGGATGGTACATGTCATCATTTGGCATTTCCCTAAGCGATAGTGAAAACTTTATAATCTGTCTCAGGAGCAGCAATGATGGAACGAGAAAATCACAGGATAAATAAATTTCACAGAATACAATGACATGTTAATATGTTACATAAGATTTATCCTAATAAAATAAGCGATAGACATGAAACTTTGCATGTAACGTCAGTAAAGCATGCCACGTGACAGTTGTTGTGGCGTACTACTAACTTGTATATTTAGTATGAGGTAAATGTTTGAATGGTAAATGCCAACATTATGTGGTCTTAAATCATACATATTAATTTTATTTTAAGGCAAATCATTTCAGATTAAAGAAAACGAAACATAGTTCTTGCAATGTATTTGTTCAAACAACTTGGTTCAAATAAACCCATGGGACAAGTTGTATGTAACGAATCCACAAAGTTGTTGCAGATTAAAAAATTCAAACAGATGTTATTTAATTTAAGTTAATACAAATAATGTTTTATTGCACGGGTATTGGTAATAAAGTACAGAAAATTTAGCAATGTCTGTGTCCAATTTATTGAATATAATTAAATGCAGTGGAGAAACAAACTGTTTATAGAATCACCGATCTCGTATTCACAGACTAGAACACAACATGACTACAAGGTCGATACTGTCAGGTCGGTATTAGCTTATTTTAAATAGCGCAGATAAAACTGTGAGTAATATTTGCTTTAATACACATTTTAGATATCCAAAGTTAAAAAGATTGAATAGCCTCCATTTTGAAAATATTAAGGATTATATAATAATATTTTTGTTATTAACTGGTCATGTTATCATAAACATCTGAAACAAGTTCGGCATAATTTGATTTATTAGTTTTTAAAATATTAATTTGTTATAAGAAAATATCAAAGACATATATAAAAATATGCTACGGAACTCATATTCTAATGGTGAAATATGTTTGTCTTGACCTGAGCACAAACGTGGCATTTCTTTGTCAAGAGAGTTTATTAATTTATTTATTTATATGCCTACGATATAACCATTTTGCAATTTTACAATAACTTAAGATAGTTAAACAATAGTGGAAAATAATTATTAATATAATAGTTGTAATAACAATGTCTGAAATTACAATAATCATGTAACAGCTGACTTTAGCCCATAAACATAATAAATAACATTGGCAGAATAAAGGTATAACTATAACAAAAACAAATATATAGTTACGGGATACACTGTATTATTGCAAAAATCACACGGGCGTTGAAGTACAGAATATGTAGTAGTGTACTAGTATGTGTCCGAATGGTTGGATCTAATTAAATGCAGACGAGAAACGAGCGGTTTGTACAATCACAGAGCTCATGTTCACCGACTAGAACACAACATGGCTACAAGCTCGATACTATCAGGTCGTTATTAGCTTGTGTTAATTAGTGCAGACACATTGGTGGGTATTGTGTGTGGTATTAGAACTTTACTTATTAGGCAAGATCAAAATTATTATACTAGTAACTGTCTAATTACGCACTGCGTACAAAATTATTAACAAGGTAAATATTATCAGGCTTAATAACATATAACGAAAAATTGCCTTTAATAATATATATATATATATATATATATATATATATATATATATATATATATATAGATTTAATTAACTATAACAATCAGCCTTGCTCTTTATCATTACAACTCCAACTATGATGGATACATTATTTAGTAGGATTAAGTTGAATAACTAGTAAGATCTACTTTATTTATTTTCAGGGTTAAAAAATCTTAACCACATCAGGATTCTGGTCTCATTGCATTATACTTAAAGTTCAATCTTGAAATTCCAGAAGCCGAAGTTTACATTGTATAAGCAAATGACTTGGATTTTCTTGAAATCAAGAGAAAAATGTCCACTGAAAAATAAATTGATGGACAGATACAAAAGATTTGCCGGGGAGCGATATTTCTTTCTCCAATCATAGTTTTCTTAGTTTTACGCACTTAAAGCCGACCGTTTGACAACGTACACAGACAACTAAAGTGGAGACTTTTTGTCTATTTATCTGATTATCTGACGGTAATACAACAACTGTATGTGTCAATTTGTTGGTTTGAAGTGTATTAAGTTAGCAGAAATGTAATATGTAATAATTATTTTTAATATCTTTACCCTTTCGATGTTTCGAAATTACACTTAACCATCAAATACACTTAATTCCGACCGTCAGGCACAACAATAATAGTTATATCATCTTCAGACAACTAGATAAAGATAGTGAACGTCCGTGTATGGTTTGCTAATTTAACACATATTTACATGTTTTGATTTCGTAGTATCAAGCTAAGAAAAATATGATCTGATAAAAATATATAATTATACATTATTAATCCTGTTAGTACCCTAAAGTTGGAGAAAACGTTGGTTCCCAGCTAATGGGCTATATAGCTAACTTCAGTTATCGTGTAAAAAATATTCTTAAAACATTGGCCTCACAGTTTGGTTCAGTATGTCTCCCTTTTTTGTAGCACAGTTTTTTGTGTTCCAGCCACAATAACATTTTCACAAGAACTTGCTATGTCAGAAGTCGTTATGGTTTTAAATGACTTAAGTTATGATATTTCTCGAAACTTTTGATGTAGGTAATAATTTTTGTCATAACAGTGATCTTATTGTAAATTTTCACGTTGTGAGTGTTACAAGAATGTGTCGGCCGCAACCGCTACATTTCCTAAGCCAAGAACCAAACTTCTTCTAAGTAATAAATTAAATACAGAAGCTAACAGGAAAACTTTACAACAACGTAAACTTGTAATAATGTGGTTCTTTGGAGTGCAACCACAAGCTCCACACGCCACCAACATACTCAATGTTCAGATTTAATTAAAAGAGTTTTGGTCCGCATGTACTTAAATGAGAGAAACATATGGTATTCTATATCCTATATTAAGTGATAATTTAATCGAAAAGGTATCCTTGTTTTAACAAACAAGAAATATTATAACAATTGAGAAAACTCCAAAATAAAACAACACTTTTTAAGTCGTGTACCAGTCTTGTGATGAGTTTGATGTTTACATTTTGTTATTGATTATGAATAATTTTAAAAGATAATAAAATTTCGGATATTTGCCATCGTTATATGTTACAAACATATAGCACTATATTTAGATGATGAAAGTCTAACTCCTTTCACAGATGTAAAGGAACTGTAATATATAAAAATGCAAACCATATCTAAAACTAAAAATTCGGCAATGAAACTGCTACACATTAAACTAAACTTTAATATTTCATATATATTTATGCTGTACCTTAAATTAAATATACCAATTTAACACTAATACAGTACGTGTAATATAATTTCAATATAAAAACGACTGGATTTTTAATTTCAAATGGTTTAGTTGTTGATCTTATTTAAAATCCTATCAATTGAGGAGGTTAACACGTTAGGGATTATTTAATCGCCAGAAAATTTGCAATTTAAAAAGCACTAAAGGATAGTTTTTATCAATCCATGCTGTAACTTTAACGCAAGACTACATAAAACTATTATGATTATAACTATATATATTTCAATATATACGGTATACGACCCTCACAAATAAACTGCATCAATATGTGAGTCACAAAGGTGTTTCCAGAAAAAGCCACAAAACCACTGCGCTTGGATTTTATTAAATAACTAATTTTTCAATTATATGTGCTTTGTTTCGGACACAAACACGTTGACAGACAGCGAGCCAATCTCGTTGTGTATTAACCATTGTAAGGATATACAGATATAATATTTTATAAACTTTCAGTGCTTTAGAACTTATTATTACTATCCAGGAAGAGATATATCTATAAAAATTTGAACTGAAGCTAAAATGTGATGGTGACTGTATTATTAGTTTTATTATTATTATTATTATCTAAACCAAAGAAAATGAGTGTTACAGAACATTTTCAGAGCTGCGAAGAGATTTGAACTGGGTTCTTATGTACCGAAAGTTCAAGGCTGAACATAGGACAAATAATTAAAATTATATATATATATATATATATATATATATATATAAGTGGTTGACCTCCACGCCATAAAAATAAAATATGATGAAGTTCATCAACTCTCTTAGGAAATTATGGCATCTTATAACCTGATACTACAAACCAATAACGTGCAGAAAAATATAGGGATTTTGGATGTTTAAACTTTTTAAATAACAAAGTATAAATGTAGAAAACTACGTCGATTCATTTTCTAGAAAGAAATGGAATGCGGATATGTTTATTTCATAACTCATTAAAGATACTGTAATGGTCTATTGAAACACCAGAAAACCTAGATAGTGGCAAAAATTTAAAATAAACCGGGATCGACATACCATACTAAAACCGTCCTTAAACCCCCAAAAATGTATAAAACAGTACAGTAAGTTATAAGACATTCTAAGTAGCCTTCCTCACGGTTACCACGAGATAGTACAGTATCAGGTTGAGAGGTGGATAAGTTGGCGAACCTCCAGTAACTTAACAACACACGAACACAAGACATCCCTGCAGTAACATCTGTCTCAGTGTCTCGTGTTTTGTGAAGCCAGGCTACACAAGTTGTTTGTGGATAACTATAGTACTTGAGATCAAACTGTGACACCGTTTTATTGGCTGAGGGTTGAAAAATTCATTTCTCTCTGTCTTTCCGCATAATACCTCGAGAAAAAACACATCTACCGAACAGAAATTTTGAAATAAGCTTCATTTCTACATGGGCAACATTTTATAAAGTTTCCATCCATAGTATTTCATTGTGCGTATTTGATGTATCTTTCAAGATATTACTCATTGTTTCAACCCACTTTTCGATAAACTATATTTTAATTTCAAATAACTACTGAGACCAGTGATAATGCTCGATTATTGTAATAATAAATAAATAAAATTAATAACATTTAGGAAACTGTGCGTTATGTCTGGAGATACTCGAAATTTTACCGTTTTACAGACGTCTCAGACGATGAAAAATGTGAACACTTTCAATTCTATCCCTGTCCACGATGACGTATGCAGCAGTTTTCACTGACATATCGAACGTCATCTACATAACAACAGCTCATGTTTCTTTGCTCCAAACCTTGAATATCAAATTTGCAAATTTCATGAGAGAATTGTACATTTAAATTTATTCACAAATGGACAACTTTAACTACAAGGTTTAGGAGTATTTTACACCTTTAATTAAATACTGGATTTTTATATGTTGATCATTAAACTTCATAAAAACTTTGTCTCTTCATAATAACTTTTCATTTGCTATAATCGTACAATTTTTAAATACATATTTTAACTATACAAGGTATGATACGAGGTAGATTAGTACAAAAATATATATGGTACATCCTAATAATATTATAAATGCGAAAGTCGCTTAGTTTGTTTGTGTTATTTTTATGCCCAAACTATTCAACTCATTGTACTGAAATTGTACATGGACATTCTTAGAGTACCTGATATGAGTATAGGCATATTCTTACTTAAAAAGGCCCACGCCCCACTGGTCTCTAAAGTAGTGAAAACTCCATCTTAAATTTGAAGTTACGAAATATGATTGGGAATAAAATTCACAGCTATGGTAATCATATATAAAGCTTCAGATAGTATGATTCATATAGTAATGACGAAACGTATTATCTAACTTTCATTATAGATGGCAGCAGTGACGAATTGAAACCTTTTAGTTTATTCTGGGTTTAACTTAAGGAAAAAAATTGTGCATGTGTACGTGTAGAGTATTGAATTATTTTTCCTTTGTCATTAAGGGACAAAATATTTACAGTAGCTGATGAAAAACGGAGGGACTGGGCATTAGCATGATTCAACAAACCATACGCCCCGTGAAACAAGCGGCTGTAATAAGTCCGTGACTATAGCAAGTGCAATCAAAAAGCAGAGAGCTAGACACTAAATCCAATTTTCTATGACATAAAATCGTCGAGAGAACATCGCATACATTTTTCACACTTAAGGCACACGATACTGATTACTTATACAAGGTGTCCAAAAAGTCCCGGGTCGGTTAAATATTTAACAAAATATTTAAAATAGAGCTACAAAACCTTACACAAAGTTAAAACTGATGAGCTTTTTGATTTTAACTTAACTAACCCAAAACTGTTTACAAGTAATTGTTGTTGTAGAATAATAAGTTCCGTTATTTCTGAGAGGGACGGAGTTTTGGGTTAGTAAAGTTAAAATCAAAAAGCTCATCAGTTTATTTTTTACATTAACCTAAGTTGCAAAGTCAAGCCATCTTTGAACGGCTGTCATTTTTGACTCGGTTATCCGTTTGAGGTCGGGTTTGCGGCTCTGTACTCTACTAATAAAGACCTTTTATTTGATATGCATATCAACCTATGCTTACATTTAAGATTTTCTTCAGACTCCTGGCGGGCCGCCTCCCTGAAGAAGTAGCGGATCACTGAATATGTGATAAAATAGATTTTTATGTCCAGTAACTTTGTGTAAGGTTTTGTAGCTCTATTTTAAATATTTTGTTAAATATTTAACCGACCCCGGACTTTTTGGACACCCTGTATAATTTCTAGACTGAACCAAGAAAATAGTATGCTATAGCGAACATGGATTGGGAAGCACGATCATGTAATTTATTGTACCGGTTTCCAGATATTCATTATTTTGAAAAACGAATGCTAAGGGTGTAAACAAAAGCAGTAAGCTGGGGGACCCACATAGCAGGTATAACATTTCTTGGTTTTGATTTTTTACCCTACCATTTTCCCTGAAGTGGAATAAAAGCGCAGAAGTAGACAGTGTTTAACTGCAGTGAACATCTCAGACCAAAGTATGTACATTGTACATAGATGTATAAATTTGGCCCAAATAATATTTGGAAAAATAAACACTCTTTTAAGATTAAGAATAACTAATCAGTGATTGATATATTGCTCGCCAAAATTCTGAGTGACCACTATATTCAAATCTACTAGCTGCAAATCAAACTAACCAAAATAGTTTCAAAATCGTCTCAACCAAAAGGAATTTTTCATTTATAACCCAATTTAGATGTAATAAATTCAAAGATCGTTGTAATCTTACATCAGCTAGTTTTAAAATCTGGGGAATCAGGCGGTTCAAATAAAAGACAAATCTGTATTCCGCCTTTATAAATTTCATTTCGTTGTGAGGACTTAAGAATATTCTGCAAAACAGCTGATTACAAAGTTATTGTTTATGCTATGTATTCGTGTATTATTAGTATTACTATTATTTCTTTTAATCTCTAACAATGATTTACTTTCTAAAAATATCATAGGACTACATCGTAGTATGGTATAAATTACAACTGTCATAATGCAAGTTTTGATATATGTTAGTATTGATAAAGATTTCTTTAGCATTGATTTTTTTAAATTTCCAATAACAATATTTATACCCATAAAATAATAAAACAGTTTTCGAACCAATTTTACTGTAAAATTATATATATATATATATATATATATATATATATATATATATATATATATATATATAATTTTCAATAAACATTGAATCGCAAAAAGTACTTGCTCCGCCGGGAGTCGAACCCGGATCTCTCATTTGCCGGGTGAATGTGCTACCATTACACCACAGAGCGCTTACTTTTTCCGATTCAATTATTTTGTATTTGGCCATATCTGTCACATATGCGTTTAAATAAGTAAACTAACATATGATCGGAAGACCAAACACCTGTCAAACGACTTTTATTTACGTTAAATTGTATAAATGGCAATAGCCTTATTTAATTTCAATAAACATTGAATCGCAAAAAGTACTTGCTCCGCCGGGAGTCGAACCCGGATCTCTCACTTGCCGGGTGAATGTGCTACCATTACACCACAGAGCGCTTACTTTTTCCGATTCAATTATTTTGTATTTGGCCATATCTGTCACATATGCGTTTATATAAGTAAACTAACATATGATCGGAAGACCAAACACCTGTCAAACGACTTTTATTTACGTTAAATTGTATAAATGGCAATAGCCTTATTTAATTTCAATAAACATTGAATCGCAAAAAGTACTTGCTCCGCCGGGAGTCGAACCCGGATCTCTCACTTGCCGGGTGAATGTGCTACCATTACACCACAGAGCGCTTACTTTTTCCGATTCAATTATTTTGTATTTGGCCATATCTGTCACATATGCGTTTGAATAAGTAAACTAACATATGATCGGAAGACCAAACACCTGTCAAACGACTTTTATTTACGTTAAATTGTATAAATGGCAATAGCCTTATTTATATATATATATATATATATATATATATATATGGCGATTCCTAGTTTTCCGTCGGAAATATAATTAATTCAAACCAGAAATGCTCCCTAAATAAGAATTCATCGCAATTTCGCTTAACCTCTGAACCATGAACACTGGAAAAATAGGTACTTGATGCATCTTATATGACTACTTCCATTTCATATACAGGGTGATTCAAAACTAAACGTCAATCTCTCGAGAGCTTATTCTATAGCTAAAAACAAGTAAAAAAGTTCATATAACCATATGCCCGGAAACGCTTCGTTAGCGAGTTACGCCTAGCGAAAGATTTCGCCCGGATTTCAGAACCCTTGGTGAAGTCATTCCGTATAAAAATGGTAAAGGTAGTTACAAAGATACAAATACGATTGTTTTTTATGTTTTTAAATCTGAAAAATTTATTAAAATTCGTCCCAGAGCTGTAAATGCAATACTTTCAGAGATATCTTACGTAAAACACAAGAATTGGTGCAAAGAAATAACACATTTTTGTGTTTAACGTAAGATTACTTCCATAAATGTTAAATAAAGGTCATTTTTTTCTTAAACAGATTTGTAGAACATTTAATTCTGAAAAGATTCATGTGAATTACTTAGGAAAAATATTAATAATAGGTATTGAAATTTAGCTTTATTTAAAAATAAAACAGACGTACAAAAATGCATATTCTTATCTGCATAAAATATTAACTAATATTTAGGTTTAGGTCGCTAGTCAAGTAGAAAATTACAATGCGAGTCAGTTTTATACTATTTATTGACTGCAGCAAAATCATGTATTTTAGATGTATCGATCTGTTGGTTTAGAAAGAAACTTTTCGAGAAAACATCCACTCTAAGTTCTTTCAGAGAACTTTTAATCAGATTAAACTTTTTACTACTTCTGCCTCTTTTCCAAGTTTACGACCCTTCAGTGATTTATGGTTGATTGCGTAGCAGATACACTTATCTCTTGTATCTCGAATAAAAATAAGTATGATTAAATTGAGATTGGGAGCACATGGAGGAGATTGGGTCACATGAGTGGAATTCAATTTAAATTAAATAACTATTTTATTTCAATAAGAAAAAAATTACAAAACTTACTTAAAGGTCAAAGCTTTTATTCTTGACACAATCAATGTAAGGTTAAATTTTATTTTAACTCCTAATCCTAAGAGCACATACAACGTCATATTTTACGATATAGAGAAACGTAACGATACAATTTACATGATTATATAAACCTTTATTTCTTTCAATGGAAAACACAAAAATTTAAAACGGGAATGTTTGATATAACACTTCCAATTGTGACGTTTTCCGCACCAGCGCTCCCCCAACCAATGTAAAGCCTTTATGGATCATCCCGCTGTTGCTGATTTGAATTTGCTACTTTCTGCTTTGTGAATATTCAGGGTGGTTAGCAGGTCGTTTCACACATAAAAAATATAAATCTCTCAAAAATTATTCATATTCATTATAAATAATACCTCAAATTTCTATAAAATCGAATGAGTTTTAAAACATCCTCGATAGCATATTTTTAAACAGTAGGTCTCGAAGAGAGTTTAATTAGTAGTAAGTTTTAGATCTATTTCAAGAAATGTAACATCTTAAATTACCTTTCTGATCATTCCTAACCTAAATTTTTGGGTAGATATGCTGGTAAAATGAATGTCTTGAGTTCGTAGGAATTTGAAAATTTAGAAGGGTACAGCGTTAGAGAAATGCTCGTATTGCCTCCGCTTACAATTCAAAGACGTACGCAGAGCATTATCTATGTTTGTTTTAAAAGCTCCGGCTGAGGATCGGCCGCAAGTTTTTCCTGTTTAATCGAGTCTTCAAACTGTTACAAACCAGTCATTGCGGCCGACTATGAGTTCGTATCCTCAAGGATAGAAAAGGGTTTACTTTTGGGCACATAGGTCGAACCTCGACATTTACTGACATTGATAACGTGTGTAACCAAGTTCGAAAATGGAATTTATATTTTGACGGCTACAAAGATTCCGTTTCATTCTTGGAACGACTGAATGAGCTTGTTTTGGCATACGATATTGATCATGAATATTTACTTAAGACGATGCCGGAACTATTTAAGGGTCATGCCCTATACTGGTATCGAAACAACAAGGAGAGTTGGCGAACGTACGAGGAATTCATTGAAAGTTTTGAAGCATACTTCCTACCTTGTGATTATAAGAGAAACTTAGATGATGAATTACTTCATCCACACAAGGAGAACACAAGCGATTCAGGAACTTTGCTGTTGCGATGAATATGCTTGTGCGTTGCAGATGAAACTACTCTATAAATGATCTTTTTCATCCACTGTACCGAAATATGAGGCCGGAATAGAATACAAACTAACCATTCGACGAGAACAGTTCTGGAGCGTATGTGAATTACTTAGGCTGGCCGAGGGCTATGAGAGCTGGATTAGAGAAAAGTAACTATCGCCCTTCACCAGCCTTGGGCAATCTTTGTGTCCAGACGCAGCATTTACCGCGAACAACCGCTCTCAGCGACCCTTTAACGTTAAAGATTATGATTTTCCTCGTTTAAAGCTAGAAATAACCATAGATCGAGGCAATAAAGACTGAATAATGGGTTAATTAGAGGCCCCACTTCCATGAAAGTTTTCACACCACCCTCTTCACGACTCTGACTATGAGACGCAGCATTGCCAACTTGTTGGAATTGCGAAAAAACAGGGCCATAAGTTTTTTGATTGTAGACTACCTAAGTGGATAAGGTGCCCCAATTGTAAGACTGAAGAAGTGCTAACCGTATACTGTAAGTGTAACCAGGGAAACGGACGCCAGTTGGGAAACCGATCCAATATTCCCACCGACGACCAGTTGAGAATCCACATTAAAGCCAACTTAACCGTTTACTTAACTGATACTCTTAACCAATGAGCGTTGGGCATTTATACGCTCGCTTATCCGAAATTATCTGCTTCCTAGCCAACGGCAGTTGGGAATTATACCTCCGACGTCTGTTGAGTGCTAGGTCAAAATTAAGATAGGTAGATGTCATGACCATCTTTTAGATTGTCTTGACAGTAATGGGTCTCACAACATGGCCTTACAATTAATAGTATAAATACACTCTTCTTCGTATTTATGGATAAAGCTGGAGGAATGGAACTCGGGACACCTTTCTATACAAAGAAGTGAACTTTTTCGTCACTGTTACAACAATTCCCATTTCTATAAAATAGCATTGAGAATCAACATTTTTAATGTAAAGTTACAGTAGCACTAGTAATTACGATTACATTAAGCATTCCAAATGCTAAAGCTTACTAACCTGTGTTTTTTTACATCAGATGTTCAAACTGCAGTCCCAGGACAATTTGACAATGCCCAAGGCTGTCGCAGAAAGTTGAAACGGCACACTGTATGAGTTCACGCGGGAGTTTTTGGATTTCCGCTGCTATATTGTCCCTAATTAATGCACTGGGGGTTTGTTTTTATAAACATCGCTTGTAGTGTGACTCCACACAAAGTAGTGAAGTCGATATAGATCTGGTGATCTTGGTGAGCACACAATACTTCCTCTTCTGACTACCCAGCGAATTGGAAAAATATTGTTTTAATTCTCGCGGATGTGCAGGTCATTCCATGGAGGTCCCATCCTGCTGGAACCAAACTCAATTACACTTGTTGGTTGCTACTTGGACAGATGGATAAACCAGATTTTGTAACATTTCCTAGTATATCTCGGCATTAAGGTTTCCATCAATAAAGAATAGGCCAACAAACTTATCCCTCACAATGACAAGCCAGACGTTAATTATTCACGGTGCTGGGTACGTTGCTGTCTCATCCAAATGAGGGTTAATATTAGCCCAATAGCGATCATTGTGTCTGTTAACTTTGACGTTTTACATTAAAGTAGCTTAATCTGAAAAATCAATAATTTTTAATAAAATTGTATAATTATCAATGTTCCTTATCATTATTTCACAAAATCTTACTCGACGATCAAAATCTTCCTTACTTAGGTCATGAAATAAATTAATTTTTTACGCTTCATAACCACTGTCATGTAAAACTTTACAAACTGATGATTTAGATATACCTATTATTTAAGAAACATTTCCTGGTGAGACACGAGGATCTTCTACTATACACTGTGAAACGTCAAGTGACAATGCATGTTACTTCGAAACGTTGGATTGTTTTTTTTTTTAACTCCTGATTTATATACAGGGTTTCGATTGGGATAAATGTCTGTAAATAAATTCCCTACTTCATCATAAAATCTCACTCGTTGTTCATAGCCTCACATCATCAGGATTATAATACGCTCTTGTTTACTTAAACACTCCATTTTAACTTATCACAAAACACGCTTAACTTTTCCAACCAAAAACTGAACCTGACACTAAACTTCCTCAAAACTGTTAAGATAAGGGAGGCATGCCCTGCAGCAGGTAGTAACTGTAAAAAGGTTTCAGTTTGTAAGGAAAGTGGTTGTTTATTGAAATTATTTACCTTCTAAATGTGGATGTTCATGTTTTGCCTCAATTAATTTTTCATTAATGTTAATGAGCCCACCCGAATCCCATTTTAGGGAAATGGGTAAAGACTAAAAGTTCACTTCTATTTCATTTAAATGTGTTCCGAGTTGCATTCCTCTATTTTTACCCATAAAAAACTAAACAGAGTGTATCCATACTTTGAAAATAAATATTCTGTTGCAATTAGCTTGTGATATATACAAATATGATGAGTCCGTATTATTCACAATGTCAATAATTGTTAACTCTAAGTTGTTGTCAAAATGTATCGGTAGAGACGTTTTCTGACAACGGTTATGTAAACTGTGGTCTGCAGTTCACAATCCATCTTGTTCAACGGTACACGTCACTCAGAACAACTGATGGAACGTTTTACGTATATTGGTTCCTAAAGTTGTTACTTACTCTAGAAATCTAAACTTGGCGATCAAATATATAATAAATAATAATCTTGTAGTTTGAAATCATCATATAGTTAACTTTTTAGTAATTAAACTGTAGACAGAAATCTTAGAATATTCAATAGATGTCAGGATACTTTCATTAATACAAACAAAACGTTTCGAGGGTTTTATCTTACCTCTTTTTCAGATTTCAACTCTCAAAATATAAAACCAAACGTCTAAGGAAGTAAACATTACAACTAACAAGAAAACACATTTAAAATATACACAAAGTTCAATGTAGACCGCTAAAATCCTTGATATGCAAGATATGCAAATCAAGCACAATAGATACAAAACAACGCGCGATACTTACGTCGTGTTCAGTGAGATGAAGGTAATCCCCCACTTTGAACCGCAATAATATTAGGTCAGTACAGCACTGTTGTATTACTTGTAATGTGTATATAAGGTTGACATTTTCGGTCAGGCGATAAATTAGTTTTATGTACAACACGTCCATAAGTTTACAACACCAGAGAGAGCATGAATCTGATGTATTTTGAGGCCCTTTCGGGTGTTCACCAGACTGCATAGTTAGCCCTAACATGTGGCACAATTATCTTTGAGAATGAAGATTCTTGGAGCAATTGCAACATTTTAAATTTAGTGGAACTAATAATTATTTTGGAGCCACCTAAAGATTAAATCTTTGATTTCAAATGGCAGCACACAATGTGCAAATTTATATTTGAAAATTATTTTCTTACTGTAGGTTACAACGATCCTTTCAACACTGTATTAAAGATTATTTATACGTAAATTGCAACCGTAAAAGGGTTCAACAATTTTAATTATAACGCACACATTTATAATACTATCTTTATTGTTAACTATAGACTACTGATCCTTTTTATGATAAACCGTGTATAACCCTCAATCTGAAGGTTATTACATTAGAATATCATAATAATGTAAAATAAATAAATTTGTATTGATTAAGCAAATACAATACATACGCAACTATGTAATAGATCAAATTATTTGTAAAAAATCAGGAACTTCAATTCATACCATCAGAAACATCACAAATTTAAATGCATTAAGAAAATTGCGTACTCTTCCATATTTTAGTACACATAACTTTATTTAATGATGAACTGTACTAAAGCAATCGTTACATTGATTGCAAATTATACGGATTTACTAAGTGAATGTTGTTATTCCACTTACCTTCTGAGTAAATGGAATTGCTCGTAATGTTAAGGACGGTAGACTGAGAACAGAGCTTCAGTGTATTAAGTACATTTATGACTCAGTGCTTAGTAACTTGTGCAGTGATCAACATTCAAAATAGATGCATCTTTTTTCAAAATATGAACTTTTGTTCTGCCAAATATTCGGTGGATTACCTTTGAAGTACGTCACAGATCCAGATGGAATCACAAAACTTGGATTTTCCTTAACAGTATTGATCACGGGTTTCATTTTTACTGTTTTACAAGTGCTTCTTGTAGTATATTTTGTGTATGTGTACTTTGAACAAAATATATACTCTTACTCATCCGTACCAATTTTCGGCGTAACTATTCTGGTGATAATCTTCGATTTTACCTCTTCAACGGTAGTAACATGTATTTTGTTCACTGGTTATGTTAAAAAACATCGAATTTTAATAGTGTGTGGTAATACTCTTGGAGAGGCAGATCGCATTCTTCGACAGAATATACCTGAACGTAGCTCAGAAATTAAAGTATTTCTTATGTTCATCATAACTGCGTCGTTCATAATTATTGAACTTGTTGTTCGGTATATCAACTACAATGAAGACTCAATAATAACCACATCGCGCATCTTGTATCATGCCTTTTATGGTTCTACGTTGCTTCCGTACTTCAATGAATCTGCACTGTTGGTCCATTTCACCACAGTAGCACAAAATATTGCACAGCGATTTAAAGCCTTAAATGTAAAGATGAAGGAAATAGTCGTCAGGAAAAATGCTTTGACATGGAGGAACCAGAACCAGAATGATTTTAACACTGTTCCATTTGATGGTACCTATTTTAAATTATGTAACAAACATGTTAAACGTTGATAGAGGAATATGCTTCTTTTAATGCTAAGTCTCCTTATTTCATACAAGGAATCTCCTTTGGACGTTTTGTAACCCATTTCTTACGGTTATTTTTAAACAATAGGTGATATCACTTTCTATGATAAAACTATCATGATACCTATTTGAAAACCCTTATACATTATACAATAGTATATGTTAAACATATAGATAAGTGTATATATTTTATTATAAGAATAGGAATTATCTGGAAATATGCTTTATTTTATATCTTAATTAAGAAATCTCTAAAATCAATGTACCTTCGAAAGTTGTTTAATGCAATCACAGTCTTTTCCTATGGTATTTTGAAAATGTCTGCTTTCGTAAAAAAAAACTTGCTCCTTACCAAACTTATTTCCTTTTTTCAGAAATCACTAAAACAGTCATACTGTTTCAGGAAACATCACATTCACGTGTGACATGGAGACACTGATGAGCACTTACTGGCTTCTGTGTGACGCTGTGCATCATGCCAATGTCTTCTACAGCCATCAGCTGTTGGCCGTGATTTCCTTCTTGTTCGTCAACATCACGTGCAACCTCTACTATAGCTACCTAGAAGTTGGTGGCAACATATGGGATATGTGCAATCTGCTGTTGTGGTCTTCAGCTCAAATCCTGTACCTGGTGTGGGTGATTACTAGTTCTACTTCAGTATCTGAGTCGGTAACTATGCTTGCTTGTTAATTAAAGATTATGTACATAGTCTGGATGATTATTACTTCTACATAAGTCTCTGAGTAGGTAACTATGCTTGCTTGTTAGTTAAAACAGTACTGTATAAATTTCAAATACGCCATCATCCCACATCGAAATGTAATAATTATCTATAAGGGTATCTTATAAATAAAAATTGAAGACTAAATGTGTCGCTACACGCTGATATTGAAAAAGTTTAAACCGATTTACTAATTTTATTTATATTCGTAAAAATAAATAAAACGGGGGTTATAAAGATTGGTAGGTTTTCCATGACCAGTTTATAATTTTGAAAAACAATTGTAATATTCATCTTTCATAATACAAATGTAACCAACATTAAACAGCTATTGAGACTTAAATCTCCGTTCATGTTTAAACTGATGTTCGTCAAAGAGGCAAGAACGTTAGTTAACATTTTAATTTCTTAAAATATTAAATACAGCGTGGTTATTCAGTATTTAAGTGCTGATAGCAGAGAAAAGGTTAACATTAACTCATATTCCATATTCTGCTAATGACAAATAAAAAAACAATCTAATACATTAAAAATTCTTTGTTTAAAGTTTGATTTTGGGAACACTGTTATAAAACTCACTTTAATAAACAAACCTATGAATATTACCACATAAGATAATCAAAACTGGTTACCTACATCGACATTGTGTACGCCGAGTGTGATATATTTTTGGAATAACATGTAATTTGATTAAACAGAATGCATGGCTATTATATGAGGTTTTGAGTGCTTGGAACATTTCTGGTTCGAATGCATGAAATGCACACTAACGCCACAGCTCAGTGAGCCTTGTTGCCTCGATCAATAAATATAAGCATATGTTTCACAACCACACTTTAGTAAAGAAAACTGTTTGTTTCCAGCCAGTAATACTTAAATCCTTTTTCCTTTTAGCCACTGTAAAAATGCCATATAACAATGTCAAGATAGCAGTTTTGAGTACCTTAAGTGACGAACTTTGGACTGAAATTGTCAACAGCGGTTTAATGTTAGTTCAATTTGGAGTTGAAATATAAATACTAACAATTTTTTCTGCAATCTAAATATTCCAGATAACTTTTCTTATGTTTCTGTTTATAAAATCCTTCCTTGCACTTCAATGAATAGTTTACCAAAATATTTCGCAAAATTGGGTCAATCTTTTTCTAGATTAGTTCTTAGTAACGCGTTTTATAGATTTGTTTCTTAGAATATATACGTTACAATGTTTCCTTATAAGCAGATACGTCTCATTGATTGCTTTCCTATCATTCCTCTTTTACGTAATTTCAGGCCGACGAGGTGAGACCTTTAATATTAGAGTTTATCAACAGTGAGGACGACCTATCACATAAACAAGAGGTACTTTATTTTTATTATGTAATTGAAAATATTTAATTCTATACTAAGGTAAATTTTTCTTATGTGCAGACGAATAGTAAAAGTTGGCGACATCTTTAATTGCAGCTGAAAGTGAAATTCTTTTGAAATGAATTCCATACATATTACTATGCATTTTTCGACTATATAAGAACAATATATATGAGTAATACATTTTCGTAATTACTTTCCAAGCCATTGAAAACTAATGTCCTCTATTGTTGATTTCGTTGTGACAGTAAAATATACTTTCTAGCAATCAATACATACACACAGGCAATAATGAACAATGCCAAAGTGTTCGTCGAAAATATGGGTATAGTAATATTTATACGCCTGTTAGTGGAAGTTCTGTGTATATACATTTACGCATATAAAACAATACAACATATAATGATGATGTTTCCAAAGTGGTTATTGATTCGTCGGAAGAACTGTTGAAATAGTTTTGTAGAGTGTACCATATTATGCATTTTGATTATGATCGAGCGAATATTTAAGATATGATTACATGTTTCAGTTGGAAATGTTTTTACTGCGGTTAGAAACTTACAGACCAAGATTTATGGCTTTCGATATTTTTGAAGTCCACAACAAAACCCTGACTGCGGTGAGTTTTCTGTTCGGTGTTGTAATTTATTTATGCTGTAGGTTTGTGATTGGATATGCTGGTCAGAAAAATTAAGTGCTATGTGACATTCAATCACTGATGAATACAAGTTACTAAACTTTAATCAGGCCTAATGGGAACTGATTCATATTTTTTTGAAAAAAGGGAAAATATGGTATTTTAATGGTTTCTTTGCTTATACAGATGGCAGGACTGGTGATGACTTATCTGGTGATCCTAGTACAATTCCAAGAGGACCAGTCCTACTGAAATAAAATATCAAAGAAATAGTTCTACTTAAAAATCCATTTCAGTGAAACATCAGGCAGGATAACATATATCGAATCATAAATTATAAAATTCTTTTTTCAACTCAATTGGTAACACTAATTAATTGTAAATACAACTTCTCTGAAATCACTTTCAAACATTAAACGTTTATCGTAAAAGATTAACATGAGAAACAAACTGAAATTAAATATTTAAACTGATAGTGTCACATGAGTTTATATTTCCGTCCAATTGCTAAGTTTTATATAATGTGTTTTGTGTAATAAACTATGATATACAGAGACAAGATTGCTCCACCCTGTGTACAGTGGGTTTTTGTAATATTTCATAATCTGTTAGCAGATTTAAATGATGTTCAAAATAAAAACATCAACATAAATTGATGTTGAAGTTTTAAATAAGTTACCATAAACTGATTATCATAATCACTGTTATTATTTGTTGAAAGTTTTGATAGATTAACAATGTAATCTGAAAGGGTTTATGTGTTAACATGTTTTTCGGATTAAATTGTGTTACCACGGGATAAAGGTTATGATAAATGTAAAAAATTAAATTTACACTATGTGCAGAGTTTCTCAGTTTAATATTTACCGATTAAGTAAAGCCCGTGTCTGAGTTTACCAATACAATCATGTAGAAGATATAATTATTTAAAACCCGCGGTCTCTCACTAGTTACAGCAAACCCGTTAACAATTTTTTTTTTTCAGAAGAATCAACAAGACTCAAAAGTGACGTGTACAAACAATGTAAAGGTAACGGCAAATAACTAATCACAGTAAAAGTATTACGCAAAAGGCAATAAACGGTAACCAGGGTGTATGTTTATCAGTGTTCCGCTTTTGCCCTTGGAGGATCATCCTGCTTAGACATATAAGACAGACTCTTATCATTAAACTGAACTGTCTTATAGTAAATTTCCAGCTCCTTAGTAGCTCGTTGAAGCTCACCAATCTTTAATAACTTAAGAAGACAATGCCTTTTAAATAGTTTGATACTTTAAAGACCAAGAAATATGTGCCTCGTAGCATATTATCACTAATCCTTTCTGGAGACCATATATCCACAAAACCCTAATAATACTTATTCTTATACTTTCCTTGTTAATACAATTTTAATGCAATTATTAAATGATGGTTCTAGATCCGTTATTACCAGCTGATTAAACAGTTTATTAGGTATTATTATAGGAATAGTACCAGATGGTAAGATAGGTCCTGTTAAAATTCAATTATTATGAAAGTTAATAGAATCTGAATAAATAAGTAATAATACATCAGCTTATTATCGACTAATGACTAATTCCTGTTTTAAAACGATTTTAGTTCAGTTCATAGGAAGTACATTTAAACATAAAGAGTCACTAGTCCATTATTTCAGGTACACTTTTCAAATTTACATTTGAAGTTATATTATCCCTTATACTTCCCGCAGATGAGGTAAAATTCATGACACGTAGATATTGGTTGAGATAAATAAAATGCAATCGGAAAGACACGCAAAACCTTTCCATATGAAGGTGTCACGTGACTCACTTTATAAAATCAACTGTTTGTGAATAAACGAAGTTATAAGAAAAGTAACTTACTTACTTATGTTCTCATTGGTAGTTACTAGGATTCATACAATTAAGCAAGGGATATTTTTATGCAATCAAAGTAGTTGTGTCTTTGGTGTTGAAAAATAAAAATGTAAAACTGCTTCGCATTACCCAACAAAATAAATCATATACAATTTACTTAATATTGTTATACTGCATAGAGTACGTTCTCACCCACTATATTGTTTTATATTTTTCTGAGTCAATAACTCTGTTTGTTGTGTATAAAAACTTTTTTAGTAGTTAAGTTTAAATGTTAACAATTACTAATCATTAATTTCTTCATAAAATCGCATTTAACTATGTTTTGTTCGTATTTTTACAGTCAAACTGAGCTGACTGGACATTGCCAAATATTTTTTTTTAATATAATTTAATAAAATGTGCTTGTATCCTTTGTTACATAATTGCTCTAGACTGCTGTCAAGTCCCTAAAGGCGTTGTATTGCATTGTCATATAATAATCTTAATATAAATAGCATATTCTTAAATTACAACGTTTTTGTGTATAAGTTAATAGTGTACGAATTTAATGCATAACTAAACTTTAATATAAAAAGAACTCATATTATTATTATTATTATTGAATGAGCACGTCAACTACGAGCAATCATTATTACATTTCCGATGAAAAGCTCGTAACTCTTAGAAACCTTACCAACCGTATTTTGTTACTGGGTTATTTAGCATGAAATATCCTGCACAGTACATATGTTACATGGATTGGCAGCAAGAGGGATATATGTTACTGAAATCTTACATCGTATATGGTTATCAGCCTGTGATTACCTTAGCGATTAGGCTTGTCATTTGCCAACTTTGCATTCAGGTAATTAGTGTTCCCGTATACACGTTGTATTACTATACGAGTATGTAGGTTTGTTTATGTATTTCATGTTAAACCCCCATTTTATTCAGTTAAATATTTCATTTGATTTCTAATACATATTTGGTACATTTATCGGTAAATACGATTTATTCCTTCGAATAGTTATATTAATCGAGTGCAATATATATTAGTGTTTATTCTTATCTAAGATTAAATCATTGTTTGAGGTTCGGTTTTAAAAATGAGGGACATCATTCACTGATATAGGTGATAATGTTTTAAATAATAAACAATTCGTTAAAGAATAAAGTCTTATAAAATTACACGTATAGACAATTCTTACAAGACAAGCAACTATACTGTTTTGTCTGATTACTAGGATAGTAATTTATACCTAAGCTTTAATATCCTTGTATTATGATACTGCAGTTGTGTAAATTCAGTTGTTATTAGTATTTACCTGTAAAATGTATTTTTCTTTCACGCACAATAGAAATAAACAAGAGTATGGACAATGAGCTGGCACGTAAAACTGAACACCCCGTAATAACACAATACATGCAATTATTAACATATTTCACACAATGTTACTTTCTACTGAATTGCCTTTACTAATGTTTTAGCTAAGTAAAAATCTAAGTAATACAGCATAGAGTAGAATGTGAAAACCTGAGCAGCAGATGGTCTGTGTAGGCGGTAACAGCTGAAAGCACAACTTGACTTTGACACCAAAGCCATTGAGCACTCCTGCTTTGTTATCATCGTTATCTGGTATCGAGCATTTTAGTGTACGGATTATAAAATCAAGTAATTTTGAAATTTTTGAAAAGAACGTTATTTTATATTTTTTTACGAATTAGTAGTTTACGTAGAGTAAAGTTTCTGTATGTTCCACAGAGATCTTAAATAGCACAGATAATATTCCTAAAATTTGTTTATTAAAATTTGTCCAATTCGAAACTAAATTTAAATAATAATGAACAAACTTCTGAAAATTTAACTATCCTCACCTGTATTTGTCAGCTGGTAAACAAAAATAAAACTATCAAAGTAGTGTTGGTTTAACAACCTAACTGAAAATGGTTCTCCACAGTGAGGCTGTGATATTACGAAAACAATATTACTGTTAATATTTTATATGGTGCGAATCGGAAATTTAGGTAATAGCCATGATACCATGTAACCAAGGTGATAATGTATATCAGATTACAGTTTTCGTAACTTAATATTGATTTATAATAATTTTGTAATGACTACTTCAAATAATTCGTTGCGAAGAACGGCACAACTAAAATTACAGCATGATGCTGCAAAAATTGAAGTTAGATCGCTTCACTTGAAGGCCAGTAGTTAAAATAAAACCATCTTACAAAATGACAATTTTTGTCAGTTAATTCTGAAGGGACGGTTAGTTCCTTTTAGTACTTGTTCTAATAACTAGCTATAATCTATGATTGGGTAAGTTTACACAAAATAGTGTTTGTTGACCGCGCAATCTCCCACAAAACGACATGCCACTTCTCTTGACGTATCTGTAGGAGAGCATCACGTTGTAATTTTAATATTGCCGTTCTTCACAACGAATTATTTAAAATAGTCATTACAAAAGTATTATAAATCAAAATTAAGTTACGACAGCTGTAATATTATATACATTATCACCTTAGTTACATGTTACCATGGCTATTACCTAAATTTCCGATTCGCACCATGTAAAATATTAACAGTAATATTGTTTTCGTAATATCACAGCCTCTGGTAAATAAAGGATCTTTACTTGATTCTTCCATGGATTCCATAAAACATAAATGTCAGACTATTATTTTACAAATGATAAATCTGTAAAACAACTTTTAAACCAACACTTGTATTTCAGTTATAGACAAAGTTTTAAATCTGAAAAAAATTATTCATTGAGGTATATTTTAATTTCACGTAAGTGTTTTATTAAATATCAAAAGAATAAAGAAAACTACTTTCAATGAAAACGGCTCTGACCTTTTCGTTAATTCGCCAACAGTAATATTTCTCTTTCTGTTTAGTTCAGTTGCTTTAAAAATTAAACACAAGGTTTTAATTTCGTATTTTTTATTTTATTAAATACTTTAAAAGCGTTCGGAATATTTATGAGATTTTATATCAGGCCTTATCTAGACCGTTTGCACTAAGTAGCCTATATGTATAATATGTAATAATCTAATACGCGAATAGAAGAGATATATTCTGAGAATATGTATTTGTATTGCAACATTGTATGTTGGCACATGAATTAAATATTATTATAAGCTCTGTTTAAGAATATCATTGTCAGACATTATAAAGTTCTTTTTCATGTTCTATATCATAAAAGGTTCATCATTATCTTCGTGTGTTCATGTGCATGGAGGTGATACAGAACAAATTTGTTATAATACCTAATTTAAGCGTGTAATAACAGTCTGGTATTATTCGTTAATTTTATCCTACTTTGTAGTTGTGTATCCACCTGAGGAAGGTATGAGATTGGATATATCGAAAATAGTGTTACTGATTTCTTGTACCACTGAACAATTGCAAATGTCCCGGAAATTATGTTTCCTTCACAAATATTGAATCTAGGAAATGTATCTAATATATGACCGATGGTTTGTGGTGGCGATGTGGGTCAGGAAATCAATAGAGTTGAATATCGGTTTATTGCCCGCTACTAGAAAGTAAACTAATTGCTGAGGCCGGCAAAAACCAAGCTGTTACTCATTGTGTTGTTTACTTCCGTTCGGTCTTTACTTCTGTTTGAGCATGAAATGTTTGGGAGCGCCAAAGAAATTACAAAGTAAAATCATTATATATTTGCTTGTGTCTTTTCTAATCTGACCTGGTAGCTTATTTCAGGTACAGTAAAATCCATTGAAATTTTTATAAATGTACTTTAACATTTTTAAACAAATCATTAAGTCACTTTAGACACCTATATTTCAATCACAATAAAGACTTCGAGCACTGTGCACAAATAAACTTGTTCTCTAACTTCACATCGCCCTCTTTTTTTATCCGATTAAGAAACAAACAGTCGTTAAATTGGCCCTCAGTTGATTCTTTGCAGCATTGCATTTTGCTGATTTGTAGTCTATAAAACGTAAATTGCAGCTTTGTTGCAGCCCTAAGCCTATAAAAGTTCACGTATCCGCAGTTTCTCTTTCGGAGGCGCTGTCCCAGTGAATTCTGACTCAGTAAGCCTACAGAGCGTTCCATAAAAACTAATGTAGAATATTTTTATCATAAAAAAGTTACATATTTGTTCTAGAAGAACATGACAGGTGAGCTATAACATCATCTACAATCTACATGGTTATCTGTAAAGTTTCTTCCTAAAAGTTCTATACATTAATATAATAATTATTTTGTATTAATTATCATAATTTATAATTATGATTATTAATCATATTAAATGGTATTTACAAAAAATTAGAACAATTTTAGTATAAAAACGTGTGTAAACTAATACGACACAGCAATTATCTGTATAATGTTCCATTGCCTTGTGTCTACAACAGATAGATCATGGAATCCCCCGTCTTGCCTAATCTATCCTGTGAAGGCGCTATTAACTGCAACTGTGCTCAGATCAATGTGTGGCTTTTTATTATGAACTTTATATGTTAAGTCTGTGATAAATATGGAATTTTAATCTAGCATAAGAATTAATCCCCTACCTTTTATTCAAATTCCGTTAAACGTGTTATATAAACTCAATCACAGTTTCTTTTTAATATTCTTCTTTACCATAAATCTGTAGGGTCACGAGTTTCAGTATTTGCAAATACAAGTTTTCCATTACATCATTACATATGGAGAGACCCGGCCGCCCCACGCTTTTATGCGTTTGACTTCGGATCTGAGTTAGTGATAGCGCATGTTCAAATACTATCTGGACCGTTACACTTTTTGTCAGTGAATACAGGGAATTGTAGTTTTTAGAAAATGTTATAGTTCGCCTGTCATGTTCTGTTAGGTCAATGATGTTACTTTTTGGTGATAAAAATATTCTACATTAGTTTTTATGAAACGCTCTGTAAACTTACCGAGTCATAATTCACTAGGACAGCGCCACCGAAAGAGAAACTGCGGATACGTTAACTTTTATAGGCTTTAGGTTGCGACAAAGCTGCTATTTAAGTTTTATAGACTACAAATCAGCAAAATGCAATGATGCAAAGAATCAACTGAGGACCAATTTAACGATTGTTAGTTTCTTAATCGGATGAAAATGATGAGGGCGATGTGAAGTTAGAGAACAAGCTTATTTATTCACAGTGCTCGAAGTCATGATTGTGATTGAAATATACGTGTCAAAGGGACTTCATGAATTGTTCAAAATGTTTTAAGTAAATTTATACAAATTTCAATGGACTTTACCATACCTGAAATAAATTACCAGGTCAGATTAGAAAAGACACAAGCAAATAAATACTGATTTTATTTTTAAATTTCTTTGCCGCTCCTAAACATTTCATTCTCAAACAGAAGTAAAGACCGGATGAATTAAACAACATAATGAGTAAAAGCTTGGTTTTTTGCCGGCCTCAGCAATTAGTTTACTGTTTACTAGCGGGCAATAAAGCGATATTCAAATCCATTGATTTCCTGACCCACATCACCACCACAAACCATCGGTCATATATTAGATACATTTCCTTAGATTCAATATTTGTGAAGTAAACATAATTTCCGGGACATTTGCAATTGTTCATTGGTACAAGAAATCAGTAACACTATTTTCGATATATGCAATCTCACCTCTTCCTCAGGTGGATACACAACTATAAAGTAGGTTAAAAATTAGCAAATAATACCAGAGCGTTGTGACATCATAAATCAGGAATTATAACAAATATGTTCTATATCACCTTCATGCACTTGAACGCACGAAAATAATGATGATATATTTTATGATAAAGAACATGAAAGAGAACTCTATAAAGTCTGACAATAATATTCATAAACAGAGCTGATAATAATATTTAATTCATGTGCCAACATACAATGTTGCAAAACAAATATATATTTTCAGAAAATATGTATTGTATTCGGGTATTAGATTGTTACGTATTATACACATAGGTTACTTTGTGCAAACGGTCTACTTAGGGTCTGACATAAAATAAAATGAAATTTTGGAATATGGAGTTAATAAATATCGTTAGTCTTATATACTGCTTTAGTAATAAAAATAGACTAAATCAATAAACTAAACTAAATCGACAAAATAAATATAAATAATAGTCTTACATCGATAGTAAGTTCTTTCACCAGTTAAATTTGACAGTTTGAGAAAAGTTAAATTATTAAACAGTTTTTATAATTCTATCTTAGTAATATCTAGTTTAAAATGCATTTTTTTACGATATAAAACATTAGAAGGGTTAGATTGGTTTTAAAAGAACATACGAAACTTCTAAAATAGACTTGTATGACGTTTCAGAGGTGACTGTTGTTTGAGTTGACAGAAGCGGTGTAAGTTTACAACTCAGTTATGTGACTCACAAACTGGATTTTCTGCAACACATTTACGACAGACGTGTGTCCTGTGTTAGTATTCTTCTGAAGAATACGCGGTACACACTTACTCCATTCATAAAGTTGAGATTTTTCTTTATTCTTAAATTAAATATAAGAGACCAATAAAGTACATATTCATAATTTGTATTAATTTTACTGTAACTTTACTTCCCAAAGATAAAAATCCCGGACTGAGCAATAAACAGCTTCAGTTCCCATAGCACCAGTTGTAGGTGAGTATTACATAACTACACCTGTTCATAACTAAATTGAATGTGGTCCGGGAGTTTTTACACCTTGACTAGAGACAATCATACATGCTGACATAGAATGCTTCTTCAGAATGGTAGCTTGCCAAGTCATCTCTTAAGGCTTCTTCTTTCCCTGACTGGCTAATCTAGGTTCATTACTACCTGATCTCCTATATGGGCTTATGTTTTAAACTCTTTCAGCTATATCATACTGATTGTACGGCAGAAAAGAGAACACTGAATAATGCGAATGAATAAACTCGTGTTCAAGAAGTACACACGCTATTACGTGACCAAAATACATTATATGTTAGAAACAGATTACTACGGTCGGAAGTAAACACTTTTTGAGTGAAGTAGAATTTTCGAACTAATTGATCAGGGCAACATAAAAAAGTTACTAGCCCACGATGTACAACTTAGATCGTGAGATTTCTAGAGTCGGAAGTAAAGTGGCAATGATTACAGAAAGCTTCTCAGACCGAGTATGTATATATTTTTTGTTCGTGAAAAAGGAAACTTTACTATGGAGTATGCGTAATACATCTAAACCAAATATAATTCTACACAAGCTAAATCACAAATAAGAGCCATTGGAAACTGTGATTACTTTTTGAAACTCTTAAGAATTAACACTAAAATAAGACGTACAACAAATACGTCTAATTCTGATTATAAATAATTGTAGGGCACAGTCATACATCGTATGTACTTCCAGTAATATTACTATGGCATTAGTATTTCTCCACTGTGCACTTAAGTGTACTGAATTATGCCTATTTCATTTGTACTCAGAAACATTGGTTCACTCTCCGACTTCAGGGTCTAAAATCATTGCTATTTAATCATAAACTTTAGATATTCTGAAATTTATCAGCAGGTTAGAATAGACTTCAGTGAAAATCAACCAATTTAGGAGTGTTTTTGATGTGTGTATTACGTATCTTTTATTCAATATAAAATCACGTGCACATCCGTAAGTAACTAATAGTCTCCGTATATAAAAAACAAAGCACTCACTATATTATTCTCCAGCTTCCCAATACCACAGTAACTTGGAATTTGTCACACGTAAGCATAATGAATTAAAATCAAAGCATTTTCTAAAAGGTCAAACAATCATTGGGGTTAAAATGGGGTTGAAACCATTAGAAGAACTATATTTTTTTTTCAAGTGCTCAATGTCGTAGAAAGATGAAATTTTACACTCACATGTATTATGCTCTCCTTAGAGAAATAAAATACTTTTCATGGTGATCATTCACGGATAGGACTAGAAAGCGTTGCAACCTCTAAAAAGCATATTTTGCTTCTCAACTTTTCGATGGCTTAGATTGATTGAATTTAATTACAATACGTGCGACTAAATCTCTCAGATGATAATGTAAAGAATACTAATCCTGAATACTACTTCATGAATATTAATCCTGTAACTACTGTAATAGAGTTGCGATCCTTAGAAGAGCTGTATTTTGTTTTTAAATTCGCGTTGCCTTCGAAAAATGGAATTCAATATGCAATACAATTATGTATGAACTCAACAGACTAGGAGAACCTGAAATTCTTTTTATAGTATTTGATGCTTTTTGACAGAAGAAGAATTTCCAGACCTAAGTCTTTATATTTTGTAAACCGGGTTACAATGCAATCGCTACTACGGCATCAGAATTTTCTTGGACTAGAAGTCAATTACAATGACTGGATGTAGATGCTTTATGACCAAAGTAGTATACACCTTAGATGTCACATTTTCGAATTAATTTATATCAAATAATATGTAACGATAAGTTAAGGATAAGGTTATCAATGTTATGTAATGTATAACATTAAGGCAAATGGCTCTTAAAATTTATTTAAGATATAACAAACATTTTTCCTGTGATTATAACAATTTGACTTTTTATGTTACCTTATAAGAACTACTGTATATAGAAAATAATAAACCTCGTTATACAAAACTTGCAAATATCCAGTGGCATCGCAGTTTGACGGGGTTAGTTTTCATTATTAGCAATGTCAGTTTGGTTAGTTAGCCATTGTTTAGTTAATAGGCTATCCTATCTGAGGCTTTCCTATAATAAGTGATCAAACAGTGGGTAACCCCATTATTGTTGTATATATGTTGAGGTATGACCCGGGTTGTTCGCATACCGTATTGTTGTTGCATTACTACGTGACAAAAGGTTTATTTCGTTACAAAAACTAACAATGTTCTGTATGTAAATATTATATTATACAATGTCTGAATTGAGAAGTAAGTATATCACAACACAGTATTCCGACATGTTAGTAAAAACTGCTGCATACGTCATCGGGGATAGCGGACAAATTGGATATGTTCAAATATTTTTACGTCTAAGTTAGCTGTGACAAGGTAAAACTTCAAGGAACGCTGCAAGGCTTGTTCTTACACAACAAATGTTACATTTTTATTTAAATGGCTGATCGTAATACAATCTTATCACTCATAATAGCTGAAAATTGGAATATTTTCTATATCATCACCTACTCAGGAGTATTTTGAATTTCATTATCCGTTAGTAGAATCAAAATTGAAAATCTGAAAGATATCTTAAGTGGACTTAGGAATCGAGGTAACCATCTTGCTCAGTAACTGATTACTAATGATCGTACTGATGTATTTCAATAGGTGAAATCACTAACTCAATTATGTCATTTTTTACACTATCTTAAAACTTCTATTACATGATGTTTCTTACAGAGCTCTTCATTATTTTGTATGCTTCACGAAATACGACTTATCAATAACAATATATTGGGTTGTACAATGTTACTATTACTATTTTTAATTATTTAAATTAGGTAAAGTATAACATAAAATCAGCAATGATGAAACGGTAAACTAAACAAGATAGGACCATGCTTTATGTGTTAGTTCTCCTTCTCATTTTATCCTGACGAGTCAACGGTTACATTTTGATACATTAATTTATACTCACCATGTACAACGGTTTTATACACAACGTTGCAGTTTGAAGTGCTGCTGGTTAGCCCTCCGTAACCGAACAAAGCGCCTATTGAATGATAAGCTGTACGATAAACATGGAGCTCAGCCATTATTATGTGGATGCAATAGAAACGGCCATATTACAAAATTTAACCCTTGAGACGCACAAATTTATATCATACATTTTGAAACTAATAACAAATAATATACGTAGTGTACTGGACTCAGGGTGGAAAATTAAGTCCCTGTGCAGCTGGATGTATTGTGAACGGATTCAGATATCAATGTAAAATCTTCATCACACCTATTAAAATACTTTGTAGAGCTGTTTACTAGTTTGTAAATTTCTTATCCCCACATCCAATGAAATGCAATTATGGGGGAAACTTTTAAGTTGCATCCCCAATCGTGTGACTTATCGTTTGAAAACTATCCACTATTAAACATAATGCCACTTAGAAAACATCGCTACGACTTTCCATATAAACTTTATGAGCGATTACACCATTAACATGGCTGAACATAACGTTTTACATCAAAAGTTTCAATAGAAATGGGTGAGCTGTTTAATGTTAAATCTCTAGAACATCTTTCACATTACTTTTTCCACTGTCTTAAGTGAGTAATAAGCTTTCTCTTCCGCTCAATCTTTGTCAAGGGTGTAAGGATTAAGAGGTTTTATTGAATACTTTCCTATCTTGGGTCATATCATTATTAAGGTCTGTTTCATAGGAAATGTTATCTCAGTATAGGTTGTTTACTATAGTATAATATAGTACCAGGAAGTGTTGGACCTTTTCGCTTTATTCACTTCCAATAGTCTTTTAAAGGTTAGCTTACAAATGAGACGATTTTATAACATATACAATTTTAATTAACACACGTACATACACAACGATTAAACTGGTCTCAGAAGCTGTGGTCAAAGGTCTGTATGTACACCAGTGATTTTTGTTACGAGATTTTATCTAACCCCGAGAACTCTCAATGGTGTTAGTATAAGCTGAAGTGTTAGGATCCCCTAAATTAAGTGAATAGTTTACTGCTATATGATGGTAGTTTTCGTTAAGGCAACGGTAAGGGCGCCAAGAACTTATCGTTGTGGCCACAGCGACATCTTCAATAATAATTTAAAAACAATGTGAGATCTGATCTATCGGGATCAGAAATAAAAACCAGTATTGTTTTCCTACAAATAACTTTAACCCCCATTGGTATGACAACAACTTACCTCTATCGTACTTACCTTTAGTGAAACCGACCGTTGTTCTCGGTAAACGATAAGCGTTAAAACGACAGAACTCTAAAGTATTTAATGAAATACAAAATATGAAGTTAAAACATTTGAGGTATATTTTTACAAGCAACTGAACATGTAATGAATGGTGGTTAGTAAACAGAAATCAAAACAATTACTCGTGGTTAATTTACGGAAAAGGTCCGTGTGATTTGTGATTGAAACAGGTTTCTTTGTTATTTATTTATTAAAAAATTATTTACGTTAAATTAAAATATACCTAAGTGAATAAATTTTACAGATTTTTACCTTTTTCTTTTACTCAAATATACCAGTCTTTCAAGAAATACAAGTGTCGGCTTAAACGTTGTTTTATAGATTTAACGTTTGTGAAATCATAGTCTGACATTTATGTTTGGTGTAAATGAGTGGTTGTTTGATGGAAACCATGGAAGAATCAAAGCCCCTTTATTTACCAGAGGCTACCATCTATAGATAAGAGAAGAGAAATATCGTGTCGTTGAGTGGGAGAGAGTGCGCGGTCAACAAACACTTTCTTCTTCCTTGTTTGAGTCAAGTTTAGGATATAATAAGTTTTAATACTGCACACGAATAACATATAATATGTGTTCAAAGTTATCACAATTTTATTAATTACCTTTAATATTGAATGTTGTAAATTATTCTAACAACATATGACGCATCCATAATAAGATGAAAATAATATGAATTAAGAGTCGTCTGATTATTCAAGATTATCCACTATTAGTATTTTTTATGTTTTATCATTTAATAAATTCTAGATCTTTCATATATTTTTTCAATTTTATTCAGTTTGTCTTTTGTACACTCAAAAAGATTTTTCTTCGACAAGTTGACTTCTATAGCATATGCTGAGTACCCAAAGCGGTTTTGTATATTTTTTTAATAACTGGCTCAAAGACATTTATTTAAATATTTTTAATATTTCAAATATTTAAATAGCAGAGATAGGGAGCATATTGAAAATGTACTGTCTCGTATTCAATAATTATACAAGCGTCACTATAAATAATCCTTTCATATTTAATCGAATTTGGATTTGAATTGCCAAAATTTAACTTCCGTAATGTATAATTTACAATAAATGCGGTAATAAATTATTAGACTTAGCATAACACATTAATTCGTATACAAAGACAATAACTTACTTATTGACAGTATGCACCGGTATCGAGCTCGTACATTAGTGATATAGAGAATACCAAATATTACATTCATATTTAATAGTCGGCATGTAATGGATTCGATGTATCCGAATCATATATTACTGCACTTACATTTGTAGGTATTATTACGGAATAAACTCCTATCAAAATGTTAGTTCAAGTCACTAAATTGAATGATTTACGATACGTGTTAATATATGATAACATTGAACAGTTTGATATCATACATTATAATATTCGTTTATTGATATTAAAGCTAAAATAGCAGTAAAATATAATCTAAGAGACTGACAAATGCGGTAATTAGTTATAAATTAAATGAATGAAGCAGAAATAAAGTGGCTCTAAATGACGAATTCTCGTCTCGTTTTCAGTTATTTTGTCAGAGATAAAAGCCATTTGTAACTAATGTTTGAGTTTCATTACAATACTATCATTGAAGTGTGGATGTTATGGTAAACAATAGTGTACATGGTATCGTGAGTAAACAATATATGCGTTAGTAAATTTACTATGAATTTAATATTGTAGAAAAACTTTGTTCTACACTTTAAGGTAGTTATCAATAATTTAGAATCGCAACGAGTCAATAAAGGGCATTAGGCTGCCATAGCCTGTCCGTTTGATTGTTTAATACTCCTTCTTATCATAGGTTTTATATTGTGATTTTTAACTCGTTTTTGCTGGGGCACCACCGACCCGAGGTTCACGATGAAGGCCGATGGCATTACTTTCATGAAGTTAACCCACCTTCCAAAAAATCATTATTGATAAAAACTCTGGATTTGAACTCTTTATTTATTACAATACATTTGAATACCATTATTTTAAGACAGGTTAAATTTACATCTACTTTTAAAATATAAATTCTTTTAATCCGTTTCTTTTAAATGAAAGTCTGGGTCTGAATACTAGACATCGTCCAGTGTTTGCGTACATGTTTCTTAAAGTTTGTTCATTGCTTGAATTCACTACTGATGGGCTCATCTTTATAGTGCTATGAAATTTACTGTTATATTGACGTAGAAGCTTCTGTAAATGTGAAACCCATCTAAAAGAGTTTTGAATTTCAAAGTGCACTTTCATTTTTTCATTGAGAGTTCTATGGAAACGCTCTATAATGGCACTTTTTTCCTCATTTTCAGTATGGTATAACTTTATTTGATTTTTGTGTAAAAACTCTCTAAATTCCTTATTAACAAATTCTCGTCCTTTATCCGTGTGAAGAAGGTTCGGGGGTTTGTGACCAACCAATTTCGCTCTTCTTAATATTTTACCAAACGATTTAGTAACCTCTTGTGAGCTTTTAGTTTTTAATGGTTCTGACCACGCATATTTTGAAAACGTATCAATTACATTAAGTATGTATCTGAATCCATCATTTTCCTTTGAAAACCTAATCATTACAACAAGGTCTGCAGCCCACAAATCATCAATACCCAAAGTTACAATTTTTCTCTTAGGGAATCGCTTAACCACAGGTTTATGAACCTCTAATGCTCGAAGCAGGATTTCTTTCCGACTTTTCTGCTTCATTAATTCCTGATACTATCCACAATACACTTACAGTATACCAAAACTAGTAATTTATAAGGTGCGGTGTCTCGCGGGCGCGGCGGTGACTGGACAGTGACGAGGCGCGTAACGATTGTTTGTATACTTATAGAAACAACACGCGGTGTCTCACACAGCGCGGTAGTGGTGACGGTTCAGCAGTCGCGCGGCGCGGTGCTGACGAGGCGCGTGCCAATTGCTTGGCGGTGACGGTTCAACAGTCGCGCCGCGGTGCTGACGAGGCGCGTGCCGATTGCTTGCATACTTACAGTAACAACGCGTGGTGTCTGCGCGGTGGCGGGACAGCGATGACATGTGTGGTGATTCGCGCGGCGCGGTTCTGACCACCCATACTCACACTCTTAGTCGCTCTCTAAAAATTCTGTCCCAGATTCGGTCTCACACGGTTCGATGACATGCGTGGTGATTCACGCGGCGCGGTTCTGACCACCCGTACTCACACTCTTAGTCGCTCTCTAAAAAATTCTGTCCCAGATTCGGTCTCACACGGTTTGTCCCAGAACCGGTCTCGGGTGCGTTGTCCCAGGAACGGCCAAAGTATACTACTGCCCGACACATTGCTGGACGTTATGGCAGTTGCTGACCCGGATCGCGTTGTGCATCATGGACAATACCCTGCCCCTGGCCTTTCTCGACATGACCTCATCTTCTGTGTTTACAGACTATCCATTCCTAAGGCGTGCCCCAAATTCGTATCCTTCAGAAATTACAAATATATTGATTCAGATGCTCTTCTCAATGATGCGTGGGCTTTACCTTGGAATGAGGTAATTCTAGCCCCTACTGTTGATCTTATGGTCAATAAATTTAGCTCTTTTGTTTCTTCACTTTGTGACCAGCACGCTCCACTGGTGACAAGGAGGGTTACTAGGCGGCCAGCTCCCTGGATCACAGATGATATACGTAATTTGCAGGCTCAAAGAGATTCTGCATTTCGTAAAGCAAAACGTACTAAGTCACCTTCTGATTGGCTAATATATAAAAGACTAAGGAACAGAGTCAAGCAACAATTTCGCAATGCCAAAATAAGATTTTACTATCTACAATTTTCTGTTCAACAATCAACAAAATCGTTATGGAAAAAAGTGAAAGAGCTTGGCATAGGTAAAGTTAACTCTGATAAGCCTATCTCAATTGATCTAAATATAATCAATAACTACTTTGTGGATATCCCTATTGATCTATCCGGGGCCCGTGATTATACCAATGAGTTGAGTGTTGTTCCACTTAATCGTGCTCGGCATCAGTTCTCTTTTGCTAGTGTGACTGAGACTGACGTTATGAGTGCGATCTTGAGAATTTCTAGTAACGCAGTTGGAGCCGATAAAATACCTATGAAATTGTTGAGATATATTCTTCCCGTAGTAGTTCCTATTATTACAAATATTTTTAACAGATCTCTTTCTTCTTCAATATTTCCGTCTGTTTGGAAACTCGCTATTGTTCGCCCACTTCAAAAATGTTCATGCCCTGCTGACCCCTCAGACTTCAGACCTATTAGCATTCTATCAGCTTTATCTAAATGCCTTGAGAGAGTGGTGCATCAACAAGTATGTTTCTTTCTCGAATCCAATAAACTTTTGTCCAACTTTCAATCAGGATTTCGTACTAATCACAGTACAACGAGTGCTCTTTTTAAAAATCACTGAAGATATACGTTCGGCAATGGACAAAAGGCTTGTTACTATTTTATTAACGCTTTTTGATTTTTCTAAGGCTTTTGACTACGTTTACCACCCATTGCTTCTTTTGAAATTGTCTAAAATCGGATTCTCTGATGGCTGTGTGGAGTGGTTTAGGTCGTATCTGTCAGATCGTCAGCAGTGTGTTAGGTCTAACGACAAAGACTCCTACTGGAAACCTGTGAATCGAGGGGTGCCACAGGGCTCTGTCCTTGGCCCTCTTCTTTTTTCAATTTACATCGACGATTTGACTGCTATGATCAAACACTCATTTTTTCACCTGTATGCCGACGATTTACAAATTTACAACCACTTTTCCATTTCGAACTATCTAAACATTGTTGCTGACATGAACACTGACATTGACGCTATTGCAACGTGGGCCTTCAAACACGGACTGAAACTTAACGAAAGCAAGACTCAAACTATTCTTATTGGAACTTCCAGACTTCTGAGCGGTATCGACTTGAACAACACTCCTACACTCATTTTGAACGGTCATCCTCTTTCATACAGTGACAAGGTCAAAAATCTTGGACTGACTATTACAAAAACTCTTAGTTGGGCCAATAATGTTACTGAGACTTGTGGCAGGGTGTTTGCTGGTATTCATAGTCTTAAGCAATTTGCTATTTATTTACCTTTGAATTTGAAAGTAATGCTAGTGAAGACCCTGATTTTCTGCCATTTCAATTACTGTAGCGAAGTTATAAATGACATGACGGTTGAGCTTTCGGACAGATTACAACGTGCTCAAAATTATTGTGTTCGCTTTATCTTCAACCTCAGACGATATGACCATATAACACCCTTCATCAATCGGTTACATCTGTTAAAGTTGAATCTACTCCGTCAGTTCCACATTCTCAGCATGTTACATTCTATTTTGTATAACGATCATTCCCCTTCCTATCTGTCTGAACGCTTTTCTTTCATTTCTGAAACAAGCAATTGGAATACTCGACGTGGAGCCTCTCTGTTATCTATTCCTGTTCATAGATCCTCTATTTACAGTAAATCATTCACAGTCTCTGCTTGTCGACTTTGGAATAATCTCCCGGATCATATTAGAGGTATTCGTAGTCGGGAACGGTTTCGGGGGGTGCTTAGGGACCATCTGTTTTGGGCCTCTTCGGGTTGACGATATCGTGGCATAGGGTATGGGACGATGGCTTTGTATGAATGGTGATGGATGAATGTCTGTTAAATTCCTTGTAAGTTTTATTCTATGTATTTATTTTTAGTTTCATAGAAAACCTTTGTTTCATTTTATTACTTTATATAAATAGATATTATAATTTTCGATTGTAAAATAGTAATGTAAACTGTATTGTGGCTCTTATTTTACAGTAATAGTAGAGTTTATTAATTTATGGTTAGGTGTAAGAGAGGACTTAATAGTCCTAACCTCGCCAATTGAATATGTTTTACGTTGTATTCAATAAAGTCATTTTTCATTTCATTTCATTTCATTTCATCAAATCCCAATCTCACCGCTGCTTCTGCTGAAATTTTGAAGAATTCTTAAAAATTGTGGAATTCCAACTTAACAGGCAGATAGTATATCCTCAGTACCTCACACACATTCCGAGTATCACAGTGCAGGGTTACACCATCCCAGGAGCCGGCGGTGCTGCAAGACTCATAGGTCAATGGAATCAATGAGAATTAGAATTTCCTTGTCGCCTATAGTCTAGGTGTTTCCTTGCGTCCTCATAGTAATCTTACGGTTCGGAACGAAAATGAGGATTGAGCTCACAGTTATATTTCTCAAGTTTCCATGTTATGGAGTAGACAGGTGAGGTCAAGACTTCTGGAAGTGGTGAATGGGCACTGCACTCTTTTCTATGTGCTGGTAGTAATGACCAGTCACGGCCTCTTCATACAAAGTTCTTTTGGGTCGTCCCTGTAAGGCAAGCAACAGTAGTCTACTTTGAAAGGCATTTTGTCTAGCAATCTTGTTTAATTGCCAGGGAACACTAAATTTGGAAACTTTCTTCTTGTACTAAGAACACTAGCTATCGGAGAGGCTTTGAGGAAAATTAAATATCTCGACCGAGATGACAACATTCCTATCGTGATCCTGGGGGATCTGCAGTATATTCTGCAGGAGAAGGACCATGTGGTGGAGCACTCAATTGGGACCTTGATCAAGGTTGGCCAAGATTACTATGAGGACGCAAGGAAACACCTAGACTATAGGCGACAAGGAAATTCTAATTCTCATTGATTACATTGACCTATGAGTCTTGTAGCACCGCCGGCTCCTGGGATGGTGTAACCCTGCACTGTGATACTCGGAATGTGTGTGAGGTACTGAGGATATACTATCTGCCTGTTAAGTTGGAAATCCAGATTGCTTAATAATTCTTCAAAAGTTCAGCAGAAGCAGTGGTGGGATTGGGATTTGATCTATATTTAGTAATTTATAAATTGAAAGTTGAGAAGAGAGGGTTGAATCGACATTGTTTTATTGACCTGGCCTACAAAGTAATGTGTAACACATCATTTCCAACGCTCCATTAGCGTCAGAATATCTTGAACTGGGAGGTTTGGCTTTGTTGTTTACATTAGATAATCCGTTTGGAACGATAGGCTTGGATGCACCATCAAAGATTACTCTGGCTACTCGGACGAGATGTGCTTCCTCGACGTTTTCGAGCGACACATAATAAAATAAAAAACATGTTAATACCTTAAAGCTTTTATATTTATACCATTTTTAATAAGTAAACTGCTAAAACTATTTGTTTAAACACAGATATGTTTTGTATTAAAAACATTTCAATGTTGAACAGAGTCCTTTCCATATCATGACATGATACTGTACATTTATTGATTGTTAAGTTTCTTCATAAGGTCTTGAATTTTGATATTTTAAGTGGAGTTTATTTTGTTTAAGTTAGGTGATATGTGAAGTTTTCAGAGACACCAAAGTATTTTGTATTTGCGATAATTTAAAATTATTTTAAAACTGTGGTTATAATATACTATCAAAGGCATTAGGTTGTCCCACGAGGCTCCAAATTGGGATCATCAGAATAATTGATTACATCACTCGAAATGATTGCGTACGATAAATCTAGTAAACATAAAGGCTTCAGGAACTTCAATTATTATTAATTCTACGAAATAAATAATCAACAATCCACTTATTTCTGTTTCATAATTTATACGATAACTATTTTTATTTAGGATACCAATTTCATTTCATAACTTCATACGTAATGCGTGATGTAATAAGGTACAACTAAAATAAAATCCCGCCAAGTTTATATTTTCTACAGTTTTAACGATGCCGCATAACCCATTTTCACTACGACTAGGTTTTGGGCTGCAGCCAAACACTTTGCAGTCTCTGGTTACTTCACGGATCATTCGTTATCGGTATTCACATTATACTCCACACCCCCTGCTCAGTGTTCAGTGAACCTTACTTAACTATTTCCATGCCTTGCCAAGTAAGAAACTTTGGATGTGAGATAACTAACTTTAACTTAACATTAACTTTATGTTCTACATTCAAAGGGATCTAGGACACGTTACTAGTATGTTATAGGTTAAATAAATATCTCCATTAAAATATGTTACATATATATAAACAAATTGCAAGCTTATAAAAAATTATAATAATTACTGTTATTTAATAAATATCTCAATTTTTTCTTCTTAACCACCTAAATTTTATCATAGGAAAATTAAAATAAACTTCTAGTAAACGTTTCAAAGATTGGTGTGATTACAACCTAGGACACAAAAATACTGTCAGCCTTAAAACACACAAAACTTCCTTCTTTAATATCGATTTTATTAATTTTAATCATAATAAGTCGATACAACGAAATATCGAAGAATCCGATGGAAAGTAACAAAGGAGCTATTGGGAAATCAATTTATGCGCAAATTAGATTTGGTAATTCTGTAGGAGTGTGAAACATTAAACTCAAAGTAATAGCTGTATCAAGGTTTTCATAAATTCAAGAGTCAGTAAGAAATGTTTTATAAATGTGTGTTCTAAGAAGCTATACTGAATATATACACTACTAAATATGTTTATACGCACTAACTAAATTCACAGTTTATAAAGGTATAGCACAACCTTTTTGCTAATATTATAATTGATTTTTCCTTTGACGCCAAACTTCTCAGCTAATGCTTTTAGAGTCAGTTGAAAGTAGGAGAAGTAAGCGTGTTCACCATCGTATATATTGTTGCAGTACTGCTCACAACAATAAAGCCGACACTTATTGGCACATAGTTCTGCATTTAGTTGGATTTTATGAAAATGAAAGATATCATATGCGCACATTTACAACAATAACATACAATATTATTCATAAACAAATAATAATTGTTACCTGAACCACATAATTTAGTCAGGTAATACAACCTGTCTGAAATTATCCAAGTTTATGTTCTCCACAATGTGTTAGAGTGATTTACTGATGAACATAACTGGAACATAAGTCCTTTTAGGCATAATTAAACATAAAATATTACACTATAACCATTACATTCCCACGGCCAGTGGTTGTTGCATGATGCATACTATTCAACATTACTAAGTAATCGGATTAATGATTTGTTAATTTATAATAAAATTTTATCCTTGGCCCAAATAGGTATTTTTATAATAGTAGCATAAACAATGAAACAGCACCAATCTTGGTGGTTATATTGAATCTGCCATTAAATATTTATAAAGAACAAAAGGAACCTGTCGACTTTGTAATGATTTTAAACATCTAGAGTCGAGTTATCATGCCCGGTTGTTTAAAAAACATTTAACCTGCTTTACCAGTATACTAGTAACTAAATAAAATAACTGAATATTAAGCGGTTTGTTGTGTTATTCAGAGTGGTAAACATATGATGCGTTATATACTACGCGATAACAAGAACTAATTTGTGTTTTTTTTCAATATCACAAGATACATTTTTATCTAGGAAAAAACACCATCTGTACTTCAAAAGGTTACTTATTTGATAAAAGTTTTGTTTTTGCATAGTCAAATAGCAAAACAGATGTTGCTTATTTATGCAAAACATTTGTGAACATGGATTATTATTATCAAATTCGAGTTATTTCTCCAGGAAGAAGTTTTAAATCCCTTTCCAACCATTAAATCACTATCTATTTCAAAGCAAATTTTAACACTTTGATAAACCTAAAATCATTATAGTTGAGTTAAAAAAATACTCATTAGTTTACAAATAAAGAGTATTTTAACGTTTTCGCTATTCACTCTTATTTCATTTAAACATTTTATAACTTTACTTGGTTGTGTATAATGAGTGCGTAACACACGTGATGCACAGTCAATGTGACGTAAATAAACCGATACATGTATTTAAAGGGTTAACAATTAGTGCATTGGCTAGTTTATTGAGTAATGAATACGTGTTAAGCGATGTGTTAACCAGTTACTGTAATGCCCAGATTACAGGTATATACTGCTTTTCTTGATAGTATATAGTGAGTGCATCACACATATTATGACCATATGCAAGGACAGGGTGATTTGTCTAGACTGATACATGTATGTAAAGGGTTAATCAGTTAATCAACTAGCTAATTTTAACTATTTTCTTGGCAGTATACAGTGAGTGTGTGACAATACCGAGAGTAATAGTCACCAGGGCGATTTATCTAAAAAGATACATGATAAGTAAAAGGTTAAATTTAGAAGCAATTTGGAATAACAATTTAAATCTTTAAAAATTCATCCTTAAGACAACGAAAATATGAAGACAGAAATCAGTGACGTAGCTATGGTGGGTATTTTTTATTCAAGGGCAGTATAGACCCATTTCGCCTTCTTCTTAGACTAGCCTCCTTATTCTAATAAGGTTCATACCTGCTTTACCCTTAGGACTTTTATACATATTTATGGCTGGAGAATATTATTAGCAGTTTAAAAAGTTAATGGTGCCAGTAATTGTCAACATTGCAGACCTGTCATTATGAATCCTATTTATTTAAATATATAAATTTAAATTGATGAGAATAGATCAGTATCACAAATTTAGTGAGTAGCAGCAATAAATGAGCTGTCGATGTCGTTCATATATATACGACAGATATATAATTATCAAAGAAAATAAACTTAATGTAAAAAAGAAAACACTAAATATTCTAAATTTGAATGAAATATAGTGCCTAAGTTTTAAAAAACATTTTATTTGTACAGTAATTTACTAATAATAATAATTATTATATATATATATATATATATATATATATATATATATATTTGGGTTTAAGTAATCAATGGCGGCATTAGTTGTCAACATTGCACTAGCTCTGGTCCTGACTCATGTTAAACAAACATTAGCTTGTAAATAAGAAGAGATGTGAATAGAGCAGTATCACAAATTTAGTGATTAGCAGCAATAAATGAGCTGTAGTTCATATTTATGCATATATATATAAGTAATAAATGGCGTCATTAATTGTCAACATTGCAGTAGCTCTGGTATTAACTCCTGTTAAATATGCATTAGCTTATGAATTAAAAGTGATATAGAATAGTGAATTTTCTCAAATACCCACAGCGTTCCATGTTTAAAGTTTTAACTTCCAAATTCAAATTAAACTCAAAATCGTCAAATAATTCACAATCTTATTGACTTAGACCGTCATTCAATTTTTTTTTCGCTCAAATAACTTTTTAATACGAATGTTACGTTTTTAACAAGAAGCTCGTGACCTCTGACGACGACCTCCTGCGCGTTAAGTGGTCAGACACAGCCACGTCCAACACAGAAAAGTTGTCGATGGATGTGCTCGACGATGTGGCGTGTCCACAGACCAATTTAAAATAAAAGTGGAGAGATTATCACGCAGAGATAGCAGCCGCTAGGTTATGAGGTTGGTGTAATCTAACAAATCAATATTGAGATCTCCTATTATTATTATATATTGATATTGGTACGATTCAAGAATACTTATTAGTGAATCATTTTTTTAAAGAAAGTTTTCCTACAGCTGTTGGGTGATCTGTATAGAACGATTATACAAATTTCCCGTATACACAGAAATAAACTAGTTTTCTTACGCTTTCGAAGCCTTTTGTAAAATTAATTTTTTGTATTGAATTCTTTACAAATATTGTTACATGAATATGTTGAAGTCGAGTGAATGAACTGAACCAATGTATAGTTCTATTATAAAAAACCGATTGTTCCAGGTCTCTTTTTCAAATATGAAACGTTTATCAGGCTCAAGTTTGTTAAATAGTAGCAACAGTTTATCCACCTAATTGGTAGCAGACTGCGCGTTTAAGTACTCGACTCTAGCTCTTCGAGCTTGCAATTTTGGGTTTTGAACATTTTGTTTTTTTGGGAAGATTTTTGGAAAGATAATTTCATATTCGGATCTGGTGTTGTCTCACTTTGTCTATAACTACTTGTCCATTGTAGTTTGTTATAAATATAGACTGGCCAACAGCAGCTACCGGCACAGATGGATTCATGACATCAGCAGAAGACAGCGGCACACTCTCTGTAAGAGTAGAACTAAGCCATTTCTTGTTACTAGGTCAGTCAAGGATAGTTCTGGTCTCGTTCCATTATAAATTATCAGTGTTAAAAATAAACCATTAAAACCTGAGCAATATATGGGGTTAAGTGTCGGTAAACTACACTTGTATTAAATAATATATCACCATCTTCCAGAATTTAATATTAAAGAAATTTTAATATAGGAAACTGTAGTAAATACAATCTCAGAATAAATAACAATTTTCCATCTTTCTCCGTACGTTTTATAAAGATATACAAGTTTTTGACACTTCCATAAATTCATGTATCAGGCTTGAAGTTTTAGTCTCTTTGAACCCTAGCATTGGTATTTACACGATTCGCATAATGTCATATTTACTGTACTTCATAAAAACTGCAAGAAGTTTCTACATTCGTACTAATCTTACATCTGAAACGTTAGTTTTTATTCAGTGTTATAATATAGTTTTCGCTTGGATGATAATTTGCTTTTACCACAAATACCTATTTATGCATTCCTTACAGCAAAGTAAATTTAGCTCAAAAATTAATTTCCAAAAATATCACGTTTTGTACTCCTTAAACGAACTGTGATATAAATATTTTCTCTCCCATACATTCAGGTATTATTTTAATTGGAAAGAGTAAATAAAGTTCGGCATTCTATTGTTTATACTCACCCACATTCTCTGCATTAAAATAACGTGTAAAATTGGCTAGGTTCTTGAAATCTATATTTAGTTTAAATCGTTATATTAAAAATAATCAAATTGCTGACTACATTTTCCATTGTTCATCTGTTATAGAAAAGGTTGTATTTGTCAGTAAAAGGGCATGCTAATAAAAAAAATCCGGTGTAACTTGTCAACTGGACATAATCGTTAATAAATATTTATCAGTATCCAAATGCAATAAATTTTATTGTTCTCAATCAGGAATATTTCAGGATTGGCAATGAGAGAGAAAAGTGTAAAAGTAAGAAAGAAAGAGGTCTGTAGTTTGGTTGAGCAGTTCAGAGTAAATATTTCTGCTGCTGACGCTATGTGTTGCCCAAACAAACTGCTACAGAAATATTTTATCTCCCATATTTTTTGGAAAAGTTTCTTTATCTGAGAGAGTAAGTACAGGTCCATACTTCATTGTTATCTCTAAACAAAAACTATCCCAGTAGAGTAATGTGTTATAAAATATTCCGTTATTATAATCTATATTGGGTTAAAACTGTTACGGCTAGAGACATTCATTTACCTAATGCAACCCTTGTTGTGTACACATCACGTAAACTAATTAGTATTTACTGGTAGTTGCCTGCACATGATGAATGATTACATTTGCAATCAACCCACCACGTTGTTTCCCTTATTCAGATTTATTTACATAATTTGAAAACTAAAAAAAACCTAAAAAGAAACTTGAGGAAGTAAATAACACACAATTGATGTGGAAGATTAAGCCTTCAGAATGTTCCATTTTTAAATCTCTTATCTACTAATATACGAGAATAACACACTCCGTTTCGCAAGACCTAAGGTACATCGTTACGTACCGTAAAGACCTCGCCAAAATCTGAATTTAACAAAAATTCTGACTTTAAGGGCGATTCGAATTGTTGGGAGAGTTTTGTAGGATATGCAATTTATTTTCAAAGCCCTGGCCTCAGATTTTAGCTATGACTTCTAGTTCGGTTGTTTATTATTTACGAAAAGGTTCATTCAAAATATTGATTATGTCTCTAACTACAATTTCATAAGATCTTGATTTTTAGTTTAGGCGTTAAAGATACTGAAGAAATAGATAGGGTCACATTTTTAGATCACCTAATTGTCTAAGAGACACTGAAATCGAATTTCAGCTACCACTAATCTTTCAGATAGCTAGTACTAATGGGCTCAAATCACTGTTTTGTGATGACGTGATAATTGCACAAGCCAACAATTATACGGCAAAAAGTGACTGGACCTTATTGGTACATCACGTCAAAGGATTTCGTATAAAAAGTAACTTGTGCTCGAGATCGAACATAATCGGGCGAAATGTAGTAATATACCACTATTTCATTAAATTAATTTCAAAAATACGCTCTACCCCTATCTACTATTGACGTTTCGCTAACGCTCGGCTTATTACCGATGTGGTCTAGTAGACGTATACGTCACTCGTTTACGTAATAATACAACCTCAAACCATAAACGGAATAAATTGCACAAATTGTATGCGGAAGATTAAAAAAAAAAACACCTAAATTCGCCTAATTCACGACAAAGATTTTGACATTGAGAGGTTTTTTTGGGCTTTCGAAAGAATATACAACAAGCCACCGGACCTTTCTTGTAGATCACATCAATGTCTAGCTAAAACAAATTACATTTAAGCTGCAACCAACCTTAACCGCTCTCGACCCCAGAAACATGATTCTAACGTTTGGCCGCTATCAGGCTCGGAATCAAAATTATCACGTGATAAATACAACAATTTTGCATATAATCACGTTTTGCGGCCAAACCAATAGATATACAGCAAAAAGTTGCTGAATCTTTTGTAGATCAAGTAATTTGCTAATCTCATAGGATCAATTAGATTTGAGCTAAAACCAACCATTCGGCCGCTATAGGGCTCAAAACATTATTTTGAACGAGAAAATCTTAGGAATGTCAAATATGTCAAATGTTTTGTCGCTTAACAACAAGATATAGGGCAAAAAGTAACCATTCCTTTTTATAGGTCACATCATTCCAGATTAACGATTGTTCTCAGATTTGATCTAGCTCTAACGGTTCACCCACTATCGGGCGTCAAAAAAGCCTAAAAGGGTCAAAAATGTGCAAATTTTCCAGACATTTTTTGAGAGGTTTAAAAGTAATACTTCTCGGTTTTCACACTGTTACTGTTGATTTTTAGCACTTTTAGAAGTAGGTTAGAGTTTGAATACATATATCAATCACAACATACGGTATCACATACGGTTTTATAGGATATAGGACATATATTATATAGTATAAATTTTTTAATTCTACAAAATAAACAAACCTTTAACTCTAATTGCTATGTTAAATGTACATTAAAACTGCACCGTAAGAGTGTAAGGCAGGAAATAAGAACGTTGTACGAATAAAAGACTGCACTGACTCTTCACCAGGACATTATAAGAGGCACTTCTGAAGAAAGTATTTATTAGCCTCTACACTGTCCTTCTAAGTGACAAACAATTTAACAGCTATTGACCCAATATATCGTGCCGGAGATGTTATTGTTTCTTCTCTGTAATGGTTCCAGTCTCACAATGTATGGTTATATCCGTTTCCTGGTTGCTAACTTTTATTGTTTTGTTTCGAGCAAGTAAAAATAATGCTGTAATGTGTAATTGATTATTAAAACTTTAAAAATCTTCTATTTATATTTTCCTTACCAATTTTAGCTTTGTAAAATACTATTACTCAAAGCATGACAAGGATATCTTTATTTATTCTGTATAGAAATAGTCATGTGTATGGTTGAAAAAATTAAGTTAATTTAATGGAAGATACACTATCCTGTAAATAAATAATACATTTTCAGAACCACAGGACTTAGATCTGTTACAAACACCGTTACTGACCGAGTTAATTGAGTTTTTTATAAATTCAAGAAGAAACAACTCGATAATAGTAGAACAAACTCAAAATTTGAATAAGTCGTTTTAGTAGTTTTATGGAAGGACTAGTTTCCTTTCCAAATGAAATACATATATCATGCATTGTATAGATCACAAATTTCGATCAAGAAAGCCATTTTTACTTAAACATCTCTAGGTTAACAGGCTAAGTTGTTACCGAAGGTTCCTTCAATTTATAACACACTCAATTAACTCGGACGGGCGATAGCCTATTATTGCAGGGTCTATGTGTCTTATCTGTCCGCACGATATATCGACTAACTAAACATCAAACTTGATATTTGGCTTGAATCTTCCAATAGCCATATGATTTCGAGGATGGTACATGTCATCATTTGGCATTTCCCTAGGCGATAGTGAAAATTTTATAATCTGGCTCAGGAGCAGCAATGTTGGAACGAGAAAATCACAGGATAAATGAATTTCCAAAAAAAACTTTATTCAATGACATGTTAATATGTTACATATTAAAAGATTTATCCTAATGAAATAAGCGATAGACATGAAACGTTGCATGTAACGTCAGCGAAGCATGTAACGTGACAGTTGTTGTGGCGTACTCCTTCCTTGTATATTTAGTATGAAGTAAAGGTTTGAATAGTAAATTCCAACATTATCTGGTATTAAATCATACATATTCATTATTTTAAGGCAAATCATTTCAGGTTAAAAAAACGAAACATAGTTCTTGCAATGTATTTGTTCAAACAACTTGGTTCAAATAAACCCAAGGGGCAAGTTGTATGTAACGAATCCACAAAGTTGTTGCAGATTAAAAAATTCAAACAGATCTTATTTAGTTTGAGTTAATACAAATAATGTTTTATTGCACGGGTATTGGTAATGAAGTACAGAAAATGTAGCAATGTCTGTGTCCAATTTATTGAATCTAATTAAATGCAGTGGAAAAACAAGCGGTTTATAGAATCACCGATCTCGTATTCACCGACTAGAACACAACATGACTACAAGGTCGATGCTATCAGGTCAGTATAAGATTGTTTTAAATAGCGCAAATATAACTGTGAGTAATATTTTCTTTAATACAAATTTTAGATATCCAAAGTTAAAAAGATTGAATAGCCACCATTTTGAAAGTATTTGTCCACGTGGCATTTCTTTGTCCAGAGATTTTATTTATTTATATGTCTACGATATAACCATTTTGCAATTTTACAATAACTTAAGATAGTTAAACAATAGTTGAAAATAATATTAATAAAATGGTTGTAATAACAATTTCTGAAATTACAATAATCATGTAACAGCTGACTAGCATATAAACATAATATAAAAATGAAACTGTTCGTGTGTAACAGCATCACTCACAAACGGCTGGACGGATTCGCCTAATTTTTTTTTTAATTTGTTCGTCTTGATCTGTAGAAGGTTATAGGATACTTTTTATCCCTTTCCCGATTCAGGATTCCGCCCCACTGGTTACAGAAATACCCGTAAGAAATGCATTGCAGCAAACATATGTTATTAAGTGAAAGAGTCTTTTCAAATTTTTAATCAGCTGTTCTTTGTAAACATATATAATGCGACAAAAAATATATTTATATATAAATTTCTTTACACTTATAGTTTTAAAGCATAGAGTAAGCTTAAGAGAAACGACAAATTTTGTTTAAACTGTTTCTGCAATCATAATATATAAAAATGAATGTTTGTGTGTTTGTCCTTTATAGACTCAGAAACTATTGGACCGATCACTATGAAAATTTGTATTTTTCTATGTAGAAGGTTTATACGCAATGCCCATTGATGTAACTAACCACCAGGCTGTACTGCAAGATATAAAAGTTATCAAAGCGCCTGCACATTATAAACTGCAATTACAACACAGTAGTTACGTATATTAAAATATCCAAACACTATTTGAAGGCAAAGAAATATACGGGCAAAGCTTAAGAGACGCGTGCGAAGCCGCGGGAAACAGCTAGTAAACATAATAAATAAAATTGGCAGCATCAAATGTAACTATAATAAAAACAAACACAGAGTTACGGGATACACTGTTTTATTGCAACAATACCACGGGCGTTGAAGTACAGAATATGTAGTAGTGTACTAGTATGTGTCCGAATGGTTGGATCTAATTAAACGCAGACGAGAAACGAGCGGTTTGTACAATCACAGAGCTCATGTTCACCGACTAGAACACAACATGGCTACAAGCCCGATACTGTCAGGTCGTTATTATCTTCTGTTAATAAGTGCAGACACATAGGTGGGTATTGTGTGTATGGTATTCGAACTTTACTTATAAGACAAGATCAATATTATTATACTAGTAATTGTCTAAATACGCACTGCGTACAACATTATTAACAAAGTAAATATTATCAGGCTGAATAACATATAACAAAAACTTGCCTATAATTCATAACGGAATATATATATATATATTTATATATATATATATATATATATATATATATATATATATATATATATTTAAATCGCTCTGTGGTGTAATGGTAGCACATTCACCCGGCAAGTGAGAGATCCGGGTTTGACTCCCGGCGGAGCAAGTACTTTTTGTAATTCAATGTTTATTGAAATTAAATAAGGCTATTCCCATTTATACAGTTTAATGTATATATATATATATATATATATATATATATATATATATATATATATAGATTTAAATAACTATAGCAATCAGCCTTGCTCTTTATCATTACAACTCCAACTATGAAAAGACATTATTTGGTAGAGTTAAGTCGAATAACTAGTAAGATCTACTGTACTTTTTTTATTTTCAGGGTTAAACTATCTTAACCACATCAGGATTCTGGTCTCATTGCATTATACGTAAAGTTCAATCCTGAAATTCCAGAAGACGAAGTTTACATTGTATAGGCAAATAACCTGGATTTTCTTGAAATCGAGAGAAAAATGTCCACTGAAAAATAAATTGATGGACAGATACAAAAGATTTGCCGGGGAGCGATATTTCTTTCTCCAATCATAGTTTTCTTAGTTTTACGCACTTAAAGCCGACCGTTTGACATCAGCTAAACATACACAGACAACTAAAGTGGAGACTTTTTGTCTATTTATCTGATTTTCTGACGGTAATACAACAACTATATGTGTCAATTTGTTAGTTTGAAGTGTATTAAGTTAGCAGGAATGTAATATGACAACAATTATTGTTAATATCTTTACCCTTTCGATTTCTCTCATTTGAACCTTAACCAAAAGTAATTCCACTTAACTATCAAATACACTAAAAAGCCGACCGTCATTCACAACAACAATAGTTATATCATCTTCAGACAACTAGATAAAGAGACTGAACGTCTGTGTATGGTTAGCTGAATTAACATTTATTTACATGTCTTAATTTCGTATTATCAAACTAAGAAAAATATGATCTGATAAAAATATATTATTATATATTATTAATCCTGTTAGTACCCTAAAATTGGAGAAAACTTTGGTTCCCAGCCTCTAGGCTATATAGTTAAATTCAGTTATTGTGTAAAAAAGAGTCTTAAAACATTGGCCTCACAGTTTTGTTCAGTATGTCTCCCTTTGTTGTAGCACAGGTTTTTGGTGTTCCAGCCACAATAACATTTTCACAAGAACTTACTATGTCAGAAGTCGTTATGGTTTTAAATTACGTAAGTTATGATATTTCTCGAAACTTTTTATGTATGTAATAATTTTCGTCATAACAGTGATCCGATTGTAAATTTTCACGTTGTAAGTGTTACAAGAATGTGTCGGCCGCAACCGCTACATTTCCTAAGCCAAGAACCAAACTTGTTCTAAGTACTAAATTAAATACAGAAGCTAACAGGAAAACTTTACAACAACGTAAACTTGTAATAATGTGGTTCTTTGGAGTGCAACCACAAGCTCCACACGCCACCAACATACTCAATGTTCAGATTTAATCAAAAGAGTTTTGGTCCGCATGTACTCAAATGAGAGAAACATATGGTATTCTATATCCTATATTAAGTGATCATTTAATCGAAAAGGTATCCTCGTTTTAACAAACAAGAAATATTATAACAATTGAGAAAACTCCAAAATCAAATAACACTTTTTAAGTCATGTATCAGTCTTATGAGGAGTTTAATGTTTACATTTTGTTATTGATTATGAATAATTTTAAAAGATAATAAAATTTTCGGATATTTGCCATCGTTATATGTTACAAACATATAGCATTATATTTAGATGATGAAAGTCTAACCCCTTTCACAGATGTAAAGGAACTGTAATATATAAAAATGCAAACCATATCTAAAACTAAAAATGTGGCAATGAAACTGCTACACATTAAACTAAACTTTAATATATTTCATATATATTTATGCTGTACCTTAAATTAAATATACCAATTTAACACTAATACAGTACGTGTAAGACAAATTCAATATAAAAAAGACTGGATTTTTATTTTCAAATGGTTTAGTTGTTGATCTTATTTAAAATCCTATCAATTGAGGAGGTTAACACGTTAGGGATTATTTAATCGCCAGAAAATTAGCAGTTTAAAAAGCAAAATTAAAAGGTATACGACCCTCACAAATAAACTGCATCAATATGTGAGTCACAAAGGTGTTTCCAGAAAAAACCACAAAACGACTGCGCTTGGATTTTATTAAACAACTAATTTGTCAATGATAGGTGTTTTGTTTCGGTAACAAACATGTTGACAGACAGCGAGCCAATCTCATTGTGTATTAAACATTGTAAGGATATACAAATATAATATTTTATAAACTTTCAGTGCTTTAGAACTTATTATTACTATCCAGGAAGAGATATATCTATAAAAATTTGAACTGAAGCTAAAATGTGATGGTGACTGTATTATTAGTTTTTTTATTATTATTATTATTATCTAAACCAAAGAAAATGAGTGTTACAGAACATTTTCTGAGCTGCGAGGAGATTTGAATTGGGTTCTCCTGTACCGAAAGTTCAAGGCTGACCATAGGGCAAATAATTAAAATTATATATATATATATATATATATATATATATATATATATATATATATAAAATTGGTTAACCTCGACACCATAAAAATAAAATTTGATTAATTTCATTAACTCTCTTAGGAAATTAGGACATCTTATAACCTAATACTACAAACCAATAACATGCAGAAAAATATAGGGTTTTGGATGTTTTTAACTTTGTAAATATCAAAGGATAAATGTAGATAACTACGGAGATTCATTTTCTAGAAACAAATAGAATGCAGAAATGTTTATTTCATAACTCTTTAAAAATACAGTAATGGTTGAAAGTCTATTGAAACACCAGAAAACCTAGATTAGTGGCAACATTTTAAAATAAACCGGGATCGACATACCATACTAAAACCGTCCTTAAACACAAAAAATATATAAAACAGTACAGTAAGTTTTAAGACATTCTAAGTAGCCTTCCTCACGGATACCACGAGATAGTACAGTATCTGGTGACAGGTGGCTAAGTTGGCGAACCTCCAGTAACTTAACAACACACGAACACATCGCTGCAGTTACATCTGTCTCAGTGTCTCGTGTTTTGTGAAGCCATACTACACAAGTTGTTTGTGGATAACTATAGTACTTGAGATCAAACTATGACACCGTTTTATTGGCTGAGGGTTGAAAAATTTCATTTCTCTCTGTCTTTCCGCATAATACCTCGAGGACAAACACACCTACCGAACAGAAATGTTGAAATAAGCTTCATTTCTACATGGACAAGAACAAATTTTATAAAGTTTCCATCCATAGTGTTTCGTTGTGCGTATTTTTACATGAACTATATGTATCTTTCAAGATATTACTCATTGTTTCAACCCACTTTTCGATAAACATTATTTTAATTTAAAATAACTACTCAGGCCAGTAACAATGCTCGATTATTGTAATAATAAATAAATAAAATTAAAAACATTTAGGTAACTGTGCGTTATATCTGAAGATACTCGAAATTTTACCGTTTTACAGATGTCTCAGACGATGAAAATTATGAACATTTTAAATTCTATCCCTGTCCACGATGACGTATGCAGCAGTTTTCACTGACATATCGAGCATCATCTACATAACAACAGCTCATGTTTCTTTGCTCCAAACCTTGAATATCAAATTTGCATATTTCATGAGAGAATTGTACATTTAAATTTATTCACAAATGAACAACTTTAACTACAAGGTTTAGGAGTAGTTTACACCTTTAATTATATACTGGATTTTTATATAGTGATCATTAAACTTAATAAAAACTTTATCTCTTTATAATAATCTGTTATAATTGTACAATTTTTAAATAAATATTTTAACTATACAAGGTATGATACGAGGTAGATTAGTACAATAATATATAGTTCATCCTAAAAATATTATAAATGCGAAATTCGCTTAGTTTCATTGTTTTATTGTCATGACTAAACTATTCAACCGATTTTACTGAAATTTTACATGGACATTCTTAGAGTACCTGGTATTAATGTAGGCATATTCTTACTTAAAAAGGCCCACGCCCCACTGGTCTTTAAAGTAGTGAAAATTCCATCAGAAATCTGAAGTTACGAAATATTAATATGAATAAAATCCACAGCTGTGGTAATCATATATAAAGCTTCAGATAGTATGATTCATATAATAATGACGAAAAGTATTATCTAACTTATATTATAGATGGCAGCAGTGACGAATTGAAACCATTTAGTTTATTCTGGATTTAACTTAAGGAAAAAATTGTGCATGTGTACGTGTAGAGTATTGAATTATTTTTCCTTTGTCATTAAGGGACAAAATATTTACAGTAGCTGACGAAAAAACTGAGGGACTGTGCATTAGCATGATTTAACAGACCATACGCCCCGTGGAACAAGCGGCTGTAATAAGTCCGTGACTATAGCAAGTGCAATCACAAAGCAATGAGCCAGACAATAAATCTAATTTTCTATGACAGAAAATCGTCGAAAAAACATCGCGTACATTTTTTACTCTTAATGCACATGATACTGATTACTTATATAATTACTGATATAATTTCCAGACTGAACCAAGAAAATAGTATGCTATAGCGAACATGGATTGAAAAGCACGATCATGTAATTTATTGTATCGGTTTGCAGATATTCATTATTTTGAAAAACGAATGCTAAGGGTGTGAACAAAAGCAGTAAGCTGGGGGACCCACATAGCAGGTATAACATTTCTTGGTTTTGATTTTTCACTCTACAACTTTACCTGAAGTGGAATAAAAGCGCAGAAGTAGACAGCTTTTAACTGCAGTGAACATCTCAGACCAAAGTATGTACATTGTAAATAGATGTCTAAATTTGGCCCAAATATTATTTTTTTTTTAAACACTCTTTTAAGATTAAGAACAACTGATCAGTGATTGATATATTGCTCCCCGAAATTCTGAGAGACCACTATGTGCAAATACACTAGTTGCAAATCCAACTAACCAAAATAATTTTAAAATCGCCTGAACCAAAAAGAAATTTTACATTTATCACTCAATTTAGATGGAAAAAAATGCAAAGTTCGTTGTAATCTTACATTAGCTAGTTTTAAAATCTAGGGAATCAGGCGGTCTAAATAAAAGATAAATCTATATTCCTCCCTTACAAATTTTATTTCTTTGTGAAGACTTAATAATATTCTGCATAAAAGCTGATTACAAATTTAGTGTTTATGATATGTATTCGTGTATTATTTTTATTAATATCTAAACAATGATATACTTTATAAAAATATCATAGGACTCCATCGTAGTGTGGTATAAATTACAACTGTCATATTGTAAGTGTTGATATATGTTAGTATTGTTAAAGTTGATTTGTTTTTAATTTCCAATAACAATATTTATACCCATAAAAAATGATACAGTTATGTTTTCGTTTCAATTTGACTGTAAAATTGGTTTTTATATCGAAATTGGGAAACGATATTACTTAATCATAACCATCGATATAACCAATCGATACTAATTAATTATTTTTACAATTAACTTAAATAATCTACATGAACAGCTGTAAACACTTTCAAATAATACAAGTAAGGTAATATTGCAAATGTCACAAGTAACATTGTTTATTAAAAAAAATGGCTGTCAATCTTAGGAAGCTTCACGAAATTGCTTTAAAGACGATAAAACGTGTTTTTTATGGCTTCAACATGTTGGGTTAGTACCTAAGAATCCATTATGTGATATTTGTGGAAAGGAAACAAATGTAACTGTGAGACGAGCAAACATGGTCGTCTTCAGATGCAAAAAGGAAGGTAATGGTGGACACAATTATAGTAAAAACGCACTGGAGAATAGTTTTTTTTTGATAGGTCAAAGTTCAGACTCCGCAATATTGTGACTTTAATGTACTTCTTTCCAAAATTTAGACAAATTACGATTTTTTAATTCTTGAGTGTAGTTCGGATTTACACAGTCCATCAAGAAGTACGATATCTGAGTGGCTGTCGTTTTGCAGGGTAGTGTGTTTTGTTTGGATTGATGATCAGTTTAATAGGGAAGAAAAGTTTGGAGGTCCTGGAGTGGTGGTGGAAATTGATGAGTGTAAAATTGGAAAACGTAAAAATAACAAAGGGAGGTTGGTAGAAGGAACCTGGATTCTATGTTTAATAGGAATTATACCGGAAGGACAAAAACGTGTGGGTAGGTATAGGATAGAGATTTGTCCTGAAAACAAACGAGATGCTAAAACTCTCATTCCTCTCGTACTAAAACAGGTAAAATACCAAAGCGGGCTCAACATCTTCTCTTCTTAATCTATTTTTTAACCGAGGTATTCCTTACGATTTGTTTCTTTTTATCTTTTTTTCATGTATTCCCTTTGTTACATAGAGTACATTCTGTATTTTCACAAGCGAGTTGAGAATCTGGGTTTTGTATACCAGGGAGTTTTTACGGAGAACCATTCCATTTGAATGGCGGTTTCCCTGCACAAATAGAGATTCCAATGTTCGAAGCTCTTCTTGCTTTTATAGTAGGCGATAAAGTAACAAATTGAGGTAAGTATGAGAGGTTTTTCTTTAAAGCGGACGCTGGTTCGATTTTCTAGTTTTTTATGGCTCGTAGGGAAAAAACCCCTCTGCCCATTATCACCCACTTTGCCGGCGGCAGGTTCTTTAAGTGATACCAAATGTTGTAGCTATGATCGGTTATACTCGTTATAAGTCTCACTGTATACACAATCTGAGTACAACTCACGTCTTAACGTACAGTTAGTACGGTTTAACAATAAAGCCCATGTTAGTTTAGCTTTATTTTGTTAAACGAACCAATAAATCGTATTTTTATGGTAGGTTGCAGACATTGCTTTACATTCGTCTAAAGAAAGAAAACCCTCACTATAATCTCAACGGGAAATCTTCTGTAACATCGCTCTTTTGGGGTTATGAGGTACCTAAAAGGTTGGCTATCACTTAAAACCCCTTTATAAAGTCTACCGAAATACCATATGACTACTACGTAATCATGGTCAGCTTCTATTGTATCACAAGTTATGATACGTAAATATGCAATAAGGTAGAATTACTTATACTCTATAGTAATTTGCTCTATAACAATAGTGCAGGACATAAAATACATATTGTTCATTGCAGCTCATTAACTGTTTCCGTGTAAAAACATATCTATAAAATGACAATCTTGGAAATAAATATATTGCTTTAATCGCTAGGCAAGATGAAAATTACAATGCGAATCGGTTTTATACTATTTATTGACTGCAGCAAAATCATGTATTTTAGATGTATCGATCTGTTGGTTTAGAAGGAAACTTTTCGAGAAAACATCCACTCCGAGTTTTTTCAAAGAACTTTTAATCAGATTAATCTTTTTACTACTTCTGCCTCTTTTCAAAGTTTACGGCCCTTCAGTGATTTATGGTTGATTGCACAGCAGATACACTTATATCTTTTATCTCGAATGAAAATATGTATCATTAAATTGAGATTGGGATCACATGGAGGAGATTGGGTCACATGAGTGGAATTCAATTTAAATTAAATAACTATTTTATTTTATTTCAATAAGAAAAAATTTACAAAACTTACTTAACTTTGAGTGGGATTTTACTAGAGATTTTCTAACACTATAAATTTTGTTTTGATTTGACATGAATGAGATTTGAATATTTTACTGCTCAAGTTTTGACCAAACGAAATTATGCCGAGCGATTTGATACCATCCTGCTGATATTGAAATATGATCTTTAAAGGCAATAAATTCTTACAATTTTTATACCACAAACCATATATGTATCTCATTTTGGAAACATTTCTAAGACGTTCAAGGCAATAAAATCTTTTACGTGACAAATATTTTTGAGAGTCATCCAAGGTCGTGGGAAAGCAAATTTCACGTCCTTTCTGGCTTGAATATTTTACCTAGGCACAACCTGATTTGGAAGAAATACAAATTAAAACTTAGCCTACATTCACGTAAAACACTTCCTTTTGTCAAGATAGAATATAGGGTATACTGAATGTACAAAAAGTACCGGAACGGATAAATATTTGTGTAAAGATAGAAGCGCAGCAAAACTTTACAATGTAATGGGTTATAAAAATATAATTTAACACATATTCAGTGACCGCTACTTCCTCAGGGGGACGATCCAAAAGGAATCAGAAGAAAATCTTAAATGTAAGCATAGGACGATACGCAAATCAAATCACCTGATCTAAAACGGTCAACTGAGCCAGAAAAGGCAGAAGTAAAAATGGCTTATCTTCAATATTTAATATTGGTATACGATATTAAGTAGTGAAGATAAGCCATAAAAGCTTTTTTCTTCGTTAGATTTCAGTTGAAAACTTAGTTTTTGTTTGGCTTTGATGTGGTACTAAGCGAACGCGAGCATATTAATTATGCGTGGTTGAGGGACTTTACACGTCTTATAATGAAGTTCAAAACATATTCAATAATTAATGTCCTAACCGAAAGCAAGTACCGAGATCAACAGTTAGGGGAACAATAAAGCTTTTTTTAACTAATGGAACTGTATCTGATCTTCCTAGGAGTGTTCGTTCATCAAGTGCGAACATGTGGATTCGAGTGTGGAAGTTCTTCTATCGTTCATTGAGAATCCTCATGAAACGCTCTGATCGGTCGCAGACAATTTGTACTTGTATATATCCAAAGGCTCTGTGAAAAACTTTTTGAGTAAAGTAGGATTAAAACATACAAATTTGTATTACATCAAGAACTGAACAAAGACAACTTTGGTTGGCGTATTGAGTTTTGTAATATAATGATGAACAAGTTACATACAAACGTTAAATGGCAATGTTAACAAAGACAACTACCAGTACTGGAGTGTTATTAATCCACACTGTATGATAAAAGGTCACAGACGAAACCCACAAAAGTTAAAAGTCTAGGCCAGCATCGTATGTGGGCAAAATATAGGACCGTGTTTTATTGATGGGAATTCGATGGGAGTTTCCTATCTAAAATCGTATAACACCAAGATCGTAAGGATAGTAATTAGAATACTTTACTTTTTTTATATTAGGTGTATCTGAAATAGAAAAATAACGAGGCCTTTAAAGCTATTGATATAGAAGTTAACACGTACATTCCATGTAATTGTGGTGTTTTTTTCTGTCAACCAACATGATATAATAAAAGTATTACCGAGATACCAGATATACTGAATATGTCTCCCTCCACAAACCAAACTGAAAATTGTATTGAATTAATTGTTTTTATACAAGTATTTCAATATGTACTAATTTATATAACAACCACTTTATTAAGAACATTTCTACTGGTGACACATATATTTGCCACTTGTTCTACAGAAATGTTTTTAACAGCAGTGAGTTAAATAATACATCTCAGATGAGACGTATAAGTGTCTTATATATGTCAGTTGTAATAATTATAAAACTCTAGGTGGTTATTATTAAGGAAATTATTTTTCGTAGATTTAGTTTATAATTCTATCTGGAACATTGATTGACAATATAGTCAGCTGTAATGAAAATGTAAACAACTATGGTATCAAATTATAAGGCCTGATTATAAGTTTGAACATGACACAGTCAGAAACATAGAGGCACTCAGGTGTGCTACACATCTCTACACACTGTAAACATACTTAACCATCATCATACGTCAGTCAAAAATTAATTGTACAAAGAGTGGGAAGAATTCAACAATACGTAATATTGTGTCACTGCAGGGGCGAACATGTAAATTGCATTAATTAGCCACGAGAAAATACATTTGTATTGTTTTAATATTTGATTTTTAATTAGTTTTAGTGTAACAAAAAATACCATAACCAAAGTAGAAAGAAGCTGGAGCAGACACAACGGAGAGTCGAACTCCGGGTGTGCAGTGCATACCGGACTGTTTCTACGGAAGCAGCACTCTTGATATCTGGAACAGTGCCCATCAAGCTCCAGGTAGAAAAAAGAATAGCGAAGCGGACAGGAGTTCTGCAGGAAGAAGAGCATTACACCAGACAGTGGCAGGAAGCGTAGTCACAAGACACTGGAAAGGCAGCATGGACAAAGAGACTAATCCCTGACATTAGACCTTGGATCAGCAGAACTCATGGACAGTGCAGTTATTATCTAACCCAGGTACTGAGCGGACATGGGTGCTTTGGCTACTATAAGAGACGCTTTGCTCTGAGCGACACAGATGCCTGTGCGTATTGCGGAGAGTACGACATTACTCTTCATACTGTGTTTGCATGTCCACGGTGGAGATACCAGCGGAAAGGAGTCGAGGAGAATCTGGGAAGAGCTCTTACAGTGGAGAGTATGGTGGAGAGCGAAGACAACTGGCGCACAGTACCACGTGGGAGTAGTAATGAGAAGAAAAGAAGAAGATGAAAGGCATGTAAATGTAAATTTAAGAGCTGAAATAAGAAGAGGCCTAAGACAAAGAAGGTAAGCAGATGACTGTCCTCTCACCTTGAAGAAATACTGAAAGGTGGTACCAAGATGAAGAGGAGTAGAATTATAGAGGGAGGTTTTTCTAGTGGAATCACCACAGACCCCCATTGTGCGGACCCAATGGGAAATCCGAAGGAATTTTTCCCCCTCTCGAAAAAAATAAATAAAAAAGTATAAAAATATTAATCCTTAATTAGGCGAAAAGAAACGTCATTGTTTATTTAATAATAAGCAATACACTAAAGAGAACGTTAACGTGTCTAACTGTGAAACTGTAAAAACCTTGCTGACAAGGTAGCTGGTGGCCTGAAGACAAGCAGTTTGCCAGCTTTTTGCTTCACGGCCCAATCGATATTAGTTTAGGTGTGATAAGTCCATGAACTCAGCCAACACTTATTGCACCACATTACTTAAATTTATCCAAGGTGAACGTTAATTTTGGAAAGTTCAAGGAAATTAATCAAGTATTTAAATTATCACCTAGTCATAATTTTTCTTTGGGCCAGATAAATACGCATACTTTAAGGTGACTGTTTTAAAGGTCACGTAAACATTTTCAGAACAACAGAAACCGTTCATTAATTTTATTAAATCAATTTAAAAACCAACTAAATAACTTTAAAAATGAAGATTGATTACAAATAATAAATTATTATATTTAATTCTTGTAATTTATATAAAGCGATTTCATTAACATAATGAAAAGCAAAGCTTTATTGGTGGATATCGGTTTATTGGTGACAACGCTCGAATAAATGTTTACGGACGATTACAACCTGTTGGATGCAGTTGTGTTTGTGTAATTCTTCCAATTTTTGCGTAATATATTTTATTTTATACTGTATTGTGATGTAAAACATTGATTTTTATGACAAGTTTCAATGGACTAAATGAAATAATTTGAAGTCGGTTAAAAGTTGCACTTCTATTTTTTTTTTATCGTGAAAGATTATTTGAACTACAATAAATTCTAATACATGCTATTTTTTCGATAATATACACGAAACACTACAGTATACCACAAAATACCAATCAGTAAAGTATATAGCCAATCAGAAAACACTGAGTCAGAACTAACGAAGTGTCTGCTCACTTCTATAAATAAAGACACTTCTTACTTTCATTTCAATATTCAGCTTTAGTCCGAAGTCATGTCTAAAATTCTATATCTATGTATGGGTTACACAATATCACATAACATTACAAATAATAACCATAAATAACAATATGGAAATTAATTTGCAATGAACGCGTTTATACATTTGAATCGGATTAAAACTGTCTAGCTTAAACTATATTTCAAACTTAATGCTGGGTGAATGTTTTCATATTTGATACCTAAAAAAGTATTAGAGGTTGCAACAGTTTGGAGGTAGGCATTTTCTTTCTTGTGTTGAAATATATTTGAACTTTTAAATTGTTTATTTTATGACAAATTTTTTCTTTCACGATATAAAAAATAACTACCAGTTAAACATGCATAATTTCCAATAATTTTAAATACAGACAAAACAACTCTAAATACTGGTGAGGTATCCCGACGCTGTCTAGGCAAAAATTGTGGAACATCAATACGAATTGATGCAAATACGAGAGTAACTATGTGCAAACTGAAAAACAGCGAACAACATGCTGTTACCATTCGTCTTCTAACATCACCATTATTGAATGCGCCTTCAGCAAACTCGGTCCCTTCTACGGCTTCTAGGTCCACCGCGTTGAGTACTCCCTGCACCCGCCTCTTCACCTGCTGCAGCTACCCCGGCCTCTGATTTGCCCACGCCACACCGCCTGTGTGCTCCACTCCATGTACAGTCTCTGCACTTGTTGCTACTCCATCTGTCACTTGAGATCCGACAGTACCTGGAGCCGAAGCTGATGAGATATCACGTCTTAAAAATGAGACAGAGCTCTTGAAACACGAGTACAAGATGTTCCTGGATCATACCATTGACTCAGACTCCTATGAGCCTTGCAACACCGCTGCCTTTGAGCATGGAAGAGCTGAGACTGTGAGACCCTGCACTGTAGAAACTCGAAATATGTGTAGGGTACTAAGATAGTACCATAAGCCCTCTAAGTTGGAACCCCAGCAAGTTCTTAATAATTGTTCAAAAGTTCAGCTGATTGGATTGAGATTTTATCTATATGTTTATCTTGTTTTAAATTGAAAGCTGAGAAGAAAGGATTAAACCGGCAATGATTATTGACCTGGCCTACATTGCAATACACCAAAACATCATTTCAACGCTATATTAGCTTCATAATATCTTTAACGGGGAGAATTCGTCCTGTTGTTCACAACGGCTATGGCATTAGACAATCGGTTTGGTACGACAGGCTTTGATCCATCATAAAAAATTACTCCGGCTACTCGGATGGGATGGACCCCTTCCAAGTTTTGTTTTTATTTTATGTATTATTTATAATATGAACCTGTCAATGTTAAACTGAGTCTTTTTCCTATCATGACATAATACTATAAATTTATTGACTACTAGGTTTCTATATGAAGTATTGGATTTGGATACCTTTAAGAGACTTTCATGTAGTTAAGTAAGTTCAACGTCTTGATTGAGTCTTTTACGCTTTAGACTGAAGTCTTTTCAAACAACAATTGCATGGCTGTTAATAAAAAATAATAAAGTATCTGCCTGTAAAGTAGGACACTCATATGGCTGTCCCTGCTCCTCGCTTCGTAGTTATTCATGTTTACCACGTTGGTACAATTCATCATGCAGAACGTCATTGTCTGCAATCCTTAGCTGCAAATAAGTGTTCGCTTATTCCATAACGTTGGTTTACACGACTATGTGTAAGTTATTTTTGAAATTGTTATTTTAATTTGAAAGGATAATAGTTTTTTTCGGATATTTATGATCGTTATGCGTTATAAAATAATATTGTTTGTAATATACGTATAGCTTTGTAAAATTTCTAAAATCTTATTTTCCTTTTATCAACTTATGTATAGCCATAGTAACAAATTTCAAAGAATACTTTATTTTGTTTAAATTCAGCGCAGCAGTAAGAATTTCGTAGGAAGTATCAGACGATAAGTTTTACGCCTCATTGTAGCTACTGTTAAATTAGGATATCCGTTAATATTCAAGAATCATTTACTGTGATAGTTTATCTATAGAATTGTGATAGTTCTTGTTCAACCCATCTATTTAACGCGCGGGGTCTAAAGATAACAAAATCGTTCCTTTATTAGTTAACTGAATTCACAATTAACACAATTAACTGAATTCAATGCCAGCTTCAAAACTTATCAACGGGTTGGAGGTATGAAAAATGGTAATATATATATGAAGGACTATATTAAAGACATCGAAATAACATTGGACTGTACATATTGGCATTACCCGTAATACGAAAAGTCTGATAAAAAAACCATTTTAGAAAAAGAACAAGTTACAGAATTAACACTGTTGGGTTCGTATTCAAGGTAAAATAATGAGAGCCGGAGAGTTTGTAAAAAGAGCACCGGAAATAATAAATAATGTATATTAATTATGGTTGCATTGCATACGTTGACACATTAAAAAAATGACATTCAATGAACATGTTAATAAATAAGTGCGCAAAAGACCGAATCCCGTATAACTTCTCTGCATAGACTAAGCGTTAAAGTGAGCGCTTAAGTTGAACTAATTGCATATCAAGCATTAATTGAAACAAACATTTGATGCGGCATAGAAATTTTGGTGTAGCTGCAACTTCACATTTTAATTTTATTAAGGCCTTTCAGAGTAGATGCTCAAAAATACTTTATAACAGTAGAACTCAATTGACTTAAGGAAATGGGATATCAATAAACGTATTAACATCAACAGAGATGTATATTTACATAAATATTTTAGAGGGTCTTAATAAAAATAAAAAGATGAAGATTTTTACACCCAATCCAGCACAAATCGTATAACTCCTAGAACTCTTACCAAATACGGTGAGAGGTTGCCAAAGAATTATATTTCTTATTATTTTATTTTAATTTAACAAATTGAAAATATAATTAATTGGGAATTTAAAAGACGCTGGAAGAATAGCTTACGACCCAGATATTTGGATAGCTTTTATATTTTTGCGTTGTTTCAATATTTTTGTAAAATTCAGAAAGAGCTATTCCGGTTATATTTCAATCATTTGAATAGTCAAATAGCCAAACATTTTGCTTTTGTTATTTATTACAATATTACGATCTATTACATTCTTGTCATGTATTGTATTGCTTATTTAAGTTCCTATTGCTTTTGTTTAATACTATTTTTTACGTGTTTTGTAAACTGCTTTCATAGTTTATAATTTGCTATTAGTTAAAAAAAATCAAAATCTTTTTATTCATACACACAAAACAATAACATATACACTTCCATAATTTAAATGAATAATTCCCCATATAGACTATAGGTCTGTGTAGGGGAAGAGTCCATCAATCAGTCTTTTTTTTAATTGTACTACTATTGTAGTTACTATTATTATTCTTGTTTTGGATTAATATTCGATTTAGAGTTTATTATTGTTGATATATTTATAGTCTGTATTCTGTTATTTATTTATTTGGATAAACTTAGTCGTAGTTTAATATTTATTTAGTGGTTATAAGTACAGTGGACCTGGTTAATTCGAACTTCTATAATTCGAAATCTTCTTTAATTCGAATATTTATATTGGTCCCCAGCATTTTCTATATAAGTAATGCAAAAATATCGTGGTTAATTCAAAGTTTATTTTGGATAATTCGAACCCGATGCCGATTTTAAAGTGGAAAGATTCGTGAAAAGACGCTGCACTCTTTCTAATCGTAAGGCACTTGCTTCAAGGCCATTGGACACAGATCTAGCAACGCTGCCGCCCGGCTCGGCCCTATGCTTCCGCGCCTATTGTTTTGTAGACGTGAGTTGTGGTCCACCCAAGCGGCCTAGAGTCGATTGGAACAAGATGCGCTGCCTGGAAGATCACTCCACCCCCACCCACTCCACTCCTCACCAGCTCTTTGTTTTGTAAATTGACTCAACCGTTAGTGTCACGTGGTTAGTCTATCTTGACAACTGTGCGGGTGTGTGAACTTTCTTGCATGTCGATTGTTTACGTACAGTACTGTATGTCTTCCGTAATTTTACATATGATCTGTTAGTGTTTGACACATTGTTCGTTGAGCAAAATATCGTCGACTCGTAATCCTCGAACATACAAAACTTTGTCTTTGGCTCAAAAAATAGCGGCAATCAAAGAATTAGAGAAGGGGGTTAAGAAAAAATCTGAGATGGCCAAGGACTTTGAAATTCCTCCTAACACATTGTCCACCTACCGCCGATTAAAGAATAAAGAAAAGATCGCAACAAAATTTCGTTGAAATCCATTTGTGGTGAAAGTGGAAGTGTTAATCAACAAGAAGCCAACCAATGGAAAACAGATTTGGAGGAGATGATTCAGGATCGGGATGAAAGGGACATCTTCAATGTTGATGAAACGGGACTTTTATAATGCACTCCTGACAAAACACTCGCATTTAAAGAAGAAAAATGCCACGGAGGAAAACTAAGTAAAGAGAGAATTACTCTCCTGGTTGGTGCAAACATGGACAAATCAGAAAAGTTCCCTCTACTAATGATTGGCAAGTCGGCTAGTCCCCGTTGTTTCAAGAACGTCAAATCAAAACCAGTGGAGTATGTGAACAGCGCAAGAGCTTGGATGACCAGTCACCTTCTTGAGAAATGGTTGTTGAACTTAGACAAAAAGTTCATAAAATAAAAACGAAAAGTTATCTTGTTTATAGACAAGTGTACTGCGCACAACACGATTCCAGTAATGGAAAATGTTAAAGTATTTTTTCCCTGCCAATATGACTTTGGTTGTCCAGCCTATGGACCAGGGGATCATAAAAAATCTAAAACAGTTTTACAGACGTTTATTGGGTGAGCACATACTGACTGAAGATTGTGACGCCCTAAAAATCAAGTTAGACATTCTTCAAGCCTCTCGCATGTGCAAGAAAGGTTGGGCAAAGTAACGCCCGAAACGAACATTGCTTTAAAAAAGCTGATTTGTAAAAAAGGAGGACGACGCCGAAAAAGCCAACGACATTATAGCTGAAGCGATACCTTTAGTTGATGGCTGGGAGGACGTCATTACTAACCCTGCCATCTCCTTTGAAGATGTTGTCAACGTGGATGAAGATGTTGCAGTATGTGGTGAGATAACAGACGCGGAGATCATCGCAGAAGTACTCAACAATAAATAATAAACAATAAAACCTAAGTAAATGATATTTCAAAGAGCTATGTTCTTATTAACTATTTATATACTTATGTAAGCAAAAGGTATCGGTTAACACAGAATTACATATTGAAACCTATGCATTTTGGTCAATTAATGTTAATTAATTAATTCTACGAAGTAAATCATAAAAAATCCACCTATTTCTGCATCGCAATTTATATCATAACTTTTATATTTAGGATACCAATTACATTTAATAACTTCATAAGTAATGCATAATGTAAAAAGTTACAAATAATATAAAATCCCGCTAAGTTTATATTTTATAATATTTAAACGATGCCCTATAATGCACTTACTCTAAGATTAACTTTTGGCCTGCAGCCAAACACTTTGCAGTCTCTGGTTACTTCACGGATCATTCGTTATCGGTATTCACATTATACTCCACACCCCTGCTGAGTGTTCAGTAAACATTGCTACAGTTAACTAGCAACATATCTTGCCAACTAAGTAACTGTAAGTGTATGATAACTAACTTAAACTTAATATTAACTTTTTATTCTGCCTTTAAAGAAACCTATGAAACGTTAATAATAAGTTGTAGGTAAAATAAATAACTACCTTAACATGAGTTAACAGTATATTGTTAATAGCATGCTTATAAAATTAATTCACATTATTAACATTCTTTTGCGTCTTAATCACCTAAGTCTATATTATAGGAAAATGTTAAAAAAATTCTAATACGCGTTTCAAAGTTTGGTATGATTGCATCCTAGGAGACACACATGCTGTCAGCCCTAAAATACGCTAAGCTTCGTAAGATTGGAAAATTGAAATTCGTTTCATTATAATACTATTTCGTAATCATAGTACGTAGACAATATTGTAGTAACTAAACCTAAACTCTATGTACACAAAGCAATTGTATTGCATTCTTATCCCTACATATATTTCTAACTTGTTCAATGTACAATTTTCCAGCTTTACAGAACATACTCTTATCGTTACATGCCTTGCTGTAGTTTTATGAAATATATATATAATTGAACAGAGCAAACGCCAAATTAAAAAATGGCACTGTAAATACATGAGATTGGAAGTAAATTTAAACGGTGGGAATAGTAATTTTAGGCCGTTCGTTAATAAAAATGATTTCATATAGTACCGCTTATAGGATACCGTCCACATACATAGGATTTCTTACTATAACGTCTGTATATATGGTCGGAACAATTAAAAATGTGCACTCGTATAAGGACTTATGACTGTGATTTACAATTCATATTTTTCTACATTATTGTAACCAAGTAATAAAATAATCCAACGAATTTCTTACCTTGTTGCTCAAAGAATAAAATAAAATCCCCGTGTTTTATTATTTAAAAAGTATTTATATTTTAATTTGGTTGCAAGGTCCTATTTTGATTTTTAACCTGATTTTGTTTTAAACCCTTATTATATTGTATTACTATTGTATAGATTTAAAACTACATATTATTAACTCGCCAATTGCATTATATAATATGTTTTTAAGACTTCTTCCACTATAATTTTAACAGTGGCATACCCACAGGCTTACAAGTGAAATGTTTTAACTTAATAATTTACAATGTAGAGAAAATGCTAAAATCCCTACTCTGATATATCTCAAAGTTTATCAACAGGATTAAATTACCTCAAAGTGCTTCTACATGTTGTCCTCAAAGAAGCCTCTTTGAATATTTAACTTAGAATATCAGCACATTTCCCTTATTACGCATACTCTTAATAACAGTAAATGTATTCAGTAAATAGTTACATATAAGACCTAACTGTTTTCTTAAAATATTCAACAGTTTGAAAAACCACAACAGCATAGTTATGTGATGTTCTAAGGAATTATTTTGTTACTGGGTCAGTCGGGAATAGTCCTGGTCTCGTTCCTTTATAAATTATGAGATTCTTGAAAACATACATATAAGACCCTTAAGTATATGTGGCTTTGTGCCAGTACACTACATGTTTTATCAACAATACATCAATATTTTTCGATTATTAAAGAAATTTTATTGCACAAAAATGAAGTAAATAAACTATCAATATCAGAATACATAATTTTTCATACATTTAGTGAAGATAAATACAAGTTTCTGACACTTCCCTAAATTCATGTGTCAGACTTGCAGTTTCAAAGTCTGTATGAACCCTAGCATTATTTATTGGTGTTAAACTTTTCCCGTCATGTTATCTCTACTTATCAACAACTACAGGAAGTTTCTGGGTTCGTATTAACCAACTAATCTGTCTCATATCTGAAACCTTGGTTGTGAGTCAGTATATTTAAATATAGTTTTCGCTTGAATTATTAATTACTTTTACCCTTATTACCCTTACATACTTCTGCATTATTAAGGGCAGAATAAATTCAGATCACAAAAATATGTTTCTCGGTGACGTTTTGTATTGTACAAAAAAACTGTGACAGAAATCTTTTATCTCCCATACATTCAGGTATTTTCTTTACTTTGGCAGAATAAATAAAGCTCTACATTCCATTGTTTATATTCACCGAACAACACCGCAGTAAAATAACGAATACAATTTTCGCACTTTTTAAAATCCGTAATTAGTTCCATTTCTAACAGCAAGAAAAATCAATTTACTAACTACATTCTCCATTTTATACACGCCATAAACATGTTTATTCGTCATTAAATGGGAATATTTCACTAAGGGATATATTATTAATCAACCGATGACGCCATTTCCCTTATGCTAATACTGTGTTATGGGTGGGAAACAAAATATCTGCCATATATTGAAATATATGTTTTTAATATACTTAAACAACTGACTGACTGATGATTAACTTTGTAATTACTGTCAGACGGAGTGACAACAGTAGCATTTCAATGCCTAATGCTAATTAATCGCCACCTCATAATGTACCCATATTAAGTTTGAAGTTATATAGGAGGTGCTTTAGTATTTAAACTAAACAACTAAGGTAATTGATGGTAATTTTTAAATTTGTAAGAATATACGAGATAAAATGTGTATGGTTTTACAATTGTCTCTTTGTATTCGCATTATAACACTAAACCCTAAGTTTAGACAATTTAAAATAGATATGAGTTAGCTATAATTTTTCTTTTACATGTATAAAAATTAGTACATGGCACAGTTAATGATTATTAAGTAACGGTGTCAGCTATTTAAAGTTGGAGAAATATATAATACATGTAAAGTTATGAATCCCCTCATAGAAGCTGTGTCGCTTTAGTACATTTACTTAGGGTCTCAAGCAGGGCTGAATTTTATGAATATTAGTCACGTGAATTAATGTAGCTGATTTTTTTCTAGATATTTTTCTGCTCAATTGGGGTGATTAGACTTTATCACAAGACAGTATTTCAAATTTGATCGCTAAGCTGAGATCCTAGATACATTTATGTTTTGGTAACAGAGCATGTCTTTAAAATAAACAAAATATGTTATGTTTATTACTCGACATTGATTGTTAAAACGAAGTAGGTTAGTACTCATGTTTCAACTAGTAAAATGTTTAAAACTCTTCTTTCGTTTCTTTGTGCAGGAATTTAAAAAGAAAAATTGTAATAAATATATTTTAAAATAATTATGTTTATTATATTAAGAAAATTCATTAGTATTTATCCGCATATATGTGGAGTTGAATTTGATCAATTGTTGCATGTAATAAAAACTTAGATTTCAAATTTGTTTCAAAGCCATAGTCATAATAATAGTTAGAGCATTATTGATAGAAACTGTAGTGCGTTAAAATATACACTATTCCTATTAGTCAAATAAAGAAACACGTAAAGTTGTTATGACAATATAAAGATCGTTTATTGAACAATACATCATAATTTTCAAATGCAAATATCGTGAAGAAGTTGATATGACAACAAAGCAATGAATACAATGAAGCATGAATGATGCTATTCTGACGAGTCGATAGTTTCTTCCATTGTTCAAGGTTTTTAAATTCTTAGATCAAGTATTAATTCTCTAGGAATCTGAGCATAATTTATTGTTGTGTGTGGGACTTACCATACGAATATAAGCGCCCCTTTGTCATTATTATAGTGTACTCATAACAATTCATATAGTCATTGGAATGTAAAGAAAGATGAATCAGAGTTGACGTTAACCCCTGAGAAATATTTGTACAATAATGTATATAAATTAATATTTCTAATATTTATATAATTATATTTCAATAATTAAATTACAATAGACGTTACAATACTTTAATTGTTTAAATATAAATAAATTCGATTTTACTTCATTACTGGACATAAATATTTATACTGATATAAATATTTATCAGTATTTAAAGGCATTATATTTAAAAAAATATTGATCTCTATCAGGAATATTTCAGGATTGCAATGATTGCAGGAGAACAACGTAATACTTAGAAAGAAAAGAGGTCTGTAGTTTGGCTGAACAGTTCAGAGTAAATATTTCCACCACTGACGTCATGTGTTGTCGAAACAAACTGCTACAGAAATCTTTTATCTCCCATACTTCCATATAAATGTATTTATCTGAGGGAGTATGTATAGCTTAAAGTTTTCTTTTTTCTTTTAACAAACACCATACCGGTAGAGTAACGTAATATAATAATTACTTTATTATTATAATCTGAATTTGGTTAAAACTGTTACACGAAGACAAATCCATTTACTTAATGCAACCCTTGTTGTGTACACATCACGTAAACTAATTAGTATTTACTAGTATTTGGTTACACTTGTTGAATGAATACATTTGCCCCTATGGCGTTGTTTCTCTTATTCAGATACATTTACATAGTTTCTATACAAAAACCCCTAACCTGTAATTTAAAATATGTCAAGGAACATGGCTTTGCTGTTATTATTTTCACAACTAAGAGAGTCTTTATAAAGAAATCAATAACCTTTCCAAGTCGAAAAAAAATAACTGATTCATCACTACATAACAATAATATGTTTAAATTAGATATCACACATTTTCATAACTAAAAGATTATGCCTAAAGATGCACTACTGTAAAATAGGAATGATTCTTCTGAACACTATAACAACAAACCATAACTTTTTGATATATGAAAGTTACATAGACAGAAAATGTATTTTCATTACTAATGGTTAATTGATTCACGCCAATCATGAATGATTAAATAACCGTGTTAGCAGTTGAAACCCTTAACTACGTACAACAAAAATTTAAAAAAATACTTGCAAGTTTATTGTCCAGCGTATAATCAGCCGTACAATGCTCAAATTCTCAGTAATCCAAAACTCTGTACACTGTAAATAGGATGTAAACTTTTGTTAAAGGATCAGCTTATTGATTGTAACTATAATTTCCTGTGAAAGTGAGTTTAAATTTGTTTAATTTTGTTTTCAGTAAACATATTTAAGATTAAGTAAAGGAATATATGCTTTGCGTAAGTTTGTATAAAAAAAATGCTAGCATAAAACAATACTTCTCCTCACCACTAGAAAATACAATACAATGAATAACAAGGAATCATTTTATATCTAAAACCAATATACAATGAATTTTGATAGTAAATTACGTTTCTACAGAAAATAATAATTAATTAACAGATGCTTTATTTTGCTCTTCTGTAATGAGGCCAAACTAGAGATATAGTTTACTAGAGACCAAAGTCACTTTTTAACTTGCATTTCAAAGGTTCGAACTCCTTTAATATCTACAGTTAAAACGAAATTCAATCAACTTATTATATGAGTTATCTCGGTTCTTACGGATCAATAATTTCTTATTGTAAAAAAATAATAACAAACATAATGTTTTAAAACCCAAACGGAAAAAACACACAAACATTTTAATGTGACGTGTGTGTGTGTGTGTGTGTGTGGTTGTTATTTATAACAACCTCTTTACTAATCGATATATCACACACAACATCCTCGTTTCAGCATAATTAGTGTTTAAAATGTTTGTAATTGTCTGAGACATATTCGAATTTCATGCACGTACGTTTTCTCTCGATTAAATTAATATCTGACCTTTAGTTACTTTTAGGCCTATATATAAACTTACGTGTTATGTACGCTAATTTTTAGTTTAAATATTGCATTAATAGCTTTGTTTCCACTTACCCAATGTAGTTTAGTGGACAGTTTTCAGTAGTCTGTATTAATTTTAAAAATTACTTTTTGCGTAAGTTTTATAAAGTGATATATTTGAGACAAGTAATTAATTGCTTTTGAGAAAATGATAAATATTACTAATTTTTCCCTAGATCATAATTTTTAATTGTAATCTTGTACTCTTAGTTCAAGAAATAAAGTTGCAGTTATAGTAACATCATATACGTTTTCCACAAATATCCTTTAGTAGTTCTAGAGTGAAATGTGTAGGGATTATAGTCTTGCTATCCGTGTGAGACAACGACGTGTCGAACTGCTATGTACGAGACGGTTGACTCTCCAATCCCTTGAGAAATGACGCCATTTCGCCGCCAGCTGCTGACAGGATCTTTCCTCCAACTCCTGACAGCCGCCATTCGTAACATTAGTTTGTGCATAGAAATTGTATACGGTTATACATCTTATCTGATGGATACTGTAACAATAAAACAGACTGATGTAAAGAAACAGACTGATGTAAAGAACTACTCGTATTAAATATGTATTGTCTTCGATTATTTCTCATTGACATTGCATACTCATTTAAAATTCCATGTGAGAACAAATGTTTATTATTTTTTACATTCCATTTTATATTTGGCTAAGAACAGGTTGTCTAGTTAGCTATTCACAAAATATGAAAATACATTATTACTAAAGGTGTTAGTTTACATCCGTGTATGTAAACTGAAAGAGTTTATCCTAGCAAATAATAACTCTTTTTGTTACTATTCATTTTTTGGACTACTTAATCGTTTTTTACCTTTATCTCAAATTTTTAATTAATCTAATAATTCGCCTAGAAGGTCAAAAGCATTGATGAAATATCAAGTTAGTTGTAGCGCAACTGTGGCCTTCAATAAGTCCATTCTAGGCAATATAACAGAGGCTTAAAGTATAAAGTTTAACGATGGTCATTACGAGATTTTACCATTTTATACATTACCTCAAAATTATGTCTAAGTAAACAACACGGTGAAGGCTTGAAGTTGGAGACCATGGATTTGTCTTAGTAGACAACTTCACTATTATAATAGCATACATTTATGTGAAATTTAATCTATCATATTTTAGTATATGTTATAAATCCCAACTCAATTCGTAAAATCTAAGATAATTATTATTATCAATGCTTCAGTCAATTTGAGGCAGTGATAAAACTGGTTTGACCATGGTTTCTTTTAATATCAAAGCTAGGAAAAATTATTGTCATTATTTTCGATAGTTAAGTGATGAACAAACTTGGTGAAATATAACATTTTTGAACACTATTTCCCATTATCAATCAGATACGGAATATTTTTAAACTGATCGGAAACCAATCTTCCAGTGATAAATATGTTAGTTGTGCATAGAATACGTTTGTCAGACTAAAATAGGAACAAAACTGCTCCTATTTCAGTTTCAGTGACAGCCAGTCGTTCTTCAAGTGTCGTTGCATGAGTAAGTGAAGAGTTTAATAACCTCTGGGTTAGCTAATCAATCTGATTATAAGTTAATAAGCAAAATTTTAGTCAAATTATTGACACAAAATATGAACTCTACAACTTATAAAATAAAAAGTTTAATAGTATAATTTATGTAATTAAATAATAGTTTAATTTTCGTCGTAACAAATCGTTTTTTTGACTTATCACTCAAAAAGTTATTTCATAGCAATGAATTAGTACCAATAAATTTCTTTACTACAGAGCTGGCTTTAGTAACTTTCCGCCACAAGAATATTGTTAAACACTTTACTTTTTTTCTAGTCACAGAGTGATGGAATATGTATAACGTTTTGTTATCCTAATTTGGAAACCCGTTGTTACGTCTTTCCACATTACTTGAAATGGCTTCATTTACAGTATTTAAATTTATGATAACTTTTAATTGAATGAATTTATAAAATTACAATAATGCTAGAATAAAATACCTGTCGATTGTTTGATTAAAATACGTAATTTTCTGGCATATGGTACAAATTTAATTATAGTTTGTACACCAAGTAATATTTTTATAAATCGTACCGAGATATACAAAGGTGTGTAATATAACATGTTAGGTACTGCCAAAATCAAACCTTTAACACTAATTGATATGTTAAATAAACATTTAAAACTGCACCCTAAGAGTATGACAGGACTACGTTGCACGAGTAAAATACTGCACTCATCCTACACAAGGGCACTTTAAGAAGCACTTCAGAAGAAAGTAGTAGCCTCCTTCTAAGTGACAAAACAATTTAACAGTTATTGAGCCAATATATCGTGTCGGAGATGTTATTGTTTCTTCTCTTTAATGGTCCCAGTCTTACAATGTATGGTTATAGCAGTTTTCTGGTTGTTAACTTTTCCTGTTATTATTCAGAGCAAGTATGAAACTACTGCTTTGAAATATAATTGATTCTTGAAATTTTATTCCTCTTATACTTATAAATTCCGTGGTAAATTTTTCCAAGTTTGGCTTCATAAAACACTCCTACACTACACTAAGCATGAAAAGGGTATCCAAATATATGCTACATACTAGAAATATTCATGTATGTGAATATTACGGAAAGTTAAGCTAATTTAAATGGATGAGACACTATCTGTAAATAAATTTGTCAGAACCACTTGCCTCTTATCAGATGAGAACTACGTTACTGACCGAGTTAATATAAATTTAAGAAGCCTCGGTAACATCTTAGCCAGTTGACCTTGACATTCTCATCAAGGGAAAATCTCTTTCTTAATAGGGTTTTATTATTTCAACAATGCATTATATATTTTTTCGCTCAGAAATAAAATCTACTATTTTCCTAAAACTCATAATCGTCCTACAATACTTGTGACTTAATCTACACTAATATATAAAATCTATCCCTTTTGCGTGTATGTTACTCAATTATTTAAAAACTATTGGACCGATTGTACGCAAATTTTACATGGACGTTCTTATGGTCTGTGGTTAACTTGTTGGGCTAATTCTGCTTTTAAAATCCTTCCAGGATACGCCTCACTGGTATTGATAATTCAGATTTTAGCTTAATCAGAAGGTAGTAAATGTGTTTTTATAATGAACTGTTCTTTTTTAACATTCCAATGTGGCAACACAATTGTATGTATATAATTTAAGTCACATTTAGAATTTCTTCTGCGTTTATTCCTTGAAAGTATAGAGATGATAAAAAACTAGCACTTCTTATTTCAAACTTTTCTGAAATCACTGTTTAGAACAGTTTATTCCAATAGTAAAACTGGAAGTTTGAGTAAATATACACTTTTAAGTGTAAAATTTAGCAAATATTAATCATGCCGGGCTAGACCAGTAGTGCAATGCAGATATCGATGACAATCTGCAAAAACCTACTAAAGTATTGAATTTTAGGGGTATTTCTGGGACGAAAAATAGAAATACTGAATGACACTTTTTACAGATCACTTAATTTCCGATGAAGAAATCGCATTAGATTTGTGTTCCGACGGTCGAAGTGCGCCTTTGAACACAAATGAATACGGAAATGTATGTTGATCTAACTAATATTTTGACTTTAATCGTGTTTTGTGGCTTAACCGTTAGAGATACGACAAAAAGTGACTTGACCTTTTTTGTAGATAATTCAATTTTGTGTTATTCGATTTGATCTAGAACCTTTACTTTATCCGGTACAGAGCTTGGGAGAAAAGAGTGCACTTGTCAGCTATTGTGAATTGTTTAGGGCAAATAAATATAAAAACCGATCAGCATTTCAATATTTTCACTTTCGGAGCTACAATTGTATGTATTTTTATTTTCAAGCATACCAGGAAGTGTATTAGACTGTGTACTTAATAAGTCTGCCCCACAGTACGTTGTGAGACCAGCGTTTTAATACCTGAAGAGTACTTAAGCTAAGTCAGTAATCTTTTTTCAGATTATTAAGTTGATCAGGGGGTTTAGTCCACTAAAGAGTTTATCTAGTCATACCAGAACATTTATTTAATACGCCACTCACATGTCATTGGTTTTAAGTATTTTTGGAGCTTTACGTTTTATTTTACTTTGTATGGGGAACAGTAATAATTTAGGACTCATGTGTTTATTATATTCAGAATCGTTTTCTTTTGTAGTCTCCTGAGAGTGTAAGACATTGCTGAGGAATAATTTGAAATTTTAGGGCAAGGGTTTGGACTGGCAGATAAAAATTTAGTCTAATTACAGTGAACTGTCTCACTGACCCATCCAGAGCAGCATTTGACAACATCAACGAGAATAGTTTTCGCTCTGGAAGAGCCAGGTATACAATGTACTCTGTCACTTTCTACTTGTGGTTTTTGAAGGTTATTTGACTTCCTAAGAGGCTCTGAGAAAATGTTAAGGCAATAATAAACTCACTATCTTGCTATAAGTTCAGAGAAGAAAAGGCACATAAAAACACAAAGCTTCACGTTTAAAACGGAATCTTACACGGCCTAAGGTTTGTTGTTACGTACCTTACAGAACTCTTCAGGCTCTAGATTTAATCAGAGCTTTGACTTTGAGAGCGTTTTGTCGCTTAACCGCTGGAGATTTGGTAAAAAGTGACATAACAATATTTGTGGGAAATATAATTTACTTTGAACTTTCTGACCTTTGATATTAGCTATAACCTCTCGTCAGGTTATCAATTCTTATTAACAAAAATTTTGCACGATAAAACATTGATTCTGTCCCTATCTACTGCACAGTACTTCGACTTTAGGATTCTTCCATAAGGGGCTGAAATAGTGTAATAGTCACTGAAATTTTCATTGGTATTCAATAAAAAGTAATAAATATATATATATATATATATATATATATATATATATATATATATATATATAATATATATATAATTATTGTTATTATAAATACTGAGGAGAATTTCGAGTGATTTTGCATATACAGTACTTTTAAAAACTATTAAAATCTGGGAGATTTGAGGGACTATATATCTGAGGATTGTTTAAAATTTAAATCAAATAGAATATGCTCGTGTAACTGCTAATACTAAATATTAATTTAGATCTGGTGTTAAATTTCCAGGTGAAAACAGTGTTTTTTCTGGGGTATTGATTTGGAGTTTTTACTTTGATCTGACTCTGATCTGTTGACGTGACAACAACTGAGTCCACAAGTCCACACAACGCAATGGTAACAAGTTGAGGTGCATTGATAAAAAGAGGAATGATGTGAGAAAATTTACATGTTTAAGGTTATTTTATAATCTTACTATAACTTTAAGAACAAAACATCAACCCTTTGTTATTTGTGGACTAAATAGCTTATTAATATCATAATTTCATAATATCACTGTGATACTCGTAATGTGTATGAGGTACTGAGGATATACTATCTGCCTGTTAAGTTGGAAATCCAGATTGCTTAATAATTCTTCAAAAGTTCAGCAGAAGCAGTGGTGGGATTGGGATTTGATCTATATTTAGTTATTTTAAAATTGAAAGTTGAGAAGAGAGGGTTGAATCGACATTGTTTATTGACCTGGCCTACAAAGTAATGTGTAACACATCATTCCAACGCTCCATTAGCGTCAGAATATCTTGAACTGGGAGGTTTGGCTTTGTTGTTTACATTAGATAATCCATTTGGAACGACAGGCTTGGATGCATCATCAAAGATTACTCTGGCCACTCAGACGAGATGTGCTTCCTCGACGTTTTCGAGCGATACATAATGAAATAAAAACATGTTAATACCTTAAAGCTTTTAGATTTATACCATTTTTAATAAGTAAAGTGCTAAAACTATTTGTTTAAAAACAGATATGTTTTGTATTAAAAAGTTTTCAATGTTGAACTGTGTCCTTTTCCTATCATGACATGATACTGTACATTTATTGATTGTTAAGTGATATGTGAAGTTTTCAGAGACACTAAAGTATTTTGTATTTGCAATAATTTAAAATTATTTTAAACCTGTGTTAATAATATACTATCAAAGGCATTAGATTGTCCCACGAGGCTCCAAATTGGGATCATCAGAATAATTGATTACATCACTCGAAATGATTGCGTACGATAAATCTAGTAAACATAAATGCTTCAGGAACTTCAATTAATACTAATTCTACGAAATAAATAATCAACAATCCACTTATTTCTGTTTCATAATTTATACGATAACTATTTATATTTAGGATACCAATTTCATTTCATAACTACATACGGAATGCTTGATGTAATAAGGTACAACTAAAATAAAATCCCGCCAAGTTTATATTTTCTACAGTTTTAACGATGCCGCATAACCCATTTTCACTACGACTAGGTTTTGGGCTGCAGCCAAACACTTTGCAGTCTCTGGTTACTTCACGGATCATTCGTTATCGGTATTCACATTATACTCCACACCCCCTGCTCAGTGTTCAGTGAACCTTACTTAACTATTTCCATGCCTTGCCAAGTAAGAAACTTTGGATGTGAGATAACTAACTTTAACTTAACATTAACTTAATGTTCTACATTCAAAGGGATCTAGGACACGTTATTAGTATGTTATAGGTTAAATAAATATCTCCATTAAAATATGTTACATATATATAAACAAATTGCAAGCTTATTAAAAATGATAATAATTAATGTTATTTATTAAATATCTCAAATTTTTCTTCTTAACCACCTAAATTTTATCATAGGAAAATTAAAATAAACTTCTGGTAAACGTTTCAAAGATTGGTGTGATTACAACCTAGGACACAAACATACTGTCAGCCTTAAAACACACAAAACTACCTTCTTTAATATCGATTTTATTAATTTTAATCATAATAAGTCGATACAACGAAATACCGAAGAATCCGAAGGAAAGTAACAAAGGAGCTATTGGGAAATTAATTTATGCGCAAATTAGATTTGGTAATTCTGTAGGAGTGTGGAACATTAAACTCAAAGTAATAGCTGTATCAAGGTTTTCATAAATTCAAGAGTCAGTAAGAAATGTTTTATAAATTTATGTTCTAAGAAGCAATACTGAATATATACACTATTAAATATGTTTATACGCACTATCTAAATTCACAGTTTATAAAGGGATAACACAACCTTTTTGTTAATATTATAATTGATTTTTCCTTTGACGCCAAACTTCTCAGCTAATGCTTTTAGAGTCAGTTGAAAGTAGGAGAAGTAAGCGTGTTCACCATCGTATATATTGGTGCAGTACTGCTCACAACAATAAAGCCGACACTTATTGGCACATAGTTCTGCATTTAGTTGGATTTTATGAAAATTAAAGATATCATATGCGCACATTTACAACAATAACATACAATATTATTCATAAACAAATAATAATTGTCACCTGAACCACATAATTTAGTCAGGTAATACAACCTGTCTGAAATTATCCAAGTTTATGTTCTCCACAATGTGTTAGAGTGATTTACTGATGAACATAACTGGAACATAAGTCCTTTTAGGCATAATTAAACATAAAATATTACACTATAACCATTACATTCCCACGGCCAGTGGTTGTTGCATGATGCATACTATTCAACATTACTAAGTAATCGGATTAATGATTTGTTAATTTATAATAAAATTTTATCCTTGGCCCAAATAGGTATTTTTATAATAGTAGCATAAACAATGAAACAGCACCAATCTTGGTGGTTATATTGAATCTGCCATTAAATATTTATAAAGAACAAAAGGAACCTGTCGACTTTGTAATGATTTTAAACATCTAGAGTCGAGTTATCATGCCCGGTTGTTTAAAAAAACATTTAACCTGCTTTACCAGTATACTAGTAACTAAATAAAATAACTGAATATTAAGCGGTTTGTTGTGTTATTCAGAGTGGTAAACATATGATGCGTTATATACTACGCGATAACAAGAACTAATTTGTGTTTTTTTTTCAATATCACAAGATACATTTTTATCTAGGAAAAAACACCATCTGTACTTCAAAAGGTTACTTATTTGATAAAAGTTTTGTTTTTGCATAGTCAAATAGCAAAACAGATGTTGCTTATTTATGCAAAACATTTGTGAACATGGATTATTATTATCAAATTCGTGTTATTTCTCCAGGAAGAAGTTTTAAATCCCTTTCCAACCATTAAATCACTATCTATTTCAAAGCAAATTTTAACACTTTGATAAACCTAACCTACCTTAACTATTAACTATTTTTTTTAACTCAATCATTATAGTTGAGTTAAAAAAATACTCATTAGTTTACAAATAAAGAGTATTTTAACGTTTTCGCTATTCACTCTTATTTCATTTAAACATTTTATAACTTTACTTGGTTGTGTATAATGAGTGCGTAACACACGTGATGCACAGTCAATGTGACGTAAATAAACCGATACATGTATTTAAAGGGTTAAAAATTAGTGCATTGGCTAGTTTATTGAGTAATGAATACGTGTTAAGCGATGTGTTAACCAGTTACTGTAATGCCCAGATTACAGATATATACTGCTTTTCTTGACAGTATATAGTGAGTGCATCACACATATTATGACCATATGCAAGGACAGGGTGATTTGTCTAGACTGATACATGTATGTAAAAGGGTTAATCAGTTAATCAACTAGCTAATTTTAACTATTTTCTTGGCAGTATACAGTGAGTGTGTGACAATACCGAGAGTAATAGTCACCAGGGCGATTTATTTAAAAATATACATGATAAGTAAAAGGTTAAATTTAGAAGCAATTTGGAATAACAATTTAAATCTTTAAAAATTCATCCTTAAGACAACGAAAATATGAAGACAGAAATCAGTGATGTAGCTATGGTGGGTATTTTTTATTCAAGGGCAGTATAGACCCATTTCGCCTTCTTCTTATACTAGCCTCCTTATTCTAATAAGGTTCATACCTGCTTTACCCTTAGGACTTTTATAAATATTTATGGCTGGAGAATATTATTAGCAGTTTAAAAAGTTAATGGTGCCAGTAATTGTCAACATTGCAGACCTGTCATTATGAATCCTATTTATTTAAATATATAAATTTAAATTGATGAGAATAGATCAGTATCACAAATTTAGTGAGTAGCAGCAATAAATGAGCTGTCGTTCATATATATACGACAGATATATAATTATCAAAGAAAATAAACTTAGTGTAAAAAAGAAAACACTAAATATTCTAAATTTGAATGAAATATAGTGCCTATGTTTTAAAAAACATTTTATTTGTACAGTAATTTACTAATAATAATAATAATTTTATATATATATATATATTTGGGTTTAAGTAATCAATGGCGGCATTATTTGTCAACATTGCAGTAGCTCTGGTCCTGACTCATGTTAAACAAACATTAGCTTGTAAATAAGAAGAGATGTGAATAGAGCAGTATCACAAATTTAGTGATTAGCAGCAATAAATGAGCTGTAGTTCATATTTATGCATATATATATAAGTAATAAATGGCGTCATTAATTGTCAACATTGCAGTAGCTCTGGTATTAACTCCTGTTAAATATGCATTAGCTTATGAATTAAAAGTGATATAGAATAGTGAATTTTCTCAAATACCCACAGCGTTCCATGTTTAAAGTTTTAACTTCCAAATTCAAATTAAACTCAAAATCGTCAAATAATTCACAATCTTATTGACTTAGACCGTCATTCAATTTTTTTTTCGCTCAAATAACTTTTTAATACGAATGTTACGTTTTTAACAAGAAGCTCGTGACCTCTGACGACGACCTCCTGCGCGTTAAGTGGTCAGACACAGCCACGTCCAACACAGAAAAGTTGTCGATGGATGTGCTCGACGATGTGGCGTGTCCACAGACCAATTTAAAATAAAAGTGGAGAGATTATCACGCAGAGATAGCAGCCGCTAGGTTATGAGGTTGGTGTAATCTAACAAATCAATATTGAGATCTCCTATTATTATTATATATTGATATTGGTACGATTCAAGAATACTTATTAGTGAATCATTTTTTTAAAGAAAGTTTTCCTACAGCTGTTGGGTGATCTGTATAGAACGATTATACAAATTTCCCGTATACACTAGAAATAACTAGTTTTCTTACGCTTTCGAAGTCTAGTTTTGCAAAACTGATTTAAAATGGCTGAAAATGTATTGAAGACTTTAGAAATATTGATACATGAATATGATGAAGTCGAGTGTATGAATTAGGCAATGTATAGTTCTATTATAAAAAACCGATTGTTTCAGGTCTCATTTTCAAATATGAAAAGTTTATCAGGCTTATCCACCTAATTGGTGGCAGACTGCGCGTTTAAGTACACGACTCTTATCAGCTCTTCGAACTTATAATTTTGGATTTTGGAAAGATAATTTTATATTCGGATCTGGTGTTATCTCACTTTTTCTGTAACTATTTGTCCATTGTAGTTTGTTATAAATATCGACTGTCCAACAGCAGCTACCGGCACAGATGGATTCATGACATCAGCAGAAGACAGCGGCACACTCTCTGTAAGAGTAGAACTAAGCCATTTCTTGTTAATAGGTCAGTCAAGGATAGTTCTGGTCTCGTTCCATTATAAATTATTATCAGTGTTAAAAATAAACCATTAAAACCTGAGCAATATATGGGGTTAAGTGTCGGTAAACTACACTTGTATTAAATAATATATCACCATCTTCCAGAATTTAATATTAAAGAAATTTTAATATAGGAAACTGTAGTAAATACAATCTCAGAATAAATAACAATTTTCCATCTTTCTCCGTACGTTTTATAAAGATATACAAGTTTTTGACACTTCCATAAATTCATGTATCAGGCTTGAAGTTTTAGTCTCTTTGAACCCTAGCATTATTTATTGGTATTTACACGATTCGCATAATGTCATATTTACTGTACTTCATAAAAACTGCAAAAAGTTTCTACATTCGTACTAATCTTACATCTGATACGTTAGTTTTTATTCAGTGTTAAAATATAGTTTTCGCTTGGATGATAATTTGATTTTACCACAAATACCTATTTATGCATTCCTTACAGAAAAGTAAATTTAGCTCAAAAATTAATTTCCAAAAATATCACGTTTTGTACTCCTTAAACGAACTGTGGTATAAATATTTTCTCTCCCATACATTCAGGTATTATTTTAATTGGAAAGAGTAAATAAAGTTCGGCATTCTATTGTTTATACTCACCCACATTCTCTGCATTAAAATAACGTGTAAAATTGGCTAGGTTCTTGAAATCTATATTTAGTTTAAATCGTTATATTAAAAATAATCAAATTGCTGACTACATTTTCCATTGTTCATCTGTTATAGAAAAGGTTGTATTTGTCAGTAAAAGGGCATGCTAATAAAAAAAATCCGGTGTAACTTGTCAACTGGACATAATCGTTAATAAATATTTATCAGTATCGAAATGCAATAAATTTTATTGTTCTCAATCAGGAATATTTCAGGATTTGCTATGACAGAGAAAAGTGTAAAAGTAAGAAAGAAAGAGGTCTGTAGTTTGGTTGAGCAGTTCAGAGTAAATATTTCTGCTGCTGACGCTATGTGTTGCCCAAACAAACTGCTACAGAAATATTTTATCTCCCATATTTTTTGGAAAAGTTTCTTTATCTGAGAGAGTAAGTACAGGTCCATACTTCATTGTTATCTCTAAACAAAAACTATCCCAGTAGAGTAATGTGTTATAATATATTCCGTTATTATAATCTATATTGGGTTAAAACTGTTACGGCTAGAGACATTCATTTACCTAATGCAACCCTTGTTGTGTACACATCACGTAAACTAATTAGTATTTACTGGTAGTTGCCTGCACATGATGAATGATTACATTTGCAATCAACCCACCACGTTGTTTCCCTTATTCAGATTTATTTACATAATTTGAAAACTAAAAAAAAAAACCTAAAAAGAGCCTTGAGGAAGTAAATAACACACAATTGATGTGGAAGATTAAGCCTTCAGAATGTTCCATTTTTAAATCTCTTATCTACTAATATACGAGAATAACACACTCCGTTTCGCAAGACCTAAGGTACATCGTTACGTACCGTAAAGACCTCGCCAAAATCTGAATTTAACAAAAATTCTGACTTTAAGGGCGATTCGAATTGTTGGGAGAGTTTTGTAGGATATGCAATTTATTTTCAAAGCCCTGGCCTCAGATTTTAGCTATGACTTCTAGTTCGGCTGTTTATTATTTACGAAAAGGTTCATTCAAAATATTGATTATGTCTCTAACTACAATTCCATAAGATCTTGATTTTTAGTTTAGGCGTTAAAGATACTGAAGAAATAGATAGGGTCACATTTGTAGATCACCTAATTGTCTAAGAGACACTGAAATTGAATTTCAGCTACCACTAATCTTTCAGATAGCTAGTACTAATGGGCTCAAATCACTGTTTTGTGATGACGTGATAATCGCTGGAATTTCAAATACGCGCGAGTTTTGGTCGCCTAACGATAAGAGACATGACATAAAATTACAGGTCCTTTTTTGTAATTCATTTCATTTCCTAATACTAGCAGACAATTGAATTTCAGCTAAGAACAAATGTTCTGTCCCTTTTGACCTCGGAAACGTACAAATTGGTTAATATTTTGCATGTAAACAAATTTTGCGGACAAGCCAACAATTATACGGCAAAAAGTGACTGGACCTTATTGGTACATCACGTCAAAGGATTTCGTATAAAAAGTAACTTGTGCTCGAGATCGAACATAATCGGGCGAAATGTAGTAATATACCACTATTTCATTAAATTAATTTCAAAAATACGCTCTACCCCTATCTACTATTGACGTTTCGCTAACGCTCGGCTTATTACCGATGTGGTCTAGTAGACGTATACGTCACTCGTTTACGTAATAATACAACCTCAAACCATAAACGGAATAAATTGCACAAATTGTATGCGGAAGATTTAAAAAAAAAAACACCTAAATTCGCCTAATTCACGACAAAGATTTTGACATTGAGAGGTTTTTTTGGGCTTTCGAAGGAATATACGACAACAAGCCACCGGACCTTTCTTGTAGATCACATCAATGTCTAGCTAAAAACAAATTACATTTAAGCTGCAACCAACCTTAACCGCTCTCGACCCCAGAAACATGATTCTAACGTTTGGCCGCTATCAGGCTCGGAATCAAAATTATCACGTGATAAATACAACAATTTTGCATATAATCACGTTTTGCGGCCAAACCAATAGATATACAGCAAAAAGTTGCTGAATCTTTTGTAGATCAAGTAATTTGCTAATCTCATAGGATCAATTAGATTTGAGCTAAAACCAACCATTCGGCCGCTATAGGGCTCAAAACATTATTTTGAACGAGAAAATCTTAGGAATGTCAAATATGTCAAATGTTTTGTCGCTTAACAACAAGATATAGGGCAAAAAGTAACCGTTCCTTTTTATAGGTCACATCATTCCAGATTAACGATTGTTCTCAGATTTGATCTAGCTCTAACGGTTCACCCACTATCGGGCGTCAAAAAAGCCTAAAAGGGTCAAAAATGTGCAAATTTTCTAGACATTTTTTGAGAGGTTTAAAAGTAATACTTCTCGGTTTTCACACTGTTACTGTTGGTTACGACAAAGTTTTTAGCACTTTTAGAAGTAGGTTAGAGTTTGAATACATATATCAATCACAACATACGGTATCACATACGGTTTTATAGGATATAGGACATATATTATATAGTATAACTTTTTTAATTCTACAAAATAAACAAACCTTTAACTCTAATTGCTATGTTAAATGTACATTAAAACTGCACCGTAAGAGTGTAAGGCAGGAAATAAGAACGTTGTACGAATAAAAGACTGCACTGACTCTTCACCAGGACATTATAAGAGGCACTTCTGAAGAAAGTATTTATTAGCCTCTACACTGTCCTTCTAAGTGACAAACAATTTAACAGCTATTGACCCAATATATCGTGCCGGAGATGTTATTGTTTCTTCTCTGTAATGGTTCCAGTCTCACAATGTATGGTTATATCCGTTTCCTGGTTGCTAACTTTTATTGTTTTGTTTCGAGCAAGTAAAAATAATGCTGTAATGTGTAATTGATTATTAAAACTTTAAAAATCTTCTATTTATATTTTCCTTACCAATTTTAGCTTTGTAAAATACTATTACTCAAAGCATGACAAGGATATCTTTATTTATTCTGTATAGAAATAGTCATGTGTATGGTTGAAAAAATTAAGTTAATTTAATGGAAGATACACTATCCTGTAAATAAATAATACATTTTCAGAACCACAGGACTTAGATCTGTTACAAACACCGTTACTGACCGAGTTAATTGAGTTTGTTTATAAATTCAAGAACAACAACTCGATAATAGTAGAACAAACTCAAAATTTGAATAAGTCGTTTTAGTAGTTTTATGGAAGGACTAGTTTCCTTTCCAAATGAAATACATATATCATGCATCATCGTCAAGTATAGATTACAAATTTCGATCAAGGAAGCCATTTTTACTTAAACATCTCTAGGTTAACAGGCTAAGTTGTTACCGAGGTTCCTTCAATTTATAACAAATTCAATTAACTCGGACGGGCGATAGCCTATTATTGCAGGGTCTATGTGTCTTATCTGTCCGCACGATATATCGACTAACTAAACATCAAACTTGATATTTGGCTTGAATCTTCCAATAGCCATATGATTTCGAGGATGGTACATGTCATCATTTGGCATTTCCCTAGGCGATAGTGAAAATTTTATAATCTGGCTCAGGAGCAGCAATGTTGGAACGAGAAAATCACAGGATAAATGAATTTCCAAAAAAAACTTTATTCAATGACATGTTAATATGTTACATATTAAAAGATTTATCCTAATGAAATAAGCGATAGACATGAAACGTTGCATGTAACGTCAGCGAAGCATGTAACGTGACAGTTGTTGTGGCGTACTCCTTCCTTGTATATTTAGTATGAAGTAAAGGTTTGAATAGTAAATTCCAACATTATCTGGTATTAAATCATACATATTCATTATTTTAAGGCAAATCATTTCAGGTTAAAAAAACGAAACATAGTTCTTGCAATGTATTTGTTCAAACAACTTGGTTCAAATAAACCCAAGGGGCAAGTTGTATGTAACGAATCCACAAAGTTGTTGCATATTAAAAAATTCAAACAGATCTTATTTAGTTTGAGTTAATACAAATAATGTTTTATTGCACGGGTATTGGTAATGAAGTACAGAATATGTAGCAATGGCTGTGTCCAATTTATTGAATCTAATTGAATGCAGTGGAAAAACAAGCGGTTTATAGAATCACCGATCTCGTATTCACCGACTAGAACACAACATGACTACAAGGTCGATGCTATCAGGTCAGTATAAGCTTGTTTTAAATAGCGCAAATATAACTGTGAGTAATATTTTCTTTAATACAAATTTTAGATATCCAAAGTTAAAAAGATTGAATAGCCACCATTTTGAAAGTATTTGTCCACGTGGCATTTCTTTGTCCAGAGATTTTATTTATTTATATGTCTACGATATAACCATTTTGCAATTTTACAATAACTTAAGATAGTTAAACAATAGTTGAAAATAATATTAATAAAATAGTTGTAATAACAATTTCTGAAATTACAATAATCATGTAACAGCTGACTAGCATATAAACATAATAAATAAAATTGGCAGCATCAAATGTAACTATAATAAAAACAAACACAGAGTTACGGGATACACTGTTTTATTGCAACAATATCACGGGCGTTGAAGTACAGAATATGTAGTAGTGTACTAGTATGTGTCCGAATGGTTGGATCTAATTAAACGCAGACGAGAAACGAGCGGTTTGTACAATCACAGAGCTCATGTTCACCGACTAGAACACAACATGGCTACAAGCCCGATACTGTCAGGTCGTTATTATCTTCTGTTAATTAGTGCAGACACATAGGTGGGTATTGTGTGTATGGTATTAGAACTTTACTTATAAGACAAGATCAATATTATTATACTAGTAATTGTCTAAATACGCACTGCGTACAACATTATTAACAAAGTAAATATTATCAGGCTGAAGAACATATAACAAAAACTTGCCTATAATTCATAACGGAATATATATATATATATATATATATATATATATATATATATTTATTTATATATATATATATATATATATATTTAAATCGCTCTGTGGTGTAATGGTAGCACATTCACCCGGCAAGTGAGAGATCCGGGTTTGACTCCCGGCGGAGCAAGTACTTTTTGTAATTCAATGTTTATTGAAATTAAATAAGGCTATTCCCATTTATACAGTTTAATGTATATATATATATATATATATATATATATATATATATATAGATTTAAATAACTATAGCAATCAGCCTTGCTCTTTATCATTACAACTCCAACTATGAAAAGACATTATTTGGTAGAGTTAAGTCGAATAACTAGTAAGATCTACTGTACTTTTTTATTTTCAGGGTTAAACTATCTTAACCACATCAGGATTCTGGTCTCATTGCATTATACGTAAAGTTCAATCCTGAAATTCCAGAAGACGAAGTTTACATTGTATAGGCAAATAACCTGGATTTTCTTGAAATCGAGAGAAAAATGTCCACTGAAAAATAAATTGATGGACAGATACAAAAGATTTGCCGGGGAGCGATATTTCTTTCTCCAATCATAGTTTTCTTAGTTTTACGCACTTAAAGCCGACCGTTTGACAACGTACACAGACAACTAAAGTGGAGACTTTTTGTCTATTTATCTGATTATCTGACGGTAATACAACAACTATATGTGTCAATTTGTTGGTTTGAAGTGTATTAAGTTAGCAGGAATGTAATATGACAACAATTATTGTTAATATCTTTACCCTTTCGATTTCTCTCATTTGAACCTTAACCAAAAGTAATTCCACTTAACTATCAAATACACTACAAACCGACCGTCATTCACAACAATAATAGTTATATCATCTTCAGACAACTAGATAAAGAGACTGAACGTCTGTGTATGGTTAGCTGAATTAACATTTATTTACATGTCTTAATTTCGTATTATCAAACTAAGAAAAATATGATCTGATAAAAATATATTATTATATATTATTAATCCTGTTAGTACCCTAAAATTGGAGAAAACTTTGGTTCCCAGCCTCTAGGCTATATAGTTAAATTCAGTTATTGTGTAAAAAAGAGTCTTAAAACATTGGCCTCACAGTTTTGTTCAGTATGTCTCCCTTTGTTGTAGCACAGGTTTTTGGTGTTCCAGCCACAATAACATTTTCACAAGAACTTACTATGTCAGAAGTCGTTATGGTTTTAAATTACGTAAGTTATGATATTTCTCGAAACTTTTTATGTATGTAATAATTTTCGTCATAACAGTGATCCGATTGTAAATTTTCACGTTGTGAGTGTTACAAGAATGTGTCGGCCGCAACCGCTACATTTCCTAAGCCAAGAACCAAACTTGTTCTAAGTACTAAATTAAATACAGAAGCTAACAGGAAAACTTTACAACAACGTAAACTTGTAATAATGTGGTTCTTTGGAGTGCAACCACAAGCTCCACACGCCACCAACATACTCAATGTTCAGATTTAATCAAAAGAGTTTTGGTCCGCATGTACTCAAATGAGAGAAACATATGGTATTCTATATCCTATATTAAGTGATCATTTAATCGAAAAGGTATCCTCGTTTTAACAAACAAGAAATATTATAACAATTGAGAAAACTCCAAAATCAAACAACACTTTTTAAGTCATGTATCAGTCTTGTGATGAGTTTGATGTTTACATTTTGTTATTGATTATGAATAATTTTAAAAGATAATAAAATTTCGGATATTTGCCATCGTTATATGTTACAAAAATATAGCACTATATTTAGATGATGAAAGTCTAACCCCTTTCACAGATGTAAAGGAACTGTAATATATAAAAATGCAAAACATACCTAAAACTAAAAATGTGGCAATGAAATTGCTACACGTTAAACTAAAAGTGGGAGTAGTAATATAAACCTTCAATATTCCATATATATTTATTCTGTACCTTAAATTAAATATACCAATTTAACACTAATACAGTACGTGTAATACAAATTCAATATAAAAAAGACTGGATTTTTAATTTCAAATGGTTTAGTTGTTGATCTTATTTAAAATCCTATCAATTGAGGAGGTTAACACGTTAGGGATTATTTAATCGCCAGAAAATTCTAGCAATTTAAAAAGCACTAAATGATGGTTTTTATCAATCCATGCTGTAACTTTAATGCAAGGTTACATAAAACTATTATGATTATATCTATATATATTTCAATATATACGGTATACGACCCTCACAAATAAACTGCATCAATATGTGAGTCACAAAGGTATTTCCAGAAAGAGCAGATTCTATTGCAGCCACTAAACGACTGCGCTTGGATTTTATTAAATAACTAATTTTTCAATTATATGTGCTTTGTTTCGGTCACAAACACGTTGACAGACAGCGAGCCAATCTCATTGTGTATTAAACATTGTAAAGATGTACAAATATAATATTTTATAAACTTTCAGTGCTTTAGAACTTATTATTACTATCCAGTAAGAGATATATCTATAAAAATTTGAACTGAAGCTAAAATGTGATGGTGACTGTATTATTAGTTTTTTTATTATTATTATTATTATTATCTAAACCAAAGAAAATGAGTGTTACAGAACATTTTCTGAGCTGCGAAGAGATTTGAATTGGGTTCTCCTGTACCGAAAGTTCAAGGCTGACCATAGGGCAAATAATTAAAATTATATATATATATATATATATATATATATATATATATATATATATATATATAAATTGGTTAACCTCGACACCATAAAAATAAAATTTGATTAATTTCATTAACTCTCTTAAAAAATTAGGACATCTTATAACCTAATACTACAAACCAATAACATGCAGAAAAATATAGGGTTTTGGATGTTTTTAACTTTGTAAATATCTAAGGATAAATGTAGAAAACTACGGAGATTCATTTTCTAGAAACAAATAGAATGCGGAAATGTTTATTTCATAACTCTTTAAAAATACAGTAATGGTTGAAAGTCTATTGAAACACCAGAAAACCTAGATTAGTGGCAACATTTTAAAATAAACCGGGATCGACATACCATACTAAAACCGTCCTTAAACACAAAAAAATATATAAAACAGTACAGTAAGTTTTAAGACATTCTAAGTAGCCTTCCTCACGGATATCACGAGATAGTACAGTATCTGGTGACAGGTGGCTAAGTTGGCGAACCTCCAGTAACTTAACAACACACGAACACAAGACATCGCTGCAGTTACATCTGTCTCAGTGTCTCGTGTTTTGTGAAGCCATACTACACAAGTTGTTTGTGGATAACTATAGTACTTGAGATCAAACTTTGACACCGTTTTATTGACTGAGGGTTGAAAAATTTCATTTCTCTCTGTCTTTCCGCATAATACCTCGAGGACAAACACACCTACCGAACAGAAATGTTGAAATAAGCTTCATTTCTACATGGACAAGAACAAATTTTATAAAGTTTCCATCCATAGTGTTTCGTTGTGCGTATTTTTACATGAACTATATGTATCTTTCAAGATATTACTCATTGTTTCAACCCACTTTTCGATAAACATTATTTTAATTTAAAATAACTACTCAGGCCAGTAACAATGCTCGATTATTGTAATAATAAATAAATAAAATTAAAAACATTTAGGTAACTGTGCGTTATATCTGAAGATACTCGAAATTTTACCGTTTTACAGATGTCTCAGACGATGAAAATTATGAACATTTTAAATTCTATCCCTGTCCACGATGACGTATGCAGCAGTTTTCACTGACATATCGAGCATCATCTACATAACAACAGCTCATGTTTCTTTGCTCCAAACCTTGAATATCAAATTTGCATATTTCATGAGAGAATTGTACATTTAAATTTATTCACAAATGAACAACTTTAACTACAAGGTTTAGGAGTAGTTTACACCTTTAATTATATACTGGATTTTTATATAGTGATCATTAAACTTAATAAAAACTTTATCTCTTTATAATAATCTGTTATAATTGTACAATTTTTAAATAAATATTTTAACTATACAAGGTATGATACGAGGTAGATTAGTACAATAATATATAGTTCATCCTAAAAATATTATAAATGCGAAATTCGCTTAGTTTCATTGTTTTATTGTCATGACTAAACTATTCAACCGATTTTACTGAAATTTTACATGGACATTCTTAGAGTACCTGGTATTAATGTAGGCATATTCTTACTTAAAAAGGCCCACGCCCCACTGGTCTTTAAAGTAGTGAAAATTCCATCAGAAATCTGAAGTTACGAAATATTAATATGAATAAAATCCACAGCTGTGGTAATCATATATAAAGCTTCAGATAGTATGATTCATATAATAATGACGAAAAGTATTATCTAACTTATATTATAGATGGCAGCAGTGACGAATTGAAACCATTTAGTTTATTCTGGATTTAACTTAAGGAAAAAATTGTGCATGTGTACGTGTAGAGTATTGAATTATTTTTCCTTTGTCATTAAGGGACAAAATATTTACAGTAGCTGACGGAAAAACTGAGGGACTGTGCATTAGCATGATTTAACAGACCATACGCCCCGTGGAACAAGCGGCTGTAATAAGTCCGTGACTATAGCAAGTGCAATCACAAAGCAATGAGCCAGACAATAAATCTAATTTTCTATGACAGAAAATCGTCGAGAAAACATCGCGTACACTTTTTACTCTTAATGCACATGATACTGATTACTTATATAATTACTGATATAATTTCCAGACTGAACCAAGAAAATAGTATGCTATAGCGAACATGGATTGAGAAGCACGATCATGTAATTTATTGTATCGGTTTGCAGATATTCATTATTTTGAAAAACGAATGCTAAGGGTGTGAACAAAAGCAGTAAGCTGGGGGACCCACATAGCAGGTATAACATTTCTTGGTTTTGATTTTTCACTCTACAACTTTACCTGAAGTGGAATAAAAGCGCAGAAGTAGACAGCTTTTAACTGCAGTGAACATCTCAGACCAAAGTATGTACATTGTAAATAGATGTCTAAATTTGGCCCAAATATTATTTTTTTTTTTTAAACACTCTTTTAAGATTAAGAACAACTGATCAGTGATTGATATATTGCTCCCCGAAATTCTGAGAGACCACTATGTGCAAATACACTAGTTGCAAATCCAACTAACCAAAATAATTTTAAAATCGCCTGAACCAAAAAGAAATTTTACATTTATCACTCAATTTAGATGGAAAAAAATGCAAAGATCGTTGTAATCTTACATTAGCTAGTTTTAAAATCTAGGGAATCAGGCGGTCTAAATAAAAGATAAATCTATATTCCTCCCTTACAAATTTTATTTCTTTGTGAAGACTTAATAATATTCTGCATAAAAGCTGATTACAAATTTAGTGTTTATGATATGTATTCGAGTATTATTTTTATTAATATCTAAACAATGATATACTTTATAAAAATATCATAGGACTCCATCGTAGTGTGGTATAAATATTACAACTGTCATAATGTAAGTGTTGATATATGTTAGTATTGTTAAAGTTGATTTGTTTTTAATTTCCAATAACAATATTTATACCCATAAAAATTGATACAGTTCTGTTTTCGTTTCAATTTGACTGTAAAATTGGTTTTTATATCGAAATTGGGAAACGATATTACTTAATCATAACCATCGATATAGCCAATCGATACTAATTAATTATTTTTACAATTAACTTAAATAATCTACATGAACAGCTGTAAACACTTTCAAATAATACAAGACAGTAAGGTAATATTGCAAATGTCACAAGTAACATTGTTTATTAAAAAAAATGGCTGTCAATCTTAGGAAGCTTCACGAAATTGCTTTAAAGACGATAAAACGTGTTTTTATGGCTTCAACATGTTGGGTTAGTACCTAAGAATCCATTATGTGATATTTGTGGAAAGGAAACAAATGTAACTGTGAGACGAGCAAACATGGTCGTCTTCAGATGCAAAAAGGAAGGTAATGGTGGACACAATTATAGTAAAAACGCACTGGAGAATAGTTTTTTTTGATAGGTCAAAGTTCGGACTCCGCAATATTGTGACTTTAATGTACTTCTTTTCCAAAATTTAGACAAATTACGATTTTTTAATTCTTGAGTGTAGTTCGGATTTACACAGTCCATCAAGAAGTACGATATCTGAGTGGCTGTCGTTTTGCAGGGTAGTGTGTTTTGTTTGGATTGATGATCAGTTTAATAGGGAAGAAAAGTTTGGAGGTCCTGGAGTGGTGGTGGAAATTGATGAGTGTAAAATTGGAAAACGTAAAAATAACAAAGGGAGGTTGGTAGAAGGAACCTGGATTCTATGTTTAATAGGAATTATACCGGAAGGACAAAAACGTGTGGGTAGGTATAGGATAGAGATTTGTCCTGAAAACAAACGAGATGCTAAAACTCTCATTCCTCTCGTACTAAAACAGGTAAAATACCAAAGCGGGCTCAACATCTTCTCTTCTTAATCTATTTTTTAACCGAGGTATTCCTTACGATTTGTTTCTTTTTATCTTTTTTTCATGTATTCCCTTTGTTACATAGAGTACATTCTGTATTTTCACAAGCGAGTTGAGAATCTGGGTTTTGTATACCAGGGAGTTTTTACGGAGAACCATTCCATTTGAATGGCGGTTTCCCTGCACAAATAGAGATTCCAATGTTCGAAGCTCTTCTTGCTTTTATAGTAGGCGATAAAGTAACAAATTGAGGTAAGTATGAGAGGTTTTTCTTTAAAGCGGACGCTGGTTCGATTTTCTAGTTTTTTATGGCTCGTAGGGAAAAAACCCCTCTGCCCATTATCACCCACTTTGCCGGCGGCAGGTTCTTTAAGTGATACCAAATGTTGTAGCTATGATCGGTTATACTCGTTATAAGTCTCACTGTATACACAATCTGAGTACAACTCACGTCTTAACGTACAGTTAGTACGGTTTAACAATAAAAGCCCATGTTAGTTTAGCTTTATTTTGTTAAACGAACCAATAAATCGTATTTTTATGGTAGGTTGCAGACATTGCTTTACATTCGTCTAAAGAAAGAAAACTCTCACTATAATCTCAACGGGAAATCTTCTGTAACATCGCTCTTTTGCGGTTATGAGGTACCTAAAAGGTTGGCTATCACTTAACACCCCTTTATAAAGTCTACCGAAATACCATATGACTACTACGTAATCATGGTCAGCTTCTATTGTATCACAAGTTATGATACGTAAATATGCAATAAGGTAGAATTACTTATACTCTATAGTAATTTGCTCTATAACAATAGTGCAGGACATAAAATACATATTGTTCATTGCAGCTCATTAACTGTTCCGTGTAAAAACATATCTATAAAATGACAATCTTGGAAATAAATATATTGCTTTAATCGCTAGGCAAGATGAAAATTACAATGCGAATCGGTTTTATACTATTTATTGACTGCAGCAAAATCATGTATTTTAGATGTATCGATCTGTTGGTTTAGAAGGAAACTTTTCGAGAAAACATCCACTCCGAGTTTTTTCAAAGAACTTTTAATCAGATTAAACTTTTTACTACTTCTGCCTCTTTTCAAAGTTTACGACCCTTCAGTGATTTATGGTTGATTGCACAGCAGATACACTTATCTCTTTTATCTCGAATGAAAATATGTATCATTAAATTGAGATTGGGAGCACATGGAGGAGATTGGGTCACATGAGTGGAATTCAATTTAAATTAAATAACTATTTTATTTTATTTCAATAAGAAAAAATTTACAAAACTTACTTAACTTTGAGTGGGATTTTACTAGAGATTTTCTAACACTATAAATTTTGTTTTGATTTGACATGAATGAGATTTGAATATTTTACTGTTCAAGTTTTGACCAAACGAAATTATGCCGAGCGATTTGATACCATCCTGCTGATATTGAAATATGATCTTTAAAGGCAATAAATTCTTACAATTTTTATACCACAAACCATATATGTATCTCATTTTGGAAACATTTCTAAGACGTTCAAGGCAATAAAATCTTTTACGTGACAAATATTTTTGAGAGTCATCCAAGGTCGTGGGAAAGCAAATTTCACGTCCTTTCTGGCTTGAATATTTTACCTAGGCACAACCTGATTTGGAAGAAATACAAATTAAAACTTAGCCTACATTCACGTAAAACACTTCCTTTTGTCAAGATAGAATATAGGGTATACTGAATGTACAAAAAGTACCGGAACGGATAAATATTTGTGTAAAGATAGAAGCGCAGCAAAACTTTACAATGTAATGGGTTATAAAAATATAATTTAACACATATTCAGTGACCGCTACTTCCTCAGGGGGACGATCCAAAAGGAATCAGAAGAAAATCTTAAATGTAAGCATAGGACGATACGCAAATCAAATCACCTGATCTAAAACGGTCAACTGAGCCAGAAAAGGCAGAAGTAAAAATGGCTTATCTTCAATATTTAATATTGGTATACGATATTAAGTAGTGAAGATAAGCCATAAAAGCTTTTTTCTTCGTTAGATTTCAGTTGAAAACTTAGTTTTTGTTTGGCTTTGATGTGGTACTAAGCGAACGCGAGCATATTAATTATGCGTGGTTGAGGGACTTTACACGTCTTATAATGAAGTTCAAAACATATTCAATAATTAATGTCCTAACCGAAAGCAAGTACCGAGATCAACAGTTAGGGGAACAATAAAGCTTTTTTTAACTAATGGAACTGTATCTGATCTTCCTAGGAGTGTTCGTTCATCAAGTGCGAACATGTGGATTCGAGTGTGGAAGTTCTTCTATCGTTCATTGAGAATCCTCATGAAACGCTCTGATCGGTCGCAGACAATTTTTACTTGTATATATCCAAAGGCTCTGTGAAAAACTTTTTGAGTAAAGTAGGATTAAAACATACAAATTTATATTACATCAAGAACTGAACAAAGACAACTTTGGTTGGCGTATTGAGTTTTGTAATATAATGATGAACAAGTTACATACAAACGTTAAATGGCAATGTTAACAAAGACAACTACCAGTACTGGAGTGTTATTAATCCACACTGTATGATAAAAGGTCACAGACGAAACCCACAAAAGTTAAAAGTCTAGGCCAGCATCGTATGTGGGCAAAATATAGGACCGTGTTTTATTGATGGGAATTCGATGGGAGTTTCCTATCTAAAATCGTATAACACCAAGATCGTAAGGATAGTAATTAGAATACTTTACTTTTTTTATATTAGGTGTATCTGAAATAGAAAAATAACGAGGCCTTTAAAGCTATTGATATAGAAGTTAACACGTACATTCCATGTAATTGTGGTGTTTTTCTGTCAACCAACATGATATAATAAAAGTATTACCGAGATACCAGATATACTGAATATGTCTCCCTCCACAAACCAAACTGAAAATTGTATTGAATTAATTGTTTTTATACAAGTATTTCAATATGTACTAATTTATATAACAACCACTTTATTAAGAACATTTCTACTGGTGACACATATATTTGCCACTTGTTCTACAGAAATGTTTTTAACAGCAGTGAGTTAAATAATACATCTCAGATGAGACGTATAAGTGTCATATATGTCAGTTGTAATAATTATAAAACTCTAGGTGGTTATTATTAAGGAAATTATTTTTCGTAGATTTAGTTTATAATTCTATCTGGAACATTGATTGACAATATAGTCAGCTGTAATGAAAATGTAAACAACTATGGTATCAAATTATAAGGCCTAATTATAAGTTGTAAAATGACACAGTCAGAAACAAAGAGGCACTCAGGTGTGCTACACATCTCTACACACTGTAAACATACTTAACCATCATCATACGTCAGTCAAAAATTAATTGTACAAAGAGTGGGAAGAATTCAACAATACGTAATATTGTGTCACTGCAGGGGCGAACATGTAAATTGCATTAATTAGCCACGAGAAAATACATTTGTATTGTTTTAATATTTGATTTTTAATTAGTTTTAGTGTAACAAAAAATACCATAACCAAAGTAGAAAGAAGCTGGAGCAGACACAACGGAGAGTAGCACTCCGGGTGTGCAGTGCATACCGGACTGTTTCTACGGAAGCAGCACTCGTGATATCTGGAACAGTGCCCATCAAGCTCCAGGTAGAAAAAAGAATAGCGAAGCGGACAAGAGTTCTGCAGGAAGAAGAGCATTACACCAGACAGTGGCAGGAAGCGTGGTCACAAGACACTGGAAAGGCAGCATGGACAAAGAGACTAATCCCTGACATTAGACCTTGGATCAGCAGAACTCATGGACAGTGCAGTTATTATCTAACCCAGGTACTGAGCGGACATGGGTGCTTTGGCTACTATAAGAGACGCTTTGCTCTGAGCGACACAGATGCCTGTGCGTACTGCGGAGAGTACGACATTACTCTTCATACTGTGTTTGCATGTCCACGGTGGAGATACCAGCGGAAAGGAGTCAGGAGAATCTGGGAAGAGCTCTTACAGTGGAGAGTATGGTGGCACTGATGGTGGAGAGCGAAGACAACTGGCGCACAGTACCACCTGGGAGTAGTAATGAGAAGAAAAGAAGAAGATGAAAGGCATGTAAATGTAAATTTAAGAGCTGAAATAAGAAGAGGCCTAAGACAAAGAAGGTAAGCAGATGACTGTCCTCTCACCTTGAAGAAATACTGAAAGGTGGTACCAAGATGAAGAGGAGTAGAATTATAGAGGGAGGTTTTTCTAGTGGAATCACCACAGACCCCCATTGTGCTGACCCAATGGGAAATCCGAAGGGATTTTTCCCCCTCTCGAAAAAAATAAATAAAAAAAGTATAAAAATATTAATCCTTAATTAGGCGAAAAGAAACGTCATTGTTTATTTAATAATAAGCAATACACTAAAGAGAACGTTAACGTGTCTAACTGTGAAACTGTAAAAACCTTGCTGACAAGGTAGCTGGTGGCCTGAAGACAAGCAGTTTGCCAGCTTTTTGCTTCACGGCCCAATCGATATTAGTTTAGGTGTGATAAGTCCATGAACTCAGCCAACACTTATTGCACCACATTACTTAAATTTATCCAAGGTGAACGTTAATTTTGGAAAGTTCAAGGAAATTAATCAAGTATTTAAATTATCACCTAGTCATAATTTTTCTTTGGGCCAGATAAATACGCATACTTTAAGGTGACTGTTTCAAAGGTCATGTAAACATTTTCAGAACAACAGAAACCGTTCATTAATTAATTTTATTAAATCAATTTAAAAACCAACTAAATAACTTTAAAAATGAAGATTGATTACAAATAATAAATTATTATATTTAATTCTTGTAATTTATATAAAGCGATTTCATTAACATAATGAAAAGCAAAGCTTTATTGGTGGATATCGGTTTATTGGTGACAACGCTCGAATAAATGTTTACGGACGATTACAACCTGTTGGATGCAGTTGTGTTTGTGTAATTCTTCCACTTTTTGCGTAATATATTTTATTTTATACTGTATTGTGATGTAAAACATTGATTTTTATGACAAGTTTCAATGGACTAAATGAAATAATTTGAAGCCGGTTAAAAATTGCACTTCTATTGTTTTTATCGTGAAAGATTATTTGAACTAAATAAATTCTAATACATGCTATTTTTTTCGATAATATACACGAAACACTACAGTATACCACAAAATACCAATCAGTAAAGTATATAGCCAATCAGAAAACACTGAGTCAGAACTACCGAAGTGTCTGCTCACTTCTATAAATAAAGACACTTCTTAATTTCGTTTCAATATTCAGCTTTAGTCCGAAGTCATGTCTAAAATTCTATATCTATGTATGGGTTACACAATATCACATAACAGTGCACATGATAACCATAAATAACAATATGGAAATATATTTGCAATGAGCGCGTTTATTTGCAATGAACGCATTTGAATCGTATTAAAACTGTCTAGCTCAAACTATATTTCAAACTTAATGCTGGGTGAATATTTTCATATTTGATACCTAAAAAAGTATTAGATGTTGCAACTGTTTGGAGGTAGGCATTTTCCTACATCACGCACACATTTCCCACGACGCTCCTTAGTTATAATTTATATGTGAGAATGACAGTTTAGAAACATTTTCAAATCATAAATAATTATATTATATAAAGAAAAATAGTGTTTTAAAGAGAAATTGACAATTTTAATCTCTTGTAGGTAACTGCCAACCGCAATACTAACCATGCAGTTAACAAGGTTAAGACTGGCAATACAACACAAGACCACGTTGACACAATTGCGGAGCGCCACTCTGTATCAATCTCCAGCAATAATCACCTATACCTTCAACCTCAACAGCAGAGACGGGACCTGGACTAGTGATCACGAGTTCGATCCCCGTACCAGGCATTATATTTTTGCAATGCAGTTTTGTTTACTATTAAAGTTACCATATATTATATTTATTTAATACCATAATAAATTATTTAATATTTTTTTATATTTTACTGATTTTTTATGTATTATATCGTTATTGTTGAAATATATTTGATCTTTTAAATTGTTTATTTATGACAAATTTTTCTTTCACGATATAAAAAACAACTAGTTAACTATGCATAATTTCCAATAATTTTAAATACAGACAAAACAACTCTAAATACTGGCGAGGTATCCTGACGCTGTCTAGGCAAAAATTGTGGAACATCAATAAGAATTGATGCAAATACGAGGGTAACTATACGAGGGCAAACAGAAAAACCGCCTGTGTGCTTCACTCCATGTAGTCTCTGTACTTGTTGCTACTCTCTCTCTGTCACTCGAGATCCAACACTACCTGTAGACGAAGCTGATGAGATATCACGCCTTAAAAATGAGACAGAGCTCTTGAAACACGAGTACAAGATGTTCCTGGATCGTACCATTGACTCTGACCCCTATGAGCCTTGCAACACCGCTGCTGTTGAGCATGGAAGAGCTGAGACTGTGAAATCCTGCACTGTAGAAACTCGGAACATGTGTATGGTACTAAGGTAGTACCATAAGCCTTCTAAGTTGGAACCCCAGCAAGTTATTAATAATTGTTCAAAAGTTCAGCTGATGGGATTAAGATTTGATCTATATTTACTTGTTTTAAATTGAAAGCTGATAATAAAGGATTAAACCAGCAATGTTTATTGACCTGGCCTACATTGCAATACACCAAAACATCATTTCAACGCTATATTATCTTCAGAATATATTGAACTGGGAGAATTCGTCATGTTGTTCAATATATGAGAATCGGTTTGGTACGACAGGCTTGGATGCATCATAAAAAATTACTCCGGCTTCTCGGATGGGATGGACCCCTTCCAAGTTTTGTTTTTATTTTATGTATTATTTATAATATGAACCTGTCAATGTTAAACTAAGTCTTTTTCCTACCATGACATAATACTATAAATTTATTGACTACTAGGTTTCTATATGAAGTTTTGAATTTAGATACTTTTAAGAGACTTTCATGTATTTAAGTTAGTTTGATGTCTTGATTGAGTCTTTTACGCTTTAGACTGAAGTCTTTTCAAACAACAATTGCATGGCTGTTAATAAATAATAATAAAGTATCTGCCTGTAAAGTAGGACACTCATATGGCTGTCCCTGCTCCTCGCTTCGTAGTTATTCATGTTTACCACGTTGGTACAATTCATCATGCAGAACGTCATTGTCTGCAATCCTTAGCTGCAAATAAGTGTTCGCTTATTCCATAACTTTGGTTTACACGACTATGTGTAAGTTATTTTTGAAATTATTATTTTAATTTGAAAGGATAATAGTTTTTTCGGGTATTTATGATCGTTATGTATTATAAAATAATATTGTTTGTAATATACGTATAGCTTTGTAAAATTTCTAAAATCTTATTTTCCTTTTATCAACTTATAGCCATAGTAACAAATTTCAAAGAATATTTTCTTTGGTTTAAATTCAGCGCAGCAGTAAGAATTTCGTAGGAAGTATCAGACGATAAGTTTTACGCGTCATTGTAGCTACTGTTAAATTAGGATATCCGTTAATATTCAAGAATCATTTACTGTGGTAGTTTATCTATAGAATTGTGATAGTTCTTGTTCAACCCATCTATTTAACGCGCGGGGTCTAAACATAACAAAATCGTTCCTTTATTAGTTAACTGAATTCACAATTATCACAATTAACTGAATTCAATGCCAGCTTCAAAACTTATCAACGGGTTGGAGCTATGAAAAATGGTACCCGTAATATTGGCCAATATTGGCATTATATATGAAGGACTATATTAAAGACATCGAATAACATTGGACTGTACATATTGGCATTACCCGTAATACGAAAAGTCTGATAAAAAACCATTGTAGAAAAAGAACAAGTTACAGAATAAACACTGTTGGGTTCGTATTCAAGGTAAAATAATGAGAGCCGGAGAGTTTGTAAAAAGAGCACCGGAAATAATAAATAATGTATATTAATTATGGTTGCATTGCATAATTGTTTAATTTTTAATTGTTGACACATTAAAAAAATGACATTCAATGAACATGTTAATAAATAAGTGCACAAAAGACCGAATCCCGTATAACTTCTCTGTATTGACTAAGCGTTAAAGTGAGCGCTTAAGTTGAACTAATTGCATATCAAGCATTAATTGAAACAAACATTAGATGCGGCATAGACAATTTTGGTGTAGCTGTAACTTCACATTTTAATTTTATTAAGGCCTTACAAAGTAGATGCTCAAAAATACTTTATAACAGTAGAACCCAATTGACTTAAGGAAATGTGATATCAATAAACGTATTAACATCAACAGAGATGTATATTTACATAAATATTTTAGAGGGTCTTAATGAAAATGAATATAAAAATAAAAAGATGAAGATTTTTACACCCGGTCCAGCACAAAATGTATAACTCCTAAAACTCTTACCAAATACGGTGAGAGGTTGCCAAAGAATTATATTTCTTATTATTTTATTTTAATTGAAGAAATTGAAAATATAATTAATTGGGAATTTAAAACACGCTGGAAGAATAGCTTACGACCCAGATCTTTGGATAGCTTTTATATTTTTGCGTTGCCTCAATGTTTTTGTAAAATTCAGAAAGTGCTATTCCGGTTATATTTCAATCATTTGAATAGTCAAATAGCCAAACATTTTGCTTTTGTTATTTATTACAATGTTACGATCTATTACATTCTTGTCATATATTGTATTGCTTATTTAAGTTCCTATTGTTTTTGTTTATTACTATTTTAATTGAAGAAATTGAAAATATAATTAATTGGGAATTTAAAAGACGCTGGAAGAATAGCTTACGACCCAGATATTTGGATAGCTTTTTAAAGCACTAAAAGAAAATCTCTAGTTTAACTTTTATTTTTTTGCGTTGCCTAAATATTCTTGTAAAATTCAGAAAGTGCTATTCCAGTTATCTTTCAATCATTTATACAGTCAAATAGTCAAACATTTTGCTTTTGTTATTTATTACAATGTTACGATCTATTACATTCCTGTTATATATTGTATTGTATATTATTTAAGTTCCTATTGTTTTTGTTTATTACTATTTTATACGTGTTTTGTAAAGTGCTTTCATAGTTTATATTTTGTTAATCGTTACTATTGTTATTCTTGTTATGTATTGTTATTCGATTTAGAGTTTATTATTTTTGATATCTTTATAGTCTGTATTCTGCTATTTATTATTTTGATAAACTTAGTCGTAATTTAATATTTATTTAGTTAGAAAAACTAGAAGGTATTTTAGTTCCATTTATTAACTGCTTATAACACTAATTTATTAACACTATTATAATATGTATGTTTGCACCACGGCCACTCTAGTGTTGTAATCACTCTCAATAATTAAATGAATAATATAAATGAAAATATAAATGTAAATTTATCTTGAAGACTGTATTCTCGCCGATAAGCCATGTTGACTTGGCTCACCAATACTGAGTAATTTGTAATGAATAAAACTGATGTTTAATTCAAATTATTTTGATTGGTTAAGTGTTAGCGAAGCCAATAACTTACTGGGTTGTAAAATGTCTCTTCTATCTGTTTGTCCGCACGATGTGTCAAGAACAATTGAACAAATTTCGCATTAAGCTTCATTTTTCTTTATGAAACTTCGATTGTGTTCGTCCATCAATTGAATTTGGCTACGCGTCAGTGAAGTTTAACTTGCTGCAGCAAATCTCGAGAACCAAATGAGTTATGGATTTGACATCGTTTACTACTGCTGACAGGGCTGCCACCATTCCTTGTCTATCTGTTTCTCCGTATGTCGTATAATATATCGAGAACTAGTTGAACTATGAATTTAAAACCTGCATATAACTTCGCTTATACTTGTATTTAGGCTGCAGCCTATTCATTTACGTATCTCGGTAGAAACTTCATATCTAGACAAATTTTGCAATTGAAATTTTCATTTACTACATTGATAATATTGAGTTCGACGATGTATATGTCCCTCTATGGTATTGGGCTGAGCATTATTACAGCTGTTCACTTTTGGGGCTGTCTATCTGTGAGAAAGGATTTTTATATTCTGCCCCAAGGTGTGCAGGATATAGCGAGAATGACTGGATCTATAAACTTGAACCATTTCATAAGATTTTAGTAAAACGTGTAACGATAAGAGTAAGTTCTTAAAAGCTGGACAATTATACAGTCTTAGGAAGCTTTGTGTATTTTAAGCCTGACAGCATGTGTGTGTCCTTATGATGTAATCACACCAAACATAGAAACGTGTAACAGAAGGTTCTTTAAATTACCCCTATAGTATAGAACGTAGGCGATTAAGACCCAAAAGAATATTAACTAAAGTTAATTACTGTTATAAGCATGCTATTAACAATATACTGCTAACTTATTTTAAAGTAATTATTTATTTTACCTACAACCTGTTATTAACGTTTCATAGATTTCTTTCAAGGTAGAATAAAAAGTTAATATTAAGTTTAAGTTGGTTATCATACACCTACAGTTACTTAGTTGGCAAGATATGTTGTTAGTTAATTGTAGCAAGGTTCACTGAACACTGAGCAGGGGTGTGGAGTATAATGTGAATACCGATAACGAATGATCCGTGAAGTAACCAGAGACTGCAAAGTGATTGGCTTCCGGCCAAAAGTTAATCGTAGAGTAAGTTCATTATAGGGCATCGTTTAAATATTAGAAATATATACTTAGCAGGATTTTATATTAGTTGTACATTTTTACATCATACATTACTTAAGTTATGAAATTTAATAGGTATCATATGTATAAATAGTTATAATATTAATTACGATGCAGAAATAGGAGGATATTAAATTACTTATTTCGTACAATTTACATTATTTGATTAAAGTCTATAAAGTACAATATTTAATGTTGTGCCAACTGAGACTTTTTACTTGCATAAGTATGTAAATAGTTAATATAAACATAGGTCTTTGAAATATCATTTACTTAGGTTTTAATTTTGAAATTTGTTTCTTTCTAATACTATTTCCGGCTTTACAGAACATACTCTTATCGTCACATGCCTTGCTGTAGTTTTATGAAATATATATTAATGAACAGAGAAAACGGCAAATTCTATAGTGGCACTGTAAATACATTAGATTGGAAGTCAATTTAAACGGTGGGAATAGTAATTGTAGACCGTTCGTTAATAAAAATGATTTCATATAATACATTTTATAAGATACCGTCCACATACATAGGATTTCTTACTCTAACGTCTGTATATATGGTCGGAACAATTAAAAATTTGCCCTATAAATAATATAAATTTGCGTATAAGGACTTATGACTGTGATTTACAACTAATATTTTCTACATTATTGTAATCAATTAATAAAATAATCCAACGAATTGCTTACCTTGTTGCTCAAAGAATAAAATAAAATCCCCGTGTTTTATTATTTACAAAGTATTTATATTTTAATTTGGTTGCAAGGTCCTATTTTGATTTTTAACCTGATTTTGTTTTAAACCCTTATTATATTATATTACTATTGTCTAGATTTAAAACTACATATTATTAACTCGTCAGTTGCATTATATAATATATTTTTTTAAGACATCGCCCACTATCATTTTAACAATGGCATGCCCACAGAATTCCAAGTTAAATGTTTTAACTTAATCATTTACAATGTAGAGAAAATGCTAAAATCCCTACTCTGATATGTCTCAAAGTTTAGCAACAGGATTAAATTACCTCAAAGTGCTTCTACATGTTATCCTCAAAGAAGCCTCTTTGAATATTTAACTTAGAATATCAGCACATTTCCCCTATTAGGCATACTCTTAATAACAGTAAATGTATTCAGTAAATAGCTACATATAAGACCTAACCGTTTTCTTAAAATATGCAACAATTTGAAAAACCACAACAGCATAACAACTAGAAGTTCTAAGCAATTATTTTGTTACTGGGTCAGTCGGGAATAGTCCTGGTCTCGTTCCTTTATAAATTATGAGATTCTTGAAAACATACATTTAAGACCCTTAAATATATGAGGTTTTGTGCCAGTATACTACATGTTTAATCAACAATACATCAATATTTTCCAGTATTAAAGAAATGTTATTGCACAAAAATGAAGTAAATAAACTATCAATATCAGAATACATAACAATTTTTAACCTTTAGACATACATTTAGTGAAGATAAATACAAGTTTCTGACCCTTCCCTAATTTCATGTGTCAGACTTGCAGATTCTGTATGATCCTTAGCATTATTTATTGGTGCTACACTTTTCCCGTCATGTTATCTCTACTTCACAACAACTAAAGGAAGTTTCTGGGTTCGTATTAACCAACTAATTTGTCTCATATCTGAAACCTTGGTTGTGAGTCAGTATATTTAAATATAGTTTTCGCTTAAATTATTGATTACTTTTACCCTTACATACTTCTGCATTATTAAGGGCAGAATAAATTCAGATCACAAAAATATGTTTCTCGGTGACGTTTTGTATTGTACAAAAAAACTGTGACAGAAATCTTTTATCTCCCATACATTCAGGTATTTTCTTTACTTTGGCAGAATAAATAAAGCTTTACATTCCATTGTTTATATTCACCGAACAACACCGCAGTAAAATAACGAATACAATTTTCGCACTTGTTAAAATCCGTAATTAGTTCCATTTCTAACAGCAAGAAAAATCAATTTACTAACTACATTCTCCATTTTATACATGCCATAAACATGTTTATTCGTCATTAAATGGGAATATTTCACTAAGGGATATATTATTAATCAACCGATGACGCCATTTCCCTTATGCTAATACTGTGTTATGGGTGTGAAACAAAATATCTGCCATATATTGGAATATATGTTTTTAATATACTTAAACAACTGACTGAATGATGATTAACTTTGTAATTACTGTCAGACGGAGTGACAACAGTAGCATTTCAATGCCTAATGCTAATTAATCGCCACCTCATAATGTACCCATATTAAGTTTGAAGTTATATAGGAGGTGCTTTAGTATTTAAACTAAACAACTAAAGTAATTAAATTTGTAAGAATATACGAGATAAAATGTGTATAGTTATTACAATTGTCTCTTTGTATTCGCATTATAACACTAAACCCTAAGTTTAGACAATATAAGATAGATATGAGTTAGCTATAATTTTTCTTTTACATGTATAAAAATTAGTACATGGCACAGTTAATGATTATTAAGTAACGGTGTCAGCTATTTAAAGTTGGAGAAATATATAATACATCTAAAGTTATGAATCCCCTCATAGAAGCTGTGTCGCTTTAGTACATTTACTTAGGGTCTCAAGCAGGGCTGAATTTTATGAATATTAGTCACGTGAATTAATGTAGCTGATTTTTTTCTAGATATTTTTCTGCTCAATTGGGGTGATTAGACTTTATCACAAGACAGTATTTCAAATTTGATCGCTAAGCTGAGATCCTAGATACATTTATGTTTTGGTAACAGAGCATGTCTTTAAAATAAACAAAATATGTTATGTTTATTACTCGACATTGATTGTTAAAACTAAGTAGGTTAGTACTCATGTTTCAACTAGTAAAATGTTTAAAACTCTTCTTTCGTTTCTTTGTGCAGGAATTTAAAAAGAAAAATTGTAATAAATATATTTTAAAATAATTATGTTTATTATATTTAGAAAATTCATTAGTATTTATCCGCATATATGTGGAGTTGAATTTGATCAATTGTTGCATGTAATAAAAACTTAGATTTCAAATTTGTTTCAAAGCCATAGTCATAATAATAGTTAGAGCATTATTTGATAGAAACTGTAGTGCGTTAAAATATACACTATTCCTATTAGTCAAATAAAGAAACACTTAAAGTTGTTATGACAATATAAAGATCGTTTATTGAACAATACATCATAATTTTCAAATTCAAATATCGTGAAGAAGTTGATATGACAAAAAAGCAATGAATACAATGAAGCATGAATGATGCTATTCTGACGAGTCGATAGTTTCTTCCATTGTTCAAAGTTTTTAAATTCTTAGATCAAGTATTAATTCTCTAGGAATCTGAGCATAATTTATTGTTGTGTGTGGGACTTACCATACGAATATAAGCGCCCCTTTGTCATTATTATAGTGTACTCATAACACTTCATATAGTCATTGGAATGTAAAGAAAGATGAATCAGAGTTGACGTTAACCCCTGAGAAATATTTGTACAATAATTTATATAAATTAATATTTCTAATATTTATATAATTATATTTCAATAATTAAATTACAATAGACGTTACATTACTTTAATTGTATAAATATAAATAAATTCGATTTTACTTGATTACTGGACATAAATATTTATACTGATATAAATATTTATCAGTATTTAAAGGCATTATATTTAAAAAAAATATTGATCTCTATCAGGAATATTTCAGGATTGCAATGATTGCAGGAGAACAACGTAATACTTAGAAAGAAAAGAGGTCTGTAGTTTGGCTGAACAGTTCAGAGTAAATATTTCCACCACTGACGTCATGTGTTGTCGAAACAAACTGCTACAGAAATCTTTTATCTCCCATACTTCCATATAAATGTATTTATCTGAGGGAGTATGTATAGCTTAAAGTTTTATTTTTTCTTTTAACAAACACCATACCGGTAGAGTAACGTAATATAATAATTACTTTATTATTATAATCTAAATTTGGTTAAAACTGTTACACGAAGACAAATCCATTTACTTAATGCAACCCTTGTTCTGTACACATCACGTAAACTAATTAGTATTTACTAGTATTTGGTTACACTTGTTGAATGAATACATTTGCCCCTATGGCGTTGTTTCCCTTATTCAGATACATATACATAGTTTCTAAACAAAAACCCCTAACCTGTAATTTAAAATATGTCAAGGAACATGGCTTTGCTGTTATTATTTTCACAACTAAGAGAGTCTTTATAAAGAAATCAATAACCTTTCCAAGTCGAATAAAAATAACTGATTCATCACTACATAACAATAATATGTTTAAATTAGATATCACACATTTTCATAACTAAAAGATTATGCCTAAAGATGCACTACTGTAAAATAGGAATGATTCTTCTGAACACTATAACAACAAACCATAACTTTTTGATATATGAAAGTTACATATGACAGAAAATGTATTTTCATTACTAATGGTTAATTGATTCACGCCAATCATGAATGGTTAAATAACCGTGTTAGCAGTTGAAACCCTTAACTACGTACAACAAAAATTTTAAAAAATAGGTCTACTTGCAAGTTTATTGCCCAGCGTATAATCAGCCGTACAACGCTCAAATTCTCAGTAATCCAAAAATCTGTACTCTGTAAATAGGATGTAAACTTTTGTTAAAGAATTTTATATCAGCTTATTGATTGTAACTATAATTTCCTGTGAAAGTGAGTTGAAATGTGTTTAATTTTGTTTTCAGTAAACATATTTAAGATTAAGTAAAGGAATATATGCTTTGCTTAAGTTTGTATAAAAAAAATGCTAGCATAAAACAATACTTCTCCTCACCACTAGAAAATACAATACAATGAATAACAAGGAATCATTTTATATCTAAAACCAATATACAATGAATGAATTTTGATAGTAAATTACGTTTCTACAGAAAATAATAATTAATTAACAGATGCTTTATTTTGCTCTTCTGTAATGAGGCCAAACTAGAGATATAGTTTACTAGAGGCCAAACTCACTTTTTAACTTGCATTTCAAAGGGTCGAACTCCTCTAATATCTATAGTTAAAACAAAATTCAATCAACTTATTATATGAGTTACCTCGGTTCTTACGGATCAATAATTTCTTATTGAAAAAAATAATAACAAACATAATGTTTTAAAACCCAAACGGAAAAAACACACACACATTTTAATGTGACGTGTGTGTGTGTGTGTGTGTGTGTGTGTGTGTGTGTGTGTGTGTGTGTGTGTGTGTGTGTGTGTGTGTGTGTGTGTGTGTGTGTGTGTGTGTGTGGTTGTTATTTATAACAACCTCTTTACTAATCGATATATCACACACAACATTCTCGTTCCAGCATAATTAGTGTTTAAAATGTTTGTAATTCTCTGAGACATATTCGAATTTCATGCACGTACGTTTTCTCTCGATTAAATTAATATCTGACCTTTAGTTACTTTTAGGCCCATATATAAACTTACGTGTTATGTACGCTAATGTTTAGTTTAAATATTGCATTAATAGCTTTGTTTCCACTTACCCAATGTAGTTTAGTGGACAGTTTTCAGTAGTCTGTATTAATTTTAAAAATTACTTTTTGCGTAAGTTTTATAAAGTGATATATTTGAGACAAGTAATTAATTACTTTTGAGGAAATGATAAATATTACTAATTTTTCCCTAGTTCATAATTTTTAATTGTAATCTTGTACTCTTAGTTCAAGAAATAAAGTTGCAGTTATAGTAACATCATATACGTTTTCCACAAATATCCTTTAGTAGTTCTAGAGTGAAATGTGTAGGGATTATAGTCTTGCTATCCGTGTGAGACAACGACGTGTCGAACTGCGATGTACGAGACGGTTGACTCTCCACTCCCTTGAGAAATGACGCCATTTCGCCGCCAGCCGCTGACAGGATCTTTCCTGTAACTCCTGACAGCCGCCATTCGTAACATTAGTTTGTGCATAGAAATTTTATACGGTTATACATCTTATCTGATGGATACTGTAACAATAAAAACAGACTGATGTAAAGAAACAGACTGATGTAAAGAACTACTCGTATTAAATATGTATTGTCTTCGATTATTTCTCATTGACATTGCATGTTCATTTAAAATTCCATGTGAGAACAAATGTTTATTATTTTTTACATTTCATTTCATATTTGGCAAAGAACATATGTACAAAATATGAAAATAAATTATTACTAAAGGTGTTAGTTTAAATCCGTATATGGAAACTAAAAGAGTTTATCCTAGCAAATAACAACACTTTTTGTTACTATTCATTTTTGGGCTACTTTTATTGTTTTTACCTTTATCTCAAATTTATAATTAATCTAATAATTCGCCTAGACGCTCAAAAACATAGATGAAATGTCAAGTTAGTTGTAGCGCAATTGTGGCCTTCAATAAGTCCATTCTAGGCAATATAACAGAGGCTTAGTGTATAAAGTTTAACGATGGTCATTACGAGATTTTACCATTTTATATATTACATCAAAATTATGTCTAAGTAAACATGGATTTGTCTTGGTAGACAACTTCACTATTATAATAGCATACATTTCTATGTAATTTAATCTATCATATTTAAGTGCCTTATAAATCCTACTCAATTCATAAAATCGAAGAGAATAATAGCTTCAGTCAATATTAGGCAGTGATAAAACTGGTTGGACCTTAGTTTTTTTAATACCAGATGTTAGGAAAAATTATTGTCATAATTTTTTATAGGTAAGTGATACCGAACTTGGTGAATTTAACATTTTTGAACACTACTTCCCATTATCAATCAGATACGGAATATTTTAAAACTGAATGGAAACCTATTTTCCAGTGATAAATATGTTAGTTGTGCATAGAATACCTTTCCCAAAAAGGGAACAAAACTGCTCCTATTTCAGTTTCAGTGACAGCCAGCCGTTCTTCAAGTGTCGTTGCATGAGTAAGTTAGGAGTTAATTAACCTCTGGGTTAGCTAATCAATCTGATTATAAGTTAATAAGCTAAAATTTTAGTCAAATTATTGACACAAAATATGAACTGTACAACTTATAAAATAAAAAGTTTAATAATATAATTTATGTAATTAAATAATAATTTAATTTTTGTCGTAACAAATCGTTTTTTTTTTACTTATCACTCAAAAAGTTATTTCATAGCAATGAATTAGTACTAATAAATTTCTTTACTACAGAGCTGGCTTTAGTAACTTTCCGCCACAAGAATATTGTTAAACACTTTAGGTCCTGTGTATTTAGTCACCGAGTTATAGAATATGTATAACTTTTTGTTATCCTAATTTTGGAAACCGTTGTTACGTCTTTCCACAGTGCTTAAAATGGCGGCTTCATTTACAGTATTTAAATTTATGATCGTTTTTAATTGAATGAATTTATAAAATTACAATAATGCTAGAATACATGAAATACCTGTAGATTGTGGGATTAAAATACGTAATTTTCTGGCAAATGGTACAAATTTAATTATAGTTTGTACACCAAGTAATATTTTTTAAATCGTACCGAGATATTCAAAGGTGTATAATATAACATGTTAGGTACTGCCAAAAACAAACCTTTAACACTAATTGATATGTTAAATACACATTTAAAACTGCACCCTAAGAGTATTATCACAGGAAGTTACTACGTTGCATGAGTAAAATAATGCACTCATCCTACATAAGGACACTTTAAGAAGCACTTCAGAAGAAAGTAGTAGCCTCCTTCTAAGTGACAAAACAATTTAACAGTTATTGAGCCAATATATCGTGTCGGAGATGTTATTGTTTCTTCTCTTTAATGGTCCCAGTCTCACAATGTATGGTTATAGCAGTTTTCTGGTTGTTAACTTTTCCTGTTATTGTTCAGAGCAAGTATGAAACTACTGCTTTGAAATATAATTGATTCTTGAAATTTTATTCCTCTTATAGTTATAAATTCCGTGGTAAATTTTTCCAAGTTTGGCTTCATAAAACACTCCTACACTAAGCATGAAAAGGGTATAAAATATATACGCTACATACTAGAAATATTCATGTATGTGAATATTACGGAAAGTTAAGCTAATTTAAATGGATGAGACACTATCTGTAAATAAATTTGTCAGAACCACTTGCCTCGTATCAGATGAAAACAACTACGGTACTGACCGAGTTAATTGAGTTCGTATAAATTTATGAAGCCACGGTAACATCTTAGCCAGTTGACCTTGATATGCTCATCAAGGGAAAATCTCTTTCTTAATAGGGTTTTATTATTTCAATAATGCATTATATATTTTTTCGCTCAGAAATAAAAACTGCTATTTTCCTAAAACTACATGATCGTCCTACAATACTTGTGACTTAATCTACACTAATATATAAAATCTAAGGGTATCCTTTTGCGTATATGTTACTCAATTATTTAATAACTATTGGACTGATTGTACGGAAATTTTACATGGACGTTCTTATGGTCAGTGGTTAACTTGTTGGGCTAACTCTACTTTTAAACTCCCTCCAGGATACGCCCCACTGGTATTGACAATTCAAATTTTAGCTTAATCAGAAGGTAGTAAATGTGTTTTTATAATGAACTGTTCTTTTTTAACATTCCAATGTGGCAACACAATTGTATGTATATAATTTAAGTCACATTTAAAATTCCTTCTGAGTTTATTGCTTGAAAGTATAGAGATGATAAAAAACTAGCACTTCTTATTTCAAACTTTTCTGAAATCACTGTTGAGAACAGTTATTCCAATAGTAAAACTAGAAGTTTGAGTAAATATACACTTTTAAGTGTAAAATTTAGCAAATATTAATCATGCCGGGCTAGAACAGTAGTGCAATGCAAATATCGATAACAATCTGCAAAAACCTACTAAAGTATTGAATTTTAGGGGTATTTCTGGGACGAAAAATAGAAATACTGAATGACAATTTTTACAGATCACTTAATTTCCCATGAAGAAATCGCATTAGATTTGTGTTCCAACGGTCGAAGTGCGCCTATAAACACAAATGAATACGGAAATTTACGTTGATCTAACTAATATTTTGACTTTAAACGTGTTTTGTGGCTTAACCGTTAGAGATACAACAAAAAGTGACTTGACCTTTTTTGTAGATAATTCAATTTTGTGTTAATGGATTTGATCTAAAACCTTTACTTTATCCGGTACAGAGCTTGGGAGAAAAGAGTGCACTTGTCAGCTATTGTGAATTGTTTAGGGCAAATAAATATAAAAACCGATCAGCATTTCAATATTTTCTGTTATTTTCACTTTCGGAGCTACAATTGTATCTATTTTTATTTTCAAGCATACCAGGAAGTGTATTAGACTCTGTGTACTTAATAAGTCTGCCCCACAGTACGTTGTGAGACCAGCGTTTTAATACCTGAAGAGTACTTAAGCTAAGTCAGTAATCTTTTTTCAGATTATTAAGTTGATCAGGGGGTTTAGTCCACTAAAGAGTTTATCTAGTCATACCAGAACATTTATTTAATACACCACTCACATGTCATTGGTTTTAAGTATTTTTGGACGTCCACGACGTACTTTCTTGAGTCTTCCAATGGCTTTACGTTTTATTTGACTTTGTATGGGGAACAGTAATAATTTAGGACTCATGTGTTTATTATATTCAGAATCGTTTTCTTTTGTGGTCTCCTGACAGTGTAAGACATTGCTGTGGTATAATTTGAAATTTTAGGGCAAGGGTTTGGACTGGCTTACTGTCACAAAGGACTAACAGATAAAAATTTAGTCTAATTACAGTGAACTGTCTCACTGACCCATCCAGAGCAGCATTTGACAACATCAACGAGAATAGTTTTCGCTCTGGAAGAGCCAGGTATACAATGTACTCTGTCACTTTCTACTTGTGGTTTTTGAAGGTCATTTGACTTCCTAAGAGGCTCTGAGAAAATGTTAAGGCAATAATACACACACTATCTTGCTATAAGGCCAGAGAAGAAAAGGCACATAAAAACACAAAGCTTCACGTTTAAAACGGAATCTTACACGGCCTAAGGTTTGTTGTTACATACTTTACAGAACTCTTCAGGCTCTAGATTTAATCAGAGATTTGACTTTGAGAGCGTTTTGTCGCTTAACCGCTGGAGATTTGGTAAAAAGTGACATAACAATATTTGTGGGAAATATAATTTACTTTGAACTTTCTGACCTCTGATATTAGCTATAACCTCTCGTCAGGTTATCAATTCTTATTTACAAAAATTTTGCACGATAAAACATTGATTCTGTCCCTATCTACTGCACAGTACTTCGACTTTAGGATTCTTCCATAAGGGGCTGAAATAGTGTGATAATCACTGAAATTTTCATTGGTATTCAATAAAAAGTAATATATATATATATTACTTTTTATTGTTATTATAAATACAGAGGAGAATTTCGAGTGATTTTGCATATACTTTTAAAAACTATTAAAATTTGGGAGATTTGAGGGACTATATATCTAAGGATTGTTTAAAATTTCAATCTAATAGAATATGCTCAAGTAACTGCTAATACTAAATATTAATTTAGATCTGGTGTTAAATTTCCAGGTGAAAACAGTGTTTTTTCTGGGGTATTGATTTGGAGTTTTTACTTTGATCTGACTCTGATCTGTTGACGTGACAACTACTGAGTCCACAAGTCCACACAACGCAATGGTAACAAGTTGAGGTGCATTGATAAAAAGAGGAATGACGTGAGAAAATGTACATGTTTAAGGTTATTTTATAATCTTACTATAACTTTAAGAACAAAACATCAACCCTGTGTTATTTGTGGACTAAATAGCTTATTAATTTCATAATTAAACTTGCACGATAAAACTTTCAGGCCCATCAGTAATAGTATATCATCGTCATACAAATAGATAAAGAGACTGAAAGTATGTGCACCAACTTATGTTTTATTTAAAAATTTATTTACGAGTCTGATAGCTGATTTAAAAGTATCAAGCTTAAATAAATATATGTGGAATAATTTATAATGTCATATTATTAACCTTTTTAATACCCACAAAATGAATTGGCCAATTTGTATTGGCTCTACGCTCAAAGGCTATAATAATAATGAGGTTATATTGTCAGGTCATAGACAACTTACTATCGTATGAAAAAGATCCTTAAAACATTGGCTTAACAGTTTATCAAAAGTGAATAATTAGATGGTATGCCTTCTTGGTTGTAGCACAGTTTTTTTTTGTGTTCTAGACACAATGACATTTTAACACGAACTGACTGTGTCGTTAAATTTTTAACTAAACTAAGTTATTATATTTTATTGACCTTGTAATGTACGTACTAAATTTCTTAAAAACCATGATCCAATTTATTGTAAGTTGCACTTTGTGAGTTTCAGTTCTCTAAGAATTGAAGAGCCGCAACCGCTACAGTTCCCAACCCAAGAACCAAACTTGTTCTAAGTCAGAAATAAAACAAAGAAGCTAACAGGAAAACTTTACAACAACGTAAACTTGTAATAATGTGGTTCTTTAGAGCGCAACCACAAGCTGCACAAGCCACCAACATAAAAGTTCCGCTTTAATCAAGACTTTTGGTCCTCAACTACTCAAATAAGATATGTGGTAATTCTATGGTCTGCATTATGTATTCATGTATTACGAAATGTTATCCTCGTTTTGATTGTTATGGTTTGGAAGAGAAGTGATTATTAATTATTTGAATATCACTTCTTAAAATGTTAATGCTATAGCTAAGAGTTTGACCTCGACACCATAAAAATTAATATTGATTGAGTCGATAACGGTAGACGAAACGTTCCGTTGGTTCCGTGTAGAATGTTAGTATAAGAACGATAGCGGGTGAAGTAAATCCCGTAGCTCAAATCTGACGGTAAATTTAAATAAGAGAATTATATTTTGTACAAAAAAAAATTTAATTATTTTTTGCCGTATCAACAGTTTCTCTTATAGTATTAAGGCATCTGATAATTCAAGTACAAACCAATTACTTTTAGCGAAAACATAAGGATTTGGGATTTTTTAATTGATAAATATCAGTTTTATATTCATGGAATGTTCCCTGAAGCCGGGAACTCCCAGAACAAAAGGTGTTGTAGAGAGATGAGGTTGCTACGGTAAGTGTAGAAAACCACGGCGATTCATTTTCTGAAAACAAATAGAATGAGGGCATATTTATTTCATAACTCATTAGAGAGACTGTAATGGTAAATTCTTTTTAAACGCCACACAAAGGAGAGTAGCATGCACAAGTATAAAATATAACGGAATCGATACCAGACTAAAGTAATCCTTAAACCCAAAATCTAACATTACGTTATAGGACATTCTAGGTTACTTTCCTGACAGGATCAGCACGTGATACTCTAGTAGCAGTTTGAGATACAGGACATAGGATGGATATCGTCTAGTAAATTAAAGACACACCAATACTTTGTGAGGGCAGACTATCTCAGTCGCTTGTGGTTAACTATAGTCCTAGAGATCAAATTGTGACGGCTGCTTATTTAATTACTCAAGGGGTTGGAAAAATCCATTTCTGGCGATATTCCGAGAAATAAAAATTAAGCTTAAGGAACAGAAATTGTTAATAAGCTTCATGTTTACATCGATCAGAATTAATTCTATCATGGTGTATGTCTATCCATAGGATTTCTTTGAGAGTCATTAGAGTCAGTAGAATAGCAAAATATTGCTATTATGTATGATTTCTCTGTCTGGCCGCAGGACATCTCAAAAACGAAATATATAGTATTTTATTGTGCGTATTTGTACATGAACTATATGTATCTTTCAAGATATTACTCAATGTTTCTGCCCACTTTTCGAAAAGTTGTATTTTAATTTAAAATTTTACTTAGACCAGTAACAATGCTAGAATATTGTAATAATAATAAATAAATAAAATTAATTACATTAAGGAAATTGTGCGTAATGCTTGCAGACAGTCTTGAAATTCTTCCTTTTAACAGACGTCTCAGACGAAGAAATATGTGAACATTTCGAATTCTATCCCTGTCGAAGATGACGTATGCAGCAGTTTTCACTGACATATCGAGCGTCGTCTACATAACAACAGATCATGTTTCTTTACAACAAACCCTTGAGTGTCAAATTTGCATATTTCATGAGAGAATGATTCCTATAAACGTATAACTTTGACCAAAACGTTAGGAGTAGTTTCCACCCTTAAATTAAATACTTGATTTTTATATACTGTTAGTATTAAGTATCATTTCCTTAAACTTCATAATAACTTTGTCCCTTTATAACAACTATATTGAACCTTATATTTTAAATTATTATAATCGTAAAATTGTTATCTAAATATATTATTAACCATACAAGAGATCATGATTCGAAGTACCAGCACAATTACGATTAGCACAATTACGATACAATGTATAAATTCGAAAGTCGCTTTGTTTGTTTATTTTGCTTTTATGCATAAATTATTCAACCAATTATACTGAATTTTACATGGTCATTCTTAGGGTCCCTAGTATAAATATAGACATAATCTTATTTCGGAAATCCCTCCGAGCCACGCCCCAAGTAGTGAAAATTCCATCTCGGTCTCTAAAGTTGCGAAATATTAATTTGAAGATGCTGTTAAATGTAGTCAACTGTTCCGTGTAGAAACTAGAAATATTTTTGCCAGTTGATATTACAAACACAATGCCAAATTACTCTCTATTTGCATGAACATACTTCACAACAGCTGTGTGAAGCATATATACAATTTCAGATAGCTTCAAATTTATATGGTAATGGTAAGTGTATTCTATAACTTTTATTATAGATGGCAGCATTTGCGAGTTAAAACCATTAATTTTACTCTCAATTTTTCTTAATTAACAAAATCGTGAATGTTTGAATGTGAGTTCTTAAATATTGTTTTGTCCTCCATTGTGGGACGGCATATTTATAGTAGCTGAAAGAATACGACGAAGGGACTGGGCATTAGCATGATTCAACAAACCATTCGCTCCGTGACTACTATTTGAGGAACCAAGCGGCTGTAATGTGTCCGTGACTACAGCAGGTGTAATCAGAAAACAATCGCCATACACTAAATTCAATCTTCGAGGTTACATCGTGTCCATTTTTTCACTTGTTAGGTACATGATACTGATTAGGTTTAAAAATACTGATATTATTCCTAAACTGAAGCAAGGAAATAATATGAAATAGCTAACATGGATTGGGATGCACGATCATGTAATTCATGCGCCAAGTTTTAAAATATTTAGAAAAAAAACAAATACCAAGGGTACAAAAAAACAGCAAGCTGGGAATCCCGCATTATAGGCATAAACTTCCTTCAAGGGAATTAAAATAATCGAAAACGTTATTAATAAATTAATCGAGTCAGATTTTTGTGTGCATGTCTACGTGTGCATTTTCGATACACTGTCTCGAAAGCCGTTTGATATCCAGTTTAGAGATTGTAGCTCCAATTTATGCCTATTGAAGGTTAAATAATTATTAGGTATTACTGTTTTCTGGTGATATAGAAGACTGAGGAATGAAGACTAGAGATGAAGATGGAAGATAGAATGGTGGAAGAGATAGGACCTTCCATCTTCATCTCTAGTCTCCATTCCTCAGAACTCTTGTATGACAAGAAAACAGTAATAAATTAGTATTTAACCTTTACTATAATCAAACGTTATCAATACAATATTTACATCTTCCTCAGATTGGGCACTGATTTCAGTTTGTTTTATTCAGGATAAACCGTTAACAGCTGTTAACGAATAAATCTGCTAACTGCAATTAAAAACCTGACATTCTTTACATCGTTTGCTTTTATCTGCTAATGATCAAAACTTAAAAATTTAAATTAAAACGTTAAGCTGTTTAAATTAATATATCAGATATTACCAAGTGCGTGTATCAGGAAATATACAGCACAATGACCGAGAATTTAACATGTTTCGATTTTTATAGTAAATATTGCGCTAAAAAAATAAGCCCTGAAAATAAAATAAACATTGGACACAATTATTTGTTTTGAAATCTATATACTACATGTTCTCAAAGTGTTACAACTATTCTATATATTTAGAATGAAAATTGTTGTTATCCTTATGACAAGAGTTATTGTGTATAAATAGGGTTGCATTATAGGGAAGCATGAAAGCCGTACAACCATTGTATCGGTATTGCTGTAAATATACGATCCTGCAGGCTGGAATCCCAACAGTCATATAATGCTGTGTTCACGTTGTCTTATCGAATATTAATCTCAACTACAAGCACAAACATGTTTATTAAGGATATTTATGATCTCTGATATTATATTTCCAATACATGCGTGAATAAATCTTTACGGACAAAATAGATCTTTCTGCTTGAAAGTTAAAATATGACCCATCTCCCATTTGCTAGAGATAGCGATAGTAATAAATGACATGATTGTTCAGGATGGATTATCTATTCTTTATCGTTTTATTTACAACAGGGGACTTAAAAGTGTTCACTTTTTATTGCTCTTGAGCTTATAATTTAAGCTAAATTTGTTCTAAATATAGTCCAGGAATCGAACTGTTTTCATTACTTTACTATTGTTGTACTGTTAATAATTCTTGTTTTAATTATTTAAAACTTTAAAATAGTAAAAAACATCACTAAAAACATGTTCCTCAATTGTGCCACATTTTCAAACTCCCGTGTACTCGAATTATAAAGATTTACAACAATTAAATTATGCCAATCATGTGTATTTGATATTTCTTATTTTATTTTTTCATCAGCAGTATTTCAAATTTTTGTTGGATAATGATTTATTCCTCTACCATAACGAAAATACGGTTTAACAATCGAATCGATGATTCAAATTCAAACATTCAAGTATTTTTTTAAAGTATGCTAGTAGGACATTGTTGAAGAATTAACGTTTAAGTAAATTAACTTTCGCGTTATATTTTGTACATAGCTCGTTAGTGTGTTTTCCGAAGAGAAGAATAACAAAAAGGAGCACGGGTTGGAAATAATCGCCTGTAACAAGGAAGGTTTTTTCAAATCAGCGACAGCGTTTAAGGATTTTGCACACCTTCACTTTCCCATTTTCAGTCCTAATCGTGTGTTAAGTAAAGTAAAGTAAGTTCTGATAAAGAGAATATAGAACTTACAAACGACTAAAATTTTACTCAGGCCTAAAAGACCCAAATACGACCTTTTAATTCACTTCCGCTCTAAATTATTTACGGTTTCACAGTTGTTTATGTTGCACTTACCAACAAAATAAATAAAAAAGTGGGTTTTGCAATCTAATTTAGATTTTGAAGAGTTTATTTGCGGTATGCGATGTTTTTGGTCCTATGATTAAAATTAATTTTTACCCCGATCAAGAATATATGTGCATACATAACCTTAAAAAGACTAGTCAAAATGCGTCTGCTTCCGTCGCTTGTATTTTGCTTTTGATATAAGGAGAATAGTGTGCTATTCCTTTGATTTTCTTTTAATTACAAGAATATTGATTATGCCATAACTTTGTTTGTCAAGGTGGGTTTTATAACACAGTTTGAATATTATTTTCAATGCATTAGATAGTTTATTCGTCACTGGTACAATCTAAAATATAAAAAAAATAGATAATAACTTTGTCTTTGCAATCTGCATAATAATACTAATCAAGCACTGTATAATTATTACTTATTTCCTATAATTGAAATACTGATTTATCTGTCACTTAGTAAGCTTTAGCTGAAAGTTTAAATAGCTGTTTAGAAGGTTACGTAACGTAAATACTACAATATTATTTCCCATAACTATTAAATATTCTGAGAAAATTTTCCAATAATTTAAACCGCTAAGCTTTCCTTGGACTTCTACGATATTAGCCAAATTGGTCCAGTTTTAGTGAGACTGACAAACCTAATTTCATTATCATATATAAATATGATATTAAACAAAGATAAAAAATTTTAAAGTGATTTTAAAGTGGAAAGTTTTTGATAAAAGTAATTTGCAAACCAACTAGACTAACCGTTTTTTGACAATGATATATATATAAATGTTAGAAATCGGACTCTTAAAGCTGAAAAACATAAACTGCAAAACGGTAACTACTAATTATGGACAATACGGCTTAACAATAAAAGGCTATCTTGGTTATCCTCTTGTTTTGCCAAACGAACCAATAAATAATATTTATACACGTAAATAATGAAAACCTCCACTGTAATCTCAACGAGAATTCTCTGTTGCAGGGTAATTAGGTCTAAAAATATAAGTATCACTTAAAACCGGTGTTTTAAGTCTACAAAAAACAAGAACTACTACGTAATCATATACAGATTTTATTGTATCACTAATTATGATATTATGATGTGTAAAAACCAATATATGGTAATTTGCTATACATAGTAGTACAGTACATACTCGTACAATACATATTTGTCATTGCATCTAACTAAATGTTCCATGTAAAACCGGAGCTAAAATAATCTAGTAAATAAATATATTGTTTTCGCCTCTAGGGAAGAAGAAAATTACAATACAATTCGGTTTTATACTGCTGACTGCACCGAAATCGTGTATTTGAGATATATCGATCTGTTGGTTTAGAAGGGAACTTTTCGGGAAAACATCCACTCCAAGTTCTTTCAGAGAACTTTTAATCAGATTAAACTTTTTACTACTTCTGCCTCCTTTCCAAGTTTACGACTTTTCAGTGCTTTACGGTTGATTGCGTAGCGGATACAGTCATCTCTTCTAACTCGAATGAAAATATGTATCAACAAACTGAGATTGGCAGCAGTTACATAAGTGTTCTTCAAATAACTACTTATGGTAATTTCAAATTTAAATTAGGCTGGATAATTATTTTATTTAACTTAAATGAGGAAAATTCAGAAAAGTTTCTTAACTTTAAGTGGACTTTACTAAAGCTTTCCTACAACACTAACTCTTGTTTTGATTTCAATTGGATAAAAATTTGTATATCCTATTGGTTTTAACAAAACTAAATAAAGCTGAACACTTTGATACTATCCTGCTAATATTAAATTGTGATCTTCACCCAATAAATTCATATAGCAAAAAACATATCTGCATCCAATTTTGGAAAGCTTTCTAAGATGTTTAAGTCAATAAACATTTTAGGTAACTTAGACTAGTCCTAAAAGATTTTTTGGTATGGTATTATGTTTATTCACATAAATCAGTACCGGTAATAGTTTAGAGAATTGTGAAAAAGTTTCTATTGACTCTTACTCTTACATAAAGTATACGACACGCAATCATCATTATATTTATATTACCAAAATGTACTCTTTGCCAAATTTATCAATTTATTAAAGTTTTATCAAAATTTAAATTTAGTCAAATATTTATATAATGATTTAAAAATACAAATAGTTAATACGAATTTGGTTTTAGTCAATCAGTTATAATTATAACAACGAAAAATTAAAAATATAACCTGACATTATGTACAAATGTTTTATAAAATTTCGCAAAAAAAGCAAATAATCATGTTTAAAATTTTATTCGGTTATGAAACTTTGTTGTTAATATGATTATATATGTCTTCTGCTATCAAAATTCTAGAAGTTTGATCTATATGACTAGTATGTACACAAGCGTAGATAAAAAGGACGTTTACATAACGATTGTTCGATAGGGTTATATATACTTGCAAATCATTTAAAGACTGGGACAGGACATCGTGGGTTATACCCACGACAGTTGGGTTCCATGTTTAGATCAGAACTGCGTTAGTAGTAGAACCACAATTACAGAGGCAGAATCAGCACGAATGGTCTAAGGAGCTACAAGTGTTCATCACTGCCAACTATAAAAATAGAAAGGTATGTAAGGTTGGGATTGAACGGATGTTCAGAACGTTTAGATTAACTGCCCTCGTCAAGAAAATCTCGTGAAACACAAAAAGAATAAAATTTTTTATGATAAATCAAGAAAAATAAACGATAGCATCATTTCAATCGCTTAGACAATAAGTATTAATTACACAAAATACAGTAACGCTGGTGCCAACAGACTCCAAGCGACCCAGTAGCTTTAAAATAAGTATACATTTCTTGAGTCCATTTTAATTCTAAGATTATATTTTTATAGCTTTTTTTACTTTTTTCTGTCTAAAGTAAGTTTATAAAAAATGATGCTGCACACATAACACCTATTTCCTATCCTATCAAAACTATTTAAAATATTTTGAGAGTTGATGACATTTAGAAGAGTGATTTTTAGTATTAATTTTTACTCGTATTTTTCTTGTGTCCTCAAATGACATGTCAATACATTTTACAAACATCTCACTATTTCATAAGCGAATGTACATTATGTTTGTCTTCTGCGCGACCTTTGAACGAAGTCATGAAAACATTACTTATTGTTTGATAACATATTTAATTGAGCTCATCTATTAAAAAAGGTGGAATGGATTAAATTAACATATGAATGTAAGTTCAGAGTAGAACATGAAGAAAGCAGCGCTATTATATTAAATTCAATGAGTTTACTTATTATTTATTTATTTATTTTTTTTAATTATGGAGGAGTTTTTATTGGTGGTTCGTAGCACAAGTTTATTTTAATACTTTTTGTGTTTCTAAAACACCGATCTGATATTTGTGATGATTCACAGTTAGTTGTATTATTCACCGCAAGAGCGAAGCACGAAGCAGGATTGATGGTCGGTAAGGCAGTGTGTCCTATGTTGTGGGTCTTGTGCTGCACTCTAGCGATTTATTTCTCAAACTTCTTCACAATTAAATCTACCTACTGCACTGTATTGTGTAAACTATATCTATTTATCTGCAGGTATCGATGTAATGTCATATTATGCCTGGAATTAATCTGAATGAATCTCGAGTCTAAAAATGGATGGTTTGTACATCATTGCCAACTAAATTTAATGAGTTACAAAACTTCAGAGCCAACGTCATCATAAAACTTTACTCTAGAGGTCTTGTGGTTGTAAGTATTATGATGAAATTTGACATGATTGTTATATGGAATAAATGTTGATCAGGATAAAATTAAGTGGTTTTGTAAAAAGAGATTGATGCTCAAGGAAAAAAAATATTACCCGCTGTGTAGGCGGATTTGAAGAAAGATTTGCCTGCCTTTCCACAGACATATAAATATGATTATATAAATAAAAACTCAGAATTATTGTTTGTTTTTATTTATTAAACATCCTAGGAGCCAAGGTGGTGGACTTCTACGGCCGATGTCGGTAGTCTGTATAGTGCCAATCTACTATATACTGCAAATGATATTTTAAGTTTATAATAACCACTCAAAACACGTTTTGAGGCTACGATATTTAAGGTTCCATATTTCTTGGTCATTATTACCAAAACAGCAATAACTCATTTTCCTTGTGAGAATCTGCCATTTAGATGTAATTAGATTAATTACATCGAGAATATCTCATAACACCACGTAGCAAAACCAAATATGTAGTTTTTTTAGCAGTCTGGACAAATCTGTGTTATTTACTGTAGCATTTAAATTCTTTAAATTTGAACATAATTATTTAAATCTTGTAAATATTTCTATGTTAAGGAACCTGCTGTATGCTACATCAATACAGGCCCATACTAAATGCGTGATTTTCACGTTCAGCAGAACAGTAGATTGTAATCAATAATAAAGAGGGTTGGTGTTTGGAGGAATATCAAATTTAAAATGCATACAGGACAATTTGCAAATAATTACATTTTCTACACAAATCAATACCTAAGTAGCGAGTAATACTTTGAATAGTTAGCTTCAACGGCTATTAAAAGTAATTTTGTTGATAAATTACTACTAAAAACTTTTGCTATAAAATTGCTATAAAAAGGTAAAAACTATTAAGGAGAGAAACTAACGCCTGAATTAGAATCTACGCCAAATTTATCATTTATCATATGTTCCTAATTAAAAAAAGGAAGAGAGACATTACTAGACATAGCATATCTCATTAATGAATCAAAGATTTGTTTATTTAAGATGCCTGATATTGAGATAGTAACGAGGGATTAACCGCATCTTCATAATGATATATTATTAGTGCTATATTGCTGTAGAGAAAAGATAAAGCGATACAACGGAACACACGAACATACGTATTCGCAACCGTGTTACTCATTACTGGTTAGTATTATTTTTTTCTGATGTTCTTGGTACTAAATTCTTGGTAGAATAGTAACCTAATTCGAACGCATTGCAATTTTTCTCTCTTGAACTTTGTAGCCGTTCGACAGCTCACCGGTTACACCTCTTGCGCCTTGTCCGTATGTAAAATTTACATTTTCGTATTATAAATTAGCTCTTTGACGAGAGACATATATTTTGAATGTTATATAAAGTACATTTTTAGATAGTATAGTTTTAGTTAGTTAAATATTAGTTACTTACGATGATGTTTTGTTTGCCGAATTAATACAGATATAAGTGGTGATGATGTCCTGACGAGACCACGTTGTCGTAGTTATAAGTTGTCTAGAGAAATGCCTAATACCGTCGTGATTTTGTTTTAAGCGAGACCAAGTACTTTGAGTCCATTGTCAAGTTCTTGATTCCCAGAATGATTTTGCTTTGAGAACTACCTTTATTCCATCTTCCTTTTTGTGACTAAAACTGCAATTTTGAGCCAAGAGTCGACGCCGCGTGTGTGAGTCGACAGCAACGTGAAGGGAAGTAATTTTAAAATTTTATTAACTGATTTAGTTCGTAGGAAATATTTCGTAAAACATTTAAACCACCAGACTCACGCCCAAGGAATCACATTTGTTAATCGTTACTCTATTTTGGAAGCAACGTGGCAGGCTATAATTTTATTTTAACACTCAGAAGTGGTGCTTGTAGGCTTTATTTGCCATAGTTCAAAACTTAATCGCAACACCGACTTTTTATTACTACGACCTCATAGATCTCCAAACCCATGTGTTTCGTCCATTCGGTGCAACATTTCGATCCCGAATACTATTTATTCCCTAACCCAGGGCTGCCCAACCTACGGCCCGCGAGTCAGTTTTATATGGCCCGCTTTGTTGCCAAAACAACCAAATTTGTTTACAAGCATTTGAAATATTAAATAAATACAAATTTTGAGAACCAAGCAGTCCAGCCGATTTCACGTAGAACGAGCCGTATTCATTTGGTGGAGTATGAGTGTTGAAAGAAGTAAAGTAGTTGCAGACAGATTTCACTGACTACGGTGGTGGCTGCCGGTGGTGGGAGCGCGCGTAAGGCACAGCACAGCGCGCGGTGCGGCGACGTAACCCCTACCCAACTCAAAGTCACCACTCGCCACGTAATTTTTATGTCCTAGTATCCTAGTAGGCTTAATTAAAATCAATGTATTCAATTTATTGGTGACTTTTTTATTGTTCCCTCAGAATTAGAGCAAACATCCAAAAGTCTGGGTTTATATTTATTTCTACTAAAAGAACCTAAAAACATAATATATTATAAACCTTTACCTAACAACTAATAAATAATAAGAAATTACAATAATCAGGAAACAAGGGCCAAATAACCTTAAAAATCATATTTTGCACAAGATTTCTGGAACAAACCCCAGGCAATACGTTTTGTTTGGGGTTCCAAATCCCCTGGGATGTTGGCCCGCCTGGCCATAAAGGCTTTACAATGTGGCCCTTGGGTAAAAAAGGTTGGGCACCCCTGCCCTAACCCATGAGGGTTCTATGCAGCCAAGTTTTTACTATGAATGTGCAAGGCTGAATCCGGAAGGGTTCTTAGATTCAAGGCCTTGCCGTGGAAAGTGCACTGGAAATGAGCGTAAAATGCGCTGACTGAGCAAATTACCGTATTGTTTATTTTTTCTGGATTCTAAATGGATTCTACTAAAACTAGATGTAAATAGATTAAGTACATTTAGCACGCATGTCATATTACCATTCAGCATGATAATTCAAAATAAAAGTGCAAAAAATTTTGTTGAGCGATATCAAGTTTTAAATAAAGGATCTGTAAGTGCTTGAGTCAAATCTAATACACTTTAAACTATCACTATTAATTTTGTAAAGTGATCACAATAAAATCATCCAGCCGAGGAACATGCCAATTTTGGTCTAAGGTGGTGAGATCGACGCTGATTTGTGTGATACCCTAGTGAATACTGAACCTCCCCACAAGACTGGTTCTTGTAGTTGTGACCAGAGTATTTATGTTCACATCCTGAGGCTGTCTGGTTATAGTGCCTACAACTCCACTAACTGTACCAGCGCGCAGCGGTAGATCACAAGTAATCTTACGGATGTGGATTATCGCAATTATCTGTGTTACTTTGAAATGGACTATAAAAAAAGTTGTGAAATATCCTGGGATTTTAAATTTCATTCAAACATAACTATACTAATATCGTAATACTACATAACTCACAGTTGCAGTTTGTTTTTTTCTCTCTCGTAATCACCATAGGCGTCATGAAGGCAGAACATTTCTAAACTTTGAAATATTATATAGGAAGTAAAAAAATTCATCAGATTACTTGAAGAGGATTATGCAATTCCAAAAGTGCTGAGCGAATATGAATTCTTCTCCATAAAGCGAAGAGACGCTTGGGGTTCATTTTGCATTTAGTTCCACAATAGTATCTGTCCACTTCTCTGAATAGTGTATATTGCACAATTAACAGCCAATAACTAATGTGAGTATACTAGAGACCCAATTATCCAAAATTGATGGGATCAAACATATTTCGGACAAGACCACTATCTAAAACTTGTTATCGGTTGTTATTGATATCTGTAAGCTAACAACACACACACACAAACTTACGCAGCTACTGCGTGGGTAGTACTAGTTCGTTATTCAGAGCTTACAAGTAATCAATTTGTTACGGAAAGAAAGCTGGTTATTTTTATATACTTATATAAATACTTACAGGTTTTTATATACTTACAGTACTAAGATTTTCATGCAGAATCGTTTAGATAATAACACACATAATTTGTTAATACGTAACGCTCACGAAGGGCATACTGTAGTCAGTAGTCATAAAATAAGATTATTATGCTGTAGTACCGAATAAAACGATTCTTAAACAGTTTTGGTTTAGTAACTTTCTGTTTTTAAATGTATTCGGTTAATCTAGAATTTCCGAAACCTTGTATTCCGGATAATCACGTGTGTAGTGCAGTTTAATAAGATGCTATAGAGGATAGTATATATTACTAGTATTTTTTTAACTTAGATAAAAGGTTTGAGATATTCATTAGATATATTAAAATTCTACATCGAAAACATTATTGTGATAATTTAATAAGTAATATTGTTATTACTAGTTTCTTTCCTTTCTGTATCTATGCACTTACTGTTTCTCCACCTAATGAAGAGGATGTATTTAAACTCTCGAAACGTTGTTGTATACATTGTATAACGTTTAACGATGGCAAGTGTAAGAAATCGTAGTACGCTTTCAGTTAGTAATATTTCTTTTACGCAACTTGTGTAGGAACCATGTAAACAGTTAATGAATTACGAGGCCTAATAGTATCACTTATTAGTTGGTTTATTAATTACACTATAACGCTATCCAATTCTTATATTAATGGCTAAACTTGAATCACAGATTATCCTGGTCTACTTTAATGACTCGTAAAAGAGGATCAACTTTATCCTGCTTTACAAGGATACTAGGCAGTAACCCGTATTTATTACGTCTAACGTCAACACAATAAGTCCTTTCTTGCTACTAGTCCCTATATATGTTCAGCAGTCGTCACCACGTGTGCAATATTTGTTATACACTTTATTAAAATGAGAACTTTAAGAAGTTAGGCTGGATATTTTCTTTGGAGTTATCTGCGATATAATAAATCTGTGAGTCCTCGTTGTTCATAGACAGGTCAAGAAATTACGAATACATACTTTTATATACATGTTAAAATAGTTTTTTTATTGAGAGTAAGCTAAACATAAATTTTATAAATTGAACTTAGCTTAGCATATCTCAGTTATTATTGTATATTTTAACACAGTAGTACTTATTTCATCCTACAGCAATTTAAAAACAAAAATTTTGAAAATCTTACACTAACCTAACATTCTTACCCACATTCTTACATTACCTCTGATATACATAAATTGATGTAACACATTATCCATTTTTACCAGAAGAGGTGCTTTACATAGAACTAAAATAAAATTATTCTTGATAGAGTCATTCTATGCAATATATACTTAAACTGCTGATTTACTAAGTTATGTATACAAGTCTATACTATGTTATTACATAAACTATATAAATAATAGTAAAATATTACTGATGACGAAGTATCGTAAACTACATTACTGATGTTCTTGACATTTTTTGCACATGGTTATCTTACATTGTTTGTGTTTGGTAATAAACGCTTTATAAATTTTCAGAGTCCAAGCGAGAAAAGAACCATTGTACAGGTAATGAAAGAATGGTATGTTATGAGTAAGAAAGTAAGATTTTCAAAATCTTTGTTTTAAAATTACTGTAGGATGAAATTATTACTACTGTATTAAAATATATAGTAATGACTGAGATATGCTTAGCTAAGTCCAATTTACAAAATATTATTTATGTTTAGCTTACTTTCAATAAAAACTTTTGTAGCACGCATATAAAAGTATGTATTTTTAATTGCTTGATCGTTCTACGAACAACTAGGACTCACAGGATTACTATATCGCCGATAACACCAAATAAAATACCTGGCCGAACTTCTTAAAACTTATAACTTTATATAACTTCGGAAATCACCACTTTCATTATATATCAGTTGTCGTGATTATGTAAGAAAATATTATTTCTAGGATATTAAAACTTTAGTAAATTTGCTGTGTTTGTGATATACGAGTATTATATAACATATAGAGGGTAGAAGTTGCATCAGCTGATCAATCATTACTTAGTTTAGTTGTTACACATGCTGAAATAAAAGGTTCCAACAAGTGCAGGCTGAGGGTGGGCGTATTTTAATGGGAAGAAACGGAGGTCGATGAACATAAGTTAGTAAATGAATGACGATTCACCTGGGAGGGTGAAACATTCATAGATATGTCGACAGATAGTGTGTAGAAGTTGCATCAGCTGATTAATCATGGCTTCGAGTTTTTGGAAATGGTGAAGAGCAATAGGGCCACCAAGTGCAGGCGGAGGGGAACGTGTTTCCAATGGGTAGAGACGGATTCGACGATTTATGAATGGCGAAACAATGATACCCGTATTGACAGATGAGATAAGAAGTTGTATCAACTACTCAATAATTGCTTCGAGTACTTTTTGGACATGTTTCAAATAGAAGGGTCCAATTGGAAGAGACGGAGTTGATCAATCATGCGTCTAGGAGGCGTTAAACTTTAGTTAGATCAAACAGTTCTTAGACAATTGAAATGAAAACTGCCCACTAATTGCATTATTCTTTGCAGCATTTTCCTGCTGTAAGGAGAGAGACGCCAAAAATTTCAACACAAGATTAAATTCATTTTATATATTTGAAACATTCTGTTGCTGTTGGAAACCGCTAAAATGTGTCTTTGCACAATCAATTAAAATCATTTACTTAATCCTCTGCTCAGTCCCAAGTACTATTTTTGGGGATTTTTTATTTATGTATGCAATTACAACCTCTGAAATATATCTTTGCATTTACTTTTAAAGGAACCTTTGAGCTTTCTTCCAAGATTTTTAGGATGGGTTGATGGTAGTGGCTACCTCCTGTCGAGACCTTGTGATGAAGGATAGGGGGCTATATTTTATAATGTCACATGGGAAGAAAGAGGACTATTCCAGCCATAGGACTTCACTCACCCATATCCGGCTTGCAACATCCTTTAACACTAAGAGAGCTTCACATTATTGAACTCCTGGCCATGCATAGTGTTGCAGATATATAAGGGAGTCTTAGTCTTTGATGTACCCAGTATAAATTTAACAGAAAGGTATAAACCGTCCAGTGAACTCTCCTGGGAATTTATTTTTGTAATATAACCAGTTGTTAGGTGATTAAGCAAATTTCATGAAGTTAATGGCATATGCTTTAAAATTATCATTTAGAGAAATAAAGTGTAAAATATTAATTTATGTTTTATTTTATGTTTGTACTGTACAACACTAGAAGTATAAACAAGTCTTGATGGAATGAATGTGAAAGATACTTTAGAGACCACCAACCGAGATAGCAGCAACTTCTAGGAACGAAACAGCGACTGTTGAATGAGTATGTTAAGCGAACGAGGCCGGCGACAACCTGTCTACCACGGCTTCCCCTACTTGGATCCTGGGAACACTGGCGAGGCGATAGTCCAGTTTCTTAACCGGACTCGATAATTGTCAGTCTATTGTACTGGTTCTTGCCGATCTTCTTCTTGTTAGAGGTACATGTTCGGAGAAGACAGGGACATCAGCGCGTTCTCACATTTGTACAGTTCGAACAAATTAGCCATCACAAATGGTGTATTAGTGTCGGCTGTGCGCAATGTACAGTATATAAATTGTACGTTGATAGCAAGTGTATTATGTCGAATCCATTTCGTACGTATATTCAAAAGTTCTTAGGAAACCTTTGAGTTTACCATTTTTCTTTTAAAAATGCCGCTTATTCTCTTGTTTTAGGATAGGCTCTTAATCGATTTATTTGATGAAATATGTGTTCTCAATCCATAAATCATAATAAACTTTTATTTATTAATGAACTTTTTCACACTTTTTAAACTAGTAACAAAGAGGAAATGCAGTTTTGCATATAAAACATTTTAAAATAATCAAAACTGAAGAACAAGACACCACGCTAGGGATATAATACAAAACATAAATAAGATATAAAATAAAATGTACTTCAGTTGTTTTTTATTCACCATTTTTCCAATACAGAAAATATCATAATTCTATTTCTTCAATAGATAACACCTTAGCTTAAAATTAATTCTTAAAACATATGATAGCTGACAAAAAAGTAATTCCAAATTTTAAGGAAACTCCGTTTAAAACATGTAAAATAAACACTGTTCTTCGTATATGCTCGAGGGCACAAATAATAAACTAGTTACATGGAAGAGATTTATCAATCAAAAGGGCATAAAAACTGGCTGTTTACTTCTTGTGTTAGTTGAAAATAGACAGAGAGTATGTCAGATTTCAACGCTAACGCAGTGTAATAATTAAATTAAAACTCGAACCAAGCTTCGCCCCAGGTGCTCACGACCCGACCAGCTCCAGTGTCCGACTGTAGTTCTCGCCGCCCATCATACAGTATTCTTCATCCGCCTAATCAACACATTGTTTTCTCCTTGATTGGTCATGATTTACATAGCGCCGCCCTGGGTCTTAGCCCATTCCCACGGTGTCTCACATATTCATACTGTACTGTAAATATTAATGCCGAAATATGTAAATGGTCTAGAGAAATAAAGCTGCCTTTATTCGTTATAGCATTGTTGATACACCAAAATCTTATAATTTAAATAAATAAAATGGAAAATATTACTTATTACTACAAACTCAAGTGTTTGTAATATTAATAGTGTACTGACAACACCTGCTTTACTTTCGTAACACATGAAAAATAGTTCTCCTTTTACAGTCTTAGTCCCAATTTTCACGGACATTCGCCAACATGTCATCTAACATAATAAAGAATTAAAAGGTAAACTCATAAGTTATTGATTAAAAGTACACAAATTCCCACCTCTCGACGTCGGAACTGGAAGAAAGGTAACACTCCATTAAACTACTTATTTCGACTTCAACTTGGATCTTCTAATAGATTCTCCCTATACGAACCCAGTCAGCTTTTGATAAGTAATGGGCTTGGCGTCAACCACACGTGGGAATTGATCAAATTCATTTCTGATTGTGTGCCTGTCTACCTTTTAGATATGATATTTATCTGTCTATCGAAAATAAATCTCGAAAACGAACTAAGATATAGACTTGAAGGTGTCTATGAAGCTTCATTTCTATATGAATGAGTTCGATTATGGTGCATATTACTCCCTTGCATTTTTCTAATCGTTACCGATTATGTTTACATTGGTTTTATGGGTAACTAACAGAATAGCTAAACAATCTCAGTATACCCATAAGAGATTTTAACATGTGACACATGATCACGTGTAACCTAATTATCACAACACATCCACCATCATTTTATAGTGTTGAGACTTTAACTATGTATATACTTTATGAAACAAAATTTAACTAATTAAAATGTAAATTCATCATGTGGCTAGATAGTTTGAGAACAATTTCATCTGTAGACTTGAACTTTTACACAAAACTTTATTTTGCAGTAGAATGTTTCCTATTATGTTGGAATTTGATTGAGCATTGTTGAAGCCTATTACTTAGTAAGCTGGCGAAATTTCTATTCTGTGGCCAGGGCATATAAACATTTCCTGCTGTATGACTGTGTGTCATTGTATCTGTCAGTAATGAAATGCGTTATAGACTTAAAATATTGCATTGAAACTCAGCTAAGCCTGTTTTGCGACTTGTTTTGAACTAACAATTTAGATATAATGTCCAAAGTTTCTCTATCAATATAAACGGAAGCCTAGATTACTCACGCCGCTATTCCTAACAACAGCTACAAAACAACTACGCAACTGAGTCTGCCTTTCACCTTGGCTCAGGTTAGCAGACATTTGCCTAAATGAACTTATCCTGGAGTATTACAGACTCCTTCCGGCTCCTTTTGTTGCAAACACAACTAAATCTTCGTCCCACCTGACTACTGTTACCTCGGCAACTTATCTCTGACACTTCAAATTCAAACCTGTAGTGTCACTCATCCATTATTACAGATACGGCGTCATTCCATGGTTTTCCCAAATTAAAGGTCAAAGTTGAGCACCTCTATTTGCATGCTGGAATTATGAACTCGAATTAAACATAAGCTTCCATTACAATGGGCTACTTCATCTTAGTTATAATATACATTATAAAATGAAATATTATGACACAAAGTTAAATTTTAGACATATAAAGTTGATTTCAGAGATGAAAAAAGTTAACCTACTATTATCTGCTGTCGGTGCAACTGCGGGAATCAAAATTTCTAAGTTTCTCCACGTCGACGCGTCGGACCGTTTATATACGAAGCTTGTCTGGTCACTCTCTGTCCGAGTATGGCAGACAGACTGTCGCCATCTAGTTGGTCAACAGACCCATTCAACTTCAGTGCTGCCCATCTGCACAAGTCTGCCCTTATGAATATCATATACTAGACATGAAACATCTGTATCATATTTTATCATACTATAAAATTTACACTTTATGTTAAAGGTGTATAGAATACATGAATGTATAATTTATCTACCAAAGTGCGCTCGGTGGATACAGATGACTGATAGTATACAGATGACTAGTACTCGTATAATTAGTATACTAATAATTAATAATGATTACTCAAGACAACCTGTGGTACATAAATTATACATTTATGTAATCTATTAACCTTTAACATAAAGTATTTTGGAAAATGTAGCATCCTAAAACATACAATTTTGCTTTTAAAGTTAAAACGCTCCTTTATACATACAAAGGAAGTTAATCATTGATAATAGTTCTGATTTTACTACATATCAGCAGCCTTTCAAAGAAAATTGAAGTCGATAAACAGTGTGTCCATTAGTATTGAATATCTTACAATCTTAATAGCGACTTAGAAGAACCCAATAATTTAGTGTATCTACCCATAAACAAGTAACTTTTTGATTGGCCAGTTTTGAATTTTGGCGGCCCTTATCGTACCATTCCACAGAATATAGATCCCTGGACCTTCCCTACAGCGGCAAATTTCCTGATCTCTGGGTACACAAAGGGCGTTTCCTTCACCAGACACAAGGTTCCTGATTTTGGACAAAGGGCCAGGCGTAAAGTTCTTGAATGTTGAGCACGCAAAGGCCATTTCCTTCACAAAGCGTAATGTAGACAGAGGGCGTTTCCTTCATTAGATACAGGTTTTCCGATTTGTTAGTACGCAAAAGACGTTCCTATCATCAACAGATGCAAGGTTCGTATTTCGAAAACACCCAGATTTCTCCATCCGGCTTTTTATTTCCACTTATACATTAAAAGACACATTCTTTTTACGATATGTTTCCAACAAAATATATCGTAACACATATATCCTAATACAACTATTATATATGAATTATTTATAACGCTATTTTGAAAAATACTTTTTTATGATACTGATTTATTGCAAAATAAATGCGTACAAAACCACTAGCAACTCTCATATTATTCAAACTAACATAATTCGGTATTGTACTTTCAGGTTTAATTAGTATTTAAATGTAATGTTACAGCTCTTATAGCTGAATAGACTCAGTATCACCACTGATTATGCAGTGGTCTATTACAGGACATACCATCCATTGATAAAATCTGTTGCCGCAAAAAGTGTTTTAGTGCTACTATTTATCAGCTAATGACAGAAACAGTTACAAACATATACAAAGAATATTAAACATGTTATTTTCTCTCTCTCTCTCTCTCTATATATATATATATATACATATATATATATATATATATATATATATATATATATATATATATATATATTGTATCTATTCCTAAAAGACCTTTTGTGCTGCTTCCGGAGTTATTTTCGATGGATAAGTTTGGGGGTAGGGGCAGATTTTGGGCATTAATGTCAGTCATGTCTCCTTGGAAGAAGAGGAATCCAGCTCTATAATAGCCTCCTTTTAGTGTCTAAGCTAGCAAAGGCCCTAACTCTTAGGGAGCCCCACCTACTCCAACAGTCATTTCCCGCAGTAGACTAGACCTAACTATCTACCCTTCCAATCCAAAATCTCTACATTGCAGTTAGTGATGTGTTGCTCCTGGACATCCATAAAGTTGGCCATACTTTAGTAACAGATCGGTTTTTGCTGTAACCGGTTCATCTAGAAGCCAGAAGTACACCCTTCTGGAGGATTAAATATGCTGCTTTGAGTAAGAATAATAATTAAAATATTTTTAAATGTAATTAATCAAAAATAGGTAATTACTATGAAATTTAAATGAATGACAACTCCAATGAAACAATTTATTGCGGTTAGAGCTATCGATAAATTGTTCTATCGAGAAACCGATATATATATATATATATATATATATATATATATATATATATATATATATATATATAGACAACCCGTAAGATACTCGTAGTACGCTTGACTCCAGTTATACTCCCCAGCTGTGGCGTGAGATTGTGAGTAGTTAAAAAATTGAACATTGTTTATAACTATTGACAGATATACGTACCTTCTCTCTATGAGTGCGACAAGGACTGTGCTACAATAATACAATAGACAACCGAAACGATACCCGTAGTACTCTTGACTCCAGTTATACTCCCCAGCTGTGGCGTGAGAATGTGAGCAATTACACAATTGAACATTGTTTATAACTATTGACAGATATACCTTCTCTCTATGAATGCTACACGGACTGTGCTACAATAATACAATAGACAACCCGTACGATACTTGTAATACTCTTGACTCCAGTTATACTCCCCAACTGTGGCGTGAGAATGTGATCAGTTAAACAATTGAACATTGTTTATAACTATTGACAGATATACCTTCTCTCTATGAATGCTACACGGACTGTGCTACAATAATACAATAGACAACCCGTACGATACTTGTAATACTCTTGACTCCAGGTACACTCCCCAACTGTGGCGTGAGAATGTGATCAGTTAAACAATTGAACATTGTTTATAACTATTGACAGATATACCTTCTGTCTATGAATGCTACACGGACTGTGCTACAATAATACAATAGACAACCCGTACGATACTTGTAATACTCTTGACTGCAGTTATACTCCCCAACTGTGGCGTGAGAATGTGATCAGTTAAACAAATGAACATTGTTTATAACTATTGACAGATATACCTTCTCTCTATGAATGCTACACGGACTGTGCTACAATAATACAATAGACAACCCGTACGATACTTGTAATACTCTTGACTCCAGTTATACTCCCCAACTGTGGCGTGAGAATGTGATCAGTTAAACAATTGAATATTGTTTATAACTATTGACAGATATACCTTCTCTCTATGAATGCTACACGGACTGTGCTACAATAATACAATAGACAACCCGTACGATACTTGTAATACTCTTGACTCCAGGTATACTCCCCAACTGTGGCGTGAGAATGTGATCAGTTAAACAATTGAACATTGTTTATAACTATTGACAGATATACCTTCTGTCTATGAATGCTACACGGACTGTGCTACAATAATACAATAGACAACCCGTACGATACTTGTAATACTCTTGACTGCAGTTATACTCCCCAACTGTGGCGTGAGAATGTGATCAGTTAAACAATTGAACATTGTTTATAACTATTGACAGATATACCTTCTCTCTATGAATGCTACACGGACTGTGCTACAATAATACAATAGACAACCCGTACGATACTTGTAATACTCTTGACTGCAGTTATACTCCCCAACTGTGGCGTGAGAATGTGATCAGTTAAACAATTGAACATTGTTTATAACTATTGACAGATATACCTTCTCTCTATGAATACGACAAGGGCTGTGCTACAATAATACAATAGACAACCCGTACGATACTTGTAATACTCTTGACTGCAGTTACACTCCCCAGCTGTGGCGTGAGAATGTGAGCAGTTAAACAATTGAACATTGTTTATAACTATTGAAAGATATATTTTCACAGCAGAATCGTGTGTTGATTATGCGGGTGATGGAATAATTATTCCCGGCGAGGATGCTACAAGCCCGGTCGTGAAGCCCGCAGTTATGTCTGTACATAGAGCGGGTATAATTTAACTAATAGGTGGTAGTAGTTATACAGGTTTATTACGCACCCTTGTCCATGTGCACTTTCTAAATAGCATTAAATACCGAACTCGCTGTAACTGGAAAAGCGAAACGTTTGATGGAGATTTACAATCATTTTACAGTTATTACGATTCTTATTCACTGAACATTACTGATACAAGAAGTGAATAATATAATTTATCTTTATCTGTAAAGAAACTGACCTAAAGACTTTAAATTTTGCATGAAGCTCCCTTTCTATATAGGCAACAATGGATTCTATTGGGTGTAGCTGAGCTTTAGCGAACATTTTTATATTGCTCTTATGGGTAACCATAAGGGCAAAAAGAAATAGCTGAATAAATAAATGTGTAAACAAACTGAATATAAGTAAATAAGGTTTTTTTTTAAATATGACTAAAAAGAAAACTCTGTAGACTATTATTATTATTCATATATTGCTATGACACCTAACCTAATGAGCCAAACGTATAAGTATTATATGTCAAGATGTCTCTAGAAGGAGTTTATTTGTAGATGTTTCATTTGCATAAAACTTCATTTCTGCAATCTGTCAAACCACGGCTGAGCGACAATTTGCTCATTAGGCTGGCTAAATTTCCTGTTGTCTGTCGGGAGATTTAACAAATTATTATCTGTTTGATATGTCCGCAGGAAATCCCGTCAATGAAATTAATGTCTGGATTATACAATATACTGGCAATTAAAAACAGGTACGTCTTAGGTATATTATTTATAATAGCTTAATAGACTCTCTTGAAAAGAACTTATTGTCCCTAGCAGATATTCCAATTTCATAATTAATTTCAGAATAACTAAAATTAAGTTAAAAGAGAAAATTTATGAGGCCTGAATTTGTAGGCAACTTGAGTCTACTTCTAGCTATTGTAATCTACTTCCAGTGCCGTAGTAGCGTTTGTTTTTTTTGCTACAATTATTAAGAAATATATAATAAGAATTTATTTACTTCAGGTATAAGGTGCTTTTGAAGTGCAGTGGTAGTATCGTTGTGGTCCCGATCAAGAAAAAAAATAAATACTAGATCACATAAACTGGCCTAAAATGTCTTCTTAGAACCGTACAACTTACCGTATACTTACATTTAAAATAATCTTCTTCCGATATGAGGTATTTCTGGCGCCATACTGCCGTTTGCTGTTAAAAAAATGACTACATTCGTGACAATGGCGCAGTGTAGTGGGTACGGTGGTTATCGCAAGTTAACCAGATCAAGCAACGTCGAGCGTGACTGCTGCTTGGATGGCTGATCGCTGAACGATCCTATCCTTGCAAGCAGCCCGCCTGCCAGGCCATTGGTAGTTCGGAAATCACTTTTAAGCTATTGGTCCCCAGCTTCTGTTAGAGAGAGCTTCTTAGCCCTAACTTCGCCTGATAAAATAAAATAAGACTTCTTTACTTTAATTTACTTTACATTCGGTATCGTAGTACCGTTTTCATTGTTGCCCCGACTAAGAAAACATATAAGTTGGTCTAAATAATCTATTAGATTGCAAAGCGACCATAATGGCCAGTATAATCTACTTCCAGTTTCAGTTATTTCGGATATATGTACTTTGTCTAGGGCATAATACACATGCATGTCACGTTTCACCTTTCTAGATAAGATATATGTTTTATAATTCTTCTACAGATTTCAACCTCTATTACTGGTTGATTCTGATGACATAACTTTAATTTATCTGATGAGAGCATAAGACACGTGTGTGTCAAATAGCATAATTGTAAGATATCGGAGAGTTGAACAACAAAATTGTTTTTTACAGGGGATGCAGCCGCAAATCAATTCCTATGGGCGGTTGATCTTCATGAAAAATATTCTATTTATATTATGTCGATAGCTTAAAACACACGTGTGTCAGATGTTTGTCTATGTAGCCCATCAAGGATTTGAAAAACGAAATATAGTATTTCGAGAGGTTGTAATCCAATTTCAGCCTTACGGAATGTTTAAGGTAATGAAATTCCTTTTGATTATCTATGTAAGTCATGAGGTACATATTTCCAATGTCATTTCTCTAGTATATTAGGAAGTTGGAAAAATAAAAGTATAGCTCTTCTAAGGGTTCCAACGCCTATGCTTAGTCTTAATAAACTTGTCTTTTGAGAGCATAAGACACGTGTGTGGCAAATTTCTTTTTTTCGGGAAATTTAGAAAATAATTATAGGTGTTCTAAGATTACAACCCCATTTCAACCTCTTTGGATGATTGATCTTTACGAAAATGCTTTAAATGTTCAATTCATGTTATGAGACATACGTGTGCTAAGTGTTAACTTTCTGGGATATCTGAAAGTTGGAGAATCAGTAATGGGTGAGTGAGGGCTTTGTATTTTATATATAGAGATCATAGACGTGTCTATGATTAACCTATTTGAAGATATTTTGAGTCAAGGAAAAGACTTCAAAATTTTAAAGTATACGAGTCCCGGCGGAGCAAGTACTTTTGCGATTCAATGTTTATTGAAATTTATATATATATATATATATATATATATATATATACAGGGTTTTCATAAATGAATGGTGCAATTTAAACATAAAATAAAAAAAGAACCGTACGAAGTACATTAAAAATACTTATTTCATTAGAATCCTAGTTAAAAAACAATTTTATACTGATACATTTAGTACATTTCAATGTGTCCACCACCGATAGCTCTGCAGACATCTAATCTATGGTCGATCTCGGCCCATACACTGTGCAGCATGTCTCTTGTAACCGATGATACTGCCTCATAAATCCTTTCCTTTAAATGAGCTAAATCACGGATCTTCTGAGAATAAACAATGTTTTTCACGTATCCCCACAAAAAAAACTCGCATGGAGTCAAATCCGGGCTTCCAGGAGGCCATGCTATTGGGCCACCTCGACCTATCCATCTTTGTCCAAACTTGTCATTCAAAGCATCACGAACAAAGTCCTTATAATGGGGTGGCGCACCATCTTGTTGAAAATACACCATATTGACATTATAAAACTCGTCAATTTGAGGAAAACCAAAATTCTCTAGCATGTCCAGATACACATTACCATTAAGACTTTTCTCGGCAAAGAAAAAAGGTCCAATTACTTTGTTTTTAGTCAGTCCACACCAGACGTTTACTTTTGGTGTATCTCGGATTATTTATATGATCTCATGAGGATGTTCAGAACCCCAAATTCGAACGTTGTGTCTATTAACACACCCGTTAACATGAAAAGTTGCCTCATCTGTAAAACATAACATCATTTAAAAATGATTCATTTTCTTCAATCTGATTTAAGATGTAAGTTGCATACTCCACACGTTTATTTTTATCATTCGGTTTGATCCCATGCAACAGTTGAACTTTATAGGCATGAAAATGCAGCCTTTTATGCAAAATTCTATGCAGAGTTGTCACTGGGATTCCAAGCTCCAGACTCCGACGTGGAAGAGATTTTTGTGGTCATCTAAGACAAGATTCTCTAACGTTTTGAATTGTTACCTCTGATACAGTCGGTCTCCCAGAAGACTTCCGTTTTTGTACCGATCCAGTTTCTTCGAATTGTTTACTCCAACGCGTAATGTTGTTTCTATGAGGTGGATCTTTGTTAAATAATCTTCTAAAAGCCCTTTGCACTAAAACAGAAGACCTTAATTCACTAAACAATAGCACACACTTTGCTTTTTCTTGATTAGAAAACATGTTTCTAGATCAGAATCAAATGTTTGAAGTTATTGCACAATTTAACCAACAACAATGAAACAGCTGTTTTCTAACACAGAGCAATAAAACTAATTGAGCTGAAGGATTCAGAGGTGCCAACCATATTTTTTCTACCTTGCATAGCAAATTGTTTATAAGCATTCAAAATTGCACCATTCATTGATGAAAACCCTGTGTATATATATATATATATATATATATATATATATATATATATATATATATATATATATATATATATATATAAAGACAGCAATTCTATTGTTTTTCAAACAAAACTATACGCTGATGATTTAAAGTTCCATATGCATTGTGATATTAATAACATCACAATGAATGTACTCCTATAACTCATATTTAGAAGCAAGCTTTTACTTGTGGGTTAATCATGGGTTAAACTTACAAACCAATAGTACTTGGGCCATCTTGTATTTATATTATAGTAAACTACATCAAGTAATCACGTACATGTACATCCTACTTTTAGTGACCACGTAACGTATACTGCACAGCGTGTCTTGTGTAGACAGAGGGGTATGTATAGATTTAGAAATAGTTCAAGGGTCCGAAAAGCCTGCTGATCATGCAATCACTTATATTGTCTGTGTTTTACTACTGTTACCCTGCATGCGGAAATAGTATCTCAGGGAAATGCTTGTAGGATTAAAGAAGTGTGAATCTCGGCCGTTAGGTGAATTTTTTCTCTGAATCGGCTGGGACATATATCTCCCTTTAGAGAAAAAGTCGGTTTGGCCCTAATGGAAGACGTATACGTGGTCCTGACAAAATTTATGGCTCAAAAATACCTATGTCTTGGAAAGCGTCGATATATTGTATCGGGACCCAAATTGTATCGGGAAGAGATCACTCAAAGGAGCTACCGCCAAGACCGAAAACAAGGTCGGGAGGAGAAGCTTCAGCTACTTTGACCCAACCTTGTATAATTACTTCCCTGACACCATAAAAACTTATACTGTTAGCATGTTTAAAAAGAAAATAAAAAAGTAAAATGTATACCACAAAAGCAACTAAGATGATACTAAGGAATCATTTTAGTTTGTAAGTTTTAGAACTGTTATATATTTTACTTACATAATTTGTATTTATGTATTGACTTGCTTTAAAATGTTTTCACAGTTTTTACAGTTTTCTGAATCTTTGTTATAGTTTGTTTGTCGTAATGTATGTTATTGTTATTTGGTTGTTATTAGGCATATACCATTTGACGCAAGTTATTCAGAAAAACAATTATGTACTTAGAAACGATTAAGAAATAAATTCATTTTTCACGGCGTGAAAAAGGTTATTCATGGCGTGAACAGATTAATTTTATGTCACAGTATTTCAGTGTTTATAGCAATTAAAAAGATTATGTATCTGTCCGCCTTTATACGAGATGACATAATTTTCTTGTATTTCTTTAAATATAGATAAACAAAAATCGTTTAGAATATTTCAAGTGGTTTATACCCAAGGTTCAAATAATTAAATTGTTGTATGTCTTATAATTTTTCTTTCCTGTTATTAGGTAGTAATTCAAATATATGATATTTTATAAATTCTCAATAAATAACTAGATTTTTGTTCTTGTAAAACATGTATCTTAGTTTGAAGCCACAACTGATTGTTGTTCGTGAAATTTTTGACTATGTAGGTGGTTGGGTGGGCCAAACTCAAACAGATTAAATATGACACGTTTGTTGACAGAATTAGTATTAAAATTCATTATATATTTTCTGTATCCTTCCTAAAGTTAAAACCAGATGGTGTTGGTCAACACAATTTTAGTTGCTTTTATTTTGTATGACATGCCATTCAATTACGGAGGACTTAAAGTAACGATATTGTGATGCTCGCAATTTTTTATAAATGAACTGGAATCTGTTGAAAAAGTAATTTAGAAATTCAGATTAAAAAACTGGAGAATTATTTTTTTCAAATTGAGTACTTTATATTTTTAACCTCTGAACTCACTTAACAATAAAAGCTTTATAGTATCGTTTGCCTCAAATGATAACTTTGTAATATTTGAGTTTATTGCTAAGTGCTGCAGACATGTCGTTAACAGCGAAGTTGCAATAAGAAAAGTGAACTAGTGCAAGTACCTTGACCAACTGCAGCGAAGTAGCAAAACCTTTTACGACTATTTTACAGAGTTTATCGGAGCAATTTTTTGCAGATTTCAATCACTGTGCCACTTCAGCTGACATTCTTGACAACTCTACAGACTAATATAGTACTCACTTAGCATTGTGAAAGACATTTTTTCGTAAAAAGAGATGGAGGGAAATACCGAGAACAGTATTTTACTTTCAGTAACAACAGGTTGTAGGTCCGGTCTTGAGTGTTGACTTGCCAAAACCTCTCTTGTTACTCAATATTTTAGTAAGTCACATGTGAAGTAAATATAACGCTTTCGTATTTTGTATTCATCCCATTTCCTCACATTGTTTGCCCAACTACCACTACAGTTTGAGCGTATTGGTGAAATTAAATAAGGCTATTGACACTTATACAAATTTAATGAGTGTAAATAGAAGTCATTTGACAGGTATTTGGTCTTCCGATCATATGTTAGTTTGGTTATTTGAACACATATGTGAAAGAAAAGGCCAAATACAAAATAATTGATTTGTAAAAAGTGAGGGCTCTGTGGTGTAATGGTAGCACATTCACCCGGCAAGTGAGAGATCCGGGTACGAGTCCCGGCGGAGCAAGTACTTTTTGCGATTCAATATTTATTGAAATTAAATAAGGTTATTGACACAAATTTATATATATATATATATATATATATATATAATGTTTACAAATATTAAAACTAATTAAAAAACTTTTTTCAGATATAATACATAGACCCGTTTAGTAACAATCGTAAAGATAACAACAAAGATAAAAGTTTCAAAAATAAAACACATCAAAATGGCGTACAGCTGCTAAACGAAGTAGAAATTGGTAAATATTTTCTTCATTTTTAGCTTAGAATCACACATTCGAGTAAAATCTGAAAATGCATACCCAGCCTAAAGTTTTGGTTACACCCTGTATATTAAATCGTAATAAACCTTGACCAAAACAGTTAGAAGTACCAATGAAAATTAACAAGTTCAATAAGGTACCCGATGTTGGCAAGGGAAAAGTGGGATTGAATGGGAAACATTTAAAAATTTAAATTATCTATAGGATTGACAAATTGGGTTTTGACATTAAATATTCTATCTGGACTGAAATTTACGTTAAAATCAATCATTAGCACATTAGAATACGTTGAAAGCAAATTCCAATTATATATCAAACAATTAAACGATATATCCTGCTTTTGATGGTGATACTTCACCTAATAAAAACTTCCACCCCAAGACACTTCTAATACTATATATTCTGATTTTTTTACAGTACAAGAGTTGTGATTTAGCTATTATTCTTCCCTTCTTGGTCTTGTCTGAAAATTATAGCATTCGGCATTATAAGGTGTCATAACAACACTGAGTTAAAACTTTTAGAAACTACCACAATGTCAAAAGTACCTTCAAACTGGCTAATAAAGGATTCTCTATGAGACCAGGGATTCCCTACATTAACATTAGCTACCAATAAATAACCCTTAGAATTGCTAAATTTATCTATAACACTATTTGACTGTTCATTATGATATGATACATTTTTATGATTGCCTATCATAATAAAATACGAGAATTGAATATAAACATTAAATATGCACCTAATGGTCAAAGTTATCATACAAAAAAAAACACTTTTGCGAGTACTAAACTAAAGCAATGAAATATATTTTTTAATTTTACATCATTCATATAACTAATAGAATAACTGTATTGTAATGAGGTATATTTCAAGTATTTTTTTCAGGTCCTCCCCTGTCTTTATCTTAACCGCTGGATCACTTTGATTTTTCCGCAGAAACATTCTGCTACCGTTCACACAAATCAATGTGTACTGTTTTATTTTCCTACCCAGACAAGCCTCACGCAGCAATTTACGCTCGACAGGTGTCAGATTGTTGTTTAAACTCTTATATTATCACTCATTTAGCCAATGTCCTTTGTATCTATATTAAGCTTTGCTCTTCTTTTCATTAAATGCTTCCATACCGATCTTGTCAAAATTCTGCTAAATCTATGTTTTAGTGTGAAATTTTAACAAGTTCTTTCTTAACCATCATATATTTTAAAATACATTATTGACAAACTAGCGTCAGTTAGTAGGCTAGAAGATATTGAATCTTTTATTGTTATATTAAATTATTATTTTATTGTATTATTACTATTATTTTTTTAACCAACTGTTTTCCTATGAGCGTTAATGGCTCAAAAGACATTAACAGTGATTTATAAGTTTTAGTTATTGAGAGACTTTTTAGTATTTGCTAAAATTAATTCCACTACAAGAGTAAATAGATTTTCGAATTATTCCCTCTTAAGATTTGACACTGGGAACAGTCGATCTTTTTGTTCTTATTTCATTCCATGCAGATAATTTCTCCAAGCTCATCAAATCTTACAGCTCCGAGTTTCTATCGTATCGGTGACATGAACGAGCGAGAGTGCAACAGAGGGCGCTAATATGGATGTGGGTGAGTGGGATATGAGTCAATAGATCGAGGCACCTCGCTCCCACAGACCTCTCCCCTCCCTTCTGGAGCACTTGCTTCTTGTACGGCGACCTCTAGAGCTCACTCCGTGATTCCGTAGTCTCAGTCCGCCGCCGCTATCCCATCTGTGCGCGTCACGTCACTTGCTCCCCTGAACAGTGACGAGTTCAAGTACAAAGTGAATCCTGAGGATTGACTCAGTGTATTTCTTATTTCAAATCACATAGTTTTTAAAACGGAATTATTTTTCATAATTATCCTTATTCTAATAACTCATACTTAAAATTTTAATATTGTCATAAATTTTAGTTGTTGCACTACAATATCACTCCTTTTGAAATAAAAAAATTAAGTGAAGTGATAGAATTTAGATCATGAACTAAGAGTAATTGTAAAATGGAAGTGGATCTAGACGCTAACAACAACTCTACTGACAAGAAAGGGTACTCTTTGAGGCCGAGGTGTGCCATAAAACCAGCTGATGCTGACGACATCCCAGAGGACGCCAGGAAACCACGAGGGAGAGTCCAGAGGCCCTCCAAGTCGAAGTCACTACCCCTCAGCAAGTACCGCAGGAAAACCGCGAATGCGCGTGAAAGGTCTAGAATGAGAGAGATAAACGAAGCTTTTGAAACTCTTCGAAAATCAATTCCCCTTATCAGCACAAAGTGTGATAATCCAAGCGAGAAAAATACCAAGATATCGACTTTGCGCTTGGCAATGAAATACATCACCGTTCTCAGCAACGCTTTGAGAGATTCTGACGGGGAGTCCGACAAAGATTCTATTTTGAGTGAGTACACACTTACGCCTCCAGACTTCCGAGATTCTTACACCCCCACATCTACTAGTGACAACTCAGACTTTTCAGAATCATTCCTTGTGACAAACCTTCCTCGTGAATCACCTGCACATTGTGTTTCGCCTTTTTCGAGCAGTTCCTCTTTCAATTTGTCAGACGATTCATCCAGAAAGAAAACTTCTGCGTGGAATATTTCCTTGGAAAAAAGTGACTACACAGCTTCTACATGTGATGGCATCAGTGATAGTGAAAAGAACAACCTACAAATTGTTACTGGAAGCTATACTACGTCTACAGCGAATCCTCCCCCTTATCAGATCTCCAGCAGGTCAGCACTGGAGGATCTCGAGGTTCTAGATCCTTCGCCATCCTACACATCCCAACTGACGCCACTGGTGCAAGATTCCAGGTTCGCTGGTCTTACCCCAATAAGCCTCCAGCTCCAGTCAATTCCAGTGTTAGAAGACTGGGACGATCTTAACTTTTCAAAAGTTGATTTCGACGAGTTCCTTAGTACTTAAGTGTTCCAACAGTGACTTGTGAGTTGTTTGTTCTCATGGATTACACAAAAATGTGAGTCTATAGTGTTATTCTTCTTACGCATTAAACTTTAGAAAAAGATTACATTGTTTCAATGTTCGAAAATGAAATTCAAATTAAAAGTTTAGGCAGACTTGTAATTGTTACAGTTTTCTTATTGTACAGTTTCATTGTTTTGAATCATTTCACTAATTCTTATACAAAAAGTTACATGATTTAAAAATAATTATATTCTCTAGAGTTATTTAAAATTTACAAAATTTCATTATCTACAATCCTACATCCTATTATACATTATTGAAATTCTTACACAGAAAGTAATTAATTAAAATAAGATAATTTAAATAAGCGTATTCTTTCATATAATTTAATTAGATTTTTTATCTACTTTAACACTTATTTTTTGTGATATTGTGTATGTTTAAAAATATTCGGATTTAAAACCAATCATGCAGGAAAAGTGTTTATATATACACATACCATAAAGATTGCATGGGATTAATCAAATATTCTAATTGTCAAATTTAAATCTACATTAAAATTTAAAATTCAAAAATTACTAAAGAGGGTAAATTTTATGTGTATCGCTTAGAGACATAGTTTTATCCAAACTCAAACATATTTTAAATAAGTGTCATAAATAATTAAATAATTAGTTGTTTTATTGTCCTCTGCACTTACAAAAGGCAAAGAGAGCTATATAGATTTTCTGATAACATGTATATGAGTTAGAAATGAATGGTATTTATAAATTATGTTTAAAATCAAAGCAAGGTAATGTCTCAATATATTTTTATGTGCATTTACTCCCCTATCATGGTTATTATTTTAATTAATTATAACGACCACGGATAAAATTATCAGTAAATAGTGTACTGTAAGAGAAAATCTTTTTTAATCAATGGGCATTTAATTTAGGGAATATATCTTATATTATAACTTAATTGTTATTCAAACCTGTTTAAGAAAATTTAAGTTGTAAAACCACCTGTGTTTGACTTTACGAAATTTTCTGATCATTTTCGCATAGACTTTGTTTAGAAGACAGTATTACTACAAAGAGTGTTCTTATAATAATAAATATACTCTTTACTATGGTTGTAATTATTTATAGTAAATAATCAATGTTTTTTTGTGTTTATGTTATAAGTTGTTAGTGTAACAAACCGAATCAATGCATTTGTATTAACATTCCAAATTCAATACAAGTGTTGACTCGTATGATTCTTTAATATTTGTTGTACCTGAATTTAAGCTTCAATCCATTTTAAACAATACAAGCCTATGTCCATATATTGCATTATTATACAAAGAATATTCGAATAATAAAGATATTTGGCCCTGCTCATTTTAAAACACTGTGATGTCAGTTATTAGTAACATTAAATCTGTAATACAGGGGTGTTTACAACCAACAATAATGTTTGTAGCAGCTTTGGAACTTAATGTTAAAGAATTGGTAAGATAAATCAATTACTAAGCAAACTTCTTTAGCATTTGAACATTAAATGCTGTATAGTAATGTTGATAGATGAATTGTGTTACTAGAAATATCGTAACAACTGAAATAGTCCACACATTTTGTAGTTTTTAATATCAATAATATATTGTTTATACTTTGTGGAATTTGCTTCTAGACTATCGATATTTACATTTTTATTAAATTATGATATATTTTGTAAATAATAATAAGAAGTGCTATATACATATCAATACAACTAAGTGCCAATATTGAGATAGTGCGTAAAAATAGGTTGTGCCATAAAATGTAAAAATATTATATTTGTAAATATACCAGTTTGAATGCAAAATTATTTTAATATCCTACTCTCTATAAAAAATGTATTAAGTGGCTTTGTAAGGCTTTTTTAACTTCAAATATATCAAACGAGGTTGTCAAAAGTTGCTGAGATGGCTTGATAATTGTTGAAATTTAAGAGAATCACTTCGCAGAAAGAATGAGATAAACATATTTTTACATGCCACCAGTAACCTTCAACTTCCACTGATAAGTGAAAAATACGAGATGAAAACTTAGGTCATGGTTTATATCATATATCAAATTATAACTATATCATACAAAAATATAAACTTTACACAAATCTGATAAATATCTATATTGAATAGTCTGTAATCATTTTATAAATAAATACTACAAAAGGGAATTCAGTAGTTAAGAAAAAAATAAACTGAACAGCATGTGAAATCCAAAAACTTATATGTTATTAATGGTGGTCGTCCAAACAAACTATTAAGACGCTTTTTGCAACAGGGTCTGAATATAAAAACTATTGTTTATGGGAATTCCATTTAAGCCCACTCTGCCTCTCTCTATAATAGATTTGCTTATTGAACAGTATTTCATACCATTGATATTATTTCATCAAGATTTTTAAATTATATGCACATTTGCCTAAATAATTCCCACCAAATCCACATAGACCCACCCTTTGAAAAGGTAAAGTATCCCTAATTGAACAATAAGTAGCCTTTAAGTTACTATGTTTATATGTAGATTTTATTGTTTCAAAAAGAACTTATAAATAATTATCAGGAGACTTTGGGGTGCACAACATGATATTATATCACTTAAAACATGGCTTTTACTAGTAATTTCAATCTTGTTTACTATTTCCTTAAAAATACATAATCATTCAATATTTCTGAATGAGTATCAAGCAAGGTGTACACAAAACTTGATTCGAATTTAATGATGGAATCATCCATATTGACCATAAGATTGGGTGTTAAGTGATCCATACACTAATTAATTATATTTATAAGGTTAATTTTTAGTGAGTGATACTTTTTGTTTAATTGATACAGCAGTTTTACAAACTTTTTATAACAACCAAATGACAGCATAGAATGTTTCTTCAATACTGTAAGAATTTCTCTTCACTAATTGACCTTCAATGGTAGTTTCATATGTTTTATATGGTTAGTTTTATTTGGCTGAGTTCTTCAAACTTACAAAAAATGTATAATTACCTGAAATAACATTTAATAAGTCAATCATTTGATTGATTTCAAATTACATTTTAGATTAATATTTCATCTAACTTAAAGCCTTCGTACTCTAGAATAAGATTTTAGCATGTGAGCTGTGTGTTAATTATTACAAATAATTTAGATATATTTTACAAGGGTTTGAGTTTTGAATCAAGGATTGCTAACTCTTTGGTGACAACATATTAGTTGTAAAAAAGTGTTGTATAATACTTTTACATGGAGTGTATATAGTAGAAATATATGAACTATAATGACGTACACCATTGTAAAGTGTATGGAGAGTAAAACAAAGTTTGTAATAAATGTATCGTTAAGAAATTAATAAGAAGTATAATGGGACAAATACTGTAATAAATATATATATATATATATATATATATATATATATATATATATTGATTAGTAAGTGAATATATATATATATATACACACGCATATATATTCAAATACCTCGTTATGGAAGTTTGAACTTTAAATACCACAGAGATCAAAGAAACAGCACAAATATATATTGTGTTTTTAGACAAAATTAAAATCATACACATAAATGGTATTGTAATATCATAGATATTAATTATTCTTAACAAAAATATATTTTTTAACTCAACCTTATTTAGGCTAATATATAAATGATCACACTTTATCATCAAATCCCTCCCTCCAAATGTAGACTTTCTTTGTAGCTGCCAACATCTCTTGGAGAATCATTTTACATTCAACTACTAAGCTATGTACTGTAACTCAATTCTCATGATAATTTCCAACCTGGTTGTGGGGTTGGTTATAATTCATTATGAGGCTATTTTTGCCAAGCCATGTCAAGGGGTTATGTTCATTTAGGGACGAGATTAACCAAAATGCGGCTATCTAAACCACATTAGAATAAATATTCTTAGTGCAGTATACACAGTTATTCTATTAGTTTCCTTCCCGCTATGAACTGATTGCATTCTAGGCTGAAAATAGAAAACGCAAGCGCATACGTGATGCCTCTGCTCAGTTATATATCATTACCAACCGGAAAAAAGTTTTTAATGGTAGTCCTCCCTATCCGAAACAGGTTTAGTCCCATCAACTTCGGATAATTTCTATATAGGCAAAATTGAATTCGATAATAGTTCTTGCCGCTCCATGGGATTAGACTAAGGCGTTAGAGAATATTTTCTCACTGGTCTTGTTGGTAATCAAATTGGCAAAGATAAAATTGTAGGATAAATTAATTTTTAAACAAACTGAGTATTCTCATATAAAGTTTTAACGTGTGACATATGAACAGATGTAACCTAACTACACCAACACGTATGATATCATCTTTTGGTGAATTGGTATCATAAGGAGCGGAGAAGAAAAAAATTACTTTATCTAAATGCTACTGAGAAAAATTCTAAACTATCATGCTCCCGTAGATCTTAAGCTTCTTGCAAAACTTTGCTAAGTTCTGAATAATTTTAAGATGCTGAAGTAATTTATTGAAACACTTGGGTCCAGCACACAGAAAGGAATCTTTGAAAGTGGATTTATTACCTTTAGGTAATCTAAATATCCGTTGTCGATAATAAAAGTCCGTTAATTACCGAAACATTCAAATGAGGATTCCCGAGAATGTTCTTTTCACATGAACCCTCTTTCCTACAAAGCTAAAGACATTGTTTTCTATAAACACTATACAAATACTATGTATTTTTAATTTACATCTTTAGGAAAATGTATGAACTACCGGGCTTGACCAAGTAGGGAAGTAATATCTTTATTATATGAACCAAGTATTCTCGAAAATGAATCTAAAATCAGGAAAGTAATTAAATGAATTTGTTACTCTGACTCATTATAAAGCTAATCATCAGTTTTGTGTTTCAATAGATGAATATAAAAGCTAGGTAGTATTGAGCTGAATTTAGTGGACGCGTATACCCTTCAATAAGTTAAAACGAATCATTGTTGTATCAACGTGTGCACGTCTGGCAGGAACTCATTCTAAAACTTTCATTATAAAAACATTAATAAAGGATATGATTAGAAATATTTCATGTACTGCTTCGTCTCAAGCAGAACGATGGAGAATAAAATTGTAATCGTAAAGTAAGTGACACTGCATTTCACTTAAATCGTCATTTTACTGCCATTCACGATATTCGTATGATATTGGATACAACTAACTACAAATTGAAATACAATTGATACATCATAGTGTAAAGTTGTATTAGGTATAAAATAATTAATTACTCAAGAAACTGAATTTAGTAGGAGTATTACACCAAGTTTTCATTTTGAGGAATTTGTAAATCATACGTTTTTAGTATAAATTTAGTAATATTAGGTAATATTATGATGAAATTATAATAATGAGATATAAGAGATGTAGCCTCGAAAACTGTTTGGTATATAATATACAATAATACACCTTTTGATCGATTTTATTGTGTACGAGATACATTTCGAATTCAATGAATTCATCTTCAGGTACTTGTCGGTTAAGGTAATGTAGTAAATAAATAATTGAAACTTTGGTTTCATTGTCATCTGTTTTTGACTACCTTGGCGACTAAATTTATTATTTAATTTTGTATGTAATCAATTTGTATCGTTTGAAAGTCCATCGAGTAGTAAATATTTTGTTAGAAAATCTCTGTCATTTAATGATACATTAGGATTAATTTGGTACTTGTGTAAATATCAAAACGTTCTAAAGTTAACAATAGGTGACATTTTTGCATGTGTGTAAAATTTCAAGATTGTTTTAGAGGTTTGTGTATGTATGGCCGGTGTCATTTAAATGGTCAGTATATTTTGAATTTGATGATGTCTTCAATGATTTTATATGTTCATTAAATCTAATTTTTAAGGATTGGCCGTTTTGTCCTATATATTGGTTTTGACAATCATTGTAATTTAATTTGTATACTCTTTTCTTGTTAAATTTTGAATTTATATTTTGGTTTGTTGAATTACTTTTGTTTTTGATCATAAGGCCGGGGTTGTTAGAAGTTTTGAAAGCCAATTGATATCCTTGTTTATAAAATGATTTGTTAATTTTGTGGCAATGTAGTTAAAAACATGTGACAATTTGGTTTCAATTATTTATTTACTACATTACCTTAACCTACAAGATGAATTCATCGAACTCGAAATGTACATTGTACACAATAAAATCGATCAAAAACTGTCAAAAGATGTATTATTTTATATTAATAATGTGATTTTGTTTTATATTTTGAAACAATCTCTTCAGCTGTAAAATGAAGTGAGCAAGGCCCCCGACGGAGCTACAGGTGGACCAGTGGCCCGGCCACCTTTGCTCTCGCAAATATCTTGGATGCCGACAGCCGACAATTAACTCCAGCTTTCATCATTTGATCGTCAAATAAGGTGATCTGGGTCAATGGCTAACTGTGTGTGTGTGTGTGTGTGTGTGTGTGTGTGTGTGTGTGTGTGTGTGTGTGTGTGTGTGTGTGTGTGTGTGTGTGTCCTGTCGCGCGGCCTTGCCACTTGTTTATAGTAAAGTGTTATTGTGCAATTACAAGATTGAACAGCTTGATTCACTTACATGTAAAGTTTAGCTGTTCAGTTAACATAATGACATTGTGTGTTGTGGTATTGGGGTATGTTGATCCATACTTTTACAACACTAACGATATTGAGCCTGTCTATCTGTGGACATAATAACCAACACCTAAATATCTATGTGCAACTATTTTATTTGTGGCTTTATTGAACACGATTGCAACGAACTAATTAAATGAGCCGGTTAAACTTAAAAACAATCTTTAAAAAATGACATTTGTGTGTTTTACCTTATTACAGAGTACAATCAATAAGAAGTCGGTAGAAAAGACGACATACAAGAACAAATGTTACACAAGTTGTACATAACTATTAAAATTATACAAGAATAGCTTTAGTACACAGTGATTCATTGGGAAAGTTCACTCAAAGTGAAAATAACTATTTTAACATTTACATATTTCCTTTGGCTACAAACACTAGTAATCAAAACTAAAAAATTGTTTGTCACAAGCACAATTTCTTAAAAGTGGTTTTTACTTTCTCAGAGCTCTCCCTCTGCACTGTTTAAAGTATTTTTATTTGGGGTCTAATGAAGGGAGCTTTTACTAACTTAGTCGTTTTAAAGCAGAGGTTTAAGTAAGTGAATATAAAATAACCAATTACGTATTATCGTCTTCTCTCGTCACATTAAGAACTATAATATGATATAAAATTTGATCTACTTATAGGTTACGATATTAACATACTACATACACAGTATACTTTCAGTCTAAGAAGACAAAATTTATAATTTATTATTGCCCATTGATTCTCGTAATTTTACTATGTTAAAAGTTTCAGTGAACAATTCAGACCATTTTCATATTACTGTCATTCATATGTAATACATACAATGTTTTATTCAGTGTTTACTGGTTTTTATCTTATAATTGAACTTTCATAAAAATTGAAAGTACAGTTTTGAACAAATGCAATATAATTTAATCTTTGGACTTTGCAAGCATGATTTTATAATTAAGTCTGATTTTATTTACTGGTATTAGGTAATTAGAAGTCATTTGTTACATGCTGTGGCCTTCGCAAAGATTCGTAATGGGAACCTATATCAGGTTGACGCCATATCTTCATACCACTCATACTACCGATGTGATACAACAAAATACTCGATTTTCACTAAACATCGCATCTTCAGATAGACTCTTGAACGATGGAATATTATCGAATTGAAGCACCATCTGGAACATTTTTCCAAAAATCGGGATATCACTTATCATTGTTGAGAACAATACTTGTCAATACAAAATTCCATTCATCAGTCATCAACTGTGGCGGCGTTCGTTCCATTTCTGGATCATGATGCAAATCTTGTGGTCGCATTACACAGTAATAATATATTAATGGAGGACATGAAACCAATGTAACCAACCATTTATATATCTATTTAATTGTATCTCCCACAAATATGTTTTTAAAGCATGTTAATTCATTTACCAAATCTTTGAGATCTCTTGAAGCGACTACCGTATATAAAAAAATATATTCGCCATTTTCCAAACCATCATCCTGATCCATTAGGATTAGGATTTACGTGTACGTGCTGTTGCGTGCGTTTATATATAAAATTTCAAAAATCGTGATTTGTGTTTAAACCTAAAAGCCACCATTTGTAGGCAAAAAACAAATTGAGGCCAACGTACGGGTATAGTGGTGAATGTTTTCTTTGTATCGCATGTGGTTGAATGACTGGAGGTATCGTTTTCCAGGTCTGGATAAAGACTTAGGTGGTATAACATATCTTCGATTAGGTTTGACAGGGACTTGATGAGCCCTGAGGTGTATTAACCGGAGAGTACTTTGAATAGAGAGTTGAATTGAAAAGATGTTAAAACCTTGGTGTAAGTAAGCACGAAAAAACTTCAATTGATACTCTAAGTTTCATGAACCATCAGTAACCACGTGAAACACTGCTACCTTGAGTGATTTATGATGAATGTATGTGTAAAGATATGTTGATAGTATTGGTCAAATGCTTTTCGAATGCTGCTGCAATGTCAAAAAACTAGGTATATTAAGTCTGACAGACATTGATGTTTTATTGGATTTATTGAAATCATATAATACATATGATATGCGTAACAGTTTATTGCTAATAAGTATTGTTGATAAGATTGTTTTGCCAGATGGTTAACCGATGCTTTTTATTTTGCTAGGTTTATCCAGTCTTTCCACGAGGAGGCCGGCAAACATCGAGACCATAAACTAATACCAGATTTACAGCAACTGATAGATAAAAAATAGTTTTGGGCACGTTAGTTAGCCTTAGAAGAGGCCCATTAAAGCTGAACTCTTGAACACTATGTTATGATGTTTATTACGTATATACTTTTTTATCCTATAAACAATCACTCGTTTAACCATTCGTACATCAGAACGTTCTGTTATGATTTCATTATTTTAACCTAGTTATGTCTTAGGTTATTTATTCACCTAAGGAAAATCGGATTGCAGATTTCCAAACGTTAGGTTACTGATTTCTTGTGTCACTTAATAATGGAGAACTTCTGAAATAATCATGTTATTTTAACAAATATTCTTTATTTTTTATGATTTTATTTTGCTCTTAAATGTGGTAAGAAAAACATTTGTTAATTCAGTAACATATAGATTAATAACTATTATGGATTATGGGGTTTAATTGTTGTCTGAACAGTAGTTTATCGAAATTCTTTCAGTTTTATACCTAAGAACGTAATTATATACTTCACCTATTTTGTGTAAGCAACTACACAATATTATTTTACATGCATTTAATATTAAATTTAAGACATTAAATAAATACTCCTGGCATTATTATTCTAATCATAAATTAGAACTCTTCTTGACTACAAATAAAGGAACAAGTGTTCTGAATGTTTTGAGAACTTTAGGAGTGTGATGATAAATGTACAATGTACATAGCCAAACTCACTAGATCATACGACCAACTTTGTTTCATAAGCAACTAAAAAACATTACATCAGGATTCATTCGAGTAACCCATTACCTTCATTGGAATATAATTAATAAACTTTTACAATTGTGCAATATGTTGTAAATAGCGTATAAAAACGCTTATTTTTAAAATACGACATTGGCTCACTGGATTTTATATCAAGCATAAAGTTTGAAGAGTAAAAGAACCGTCCAAATAAACAAACCACTTGCAATATCCAAAGTAACAGTTATAGGTTTGCTGACTTCACGCCAACTTGTGAAAACAACATATTACAACTGATTTATCCATCAACACTTGTGGTTTATTGCGATTTTAGCACGTAATTTGCATGAATTATCACTAATACACTGAAGAGCGTCGTGACCTAAGAAACTAAAAATAAGAATTATATTAGCTAAACAAATATAGTGGAATAAGTAAGTTCAACCTACAATTAATGATAAAATAATTTTGCTAAACGTTACTAATAATCTGTTGTAACGAGGCATAATAATGTTTTTGTTACTTAAATACAAATTAATTAAATGTTTTGTTTACTTAATTACTTTATTTAAACGTATTGTGCAATTCACTTTTCATATACAAATAAAACATTAAATATGCACACTACTACTTACCAACAGGATATTGTAGGTTTGCAATATTAAAGTAAAACTCTTTTGCTTATCAATCACTTAACTTTAACTCGTAAGAAGAGATATCAGTATTTTACTCATAGTTTTCCTAGCTTGAAACACCAACATATTTACTGGGTCTTCACCTAGGAAAACGTCAGCTTGCCAAAAAAAAACGTTTTATGGATATGCAATCTTTTCCTGCATCAAAATACTGAACTCTAGCTTTTAATTCTTTTTGGCAAACTTTTGATTTATGAAGTGAGGACTAAGTGGGTTGACCATAGCAGCTTTAGCAGTTATATACTATCTCTGTATTGATTACCATTGATGTCAAAATGTAAAACCTATTTTAAAACTGATTATGAATTATTTAAAATCTAAGATTTGTCGATTTTGAATAATTATTAACCATCTTATATCCCAATACTAGTAATAAAATTATAGTAAGAGAGCCTTAATGTTATATCGATATATTGCTTTCCTTCACAAAAATGAATTATGGTCTTTTCGTTTCCCAACGGTGTTCTTCTGCTATATTATGTGACTTCGTCTATGCATCAAGGTGAATCGTAAATTCTTAACAACTTTTCTACAAGGTACAAACTTAACTTATTTTCTGGAATCCACACAAACAAATTACATTGTTCGTGAGTAATTCTGGTCAATAGTCATTCATATGGTTCATATAAAGTACGTTTAATTTATTTCGGTATTAACTGATCTCGTAATCGTATTGGATTGATATTTTATCAAAATTAGGCTTGGATGTAAAATCAGGATACAAATCCCCTGCATTCAATTTAAAACATCATTACTGAATTTATATTAACGTGTATTGCATAACATCGTGTATAAAACCTTCACAGCTGGTTTTATTACGTTAGCGATTCAAAATTAATAACTCGTCAATCTGGTGTATCTATGTTCAACCATTTTCTTGTTAAGAGGTATTACGACTCAAATTTGATTTTTAGACCCTAAAATAGCTGTAGTATAATATCATATCAAACACATGCTCGACTTTTAAGGAGAACTTTATTTCAAAATAAATATACTACTTATCTCTTAATCACCAAATTGAGTTATTACACCAACCGTATTACAGACCACTGTGAAATGGCAATGATGACAGAATTATTCAAATCTGATAGCCAAAAATATGCCTATAAACAAAACCCATTCAGCTGCTAATCAGATAACCCGTGATTGCAGGCAGCTGGTCTCTATCTGGAGCGTTTGTCTCGACACTTCCGACAACCGCATTCACAGCTCTATCATCATGTTGTCTTGATCAGGTGATGATGATTGTGTGCCAAATATTTGCCAGATACACCTACAAGTGATCTGATTTGTACATTTCGATAATTACAACTTTCGTTAATGTCTACTATATTATAGCCTATGTCCAGGATGGTTTTGCCATAATTTGTTTTGCCCATAGGCAAAAATCTGAAAGTGCACATATTTATTTTAGATATGTTTATACCTAGGTAAACACTGAATAAACTTAGATATTTCTTCTGCACTTTTTGAAAATTGCGTATTATATGAATAAAGAAAAGAACGGGAAAAAAGAAATATTAGCTTATAAGATTGAGACATACTGTATACTAGTAAGAAATGCAACTTAGAAATAAAAAGAAGAAATAAGCATTTAAATAAGATTTCAGTACGAGTTACGATTTCGGTACAATTCCTTTTCCTATAACATATTTCTAATATCACATAAATATTTCGTAATTTTCGAATCTATAGCGTAGAAAACTTGCCGAAAATATGTTGAAAGAAGACGCACGGAGCATTAATTTGTGAAAGTACTTATGTAGGCGAAAGTCGCATGTAAAGATTGGTAAAGTACGAAGATAGCTATGTAAAAGTACGATCTTATGCAATTAGCTTATTAGGTAATGAAGTATTCAATTTTGAAATCTGCAAATTTTTCACTGAAACAAGATTTGCTCTTTTCGATCTTGAAATCTCAAGGCAGAAAACGCTCAAGTTCACCTTTTTTGCATAAATCGTCGTGAACATTTAGGTGGATAACGCCCTTCAGAAGGTAGATTCTATTTATAAGAAAGAGTTAAAATAAAATAAAATGTTACTAAAATATTTTGTAGTATACGATACCTTCATCGCCATTCTTTATGGGTTTTCATCCTATATTTAATAACTTTCTTATACTGCGAATAATTCACTTTCAAAGGATTTTATTCCTTTCATTATTGAAAGGCCTATTGGTAAAACTTCTTTTAGTGTAAGCCTAGATAAGGAAGATACGCTGTGTAATTTAGTGTTTAATGTCACTGGACACAAATTACGATCTGCTGTCAACAAAGTTTGTGTACCTAGATAATCGTCACCATTGTTATGTTACATACGTCAAACCACCTAATACAAATTATGTATTAACACTATATAACAAACATTCATATAAACACGTTCCGTTAATTTCTTTGTTGGTTTTGTTTCCAAAAGAAATGGATGGTCTACCCTTGATACCCGTAATGTGAAGCCATGTATACTATTGTTTCAAATGTATTTGATCACTTAGCCGTTTTGGCAGTGCCAACTAAAAAAAAAAACAATCTTCTACGTGGTCACTTTTCAAAAAGGTTATTCTGTGTCTGTTGTGTACTTACACAATTAATCTATTTTCCCACGAGTTCAGAACTTACTGAAAATTGTCTGTCCACGTACGGAAGTAACCTTGTCAGCAAGTAGCGGTTTATCGGTGGCTGCACGAACAAACAGTCGGCCATTACCAGTGTCGATACTAGTACATCGCTGTGCCCAGAGAGTCTGTGTACTTCTGTCACTAATACCATTAAGATAGGCGGCTCGCACATGCGCATTACCCTATCGGCCGGTGACAGAGACAAGTCTCTTAGACCGTGGTCACGCACCCCACGGGTGTCCTGCCTCAGAGGCCGCCACCCGCCAACACTCCACTTCTGGGTCGAAAACCACAGAAATACTTTATAGTACATGAAATTTGAAACTTAATAATGTAGAATATCAGAATATTTATAGGAAAAAAAATAGATCGGATTTCTGACATTTGACGTTGCTATATGTTACAACAATTGGAATCTATCTTTCTAATAAGTTGTTAAAAAGCCTTATGGCAAAAGCAATTGAAAAATGAATTTGGGAGTGCCGATGGCCGAGTGGTCTAAGACATTGGCCTTAGGGTCTGAGTTAGAGATAGCGCAGGTCTATCCTGTCTGTGACCGTTGCACTTTTATCAGTACCATCGACCTTATACTGTATTGACTCTCCTCCTAGTTAATAAGATCCTCGCTCAGGCCACAGGCGTACGGGGATAAGTAAAAAAAAGCTCAAAATGGGATTGGCCTCTCCTTTTTAAACAAAACAAAATGTTTTATTGTTACATAAACTAAGATGAATTTTCTAAATATTCAAATCATCCACTCTCAATAAAACACAATATTATTAAAAACCTTCATTTATAATTCTGATACAGTTGTCAGTGCCGGCACATGTCATATTGCGACGTGTACAACTCCATACGGCCGTGTCCTCATTGTCAATACGCAGAACGGGTGCAGAGCACAGGTTGTTGTGATCCAGACCGATACCAGCAGCAAGTAATGGGTCAGCTGTTTAACATGACACTTCCTTAAACCCACAATATGTTAGGTGCTAACTGATACAGTTGTCAGTGCCGGCACATGTCATATTGCGACGTGTACAACTCCATACGGCCGTGTCCTCATTGTTAATACGCAGAACGGGTGCAGAGCACAGGTTGTTGTGATCCAGACCGATAACCAGCAGCAGTAATGGGTCAGCTGTTTAACATGACACTTCCTTAAACCACAATATGATAGGTGCTACTGATACAGTTGTCAGTGCCGGCACATGTCATAATGCGACGTGTACAACTCCATACGGCCGTGTCCTCATTGTCAATACGCAGAACGGGTTGCAGAGCACAGGTTGTTGTGATCCAGACCGATAACCAGCAGCAGTAATGGGTCACAGCTGTTTAACATGACACTTCCTTAAACCCACAATATGATAGGTGCTACTGATACAGTTGTCAGTGCCGGCACATGTCATATTGCGACGTGTACAACTCCATACGGCCGTTTGTCCTCATTGTCAATACGCAGAACAGGTGCAGAGCGCAAAGGTTGTTGTGATCCAGACCGATAACCAGCAGCAGTAATGGGGTCAGCTGTTTAACATGACACTTCCTTAAACCCACAATATGTTAGGTGCTACTGATATAGTTGTCAGTGCCGGCACATGTCATATTGCGACGTGTACAAAAACTCCATACGGCCGTGTCCTCATTGTCAATACACAGAACGGGTGCAGAGCTCAGGTTGTTGTGATCCAGACCGATAACCAGCAGCAGTAATGGGTCAGCCTGTTTAACATGACAACTTCCTTAAACCCCACATATGTTAGGTGCTACTGATACAGTTGTCAGTGCCGGCACATGTCATATTGCGACGTGTACATCTCCATACGGCCGTGTCCTCATTGTCAATACGCAGAACGGGTGCAGAGCACAGGTTGTTGTGATCCAGACCGATAACCAGCAGCAGTAATGGGTCAGCTGTTTAACATGACACTTCCTTAAACCCACAATATGTTAGGTGCTACTGATACAGTTGTCAGTGCCGGCACATGTCATATTGCGACGTGTACAACTCCATACGGCCCGTGTCCTCATTGTCAATACGCAGAACGGGGTGCAGAGCACAGGTTGTTGTGATCCAGACCGATAACCGGCAGCAGTAATGGGTCAGCTGTTTAACATGACACTTCCTTAAACCCACAATATGTTAGGTGCTACTGATACAGTTGTCAGTGCCGGCACATGTCATATTGCGACGTGTACATCTCCATACGACCGTGTCCTCATTGTCAATACGCAGAATGGGTGCAGAGCACAGGTTGTTGTGATCCAGACCGATACCAGCAGCAGTAATGGGTCAGCTGTTTAACATGACACTTCTTAAATCCCACAATATGATAGGTGCTACTGATACAGTTGTCAGTGTGCCGCACATGTCATATTGCGACTTTGTTACATCTCCATACGGCCGTGTCCTCATTGTCATACGCAACGCAGAACGGGTGCAGAGCACAGGTTGTTGTGATCCAGACCGATAAGCCAGCAGCAGTAATGGGTCAGCTGTTTAACATGACACTTCCTTAAACCCACAATATGATAGGTGCTACTGATACAGTTGTCAGTTCCGGCACATGTCATATTGCGACGTGTACAACTCCATACGGCCGTGTCCTCATTGTCAATACGCAGAACGGGTGCAGAGCACAGGTGTTGTGATCCAGACCGATAACCAGCAGCAGTAATGGGGTCTCAGCTGTTTAACATGACACTTCCTTAAACCCACAATATGATAGGTGCTACTGATACAGTTGTCAGTGCCGGCACATGTCATAATGCGACGTGTACAACTCCATACGGCCGTGTCCTCATTGTCAATACGCAGAACGGGTGCAGAGCACAGGTTGTTGTGATCCAGACGATAACCAGCAGCAGTAATGGGTCAGCTGTTTAACATTGACACTTCCTTAAACCACAATATGATAGGTGCTACTGATTACAGTTGTCAGTGCCGGCACATGTCATATTGCGACGTGTACAACTCCATACGGCCGTGTCCTCATTGTCAATACGCAGAACAGGAGTGCAGAGCACAGGTTGTTGTGATCCAGACCGATAACCAGCAGCAGTAATGGGTCAGCTGTTTAACATGACACTTCCTTAAACCCACAATATGTTTAGGTGCTACTGATATAGTTGTCAGTGCCGGCACATGTCATCATATTGCGACGTGTACAACTCCATACGGCCGTGTCCTCATTGTCAATACACAGAACGGGTGCAGAGCTCAGGTTGTTGTGATCCAGACCGATAACCAGCAGCAGTAATGGGTCAGCTGTTTAACATGACACTTCCTTAAACCCACAATATGTTAGGTGCTACTGATTACAGTTGTCAGTGAGTGCCGGCACATGTCTTATTGCGACGTGTACATCTCCATACGGCCGTGTCCTCATTGTCAATACGCTAGAAACGGGTGCAGAGCACAGGTTGTTGTGATCCAGACCGATAACCAGCAGCAGTAATGGGTCAGCTGTTTAAACATGACACTTCCTTAAACCCACAATATGTTAGGTGCTACTGATACAGTTGTCAGTGCCGGCACATGTCATATTGCGACGTGTACAACTCCATACGGCCGTGTCCTCATTGTCAATACGCAAGAACGGGTGCAGAGCACAGGTTGTTGTGATCCAGACCGATAACCGGCAGCAGTAATGGGTCAGCTGTTTAACATGACACTTCCTTAAACCACAATATGTTAGGTGCTACTGATACAGTTTGTCAGTGCCGGCACATGTCATATTGCGACGTGTACAATCTCCATACGACCGTGTCCTCATTGTCAATACGCAGAACGGGTGCAGAGCAAGGTTGTTGTGATACCAGACCGATAACCAGCAGCAGTAATGGGTCAGCTGTTTAACATGACACTTCCTTAAACCCACAATATGTTAGGTGCTACTGATACAGTTGTCAGTGCCGGCACATGTCATATTGCGGACGTGTACAACTCCATACGGCCGTTGTCCTCATTGTCAATACGCAGAACGGGTGCAGAGCACAGGTTGTTGTGATCCAGACCGATAACCAGCAGCAGTAATGGGTCAGCTGTTTTAACATGACACTTCCTTAAACCCACAATATGTTAGGTGCTACTGATACAGTTGTCAGTGCCGGCACTTGTCATATTGCGACGTGTACATCTCCATACGGCGTGTCCTCATTGTCAATACGCAGATCGGAGTGCAGAGCACAGGTTGTTGTGATCCAGACGATAACCAGCAGCAGTAATGGGTCAGCTGTTTAACATGACACTTCCTTAAACCCACAATATGTTAGGTGCTACTGATTACAGTTGTCAGTGCCGGCACATGTCATATTGCGACGTGTACATCTCCATACGGCCGTGTCCTCATTTGTCAATACGCAGAACGGGTTGCAGAGCACAGGTTGTTGTGATCCAGACCGATAACCAGCAGCAGTAATGGGTCAGCTGTTTAACATGACACTTCCTTAAACCCACAATATGTTAGGTGCTACTGATACAGTTGTCAGTGCCGGCACATGTCATATTGCGACGTGTACAACTCCATACGGCCGTGTTTTCCTCATTGTCAATACGCAGAACGGGTGCAGAGCACAGGTTGTTGTTGATCCAGACCGATAACCGGCAGCAGTAATGGGTCAGCTGTTTAACTTGACACTTCCTTAAACCACAATATGTTAGGTGCTACTGATACAGTTGTCAGTGCCGGCACATGTCATATTGCGACGTGTACATCTCCATACGACCGTGTCCTCATTGTCAATACGCCAGAACGGGTGCAGAGCACAGGTTGTTGTGATCCAGACCGATAACCAGCAGCAGTAATGGGTCAGCTGTTTAACATGACACTTCCTTAAACCCACAATATGTTAGGTGCTACTGATACAGTTGTCAGTGCCGGCACATGTCATATTGCGACGTGTACAACTCCATACGGCGTTGTTCCTCATTGTCCCAATACGCAGAACGGGTGCAGAGCACAGGTTGTGGTGATCCAGACCGATAACCAGCAGCAGTAATGGGTCAGCTGTTTAACATGACACTTCCTTAACCCACAATATGTTAGGTGCTACGATACAGTTGTCAGTGCCGGCACATGTCATATTCGCGACGTGTACATCTCCATACGGCCGTGTCCTCATTGTCAATACGCAGATCGGGTGCAGAGCACAGGTTGTTGTGATCCAGACCGATAACAGCAGCAGTAATGGGTCAGCTGTTTAACATGACACTTCCTTAAACCCACAATATGTTAGGTGCTACTGATACAGTTGTCAGTGCCGGCACATGTCATATTGCGACGTGTACAACTCCATACGGCCGTGTCCTCATTGTCAATACGCAGAACGGGTGCAGAGCACAGGTTGTTGTGATCCAGACCGATAACCGGCAGCAGTAATGGGTCAGCTGTTTAACATAACCACTGGCCGGCCGCATGCTACCACCGCGCGATATCTCACAGTCAACTGCCGCTGCCTGCCTCGGGCCCCGCTACTGCTTCACTACTTGTGCCCGCTGCCCACTGCCCACTGCCGGGCACAGATTGTCTTCTTTAACATCCTCACATTCTTTAGTTAAAGAAGTGGCCAACTTATGTACAGAAAACATGGGTTGTTTCACAATGTTGCAACAATGATCCAAAATACTGTGTATCTTTGAAAGATTCAGGATTAAAAATCATGCTCTTACATAATGTGTCATGTATCTTGTGGCTGTGAAATTTAGTAAAACATTTTCACTAACGTAATATTTAAGCAGAATATTGTTCTACAAATTATTAAGTCGTTGCTTTTGTATATACACCTGTACATGTATGTACTTCAATTAGTTTCTTCAGGAATGATTCCATTTACTTCAAATAAAAGAGGCTCAAATTGAATCTCTACCTCTGTGGGTTTATGTTTTACTTTGGAAAAAATGGAGCGGAAAAATTAGTGCGGCTTACAATTGTCTTTTTCTTACGAAAAACATTATCTAACTATTTCAAGAAAACACCAGTTGTGTGCTTAACAGTAGACATGGGCTCTCGGCTCCTATGCGGCACATTGTCCATCTAGTGGCACATTATCCATTTTTTTTTAATTGTAGCAAAGTCTGCTTATGTATGATGTAAGAACGAATGTCTTATATATCGAAGCTACACTATTTGTATTATACAATATTAAATATTGAAACCATGTAATATAACTAGCGTGGTGATGATATGTAACATTGTATACTATAGATAGAATAGTGTTGATACTCATATTTAACATTACATATAATTGAGTTTGAAACGTTGTGATGTTTTATACTGTGTATTATAGCTAGAGTAGTGTCAATGTATAACATAGTACATTGTTTACATGTAATATATGTACTATAACTAGATAGTGCTAACATTTACCAATGCGTACTATACAATATATACATAATGCGTACTAGAACTAGAGTAGTGCTCATAATTAATAATGTGCACAATAAGTATAGTAGTGTTGGTATTTACCATTCTACAGGATTGTGTATAGCAAGAGTAGTGTTTATATTTAATATTTTAAATATGGCTAGAGTTAACATATACGTAATTTAAGATTGTAACATTTTACAATTTAAATATAAACACTTCTCTAGATGAAAGTTTACACTGTCCTAGGCACAGTTTACACATTTGATTATCAAAACCATTCCAGCTATGATATGCAGTGTTAAATATCACAACTACCGCAACTCACACAAAGTTAAACTTGACCGCTGTCTGTAGCGAAATGATCGAAATAACGTACTAAATATATATATATATATATATATATATATATATATATATATATATATAATAAATACGAATGCAAACGCTTTTTAGTTTATTTGTGTAAAGTGTATACTTTAAAAAAAATTTTAACTATGAGTTAAAAACAAGTTTGAGATATTTTCTAAATAACCTATACAAACATCTAGAAAAACTCATATTCGTTTTTAATGCGTAATGATTATATCTTTAAAATGACATCTCCTATTTGAAATAAGCGCGTAAAAATTCCTGAGTTTATCATTGCTTTAATGGGGAAAAACTGAAGGTATTTACTGCTCTTAAGTATAAGGTATTAGATAAATTACAGAGCAAGCTGCACAGGTTATATGATTAATACACGTATCCCACGTGGAGAGCCTGATATATTCTATAACCACTTCAGGTTTTTAACAGTTACTCATTTACTTGTCTTTGAAGCTTTCACTTAAAATTAACATACTTTATTTGTGTCACTGTTCATTAGAATTTAAGTAATACTGAATTAAAACAGTCTGAAAACCAAGCGTTCCCTTGAAGTAAATCACTATCAAATATAATGTGGTAGAGTGAAAATATGTTTCAATTCAAAATATATTTCGACACATGTTATATAATTTCTTTTTGTATGTTTCATTTTCACACAGAGCAAACAGATCTCTTTTAATGTACATATATTAAAGAAATGAATTTTTTTAACCTTTGATAATTTCATCCTTTACAAAAATGTAATGACATCCAACACAATAAATTTCAGCATATTTTAACTATTGCAGATTACGGCAAGGCTAAAATAATATACTAATAAAATATTGCGGCTTTATTTATAGCCAACATGATCAACTGCTGAGGCAGTTACCGATATCATTGACATTTACCATTGGCCAACATATCAGTCCGGCCACCATAGCAGCTACAAATGCCAGATGCAACGACTAATGGTTGGTCAGCAACTCGCAATGCAATAGTCATGGCGCTAAATTGATTTTCACCAATAATTAGATGAAACCCATCCTAGCGGTCTGACAGGCGCACTGCGTCAGGTCACATGTGGTGAGAGGTGGTGCCGTGGATTTACCACCACCGTTACTATCTTCGTCCTTTACCTTTAGAAATGGAGCCACGTGACCATACACTATGTCATCGAGTTTATCTGGAAGTGAAGCGAGTCAATATAACTCGTAAGATGGAATGTGTAATTTTCATAACTTATCATTCCCATTAAAAATGCTCAGATTAATCTGTTCCTTAATATGAACACTGTTATAGTTATTTTTATCAATCTACGTAGCGAATTTGAATTGAATGAAACCACATTTGAGCTACTTCGTAGGATGGTGCTGAAAAGAGTAAAACTGGACTTTTTAAATTGAAAAAGTTACTCCATTATAATAAAACGTATTAAAAAGTTGGTTAGGTGGCTAACAAGCTAGAACAATATTTTCACTTAGAACAGGTTTTTGACTTACCAAAAGCAAAAATATCCGTTAACCTTTCAGCTTTCGGCACTTTCTAATACCAAAACGGGTTGCTCCATTCCACAATATATTTATATCTCAACGGTTACACAATTAAAATTATATTTCCTTGATTTACTGAAATTTTTTTTGTTTTCTCTGTCTTATAAAACAAGAATTATTTAACATTTATAATTTTACTGTAGTTAAATAGTCTAAGGTTACGTAACTTTAGAAATAGTTTGTGCCCTAAAGTGAAACTGTTGGCTGAGTCAATGTTATCATCACATTAAAGCGCTATCAAATTATGTAGATCAACCTAATTTAATATTACTAATAGAATAGTCGTTAGTCGTACGACGCTAATAAACCAGGTATTAGTTAAACGGTACACAAATTTATGCGTTAGGAGTCTGTGATGTAGTGTTTAACATTATACAAGAAATTGGCCAGTCTGTTTGTAAATATTGCTCGTCACCACTTAAAATTACGTCATCATTGCTGGCCAAACAAATATTTAACATCGACATTTTGAAATTGGATTGAATCATTGAAATTTAACTTTCCTGAGGTACGAGTACTTCATGCAAAAAGATACAGGCACCAATTAAAAGCATAAGTTTAATCTAGGATCACTTTTAAAATCTCAAGATTTTGTCCTTGTCTAAAGTCCGGTACAAACTTGACCTCGAGCAGAGAAAGAATGATTTCTCTGTGGCGGGTAGATTTCACCTAATTACAACACAAATCAATTTGGTGGCATGACTGTTACAAAATGGCGAATGATGACCACAACCTGACGGCTGCCGCACCGCCATAACGAGCTCTCGGAAATAGTGCAATAATTAATAGGAATGTTGTTTGTTGTCTGAGATTAAATACACTTTTAAAGAGCTTTTACGGGATTCCCAAGAAGAGTTTTTACCTACCATTTCCTTATAAACACATTAAAAGAAATTTCGTGACTCTCATTCGTCGTTAAAAATGATTACGTTAGGTCCCTCGAAGCATTTAACACCACAATTACAGTCAAGCCTTTGAAATTAAAAGTCGTTTGAATATTTTTGAAAACTCGTCTTCATATTCTTCCTGACTGTACGATCCATTATATTACATTTGTATTTTACAATATCAGTTTATATAAATAAATGGAAATGTTTTATAAAATTAAATCTTTATGACAATGTTTGTAATTTGTATTGTCAAGAAAAAACACAATAAAAGTAAAAATTAACATTTATGATTAAACAAATACAGCAGCATGAGCAATATAACTATATAAAATAGGCCAAGATATCTTGGCTCTTTGGTGAGTACACATCACTTAGTGTGTGTGTGTGTGTGTGTGTGTGTGTGTGTGTGTGTGTGTGTGTGTGTGTGTGTGTGTGTGTGTGTGTGTGTGTGTGTGTGTGTGTGTGTGTGTGTGTGTAAGTTTTTGATATCTCCTAGCTTTTTTGAATGTAAAAGTAAACCCTGAATAAATTTACAAATAAAGAATCTTGTATTTCAATTTAGAATATTTTTCTTTCAATTTTGAATTTTTTCGGTAAAGTGATATAAGTATGGTCATAAATGAAACTGTAAGTCCTATACCGGTCCTTGATAAACTTTCTGCGCTCACCTTTACTTCGTTAGTTAAATATATTGAGTCCCGAAATGGCAATTTTTTGTTCTAGTAACGGAATTTAATATTATTTAACTAAATGTAAAGTGCAAAAAGTTTTACTTTAGACAGAAAATGCGCGGACGAAGGTTACTTTACGAACTAAAATGTGATTATTTGTTTTTTAGAATTTTTTATAAACATATCTTGAACAGTTTGAAAGTTTTCCTCTGACCTACATGATGAAGGGTAACCAGTTCTACTCCTGTCTTATATATCTGATCCTCAGGTCCGGTTGCCATCTACTTTACTTGGCTTGGCGGTGGTTAACCCTTTTAGGGGTCACAAAATTGTTCACATTAATCCAGCCAGCACAACACACAAATGCAATCTTCCTTGACCTATTTTACATTGTTCCATTCTCAGTCTGAAACACATAACGTAACGTCTGAAGTTCACAAATATAAACAATGCGTAGTACTGAAATAACAATTAATTGTATGTGTCCATTAACACCAAATAATACAAAGAGAAGGTTATGTAATTGTCCTGTACTGTTTGAACATATGTGTGTCTGACAAACTTGTGTCTGAATATCCGCATATCAAACAACTGGTCGAGTTTCGTAAAAACACATTCAGGACTGAGAATGCCTGATAAAATTCTTTAGATATCTAAAGAAACTTCTGAAATATGACACTTATTTAATAACGATGGAAAATCCTAAAACTTTTAACTAGATTTTACCTCATTGGGATAGGCTGCATTTTTATTAACTTTTTACTCATTGGGCATTTCAATAACATCATTAATAAATAAAGATTTATAAATTGTCTTGCAAGATTTTGATAACATTTGAAAAAATTGAATGGTGTTTTATACAGAAACTTATTTTTATACGAATGTTTTTAAATTTTGTTATTCTCTCAAAAATCCAAAAATTAAAACCTTTATCCGAAATGTCCGACTTAAATAATTAAAACTAAACTTTAACTTATTTAAATTACTAGCCTTAAAATTTTTGTCTGTACATTATTAGGAATACAAAACTTTTGAAATTTACTAAAACTTTATTAAACCTAGCTGATACAACGGAGTATTGAAAAACAAAACAAAACGTAAAGAAAATCTTTGCTATAGTTACTGTAAAATGTTCCGGATTAATGCTTTTTGTAATTGGTGCCTTCGACCTTATGACTAAAAATCAATAGATATCATCCTTGGATGAAACAAAACCTACTTACTAAGTTTCAAGTTTTAGGACATCGTATCAAGTGTTATCGCACAGGCAGATTACACATGGATATCGGTATGATTTTAAGAACAATACATGCTCTGAGCGCGAATTCAATGTCTTCAGCTCATTCACGTTACGTAGTTCTTGAATTCTTATAAACTACTGAACTAAATGCCATGGACTACAGTCACTCTTTGCAAACACATTCATGTCAATACTTTATAGGACGGTACTCCGTAAGAAATTTGCTCTTCGATGCGACGTCTAGGCTCCGACCCACTGGCCTTTAAACCTCAGACATTCTGCGGGAATGGGAATATCTTCCAATGACCATTACTTATCGCAGGAATGTTTGGCATGAGTTCTCACTGGCCTTCAGACTCCTGTTACATCAGGAGTCGCAATGAGTACAAATCAGCTTGTATTGACCCATAGTCACTATTTTTGGGAATTCCCTCATTTCATGACATCGCTTCTGAACTCCGAGACGAATTATATATTAGTTCATTGATTCATAAATACATCCAAGGCTTTTTTGTGCAGTTAGGACAAAATTCGTAGGAAATCTCTCATTCAACCAATTCTAAAGGAAAGTTAGAGCTTGCTTCTGAAGCAACAGGATATTCAGGATGGCCAATGCTATAGTTAGGAGCTGCCTCCTGTAGCGAACCCATGTTATAATTACCATGAGGAGGAATAGCAGGCCTTATATCAGTCATATCACCTTGGAAGAAGGGTTGACCAGCTCCACTCAGAGCTAGCAGGAGATGGTACATCCCATGGTTAGAATTGAAAACGACTGTGCCCTCACCTACTTCAACAATCAATCTCCGCAGAAAACTAGACCTATTGATCAACCCTTAATGACCAACATCTCGGCATTTGCGGTTAGTGATGTGCCACTACTATATTGCCCATGTAGGTGACACATCGGTTTTTACCGCACCTAGAGTAGTTATGTAGTTTTAACTGAAAGGTATAAACAAGCCAGAATTAAACCCTCCCGGGGAAGTAGAAGCCAGCATGATTATAACTTATGGTTGATTAAACTGGCATCATGCCACACTCGAACTGTAGGTCAGACCCAGGCAACAGCGATCAAAGTATCAAATTGATTTTCAATAGTAATTTATCACATGATGAGGTCAAAGTTCAGGTCACTAGTGAAACTTCAGATAGCTCTCACTCCTTGTCTTCCTTGGTGACTACATTCAACACTGACATTCATATCTCAAATTATTCAAACCTAGTTTCTTGATTTATAATTCTTTTGGTCAGTTTTTCTTCAGATCAACTAATTTTGGTTATTCATAAAACTGCAAAAAACACAGCAAAATCTTTTCTCTTTATTGCCTTAATCGGTATTAACTCTTGAAACTAAGTGCCCGCACGATAACTCGAGAATTGATTGAGCTGTGTAAATGAAAGTTTTGCATGTTAGTTATTCCCAAGGAAACAAGACATAAAAGTATAAAAAATAATTAAGCCAAAAAATTCCACTACAGTTAATATTTCTTTTAAAGCTTGAGAGTTAACCAAACAATGGTATACTTTCAACTCTCTGGAAAATCTAATCTAAGAATACAACTCAACCCTAAATCCCTCTTATCCCCGAATGTGTAAATAACCCCACTTAGGGGCCCCAGAGAGCAAAAGGCGAGTATTTTTTATATTATTAGAACACCATTTTCAAAAATTATACAACGATTGCTTAAAAAGGTGTTATAATGTATGAAAACTCAACATAAAGAAAACCAAAACCACGATATGAGAAGATATATTACTAGTGACGATTTTATTTAGGTGTTAACACAAATAAAATTTTTTTTGTTTCACAGTCTATTTTAGAATTATCTATTGGCAACCCTTGACAGCATCGACAAATATTGAGTATAGAACAGCACTCAGTAAACATATTACACAGATGATGCAATTGAGTTTTTGTTCGTAAACTATGTTTTGATTGATAGCCTTTTAAAATAACTTCCGTAAACACAGAAATGATAAAAAATGTTTTGTCACTCTACGTGTAATTAAATGAATTCAAAGTAGATTTAGAAAACTGAGCCAAATACAAATGACTGACAATAAGAACATAAAAGCTATACCGTATTTATGGCTTCATAGAGTGACTTGTTTCAAAAAATGTTAATTTATAAATAGAGGAAATTACAAGTTTTTAATTTAATTTAAGAAAGTGACATGTTGTTCAAGAATTTTTTCTAACCGAAACTATTTTGTTATCAATAAAAACATGTTACTCCCTCCAGTCATCATTTATATAAATAACGTAAAAATGTCATAACACAATAATCAACCATTATTTTGGCCTTGATTATAAGGTACCCTATGTGTCTACCTTCAATGTCTACCAATTCTTTTGGAATTATTCTAAATAGATCTATTTTGATGTGTTCAGAAATAGTATTTTAACAGTAGTGACAAAAATAACTTTGACAACAAAAAACATATTCCAGCTGATAAATGGTTGCATCACCGGTAGTATAATCTCCAAGGCGCCCAGTAGTAGAATTGTAATATAGAGTCGACGAGCACAATTAGACAAGCGTTCTGAATCTGTCCTCGCGTGACCAAGTCTAGTGAGTTGTCACTGTCAGGTATCGATAAGGAAATGTATTCACTGGCCAATCTTAACATTGTGCCGTCCGTATCAAGATACAAGGCCGCTTGTTTATAAGTCGACTTAATGGGCGCCAATAACACTAACTCGGTATCCTGGATGAGCGCTCAAATAGTGAACTGTTCAATAAGTATTTGTCTTCCATTTACATTGAGTCTGGAAAACAATGAGTTGGGCCTTATAGTCGACCACTATAAGAGAAACCTTTAATATAACTTTAATTTATAAGGACACAACCTGATTTTTCCTTAAATCAATAAGGGGAATGTTTTAGAAACTAGTTTGTGAGAGGATCGAAATTTGAGGGTATCTAAAGGATAAAAAATATCAAACGATATTATTATCTCAAATTAAATTTTGTCTCACGATATACTTAAAACCAACCGTCATACAATAATAGTTATATAGTTATTAATAGTAATAGTTATGTCATAATCACAACTACATATAATAAAATTCACCACTCCAAGGGTCTGAATATTGTTAGCTGATGCTGATTTCACACTTATGTAGTTGCTTGACGGTTGGTTTTAAGTATATCAAGCTAATAAAAATACGATCTGAGTAAATCGATTATTTCACATTTTTAACGCTTTTGATTCTTTCCCATTTCGACCTCCACAAAAAATAGCCCGGCTAACGATCAATTTCTTCTTCACGGAAAATTGACCATCTAATTTCAAGAAAAACCACGTTGTATGGTTATACTATTCAAATTAGCTTTAGATGATTGCACTATAAACTTATTTATAGCTACGCTAGTAGCTTTTCCTTTTATATAAATGTAGATTCCAGAATGTAGACTACATTATAGAGAGACTTTGATATATTTCATTTGATAACGTGAAGATCCCATTAATAATTACCAGTAGTCACTGACTGTTGGTGATTTGTTCCGGGAGTGTTGTGGTCTTCGCTCGTTAACCTAACCTAACCTTGCCGCGCTGCAGCAATCACAGGATAATCATAGCTAGGGTCAATGTACAGGTGTCACAAGTTTAGAGTTTTTATCATCAGTCACAGTTGACCGCTGGTGCTGCCATCTACTCTACTGTTAGTCGTGACACTGGTATCACATCACATTACTTGTCTTGTTTTATAATACAATTTATGATGGTTTAGAGATTTTCAATTAGTTTTAGCTGAAAATTATAGAAATACCAAAGGATATGTAGATTATTTGATGGTGATCCCACATATAAAAATATTATTCTAAAAATCGCAAGATGAAAACTTTCTACTTATGTAATGAGTTATCATTCCTTGAAGTTTTTTACTGCACTGAATTAAATGCATAATACTATTAAATAAGATGTAGGTTAAAAGTCACTTTATTCTTGTTAACATTTCTTGTAAAGGTTAAAATAGTTTCTGATTTTTAATATTAAACTTAACCAATTTTATTATAGAAGGCTATTTTCCTTAACACTAAATTGTAACATTTTAGATTTAACGATACTCTACAATAAAATAAACAGTAAACATATAATTTTTTACTGCCTGAATCATAATTTAAGAGAATGTGTAACTTGGAATTTATGTGCACCTTTCTGTCACCTTGGACTTTACGTTTCCACGAATTAATTCTGAAGAGTGAGGATTTAAATTTAATATTTTTGAAGATTTTTTGTAGGTACATTGTTATTATAGCGACGACCCATTCAATGCCTGGCATGTTAATATATTATTTTAAAACATTTATTTCTCCCACCTAAAACCTTTAGAGGCTATTTATAGGCACATAGCACAAAAATTATTTGTTTTTGAATAAAATGTTTATCTCTTTATGCTGTGGAGTATAATGAATAAAGCCTTTAGCACAAATGGGATCGACCACCATCTTCGATAAAGCGGCTCCTGAATAAAACTGGCTAATGATCTTATCTAAGGCATGAGCATCTACTATTCTAGTTCTAAGTTCAGTTTGAGTCATTAAAAATTACGGCAATTATTGATGTTTTCAAGCGTCATTAGGATAATTTCAATATGTAACACCCTTAAGTGAGATCCTTCGGCTTTTATTTTTGATTACTTTATCGAGATATAACAGGATACACGCGTTTACTACAACTGATCTATTCCTTGAGGGTCCGAAAATAATAGCATAGCACACGCAGTAGTTTCTTGAGGGTGAAAGATTCTAACCAGGATATTGTTTATTACTCACTTCTTTGCTCACATTAGTCATTCTCACTGAGCTGCGAGATGTAGAGACTGCCCCAGGGAAGAGCGGATGTAGTACAACTTGCAGTAACAGTCTGGTTTTTCAACTGATATTATTATACACGCTTGGTGATTTCTTCAACTCTAGTATTAGTCAGATAGATAAACTCACAGTGTTCATTCACTGGGCTGAGAGAAGTACAATTTGGACCCAGGACAAAGAGGATGAGTAGAACTGGCAGTAACAATCTGGTTTATCAGCTGATATTATTATACACGCTTGGTGATTTCTTCAACTCTAGTATTAGTCAGATAGATAAACTCACAGTGTTCATTCACTGGGCTGCGAGAAGTAGAATTTGGACCCAGGACAAAGAGGATGAGTAGAACTGGCAGTAACAATCTGGTTTATCAGCTGATATTATTATACACGCTTGGTGATTTCTTCAACTCTAGTATTAGTCAGATAGATAAACTCACAATGTTCATTCACTAGGCTGCGAGAGATAGAATTTGGAATTTGGACCTAGTACAAAGAGGATGAGTAGAACTGGCAGTAACAATCTGGTTTATCAGCTGATATTATTATACACGCTTGGTGATTTCTTCAACTCTAGTATTAGTCAGATAGATAAACTCACAGTGTTCATTCACTAGGCTGCGAGAGATAGAATTTGGAATTTAGACCTAGTACAAAGAGGATGAGTAGAACTGGCAGTAACAATCTGGTTTATCAGCTGATATTATTATACACGCTTGGTGATTTCTTCAACTCTAGTATTAGTCAGATAGATAAACTCACAGTGTTCATTCACTAGGCTGCGAGAGATAGAATTTGGAATTTGGACCTAGTACAAAGAGGATGAGTAGAACTGGCAGTAACAATCTGGTTTATCAGCTGATATTATTATACACGCTTGGTGATTTCTTCAACTCTAGTATTAGTCAGATAGATAAACTCACAGTGTTCATTCACTGGGCTGCGAGAGATAGAATTTGGAATTTGGACCTAGTACAAAGAGGATGAGTAGAACTGGCAGTAACAATCTGGTTTATCAGCTGATATTATTATACACGCTTGGTGATTTCTTCAACTCTAGTATTAGTCAGATAGATAAACTCACGATGTTCATTCACTGGGCTGCGAGAAGTAGAATTTGGACCCAGGACAAAGAGGATGAGTAGAACTGGCAGTAACGATCTGGTTTATCAGCTGATATTATTATACACGCTTGGTGATTTCTTCAATTCTAGTGTTAGTAAGATAGTTACTCTCACATTGGTCACTCACTAGGCTGAGAGAAGTAGAGGTTGGCTCCCAGTTCTATTTAAGTACGTTTTTTCTCGACCACTCACACAGCCTTTGTTCAATCTGTGTTTAGATATTAGCCAAAGGCGCAATGTAGTGGGTAAAGCGGTTATTGCAAGACAAACGAATTAAGCAGTGTTGAGCGGGGCTGTTGCTTGGTTGGGTGGCCGTGGAGCATTCCTTGCAAGCGCTCGCTTGGCCGGCTTTTGTTTGTGGTTCGGATGTCACCTTTAAGTCGTTGGTCTCCAGGTTAAGTGTTACGGGGGCTTCCTAGTCCTAACTTCGCCTGGTAAGGAAAGACTTAAAAACCACTTTAATTAACTTTTAATTTTAAAAACCTTTTCGAATTGAGGATAAGTGACTCAAAAGGATAGGAGGCCGCATTCTCTTAGCTAAATGTAGTTACAAATTTCGAACCATCTTGTCGAACATTGCGTTAAAACCAATTCCACGATGAGGAATTGAATTAGTTTAAATTATTAGGGAATTGGAAGATATAAGACAAAAAGTGGGTTTTATTAATTTAAAACACGATATTATTGAAGTAGTTCATAAAGTTTAATACTAAGATATATACAGATATTTTTCTGGTTCTTAAAATTATTGATCATTATAGGAGTTTAAAGTTTATATATTTGAAATTGTATACACCTAAAGTTTTTATATTGCTGTTTTAGGTGTATACACCTAAAATTGCTGTAGTTATTACTTGTGGTCGCAATTTACTTTCACTTTTTTGTGAATATGTATTTCATAATGAGGAAGAGCATTCTTTCAACTGAACACACTCGTTTAATTTTCGTCAATTTGAAATGTGTTAATACAAAACAGTTTAAAATGTGTACTTAATAACTAAATTACTAATAAAATATTTTAAAATTTAGTCCAAGTTATAAGGTAGGACGTAAGGATCACATGAGGAGGGATAAGGGACACTATATCAGTTCGTCTCCTTGGGGGAACGGGAGACTAGCTCTGTTCCAGCGTCTACCAGTAAAAACAGGAATAGGAATTGGAGAATTGGATAACTCCTAGGCTTCATAACTTTACCCCAAAATCTCGACATTTCCGGTTAGTGGTGTGCCGCTCCAGGATATCCATTGGACTATCCAGATGTAAGTGACATTTCAGTTTTTACTGTACCCAGTATATCAGTCAGAGGTAATCAATAATGGTATTACCAGTTATTTTGGTGGTCTATGAATAATATTATTGTCTTAAAACAATTTACGGAAACAAGAAATTTCACGAACTATTGGTTCTTTTAAACTTCTCCCATGTTTCGTGTTCTCTTCTGTCAATTCCTCAGTCTGTCTGTATATAAAGATTTATATTAGTGAAAGACTGATTTATGTAAAAACAAACACGGTTGTTTAACCAGATATTTACTACACTTATTTTATATATATTAACGTATTTGCGCTGAAGTTATACTGCTTGACAGCAAAAAGTTGCTTTACGTGGATATAAATAAATAAATTGTGTTTAAAGAAAGGTTGAGATTCGAACTGTCTCTGAAACCAGCCCAAGACCCTTAACATGACAGACTCAGTTCACTATAAGGGGACAAATAAAACATTCCTTGCGATGTGAGGGGACTTCACATACATTTGGCTCCAGTATGCTAAGTGTACGATAACCGCGCGAGAACACTTCTATCAGACCAGCTACTATCTAGCTAGAAGCGTATCTAGATGTCGACAGCAGTGGCTAATCCCCGATTGTTGCTGACAAACCAATAAACCTGTCTCGCACAGTATTAATGATCCTGTTAAATTAAACAATTTTAACGAAGGAACCAGGACAGTGGGAGCACTGAACATATGTTGGCTCACTGTAGCTTGGCGCTTATCGACCAACAAGTCTAAGCCTTGATTTAAATACGATTTCAGAGTTTTTCAATTATTCTTCACGCTTAAACCAATTTAAACTCTCTGGATTGGAATGTTTAATTGAGTGAAATGTGATTCATTCAGATGTTGCTTTTTTAAGATGGTTAAAAGCGATGCCGATTATTTTAACGCACTGAAACATTATGTGCAGTGAAACCTGCATATTAACACGATTAGAATGATGGCCTCAACCATGCCTGGATTGATAATTACCTATTTCTTTCTTTTGCCATATAGTAAACCAAGAAACATGTGTGTTTCTCTTGTGATGCTTACAATCTCAGCGATTTAAAATTTTTCATGGTTGAGCTGGTATTAGTTTATACCTATACAATATATAGGCTATCGGTTGTTTTTTTAATGGTAGACACTGAAGAATCTTTATTGAAATGAAAAGACACAGCACCTGAATATCCTTTCTATATGTTTATAGAGTATGTTTTTTTGGCTTGTTTGAAACAAACATTTTAATACGACTCTTTATTAAAACTTTTTAGTCTAACTTATTTTAAATCAGGAAAATCACTAGTTCACAACACCCATTCTGAGATGCTCAGAAATACTCGTTTTGCAGTTAGTTAAGAAAGGTAGAAATCTGCAAGTAGTACAATGAAATGTCTAATTAAACTTCTAAAACTAATCAAAACTTAGAGTACGGTATGCGTTTTATACCAGAGCAAAAATATTTTCTTATCCTTTCGAATGTACTGTAGGGGATACAGCCAAAAATTTTCAGACAGCGATAGTTTAAGTTTCAAAGGAACCCCCAATTTTCGCTCTGACCTCACCACCTCGAACTCGCTGGAGTCGGACTGTCCCCACATCATTACAGAAGCAGCACGCGCCGCACCAAAGGATCACCTTTGATTAATGATCTCACAATCACTAATAAATGACACCAATTCATTAACCTTAACCATAATTAAACCGTAATTGCAATGGCGTTAGATTAATGGCATCTGATGGGGCTGTGAGGCGCCTAATGGCCCTGGACAGATCATTGTCTGTCTGTCCGACCGTCCATTTACTGACGACTCAGAATTTTGAAGAACTGCAAATGGACCTATTGTTATTTGGACAGACTCTGCCGTCTTAAATTGTATTTTTGTTATTCCACGTAACACCTTACATTCGTTATGCAGTGTCATTGGATTGTTGATGAAATTATTACCCCTTGAAAACAAACCTAATTGTAAATTTTAGTGCCTTTTAACTAGACGGTAAATCAGATCAGAAATCCTAAACAACAGCAAACGTAGTTTCTTTTAGATGGTTGATAACTAAGATACACTTATCTTGGATATTGCAAAACGTTTTGTACCCTTTGTAAACGATTACATCCAGGCGAGACGCTTTTGCTTTTTATAAAAACAAACCTGAATTCAATTGAAAATTATCCTTAAGAATTGAATCGTTAGTCATGAAAATTTAAAGACGACTGGTAACTGGAGGGGAGAGAAAGAGTTGAATATTTTCAATTAATAATATCTCTACCTTTTTGACTGATTCTTGTGACTGTTATTAAGTGTATGATGGCTGCTTTTGGTAGTTAGAAGTGGAAAATTATATGTACACCTATATAAAAACTCTTGTAAAGCGGCAGTTGACTCTCATCTTATGCACCCAAATAAATGGTTACGTAAGTCCACTTTAGTTCTAATAAGTAGTTCATAGAAGTTAGATTAATTCTCCAACCGTCCATTTTCGTAATTGAGTTTCACTGTCAAGTAAAGTTGGGAAAGTAACAGTTAGATGCTGATCGTTACACAAGTATTGAGGACTTTAAACTGTTACCCGGAAACATACACTCATCCATACATTCCCCTGCCTTTCGCGATTACGTGCGATAACGTAATCAAGGTACGATAGGTGCGAGATGGTCAGTTGAGTTCGTTAGCGTTATCAGTAGATCTAGATGGCAGTGATAATGAGTGGCGGGATGGGTGGTCTCCAACACAGCCACACTCCACTACCACTGTACGCCGCGCCGTTAACCCCGGCCTGGTACGTGTAATTTACTGTGCGGTTTGTATTCATTAGAGTAGTTCATTAGCGAAGTGACCAGTCTTCTCAAATTGTGAACAATCAATGTTCTCTCTCGGCCCGGTCTTGTCTCCAGAAGCCCCCATAAAACAGAATTAACGTACATCTTGATGAAGTGTAGGATGGTCCTAGAGGATGTGATTATGTAATCACTAAAGGAAACCAGCTCTTAGCACTAGTGTTTTATTTGTTTTAGGCTTTTAATACTGTTTACTGAAGTGTAATTATTTACTTAAGAAGATATTTCAATACGGATATCCCATATTAACCTGTTAAAGACCACACACTGAATGTTCTAACTCTGTATGCACTTATACTCGATAGAATATGAAACTGAATTTTTTGGTTTCATCAAAATATTGCTTGTCCCCGAAACTCTCCATTTTGAGGGAGAACTTAAACATTGAAAATGTGCAACTATGACGAATTGTAATGCCTTCTTTGAAATTTGCAATTCAATTCTTTGAAAAATTAAAATTAAAATTTGTACCAGTCGCTATTTTGCACCTGTATGAGATAGTGATCTTCTAAGGTGTACTGTTAATTTTCATTTTTTCAAAGAATTTAATTGCAATTTTCGAAGAAGGCATTCCAAAGAATACTTGTTCCAAAAAGAAAGCATTGACATACAACTAGCTCGAATTATTGTTTATTGTGTATATTGAGTTTTGGATTTGGAACAAATACCCTTTAAAATACAAATTTAAGCTATCCGTTTTCCAAAAAGGAGGTATATACTTAACATTTTAAAGTTTTATCCGAAATGGGGAGTTTCAGGGACAGTGGAAAAATAATTTATACCATGTAAGGTTAAAGATGCATTTTACACCCTGTAAGTGTTTCAAAATTTGTATTTTCTGGATGTAGAAAAAGTTAATACATGGTTCGATTCAATTTACCGCGCGGTAAGAATGTTTGCGTAACTTCATGATTTAGATTTTGGGAGATGTGTGTCTTTTCCATTAGTTTTTATTTAAAAAATATACACTTTAATATAGCATAGTTTTATAAGTTTTAATATATTGGCAAACAGGTCGGTCTTAATATTGGCCAGGAACTAAATTGTGTATTTTACTGTTAATCATATTACTACCCACAATAAACTTTTCTTGTATAAAAGAAGATTCTAAAGGGATATCAATGGAAATAAATCCAGTATTCAGCACAGAAAGCAAGGCGGAGACCCGAAATCGCTCTGTTAACAGGAATCGAGACTCCAGTAATAGGAGTAAGTTCCCGGCCAATTAGCTCTTTGTTGTTCAGTATCAATTTACAAACAATGGTCTAATCTGATGTACGTTATCGGTAGACGTTGTCAGATCCTTAACGTCCCCGGTATCTTTCCCAGCATCCATCAAGGCCATTGTGCGGCCCCGGTCGCGGCCGGACTGCAGCGCGGCGTGCTGTCGTGCCGCCATGAAATATGCATTGACGAGGGTGGATACTGGATCTCTGTCCGCGGATACGGCACTAGTGAACTGGTTCCTACACGTACAGCCGACATTTCCTTTTGTGCTGGACAGATTGCCTCTTTAAATCTATTTAAATTCATTAATAATTTAACTAACCTCCAAACTTTAGTAACTATTCTACAAAATTTGTATCTTGTACTAATTGATTTTGTTGCAGGTCACTGTTATAAATGCAAAAAGTTTGAGATAACTTTACTGGAGATTTAAAGATAAAGTTACTGTGTCATAAAGGATAACAGGATAACATTTTATATGATAAAATATGAAGATTTATGATGCATTTTTAATGTGTATTTCGTCTTTCATTTTTTTCACACATCATGAAAAATACAACCTAATTCTACATCGCAACGTTTACGTCTCCAACAGCTTCACTTGAGTACGTACTAAAACTGAATATTTTATATCGGTATTAGTTTGTAATCCCCTCAAATGACATTCTAGAGCTCTGCACAAACTGGATCTAGTTTCGCTTCCGAATCAGGAGCGGCGACTGCTGTTGCAGGCTTGGAACCGCTCATTCGCCATTCCTGATTCAGGAGCATGCGCGTGATCTACCCACTCCTCGTCATAAATTGTCGTATTTATAGTCCAGAGTCTGCAGTAGGCAGATCACGACTTATGTCAGTAAAATTGATATTCAGTATTCACATAACGAATATTAATCTAAACGTGGCCTATGGTTCCATCGTTAGCAAACCTATAATTAAAATTATGAAGGATACTGTCTCAGCTGCAAGGATAATCGCTTTAAATAACTTAACAATTTAATGAAGGCTGAGGTTATATTTCATGTTTCACTTATTCTGTGGCGTACTCAAAGGAAGTCAAAGGGGAAAGGGTTAGTCAAAGAAACAAGGGATGGAACATGGCAAGTAAGTGAATGGTATAACACATGGCATACACGAAGGATGTCAAATGAAGAGGGCGTAGAAATTAACCAATATAAGGTAATATTTTCGGATACACAAAGAATGTCAAGGGTGGAATGGATTGAATTTACGAAAACTTTCCTAGTTAGAATAAAATCCAAATTTAAAATTTTGTATCAGATTATATAAGAATTTAATTAGTAAACAGAACGTTATAAATTTATTTTATATTTTAATACCTGTCAATACAAGAACTCAGACAAATATATACTCATTTGTGGTTTTTACTAATTCAAAGGTAAAATATTACAAATAAGCAAATCCTGAACTATAAAATATAACTAAATTAAAATTAGATAAAACTTGTATGTAAATTAATTTTATTGCTATAACTTTATTTATAAAAGAATAATAGATTTAGACGCATTTTTCGTGTCTTTTAAAATCATATTTTGCTTCACTTGGTAAATGAAAAGCATAGTATGAACTCCTAAAACGTATTGTATCATAATTCAAAAATATGCTCCTTACGATTCCAAAATGTTCTTAGTCATGGATATAAAACCAGAAGGAGGTAAAAATTTAAATAAAAATATTTTTAAAGTTGGTTTAGCAAGTACATAACGTTTTTAAATGAAAAATTAGTAAGCATTTACTTAAAAATAATGACTTTTAATATTATTTCCAGCCAATACACAACAATAATAGATCTATTTTGCCAATTACCGTTATGTTTTATATACCGGTATAAACTGACGCAGAAAATTTCTCATTCAAAAAATGTTATCTATGATTGGAATATGGTTTTTTTATTCAAAAAATAGTGGTCACATTTAGAATCGCGATATTTTTAATTTCCATTGATTCTTTGCGAATGGGCTCATTAGGTTAATAAAAGCAGACTGGCCAAACTGGACGCTTATGTCTTTGCTAGGTTGCAACCTGCGTTCTAAAAGCATTGCTAGAATGGAGCGTCTTTGCTACAGTTGCCGTGATTGGCGATCATGCCGAGCCCGGCGAGTGCCTCCACTCCACACCAGCAGCAGCACTGTAGCACATTCCAGATAACGGCCGTCCAGTCAGCTGATATATCAGAGGTTAATTACCAGGTGACCGGCGGGTGGACACATCTGTTAGTAATGATATCGACCATCTTCTCTCCCGGCCGTACTCATTATACACCGGTCTCGATGTCTTTCTTTATCTTCTGGCAAGACCTTAACTATTTATCTTGTGCTCATATACCTTGTAAATTTAATTTAATTTATCTAGAAACCCCCATCGTACTGATTTAAATTCAATTTATCAATGTAGAATTACTGGCCTCGGGAATTTCAGATGTAATCAGTATATTATTAACCGACATCTTGTACTTCTACAATTTCACAAATTACCGACATTTTACCCCTTTTAGAGTTTTATAATGGGTGCTTTAATAGTTTATTAATTCTTAATTTTAGCACTCTTGTAAAGATATATTGACACAGTACCTAATTGATTGTATCGATTACGATAAATTCCATCACAATCATAAAATATTCTGTTCGCTAAAGCCCATAAAGAATGCTTGTTTAATCAATTAATTGTTAAATACTCTGGCTACGCACTAGTATATATGAATTGTACAATGTTCAGTTCACTATATACGTTTGACGATACGTCGTTTAGTTGCCAGATGTACCCTCTTAACGACCACCTACGGGACCATTGATCGAATAAAGATAAAATTGGTTACAACTTCTAGGCTATAAAATATCATAGCGAGCAGAATGTTATTTATAGTCATTTATATTGTTTATTACATAGCCACGATTCGTGTACGTTTGTCTCAATTCATTGCGTGAATTAATTATACAAAATGCAATGCATCACGATTACAAAAACAGATTCACAACGAACTATAAATAATACTATATGATTGTACTACACAAGAAATAACTTCGAACTGAAACAGTAAAATATATTGATTTGTGCTGACTTGTTCATTTTTATTGCACAGACTGCGGTCAAGAATTAATGACTTCTGACACGTCGACGGATTAGTTGGTCGGTTGATTTAATAGCGGTCAAGAGGGAGACTACCGTATTTAAACTTTTTTTAAGTATGCAAATAAAAAAATTTTTACATCTCTCAATTTGGCTAAAAATAGCAAAATAATATTCTTCCTAATGTTAGAGGTTATGTTTTATAAATTATACTGATAAAAAACGTATTAGCTGCAAAAATTGAATATCCTTTTCGGGTAAATTATGGCTTAATTATATGTGGTTATAATGTGGAAAATTCTAAATAAGGGTATAATGTAACTGGTCAGTTCCCTATTATTCCGAACCACTAGCACTGACCGCGGCGGGACAAGTGGGTCAATTTCGCAACCGGTTGAAATCCAGAAAAATGTCGCAGCACATACAAGATCTTGATAGGAAGCCTACAATTTGAATTTGTCATGCTGAAGTGAGAGTTGTTATTAATAACGGTAGCGCCGGCAACGCCCTGTTCTCCAGATATTTGCAAAGATTCTTTGGTATTCTAATTTGACTCATTCGTTAACACGGGATATAACTGCGATTGCGTACTTTATTACTACAATATATTAGACAACAAGTGTAATATACTTGTCTCATTTCATAAAGCATTAGTTTATATGGCATTATTATGTGAAATGTGTCACCTTGTTTAACATTTGACAAATATAAGTTGATATTAAAATCAAGTTAATTTAAAACATTATAAACAATGGTTCTGCACTGTGTCTTTGAGCTCTCATTGTAGGTCGGTTATTCAGTTTAGATTCCGTAATATTCATATTTAAAACTGAATATTCCTAAAATGCATTACTAAATAATATATTTTGGAACAATCTTCCAGAGCAGTGGTTGTAGCTAGTGTTGTCCAGTAATTTCCATCCTGAAATAAATTTATATATTCCTAATATAGATTAGGAATCTTTCCAATTCCCAATCCCTAATTATACGATAGTAGAAGATTATTCCTTAAACAAATTTTACACTAGTAATTTCAACAATATATTTACAATGAAATTAATTCCAAATCATCCAAAACTACTTTTACATCGATTATTCCATTTATTATGACGTCTTATACTGTATATACATAAATATACATATGGTATGTATTTCACAGAAGTACGGGTATTTTAATTTTTGTATTTGTTAAGTGAAGAGCATCAAATAATAAATAATCACACTTTAATGCTCGATCAATGGTTAGAGATTGACTGAGTTAATAATATGTTATTTCGCTTAACTGATGATATGTTAATGTTCAGTTATGTTAATAACCGACTTTTTGTAACTAGTTTTTTTCATTATGAATCTTATTTATGAATAGTCGGGATGAATGACCACCATAAGAGTAAAGCAATGGTTAATAGACAGAGATTTATACAAATTTATGGAAATGCATGTTAAAGTAGACACTCCAGAACCTACTCGCCTCCCTCATTTATGTATTAAGTAAATCTAATCACGTCCCTAGGCGCATGAAAATTTCCATAAATATTTATACGGACAAGTACTGTCACATTTTATTGAAAATTAATAGACGGTTTCAATTAATTACAATCCAGTGTGTTGTGTTATTAATCATCATTAACAAGCCCTTTATTGAAACTGGCTCCATGCATTAATCAAATTAGCTCTAAGTGCCTCGAATTTTAGGCAATTAGGCTGGTCTAAACAGGAAATGGATATTTTAACATGTTTTTGGTAGATACAGAATGTTTCAACACCCACTAATACTACCTACACAAAGTACAATCCTGCTGTGAAGTAAATTCTTTTACATATGATTGGCTGAGAGTTAGTGAAGCCTGTCACTCTAAAGGCTTGGAAAATGTCATTTCTGTCTGTCTATCTGTCTACCTGTTCGTAAGATATCTCCGAAACTAAATGACCTTTAAACTTGTACTTTAGCATGCAGCTTCATTTCTGCAAAAGCAACAATGAGTCCGATTATGATGCCTATCGTCCCATGCTATTTGGCTAAGCGTTCATAATGGTAAAGAGAAAATGATAGAGTAAATAAATGTGTACAAAAATCTAAATACGACTATGTGAGATTATAAAATGTCACATTTCTGGTAATAGAATAAAAATAAACAATAATAGAGTGGAAAGTCAATGTTAAACAGCAGCGACGAGATTGTATTTCGGAGCACTCCTTCGTTGTAGCACCATCCCTATTGGTTAACGGAGTATTTATTTTTTAACACTAATATGAAACTTAACTTAATGAACAAAATATAAACGCATCATGTGGCAAGATATTTTGAAGATATTGTATCTGTAGACTTTTAATTTTACATGAAACACCATTTCTACGCTGAGAGGAGTGGGTTTTATGATGGTGCATGTTCATCTATAGAACTTAGCTGAGCGTAATTAAAACCTATCACTCAGTAGGTTCACAAAATTTCTCTTTTGTTTTCCATTGTATGTAAACATTTCTTTTTTTGACTTTCTATCTGTTACCAATCCACAGAATATCTTAAGAATGAAATGAGTTATATATTTGAAAATTTGCAAGCAACCTCAGGGAAGCCCGTTACGCGACACGTAGTGCAGCGTACTCCTACCTTGTCTAGTAAATACGCTACGAAAATTCCATTATCATACATCAGCTAGAGTAATGAATAAGTGAAAGTATACATTCAAAACCCATTTAAGTGTTTTGCTTTCGGAACATAAAAGTCTAAGGTTTTTACGTGAGATTAATGATTTGCAGAATGTGTGTATGCCTGATACAATCTCACCTAATCTTACTGATCTAAGGAAAGGGTTACAAATCAGTTGTTCATTGAACTGGAAAACCAAGACATATTTAATTTACGAGGCGACTGTGGTGAAACGACCTTGGCTTTTAACCCGTATGAGCAATGCTTATCTTCAGACTTTTACGTCCATATTTATGGACTCAGAATTACGGAATGTATCTAATCTTTTAATATATATTAATATGCATCTAAAGCCAATTTATTACATGTAAATTTGTATACATTTTAATAATTTAATTGAAGAAATTCTGATTCAGTATCAATTTTTAGGGAGTTGTGAGGTACAGCTGAACCTCATGTAAACCTCAAAGAGGAAAACTTTGTTTTCGTTTCCCAAGGTTGATCAAAAACAACCAAGGGTCTTTTCAGTTCATTGTAAATGAACATCTTGATTTACAGTTGAAAGTATTTTTTTCAAAAATGAATTTTTGTATTTATTTTAGTTTATTATAGGTGCATAATCGTATAAGATCTCAGGGACCGAACGCTACTTAGTGTCTTCAGTTACAGCGATTTTACGAACACTTCATTTTCAATTAACAAAGAAGACTGCTGTAAAACTACATAATTAAAATCTGGAAGATTTTCAGGAATTTAGAGTTGTAGCAAAAAGTTACACTTTGTGCTATTTATTAATGTAATAATAGTTTTTATTTGAGTAAAATATAATATTGGAAGATAATAAAATTGCTGATCTTGAGATGTACTGCACTTTCCCCAACACTTCTCTTCAGATATAGTGTTTCCACACAACCAGAGATTACAGTGTACCAGGTAGGGATCTCGTTTGGATTGGACCCATGGGATCGTCTGATTCATAAACATCAAAATTTACATTTTCAAAAACCTTTTTTAGGATATGTGCTATTTTTAATCGTAGCTTCATCATCAGTAACTGTGAAAATCCAATATAATTGCTGTATACATTAAAACGGTAAGACATGTGCTAAACGTAAATGTTTGAAAAAAATAAAAGTTTTAAAATATCATTAAATTAATAATTGAAAGAATGTATGGATGGATGATAAACAATGCGCTTACGTATTGCATTTATATTGTATATATATATATATATATATATATATATATATATATATATATATATATATATGTGTAATCACATCAATCAGTCTGTATAGGTTTGGTCCAGTTTAAGTTACATATCACACGGCATTAATTATTTGACTAAGTTAATTAAGCAACTGTTTAAACCAAGATAAATGTCATTGCATGACCTTTTTTATTTTGGTCCACGATATTTGGATCTCAACATTTCGAACTGTACAAGTTATGTCCAGTTACAAGATGACCCAGATTTACGTATTCGCGTATATAATTATGAATGTATCAGCATTTTGACAAGCCTCTCAAGGTATTGGTGATTTCAAAATCTTCAATTCACAGCAAATTACTAAATTGGACCGCGATATTCCAGAGGTGCAATTAATTAATTCATAATAGCATAATAAGACTCCTGAATAAAGTTATCGATTCGGTTACTGACACCTGATAATTATGTCACAAAAAACCGCGCGAGTTAAAGCTTATCGCTTGCTTTCAGCGTTAGCCATTAATACAAGTCGTATAAAGCTTTCTAATCAATGGCGGCGGGCGCGGCCCGTCATCTAGTTCCATCACGCCCTGCACCGCATCGCCGTCTGGCATCTCTCATTCGACAAAATTTAAACTAATCAAAACATTCAAATTTTGTATGTATTTTTTTAATCCACTGCTAATCGAGATTGTTATAACACTTACAATGTATTATACATGATAATATATGATTTATAGTATATTACTACGAGATAATTATATTTACTTAGATAATTTCCCGATTAAGTTATACCGTGGTGGTAAACATTTACTGTAATTTGCCATATGCAACAATGTTACAAACTTGTACATTTATCGAAATTTTAAGTAAATGTTAAAAGTACTTAAGTATTATTTATGTAACTTCTCAAATTGGAAATAAATGACGCATTTATAATAAAGCATTAAGCACTTTGACTGCTTTCATTACATATTGAAGGTTTGAACGTCCGTTTCATGCCACGTTCGTTTTTACGGTCCAAACCAGAAGCATCCATGACATTAGACTAAGCAGTAATTTGGATTTATAAAGATGTCAATTTTTAGGAGTATAAAGGGTATTTCATATATTTTTAACTAAAAAGTAATATTTAACATTTTACTCGGTGGACATTTTTCTTAGTAAATAATATCTATGATATTCTTAATTAAACGTGATTCATTTCCTCAACATCTTTTCAATATTCTGGGTAATTTCGGAACAGTCATGTGAACTTTCAGCTGTGTTCTACGTGTATGGAGTGAAAAAGTAAAACGAATATTCATACGTACAGAAATAAAGAAATACGGAATTTCATACTTGTAAGAATATATGATACAGGGTTTGATAAAATACAAATGATTGGACTTTAAAGTTATGAATGAACAAAGTTCACAGTTAGATTATAATTAGGTAATATTATTTATTATTATAATTATAATAATTTAGTCTTGAGTGTTTCAAAGTTTATTTCAAATAATTTCCATAACACATTTTGATTTAGAATATGCCACAACGCATTTCTAAAATAAGATAACGACAGTATCGAACGCTATATAAGTATAATTTAGCATTCTGAACAGCCCGGCGCGCCATTTTCCTCCCCTCAACAGTTCCTAATGAAGTATATACTAAGATATTTACATAAGTTTCAATGGCAAAACGATATTAGAGTGGAGGCGGGTCACCGGGTCTTGTTAGGGCCCATCAGTCAGAGTGGGCCCACCGCACACACTCAGCAGCGACAAGATATCATCAGTGTCGCCGTCCTGCAACTGTCCAACGCGACACTAATTAACATCTCATTTGTTGACGGTAACATGTCCCCGTCATACGTTACTCTCGTCTGTCTACTCCCACCTCCCATTAATGTCCTTCCTCCTCCCTTCTCCTTCGTGTCTACTTCACAGACAGTTGTTGACAATAACATGTCCCCGTCATACGTTACTCTCGTCTGTCTACTCCCACCTCCCATTAATGTCCTTCCTCCTCCCTTCTCCTTCGTGTCTACTTCACAGACAGTTGTTGACAATAACATGTCCCCGTCATACGTTACTCTCATCTGTCTACTCCCACCTCCCATTAATGTCCTTCCTCCTCCCTTCTCCTTCGTGTCTACTTCACAGACAGTTGTTGACAATAACATGTCCCCGTTATACGTTACTCTCGTCTGTCTACTCCCACCTCCCATTAATGTCCTTCCTCCTCCCTTCTCCTTCGTGTCTACTTCACCGACATTTGTTAACAAAACCTTACCAACGTTCCTCTAGTCTGTCTACTCCCACCTCCCATTAATGCCCTTCTCCTTCTTGTCTACTTCACAGGCATTTGTTGACTATAACATGACCAACGTTATTCTCGTCTGCCTACTCCCACTTCCCATTAATGTCCTTCGTCCTCCATTCTCCTTCGTGTCTACTTCACCGACATTTCTTGACTATAACATGTCCCCGTCATACGTTACTCTCGTATGTCTACTCCCACCTCCCATTAATGTCCTTCCTGATCCCCTCTCTTTCGTGTCTACTTCACAGACATTTGTTGACAATAACATGACCAACGTTCCTCTAGTCTGTCTACTCCCACCTCCCATTAATGCCCTTCCTCCTCTTTTCTCCTTCTTGTCTACTTCACAGACATTTGTTGACAATAACATGACCAACGTTATTCTCGTCTGTCTACTCCCACTTCCCATTAATGTCCTTCGTCCTCCATTCTCCTTGTGTTTACTTCACCGATATTTATTGACAATAACATGACCAATGTCACTCTCGTCTGTCTACTTCATCCTCCCTTTAATGTCCTTCTTCCTCCCTTCTCCTTCGTGTTTACTTCACCGACATCTGTTGGCGGTAACGTGTCGCCGGCATGCGTTACTCTCGTCTGTATACTACCCCTCCCATTAATGTTCTTCCTCCTCCCATGTTCTTTTTGTCTATTTCACCGACATTGGTTGACGCTGACTAGTCTTAGTCACAGGTTACTCTCGTCTGTCTACTCCCACCCACCATTAATGTCCTTTCTCCTCCCATCTCTTTCTTGTCTAATTCGACGTCATTTGCTGTCGCTAACATGTCCCCGTCAAATGATACTTTCTGATAGATCTGATCACGAATGTTTTCGGCCATCGAACACTTGGTTTAAAGGAGTCCGGGCACAAAGAAATGAATTTAAATATTGAAATATGTAATTTTTGAAATTGGATAGGTAGTCAGTAAAGACAGCATTTACTGAGGAAATTACTAAATTGTTCGTATTTGGCACTGCAGTTCTCTTAAATTCATACAAATACATTATACATTAATATGACAAAATATCAATTTAGCTAATAACAATTGTTAATATAAAATACGTTTTTTGTCTGGAGAACTTTTATCTTTTCTGTGCTATTCAGTACGAAGGATGCAAAACGTCACGAACCTCATTAAAGTAAAGAATGTCTTATAAATATATAAGCAAAATGTTAGTTTACTGCATATTAGTCCTTTTTATTTTTCTTACGGTTTGTACAAAGTAACCATTAAAATGATAAAGTTAAAATTTTGAACTTACTGCTATATTTACTGCATAAAGACCTGGAAATTTAATTAATTAATGTTTCATCGGTAAAGATTTTTGTTACATTCAACAAAAACCCCAGTCTGCACAAATTTAAAAGATAATATTTTTTATTCTATTCGAAAAATCAACTTTTTTGAGAAATTGAAGATTTGAAACTTCTTGATCAACATCTGTGTTTAAGTAATCAGCTTATTAACAATGTTCTAGCATCTGGGGAAACCCCTATTTTTAATCCACAAAAGACACATCAAGTATGTTTTTAATTGATACTAACTGTGTATACCAAATAATAGTTTTAGGTACCTAACCCGTACAAAAATCAAGAAATTCCTTTGATAATATAGATTAACGAAAACAAAATTAGAAAAACAGATTTGTTCTTAGATAAAATATATCTGATGTTTTATGAAACAACCGGGTTTACATCCTTAAAGCGATTGATTAGTTGTCCACAAGCAACAGTTGGCACAAAGTTTCAAGCCCTATTTTGAGATTATGTTGTATAGCTGATCATTAAAGTATCCCAATCCTTCTTCTCCGGTGGTTAAGCTATTGTATAATAGTATTATTAATATATCTCTTGTTAACGTCCATATCACTAACAATCTGTTAGCATGAGAGTCTACGTCATTATTTATATATGCACTGTTAACTTCATAGTGAACATATGTAAAGCTTTGGAAGGCCCGGAATCCAAATTATAAGAATTTATTTTCCCGATTAAACCGCACTGACACCTGATAATGACAACACAAAAACTGGCATCGTTAGGAGCTATCGCATCTCGGGGCTGGGTGGCTGCGATACACCTTTCTAATCATTGGCCGTTGCGCCGCGCCACAGCCGCGAGAGGCACGGACTATCTCTTATTGGCCACGTAAATCACATTAAAGGTGCGATTAATTTGGACTTATTATTAGACATAAAATTAACATAACACTTGGCGATAACGTTCATAATCATGGAGTAATTATGGTGATTTTATCTGATTTTAAACTACTACAGTATTATTGACTTCCGGCGACAGATGATGACATCATATACCTGAACGTTAACAGCTGTTCCTCCATGTTTCACACGAATTGTAACAGACTGCTACAGTATTGTTGAGTCCCGGCGACAGATAATGACATCATATACCTGAACGTTAACAGCTGTCCCTCCATGTTTCACACGAATTGTAAGAGACTGCTACAGTATTGTTGAGTCCCGGCGACAGATGATGACATCATATACCTGAACGTTAACAGCTGTCCCTCCATGTTTCACACGAATTGTAAGAAACTGTTACAGTATTACTGACTTTCGGGGGACATATTTATATTGTCCGACAGACAGTTATTCGTACGGATAAGTGATTCTTTGATCCCTGCGAAAGACAACAGAGAAATTGTATCAATATAATGACTGATAGGGTTCAATAACGATTAGATAGGTTCCATGGTTGGACATGCACTATCATAGAACTCATTCTTGTCTATGTATAAATGAAGTCTCACGTAAAATTTGAATCTTTCTCGATATATCTTACTACACGACACATTCACTTTTTTTTAGTTATGAATCAAATAACAAATTGCCTGGTGACTTAGAGAGGGTACTGCACTGACTTTCCACTCTATTATTGTTGTCTTTTTATTCTGCTAATAAAACAAATATAAATAATATGCTATAATATCCAATTTCATGAAATGAAATGATAATATACTACAGCTATATGTAACTGAATTATAAAATAAATCTCCCATATATATTAACTACTAGAACAATATAACGATTTTGATAACTCCAAAACCAAACATTTCTACCAACAAAAATAACGAGAAATGTGCATACTTAACTAAATACACTGGTGTTGTAAGTCTTTAATAATCAATCCCTTAATATCTAAGTTACGTAAAATAGAGTGTAATGAGATCCGAATATAATTCTTATTATTATTTGGACAGAACACTCTTATAATATGCTTGAGAAGAAACCAATTTCATGAAATAATATAATACACTACTGCTATATGTAACTGAATTGTACAATAAACCTCCCATATCCATTAACTACTAATTATCTTCTAGAACAATATAACGATTTTGGTAACTCCAAAACCACATATTTCCACCATTAAACATTCTAGAATAATGAAAAAGTGAAGTATATTGTAAGGTATGAACTTGTCTTATTATGTATAACAATGAATATTACATTTATTACAATGAATATTTAATTAGTTATTTACAACATCAGCAGCACAACGAATAGTCAGCTCAGAGAATGGGGTCAGGCCAGCGATCAACGGCACATCTGTGTTATCACATGTCCAAATGAAGACGTGTATGGCAACGCTGATTGCTGGTAGTGAAACGATACTGTTTGTGCTGTGACAAGGCACATACCGCAAGTTAGACCACTGTCAATGTGCAGACTACATATACTAGAGTGCAGGAGCCCATCTGTGTTATCACAATGTCCAGATGGTGATGTGTATGGCAACGCTGATTGCTGGTAGTGAAACGTTACTGTTTGTACTGTACAAGGCACATACCGCAAGCTAGACCACTATCAATGTGCAGACTACATATACTGGAGTGCAGGAGCCCATCTGTGTTATCACAATGTCCAGATGAAGACGTGTATGGCAACGCTGATTGCTGGTAGTGAAACGATACTGTTTGTGCTGTGACAAGGTACATACCGCAAGTTAGACCACTGTCAATGTGCAGACTACATATACTGGAGTGCAGGAGCCTATCTGTGTTATCACATGTCCAGATGATGATGTGTATGGCATTGCTGGTAAAACGATACTGTTTGTGCTGTGACAAGGTACATACCGCAAGTTAGACCACTGTCAATGTGCAGACTACATATACTGGAGTGCAGGAGCCTATCTGTGTTATCACAATGTCCAGATGATGATGTGTATGGCAACGCTGATTGCTGGTAGTGAAACGATACTGTTTGTGCTGTGACAAGGCACATACCGCAAGCTAGACCACTGTCAATGTGCAGACTACATATACTAGAGTGCAGGAGCCCATCTGTGTTATCACAATGTCCAGATGGTGATGTGTATGGCAACGCTGATTGCTGGTAGTGAAACGATACTGTTTATTCTGTGACAAGATACATACCGCAAGCTAGACCACTGTCAATGTGCAGACTACATATACTAGAGTGCAGGAGCCCATCTGTGTTATCACAATGTCCAGATGATGATGTGTATGGCAACGCTCATTGCTGGTAGTGACATGATATTGTTTCTGATGTGACAAGACACATATCGCAAGCAAGACCACTGTCAATGTGCAGTAGGTGGGCTGAAAAAACTAAATTTTTGAGCATCGAGTTCTAATAGGGCTCAAAAGTTGCGTATTATTGAGCTGATTAAGAGAAAAATAATTAAAAAAATATTAATTAAAATCTTTAGTTCGCGCATCGAGCTTAAATTTTTCTAAAAAATGTACTTTTTTGCTACTTTGAAAAAATATTTTAAACTCACTTATGATGATTTTTTTTTACTGTACTACCATATATATACTACGTTTATAAGTCCATAACGTCAATAAAAATATTTAGATACTTTAAACCAACGTATAAAGTTTGCAAAATGTAACGAAAATCTCTAACAAATTCCTTAAAAACAAATAATCTAGTAGTTTGATGACTCACGCGGTGAGCAGCAGGAAGTTAGGCACGGAGTAGAAAACAAGTCACTACATGAAACCTCTGAGGCATCTGGCGCCGTAAGCAAGTCGCGACATGAAACCTCCCTACCTGACCTACTTTTGTTTGTGCTTCAAGTGAATTTAGTTTTACTGTGCGATCGGTTAGTTCTGAAAGTTGTGTGTTGTGTGTAGTGGTGGTGAAATGGCTGTTTCAAGCAAACTATTCACAAGACAGTCGCACCGGTGTCCTATTTTCGGTTTATCCAAAGGCCTCAATGGGGTAAGTCTTCCTACATATGAGGATGTTTTGTTGTGTTGTTTCGAAGAAAGTTACCAGTTGTTAGTAAAATCAGAAACAAAGAAAAACATTTCTTTTTCTCTTATTGCGGAGAATGTTGCTTTTCAGATTGAAGCTATTTATGTCAAAGCCTCAATTCCAATTGTATCTCACACACGAGTTGTCCAAATGATTCGGTCTTACCACGATTCATATTACAACTTGAGAAAATCATATAATAGGGATCATAAAAAAGACTCGTTTCAGAAGAAAGTAGAGAAATTTTTTACAGAATCCAAATCAAAACTTTTCGACATTGCCGCTTGTAAATGTCAAATGATTTACACTTGTCAATGTGGGAAAAAGACAAGTTCCTGTGACTGCCCCATTATAATGGAGTGCAATTGTGATAAACAGAAAAAGATACCTATCATAGAGAGAAAGTTCTTGCATGATCAGCGAACTAATAGGAAGACATGCATTGGGGGTGTAGATAAGGTAGTGACAAATCAACTCTTGAAGAAAGAAGAAAGGAAAAAAGCAGAGAGCCTGCGGGAAAACTTGAATGATGGTTTTGAAAAGGAAGCCAAGGAAATGGGAAGATCTTCGCAAGGAAATCCGACTGAACCTAATCCACCGACATCCACCTCCAATACATCTCAAATGAGACTCAGTCTTCAATCAACTGCTTTAGTTAGTGACAGATTTGGCATATCTGACAGAGCAACGGCAGCAATAGCATCGAGTGTGCTATTTGATCTTGGAATGGTATCAGAGTCAGATACTTCACTAGTAATTGACAAAAATAAAATTGAAAGAGAAAAACAAAAGGCAAGACAGGCTATTAAGGAAAAAGACCTCGAAAATACAGAAACAAAGGGAATCTAATTTGATGGGAGAAAAGACAATACTTTTTTCCAGGATAAACTTGGAAATAAAATGTACCGTAGGGTCAAGAAAGAAGAACACATAAGTATTGTACGAGAACCAGGAGGCCAATACATAGGTCATGTAAGCCCAGACAGCTCAACTGAACAAGGGATTGCAGAAAGCATTCTCAAGTACCTTGAAGATAATTCCTTTGATTTAGATGAGGTAGAAGCTGTTGGTTGTGATGGAACAACAACCAATACTGGTTGGAAAAACGGAGTAATTCGAAATATCGAAGCGAAAATTAATCGTCCACTCCACTGGTTTTTCTGTTTACTTCACTTTAATGAACTACCGTATAGGCACTTATTTCAGTTCTTGGATGGAGAATCTACAGGACCTTCAACTTTCAGTGGAGTTATTGGCAAACGTCTTCCCGATTGCAACAAAATGCCTGTTGTGGAGTTTGAAAAAGTATGTAGAATCTGAAATCATAGATATTGACACAAAAGATCTAAACAAAGATCAGCAGTACCTTCTCGATATCGTCAGAACCATCCAAACGGGCAATTGTACTCCAGATCTGGCTAATAGAGATCCAGGGCCTCTAAGTCATTCCCGTTGGTTGACTTGTGCTAATAGGGTGTTACGTTTGTACATTTCATATAGTAATCCTTCAAATGAACTGAAGATTCTTGTTCAATACATAATGAAGACCTATGCACCAGTCTGGTTCGACATAAAACGCCATCATTCCGTGAAGTATGGACCAAAACATGTGTTTAAAGTAATCCAAACTACCAGAGATTTGTCAGCTGAAATAAAAAAAAGTTATCGATCCTGTGATTGAAAGAAACTCCTTTTTCTGTCACCCAGAAAACATGCTGTTAACAATGATAACTGACGAAAGACTACATATAAGAGAGTTAGGTTTCAGAAGAGTTTTGAAGGCAAGAAGTGTGGAAAATAACAGCAAATCGGCTGTAAGAATATTTCATACACCCACTCTTAAGTTTGAAGCTAAGGACTACAGTGAGCTCATTGATTGGTCTAAATGCAAAGTTTCTCCTCCTCCTATGATGAGGAAATTAACAACGGAAACAATATCAACCTATTTGAGGAACAAAACTTTACCAGAGTTCGAGTTCATGAACTTTCCTTGCCACACACAAGCCGTGGAAAGGTGTGTTAAGTTAGTGACAGAAGCGTCGGACAAAGTGTGTGGTCAAGATAACAGAGATGGATTTATCAGAACCACATTTTTATCAAGGTCTGTCATGCCAAAATTTGGACATAAATTAGAGTTTAAACCTTCGACGTTATTCTAAGGTATGTAAACTTAGGGAAGCGTAGAACATGTAAATAATGTAAATACATTCAAACACACCCTATTTGGTTGGATGGTTGGGTAGGGTGTGGGTGGAACTCGAGTTGCAGCCACCTCCCCGTGGTGAGTTCTGGGTCATTCCACCAAAACATTGGTGAAATGGGCGAAGAGCTGCAAATCTGTGACGTTTTACTCTTTGAAGAAAAATTGTTATTTTCGTACAATTTTCTAATAATTACGATATTTCTTGAGAACCTTATATGTTTGTTTAAAGTATCTAAATATTTTTATTGACGTTATGGACTTATAAACTTAATATATATATATATATATATATATATATATATATATATATATACAATAAAAAAATCATCATAAGACGGTTGAAAATATTTTTTTGGAAAATAGCAAAAGAGTACACTTTTACAAAACTTTAAGCTCGTTGCGCGAACTAAAGATTTTAAATAATATTTTTTTTAATTATTTTTTTCTTAATCAGCTCAAGAATACGCAACTTTTGAGCCCTATTAGAACTCGATACTCGAAAATTTAGTTTTTTCTCCATATAATAAATAATTTTAGACTACATATACTAGAGTGCAGGAGCCCATCTGTGTTGTCACATGTCCAGATAAAGACGTGTATGGCAACGCTGATTGCTGGTAGTGAAACGCTACTGTTTGTGCTGTGACAAGGCACATACCGCAAGTTAGACCACTGTCAATGTGCAGACTACATATACTAGAGTGCAGGAGCCCATCTGTGTTGTCACATGTCCAGATAAAGACGTGTATGGCAACGCTGATTGCTGGTAGTGAAACGCTACTGTTTGTGCTGTGACAAGGCACATACCGCAAGTTAGACCACTGTCAATGTGCAGACTACATATACTGGAGTGTAGGAGCCCATCTGTGTTATAACATGTCCAGATGATGATGTGTATGGAAACGCTAATTGCTGGTAGTGAAGCGATACTGTTTGTGCTGTGGCAAGACACATACCGCAAGCTAGACCACTATCAATGTGCAGACTACATATACTAGAGCGCAGGAGCCCATCTGTGTTATCACAATGTCCAGATGGTGATGTGTATGGCAACTCTGATTGCTGGTAGTGAAACGATACTGTTTGTGCTGTGACAAGGCACATACCGCAAGCAAGACCACTGTCAATGTGCAGACTACATATACTAGAGTGCAGGAGCCCATCTGTGTTATCACAATGTCCAGATGGTGATGTGTATGGCAACTCTGATTGCTGGTTGTGAAACGATACTGTTTGTGCTGTGACAAGGCACATACCGCAAGCAAGACCACTGTCAATGTGCAGACTACATATACTAGAGTGCAGGAGCCCATCTGTGTTATCACAATGTCCAGATGGTGATGTGTATGGCACCGCTGATTACTGGTAGTGACATGATACTGTTTGTGCTGTGACAAGGCACATACCGCAAGCTAGACCACTGTCAATGTGCAGACTACATATACTAGAGTGCAGGAGACCATCTTTGTTATCACATGTCCAGATGATGATGTGTATGGCAACGCTCATTGCTGGTAGTGACATGATGCTGTTTACGTTGTGACAAGGCACATACCGCAAGCTAGAACACTGTCAATATGCAGACTACATATACTAGAGAGCAGTAACACATCTGTGTTATCACAAGTCCAGATGGTGTATATGGCAACGCTGATTGCTGGTAGATAGATGATGCTGTTTGAACAGTTATACAAAATAATAACATTTACTTATTTCTGGATTTTTACCGGTTAACCACACTATATTCACATACATGTATGCACGTAAAATCTTATCTTAGTTCATACCTGACAAAAGCCTAACTTGAGGTTTACAATCTTCAATATGGATACTGTACTACAGTAAAAGATTACGCGCAATTATTATGCACAAAAAATCTCAGTTTTTATCCTGAGGCCTGTTGTTTTAATTCTTTTAGTTAGTAATGCAAAAATGTTTTTATTTCACAAGTACAAAATTTGATTTCCTAATACCTATATAATATAAATTGTAATAATGGTGTAGGTGAAAATACTAAACGAGATAGATAAATATTAATTCATTTATTACATATTTACAATCTACAAAAAGGAATCAAAACAGTTCACTATGCAACTTTTACGGAGAACTGAGAGCTGGAATCACGTTAGGCGAAGAGAGAAGTGCCGCCTAATATCATGTTAAGTTATGGGCACCCGCATGTCCAGTGAGATCCTATCGGTCTTGTTGACTGACAGGCTTTCATTTGGCTCATTTCTGCTCAATCTTGATGTTTTACAAATCCGTAAAACGTCAAAAGATACAGGGAACATACAACATGACCGTCATTAAATTTAACTGTCATAAATTGTTTATAAATTATGCCAAAATTTATAAACAACCTACGTAACAGATTGCTTCCAGCAGTTATTTTCCGTACTCCTCCTGTTATGGAAAAATAGTCCAAGTATTCTATTTAATAAGCTGTATTTATAAAAATACATAATTTTAAATTAATTTTAACTTGAATTTAAGTTTTTTTACAATAACCATTCAGTTGCTACTCGTAATTTATTTTCGTCTCAAACTAAGCCCACACAAATTGTGAGAAAAATAATGATCAAGGTTTGACACATGCATGTGTCCATTCATATCGCAAACGTCAATTGAAGCGAGAGACATTGTGAGGCGAATCTAAAAAAACATATTGACTAAGAATTCTGCTATATTATCTGCTTAATGTTGTAGAACTGTGGGCAATCCCAGCTCTCTGAAATGGATTGTAATTAATGCTTTATTATTGAAGTAGTATTTATTCTAACATTACTATTCTATTAAGCCCACAACTCTAAAATTATACATTTTTGTACTTTGACAAAAACTGGGAAAAGTGTGTCTCTTAGATACTATATTAAGCCACTGTGCAAGGTAGTAGGATAACGCGATCGATACTGCCCTGTACCTGTGTTCTGATGATAGGGTAATGCAGTGGGTGACACGTAGTTCTTAATCTGTTATTAGACCACGTGTGTCTCTTAAAGGCTATATTAAGCCAATGTGCAAGGTAGTAGGACACCGTGATCGATACTGCCCTGTCCCTGTGTTCTGATGATAGGGTAATGCAGTGGGCGTCACGTAGTTCTTAATCTGTTATTAGACCACGTGTGTCTCTTAAAGGCTATATTAAGCCACTGTGCAAGGTAGTAGGACACCGTGATCGATACTGCCCTGTCCCTGTGTTCTGATGATAGGGTAATGCAGTGGGCGACACGTACTTCTTAATCTGTTATTAGACCACGTGTGTCTCTTAGATGCTATATTAAGCCACTGTGCAAGGTAGTAGGACACCGTGATCGATACTGCCCTGTCCCTGTGTTCTGATGATAGGGTAATGCAGTGGGCGTCACGTAGTTCTTAATTTGTTATTAGACCACGTGTGTCTCTTAGATGCTATATTAAGCCACTATGCAAGGTTTTAGGACACCGTGATCGATACTGCCCTGTCTCTGTGTTCTGATGATAGGGTAATGCAGTGGGCGACACGCACTTCTTAATCTGTTATTAGACCACGTGTGTCTCTTAAAGGCTATATTAAGCCACTGTGCAAGGTAGTAGGACACCGTGATCGATACTGCCCTGTCCCTGTGTTCTGATGATAGGGTAAAGCAGTGGGCGTCACGTAGTTCTTAATCTGTTATTAGACCACGTGTGTCTCTTAGAAGGCTATATTAAGCCACTGTGCAAGGTAGTAGGACACCGTGATCGATACTGCCCTGTCCCTGTGTTCTGATGATAGGGTAATGCAGTGGGCGACACGCACTTCTTAATCTGTTATTAGACCACGTGTGTCTCTTAAAGGCTATATTAAGCCACTGTGCAAGGTAGTAGGACACCGTGATCGATACTGCCCTGTCCCTGTGTTCTGATGATAGGGTAATGCAGTGGGCGACACGCACTTCTTAATCTGTTATTAGACCACGTGTGTCTCTTAAAGGCTATATTAAGCCACTGTGCAAGGTAGTAGGACACCGTGATCGATACTGCCCTGTCCCTGTGTTCTGATGATAGGGTAATGCAGTGGGCGACACGCACGTCTTAATCTGTTATTAGACCACGTGTGTCTCTTAGATGCTATATTAAGCCACTGTGCAAGGTAGTAGGACACCGTGATCGATACTGCCCTGTCCCTGTGTTCTGATGATAGGGTAATGCAGTGGGCGTCACGTAGTTCTTAATCTGTTATTAGACCACGTGTGTCTCTTAGATGCTATATTAAGCCACTGTGCAAGGTAGTAGGACACCGTGATCGATACTGCCCTGTCCCTGTGTTCTGATGATAGGGTAATGCAGTGGGCGACACGTAGTTCTTAATCTGTTATTAGACCACGTGTGTCTCTTAGATGCTATATTAAGCCACTGTGCAAGGTAGTAGGACACCGTGATCGATACTGCCCTGTCCCTGTGTTCTGATGATAGGGTAATGCAGTGGGCGACACGTACTTCTTAATCTGTTATTAGACCACGTGTGTCTCTTAGATGCTATATTAAGCCACTGTGCAAGGTAGTAGGACACCGTGATCGATACTGCCCTGTCCCTGTGTTCTGATGATAGGGTAATGCAGTGGGCGACACGTAGTTCTTAATCTGTTATTAGACCACGTGTGTCTCTTAGATGCTATATTAAGCCACTGTGCAAGGTAGTAGGACACCGTGATCGATACTGCCCTGTCCCTGTGTTCTGATGATAGGGTAATGCAGTGGGCGTCACGTAGTTCTTAATCTGTTATTAGACCACGTGTGTCTCTTAGATGCTATATTAAGCCACTGTGCAAGGTAGTAGGACACCGTGATCGATACTGCCCTGTCCCTGTGTTCTGATGATAGGGTAATGCAGTGGGCGTCACGTAGTTCTTAATCTGTTATTAGACCACGTGTGTCTCTTAGATGCTATATTAAGCCACTGTGCAAGGTAGTAGGACACCGTGATCGATACTGCCCTGTCCCTGTGTTCTGATGATAGGGTAATGCAGTGGGCGTCACGTAGTTCTTAATCTGTTATTAGACCACGTGTGTCTCTTAGATGCTATATTAAGCCACTGTGCAAGGTAGTAGGACACCGTGATCGATACTGCCCTGTCCCTGTGTTCTGATGATAGGGTAATGCAGTGGGCGACACGTAGTTCTTAATCTGTTATTAGACCACGTGTGTCTCTTAGATGCTATATTAAGCCACTGTGCAAGGTAGTAGGACACCGTGATCGATACTGCCCTGTCCCTGTGTTCTGATGATAGGGTAATGCAGTGGGCGACACGTACTTCTTAATCTGTTATTAGACCACGTGTGTCTCTTAGATGCTATATTAAGCCACTGTGCAAGGTAGTAGGACACCGTGATCGATACTGCCCTGTCCCTGTGTTCTGATGATAGGGTAATGCAGTGGGCGGCACGTACTTCTTAATCTGTTATTAGACCACGTGTGTCTCTTAGATGCTATATTAAGCCACTGTGCAAGGTAGTAGGACACCGTGATCGATACTGCCCTGTCCCTGTGTTCTGATGATAGGGTAATGCAGTGGGCGACACGTACTTCTTAATCTGTTATTAGACCACGTGTGTCTCTTAGATGCTATATTAAGCCACTGTGCAAGGTAGTAGGACACCGTGATCGATACTGCCCTGTCCCTGTGTTCTGATGATAGGGTAATGCAGTGGGCGACACGCACGTCTTAATCTGCGGTCGGAATGCGGTCAACCGCACTCCGCAATTAACCTTATTACAGGCCAGGTATTAAATCTTTTGTCTTACAACAAGTTCGAATAAGTAAAGTTGTACATTTTTATCACACATGTTAACCAATGAAATAATTTTACAATTTTACCATTAATAACGTCAACACCCTAATTATGATAATAGTTACACGTAAAGAAGTGATTTTTTTATTAACAGCATTACTGATTTCATGCAAATTATTTAATACTATCACGATGAGAAACATGAACTAACGTAGACTTTATGTTCGCTTTACATTTTTGAGGAATTAATCTCACACTCTATTCAAGTTTCAACTTCGACGCTTTAGACTTTAACAGTTGTATCTACAATGACAATTATAGCGATCGTAAGAAAATTTAGATTTAACATTATCAACGGAACTTTCAAAATACCTAACCTAGCAAAGGAAGTGAAAAACAATTGAATAAATAAAGTGAAGTCTTGCTTGTCACTCGAGAGGTTAGTACTTTATTTTTTCCCCTTCTTTCTACGCAGTCAACCTCCAATCTCTTAGTTAAATAGTCTCAAATTTGGCTTTGTAAACGTTCAAAATGATGCGAGAACTGGGGAACTGTTTTAATCTTAGAATCAATAAAGTCCTTTCTTGGGCTACGAGTAACCCATACACAAAGTTTCAGGTAAATAGGTCGTTTCTATCAAACTTTATTGCACAGACAGACAGACACCGACTACACTTTACAAAGAACCAGCAATAAATAAAAAATGTAAATTGACGTGACTCATACAACGATATGATATCTCTTACATTTTCGTAGTTTATGGTTACTTTGTAACATGGAGATTCTATGCACTTGTTCGAATCTTAGATCTTAAAAGAACCCTTTGTTTTATGCTTGATAAAGCTTGAGGTATCCAATTGTTTGGAGGAAATTAAGTCTAAGATAAGCAGACCCAGCGGTAACGTGCAGTGTTAGTTGGACATTTTACTGCTCCTAGAGTGAGTTACGATGCTAAGTCTCTACCGGAGCTGCATTTGACACTGGAGAGGTCTGATTTTGTTAAAATATTCCTCAATGTAGATCCCACTGAATCTTATCATTAGTTTCATTATCTTCATGAGTATTTCTGTTATTCTACAGACACTGTTGTGGTTAAAAGTTATAGTTTACCTGGAGTCAACAATATGATAGCGGTTTTTTTTTCTTTTTGATAAAATAAATACCGGTAACTATAATGAATGACAATAAATGCATCAATTAATATGATTGCAAGTTGATTTGCATGCTGAGATTTCCGTAAGTCTACTTATTGCGATTCTCCTTATTCCATAATTATGGTAACCTGCTTCTCTTGAGATATTATAAATGAAAACTACTTTACGTTCAACAATAGCAACATGTATAACATATAAAAAATTGTAACTATGTTTTGAAACGTGCCCAATTTCTCTAACTAGCTTTACTTTAGAACATTTCTGTAGTATTATCAGTTTAGGTATGAACGTAAGTATTATTGTAAGTTGTAATAGACTTCACTAAAGTCAACTTAAAGTTCTCTAACTTATTTTTGTAATTTACGTAAAAATAAGATAATAACTTGATAACTTTATTACAGTATCAATTTTATTGTTATACGAGCATTCATTTTGATATCAGCACAATATATTTAACCTACAATTTTTCAAATTCTTTTATTCCAAGCCGACTCATATCTTCACATACTCTCCTACTCAATAAATGTTATGTCTCTATTTTATCAAATCTTGCAATGGCATGCAGGGTTTAACAAGTTTCTACAAACATCCATATGCAAATCCCATATGTGAATATTTATATCAAATCAAATCTACTATTCACTTCTTATCTACATTTATAGAATCCTGCCAATTCAACACCCAAAAAAAATAATCGTGAATTGAAAATATATCTTGCGTCTACTCTACTAGTAAACACACTTAATATTAATATAAGATCTACACTTTTTACACTATTCAACTTTAAATTCATCACAATCACCCTGTATCTTGCATGCAGTGCAAGATTAAAATATTATATTCCTGTTCAAAAACGTTATAAAACTAAACAAAGTTAAATAACCTACCATCCATGTCTACCATCTTGTTGCAGAGTGTATACAATTCTGAAGGTGTCCTTTCGCACTCCGAGTACTTCACGTTATATTTGAAAATGAGGTAGAAATATACCTACTGTTTTATATTTATGTTCACAATAAGAAAGGACATACACAAAAATAAATTTGATACAAAGCAAGCAAAGTATTTTGCAAACCACTTACTTATTATAATCAAATATATATACTTCTTAGGATTGTAACACTGATTATTACGATATTACCAGAACACACACACACACACACACACACACACACACACACACACACACACACACACACGTTACATGACAGAAAGGCCTGACGGTGTTATACGCTCCAGTAAAATTGCAAGTCTGGACTCCCAGTAACATGTATAACTTATAACTGTGCGTCCTTTTCTCGGTCTTGATCGCAAGCCTGCCGGCAGTACACGAACTGTTATACTCATCGAAATAAGTCGGTCCGTTGAAACTGCTGCGATTGAAATTAAACCGTGCAATGAGTAGTATAATTTTTCTTTATCCATAACTATCTTTGTTTTACTCAAAGATAATTTAAAAGTTAGTTATTTGACGTATTGAGAGCAGTTTGCAGATCAAACACTGTTAACGAGATACAAGTTAATTACCCTAAAATTTCTTAGGATAAATGTTGAACAAATCAAAAGCATATCAAAGATACGTATTCCCGTTATTCTTTAAAGATTCAAAATTTTATTCAGTTAAACTATCGTTGGTTAAGCGTCCATCCAAGCCTTTTCAATTAGTTGTTGGTCTTAAAGATGGAAAAGAAAGGGTCTTTTGGAGTCCAAATTTTTGTTTGTCAGAAAAGTGGCCATTACTAAATTGATCTTATTGGTAAGCAACGAGAAAAAATAAGAATACAAAATGAGCAAACAAGCAATGTACATTGTGAACTTTGATCACATGACATTGAAAATTAACAACACATGTGATGAATTTTCCTTATTGGATTGGATCGTATCGTAAAAACTTGAACATTTTGGCTCAAAATGCAATGTAATAGTCATAGCAAACTTAACGACTAAAGGGCTTATTACTCGTACTGTTTTTTCATAACAGGAATTTACTACGGGATGAACGAAGCGGTTGAAAGTTTCGACCAACTCACTTATTTGGTATTAAATACAAATATACTAATATGGAAGTTTGCATAATTGCTAGGATGGTGGTCTTAAACCTTCCACCACTTTCTTTGTTTAGAATTTTTTTATGTTTATAGTGCAAGGTTCAGCGTAACGAAAGAGTGAATGGTTTTTACTATTGATATTTATTTATATTCCGCATTACAATTTTTATTACGAGCTTTAATAACTGAAATCATGTATCTATCTTTTTACAGTAGATGTAATAGAGGATGAGTTTGCAAAGATAGTTCAGTAAGTGCCATTAACGTAGGCTTAAGTTCAAGCGGTAAAACAGTAAAACAGTAGAGAGGGAACAATCGATTGGTCACCGAGTGTAATAAACTGGGAAAGGTTAAACGCAACTAACCTTTTTCTACCGTACTGACAACATTCTGCATTAACAGTAAATAATGTGTTCGTGACGACCACCGCTGCTACGTTTAGAGTAATTCTAGAACCCTAAACAGAACTCTACCCATTAACTTAGTTAACGCAATAACCAAAGGACTTCAAAACTTTCTCGGACATTCCTGCGACCTGTGAAGTCATTTCTAGGATTCTTCATTGTCGAACCTCACGCATTCTTGATGCAAAGTTAACGTCATTGGGATAAAGACTTGATTTATTTTGTTTCAAAGTAGGAAAGGTACTCAAAGTACTTGATACCACACTTTTCTTTTTAAGAGGTATGCTAGTTAGCTACCGGCCGCGTATCTGAGGCTCCACTTTTAACATACGGATTTACAACTGCATTATAATTCGTTTTAAATCAGCAAATTTTTCACTATATAAACCTAAATTTTAAGTGTATCTCTGTTAGTGAATTAAAAAAAAAATACGAATATCTGTTAATACTAATGGTTAATATTATATGCAGAATTTTCCATAAGAGAAAGAAGATAAGAGGAACAAGAGAAAATTCTTGAAAAAGATATTTAAAAGTATTAAACGGATAGAGTATACCTCTTCCACTCTTTTTTCCTTTTTTACTCCCTATCTATATCATACATGTCGTTTAACACATGCTAAGGAAAAAACGCCGTAAAGTGGAAGTGGATAACGTATAAAATGTAGAGTAACTCGATGAATATAAAATATCTTTTTTTAACTCATTTAACTTGTAAAAAAATATTACGGAGAAAGTGAGGAAGAAAACATATTGCACGTGGTTTTGTATTATTAAAAATAAGTTCAAAACGGGATTGGCCTCCCCTAATGTTAACATCACAATTAATTGTTATTCAAATGATAACCAAGTGCATATATGTAGCCTGCATCTATTATTTTATTATATAAAACACGCATTAACACATCGGATTCTAAAATTAATACAATGGAAACTGATTGTAGCTACGATAATCGTGTAATTTGAACTATTTGAATAGTGATAAACTAGTTCTGTTTATCATTATTAGTATTAGTAAACAAGCGCAAATATTCTGTACATAACCATTTCACTCATAAGTGTGGTGCCAAAATTATTTTTTCTTTACGTCACGGCAACCCGATGCTGTCAAAGCACGATTCTCTTTAATCTGCGTTATTGAATGTCTTAAAAGCTTTAACCGTTAAAAAACGGCAATGAGTTAAAAACTGAGGTCTCAACTCTTTCATGTCCTTCTCAACATGACCATCCATAGCGAGGCCCTTATCAAATAAGCATTAACGATGCCAAGGTGCTAGAAAAAAAATATTTCTTTTTTAATAATAATATTTTTTTGGCTAGGTTAATATAATTTCTTTTTTTATATCGGATGATGTAAAAATGGCTAATATATACGATTCTCCGAACGTTTACCTTGTCGCAGGCCCTCTTCAGAATAAAATGAACTGTGCATTTGCCATTATTCGTACAAACCAGCGAAGCTCTTACGACACGAAGTGTGACGTATTCTAACTTGGTTGATACATTTGCATTAAACCGAATATTAATTAAACAAAACTATATCGCTGGATATTTTCATGATGATGATACCCGTATCACCTAGCATTACAGTAGTGGATAGTCCGCCACGCCATGCATGTACATGGTAGGCACCCTACCTTAGATGAGTATAAGGCTAATCAATCAATAAATTAACATGATTTTTCCTAAAATAATCCTCTTCTCACTGGGGAGCCGATATAGATGACACTTCTTTCATATAATATACAGCTACTCACTTACGGTTGTATACCAATTCTAGGCCACTTCTGGTAGTGAGTGAAAGAAGACGTACTTGAAGTTTGGCACACTCGCAGCTTTGCTTTGTGGAAAAAATCATAAAATTTAAAGATTTATTTTCAACAATCTAAATAAATTCAGATAAATTTTCAATAAACCTTTATTGATGATTTAACGTAAAAAGTTATTTTAACGGAGTAAGCGGAAAATTTTATAAAAATTAGCATTTTAATGCAATTGGATATATTTATAATTCTTACAAATTTATATTAAAGGTGCTAACTAATATGCATAGTGCTAAACGAACGTGCACAGTTATAATCCAAATTATGTTCTTTCATAGTTAGACAAGGTTTGTATTGTAATTATAAAGAAGTGCAATTACGGTGTTTAGTTCCTATTAGGTAGATGCCATCATGTTTGAAACCCAAACTAGACACAATAGTGGCTGACACTTTTGAGACAACCCATTTTATTAAGCGTGGAGAAGGAGAGTTCTAAATTTAACCATTACAAACAACCCCTGATCGTTGTCGGGTAGACGTTCGTTCAGCCTGGAATTTTAAACAGATAGGTCAATTTGCCATTTTATAACTGCATCAACTTCGGGGAAGAACAAGATTATAGATACCATATAAATGCAAAGGAGTCCATGCTCATAAATAACGCGGCGATACATAGCACAGATAGTATCAGAGGTGTGAGCGAAGCAACCGTGCGCGATCCGGGGACTCGGTGAACACAAACCTGGCAGCAATCAAGGAGGCAGTGACGTCGCAGATGCCTCGCGTTCTTTCAAGTGGAAATTAAATGAGTTTGTTTCTGGTTAAAGTCTATGAATTGATTTATTCAGTTAAGGACATTGGGATTTGAGGAATTTATTGTCGACAGACGAGCAAAAAATGGGTTGTATTCTGTATAAATATATTTAATCTTTTATAAACCTGTATCTCAACAAGTATTACGGACGATATTTTCTAAATAACATAAACTTGTATTTCTAGCTCATAAATAAAAAGATTTATTTTATAAATGAACCGCAATGGTAAATTTTTATACATTTTCAATAATATTAATAAAATACTATGAACTTATGATACCGTTAACCTATTCCAACTCTCTCTGATCACCTTGTAATACTGATGAATAAAGACGTTATATCCCGCATCGATTGAGTTGCACGTAACGATACCCACAGAAACGTGGCGATCGTTTGCGTGTAGTAATCGACATTAGAAAGTTACAGACGTTTATTGCTAAGGTAAGAACGTTTAGCGGTGCACTTCGCGGAACGAGTCAACTATTTACTAAGAGACGGATAAGACGAGATACTTTTCCACGTGCTTGACTTAAATTATGGAAGCTTTTATGTCGTGTTCGTTATTGTAAGAGAAATTAAACAACATAAACAGGTCGCGGGCAAGGTACAACATTCAGTGGTGGAATGTCCAGCGGGGGTCCAGAAAAACACAGTTTTGGCCACTGGACATCCTGCCTACACGTTCGTACATTGACATGTCCTGCATGTCTAAACTGTAACAAGGTCTTAAACCCAACACCAGAGATAGCCACACACGTTGACTCTAAGGGTGGTCTGTTGCCGTAAGTTTATGGCTGTTGTGATGTCAAAAAACAAGTTGTATGTAGCAATTTTACATGGTATACTTTAATTTTTTTGTATATTTTATAGAAACTGCCTATTGCAATCGTCCTTACAACGGAATTTTCGGTGATATTTATATGCTTATATGCGTACGTACGTACTTGTAATATCAATTAGAACGGAATGTTACTAACATTAAAACTTATTCAAAATTCTCTTTTTGACTTAATCTTGTAGTACGTAATTAATAGAAGCACAAAAGAAATTACCAAACGTCCCTTATACCAGGATGAAACTCCAAATCCTAGAAAACCAAGTACTGCTATTTCTACCATTAGTTTCAATTAAGCATACGTAAGTTTTGTAGAATTTAAAACTTACCGCACTATAAGTCTGTATAAAATATGTAAACTTAAGTACTTTATGTTTGAATGAGGTTACAGGGGGCAATATAAAGCTATATTACTGTTAAAGCAAATTTAAAATTCATTCGTAAAGTGTATCTTTGTCCGTCCGTCCGTTAGATTAAAGTTTCATAATTTCGACTAAAGGTTCTAAAAACTTTAATTTGGAAGATCTTGGTCGAGGGAAGAACTCCCCATGATGGACTTATAATCATGATGGCAACTATTTGAAATAAGGAATAAAAAAGTGTCAACAATCAGAATATAATCTATGGCATTTTTTAATAAATTACCTACAAATATAACAAACACATAACACAGATATGGTGGAAATGGGTGCTTCAATGTCCTTTGACAGTTCTTAAGTTAGTTCTGTGACAATGCTAGATCTCAGACGTTGCACTAAGCAGAGGGTGAAATGGAGCTAAACTAAACATTTTTACATGTGTTGAGGTTACTTTGTTAGATTGGTTAGTAGAGATCTCGTGACTCCGTTTAATCACATTGTTTGTGTTACTTTACGACAAACACCAAAGTGACTTTGTAACTTTACTGTTGTAAAATATGTTTTTGGTAGAATTTTTCTTTACATTTTTGAGGTCAGAATTTATTTTTTACAAAATATTTTTTACTGGAGTAGACTACAATATTTGTTAATACTTTTGGGGATGTTAAGAAACAATAACAAGGAGAATATTGAGCTAAAGTGAGTAGAAGTCATCAACGGTGGACGATTACATAGTAAAACTATTGCTACAAAATAATGAATTTAGTTGATACAAATTAAATTAAATAATAGTTTGATAACAAAAATTAAATAATAATCAAACCGATCCACTCAATGACAGCTGAGACCATAAATATCCTTTAACTAACTGCATGTGCATGATTCTCATATTAGACTGAATTAGCTTTACCTTAGCTGAAATTAGCTGAACCCTTATTAGCTTTAAGGATTAAAAGTAATTGACCATATAATCAATAATAAATATACAAATAATAAATAAGTAGTAATAAAAATTATAATAATACATAATTTTACAAAAAAAAAACATAAATCCTAGATTTTTTCATAGATCTAGAAATTATGTTAAGGGTTCAGTTTTCACAATATTTAGAAGTTTATAATTTTCATATTCATCAAAATTATAAATAAATATATATATATATATATATATATATATATATAAACAAATTCAGGCTGCAACATACAGAATATATAAAGAGTTGCAAACGTATAGCATAGATTATAGTGCGTGAGACTTCTGTAAATTTTTTATTATAATTTTAATTAAACCTCTTCTTCAAAATCGAGTAGACTAAAAAAAGTGAATTATCGTATGTACTCGACGTATTTTCAAGATTTCCATTTACTTCATTCATTATAACTCATTTAGTATAAGACTATTACATACTTTATTCGCTTAAATGATTGCCATCTTCAATGTCCACCATTTCTTGTAGTCTGTATAACTAATGAGTTATACAAAATAGGGATACAAAAAAAAATCTGCTCTCTCACGATCGCATCTGCTCTTATCTTTCAAAATCCATCGTGTTTAATCTATCTTTACGAGATCGAACTTAGTTTCATTTCCAAACGCATTTTCGTCTCAATTCTCTTAATACATACTGCAGTTAAATGTCAGTATGTATGTTTAGTAACATTTTCTCACTAACGAATGTTGGTGATAAGTACGAGTGGATGTCTGACGACAACAGAGCCAGAGGAGACGTTAGCGCGCTAGACCAGACCCAGATTCCTGGCTAGCAGTAGACTGGGCTGGGGGGCGTGTCGGCGGAATATATCTGGAGCTTTCACCTGCGTGACCAAAGCCATCGCTCGTAAAGTGAGAAACGTTCATTGCTATGCAAACCTTCGGCACCGGAGACGCTGTGGAGAATCAGCGACCGCTCGGTAGTAAACTGTTTTGATGCATGGCGAGAGATAGGGACCCTCATATACCCACATAAACAATACGACACATCGAGCGCACGGTATTAATACACCGCCATAAACACCTACATGCTTCACCGACACGACACCATTGTTTCCAGGATTTATAGGTCATAACGCGACAGTTGTTGTTTGAGGGCTTCATTGCGGCAGGTTGTCTTCACAGTGAGCTGGTGTTTACTCTTCCCTTCCTAGGACAAACGTATTCCACGATTTAATTATTAATAAATAATTAGGGGAGAGCTAGTGGTTACAGTCTAGGGTGTCAAACTTAAGATCAGAGTAAAAGGCAGCGCAGATTCAATTGCTGTCTGTGACCGCTGTACTTTTTGTAATTACTGTCAACCTTGTCTTGTACCACTCTACTGTTTATTCTATTTGATAAGATCTTCGCAGTGACTATTTGCCCACGAGGACAGGCAAAATAAGGTTACAAAAATACCTCTTCTTAAAAAAAGGTAAAGAAATTCTGATCAAATAGTGAATGTATTTAACAATTGACGTAAAAGAGACATTTAATTTTGATCCTACTAATAAGAAAGATATGGTCTTGAACCTTCAGATATTATTAAATTGTACTGCTTTTTGCATATGACTTATTTCATTTATTTTTGTATTATTAAATTGGTAAATTATTTAACAATAACAATATTGCTCTAATTTACTTCCCTTGTGTACTAAATATTGTGCACTTAGACGGTTTTATGTTACCTCGCGGGCAGCTACTTTGGTACGTTGTGTGAATCATTAATACACATTTTTACAATATTTAAATAACTTTTTCTATTATATTTGTATACGAGTGTGGTTTATGTAATTTTGAACCATTTATTGTGAAAAGATTATGAATGATCTGAATCACCATAAACATTTCAAAACTTCTCATTTCTAGACAAATAAGTTGAATACTTTTTTAATGTAGGCGGGTTGCCACAAAATATATACCCATTGGGAACCTAAATCTGATTACTTTATCTGCATTTTATTGTTGAAAAAAAAAATAATTAAGAGGCCTTGTTGCGAAATAGAAGTATTAAGAGATACATGTTAAAAATGATTGTTTGAGAGGTAGTTAAGATTGAACTATAGGTCATAAGATTTACGTTTGAAATCTTCCAGGTTAATCTCATCACGTTAGTTCTTTCACAAGCCCGGTACGAAAACTTTATTCAAATTTAAACTTTCAAACATATTAAACAGAATTTTGAATTCGTGTTTATTTTTAACTAACATTTAAGATCTACTCTTTTTAAGATACTTCGGCTCCCCTCTCAGTAAAACAATTATTGTATTCCCAATGAGTACCTGTTCTGTGCAAACATTCCTGCATACTTTCCTCCGTACATCGGCTTGTAATTGACACCAAGGTATTTTAATTGCAATTTCTTGCCTCTGTTATTACATTCTCTACGGGTTTCATTTTATTGCCAGCCCCTCCGTTGTCTCTTATAAGTACTAATAACAGTATTTAACCGGCAATATCTGGATCGTCCAGATTGAAATACGACAGTCTCGTAATTGGTTATTATTTTCCACCGAACTCATTAAACAGTTTATTTAAATACACCGATAGTCCATTAAACTGTTATATCAATTACGACGGAGGAACGCTACTGAACTGGTAAAACTGCTAAGTGTAATGTAGCCAATCCACTCCGTGAGTCGTAATATGAGGTACTAATATGAAAAGTAGTACATATTACTTTTGTTAGTAATTCTGTACTATTGTTTTGTCGCATAGAACACTGAATAACTTAAGAGATTAAATTTAAGACATTCGTTAACGAACATTCACAATAAAACCGCTACATGTCGGGATAGTTCAACAAGGATGCCATACATTCTATTAAGAAATTTTTATCGTTTTACGTTTTCTTTTACTGTTTTTCCTTGCAATAGGAGCGGCTGTTTAGAATCTATTGCAGTAATTGCCCCACTACTACATCCGTTTCAGATATTTATACGACGTTTTAAACGTTTTTAAATAACAGTAATTATAAAGATAATAATAATATCCCTCATTTGAACCTCCACGTCTACAGACATACACAATATGCATGCGCAAACGCTCACACACGTAAACTTAGACATATACATATTAAGTTGTGTGTACAGTAAATTTGTTTCCGAATGGTATTGAAAAATCTCAAACCAAATCCATATGCACTTCCTCCCCTCACCATCTCTCAATGAATTAAGGAGCGTCAGCAATTGCTCATTTCTTGTGAATTCGTTAATAATCGTACACGTACATGTGTAAAGAAAATATTTACGTTAGTAACAAATAACAGTTTGTTTAAAACAAATTTCTTAACTTTGTTTTAAATTGACCGGATGCTCAACTATATATCAAAACTCACATTACTTTGATATAACTCACTCTAAATACCACGTTTTCCTACAACCTGTTGTTCTGGCGCGTAGTGGAATGAGGCCGAGTGCTATTTTTCAAGTTTATATATATATATATATATATATATATATATATATATATATATATATATATTTAATAGCGTATACGAACAAATTTAATGTATACGTAATGTACAACAAAAATATAAAACTGAAAAAATATAAATATTTTGAAACGTTCATTGGTCAATATTTTGACGTGGCCATTTAAACAAGGTAAACCTTTTGGAAATTATAATTTAAAATTATGAAACGATGCTCAAGTTGTTACATCTCATCCATATCCATACCACACAGGTTTAGTGAATAAGGCGCTATTGTGTTATAATTAATTATGCAAACCTGTGCGGAGAGCGAGAGTGCCTCCCACTGACAGACTGGCTACGACAATGAGAGGTGTGACTGACTCCCCCTCCCCCCCACTTCCCTACACCCTGTGCTGCTCCTCTCGTCTACATAATCGCATGCTAATTGTTATTAGGTGTGTGCACTGTGTCTCAGTTCCAGCTCTCATTCCGTAACAACCCTCTCTCTGCAATTGTTGTATCTAATTGTCGCCTCCTACACAATACAAAATATAATTTAGAGATAGAACGAGTTGTTTTAAGCTTCCTACTGGCATTCAGGTATATTATTAACAAATAATCGTCAACAATTAACTTAATTACATTTAAGCACATAAACCAATAATTAATACTTTTGTTTTTGTGAGGCCTTTCGATAGTCTTTTGTGGTATGTCTGACGAATATAGCCTTGCTATCAGAAGGCCTCAAAAAATAAAAGTGTTAAGTATTGGATTATGTGTTTAAATATAATTAAGTTTTAATAGTAGCCAATACAAACTCCATCTTCAACATAGCAACAATTAAGTTACAAGTGCAGTTACTGAACATCTTTTAAAAAAGGTAATACATTAAAAGTAAATTATAACTTTATTTTATAATAAATTAAATATCGTTAAAAAATACTATTCAACTAATGTATGACAATTTGATAAACTACTACGTAAACCCGGTGAATTAATTTCTGATTTATGGAAAATATTTGTTAAATTTCTTGCCCATATTCCTGTAAAACTTATAGGAAGTATTTTCTGTATTGTTTATCATACATAGAGATTTATTTGTTTTCCGGAAGCGTATCCTCATCACTAAAACTAAATAGTGTCATTATTTTGATATGTTTTAGGTCTTTCAGAAAAGTATATTGAATACCTCTTCTAGTGGATTTAGACATAAAGCTCTAAATAATATAAACAAAAAATGTTGCTCCTTGTTAAGAAAAAAATATAAATTCACCCGACCTCAATCAAATTGGACTTATAATCGTATTCAAAATAGTTTGTTAATGTATAAATATTCTTTTCGGTTGGCAGTGTAATAAATTACACTCATTTTAGGAATTTGAAAACTTTGATATTATTTTGATGTACTCCTACTTCAGAATGGAGCAGTTTTATGGAATAATACTTTTTTAAATAAATAAAAAAATATTCATACACTATGGATTTATAAAATTAATAATGTAATTATATTTATATAATATAATTAACACTGGAATTCCAGACCACTACGATAGGGCCGCTTACTTCCAGAAGTTTAAATTTTAATTATGGGCAAGGACTTCACTATAATTAATTCCCGCTCCTTAGTTCCATCTTATTTTAATTATTTTATCAAACTGTTATATCCATGACTTATTTGTCTATAGCACATTTTTAATCTTCTAAACTTTTCCATGAAAAAGATTACTCTAGCTAAGATCTTATACCAACCAATGACCAATAAATGGATTTAATATGTACATTAATAAGTAAATTAACTCATAATAGTTCATTAAGCTAATGTGTATATGAAGAAAATGTATTAATTAGGTTAATATTTTTGCACACTATACGTTATTGTTAACAAAGATTAATTTTTTACAATTATATTATTATTCCCATACAAAAGAATGAGCGTTACTTCAAAGGTAAACCATCGTCTAATTGTTTGAACTTTGACTTCTTTCGTTACTAACATCGCTGAAAATGTTTGTAAGGCCTTGTGACTCCAATTGTTGGAAAGTGAACAGAATTTGAAGATATTTTTTTATGATAACTTTGAAGGTTAATCTGCTCAGAAATGTATAAATTTGTTGTTTGTTTGAACATAAATATAAAGTCCATAAATACTACTGGCCACAATATTTAAAATAAGAATAACATGGGAAAGTAACTTATGAGAATTCACTTCAACTTAGAGCTTTTTTCATCATCCATCCTCTATATCCAAACTCCTAAGAAAGTATGAAATGGTGATTTGAGGGACCAGTGTATAAGACCTTACAATGTCATTTTCTACTGTTGGAAATACGTTTTTTATACATTTTTGTGGCGCTTCCTTGCTGGAAACATATTCGGCTAAGCGTTGAAATAAATGTCAAGCAATTTCTTGAATATAACTCCTCAAGAGTTTTTTTTTTTTTTTTAAGATGACTGATCTACTAAGCGCTCATTATAAATAGAAAATCCATAGCAGCTCATAGTAAAGCAATTGTTGACATTCAATAAATTCGTTATTAGGATTGATATCTGCAATGTATGTTGCTTTGTATATTTTATATGCAATCATAAGTAAACTATAATTTATCGATTAATAAAATATATTTAAATACCTTCTAATGAATATTTAAAACTCCAAGCGATGGGCAGGATCTCCTAGAATATTTCCTTCACACTTTATATAAGTTGTTTAAAAATACTCGTATGAATATTCAGACTACGGTGAATAGCAGCAACAAAGTTTAGAACATTGCTATATTTCGATGTTGACGTCATGTTGGTGGCGGCGGTTGAACAGGTTAATAACCTGCAAGAAGTAATTCTGTTTCCCGTGATTCGTAGTAAATGTAAAAATAATGGTTTTGAATTTTGAACTTGGCAATAAGTGTAGCTTCTTCTGCATTGTTTGCACACACCGGAAATACCAGTTTATACAATACCAGTTTATTAAAAATAAACAGGGAATTACTATTCCGATAACTCTAAAAACTCCCATACAAACTATTTGTGCTAGATATCTATTTTTATACCGTAGTTTACTAAAAGAATAATATACACGTGGGCTGAAACTTATTTATAAGTTCATTGACCTAAGTATTCTGAAATACGAAACATTTAATTTTAGCTATCTTGTAATTGCATTTATTCTTTAAAAACTTTAAGCAATATTCTTTAAAGTCGTGTAGGAAGCTTTGAAGAAAAAAAAACAGTAATATAATTTTGAATGTTGAGTTTAGCTCCAGTTCATATTCCTATTATTGCAAAGTCTGGTATCTGGCACTGCCTCAGACTTCACTCCTGAAATCTGGAGTCATCTGGAGATCCAAAGAAAAAAAATGGGCGACGAGAAGCTCAAAACGAAACTATACATAACTTGACATCAGATACAACTATCTGGGTTTCTGGATTAAGCTGCTTAGCCTTACCAATGTTTAGAGAATACCGTGGTCAAAATAGAGGAGGGTACTCCCGCGGTGCGTACCGGGAGCCCTATCTCGATAGAATTGAGAGTTATGAAGCGGGGGCACGCCACCACCCCCCCCCCCCCCCCCCATCAGGGTGGAAGAGGTCGAGGAGGAAAGAACTCCCCCCAAATAAAGGATACAAAGCCGAAAAGGAAGAAAGATTTCTAGAAATGAAAGGAGCCGAAGTAATTAAAGCATATCATTCAGACCTCAAGAAGTCACTGTTATGTGTATTCGATTCAATGGAGGAGGTTTTGAAGGCAAAACAATATGAAAACATATCTAGAAATGTAGGGATTCCAGTTTCCACTAGGGCTGTTGGTTTGTCAACAGTCACAACTTACAATAAATAGGTGAAGTGTCATCATGAATTGTCTCATCAGGTTCACAGTTAGATTCTAGGAGTCAAGTCTGAGACAGCGTCAGATACCAGATCCTGCAATAAAAGAAAAGAGGAGTGGCACTAAACTCAACAATCAAATTGAATCTACCCTTCCTCAACCCTTCCTACCATAGCTCGTACGTTGTGTGTAGTAATATCATATTTCAATATAGTATGTTAAAACATTATTGGGACTTACGTTTGGTCACATATCTATTGTAATTGTCAATATTTGTAAATATTTTAATATATTTATGTGTACAGATACCTTATAATACTTTTTATATGTTGTGAAGAAAACCATACCTGGACATTGTCAAGAAGAACAATTTATTTGCTCAAAAAAAGATATAAATATGAGTATTGCTGTTTTTTTTGTATCATGGTGCTTCATATATGTATAATATATATGCTTCAATAGTCTAATAAATGTATAATTTAGGTAATATATGTAACATATGAAAATTGCATTATTGAGCATATCATTAACAGAGCAACACGTCGCATTTGTGTAACTTATTGTTTAACATACGTACGTCATTGGCGAGTAAGGCTTTATCTTTAAATAAATATTTTGTTTACTAAATCAATAGATACACTTCTGTCATAGGGACATATTACCAAGCTGTAGATTGGTTTTGGAAATGAATTAGAAACCCGACACCTGTTTTGCAAGTAAGTCATTCTCTATCGGCTGTTATAAAAGTAACCATATGTACTAATAGCTAACCAACATCAAATGTTATGGGACAACGTCATTACAAGTCTAACACAGACAAAGTGCTCAGATACAAGTCAGATTACATGTAATCTTTGTGTTATGACTTGAACAGATACGTGTTTAGCAGTAATGGCAGGGTTTTACCGTAAGCGGTGTCTTCATTAACGGTCAAACGGCTTGTTCACCACGCGTACAATTTTGTGCACATTTGCATGTTTAATTAGAGACATTGTAGACGACCTGGGGTATAAAGGCGGACGAGGGGTTCGGGGAGTGATATCAGAGGTACTTACAGTTGAGTTTATAATTTTGCCTCAATGGGGACAACCCAATGCAATGCCTTGGTTCTCATTTAATAAGCAAGTTAATAAGCAATGTTAACTAAACTCCATCAGTGAAAATCGTTATTTAAAAGTTACTGTAAAAGGCAGTGTAGAATGAAAATGTACAACTAATGCCGCTTTTTAGATTAGAAGTTGAAAATCACATTGTAACCACGATTTTAGCAGATAAATTTATTAAGGCGGAGGTTAGAAAGTTGCAGACAACGTACAACTCCTGATTTAAAAAGGATTAGATTTTCCAATTAAAACTAGATTCATTTCGCCGTTGTAATAAGTCTCAATTTTTATGTTTCTACCCCTCTGGACTGAAAATGGTGTAGGTATTAGGTTTCCGGAAGAGTTGATTGTTCTGAATATTTTGAAACTCTCAGTTGTGACCTTTTGGGATACCTTTCCTGAATACATGAAAAATTTATAAATATTTCTGATTATTCTATAAGAATTCCACCTTTAAAGTAGTGTTTGTTAGCCTTTTGAAATCAGGAATACATAAAACTATAAAGATATATTTTTTTCAAAATTAAAAATAAAGTAAGATTATTTTTTAAATCTATTCTCATTGTATTTTTTACTGTAAGATAAATGGAGAAAATTACATGTTTTCAATACTGAAAAATTGTAACTACCTATGAGTATTATTTAATTTAAAATATTTGACTTTCTAAATATATTGCAATACAAATATTCTTTACTTCAATCAAAAACTATAAGTCAATAGAGTCATTAATGTCGTGATATCATAGTTCAGATAAATTTTTCAAGATATCCACATACTTATTTTTAGACGTTTTCCTTGAAGCTGGATGTATGATGCCATTTATGACGAAATAATAAAGACCTGTTTTGGGGGTAATTATTATTCAGAAATACATACGTAATTATGAGTCTTAAATTCTTTTTTTTATTTATATTTTTTTTAAACATTGCGAGTAGAATTATTGACATAGTACTGACTACGTGTTGTCTAGTTCCCCTTCTGCGTATGTTGACACCGTGGGAAACTATCCAGTAATCTGTTTTCTCTCTATATTGACAAATGAAACGCTTTGCCATCGTTATTTACGACATTCCGTTCCAACAATAGAACTAAGAGATCAATTACTCGGCCGGTCTCGTACGATTGGCGCATTCCACCAGGTCGTCGACGCTTTATCATTTTATGTTTCCCATTCCTGCATTGTTAATAGCAATATCATAAAATATAACATGTATTTATATATATTTCTTTCACTGTAACCCTTGGGTCTTTAAAATAATACTTCTCTTCTCAAGAATACCGTTTTAATTATTGAGCGACATATGAAATAATGAGTTACGAACATTTCACAATAAAAATTATTACGTCTTACTTTTATTCGTTTTCCAACGTACTAAGTCCTGTAGTACCTTTGTTAGTTCGGATGTCCCAAGAAAAGCGAAAATTATGTTTCTGGCGATTTAAAGAGCTCTTTCCGATATTTACTGACGTGAAGTTTGGCTCGGAGTATGACGCAAGTTTACTGACAATATAATCCTATTGAGCCGAAATTTTTTATGCACCCTATAAATGAAACTGATTTTGGATGAAACTGATATAGAGAACAAATAGGTTCTACTTCATGCAAGAATACTACATTACAAATGTAAATATATTAATTGTAATTAATATTCGACTTATGTAACTTGTCTCGGATATGGCAAAATGATATACTCTATTTTAGATTTAAAATTAACATTTCAAGGAATTTGCTAATATTACTTTCAACTTATTTTTCCCATTACATTTTTTAATAACAAAGTCTTTTTACATCATCTTACTAAGTATTTGTTCTAAACTGCGCTTGAAATGATTTAGTTGGGTAAGATATTCACGAATGTGATTATAAACATCTGTAAATATTGTCTTTCTAGTATAATTTTAAGAGTAAATAAGATTTTACAATACATGAATATTAGTAAATAATGTTGGAATGTTGGCAAAATCAATATGTACATCATCAGTGAATAATGATAATAGTCAAATAAAAATATAATAACACGTATTAAAATATCTAATAGTAGATGCGATTTTAAAACTTTTATTAACTGTATAAACCATCAGTGTCCACGTCCACCTGTCTTCTAGAAACCTCAGGATCCCAGTTTAATATTGGCTTTGAAATGTTGTGCACGTAGACAAGGATTCACTTCGAAATCTCTAGTTTGTAATTCAATACTCCATTAGTCACTATGGACACGAAAATATTTTTTTTGCAGCACTCAATATAATACTAACATTTCAATTAAATTTTTGCAACGTCATATATTTATTTAACGGTTTTATACAGAAATTAAATTTCTCAACTGGATTGCTTATACGAGGATACTGAAAAAAATAATATATGTGTCATGCACCAACCGAATACCTCAGCAAATGTCATGCAGTTTTTGCCCCATACATTTCTTTTACAACCGCCCATCAGGTGAGAGGTAGGAGCACTTTGCACTGTCACTACAGTTACATATACACTCTCAAGTTTATCACAACAGCAGGCAGTGTTGACAAGAGGCGACTGGCACTTATGTATGGAAGTTACAGCGGCAACTACAGGAGCGCTAGTTACCACAAACATTAACGGAAGCGGGAGCATCATACCGCCACTGTGGCGCACGGCGTCACAAGCGGTTCAGGCCAAAGGTCACATCTGATACTGGACATCTGATACACCAGTCTGTGAAGATTTTCTTCACTTCGTTTATGCGCCTATAAAACGCTTTCACTAGAGATTAGACGCGGTATGAACTATACTCAGGAGCAATGCGTGCTTTTGTAATTCACACTTGACCTGCAGAGCCTGGGGTGGGCAACTCCTAGTATGGGTAAAATGAGCGAGTGAGGTCTAGCAAATGTTACCTCCAGGAAACCCTTATAAAGACACAGAGGAAAGGTTATGTGTATTTAATTTTGCTGTCACTCTCTCCCCTTCACGCTAAATTTTAAAAAGTTTATTAGCTATTATCACTATAATCTTTTAGGTATTTGAGGTTACTTTTATGTTCTAAGCCCTACCTTCTAAACTAAAACGTACCTAATTAAAAATAAATTCTTCACCGATGGCTTTAGAATCATTAATACCTACATCATGTTCTAAGCAATGTATTGTACAATCTTGAGCATTTAAAATCATATTTGTTGCACTCTGGAGGTAGCCAAAGTTCCTCTTCTATCTGTTTATCAGTAGGGTATTTCGTTAGAAATCTGCTAAGGACTCGACATTTTGCAAATAGCTTCATTTATATGTAGTAAACATTGGGTTCAATGACTGTGCATGGCCCTTGTTGTAATATATCTGAGCGTTAGCGAAGCCTAATTGTTAACAAGATATCTCTACAAAACAGAGATATAGACTTGAAATTTGCCGACTTAGCAATCACTTTAGGGTCTGTAAGAATTTCCTTTAAATGTTTTTTTTTATTTTGTGTCTGTCTTGATGTTACATGTAAAATTTCAATTTTTCAGCTTAATTCATTTTGGATATATCCTGAAGAACTATCCAGCTCACTAAGGGATAGCAAAATAAGTCTATAAAGATATCCTGCGGAAAATTTACAGTAAATGCACCGTCTCATTCGATGCAACATGTACAGACATTAGATTTCATGAAAAATTTCAGTTCTTTAACTCACTTTGTTCTCGATATATCCTGCGGAAGAACGTACCGAGAGAAGAAAATGCCCCTAGCTTCCTTCGCTAACGCTCAGACAATAAATAAATTGTGCGCATTACTGTAAATTCTTATACTTTTTAATTAAGTTTGATAAAGTTAGTAAGATAATATTAAAATTCTTAAAATGATGCAAATTAACATTCTGTACATTCTGTCGTGCAGTGCATCAAGATAAAAACTATGCCTCTCGAGGTGTACAGATTTCAGGATGCATATACGGCCCAGATAACGGTTAAGGTTAGCGGCATAGAGGCCGGCATATCTCAGTAACAATCGCATACATCGAACGGTAAGTGTCAGAGCGTAATATCGAAGCAGAACTGTCTGGTCACCTTAACGAGGGATCGTGTTGCCACGCCGCGGAGCTACCGATGTTGACTCAGGCTCGCGGCTTGCATCACCGGCGAAAGTAACCTATTCATAAATCTCTAGCTAATCATTACCAATTCATAAGTCGCCTCCTAGCAGGCCTAATGAATCAAGCTGTATTCTCAGGTGTAGCGCGTGAAGCGAGTGGCGGCCGCTTTCAGCGTACGTCAATTACCTTATTGATACCACCGAAATGATCTGACCTTTCTGGCAGGTTGTTTTTCATTCCATCTCGTATTAGGAGAGTTTACTGTGAGATTTCTCGAGCAGGTGATTGAAAAACTGTTATTGGCAGAGCGTTAGCGAATCCGACGACACGAGGGACTAGAACATTTTAATTTATGTATTTATATCTGCACGATATCTTAAAATCGAATAGACTTTATATTTGTTATGAACCTAAATTTCTATAAAAGGAACATCGAGTTCGATTATGGCGTTAATCCCTCAATGGTATTTGGCCAAGCATAATTGAAGCCTATCATCCGGTATGCTGGTACAGTTTCTATTTTATCTGCCTTACGGTTGCAAAATTGTACTGTCTGTATCTTTGATTGAGTGTCTGTCTACAGGCTATCTCAAAAACTAAATGAGCATGGAAAGAGTTAAAATCTTATAAGCAAGTTCAGCTAATCATGTTACGTGACACGTAGTGGTGTACTCCTACTATATTTACAGGTACGTCATATTCTGAGAAACCGAAGGCGTTAACTCTATATAAGAGGTTTTATTATAAATAAACTTTAGGTTCTTTGAATAGCTTAAAATTCAAGTATTGGCTGCTAAGTAAAAGCTTATTTTGTGTATGTAGCAATAAAGTTTACAAGACTTTTAGTACAGCTTACGCTCTCGAAGTTAATCGCATGTGTTGACATATTAGCCATTTGTATATTATCAAAACACAGCCCACTGACCTTCATGAAATATCTTTATTAGTTTGTTGGGCAAAAAGTGGTGAAGATTGATTTGCCTCACCTTTTAAGCACTAAGGAAAGGGCTTTCAATTGTCGCAAACTATTTACGAAAATTGATGAAATACCGTAAATATCTCTTTAATAGTCTTTCCCGATATTGGAAGCTGATGCTTGAAATATTAAAATCCGATTTCTCTTCTAAAACATAAGTCTTTAAGTTATTATAAAAATTGAACTGATTGTAATAAATCATTGAGTTAACAAACCATTGTAATTTATTATGAAGACATTTGCACAACGTTAATTGAGGAGATCATTTATTTACATAGAAATTCTTAGAGAGTACCGATACATCAACTAGAGTTTTTTTAAATTTTTAAAATTACATAATAGAAATATAACAAATTTTAATCATTATTGTGCACAAGTTTGCAATCAATTATAACATTACAGATGTAACAAACGATAATCATTTGTTTGATCTATAATTACATTATAATAAATACTAGAAAATTATAAATTACACAGATAACAATACGAAAATTACAGGAGACAAGAAATACCCAGATCGGGACTAAGCCATAAGCGGTTCAGCTGTAAAGCGGTCGCCGCGCGGCAGGCGAGCTTGCGTGACGAACTATGATACTCTTGGAATGCATACAAAGGTAGCCGTAGTACAGACTCATACATTTAATTAATTGATTGCAACATTCTCTCTTTGATATTTACACGTATACAAATATAATTAGAATGTGAAAAATTAAATTAGACATAATTTTTGTTATCTCGTATCTGCCGTGCTCTATATTGATCATTTAGTTTAATTTTAAAAAAGGTGTGTGTTTCGAAAGAATTCCCAGTGAAAAACTACATTTATTTACGGAAATTACTTATGCTAATTAAATCATGTAGTCCACCACAGCACATACTAACTATATGTACTTGTAGAGACGAAGTCTCACACACATTACCACATTTTATTATTATTATTATTATTTATTATTTATTTATTAACGGCAATATACCATTTTACATATAAGGATATTAAGATAACAATATATATTATAGAAAAAATACAAAAGTATAAATAAGGAACAATACAATAACATGTTGCAAGCACGCCAACCAACATGTGTAGCTATAAGCCAAATCAATAAGCAAACTTAGTACTGAAACAGTGGTTCAATAAATAGTGTTAACACTAGGAAAATCATTTATATAACAATAACAGTATTAACAATAATAGCAAACATAACCGTAACAATGAAACAACGCTAACGTACATTAACATAAAGCAACCAGTAAACTCGTGGTAATAAATAACATTAATAGACTATATAAGGTAATCGAATCTAATAATAATAACAAAATATAGAAGATAAGGTATACAACACTATAAACAATAATATAATATAACGACTTAGAAAGTAAATTGATTAGACTCAGATGGAAGCGAGAGGGCTTGCCTCCTGAAAGTCTGGTGGGTCATTCCAAAGAACTCCAGTTGAGATCCATTTCTGAAGCGCATAAGACGAGGGACTGTGCTGTGGTAGGCATACACAGTGTGATAGTGATGTCTGCTAAAAGCCTGTGTCAGGCGAGTTTTCTGTGGAATATGGATGTCGATCAGCTGATGGAGCTCGGGGCTGTTAAGTAAGCCTTCATTCGTGTGTGTCCGTTCATTCTGATAGGTAGTCAACGTACTGTTAAAGAACTTCTTTGCAGCCTCGTGAGATTAGCGTCCATCCCTTGTTTGTCAAGAAAGAAGAGAGAAGGCCTGCCGGCGAACCTGGTGTGAAGTCCATCGAAGAACAGGTCACACCCAGACGCAACCTGATTTCCCAGGCGAATAAACCTTGCGAAACACAACAACATTTTTTATAGCATCAATTTTCTCACTTCTTGGTGTTTCTGTTGAGGTTTTCAAACATGCTGCAATTGTAACCTCATTGTGTACAAAAACATGAGTTGTACGGTGTTGATCCCCCAAACTAAAATCCGAGATGCCCCGCTGTGCTTTAAAGTACCCCCGAATATTGTCAAATGTATCTAAAGTGCTACCATGGTGCTTACAAAAGAATACAGTGCTGCTAACCTTACCTTATTTAGAACCTGGAGGCTTTATAACAAAAACAATAACGTGTGATATTTTCTGCCTATTTAATTTTGGTGTTGAATAATGTTAATGCATATACAAGTACATATGTTAATGCTAATTATGTTAATGCATTTTGTTGTTATATGCATCCATAGAAGGTGTGTGCCATTTAAAGTGACACTAAGTATTTGTCCTTGAAAAGTCATAATTCGTGCCTAACCAGAACGCTGTACTACTTAATTTTCGATAAACCACTACTGACACACAACCAACATAATATAAAGCTGCAGGGAATTAAAAATAACGAACCACACCAATTGTAAATATACGAGTTGGAATAGCTTACGACAAACCTAGTTTCAAATTTATCCCAAGTACATTTTGTCTCTGAAGGGACCATTAGTTTGTAAGTGATTGGTCAATAGTCCTTATACACCGTCGATATTGTCCTCCGCAACAACAGTGAGCCCCGTTACACAACCGGTCCAGGCTTGTCCGCTGAGTGAAGGACTGATTGGTTGATATATTGACGGCTTGACTGATTGGTGGACTCGATACAACAATATGACACCTATGACGTCACATTGCTGTGACCCACATCTGACCCAACAATACTCTACATGCTGTCTGTCCGTGATAAACATATCCCTTTGACATGTCACGGCAGTGGTACTCAATCGCCTATCAGACCGTGTCGCAAATATCATTGTACTGTGTTGACGTTTGCTCCAGGCATAGAATATACGATTATCCTTTCACATCTCCACCTATTGACAAATACGTCGACAAATGACGGGTTATTTTATTACCAACCATGTGCGAGACTGTCCTCATAAAATGATTCCATTCGTTTTACGTCTTAAATACTTTATAACACGTTAAACAAGAGCCACACTCTACTCTTGCGTCTAAATTCTTTAATTATAAAGACTGATAATTACTTTTAATAGCTTAGGTACAAATAAACTTTCTTTATGACCTGTCATAAAATTATTATTATATAAGTTAATAAATTATGAATCATAAATGTGTATTCTATACATTTTATATTAAATAATTTTTTTATTACAATATTCTATCGTAAAAATGTATACTAACTTTCTATAATTCTGATAACGTTGCAAATATTAAAAGCCGAAGGAAGACATGTTATGTTAAAAAAGACTTGGTGAAGTGTCACTTACATGTTTATCTCCCAAACACCTTAACAATCCTCAAGCATAATTATAGCAAACTTTCATAATCATTGCGAAATTGTGACACTAATCACTGATGTTCTAACTAATTAAAATGAAATTATTAAGCAACACTTTCGCTTTTCCCATGACTGTCAATTATCCATCACCCCCCTTTACTATATAATATACAAGAAGCATTATTAATAAAGGCAAAATCAATTTTGTTTCTTAAAAGTAAATAGCACACAATTATAACGCCAAAACTAACTCAATGTAAGCAGAGAACAATTATTCCATCACACGCATCATTGCCTGTGTCCTATTCTGCTCTGAAACTTTTTAATAAATTGTATCCAAACCTTAACAGTTATACTACTGAATAACCTGAAATACTTACTGTTCAGTTCAGATGACAAGCAATGCACAGTAATCCCAATTTTTATTTAATTTTATGTAATTCTCTGTTATGTATTATGCAAAAAATTATGTTTTAATTGCAAACTTAATTGCTAAGTAGTACGCAACTAACAAATGTTCAGGTATTAATGCTGTACTTTTAATTAAAGGTGGTCGTTTAATATTATTAGAGATTTAAAAATTTAAAACTTATGTGAAACTGGAAATTTTACAAATAAATTAATACAATACTTACGATACTATATCGCACACATCTTGTATCCTTAGATCGGTTTAACATAAATCAGTAAATTAAGTTTGTGATAAATTAACCTCCCAGTACATGTTATGTTAAAGCATTGGACAATAATTTTAAATAGAATTACATTTTACAAGTGCACAGTTGCAATATAGATTGATTTTTAATGTTAAAAAATATTGCACTACTTATAAAATTAAAAGTAACCTCCACATATTAAAAAGTTCAGTTTTCTAACAAAATAAACGTAGCAAAGGAAGAAACACCTGATAACATAAATTCCAGAGGGTTAATACAAATGTTTACAAGTTAACAAATTTTGATAATTTGTATTTTAAAATAAAAATAATATAATAACATTTTACATTTTGGTAAATTTTCTAGATACGAATCTAAAAAATCTAGTAGACTACATTAATTCTGCAAATATTAAGTCCATATGGTAGCTTAGATTTTGATATGAGTCGATGTACCAATTCATAATTTCTTCGATAAAAATCGTTTCTTGAGCTATTACCACATGGTTTAATGTTGGTTATAGCTTTGAGATCATAGGAATCCTAAAAGCTATAGCTATGGTGAATAGCTATTAAGGCTATTGGATTTTGTATTCTTTATGATTTATTAAAAAACTGTGGCATCATTCGAGAGGTTTGCAAAGTTTCATTTCTATCTGTCTAATTGACCGCACGATAGCTCGAGAACTAAATCACCTATAAACTAAAAATTTAGCATGAAACATCACTTCTATATAATAACGTCGGTAATAGTATACGACATTATTCTATCGGATTTGTAAATGTCTTATAATTTGTAAATAAACTGAGTGCGGTAATACGACATTTTAACGTGTTATATAGTTATACATACAACCTAGCTAGAGAAACGAGCATTACATTTAAAACTTAGCACGCAACCCCGTCGAAGCCTGTTACGCAACTCGTAGTGTAGCCTACCCTTACGTTATTTTAACACGTATTTTTAAATATTTTTTAAATTCATTAATAAGATTGGGTTTATCAATATGTGTGCTGACCAATGTGCCCCTTTTTATTAAGAAATATTTTGAGTTGTAATATTACGATTAAGGCTTTAAAATGTTTTTAAATGAAACGAAATATTTAAATATAACATATTTGTAGATAAATAATCCAGAACACACCTCAGATAAATGTAGAGGTAAGAAATGTAAATAGAGGCGGCAGGAAGTAAACGTAGCCACGTGTCTCGTACACAGCGCCGCGTGCAGCAAGCCACACTCCCACTGATTGACTCGTTCCCACAATGCGAGGTGTGACTGAGCTCACACATTTGCATAATTGACGACAAATTGCACGGCAATTGTTTTAAACGGTCTATCCAAAACAGAGGAATGATTTATCGCATTATTCACTTCCTGTCTGTGTCGGTAGAGAAGCGCTTGTTTGAAGGTGTAAAGTCATTACAATACATTCAGTATGAATCAAATAAATATTTTGTATCGTTTTATCTTGTTATTTAATCTATTTATATTTATTTGTGAAACTCCATATGTGACCTCTTTAGCATTTGAAATCTTTCTTAATTTTTACGTTACTAATGCAAAATTTATCAATAAAAGTAATTTTTTATTTCCGGTACATTAGGGTCGGTGTAAGTTGTAAATGTATTGTATGATTACAAAATGTATTAAATGTATAGTTCATTAATAATTTATAAAAAAATGTGTCACACTGAAAGTGTTGGTCATTTAGGTCACATTCAAGTAGAAAAATATACATTTGGCTTGGACCCTAACTTTATTATTTAAAAACAACTATCTATTTTAATTTCAACTATGTATACATATAAATTATTATATAATTAGCTTACCGTTTTAATGTTTAAGGGAAGTGATGACTAAAAATTATTTGAAATAATTTACAATAAAATATTTAAAAAATAAGGCAAATCCAGATTTAGAGAAATAAATTTCAACAATTAAAGTGCTTATTAACATTTTTAGAGAGAGTTTACACTTTTTGGACCAAAATGACACCTGGTTTCAATTTTATTATAAAAATAAATTAACGATCAAACTCTCTCAGATTTTAAAAATAATAATTTTATACAAAATATTATATTTACTGATTAATAATTAGTTATTTATACTTTAAGAATAGGCGTAGAAATTTATTAAAGATAAATGAATTTTGAAAGTTAAATAAATCACTTTCAACAAACAGTACAGATTTACAGGCTGCGAAATGTTCAGCACATTTAATCGTCGATGAAATTAAATTACTCTTTTAGAAAACGAGTGAATCTTACTTCGAGATATAGAAATAATTAGTTCCTAGGTCTGTTCGGCAGATTATTTCATTAATAAAAGCCGACGAACGGTATGAACCACGATAAAGTAACGGTGCACTCTTTATATCATTAGCGGGTTCCATTTACAGCCGCACGATTCTCATTTGGTTCTGTTATTGTGATCGTATAAATAATTTCTTCCAATAGCCACAACATATCTACATTTCACTGACCCCTATATTCATACTAACCACACACGTTCTCTTTGTTTAAATTGTCGTCTTTGTTTGTGTCAAATTAATGTGTTGTTATGATATTTACATTTTATGATGGTATTACCTTGAAAAAGTATAACCTTACACTTAAAGTACTCTAAACTTACATAATTACAATGATATTGAGTTTTGCTTTAGTTCACTTTCCTATTAGTGTAGCCTCTGGAATCTGACCCCGTCACAGACTTGACTGAGTGGTAACATGTCTCTGATGTGGAAACGATGTAAAGAGTTAATTTTGAGCCTTATTTCCGCCGACTTATTTTGGTTCTCTTCAGACGAACTTGAATCCAGATTCCAGGATCCAAGTCCGTGACTGGTTGCTCTACCGTGCTTAGAAATCGTATCTTAAACATCGTAGTGTACTCAAGTGCGCACCCGATGAGGCAATGGGAATACCTCTTCCTATAAATTACACTATATTTTGTAGTCTAGATGTCTTTAATGTCAAAACTATGTAAAGAGTTTATTTTGAGCTTCTTCGTCGCCAACTTTTTTGGATCTCTTCAGATAAACATGACTCATGCACATTTCCAAGACCAAATTTGTGACAGGCTCGGATTCCATACGTTACACTATGACGAAGGTAAAGTGGGGCTAACTCAATATTAAAAAAGAATGAGCCCTTCCCATCACAGCTAAGTTAAGTGTAGATAAGACACTGCTCAAGCTGATCATTGAAATTAAACCACCTAATATATTCTTTGACACTAATTAATATACTTGACGTTTACGTACCCAAAAAATCAATAAACTATAAAGGTGTTTGTTTTTCCTCTTATTTGAAATTATACCAGGTTTTCTTTATTTTAGACATAAGACATTGCACGGGTACGATTTGTAGAAACCATTAAAGTTTGATCAAATACATATGTAAGTGCCACATTACCGTGTTCAATAGAAATTAATTGAGAATTGCATAGTTTATGACGGTGTAACTCGTAAAACCGATATATTATTTTATGCTTCTGAAAATCTGTATACGGCCATGGTGAATTCTTACAGAATATCTAAAACTTATTATGAATTACTTTGATTACTACCAAAAATAATTAAGGAATTTTATTAAAAGTACAAATTTACTTAGCGTTTTTTTTTTTTTTTTTTTTTTTTTTTTTTTTTTTTTTTTTTTTTTTTTTTTTATGGAGATCTGAAATGTGCCAAAGCAACAATTATTTCTAATTACCTAATGTTTATATTGTTATTATGTCCATATATAAAACACAGATATGAGTCTTGAAATGTTTGTAACAAACGCTACTTTGACGAGTATCTACGGTTTACAAACCTATCTAATTATGAATTAATACTTGTACATAAGCAACAAATTGTAAAACAGTTCATATTTTTGTATTTGCAATAGAAGTCCTAGTATTAGTGAGTGTGAATATTTAAAACAATGATATATAATGTTTATATAACGGTACAGTATAAAACTTTACGTGATATAAGGACCCTGAAATATTTATACTTAAAAATTAATAGAAATACTATATAAATGTTATTTATTGGAAGGATAATATGTGGTGAGTTTAAACTTTGATGCTAAACTTAATATAAGACCGTGCTTGCAGCTATCTTGATTTTAGGCCCTTGAGAATAATGTTGAACCTCAAACGCAATCACTCTTTAACTTTTTATTGTAGATTTTTGAGTATCTTATATTAAAATTGAATGTCTTTGATACTTTATTGTTTATATAACTCAAACGAATAAAATGTAAGGAAAAAATAAAAAGTATTTGGATTTGTATTGTTTGTATATTTAAAATGAGAAACCTCTTATAAGTTTCTTTTTGATAATGGGAAAATTGTACAGGAAACAAGATGTTCCAGACGTTAATTATCGTTCAGTTCTTTATGGTTAGTTGGTGAGTGCAGACATATGTGGACCTGTATTCAGCAATAATAATTAGTGTGTTTTTTATTAAGTGCGTGTTTTAGAGTATCGAATCGTTCCCTAACCAAAACTACCTCATCACCGACGCTCTTGATTGGCCTCCGACCATCCAATCACAAGGCTAGAGAAATGAATTACCAACTGTTCAAACCCTATATAAGCAGTTATTATAGTCGAATTCCAGACAATCAGCTGTCTTTCTATACCAATACTCTCTTCGCGGACCCTTTCTTGAGAAAGTACATTTCTTAACCTTACCTATGTTTTGACAAATTTACTTACTTACATTCTAAAATATTTGTGTATATATTTTCTCCCATGATCACTTTTAAATTTTCTCTATAGGAAATGCTTCACTTACCATAGATAATTATTTCTACTATATTGTAAAAATGTAAGCTACCACTATTAACTATACATTTTACTATGCCTTCAAGTATATGTAAATGACAAAATACCTACTGCGTTTAACCTTACGTGTGAATTATGCGTAGCATTTTAGTCCCAGTCATACCATGAATACAGAGATCGCGTGCGGAAGGTGTTTACCTCGGGGCAGATTGCTTCTTAGCATAACAGAGGGTTGGCGACACGACAACCATAAACACCTGACCATAAACCAGCGTAAATAAACAGCTGGTAATAAACAGGTGAGCCAACGCGACAACAATATGCCCCCTCTTCATTACTGCTAACGTATTGGTACTGTGCCCTCCAAATTGCTTCCTTCTAGTATTTTATTTATTGCAAAATATTTCTCCCCTGACAACACATTCACTGCGTAAATGTATTCTTATCACAATAAAACTGTTATTAGTTTATAGTTGATAACTCAAAACGTTATATTTTTCATTCGTAACACCATGGCAATTTGATGGAATTTCTCTGTTTAAAATTATTACATAAGTATTTCAATTTGAATTATTTCACAAATTGACACAATTTCACAATTTGAGAAGGTACCACCCACTATATGAACAAACCCCAAGTAAAGATGTTAGCAAACGAATTCTTAATGAAAAAAATAAAATACAATTTTGAAACTAATCGAAGTTTTTTAATTTTTTTAAATTCATACGAATCTAATTTTTAAGTGAGACACATACATTCCTAAAAGATGTAAACTTATAATAGGTATTGTGGAGTATTTTAGATTATTATTATCAGATATTAATCAGTTTCAATTGAAAACTGAAAATATATCAAAATCTTTTACTAATAATTTTAACCACCATTAAAAACATCTATGTCATCTTTTTTTAATGTTAAGAATTCTTTTATTTTAACTTAAAGGTGTTATTTTCTCGATATAAGTTCCCCAAATTTTTCCCCAAATAGCAACAATTATTTTGAAATATTCCATCCGGCTCATTCAGAAGAAGTAGGTAGATTTGTGACAAATTTATTTTTATAGGACTAGCATGTACGCAATTTTATTTTTTCTCTAGAATCTTAATAACAGAGGTTTTTTTAAAGTTTTAACAGCTGGCACATTGGAAAGAAATGTCATACCAAGCTGGCCAATGAACTGAGATATTTACAATATAATTTTTGTATGAAGTATCAACTTTTTTGGGCCTTTTTGGGGCAATTATTATTTCCACGACATGCGATTTATATATATTTTGAACGGGGTTTATTTTGGGCTTTGGGGACCATTTTCGGTGAGATTATGCAGAGATTTTTGGTAAGTGCTACCACAAGAACAGTTTCAAAAGACTGATATTTTATAAGAAATCTTCCTGAAAGCTCATTTTTGTGCTTCAATTCAAACTGATTTGTTTATTTTTACGGCTTCATGATTTATGTCTTCCTGTATGCCTAGTAATAAACATACTACTGCAATACAATCTACAGTTAAAAGCGGACCTCTTAATACAAAGTTATGTATTTTGGTATGTAAATTATAAAATAGCAAAACCTGTTAACATATTGCAAAAATTGTACAAGTTTTGTTATTGTAAATCAATATTTTTACTGAGAAATATCGTGCAATATTTATGGCTAGAAAGAAAATATTTCTACATAAATGACATAATGTTTCTGTACAGTAAAAGTTGATTATAAATACGAGTATCAACTATTCTTTCGTCATCTATAAATTTAAATTTGAAATAGAGTTACCAACTTCTTATAGATTTCTGGATATATTTTCTTAAACATGTTCAGAGGACATTATCAGTCTTCTGTAATGGGATAAGATTCACGGTAGCAGACAGTCGCGCCATCCGGCATAGACACGCCCTAACAGGTCCACAACAGGCAAATGGCATGTATATGTCGCACCGCTCCGCAAAACTGGTGCCTGCTTATTCAAATTTTAATTTTATGTCAGTGAACTTGAATTAAATTTTAACACTCTTTATGCTTCATATATACACATTCTCATCAGCTGTCACCAAAAGTACTGGAGAAACATCAATTGGTTCTATTATAGAGAGACTTCAGAATACAAGAGGAATTCAACATTTCTTAACGTTAAATCCACGTTATATGTTAAGGTGGTACTAAACTTAAAACAATGATGCACTAAGGGATCAACAGATATTCCAATTCATCTAAAATACTTACGTTACCGATAAGTAAAAGAAATATGCTGTTATTGGTGTACACAAATAGAGCCTTGACAGAGCAGGAAAATTACTCTCCAACCTTATGTGAAACATTATTTAGTTTCAGATTTTAGTTTTTACCTATAATCAAAAAGTGTATATCAAAGCTTAATTTCAAGGTAACACGCTTTAAACAGTGATCCCACTTAATTAAGGGCATACTCCTTGCCGTGTTTTTTTTAAGTTAGCAATAACTGTGCAAAGTAATCCTCTTGTATCATAAAAATCCTGCCGGTTGGTCGATATTTTATGAAACCAGATGCTCGGTAAAACTAAAGAATCCTCAGGTCACTCTAACTTTACGTAACGATATTGGAGGTTAAATGTGAACTATGAAATACTTTCTTTCACTTAACTTAAAAAGAAATAAACTACTGTCGTAAAACAACCCAACCTCACAGGCTCTCTTAAGCTGGGTGTCCCACATGGGTTTGCCATGTGTTGAAAAAGATTTGAAATTGTTGAAACTTACAAATGAATAATAATGCAAGAATTGATAAACCTTGAACATACTTTATAATTGGGTTCCGCTCGAGTTCACCTTCCTCTTAGCGCAGCGACTAGAATACAACCCTGTCCCACACTTGACTTCTGGATTCATGTTCGTTTGAAGCGATCTTAACAACAGTCAGTGACGAAGAAGTTCAAAATGAACTCTTTACATCGTTTGTACATCAGAGATACATAGACTAAAACATATGATAACATTGTGTAATCTAGATGAAGAGGTAACGCCTTAGAACCGTTCCTCTAAAAGTTCGACAACGACAAGACTAGGATCTTCGAGCATGCTATGCCTGAAATCCCGCAATGGGTCTGGTAAGTAATCCACGTCACAGTCAGACTAGATGTGTGCCACATAACCAGTTTAATAATAAAACATAACCACAAGTCCAGTTTAGCAATAACATAAAAAGTTGATTTATTTCCTTGCAGAATGACACCAACAAGGATGTGTAAGTCATATTATTAAATTTATGTGAAATTTCAAAGTTGTAAAGCCGTTTATGAACGTGTAATCGATGCGGCAAAGAAATATCAGGTTTTTTAATGCAAATATCTAGTTATGGATCAACTAACAGTTTGTATTTAACAGTTAAGAAACAGGTCTGGACACGTGACTACATTTACTTGCTTTTGTTTTGTATTTCATTTGTATAACTGTATTCAAAAAACTTTTTGCATTTAAAAATATTTAAGTTTTATTAAAAGTATTTTCGCTCATGACTTTGAAGGTTTGTGGTGCTATCCGCTTTAAAATAGAAGCAATATTGTTGTTGTTCAAATAGTACATATGTTTCTTAAAATAACTTTTCCACCTTGGAGTGAAAATATTATTAAAATAATAATGGTAAGTTTTAAAATTCGGACCATATGATTATGAGAAGTGTTAACATTTCTACTGAGATACTACCATGAAGGTGCCATCTTTAGGTTATATTAAATAAACATGATAACTTCAAAATCTGCTAGGAATTCAGACAGTGATACTAGAATATAAATTTATAAAGCCCGAATAAATAGAGATTTTCATTGAATTCTGTTTTAAAATCTTCCCTGTTATTAAAATCTTCTAAATCTGTTAAATGATGCAAAAAGTTTGAAATGTAAAATATTGGTACGTATATAAATAGTTAATAAATCGTTACAAATTTCGCCACCGCAGACTGAACTCCAGAGAACGCCGCTGGCTGCGCTGATAACAATGTATATGAGGAATGTGCAGAATCATACAGATTGTTGATAAGGTAAATTATTAATACCTGCAGGTCATTATTCTATGAAGTCGATTAATGATATATGAACATAATAATAAACTATTGAAAAAGATACAATCTAGTGCATATTAATTACACTGATAAAGCAGAAATAATTATCACAAACATACGGTCGCGAATTTAAACTGCTTAGATACATTAAATTCATTAAACTTAAGTCTGCAAAACGTCTGATTACTGATCGATTTAAAATTATAAAATTTCTCCAAAGATTGTGACCTTGTAATAAAAGTTAAGAAATCGTAGATAAATCTACTGTTTGATGTGGATAAAAGGTCACGATAATCTCCTTATCTTTTAAATAGCAGGATTTTTATAACACTATAGTCACCAGATTTGCTATGTTTTAAGTGTCTTTAAAAGTGCAGATTTCCCAAAATTCTTAAATTTCGATTCACATTCACATTTTATGGAATATGCAACTGTTGTTTAAGATTACTTCTTTGAAATAGAATAAGATCTAACGTAAATATATCACTGAGTTAAAAGTCAAAATTAAACCAAATTCATCGTGACATTATACCACAAAGGAAAGAAACAATTATTTCAACAAATTTCCCAGCAATATTTTTGTCATTAATATAATTTGATATAGAAATTATTTAACAGTAATGAATTATAGTAACAATTTATTGAAATTACATATTGATATACCAGTGAGGTACAATGAGGTATTGTTTTACCATTTAAATTTACAAATATAACCCTATTTCGAAATAAAATAGTAAATAGTATCCTAAATCCGAGGCATGTACAAAATGAATAAAACAGAAATGTATGTATTTTCAAATTGTTATCATGCACATTTCACCGACGGAGAGCTCAGCCCCTTGCATCATGAGTCTGACAGTCTTGATAAGCCTGAATTAAGTATTGAATATTTTAAACACAACCAGATTTTAATGGAATCCCAGTTATGGATAAGGTGTAGGAGTGAAAGCATTAATACTCATAACCTTAACTCAATACAGGAATGCTTGTATTTGCATACAGAGCCAATTTGCATTGTATTTGCACACAGCGTGGTTTTTCTTGAAATCGATAGAGAAATTTATTAAGATGAGTAAAAACCTGTTAATAAAAATCAATTTAACTGTAGTGTTAATATATATCTAACAGGTAATATTAATTACTTGTATTTATTATTATTAGGAATTTGCATGATTCGAATATGTTTTGTGTTTTATCCACATAGTAAGTTCACTAACCCGTATTATGAGTTAAATCAAGATTAATATTTAAAGTACAAGTAAATCTGCAGTCTATGTTAGTAGGAGTAATTTACAACATCAAGTACTGGAGTATTTCCTTCCTCCTCTATCTCGTACAACATAGACTTTTCTTAGCTGTTGATTAAGCCAGACCAAGGGAAAACGTAACTTCACTTTCTTCTGAGAAATAAATCAAACGTCTGCCGCACTAGTTTTGGGGAGTTAGAAATGGAAGATTATCAAAGGGTTAAAAGTATGAAAATAAAATCATTCTCAGTATATTTCTTAGATTGAAATACTTAAAAGAATCGTTAAATATGTAAATTAATGTTAAATCAGCAGCAGTTAACCAAATACAAACCATTTAATTAGCGAGTTACAGCCTCTTTACCTGGTATTCTGACGGTGATACAAATGTTATTTTTATATCCGATTGTACATTTTAAGTATATTAAACTAAAAAAAAATACCATCATAAAATGTTTTGTTCATGTTTAAAAAACCTTTTGATGCCGCCCATTTCAACCTCAATCAAAATTTGCATGGCTGACAATCGATCTTTCTTAGAAAAAAATACTCTATCGAAGAAAAACCAAGTTGTGTGCTTCACGTGAAAATTGGCTCCTTAGCTATTACAGAACCACTTCTGAAATAATCAGCTCTCATGGGCTTGGTGGAATAGGACAATATTGGACGTGGAGGCGAAGATTTCTCTAAGTGTACATTACAGATTACAGGTATGTATTTGATATTCCATCATCTAGCTAAGGGTGCACGATTATCCTTCTACTTAAGGAATACGAGCTTACGGGTTTGTTAAAATGGAGCAGGATAAGAGAAATTGGAGCAATGGATCTGGTATTATTTTTCTAGATTACAGTCGCTCTTTAACCAGCGTGATACATTCCATTAGCATTGCGTAAACAATTATTAAATAAATGTATTCCAAAAATAATCTATTTAAATCGTCAAGGGTTTAATAAGTTTGCATGGCTCGAGATATTCAGTATGGATTTTTTTGTTTCTGATAACCATCGTGCGATATTAATTTATTACCCAGTATGACACAATCTCATTTTTTTAGATTCAACAATATTGTGTATTTTTTTAATTTCTGATTGATAATACTATACCAATTGTTTCGTAAGTCTTAGGTAGTCGACAGGACTCAAGGATACATCAGTAAATTATTACAGCATCTGCAGGGTACAGCTCTCCAACGGAGTGGCCGCTAGAGTCCAGTTATCAAAGAGCTCATTATTCCAAAGTCTGCATACAGACCTCCATTCAAAGCACGTGTTGCTAGTTCCAACTGGTATGTAGCTCTGTGGGCTCCTGGTACTTAATAGCATCCTCAAACGAGCAATGGTTATTTCCAAGTAAAACTGTATGTTAGCTCTGAGCTCCTGGTTTTGGCCCGATTAATGGTTACTGTCAAGAAATACTGATAAAAATATGTTTTATTCTTCTGATAATTAATATACATAATATACTGAACAAACAATGTTTACTGACAGGTAAACTGGTATTTGGAATGGTAAGCATGGACATTTTATTGTTCAGGCAAATTCGGTGGAAGGAAAACAGAATTATAAGTATCAACAAGTTGTTGAATTTCTATTATTTTATAAATATATGTCGGAGTCCAGTAAAGTCAATATTTACATACTTACTTGTTAATATAACTCAGTTTCGTATATGTTTCTCATTCCATTACTCTTATTTAAATTTCATCTCATGTACGGAAATAGATATTTCGAAGATTATTACCTAAATGTTCTAGATCGCATCTGTATTGCAAAGTTGATAATTCTCGCTTACTTCTAGACGTATCCTCGATGTAATGGCGTCGAGTGATTGCATAAATTCTTCCAGATATGGAGCTCCCCGTGATAGAATAAAATAATTACATTTAGGCACTGTAATACTTTGTAGATAGATACTCTATAGAATTTCTGTATTAAAGTCTGGCCAACATAAAACTACTCTACATCTTTTAATTCTATGGTACACCAAAACTGGGCAAGTTAAGCATAGTGAGTAGAACGAATTGATTTTTGCGGGATAGGCACACGGTGGTATAGAATTAAATGTATCAAAAAATTAAAATTTTATTTATAAACAACACAATACGGATTTCGGTAGAATGGCAATCCTGAGATCAGAAATTAAGTCCCTATTGTCCAAGAGGCCACGCGTGATCAGGGTTTTCTCTTCAAGGCTCTTCAGACTCTCAACCGAAAGGTGTGTGAGTCTACCTTAACTTTGGCAATGGCAAGGGTGAAGTCCTAAAGTTGGAAAACACTGCCTCATCTTTGTGAAAACCTGTGAAGTAACACAGTTCCACTGGGTGAGTGATTGATATTTGAAACTATAAAGGCCCGTAGTGCGGAGTCCTGAAGACGGAAAGTTGTTTCATAGTGGGAATCTTGTGTGATGACTTTGGTAAAAGTTTATGGTATTTGCTTCTAAAATTTCAGTATTTTCTATTGGTCCCCTATTTCGTATCTACGTAACGACCGTCATGCAATCGTTATACCAAATACTCTCTCTGTGAACATATGTAAATTAACAAGAATAGACATGTAAAATTCTAATACATATTATGGCAGAGATATTTACGAGTTTCCAGTAGCTAGATGTGAATGAAGTCGCTAAATCAGTATGTGGACTTAAGCACTCACTACATATATTTTAAAAACAACACTGTGAGATCATTTATATTTAAATCCTCACGATGTTTTTTTTTATTTATTATTAATACAGTAATTGATACAATATTTGGTAGGGATACAAGTAGTATTACTGATGTTAACTTACTGGTAAACCTCGGAATTTCCAGTATTTTTACTCAATTGTATTTTAATATTCCTTAAATGTTGAGCCTTGAATTCAGATTTAGGAAATGAATATGAACCGATTTAGTATTGAATACTTTATTATGGTATTAAATAGCCAATAATGTTTATATAGAACAATTTACGAGTTTTTAAAGCTAGATAAAGAATAACTTTCACCAGCCAGATGTGAAACAACCTCATAAACAAGAAATTACGAAAAATACACAGACTAATTTTACGATGGCAGAGGGTATTAAGCCCCAGGAAGGCCTATAATCCACATTACAATCAGCGGGCCGCCCCAAATTTGTCCCGTGACGAAAGTTTATTTGAACCACCCACAGACCGCAGCTCTTCTCATTCTTATAAAGCTCCTAATTTGGTTTTATGCTCTCCGAACTCTCACGTTCTAATTTACGATGTGACCACTGCTCTTCGTCAAATTATTTTATTATCCGTAAATTGCTCTTTTACGCCCGGTTTTATCTTTTAAATTAATGTTGAAATTAATAACCCAGTATATCTTCTTACCTTGAAAGTTGCGTTTGTTTAACTTAAGTTATTTATAGGATCCGTTCCATGTTGCTGGACACAATAGGGATAATGAGCGAGAGAGTGTTCCACCAGGCAGTATAAAGCAGCATGTGAGCCGTTACACGCTCCGTTAGGAGCTTTAACCGACTCTTCTATACATCGCATATATTATTCCGTAGTATTTTATATAGATGTTGTACTCTATAATATAAATTTGGCAAAGTTATATATGAGTCACAATGATAATGTAACGTTCACCAGGTGCAGTACAGTATCTATACGTATATGATTTGCGATACAAGGGGAGATTTAATCTGACAAATTATCTTGCACAATATTTTAGATCATCAGGATTCATCATAATCTGTACTATAGTATATTATACTTGTATATAACCACGAATGACTTGGAAATAAAAATATTTAGGGCTCTAAACAGTAAAAATAAGAGTGCATTTTTCAATATTTATTTATCAAAGCTTAATTTTACAAATTAAAAATGTAAAACGTTCACCGCAGCCTAGGGTAATCTGTCACGGGTATTATTCAGGAGGTTACGGGTCTTGAGATAGTCAGCGAAAAACAGAAATACAGCAGATAGACAATCAAGACCTTTAACGATAACAATACACAATAAACTGTACGATTAAACCTTTCTGAGTTTTACAAATTCGAGACATCACCTTGGACCTAATCTCAGGTACGGTTCTTGTTGATTTTAATACATATTTGGGTAAATGTTTAAACCATTCTCTCTTGGAACCTTTTTATACACTCAATCAAAATGCCATTGTCCATGAATGTGTCATTGACAAAGCCTTCATAAGTTCCAACTCCTGTTAAAAATATATGAAACAAAACATATTTAAGCCATAACCACTTTGTTCCGTAGGAGTGGGTCCAGTTTCCGGTTACTTGCGCAGCGTCTGCCCCTTGATTGTCGGGTAGCCTCGTGAGCTCGCTAATATAGGATATAATTCTGTGCTAATGCTTCGTATAATGCCCGGCATTATGCACGATCTGCTGGATTACAAGTCCGCCGCCGTTTGATCCTAATTATTGAAATCGTTCCGTCACCCCTGTCATCAGTTGTGCCATAATTTTATTGCCGGCCCTGAAGGAACAAAAATACGCTCGTAAATTTGAGTGGCTCGATTTAAATGGGGCCATTTAGAGCTGTTTACCGCGCCGTTTTCTCGTGTCTATCAGCAAAGCGCAGTTTATTGTTTACATTAAGATTCCTTTTTAATCCTTAAGTGTTCTTTTGCAGCGTTTTAGAAAAAAATGCTCCGTTATTTCATGAGTGAAAAATTACACTAATTATTATCTTGAGAGTCTTATCAGTTTCTTTATGTCTTTATATTCTCTCTGGTTGAACTACCGCTTGTTAATTATATTAAAATGTAAAAAGTTTCACATAAAAATAAGAAATGAAAACACACATATATACTTTCTAATTAATAAAGTCGAGTGAAACAAAAAAAAACCTTACTGTCCAAAATGGTTAAGAAGTATCATCTGGTGAATGAGACAAAATGTATTTTTTCGGAAGGAATTCAATATAATTTTTCCTATTAAGATTATTTAATTGCGGTAATTGCTAGATAAAATAGCCCAGACTGTATAGCCACGATCTGACATATCGGCTACGATATATTTCTTAATTCCTTATTATATGATTTTAATTCATTCATTCTCATTATGTATCTAATATTTTATTACTTATATTTATGTATTTTCCTTACTACTATACTACGTATTTGCTTTTTTTCATTGTTACACTTATATAGGCGCTTTAGTCTCTAAATAAGGTTTTACTACTGATTTGGTGTACGATGCAATAAGTTCCTTTAACAATAATTTCATTGACTTTTTATTACGTTTGAAATTACTTACACAAGAAGCTTCGTTTGTCAAAACGTGTAATTTTTTAAATTTAGTAGCCTGTAGTTCCTAAACGAGTGAATTGAACACAAACTTACCAATAATACAATGACTTTGAAAGTATATATTATTTATAAAATTGCAATAAAATACAGGTTATTCCATAAAATATTTTAAAGATGACCGCCATATTGAACAATGGTGGCAATATTTATTTTGAAACTATATTCATATAATATGTAATGGACACGGATTTTAACCTCCCTGTGAATTTAGACGCTTAAGAGATGCCAAAGGCGGATGGGAAAGATGTAAGTGCATTTGTACACTATCGTTATTTGTTGTAATTTTCCAAATATAGAAATATTAGCAGCATACATAAGACTAAAACCCAAAAATATATGTTTTCTTGTATTCAATTATTGCAGTTTAACCCTTGTTACGGTATAGGAAGACTTGCAAAGTTGTTGATTTTCTTCATATACTAGTATTATTATTTCATATAACAGTATTAAAAGAGTTTTCTGTGGAAACTATTGTACCTTTTTCGTATTACTCTACAATTAGCACTCTTGCAATTTAACTCAGTTGCTCCAGCGTTTCAATATTATCCGTAGGAGAATAATGAGAGTCAAAATTGAGCTATAGACTCTAATATGCAGTTAATCGGCTGGCTGAAAGGTCGCTATTATAAACAAGTCTACTACACGGAGACAAGGTGCACCGACACGAACACGACGTGGACAACACGGGCAGACCCGCCCTATGTTGTGGTCCAACATCTTAATCAGTGAAACTGGCACAAGTTATTAAACTATGCACCTTGCCAAACAGGATAAGGGAAGTAAATTTTCCACACTTTCTTGAATAGTAACAACTTATGAATATTCAGTGCTCTCAGATTAATAGCTCGCGATCTCAAATTTACAACAATGGTTTCAATCGTAACGCGTGTGAAATTACATTACGCTATTGACTTCATATAAAACACAACTGTAACTTCAGCTACTTCCAATAAGTTATATTTTAATGTATTTGTGTGATTGTTCATAATAACGTAAGCTTCGTATGTTATATTAATTTTATTATGCACATTACCTAACCTAAAAAATACAATTTTTATGTAGATAGACAGTGATTGAACACTAATTTTATTTAGAGTCAGTTCAAAATTATAGAAATATTTTATAAATCGACTTATTACAGTCCGCTCATGCTCTTATACTTCGTCATCCTGTACAGTGCCGCTTTAAGTGTGTTCCGTACAAAAGTTAAATTTATTAATTTCCTCAGCTGAGTACCACAGATATATTCCGCTTCGAGTTCTTTCATTTATGTCATAGTATTAAAGGTGCGACAAAGCCTTCTTATAATCCTTCTGTCTTTCTGCCTGTCTGTTCAATAATTCTTAATACCTTACGACTTAAAACTTGGTACATAAGTTTCTCCCTATTCAAGATAGAACACTATTGATTTTGGAGTAAAAGGTTCACAGGCTGTTCGTCTTTTTATCCACCCGTCTATGTAAGGACTCGTAATAGAAAGGTCTTACAACTTAAAACTTGGTACATAAGTTTCTTCTTGTCCGAGATAGATTACTATTGAGTTTTAAGTAAACAGGTCAGAGACAATTTTACATCCATCTGATTGCCCTTCTGTGCGCTAACTCTGTTGTTACATTACTTCTTTCATGCTCCGTTGTACTGGTTTATTTATTAGTGATGATTTATTTTCCTAAGACCTAGAAAGATACTCATAATGTATCATGAACTTTATTGAACTAAACTTCAGTGATTAAAACGTTATATATATTTTACAATAACTGTTAGGAGTTGAAGAAAATTCAACCATGAACCCAATGATTGCCATTTGCTGCTACAATCGGGCCATGTACAAATATTATTCGTGGCAGTCTGGCCTTAATAGAATGATAATTCTCACCAGCAAAGGCTATAAAGAAGCAAGGCTATCCAGCAATGACAAATGTGAGGAGATTTAATAAACAATCTGAGTAATTTTGTCGCAACTGAAAGCCTCCCACCCATAAAGAAAGAAGCGGCCCCGTTTGTATTTTGTCTTGTTTATAACGCTGCTTTGAATATTGTCGATTAAATTCGTATTGAATCTAATGAAATCAATTATAGGTTTTGATATTAAATTAACTACTAATTGATTCTTCTGATCAAAACAGGAATGTAAATTGGATTTTCAAATTTATATGTTTATTTCGCTTATTGCTAGGTTAAACTGCCAAAATATTAATGTTATTCTTTAAAATATTAATGTATTCGGTGTTCGTTGCATTTATGTTATTACTTAAAACAATAAATATATGTGTTTATAAAAGGTAAAAAGCCAGAATCTTTACTAATTCACAGTTTTTGTTAAAGTTATATTGTATACTTCAAAAATCTACCAGAAATAAAGAAAAAAAGTATACAAATTAAGATGTAATTACTAATAAAAACGCTACATTATCAGAAAAAATCCTCAAACACCGGCTATGTTAAGAAAGCTTTTAGTAAGAAAACCTAATGCACTAAAACTTGTACAATTACTTATTACTTTATTTTACTATGCGTAGCTACATTAAGATCCAGTTCTAAACGAATTCCAACGAACATGAGCATTGATGTTTAGATGTAACTTGAAGTTCAGCATTTTTCGAGGCTAATCGACCGAAGCGTGGGTGACGGAGTGCCTAAATCAATAATGTGTTTATATCTTTACTTTCCAAATTGGATTTTCTGACATCCAGATTTTCAGAATAGAATCTTTTTTTCATTTATAAAGATTAATATTATGAAGATGAATTTGAGAGTTAATGTATCTAATAATAAGGTGAAATTTGTTATTTTCATTATAATGTTGTTAGTATCATCTTTTGGGGAAAAGGAACTACTGAAACGCCAAAGAAAAAAACGTCTTCAGCTCAACTATCCTGTAAATATTAGATTCGTGGATTTTTACGGAAACAGACAAAAAGTTTTTATGGAATATGTGGGAAGTTAATTTACGCTTGGTAAGGGAATGGACCCTCCAAGCATATTTCATTTTTTTAACATGATTTTACATACATTTCTAACGCACATATGGGTTTAACAAGACTTGCAATGTCTAGTACATATAATGTCCCAGAATGTTTATTCAGTGCCAGAAGTACCTAGAAGGTGGCTCTGCATACTATGGACTCCAATAAGCCAAGTAGTTTAACAATTGAATTTTAGATTTGAAGGTTTGGAAGTTCTTATACTCGAATTGTAAGCTTTTAGAAGCTAAAATCTGATGCTGGCAGCTCTAAGGTTGTAATACCCATAAAACTGCAATCTTATAGAGATTGGGACCTCGAAGGAACCGAGTTTTCTTTAGACCAAAAGCTCTCGGTTACACAATGCTACCCACAGATAAAAATTTCCTGAAGGACTCCTAGAGATCTAATTCTGACAGACTCGAAGGTCCTTGAGACCGGGAACTCTCAAAGGACGGGTTGTATGTTTTTGTTAACAATCTTTCTCGAAAAGTATAAATTATATAAACACCAGAAAAATTCTTAATTTAAATTATTAAATCGCTATGATAATAAAGAAATGTAAACTTTTTTAATAATGTACCAACGCACTTTTTCCAAGTCCTATTGGTAGATTACCGTATTTTAAATAATCACAATTCTAAAACAGCTTTATAGTACACTAGCGGGCCCGGCGCGCTTTGCTGCGCATTTCAATAATTTTTTGCAAAAGTTGCCCGCGGCTTCGCACGCAATTTCCCGTTGAAAACAGTACACTATATTCACTTATTCTTTTTCTATCACATTCTAAACATTGCTGAGATAATTGATAGTCGTTCCATCGTGAGCCTCTTGGGCGTATTATGAAGGTATGTACCATATTCCTGCCTCTATCTAGCTGTTACCCACGGCTTCGCACGCAAATCTTAAGAACCGAAGTCCTTATATTACTTAGTAAATTTTTTTTTTTACTATAATAAATTTTAGATTAAATTAGTTATATCTCCGATGCCACGATTGAGCTTGCTTTGTTGTCTCGATCGAGAGAATATGTACACACGGAGTTTTGAGAACCATACTTCTGTCAAAAAAAACAACTAAGGTTGATTTTATAACATTCTTTATATTTGTAGCCAACGTAAGATAGTAATTATGATATCTGCATTACTCTTCTGATCAAGCATGAGCATGGTTTATATTAAATAAATATTGCAGTTAAAGGTGAATTTTTACGTCAAATTTGAATTGTATTATCTGGATAGTAAAGTCTATGTTTAACAGTGATTGCAAAAACAGTTTAAACAAAATTTGTCGTTTCTCTTAAGCTTACTCTATGCTTTAAAACTATAAGTGTAATATATGTTTACAAAGAACAGCTGATTAAAAATTTGAAAAGACGTTAATATATGTTTGCTGCAATGCATTTCTTATGGGTATTTCTGTAACCAGTGGGGCGGAATCCTGAATCGGGAAAGGGATGGGCATAGCTTATAAACCTTCTCCGTGGAAAAATACATATACGTACAAATTTTCATCATGATCGGTCCAATAGTTCACGATTCCATAAAGGACAAACATACAAACATTCATTTTTATATATATAGATAGATTATGTATCACAATTGAATTCCCAGTGTTTACCGAGGATCTATAAGAAACCAACTGTCGGCAGTAATCTGCTGAGATGTAGCTTTTTGCTTACTGGGATCAAGAGAAAAAGACAAGATGTGTGTAGCATGTGCTATAGTTAATACAACTTGCATGAACTGTACGTTCCGTCAGTTTTTGTATCTTATTGATTGGCAATTTCGCATTTCACCAAGTTTCAAAAGGTTCAAGTTTTAAAATTATTCAGTAATTTATAAATAGTCTATACCTATGAATGAAAATACTAGCTGGAAAAAATTTGTGAAGGAAATGTGTCTTATTTTACATTCCTCTGTAAAAATGCAGTTGTTTTTATTTTTTGTGTAAAAACTAATATTTTCAAGACCTCCTATGATAGTATTTTAATGTCAATCTTGAACCGTTTAACATATCATTTAGAAGAACAAATGGAGCAGGAAACTAAATTGCATTTAATAAACGTCATTGCTCTATAGAAGAATATTCCTCTGAAATTTCTATTGGAGAAAAGAGAATGTAACGCCAGCGGTATTCTTCTACAGTAGCACGGCAAGATTTTAATATTCCTCCACTCGAGTGTCATGCATTAATTGGCGGATATATCCGCATGCCAAGATATCTCGCTCGTTTGGACAGCGCGTGCGGGCGAGTGGCTCGGTTTAGTCCCTTCATAAGCAGCTCTTTCATACAAGACCAGCACTGTCAGGACGCATACGGTACTTCTCAGCTCTGCACAACCTGCGCCTCTACAGTACCTCATCTGCCGCCTATTCTTACTTCGAGTGCCCCCTGTTATTGTAGTTCCGTTACGTTTAATCTAATATATAATTGCTTTCTGTATTTTATTGAAATACCCGAATGTTATGCAAGTTCTAAGAGTATAAAAAGGTTTACAATTTTGGAAATTTAGCTTACAGGATATACAGAGTGCCTCGCAATCTTTTGATTAAACATTACCACAGTGTTCAGCACGTAAAACTAGCAAATAATACATGATATAATGGTCTAGCTTAGTTTAGAAGCTGTCAGTCTGGATGTGTGGTTTTGAAAATATGTTATTATCTCATAAAAGGTTTTAAAATACAACTGTGTATTGAGCTATCACAGTGTCAAGGATAACTGAGAAATAAATTTTTCTAACAGTTTTACCCCTGAAAAGCTAATTACAGAGGTTTATAGTAAAAGTGTTAAACTAGAAAACGTGAATGTTTAAAACAAATAATAAACAGTGTATTGTATTAGTTTAACTTAGTGATCAATGAAGCCAATTGTTATAAAACGTTGTTTTCTGATTTATCCTTGACTCTATGGTAAAATCTGAAATACCATTTGATTTGCTTTGACATTACCAACATACTTTGTACGTTGATATTTTTTTGTTAAAATTGGCGTTTTTTTATTTAAATTTGAACAATTTAACCCGCCACCCTTTTGAAATGATACCAGCAGAAAGTTAACATTTTGCATGAATGTGTAACTCAGTTTGATAGAGTTTCTGCTGGGTTTATGAATTTATCTAAAACAGTTCATGAAATTATATTTTTTCCAGAAACAAACTAATCTCGATGGTACCCGTGTTATCGGGTATTACTTGTCAGCTGAACAAAGTATTAAAGTTTGACCCAATGGTTGTGAGACACCCCATATAGCACAAAGTTGTAAGGAAGTGATTAGTGGGGGGGCTTTCTTAGGAATTTAACGACTTGGGTGTCCACTTTATGAGATTACTCGTTACTGAGCATTATACGACTTTAAAGTATCCTGAATATAGGTCTACCCCATCACGTATTCCTACACAATTCGTACCTTCAACTCGAAAAAGCTTCAATTGCTGTATTAATGTGTCATTAGCAAAGACAGACATTCATAAGTAGGAATCTATTCCGATCACGCTGCTATTTGAAGATATTACTCTGTAGTTTTGCGGCGCGCCACTTGTAACGATTATTCAGTAACCGGTCCTGCGCCTGGTCACTGTTCACTGCCCAGTGTATCTGTGAGGAATGCGTATCAACCGACACGAGAGCATTTCCATGTCCGGTCAGCGACTAGCCAGGCGCTAACCTAATACACTTCACAACTCCACACTTTACTTTTAATGGGACTACAGATTTAATTTGCATTCATACATTTTTACTGATATAATTAGGATTATAAATTAAGTAGATAGGATAGGGCCGTTATAAGTATGGTATAAATAAACTTTTCATCTCGGTATTAAGTTATTAAGATTCCGCACAGACCCGCATGACCGGAGTTCATGGAGAACTCGTTCCCGCCGGATAAGATCCCACTACTAAGTGTGCGCAAATCGTGTTATTAACTTTAAGAATTTTTATCTGTTTGACTTCATCAGCAGTATTTTTATCAGAATTCTACATTTATATGTTAAGTTAAAGACTAGCTAGACAAATAAATTGCAGTAACGTCTAAATAAGATAAGGGTTCGCCAGAAGACTATACCATATATAGACCACATAATCTTCGTAAAATTTACATCCCAAAGAAGTTTTCAGGTAGATAGGAAAAAATGTGTGAACTTGAAACAGATTCTGATATTTGGTTTCCTAGAGTTTTAAATGGAGGGTTAAAATGTCAAAAACTATACCCAAAGCTATTGCAGTAGAGTCAGTAAAATTTTAATATTTGTACTAATTATCTTAATAATTTGTAATATCTATCTTTTAATTGTGTCTTACAACAATATTCAGAAATTGAAATATTTAAAACTATTAAAATCTACAGTCTAGAATGGCGATACTTTTCCTGTTCTCAATTTAATTAGCATATGTTTTTTTTTTAGTTTTATTTGACCCTACATGTTTCTTAGCGACAAATGTTATCATAGTTTTTGAAAACGAAGACCATTTCTTCATCCTGTTAATATTCGTACTCTACTACGATAATAGATGAGAATCCATACTAAATCCAAGATAATACACGAAAACATTGTCATTAAACTTTTTCAAAACAAGTATTTAAATTTGTTAAGTGTTCTAATCTATTGAATATTTTCTTATCAGCAGAAACGATATCAGAACACATGACAAGTTTGTTGATAAAGGGATTTATTCATCTTATCTACACGTTTAAAATTTCCAACACAACCTGTCACCCAATACGAAAGTCATTCTTCTCCCGAGATGACCAGTCCGGGCACCTGGCGCTGGGACCTCTGTACCGACCAAAGTGCAAAACACGGTCGCCATTAACTGAGAATGCCGCTGGACTCTTGGCTCGCTTACCGACTAAAAACTAGAACTGGCTCTTGTTTGTAAATTAACTGCCCCCGTCTGCCAAGAAATGCCGGGCCATTTACCTTCATAACTGGAATTGCGCCCTAGGTGTCTGCCCGCAGTAGTTTCGCTACTGTCTCTCTCAATCATACATCGGTATCATGCTCGCGTAAGAACTTAACGGCTTTAGGCCTCGTAATTTACTTAAACTAAGTGATAGAGACGGGCTAAATCTCTTTCCCCTGCTTCTGAATTATCGTTCACTTGGCATTAATGAAAATAAATTGCTAGAAAGCTACAAAATTATTCTAGCTTAATACCGCGTGGAATGCTGATACGAAAAAGACTGCGAGGATTATATTTTACGATTTGTTCGAGCATTGAGAGGAACATGGGGTCTGAAACATGGGATTGTTAATGTCATTCAAGTGGCGTTCCTGCGTTTATTGGTTTCCATACCATGAAATTTGTCCATTATTAAGAAACCACTGCAAAAGCTTAACGTTGTCTTCGTGTCGTATAAGATACCATCAAATCAAAAAGTGTTTATTTCATAAATTATAACACATGTAACACTGATAGCAGTTATTATACATATATTTAACTAATACAATAGGTACTGCTATTAGGTATTTACTGAAATTCACTCCCCACATAAGCGTAGCTTGTTCGTGGGAAAGATCGATAATAATTAATTGCACCATAATTTTTAGATGCATTTATAAGGTTGATTCAAGTTTTAAAACAAACAAGGACGAATGAATATAAGACGAAGGAATGAAGAACATTCCTATTTATTCAATAAACATAAACATGCGGAATAGGAATGTAGAGGGAAAGACGGACGGAAAATCACTTTCTCATAACGTTGGAATTTACTGAGGTTTACAAGGAGGCTTCATATTTGAGAGACTGATACCATAAAATAAACTATTTTTGACTGTGAAAATGTATAATTTTACTTAAATATACTGTTTTAAACTCATGACAAGGTGACATTGCATTTCTTAAATTTTTTTTATATTTATTTCATTTATATATATAATAGCCACAGATGCAATGGTATTATAGCTATTTTGACATTTTATAAAACTAAACAAAATACACTAAATTTAAGTCCAAAGAAAAAAATACAGTAAATAAGGCTAAACAAATATTAATAAATTAAAATAATGCTCTATACAAGTTTAGACACTCGGTATACTTAACTAAACAAAAAGAATGGTTTTTATAACAGTAAAAAATTGAATGGTTTGCTTTATAATAAGTCAACAAACTTTGTCAATTTGGGATTTAAACTAATCAACTATGTTATTGAATACATCTACCTCTTAAATAAATCTAAACGCTTTAAAAAATGAAAAATTGGTTTTGGACTGTGTTACAACTGGGGACAAAAATCTATCGATAGACGCAAGTTGCTTCTAGGAAAAAACTTATTTAAAAGAACTAAACTGTCTATTGCACCATGAATAATTTTGTAAGTAAACGTAAGACCAGATTTGTTCCTTCTAAATGTAACTGTATCGAATGAAAAATTTCTTCTAAGAATCGGCGTTGAAAGGTTTCGGTCACAAGGAAAGTTTGTAATATAAATATCGAAGGAATTTGTTTTGGACTTTTTCAAGTGCAGAAATAGTGTCAATTGAAGTTCCAGACTACAGAACAGTACTCCAACCTGCTTCTGACAAAAGAACTATACAACGTTTCAACGTTACTATTGCATAACAAAACGTCTGAAATTCGTTTTGAAGAATATTTTAGCCATTCATTATATTTCTGTCCTAAAGTTTAAGTACATAATAAAATCATACAATACATAGACCCAGTGTAATATGATCAAAGCCAGTGACTCAGGAACGAAGACCGACAGGAAATATGGCTGAACGCGACCTCACGGAGGTGACGCGACCAAGGGCTCGGTTATCAAGGTTGCAGTCAGTAGGTCAATGAGGCTTTCCACCGATAACAAAGACTGTCGCTGAGGAATGTACCGAGTAATTAAGATCCGTGGATAAGATAGACATTTTCTCCCGCTGTGCCCCATTATGCCTCTAACCCTTGTGGTATTTTGAACTCCATTCATCATCTTTGCATTACAACTAATTTACATTTCGGTGAAGAAACAGAATGAAAGATTAGGCTGAAGAGCATGAAATCATTGATGTGCAGATATTGTTGATGACGTGCTTCATCCTACGTCATCCTACGGTTTGGGAAGAGAAAGTTCTCTTTCTTGTTCGATATTTGCACAATATTCTGTGTAGGCTCAAATTGATTTTAAGAAACAAAGTAAATTCAACCTTTGCACTCTAGCGTGTGATATATTTGTCTTTGTGAACTCCAACTTTCAGATATACACGTATCATTAATATATAAAAAAGTTATGAAATAAATTAATGCGTAGTGATATTGTACAAGTTTTTTTGAATGGGATGAAAAGGATTTTGTATACTTGAATAAATAAATTTGAAACTATAGAAAAGTCAAACAGGAAATCGGAAAGTAACCGTAATGAATGAATACTGAAACAATGAAAAAAGATAAAACGGTACTTTTATAAAATATAAATTAACAAGCATAGTTTAATATAAATGTAGAAAATTATTGTTCTTATTTTCAATTTTTTACGCAGACCACTCCGTGCGATGTATTTATATATAAGAAGTACCTCTAAAACTTGATCACATTTTCTTCTTGTACATCTCCAATTTGACTCATCGGAATTTAATAAAATAATTTTAAACTGTAAATACCCCAAAATGGTCAAAGTTAGGGATGAAGGAGTTTAAAAAAAATTGAAAATGTAAACATAGCTTTTGTGATACTTCATTCTAAAATTCTCATTGCGCTGAGCATGTTGGTGAATATAAAAGTTTACTGTCTTAAATCTTATTTACAGGATATGCCGAAGCATTAAAAAAGAACTATTTTAAAATTTTTACTATAAAATGGGATAGTACCAGTTTTTCCCCATGTAATTAAGTTTTCCAAATTTTAAACTTAAAGAATGACAACTAAATTTCTTTAATATAAATGTATGTTGAAAGGCTCTTTGCACGATATATGTCCATAAAACAAACATGTATTTGTATTTAAAGTTTCCGACCGACTACAACTGTTCAAAAATGTTAGTTGAAAAACTTAAATAAATTTCATCCTACAAATAATTTTTGTAACAAAGTAAAAATAAACATTATTTTAAATATGTGATATTGTCGTTGAAAAATCACATGTCTCTATAAACTTAAAGAAAAATACTTGACACGTTTGTCATACAGATTAGTAGACATGTATTAGCCACATTATCCTTATATACTGGATTGATTATGGGAATTTTATCTATTAAAATAACAATGAGAACTACTATAAAAGTATCAAACAACATTGTATGAAGTATTCTTTCAGGAAATGTACGTTAGAGTCAGTTTGTAATTGGTTTTTCCAAAACCCAAAACTTTTAAATGAGAATGGGAAGTATTATATTAGTTACACTATTTATTTCCTGAAAAATCTATTTTTTGGATTTAATATTTTTGTTTATTTATAAATGTTTAAAAAAGGCAACGTAAAGAAAGAATTAAAAATATTATTTAACAAAATTAAATCGTTTCCATCCAATGGAATGAACTTGGTGAAAAAGTAAAAACCAACATTATTTAATTTTAAGATTTGTTTTAATACTTTCTACTAGTTTCCCATTTTTATCGAAACAGGATAACATAAATCAGAAGCCATTTCAAATGCAAATGCAAATGCTAATGTATGCAAACTACTCAGATGGTATAGGTATGTAGAATCTGTACCTCACATCTTAAAAGCCTACTGATTTATATTTTTTCATTAACTATCATCTTCTACTATCTTCTACGTACAATAGTTATATAGATCTTATGTTTGGTTATAGCCTAAAAAAGTACAAACATTTAGGTAAAAAAGGCTTGAGTCTGTCATCATACATATAAATAAAGACATCATTTAAGTAGGCTACCAAGCAAGTGGTAGCACTGTAAACCTAACCTTAATTGAAACATTATAAACCATGCAACATAGCCTTCAGTAAAGAGCGGATATAAGACACTTCTAAATTGAATTTGGATGAGCCAGGATGTGATAGTTCAACATTGTAATCATATAATTTCTGAAATGAAGAGCCTAATAAATGTACACAAGTATTTTAGTATAGACATTTAAGGTTTAAAGAGAAAACCAGTAAAACGGTGCAATGAAATAACCAATTTAAAATTACAACTGAATAATTTGGATCTGTATGATAATTTAGAAATAACAAGACTAGTAGACTTAAAATAAAGACACCTTTTATATTCTACAATTTTTACACATGAGGCGTAAGTAACTTTGATTAGTAACAATATCATGGCTGGGCAAAGGTTTTAGCTTTGATCTCTTCAGAAATAGCAAAATAAATGAACTAACTTGTTATTTTTTTATGTTTTAAAAATACTATTCATATCGCGTAATATAAATTGTTTGAATGCTTATTGAATACTTAGTGCTGCTCTAGGTCTAAATGCAGGTTATTACTCCAACTTGTCATAGATAAAAGTATTTACTTCTTATACAAAAATGCCAGCTCAACTCATTGATAGTTTTTTTAATTTTTATGATTAATGTTTTATATTTTTCTATAGTGTGAATTTATGAGAATGTATATATATATATATATATATATATACATATATATATACATATACACATATACATACATAATACATCTATACATCTCATATATATATATATATATATATATATATATATATATATATATATATATACACATACATATATACACGGTTTTATTTTATGTTTGTAATATGCACAACAATTGCATTTTATTTTAAACAAAATGTGTATCATTCAAATTTGATTCATAGTGCAAGTGCATTTTTAATTACTGTGCATGGTCTGTCAGGTTAGCCTCTAAGTGTGCACGTCGTTTCGAATAAATTATTAATAAATCACTGTAGAGGTATAATTAGAAACCTTTTACTTCTTACTCTCGCTTCTTCTTTACCTTTCACAGTACCGTACATTAACTATAAAAATGATAGATAATATGTTATCTCTGTCATGACTAAAACTGAATAGTTATTGCCATTATTTTCTTCATTTTACTTTTTCTTATTATTTTGTAACTTCTTAGCTGTGATATGTATTTTGTCGGTAAATTGTTTATCTGGAAAAGTTGCACATCTTCAGCAAAAAATGCAAGGTTCATAAGGTAACACTCTAACTATGATTTATTTTTAAACTCCTCTTATCAGTAAAAGAATAAACGAATACAACGAAGTATCGAAGGACCCGATAAAACGTAACGAAATAGTTATCACAAAATCATACAGACGAACTTACTTTAATCTATTGACCCCAATATCAACAGGGTTGTTTCTTGAACTAAGAGAGAAACCTTGTACCAAGTTCCAAGTCTAGACACTTGAGTTATCACACACAGGCTGTATCGGACAACTATAAGGCCCTGTCGGATTCTTTAAGAATCAACCGATATTACATATGTTGTTAATAACAAACTTATACGCGCAATCAGTAGCATAATATGTTAAGAACAGTATTCACATGAAGTTTCCAAATCGCTATAAGTTATCTCTCAATTACTGTGAGAAGTTTCCTACTCTACATCAGAGTACGTACACCCATTGCCTACAAATACTGACTCGGTAGTTTTATTCTACGATCCATAAAAGCCGGGATATTACATATCTTTCACTCAGAATAGCCGCCACCATAAAACTTAATGAGATGTCAAAAAACTATAAAGTTGTACTATACACTTATACTATTCAAAACTATATTTCACAGATGGTATTGTGTACTCGACATGATGTAAATTGTGCGTAAACTAAATACAAACAGTCCCCACCTGTTTCTACGTTGTTGAATTAGGTTTGTCAAGAAACTTAATTAAGGCACCATGGGGGGGGGGGCTATCAAGTAGTAGTTTCTCGAGCTAAAAAATACAATTTCAAAGTACAGGCTATTAATTTTATGTATTTCAAAAGGAGGTTGGGTTTCGGCCTCTAGGAGCTGGCGATATGCAATAACTTTTTCGAAAATTCAGTAGTAAGGGTGATTCCATAAAGACACAAATTTCTGTGCAATCTTCCTAAACCCTACGAACAGTCTCTACCTACAAAATGATAGTTGAATGAGGTTTACCAAAAACTTATTTAAGTCATGTGTCAGTATTATTCAGGAAAAGATGGACTGTCTTGCAGGGGTTAATCGAGCTACAACATCGTTTTTTTAATTAAAGGCTATTAATTTTATGTATTTCAACAAGAAGGTTTCATTTAAAACTCTGGGAGGTGTGATCGACATCGATATTCAATATCTTTTTCTAACATTCTGTTATTTTTATAACAGAAAAGGATACACGTCTGTCTAATTTTTTGTTATTCACTTTACCAAGTTTTATAGAAAACTTTCACAAGTGGTGTTCTTGATCTAAAAAATATTCAATTTTCATCGTGTCATCCCATGAAATACGCATGTGCGGTAAAAAATGTGGGCCTGTCCAGCGCGGCAGTCCGCTCACGTTCGCACGACAGACCAGGTCGGCAATGTCTGGGTTCGGCGAAGAGCGGCTGGCGACAGCTCGTCTGTCCATGCTGTGAAGGTCGTCCTGCCATAGTCAGACCATGGGAATAGTCTTCCCGACAAACTGGACCAGTCGCATTTCCAACAAACTAGACTTCACCGGACTACTAAGTTTCTGCTGCCGGATTTACCGGAGTATAGGTTGGTTACCGTTACAAAGCGTGCAACTATGCCCTGCATTTTTCTGCTGTAACTATTATAATCCTTAAACAATTGGGCGTCCTCATAAATAGGTCTACTGAACGAAATCTTAGTTTACTATATATATATATATAGTGAATAAAACGATGTTGAACCAAACAAAAATGTATTTGAAAGAAGATACATTGGAAAAGAAGTATCAAAAATGGCCATAAAAAATTCATAAAGAGGTGCCTTAAAATTTCAGAACTCAAGATAGAAAATTCAGACGGACTCTTCTAACTGAAAGAAAAATTCTAAGTAGCAAAAGATACATATTATTGTATTTATGCCTTTTAATAATAAAGACACCGTAGTATTATTTGAAAAAGGTAATATTTATAAAGTCTAGGCCAAATTAATGCAAATATTCAGGCGGAATCAGCTACATGGGATTGTGTAATCACTCTATCCCCTCCATTTTTATTTAACATTGGTGACTACAAAACTAAGATTTATTCTATTATTAGTTAACTATAGTTTGCCAGGTGTTCGCGAATTCTCTTTTGCTGTAACACAGTATTATTTGCGGTAAATATTAGAAGCACATTCACAAGCCCCATTATAAAGGATTTCAACAACAACTAAAAACAGAAAATTATAGCAATTTAAAAATTAATAAACCATAATAATATTGTTTTATTAATTTATAATTATTACATGTAACATATGAATTAGTACACTCAAAATAATTGTACTCGGAATGTAAACTTTTTTAAATAATTCAACTAATACTTCATAATGTTTATTGTTAAAAATAATGGGAACTATACTGAAATGTAACGTTAGAAAGAATATATGAAGTCTCAAGTTATGTAAAACCATTAATATTATAATTAACGATCTATTTGTATTCCCCAAAATGTTTTGAATAACGATTTCCCTCTGGCCTGAACAGTTCAATCTTCTACAAAGTTATCGTTTATCACATAAAGTACAATTTGTATGCACGTAGAATCGTCTTATAAGATCTGCCAATGATGTTTATAAGGTGCCAATATGTTAACGCTTATCAGCGAGCTATCCCATCACAAGGTGCAATCGCCCCATCTCGCTCGCCACCGATGCTAATGAAGCTCGGTCTACGCTGATGCTGTAACGGCTTCTGGGTCATGTGCGTTATCACATTGTTTTACTATCATCTTGACCCAGACTATTGTAATGCGTACAGTAGGTGTAACTTGTGGTTTCTGACATACTCGGTAAAATCATATTCAGTATTAATGTCAATATATGATAAAAGTAACATATTATCGGTAAAAATGTTGATTGAGAACTTTACGATCTCAAAGTCTTGCGTAGAGCATATCCAGTAATGAAACAACACAAGTTTTAACGCGTTGTATATTCCTCGTAATAAATGTGACAGTGGAAACTCTAAACAGAGTGGTATCATGGATAGTTTTTTCGCTTCTTGGTGATACCAAATACAATCAAATAATATTTTTAATCAGCTTTAGATAGTACAATTCTTTATTTCTGTTCCAACATTTCAGAAATGGGTCATCTACTCTTAGTGTGTTGATGCTGATGACTGTCAGATTTCGAAATTTCATTCAGTGGAACTAAATAAAAGATGATTTTGGTTTGGAAGATCACCGAAACATCGAAATATTAATAGTAAAAGCACAGCATAGTCCTATAGCAAACATTGTGGCTTTGCACAACATCAGGTATCGATAGAACCAAATGAAGAACTTTTCGCTAGCGTTGTTTATGATGTTAATATGTTAGTCCCTTGTAAAGTATTGGTCTGACATTCCACATCAATACTACCATTTCCATTTAATAACGTTATCATTTAGTCTGGGTACACTTTCCACTACGTAGTAATTCAAGTTAATTTTCATATACAGTGGTCTCTACTCTACATTAAGGACTATGAAAGTACGCTAGGGCTTATAATTAATTACCTTAGGTTTTCTTGTTTTACGCATTAGAACGATACATATTACTAATCTCTTTTACACTGTAACTAAGACATCAAATCTGTGTAAAATTGTAATATTTTATCATTTATTATCAAGTTATCTTTGAAGTGCTGCCTCCAACAAGGATTTCACTCGGACCATTACCATGAACAATGTTGTTACCTAGAATCTGCAATTTAAGGTATAGGTATTGGAAGAAAACTACATCTCGGTAATTTTTTTGTTTTTTTTTACTCCATTTCATATCTCAAACTACTGCTACAGGATCGTTTTCTGGAATCTTAATGTAGACTAGATAAGTTCCCTTAGTAAACTTGTGGTAACTTATAGTGATATGGGACATTTAAAATTTCAAATTAATCCTATCCAGTTACTTAAGGACACTTTTTATATATTGCCTACAATAGAGACGGCATTCTGAAGCCACGCAGGAAAAGTGATGTTTCCTTACAATTCTGAGGCAAGTCGTAGTAATCTTAAGAAAACTGCATCTCCGCAAATCTTTTTGTCTGGCTTTCCCATGTGCTTTTATATGTAAAACTCCCAACGTGATTTCCTTGTCACAGACTTGTCTAATCCATAAAAAAGTGAGATCAATCTGGAGCTGCTCCTTTCGTTAAAAAGTTTCATATAAATCCGTTCAGTAGTTTCTGAAAAATTGATGGACATAAACGTAAAATAGAATATATAAACATATCAAATAGTACAAACGCCTCCTATCTGAGGTAAGTTAAAAATGTACTAATGACAACTTTTACAGATGCAAACTAATTTTGATCAGGTCACTGAACTGTAAAGGGCTATCAAGTAACAACAAGTAGCAAGAAGAGGCAGGGAAAGGAATGGGAAATGAGAAGGGAAAGATGTACAAGGAAGAGAAGGGAGACGTGGACAGGTGAAAGAGCGGGGAGGGGGGAGACGGACCTAGTTACTAATTATCGCGCAAGTAGCAGCACATGACAGATTGCTGCTGCCGCTGAGCCTCCATATATCAGGCTCAGACAACTCCTTATTAAGTGTAGAAGACATTAACCTTAAATGCGAAAAGCAAATATAGCAGGACTATTAACCGAATGGGTTTAGAAGTGGACCATGTTTGCGTTCTCGCCATGGCAATTGAACCTGTCACCACCAGCAGAGGCCCTTAATGACTTCTGTCCGCCATCCATCATCCGGCCCATCCTTGCATAGAATTGATTACATGAAAATATTTATTCTTTGATATTCTCATATAGAACATGAAAGCTGACGACAAGTCTATATGATTATCCTGTTAGTTTCTATAACACTCTTACAAACGCTTCCTGAGATGAATACAACCAATAATTTATAATCTTAACTTTAAAGCTGAATTGTTTACATCAAGGAAGAATACTAATTTACTCAATCATTTACGATATAATTTTAAAAACTAATATCCAGATATCATGTGCAATTTTATGGCATTTCAAACTTATATTAAATAATTATTATGCATTTTACTCCCATTTCTCTACAATTTTCAATCAAGTGTAGGAAGTTAATTTGGAAAAATAATAAATTACAAACTAAAATTGTATAAAAACTGTATTTTTGTATAAAATATTAAACAAATGCAAATTCGATAAAACTGATAACCGTACAATACGTTATTAAGTGTCATTAAATAAAAGTCACTAACATAAAGGCTCACCCAAAAACGCCAAACACCAAACCGTCCTATAAAGGAAAACTTGGTAATCGTATCGGAAAAGGTTATAGCTGTTTCGTGATTTATAACGAAAACTGATCTTATAATGTTAAAATTAAATCTCTATTACTATTTACCACGATTAAAATGGAAAGGACTTTGGTCTCCCCTCATACTTTTGCACAACAAAATACAAACAACTAAACCCAACAAATACATAAAACACATGCAAAGTTCTAAACCCATATGAAACAGCTTATTATTGATTCAGCTGATGGTTTATAGTAAAATAGTTAAAAAACCTTACGCAAAAACTGTCTCGTTCGAAATATATGTGTGACGCTTGAAACACTCCCTCCAAAAACTATTTAAAGTATTTCATTTTCCTATAGCATTGTACTTTAAATAATTTTAATATATCCCAAAATTGAAGTCATGTAAATAAAAATAATTACAAAATATTGATTTAACCTGCCAGTTAGGATAAGAAGGTTTAAGCTTTGGCTTCAGAACTAATCTAAAGATTATACATTGTTTTAATACTCCTAGTTTATCAAGATTGTTATATAGTAAAGAACATATTATAATGTAGAGTATTTAAGAATTGCTTTTTCTCTACATTTCAAAATTGAATTGAACAAACAAAAGACACATGTGTTTTAACCGACATAAGTCTTTTAGATCATTGTGTGTCCAGAGGGGTTCCACCATGACCAATTATACGAGAAAAATGTTACGTACAGCGGAAAGCTCTGAGAACAGACATCAATGGTTGGACAGCCGCAACGCCAGAACTAGATCACCGGTCTGTGGTGAGGTCCTGACGGGAAGAGACGGATGTCCTGCCATCAGCCTAGCTGTCCTGCGGTTACACGTCGAGAAGACTCACAGGTACACATTCGTAAACCTCGGTACAAAGCCTGCTCGTATATTAGCTTGCCCTAACAAGTGGCAAGAGCCTGCTTGTGTACTAACTTTATCTTCAGTCCTCTGAGTTTATGAAACTGTGCAGAAAATGGTATCCAACTAATATATCGTTCATATATATTAAGGTTACTCGGAGACACGCTGCTAACAGTGCAAGTCCACCCAGCTTCGTGATTCTTCTATAAGCGGAAAATACAATTAAAATAGGTGAAAAAGGAATAATGTTAGAGACTAGTAGTAGACACCATAATGAAGGTCTTAAAACCATCCGAACTCCCGCGCCAAACCACATGCAGGTCTGATATGCATAGTTCCATATTGTGACGTTATATGTCTGTCTTCTAGAATTCCAATAATCACTCCTATACAGCTGAGATGCAAGGGTTATGAGTGAGCATTCAGAAATAATAAATAATAAGTAATTATATTAGTCCTGAAACAACCTTGCGGTATGACTATGGATATCCGAGGCGGCAAATCACTAACCGAAAATGTTGAGATATTGCTATGCAAGAGTAGATCGATAGGTCTAAATCCTTCCTCATGGAGGTAGACAGAAGGCAGCCCCTACAACCCACTCCTGTCACTCCGGAAACAGCGCAAAGGTACTTTTAGGAATAAATGCAATTTATCAGCTTCTTGTTCTAAGGGAATAAAATTAATTAAATTAATACCACGATTATACAAATACATTTGAAATCCTTATAACGATTTTTTTTTGTAAATGGCACCATCATTGTTGTTAAAACTACAGACCTCTATTAATGCATCTTCATTATTGTCATTGTTATTTCAAGATGACAGAGCCACATTTGACATCTACCTTACGTTCGACGAAGCCGGAAGGAATTTTTTATTTCGTTATTTTTAACTATAACATGATTTATTCATGGTATTTTATTTATTTATTTATAGATTTGCAAGTTACTAGTGTTTGTTTAGCAAATACCGTTCGTAGACTCATAGTAATTACCTGCTCAATATTTCCTACTCTTTCAATTTTCAATGCGCTACGCCAGTAAATCAGCACTATGTACAATGAACTAAGGAAAATCTCTGGAAACAATTATTTTGAGATTCTTCTCTTTTGCATTTTCAAGGGTTTTCTCTCCAAGCTAGGAGTATTTTGATTGATTACACTATACTTTTTCAATTGAATGAAAAAAGTGTACTTGTTATGACCTCCTCAGGAAACGAAGTAACCCCTCAGTTAAAGAGCAGTAGCCTTACTCGTACACTAAGGTGAAGGTCAGATAAAGCCGTATCTATTCTCTTCAATAGCTGTTGTCACTTGGTGCATTGATGAAGCTTGTTAACTTGACCTCAGTCAAACTTTCTATTAACACGTGGTCCTGCAAGTTTGCTTTGACAATCCTCGGTTTTCTAAACAATTGTATATACATTCATTCAATAGTTGTAAAAAACGCATTGTTTTCAACAGAAGCGTCTTCTATCTTCATTATAGGCTTCAAAATGAAGAATGAAATTGAGGTTAAAGAAAAACTGTACTTCACGTTTGGAGTCCAAAAACACAAATCTTATTCCTTTAATACAACACAAAAGAAATATCGACAGCGGGCTCTTCATAATAAATACTCTATTTCTTGATGTAAATGCTACACTTTCATTGTATGCCTCAATTAGAGCAGTTAATTGACGGAGGTCTAGGATGAAGGGAGATATGGAAAATCCCGGAATAATGGAAACAAAATTTCAGCACTAGAAAACTCGTGTCCACAAACCCTTTCGTTATAAGTATCATGCATAACTGTGCAATCTTATTCAATGTACAGAAGCTAACAATTAAAGTATTCTGTTGCTTCATTTTACAAAATTGTGTTGCTGAACATAAAGGATCTCAACAAATGAGGACTCGTAAATATAAATTTTTAACGTCATTTTTAGTTTTATTTCAATAATTACAGAACCTAAAAGGTAAGTGATTTTCTGGACATTTTGAAGTTACATCAAACTCAACAGTATGTATGGTAGATTAGTACGGGGTTTCTACATTTTATCTTGATCTTATATAAAAGGTTTTAAAATACAACACATAGATAAAGTAAAATAGCTGGCATAGTTTACGAAAGGCAGTAAATACCCAGTCTTTGAATGAAAAAGCAGTTCAGAGTTAAATCTAGACCAATACAATAATCTTCAACCTAAAAATGAGTTCCTTTTGTTTCTTAATTATTGTGTATGCATCAAATATAAAAATATCTAGGACAAATATCTAGAATTTCTATCGCAGCTACTCCGCAATAAACATGCATAGTACTTTTTAAAGAAATAACATAATAATGTGGATTCCTATGTAGTGACTTTAACGCCCGGATAGAACAGGATACTGTGTATATGTATACTGGGTTAAAGTCAATAGCCTACCTTATTCCTACTTTATGTTGGGATAGAATCCGAAACATGTTTACTCTTTACTAAATTCATCGCCAGAACTATTGAGCAAAGGTATAGGAATTTATTTACTTATACTCGCATAGTATAACAACTAATACACATCAGTTTATTATCAATAATTATAAATATTGATTTACAACTTAAATTTTAATTTGTCTTTGATTGGACGAACTGTTGACCTAGAAAAATATCTGACTTCCTTGAAATCCTTTGAAAATAAATTTTAGTAATAATAAATTCATATTGTAACTTTGAAAATTTCTTAGGTAATCATGATTTGTTAACGATTTATCACTAACACTACGGTTAATAAAAGTTATTTTAATAAAAGGAAATATATTCCAATACATAATCATGGTTTTTCCCCACGAAACGTTTAAGTATAACAAGAATAAATTGCTCTGTGATTAAAACCGAACTGTGCCTGAAAAAATTGGAAACTGTTAATTATTATCAATTGGGTACGGTAATAAACACAGGATTTGTTTTTAGCCAAATATGACTGAAGGAAGAGAGTAATGGGTGGTGAGGTGCAGTCTTTCTCTTACATAAAACAGTCTGTACAGTTCTATTTGGTTGGCCGATGAGTGCAGACTTATTGTGACATGTATTCTGTAGTTCAGGTCTAATAATTAGTGCTTAGTTTTTATTAATTGTTTGTTTTAGAATTAGTTTTCATGGAATAGACATACAATATGGCTGTTGTGGTGCCTGATTTATGCGTATCACAACGTTTTGGTTACCTTTGCTTACTTTAACGTAGATTATAGTCATACATTAGTTTTGTCATTTACCTGAAGAAGAGATTAGATTGCAGATCCCGAAACGTAGTGTTACTGATTGTATTGTGCTACGGATCGATGGCAAATGTCCGGGAAAATTCTGTTTCCTTCAAAATCCCTCTATCGTTAAAGAAATATTCATCAAATAATAAAACAAGCTTTTTTTAACGTCTTAATGACTGTCACCCATAGTTAGGATAATCTAACGGTAACTGAAGAGTCCTACCGTTTACGTGGTTCACAGCCTTTTATACAATAGGTAGGCTGATCAAACTCAGCGTCCAATGTCAAATTCCACAACTTAGTGAACCAAAAATGGTTTTACACAGAATTTAAAGTGACACAAATATCACATTGCTACAATGTCAAACCTCCTGCCCTAAAAGCCAACATGAAATACTTACTATACATGATTATGGCACCATTACTGAGGCAAGGCATTGTATGTCGAACGCTTGTAACTAACAGCTGACTAACGATCAGATCAGGGCACTGGCATAACCCCCCCTCCCACCACTCACCGTTCACACGGACATATAACTCTCACACGCGCACGCGTACACTTGTGCCAATGATCGATGTATACGTCTCATCAATCAAGGTAAATCTGTCCAATCCGACATGTAACTGGCAAAGGTCTACTAGCAACATTAAACAAATAGCTAATTTATATTTGTAACCTGCTGTCTTACTGGGTTACTTAAGCAAACCCCGTGCACCTTATGAAGTCGTGCATGTCTACCTGAGCCGAGTCACTATATTTTCAATATCGAAACTATGAATCCAATTACAATACTGTTTGGTAAGGATAAATCTTATCCTTCCTCAAGTCTAGGAAAAGCAATAAGTTTATTTTTATCTTTCACATTCTGTTTTACATGTATTTTATTTTCGGTTTAGCTGGATGTTCACGGATGTTTTCAGGGTTCAATTTTTAATAAGTTCAAATCGCGCTGTCAGGTATTTTTATTTTCATGGACAGTTTTCTTTCATTTTCCACATCCGTATAAATACGATTTAATCTTTGAACCCAATGTTGCAAATGCCTCAAGCAAAAAGTAAATCAAACAACACTACATGTTAAATGCATAAAACTATATTATAAACTCAATTAAATATATTACGTTACTCTTCTACGTAAATTAAACACCTTCAGAATTTTAATTTCGTGGAATTCTAGGCTATTTAATTTATATTTAGTTTTTGTACAGAACTAGTTGACTATCTCAAGAACGAAGAACATCTGAGTTATATGGCCGAGTCAATTAACAACCGCCTTGAACGATTTAGCACTACTTAATCACGAGTAATATAATAAATTGCAAAGTTATGTAATCAGCATTAAATACGCCACAGAGTATTAATAAAATAGATGAAGTAACATCCTGATTATCTCTACCGTTTTTTCGTCACGTAGTTTTTATTGTTTATCGCTGTTTTAGAAAATTAGATGACTGCAAGAAAGATAGGAATGCCCATAGTACACGTTGTTCAAATAATAGAATTTTGGTTTCAAGAGTGATAATATCCATGTTTTATATTCCACCACAACAGCTGTTGGGCACACAGTTAAGTGGGTAGAGATTTCATATCGCACAAATATGATTTTCAATACAATATAATATGTTATAATATATAAAATCCATTGTCGTAAATAGGTAAACTGCTGTTTTAATAATAGCTGGTGGCATTATTTCGAACTATATTGTTTTTAAGCCATTTCACTTTGTTTAAAAAATGTATTAACACATTGTTATTTCAGAACGAATTTTTAAAACAATTTTACATTTGTATTAGAGTCCTAGGCATAGTCGTTAAGAACTTAAACACCCTTCAGCTTCATGGTAACCTTTAAAAACTGCATATACCCCGATTTGTTAGCTTTCGGTTGAAATTAGTTAAGATAAGCTTCATAATTTTTGACATTTTGAGTTATCAAAGCACTAAAGTTATAGTAACGTATGCTAGAAACAAAAGAGTTTAACATGCCTGTTGTAAATACCAAATGTGAGGCCATATGTATTCAGGCCATGTCAATATCTTGGAAGGGTTGGCCATAACGTAACAATTAGTACAGACGCTAGCCGTAATACCATAATGGGCACAGCTAGCCTCGGGCCAGCGTATGTATATTCATGGTGATTTATACGGGCGCGGGGCCGACTATGTGAAACGCGTCAACGGGACGTTCCCAGCAGGTGAAAAATGGCTTTCACCCGGCGATAACCGATATTGTGAAAATCCTCGACAACAACTAATCACGTCAGCACGTTCAAGTGGACAAGCAACCTCGATCAACTTGGGCAGCGAAACAATTCCTGATGTTAATTGGGTAGAAACGGATGTGTGTGTAGTAATGTGGTCCACAGAAGGATTCACTTCTGGGTCATTCCTTTCAGTTTAGACAACACAGGCTACAGCAAAACTAATGTGTCACAACCTGAACAAACCTATGGATGTCCAGGAGCGGCACATAACTAACCGTACATTTTGAGGTATAAGAATCTAAGGATGGGTCAATAGGAATATTCTACTGTGGAGGATGAGTGTTGATGTTGATGGGGTTCCTTACCAAAGTGTTACAAGCAGTTTCTAAATTGGAAATAGAAGCGTGCTAACACTGCCCGCTGTCTGGAGAGGCTGTATAGAGCTGACCTCTTCTTTTTCCAGAGTCAATAATTGTTGAGATATAGTGACCGCTTCTTCCTCCTCACGAATCTCGACAGGAAATGGACCCAACTTTACCCATCCGGAAGTAAGCGCAGTGACTATTTTAACTGTGCCACCATTGTTTTCTCAAAAAAATAAAAAAAAATAAATTTACATGAAAGATTAAAAGATTAACCTCGCCTACTCTTTAGTGGCAATTATAAATATGAAGTGGAATTTAAAAATGTAGTCACCATTTTCCACTATGACGATCAACTTTTTTAAATTGGAAACCAATATCAACAATAATCATTTTCTATTACATTTTATTTGTATACTTACACAACAGTTATTAAACATATTAAAAAGTGACATTTCTTTATTGTAATAGTTTGTAACTACTAAAGGCTAAATTTGAACAAAATTCTAAAAATAACTGTTTTAAATACCGTTTTATTTCTAAAAATGAAATAAAGTATATAGTGTTCCGTGAGAATTCTTAAAATTGGCCACCATCTTATAAAATAGCAGCAATATTTTAAATTTTTAAATTGACATTTTAAAAATAATTTATTAAAATCCCACATTTAAACTTTTTTGATAAATTTAGTCCTTTTTGAGACTGTGGCTTAGTTAAAATAAACACCCTGTAAAATTTATCACTTCAAACTTGAAGTTTAAGTTAAATCAATTTAAGGACAGGAATGAATGGTCAAGGAAACATTGAATGTGGGGCGGTTTCCCGGAGCATCCGGTGACGCATCTGCTCCATCCGGCGGCAATATGTCTCCTGAAGGTGAAGGATGACCCATTGTAGCATGACCGCAGCCACGGAAAGAATGGGTGATAAATACACGATAACAACCCGGTGAAAACACGGCCTGTTTCGGAGGAAGACGGTTATAAACCGTCCTAATGCTGCCTTATTGTTACATCTTACATTGTTGTGTAAAAATAATGTTTATAACAACAATAAATCTCAAGTAGAAACCCTGGTAAATCAGAGACTTTGACGCCTGGTCGAACCGGAGCTACTGAACATATCTTACTCGCTTGTGAATGAATGCACATTAGATATATAGGCCTATGGTGTTTTTGTAATGATTTAATATATGTATAAGTTATCAATAAAAACTGTATTCATCTTAATATGTATTATTACTACGAATCTTATGTTCAACTTTAATGAAAGATTCTGTTAACACATGAAATGGGTATGAAATGTTTTATTAATACATACAATTTAACGGCAGATCACCAGTTTATTTTATGACATTGTCTTGTTTTAAAGAACTCCTCAAGTAACAACATTATAGTAAAATTTGTTGAACAAATAAGAAATAGAGTGTATTTTAAAATACATACACAATCCATTTAGCAGATATACACTATTTCATTACAATTAGCAGTAACAGGTTGACTAATTTATGTTTTAATGTTTAGGAATGATCCTTGATTTCTAGATATTTTTTGCAGAATTAGCTCGAATTAGACAACAGTTTTCTGAGTTATCTGAGAGTTTTCCATGGTAAGCACTACGCCATCTGCTTTCTGAGGGCCAACAGTCTATTAATAACAAGTGTTCAAATTGAATACTCCACGTTCGAGGTAGGTTGCACTTTTAAGGAATAAATATCGTTGGTTAAACTTAATGTTCACGCTTATTCGTAAATCAAATAATGCCATTAAATTAGTTAATTACAAAAATGAAGCAGTAATTTACGTAATCATGTAAATAATATAGTCTTTTTATTAATTAATTAGTTTATACCGCGTTCAATTCGTGTCCGAATTGGTTCTCATGAGTGCAAAATTAAAATTAACGATCTCATAATACAACGTTTCAATAGAGTAAGGAAACACACGAATCGGTTTCAGAGATCCAAAATTCCCATATTCTTACAGTTTAAACAAAATTCTTCGGCTGGCTTTTGAATTCTAATGTGTGAGCAAAACTATACGAATCAAAGTTTAGAAATGTAGAAAGACAGATGGATATTAGAGGTAATACTTTGGTCGGTGCGTGAGTTAACGTAGCTGGACATTCGCAAGTTATCAGCACTCAGCACCGTACACGCCATCCACGTCTAGAAGTAGCGGTGTAACATAACATAATAGTTCACAACTGGGAACTGGGTGAAATGTGGGAGCCATTACAATAACATAGTGCTAGACGGTATCAGAAGTATCTCGCTATTGGACTGGTGCTGTGAGGGCGCCGTAACACATGAGCATACAGTCGTGCGCCAACTCATACTACTCACTGTTCTCACGTATCGACAACCTTTCGTAAGGGGTAACAATAGCAGAGGGAGGAATTGCAGAATAGGAAAGGTGTAGTACCTGGAATAATGAGGATTTGACAGCCGCCCGTCAGAAACGATTGAGTTTTGCCCCATAAGAACAATGTTAAACCTCACACAATTTTACGTACTTATGGTCGTAAAGTTATGAGGGGCATCTTAAAGATATACCTAATAAGCATCCAAACTTTTTTTTTTAATTTTTTTCCTGTACAGTGTATACTTTTTAAATATTTGAATGATGTTGAAAGAAAGTTTTAACAATTATTCTGGGTAACCAATTAAAATATTAAACTTTGTTTAATGATGAATCTTCCATAAGTCTTCAACTAAAAATAGGGCCGTGTTTGACGTTTAACATTGTTTTTCAGGAACCAAATTCAAGATGGCTGCTAGTAAAGCTGACTCTTAATTCACCCAATCTCAGTCATGGAAGAGGCGGACGGACTTGGTGAAGAGATATTCAAATAGATTATTATTTACTAATTCGAACGTTTTTATTTCAATATTAGAATACTGGAATACAAACGATTCCATATACTTAGCAAATGCTTGGTTTCTTATCCTAAAAGAGGAAATTGTTGACTTATTATTACTTTCTATTACAGAATATTGTTTTAACTAATAGTGTGTTTATAAACTATTTCCAATTCTCCTATTTCCTTTATTACTAAATTAAAGTATAAGTAACGTTACTGATTTAATAAAAAATAAATAAACTATTTCGTTCATACTAAATTATATTATCCAATGTAAAAATTAATTAATTATATTCAGATCATTTTCAAAAAGTGCACAGATAAAATGGTTGATTTTAAATTAAATTTTTTTAAAGTTTTCTCTTGTCTATGTAATGCTGAGTATCTGTAAATAAAAAGATATCCATTCTACAAGTAACTTGCAATTTTAATTTTGTTGACGTATCCATAGTAATTTGTGCTAAAATATCGAGAATACTTGTTATTGAGTAATTGTTAGTAATGCCTTATAATAATACAGTAAGTAAATAGTGAATTACTAGACGAAAGTATCAGAACGATACGTAGTGAATAGTTTGGTCGTTAGTAGTGAGAACGCACTGAGAGGCCTGATATATTGAATTATTATTATGGATACTTATTGAATACCTCGTAAAGTATTCAACTAGGTATTCGAGTTACAAATCATATGCAGATATCTCGTCACTAGACAGACTATTAGATCCTTCTCAAACTTTGGAGCCTCAACGACTGGTTTTCGCAATACTTTCGAGGCGTTCCAGCCACTCATCGCCGTAATAGCCACTGTCAGTAACATATAAGTTAGACTCCTTCTTGCCTCCAGGATCTGTGGGAAGGTCTTACTTAGCAGAAGTTCAGAAATAATCAGCAGAAGGTTGATCGACTGTTGAAATCTTACATCAGATCATGACTGGAAGTACGCCCATACAGCTCACTTAGTTAGTTAATCACACTGTTGTCTCATTGATTTTGTATTTAGGATCCTACTTTACCTCAATAATAGTAGAAGGCTCCGCTAACTTGTAGTAAAAAGTTTAGGTCTTTGGCTTTCATAATTATCGAGATTTCCTGTAAACAATCAGACAGAAATGAAGTTTTTACAGCCTCCAGACGGACAGGGGGGAAATTATTTGCCAGTCTACTGAGTGTTGGCTTCAATGACGCTCAGCCAAATCCTTTCGCTTCAAAATAAATGAAGCTTCATGCAAAAAGTTCAAGACAAGATAGTATAGGAACAGACAGACAGACAAGACAATTTCATGGTAAATGGAAGGTTGATAAAGGAGTAGTGAAGGCTCCCCTTCCACGAGAGTATTCTACTTAACTACTAATTTTGCAGAAAGCATCAAGTTGAAGATGAAATACTATAAACTCAATGACAGCAATATAAAGGTACTTTCAGTCTGATCACTTAACGGTATGAACGAAATAACGTATCAAATGAACATCAATGACAACGGGTATTTTATTCCTCAATAAGAAAAAACGTTAAACAATATTTACGCACGTCAACCTCTCTAAGGAGAAAGGAAGGACGGTTGGAGTGTCTGACACAGAACAGTCGTTAAAACGACAGACACATTCACTGCAGGGTTTACAGGCAATAGCGGGTCAACGAGCTGGAACTATCCCAACCTGCTTGCGGCGAATGTCACTCAGCAGCAACATGAAGAGAATCGGAGGAGACGGGCGCTGTGGATTGTCTCTGTACTGGTATTCCTCTCCTGGAATCCTCACTTTTTAGCCTCAATAATGTCCTGGAAAAGATATAGACAAAGTATGTATGAGATCGAACTTTTTAGACAATTTTGAAATTTTTGTCATAAAATCTTAAATGAATTTTAAAGTTTGATTAATTTTGGACTCCTGCACCATATTTTACGATAAACATTTAGTTTGAAATGTATGCAGTTTGAAAGTTCGCGATTTACATTGATATAGGCACTCATTCAATATCAAAATTTGTGAACAATTAAATCACATAAGCATGTAACATAAAATACGCCTATCTCACTGTAGAACGGTTCATAACGCGATCTAACTACCAAAACTAAGAACTACCATTGATGGGACATTACCATTACCTTTACGAGCGAATTCTATCGAATGCTCCCAGCTATAAACCTCAATGAGACTCTGGGTTTGGATTGTCTTTACCTCTAAACGTCCATGAATTTCATTGTCACTCCTAAACTACGGTCCCAACGGTACCACCAAAAAATCTCAAATAGCGAGACATCATTCATATGATAGTGGTTTTTCAGCGTCAGCCAACAAGGAAAAGGATTTTTATATTACAATTTTTGAAAAAAAAAACAAAAACCTAATTCTCGATCTCGTTGACTGGCGGCGACCTAATTTTGATTTAATTTTTGGCTTTAAGTGTGTTCAGCTAAAATAGTTTGGTTAGATATATTTAACGCTTTCGATAAACATGCATTTTGACGCCGACCAAAAGTAGGGAGTTTGAAAGTTGATATCAAGGGAATTCTCTCTCAGTTTATCGGATACTTAGCCTTGGTTACAATACAATCTTTATTCATAAAAGACAAAAATTTTACATAATAACGTAATATAGATTTATTACTTATGTTTATAATTTATTCGTTATTTTCATTATACTTCGGTCATGGATTAATTGCTTTGTCGTGTATAGTTACTAAATTAATAGGTATGAAATGTTCTAATATTTATATTATTACGAATTCGACTTACGAATTCCACGATCACCTCATGGTATTGAAAAAAGTTAACACTTTTCTATTACATATATGTTATCGTATTCAAATTGCATATATTCAGCTACGCTTATAGCCTATAATGCAAATAAGCTATCAGCTCCCAGGCTACCCAGATTACGCTGCAGCCTGTCACGCTTCCTTCTGAGAGGATATGGGAGTCTTTATTTCTTACTTTTCCTCCTTGTGGGCACTCTGCTGTATACTACCACACCTTTATTGCGACATTTAACTAATTAACATTGGAGCAAATGATATATATGGTGGTTTGGGTGTAGACTTTCCAGTCCTTCCCTCTTAAATACAACTGTAGACGGAAGTTGTGTGTGTAATCAAATTAGTCTAGCATCACACAAACTGTTGGGCCGGCGTCGGTAAAAGCCCCTTGCGGTAACTCGGCGTGAAGTCGTAGGGCCGAGATCTCGCCGCAGGTGCCACAGATATGTAATGCTAGATCCGAAGAGTGGAATGAGCCGCTAAATGAACGATTTGTCTGGGGGTGGGGCGCCAGCATGCTGGGGGGTCTCAAATTGATAGTTGAGTCTTTCTACAGTTCTCTAATGAACGCTAATAAGGGTATTGAGTATCAACGACCTATTTGCTATGTAAAACCGCTTTAATAAGTGCTTACTTAGAGTTATAGGATTGAGATTGAGGGTAATTAATTTCTTCGTTTTGAAATATCGCCCTTGCATTTTCTTAAGAACTGTGACATGGGTAAACTATTTCCTCCAAAATAGTAAGTTTGCTAAAATGACAGCAGTTGAAGTGAGGGGATGGCCGTGTAGCAAAAACATCGTAATTACCTTACCATACGATTCCGATCCTCATGAACTTGACTCATTTAGTCATGCAGATTATTCTAGACTGCATTTTTGCAGGAAAACCAGCATTTCATTTTAGATAAAAATATTATTTATAGTTTTGAAATGAAATTAACATTTATCTTATTCCTTGTTATTTTCGTTCATCCTGTTTTGGAGAAGGAAGAAACAAAGCTTCTGAATTTTAGAAAGAATAAAACTATTATCTAAAAAAATAATCCATAAGAAATCCGGTAGAAATTTATCAGAATTCAGTGTTTTAACTCCAATTTTGACGACAAATTGTCTAATAGAACGTATTTTGTAAACATTTGTTTTTTGCAGGAAAACTGAAACATGACATAACATTATAATCAACCTTTCTACTTATTTACACAGAACACTCAAATCTAAAGTCAACATTAGCCCTACAAATTTTAGTATAGTACGGACACAGAATCAAACTAGTAAACAGAAGTGTTTATCAACCGTATGAATATTAATAACAAAAATAGGCACTGTTTAGGTAGAAAACACAACACATCTACAGAATTTATTTTTGGTACATAGTTTTGTAGTTGACATAAAAATTGATGGATATATAGATGCGCAAACGTAGTCAATCAAGAATAACATTAGATATACCAAACAGCTATTGTTTACTTTTTACCCATGCAAAACACTTTGGATACTAATCACAACTAAACATCTGCATTCACATATGACAAGTTTATATCCTTTCATAAGCAAAGTTCCCACATCAGTTGATTTTAAGTACTGTAGACCTCCTTTTCTTGGATTTTAACGTATTTGATCCTCTTGGTTTGAATAGGATCAATAACTAACTTTAATTACTAATTTATCCTTAGCGTACTCATTCCAACCAAAAATGTCAGAACAATAATTCCTGGTGCTATTGCTATTTTACACAGCTAGTGATGAAGACAACCCTATACGAAAACATCACAAAAGTTATCTGTGATCTACACCCAACAACCAGTTCTATCCCAGGTATATAATATCAAGTTTCAGAATTTACCTCCTTCACGGTGGTGACTCCTCAATCCTAGATAAGCAGAATTTAAAATCATCAGTAAGTATCAATCTGAAATAAAGACATGGCAAGGTAATTCGTGTTTAACAAACAAAAATGTCACATGATTTTACTTGCTGAAAAAAATTGTTTTTTTCACTTAATTTCCTCTTATATATCATTGTATAACATTTAGTAAATATATATTTTATTTTTGACCGTACGTATTTTTATTCGTAGCATCTGAACTGTACATATATAATAATGTATTTCATTAAGAATTAATTAATTTGAATTTTAAAATGAGTTTACTACCGTTACCTCTCCATGCAGAGTTCAACGGAGCCACTGTGCATTACTTCTCCCACGAATGAACCTTTAATAGGCTTTTTTCGTGTTCGGCTGACAATCGGCAGTGGTGAAATTAAGGTCAATTATGCTCTGGTCCTGGGCTCAAAAGGTCCTTTCATTAGGACGCCATTCCTGCCTATTTGAGCGCGGCCTGAAGCACGCGCCGTGCCGACCATCATATGTCAAAACGCCAATTAAATCTGAGGTCCAATGTATTGTTGGAATTAATTGCCTGGACCTGGCAGATAAATCCTTCTTCCCCTCTATCCCTCCCGTTCCTCTTCCCTACTCACTTTAATGTGTCCATCATGTACCCGTAATCGTTTCGTCTCCGTAGTTGTTGTGAGTGATCCTTGGTGATCTAAATGGTGATCTAAATGGTGATGTTAAGACATTGCATTTATTCTTAACCTCCAGTCTCTAGTTATTGTATATATTATATTCTTTAAACATCACTGACTGATAACCAAATAAATATGAACTATATTAGTAACAATCTTAGACTAATTCGATAGAAGGTCGATTCTGAATAAGATGTTTCCCCAAATATCTGCATTAAACCATCCGTATAGTATTTTAAATTTTGGCTAAATCTACTCTTTTTAACGCATTAGAGTGGTGTGGTACTCAAGACTCTAAAATAGCAATAGCTACCGAAAAGATATGGTGTTGAAAACCGATTGAAATCATTTAAATCTTGTTTTCCGGTCGTGCGTAGACGTCCCGCCCCGAGGGCGGAGGCGCCGCGGGCGAGGCAGGCGGCACTGCCAGAACGAGTTTAACCAACAAAAACTGCCAAGTGGTGCCCAAGGGGCCAGATCTTATCGCACCCGTGGCGAGATTCGGGCCGACCACCACTAATAGATGGTAATTATGAAAAGATTATCGTGCTTAATTATCTAGCATTAAATTGACGTTTTTGTTGGCAACTTTTCACCGGATCCCTGTAAAACAGCACTGTTAACAAAGCTGAAAAACTTGTAGGATATGTGAAACCCGGTGGTCGGTAATCGATGCAGAATGATGTTATAGTATAGTTTAACTGAATTTTGGACTAGACCTCTTAGCATTCTTTTGGTTTATACCGTTTTGAGTACCATATGCTAAGAACCGTTTGTAAAACAAATTTTGTATAATAACGTGTATATATTTATGGTAGTAAATATACAACAGATTTAAATCGTCTATAACACGTTTGATATGAATTAATTGAACAATTAAAACTGTTTGGTCATAAATTTAACGCCAATAAGGAAACTCAGGCCGATCGTGTATACGTACGACGATTTTAAATCATTCTCACGATTTCATTTCCTTTCCGCTCCAAATGTTGCAGCCACTGTCGCCAACCTAGTTAATATTGACGTTCTTCTTTATCAAGACGTATTTGAAATTCAGATCTGTATTCAATGAAGCAAGGGTTTGTTTATTAAGTAAGGTTGTCTTAGCCAATGTATTCGTAAGGTAAATTATTTTTAATGACAGTAAAACAATTTATCACTTTGAACTGAGATTGGTCGGGCAGGCGAAGACCCCATAAAGCTGTCTGTCGGCCCCAATTAACCTGAGATATTAGGCAATAAATGGCGGCCTCGATTTGCATTAAAACGGTCGTTACCCACCCTAAGTATTCTAGTTCGGGTAAAATATGATTGCCTCGTTCACGCCGTAATTTCCCCATCAACAGGTTGTTTCGGCGGCAAAAACTGTTGGCGCTTAAAACCGTCACTTTCCAACGATAAATAATGATTTTGTGGGCAAACAGGCCGCTTATTTGGGCATTGAGAGGCGTTTTGTTGATTATTATGTTTTGCTAAGTTTTTGTCTGCTTATGCAAGTGGACGCCCAAACGAAGGATATTAATTTCGAAGTATATTTCAGCGTTATCACAATGTGTCATCAATTCCTTTGACCGGTTTTGGGCATTGGTAATTTATCAAACTAGACTTATCATTTATCATTTGTTGCTATAAATTCTCCTTAATTTAAGAAACTTTCTCTTTATAACAGATCATTTTGCTTATGGCATCAATAAGACCATAATACATAAAAGCTCATAATCCTGTTACGATACCTGTAATCTCATCTGTATTGTGGGCCGAAAGTTTATTGTTTGGTGTTCAACACGTTAGGATCATAATTTGTAACATGGATGAGCATTCAATACCAAGGACTTTGCTCTGGAAATATAGTGTAAGGACATCTTGAAATTGGAACCAAAGATAACTGTAATACCTGTACATTCACATACCAGGGATATATAATGAAGGGATATATATGGTATTCCCTGAGTTATGTCACAAGAAATGTGTAAATTATGTTCATTACATATGTTCATATAGGAGTGTTTACTCCTCTGTGTGTGTTGAAGAGAAACATTAAATACGCACCACTGTGTCAGTATTGCTTTAATTCACTGTTGCACCGAAAACATTAGTTTCGAACACCAGTGTTCTGTGCCACAACCTAAGCCTAACAGTAGGCGTAGACGACGTATACCGTCCATATCCTATTTACAGGTCACATAGTATATATATATGCCATCGTACATGTATGTATGCCAGCCTTAGCGAGCGAGGTGAAGAAATCGAAACGCAAGCCAATATTAGCATGACCCTTGAGAAAATATACTCCTTGGCATGATTATGCCATGTTTGACCAAACTAGGCACTAACTTATTTGCCCAGGGAGCGTGCAACATATCCACTAGCTGTTAAAGGGGGATAGGCCGCTCATATTTTGTCATACAACAGCATTGCCTTAACGTATGGTGAGTACGCCGGTCTTGTATTGATAAGACAGGCGGCCGTCGCCCACGGCCATTACCGCTCGCTGGCTCTTGTAATGTTATCACAGTTCTAACATTACTGCATGTTCTCAAGCATTGGCCTAAAAATCCATATATGTATTTTACAATGCAGAGTAATATTATTATTTTTTTACATTTTAATTGTACACATTCATTCCTTTACAGTCTATTATCCTTGGTCTACAAATATATGTAGCCTACTTGTCAAAATGACAAAAGCGGTTTGTCGTAACGCGGTTTGCAAAGTCAATTAAACAACGGACTCCAATTAAACGGGTAACCGACATTTTTGTGACAAATACTTTATCGCGAACAACTTTGCGTAAAAGCAAAATGGAAAAGGTGTTACACCCGGTTTGCGTAATCTTGTTTTCGTTCTGTTGGAACTCATCAGCATTGCGAAGAGGCTATGGAACTTAGAAATTTGCTTTACAGCTGATGCTGCTAGTTTTTCTTAAGTTTTTTCTTCAGGACCTTACGACATGATGTATGTTAAACAATAACATTAACGTGTGTACTTGAACTTTAATAATTAAATAATTAAATTTAATTTACTAGCGTTTTCACACATTTTAAACACAAAATAACGTTTATAAATAATCATTTTGCAGAAAGACTTATTGTGGTGCACTAACCAACCAGTCTACCTGCCCATTGATGACAGCTGATAAACGTCAGGAAGGCCCGAGCGTGTGTGGTTGTTTGTAAGGAAATTTGTAACCCCCTCACAGATCGAAGATTTCCGAGTCTAACACGTGTTGTTCTAATTAAGACACCGCAGGAGAAGTAAACCGGTGACAATATTGGACTGTCTCTGATCTTTAACGAACTCTCCCGCTCCTGATATCGCCTCCGTATTTCTCTTCATTAGCCCGGTATCATCTAGACCTCGTTGACAAGACATTTGTCTGGTGTCAGATGGGAGATCTGTAACACTTGTAGGTTATTAGTTGGAAGCTAGATCTCGACCGTTTACAAAATGAACATTGATGTAGACCGCACGTAAAGAGTGTTTGTTATTGTAGGAGAGATCAAACCGGATGTTTACACCACTTAAATGTGAAGATAGCATCGTGAATATATTTTCGTCTTCTCTGACCAGAAGTACGTATCGACCGGTACACAAGGGTATTAATCAAGACGGTGTTTCTGGGTTTCAGAATAGTAAATAATCAACATAAACACTGAATGAGGAAAGGGTCTGTCAAAGTTGGTATGTGAAAAAGAATGCGTATATTTAGATATACAAACAATGTCACTTTTCATTTTGGCACGTAACAGAGATTTGTCTTTGTCCTTCAAGAACTAACGGCATAAAAGACTATTGATATACATTGAATATCAACGTGGCTATTAAAAAAGTGACATTAGCACATAATTGATCCATTGCCTGCCCTCATAAATGTTTCTCCTAAGTATCGCTTCTTCCCAACTGAAACCGACATTATGTGACGAGAACTTTTTACCAAGACTCTTAAAAGATCCTTTCTTGATACAAAACTAATGTCTTATTTAAATACTATATTTTCCAAACAAAATCGTTGAAAATCTCTTTTTTATACAGGCATAAAAAATTCTTGATAAGTACAAGCTTATGGCCAAGAATAATTTTGGCTTTACATCGAGTACCTCAAAAATTTGCGCAATAGTAAGTATAGCTGATTGGAAGGCATTGAGAATTAAATACATACCTTACATTTCCTCAAATGCTTTTTTGTGACTGTGAGAACCTTTTGATATCTGTTGCAAAAACTCAGTATATATGCCATTAGAAGAATGCCACTTTTGTGGCTTGAGTCATTAACAGAACTCAAATCTTCAATATTTTTAATAATACCATCTACAAAACTGAGATTAATAGTTCCAAGGAAGTAACTTTTAGTTCTTCCTATTTCTTATCAATAATAATTGTGCTGGAATTTCACCTTTTCACATGCGAATTGTGCAGTGTTCCGATCATACAACCCACATAATCAAGAGATTCATATGAAATGCAAATTGTCAAGGAATCTTATTCATTGTTGCGTACATCATTTCATTTGCGCCAAGAAAAAAATATTTACAATTCAGTTAGAGATCCAGAAATTCTGATTTTTGTAGGTCAGTCATGGAAGATGATATTATTTTCTGTAATTTCGATACTATTCCTACGGAAATACTTATGTCAACGTTTAATCTGGATCGTTAGGTAACTACAATTTGCCTCAATTTTTCCTAAATTACTAAAGCTGATTCTCTCAATTGTGTTAAACTCAAGTAGACAATTAAGGTATATTTAAAACTCGTTTAGACTCACCTCCACTATAGATTTACAAAACAGTGTGGAAGACGTTCGAACACTTTGAATCTTACAATAACCTTCCAATTGCTAAAAAAATGTCCAAACCTTTTTGCATTTTGCAGTGTCGTGCACACAAGCCTTTATGCAGTTTGATGCATTGACACTTTTACATATTAGAATTAATGTTACATTTTACGTAAAGTTACGCGATGAAATGACATAGATTTTTACGAGACTGGAGGCACGAGGAACACAATCTAATGGCAGCACCAAAAGATTGAGTAGAACACGCCTACCTTCGCAGACTGGTGTTGCATTTGTCAATAGTCTACCTGGAAAGAGCAGAAGCGACTCAATCACTAAAAGGTCAGATAGCATTTCTTGGTATCAAAGGTCTTTTACACTGTGGAGGAGTTTCTCCAGCACAACTGAGAGATCGAACTTTGACTCAAGCAGAGGTGGGCCAGCAAGGTGTAAGAGTGAGAGGTCTGGTACCACATTTGTATGTCCTAGAGAGGAGTGAGAGGGGGCAGTAAATGTCATGCGGTAACCTGTCGTTTGTTCTCATATCTGATATGACACTATGTATATGTTGCCTAAAAATAAGGAAATATTCTATTCTGTGTTTGAACGTCTGGTTGCATCACATCTCCTGTGCCCCTTTGGTTATCCAGACATCAGTTGAGGCTGTTTACTCATGTAAGTCGAACGTCTAAGACATGATAACATTTTACCAGCAGTTGAACAACACAGCAACTCTTTACTCTACTTACAAAAACTACATTTCAAGACTTTCTCTGCTGTAGAAATAAATATTGGAAAAGTGTACGAATGTATCAAGTGAAGTAGAGGTACTGCTATCCAGATGTCTCCCCACCACAGGTCACGTGACAAAACTCCATCCCTCTACACCAAAAATTTGATCAAATTTAACGTTCTCCCGACAATAATAAGCGCAAAAATATATTTAAAAAACCAGATATACTATCACACAATGCGATTGGCAATAATTCAAATTAAGATCTATACTGGTTACAGTTTTCTATGTCTGCATGAGAAATGGTATTGATGTAAAACAATATTAAGGTTATAAAAATTGACGTTTGCTATGCAAAATTGTGGAATAATAGATTTGTTTTACGGTTAAACGTATCAATCAATATACAAGGAGGGTATGACGCGAGTGCGGTAGATTGCTTGTACACACAGGAGATTTACCGGCGCGCAGTGATGAGAACTCAATGGTAATCAGCTGATTATGCGCGTGCGCGGTGACGGTGTCAATTATTCCAGCGCAGCCGGGGAGTCGTGACAGCTCCGGGCCCAACGTGCCCGCCCTGGAAATTGAATCTTAATTTAATTACATCATAGCGCCGCCCGGACTCGTGTGTGTCATTTTTTGTTACAATTTAATATGGGAACAGCCCGTGAAAGCTCAACCAATTACTGTCCGTTCCTTAACAAAGGGACGCTATTTCTTAATAAAGTTCGGACACCATACACCACATAATTAAACATTCTTCACTCTAAAATATACCAGAATAATTTTATAAATATCATTGTGCAATTTTATTTGTTTATTAAGGCATCCATGTTAAGGGTGCAACCTTTTCGATGTTTGAGGTTTGGGGTTTGAAATCATTATAAAGGAAGCAATTAATTAATTGACGTCATCTCTCAAACTGATGTCAGTCCTACGTACACAATACGTAACATAAAGATATAAGTTCTACTAATTTATCCCTTAAAGAAGGCTGTGAAAAATCTTAAATTCCACTATCTAATTTTGTTTTATTTAATCAGGAAAGGCCGCACACGCCTTTATACTTTTCTGAATATTTACTTCATAATGAGTCAATTTCAAAACTATTCGTTACAAATTTAGTTGTTCCACATTTACTCCATTCCCCATGTATTCACCTATGGTCAAGTTTCAAGGTCCATACGACTGTAAGGGGCTAACATTAATTATTGAGTTGAAACGTATAGGTATTTTGACTAATTAATTGAATTGCAGAAATTGAGTTTTTTAATTTTTTTGTGAAAGATCAAAACCATTTAAAATAGGAATGAATATGAGTGGAGAGATTATGGCAATACAATAGTTTTAGTTGTTGCGTTCCACTGATTTCAACTTGACTGAGGTAAATAATAATCATAAATAAAGGTTGCTTTCCAAATTTTGTTCTTACTCTATCATTGGTACCATGTAATTATTACACTTATTTCTTTTATCTTCATTATTTAGGCACTATTTGCATTATTTAAGTTTGGATTTAATACCAAAGATTTGTATGTTTAACAAAGCCTATTGTAGAATGGTGTTTCAAGTTCAAGTTCAATCTTCTTTATTTTCTCAAAATACATATATAAATACAATTTACCTCCCAGTGCACCTCAAGCGGCGCGTGCGGAGTTCTTTGGTACATTGATAATTGTAAATCGCTATTGTCCTATTGCTATAGGATTGAATGTGACTAATGTAAGGTAGGTGATATTTGTACTGAGGATTAACTCATCTTCAAACATCACCACTTAAATATCTATCCAAGCAGTAAATCAATCAAAAGCACACAAACCCTGTTAAAAGAATATTTATGAATCTGTTTTTTGCAGCCGATTCTTAATATAAATTCTAATTCCCCGAGTGTGGCTAATTTGAGTAGAATGATGTAGAACGTGAATGTGCACTGTCTGTGTGGCGTGGGCCGGCACACGGACGCGTGTGGTCGCCACTACCACCTCCAGAAGACAAACGACCCCTCTGAGTTATAGCCTGCCGGGCTAATAAACTTAAACAATGCCCCACTAAATGGATTAATGGAGATAACCGAATGTGACGCTGATTGGTGGTCATGGTGCCGACACCGTCCTAGAGGTGCATTAAAACGTAATCCATGTGTACGGCACTGCCTTATATCACTTTCGAAGGAAATCACTTAGAGAGCTAAAGCCTTCATCGCTAAGGCTAAACTCGCTAATTCATGTTTACCCCGTGCGCGCTGGCCGCTCCAGTAATGGAGTAGGGAACATTTGAAATGGTAGTCGCACATTACTGTAGTTATTGGGTTATATTTTAAGATGGTACATCAATGTTTTGCTAGGAAAACAATTGTATTTACAAATCATAGCCCTTCAATATAACTCCCTGAAGACATGAAAGTATAAAACATGAATTACTAACTTTATGAATTACACGTATTTAAAGTAGGACATTTAGGTAATTTTGTAATCAGGCTTCATCAAAAACAGCTGGAGATAAAGATTAACAGTATGAAAATGAGCTAAAGCTTCAGGGAGAGTTATGTGTTTTTCCATCTGTAACTAAAGTAAATTATACTTTTAATTAAATGCAATGTACTGTAGCTAATTTTATTAAATTATTCTTCTCTTAAGTAAATTAATTTTGTTTTTGATAACACATGTCATGTCACATCCAGTCTCCTTTCATGTACATCACTGAATAAAGTTAATATGATATCCTCAACATTTTTTCTTTGGGCCTGATTATAAAATATCCTAAAATTCTGCTTTAAATCCCAACAACTTCTCATGGAATTAGGTGTAAGAGTTAGATGTTTTCATATGTATCCCCCTGCGCGCTGGTCGCTCCAGTAATGGAGTACGGAACATTCAAATTCCTGATTTCAGAAATATCAAAGGGCTGTGACTAAAATTTTATTAATTTTTTTAATGTTTGATCCGAAAACCAATCACCATCTAAAGCGCTTATCCATATAAATTATGTAAAATTTATTTAAATCAATAGATTTGATACCATACCATTAGATAAGGTATACAGAGTACACAGATGGAAACCAGCATAAATTATACTCATTTGCATCAGTGTCGTTAATTAAATACATCAACCTTAACCCAACAGATGATACTTTAAAGAGATAATAATAATTATTTTAATGCTAGAATCTGGATAGTGAAATTTATGAATGAGTGATAAATCTATTTACAGATAACATTACTATTAATTGACTAGATCAATAACCACTAGCAGAAAATTTAAGTGTTGGCTCGGATCCAATCGCGGATTCAATGGCGTCGGTGTTACATGTCACACTTATTTTAAAAAATTTAAAAGGGTATTCATAAAACTAATATTTTATCTACTTTTTAAATTTTTTAGAAATTAATCAGGTTATCACTAAGTATGTAAAAACTTTAGTTTTTTTTAAAACCCTGCGATTTGATTGGAGTATTTTTTTCAATTAGCTAACACCAAAATTTGTTATTGTTTCAGTACAAGTAAATAACGGAAGATATTTTTACGTACACTTGACTACTTTGAATGATTGTGTAATAAAACTCAAACAAAAAGTGTTTATGTTTATTTCTGCATGATCAGAAACGTCATTCATCAAGAGGTTCATCAAAAGTGTCATTCGGATATAAACGTATTTGAAAACTCGACTTTGACTCGCTTGTGAAATACGATCCGCCCCGAAAACAACAACTTTTACTCCTAGTGATGAAGGCTATTATTTATAAACTGTGACACTATAAAAATACATTTTCGTCAATGTACTAATTCTCATTTAGTAAGGTTGAAAGTGACCTAGAGGAGCCTACAGGAGTAATCTTAATGTAGCCTCGTTTCTTACTTTCCAAATCCAAAGTACTCATCAACTCTGATATTACTTCGTAATTTATATTTACCAAATTTTTTTATCTATCAGCTTTGCGCTGATGCGCAGAGCGAGAGGGTTAGTGTCGTCAACGACAGTGGCAGCGCGGCATGGCAGCTACTGCCGCTGATGTGTTATCAGGCGAGAAATATCGGCAGCGTGACGAGGAGGCGAGTGGCAGACATTCCCCCGTTGTTTACTGCCACAGATAACAGCTGGTAAATATGGCTGCCGTGCCGTCCTCGGTAACACATCTATCCAGCGAACTCACAGCAGGCTGTCCGTGGCGTCTCCACGTATACTATGCCTTCATACAGACTTCTCAGCTCAGTAACTTCCAGTTTTTAGGTGAAGGCCGCTGAGCATATCTTACGTGAAGGATACTTTTAGATCTCGGTTTAACATCTGGGGAAATCTATGACAGTACGTTGAGGAATCTACAATTATCAGTTACAATTGCCTGAGGTTACAATTTCAAAAATATAATCTACTATGAAGAGGCCGAGTAGTCTGACGTCAGATTTTGGATCTGAGTTAGAGATAGCAATGGACTTAATAGATAGTAGGTGACCAGAGGAATGTTATCAGTTCTATCGACCTTGTACTCTATCGACTTTCCCCCTTATTCTGTTTGCGCACAGGCCATAACCACAGGCAAAATAAAGCATAAAAGAAAATTGACGTCTCCTTAAAAAATATGTATCAGACTAATCGGATTCGCACTTTTTTTACATTACGGTGTGGCGTCTGCCAATTTTATTTTGTTTGCCGGTTAGCGGGTAACTGTGCCGAGCCTTTTTCTAATCTTATTTACAGCTGGTATCGTCGTCTGATAATGCTAGGCATCTAACTTCGTTTCTGGATGTTTATGATTTCTGCAATTTCTGCCTTTCTACTTGCCATTTACTACATTTTGGGATAGAGTTTCGTCGCTCTATTGACTGAGGACTACGATAGAGTGAACACTGAACAGGTCAAGAATAATATAGCGGACAGAAAACTTGGATTTTTTCGAAGCTGGCTGCCCTCCTCCATAGCCTAATCCGATTGAAGTAACATATACCATAATCGAACTCATTGTTTCGTATTTAGAAATGGAGCTTCATACAAAAGTCTATAGGTCAATTCATTTAGGAGATGTTCGGACAGTAATACGAACAGAAATAAAGTTTCTCCATCCAGTCGAGTGACACGCTTTGCTAATGCTCAGGCAGTTATTATCTTTCATATGTGAATTTGTTAGCTTCACCCTGCAGTATAACTGGTATGTCAGAGAAACCCACTTTTTATACGAGATATCATGCATTCCTGTGGTGAACTATGTCCTCTGTAGCATTTCCAGTGGGTGTCCCTGCATTCTATCTTTCTGGATGAGAGTCGGATCTTCGGGGCTCCAAACTTTGAATATGGGTGGCAGTTGTCTCATTGCGCTACAAGGAACAAATCTGATTCCTATCTTATATTAGAGAAATTTCGATTTCCAGATCTCCGTCATGAAGTAGATAAACATATTTATTTAGACAAGTCCTTCTTGCTCTAAAATACAACAGTACAAATTAAAGAGGATTCAGTTTCTGTTTTTTATAAGTTATCCAGAGGAAGTGGCTGATAAACGACAGACCCTCGCTGACATAAACACCCGCACGAGCCCTCGTGTTCCCAGCAAACCGTGAAAATCAACTTAACTTTTCAGAGTTTCCCTCATTGAGGAGCCCGTTGTATTCTACCACAAGATATTATCCGAACCGCCTCTTTATTTTGATAAATCAATATATTTTATTGATAGTTATACTTAGATTCCCTATTGGGCTAGATCTAATGCCAAAATATTGATATATAACGGGTTTAATTAAAATTTAATAAAATATACTACATTATATATTTTATAATTTTTATATACTAAAAATACATGCCGTAAATAGTAAATAATATTACCATTAACTAAAGACGGCATCTGATATGAAAAGAAGTAATATCGATATTATATTCTCTAATAGTATATTAACAAGAAGTAATTATTCTGATTAACAATTTATAAATATTTTATCGAATATGAGAAGTTGCCTTTCAGCCTTTTCAAAATATACTAGGATATTAATAAACTAAACAGTAATCAAAATAATATTTATAATACAAAGTAGAGTTAATAATTCACGAAAGTTTCTGCAGCTCTTAAAGAAAGTTGCATTTATTTTGTAATAGGTTAATTTTATCTAATCATTATTTGTCTATAAACATGAGACTCGGCACGTTAATTTTTATCGTTGATGTTAAAATTCTCGAAGTTGACTTCAATTTTAAAAGACTAATGTGATCGTGAAATAGATTTAGTATTTGTTTGTACATCAAGTAACACACAATCCTAGGAGCACTTGATGGCATAACTAACTGAATGGTTCGGACAAGGGGGACCATATCGGGTTTAATTGGATTTTCGCTATTGGTATAACGTTTGCAACAAGAAGCACATATGTAGATATGTAATTCTCTGTTGTTATGCCTCAGTTATGTTTATGATTGTGGAGTTATGATTTCATTATTGAGTGATCATACACCCTTGATAAACGAAAAGACCTACGTGACTTGCAGGGGAGAGACATTAAGGATACTAAAACCAGACGAAAGATTGCAGAAATTCGTTCAATCACAGCCCGAAGGGCGTTGACATTAACTTTGCCCTTGGCCTGCCTTAGCCAGCAGATAAGAAAAATCTACGTTGTACGAAAGAGAAGGGAGCAAAAACTCCAGTACGTGACGTAGTAAATTACTGACAACATTGGTTGCACATTTACTTCTACCATTACGTATTAATCTTAATGAAACTCACAAGAAATTAGGTAGTGATCTACGTTTTTGAAATTTTATGGAGAAGAATAAACATATACCCCATGGACTGAGAGCCAATTTGCATTTTATAAACACACAACCTTCCTTTTCTTTAAATCGTTAGAGGAATTTTTAGAAATCGATCTTGATAAACAGTAGTTTTGTTGGAAGTCGAAGGGGGAGATTAAGTAAAAGAAATTAGGTTGTGTACTTATACAATGGAAATTATCTCTCGGCTCCTACTCGGCGACTAATTTTTAAAATTCTAAACCAAACACAGTTTTTCAAACAAATATTTCAATATACCATACGTGTTAGTTAGTATGGTAAATATGAAATACATATGTAACTCAATTAAGTTGTTTCTCTTTGATGGATATGATGGATAAGTTAATGCATGAGGAATACTTGGTCTAAGAATTTGAATTATATTTTTACATTGGTCTTATCTGTAACCATAGTAGCCAAGACATCTTCTGCAGGCGTGCTATGTCTTCTGTTTACGCCCACCTCAGCTGTATTCCAAGAATGACGAGGAAAGGAAACATAGTGAATGGTGGTGTTGAGTTCTTTGGGTCCTCAAGCAAATCCTTTCGGAGATCTCTGCAGGACTTTATTTAATGTGCATTGTAGATCTATACAAATTGAGCCGTTATTAAATATTTTGATTTATATCCTGTGATATGAGCTTTGGTTGTTGCATAATGTTGTTTCTTATTATTTATAATTAAATTATTTTGTTATTTATTTGGATGGTGGTAAACGTATTATTTATTAGATGTTGTTTGTTAAATATTATTTATTAGGTGGTATTTTTAGTTATTTATTAATAGGTGGTAAATTAAACCTCAGCTGTTATTTAATGTTTTTCATATTATTTATAATTAATTAATCGATTTTGTTATTTATTTTGATGTAGGCGTTAATTTGTATGTATATTATGTTAAACTTTGGATATTTGATAACATTGTTTTCTATGATCTACAATTAAGTATTGGCGATATGTATTTGGATTTGTTAATTTCTGGCATGCCATCTGTTACTTGATATGTACGAAATGGTTTACCGTTGACTCAATAAATGAAATGAAATATACCATACGTGTTAGTATGGTAAATATGAAATACATATGTAACTCAATTAAGTTGTTTCTCTTTGATGGATATGATGGATAAGTTAATGCATGAGGAATACTTGGTCTAAGAATTTGAATTATATTTTTTACATTGGTCTTATCTGTAACCATAGTAGCGACAAGAAAATAGGGAGAAATAAATTTTTAAACAAGCTGTAATAATTATGTGATACATTAACATATGCGTTATTACAAATGTAGCCTAACTACCTAAACACATACAACTTAAACTTACTTTATTGAACAATATGAATTATTATTGAATACATCTTTACACCTCCCTCCCACGGTAGACAAAAGAGAATTGTGTTAGCCTACTTAATATGCACTATCAACGAACTCAGTTTTGCCTATATAGGAAGGAAGCTTCATGCATAACTTCAAGCCTATACATCAGTTCCTTTCCTAGATATCGTGTGGGCTAAGGGACAGAGAGAAGGACAGAAATGTTATTTCTCCACCCCTTCGAGGATAAGCTTGCTTGCGTTTAAGACAATTAGAATTTTTTATAATTCATAAGAAATGAATACTGTGTTGGTTGCAGAGCTTGAAAGTCGTATCAAAATCTATCTACCCGTCCATCACACACATTTCCGGTTAGTTATTTGACCATAATCTCGAACGATAATTAACGCTTATTGCGGATCTAAATTTAAGACAAAAATTGAAGTATTTAATTGGTTTGGAGTGGGTTTAATATTAGAAAATAAATATATTTGAGAATGTAAAAAATCAAAATGCATTAAATAGTGACATTTACTAGTCCATTACCACTAAGCACTATTTATCAATATACTCCAAAAAAATAAACGGCGTGTATTTAATGCGGTTTTAAAATCTCGAGTTCAGTAACTGGTTCCTAACTCATAGTTTAACTTTCAAATACAGCCATAAGTGTCTCACGTGGTACAAACAGGCAGCTATTAACTGTTAACTTACTAGAAGGGTGATTTATCCATTATTATAGTGAGTATAATGAAACTTCTGGTTTAAATCTTAAGTTCCTGCCATTCACCTGTCCTCTTATTATGACTGAGTTGTGGTGCCTAGTTACATCGTAAATTTTCTGTCATGTCTCGTAAAATAGAAACCACGCCTTAGGGAAGGGATGACTCATTGTTCTGAACCTAACAAAACCTCACTTTTCGATTATTTGTATACCACATGTATACTTTTAGTTTCACATTTATCTAGCGATTACGTTTAATGACTCTTACTAGTTATTTAGTTTTAAGGGTACGTCTGAATTTCATGATGAATACCAGCAGAATACATATATAAAATTGTGTACTATAGCTAGAATACCACAGATATATAACACATTCGCGACCAGATATTACAGTAATAGTGTGTGGTGACACTCTCAATACTTGACTCTGCACCGTTTAGTAGCCAAAATGTTGAGGTATTTTTCAGTATACGTTACATTTATATCAAGCATTATTGTGCTGTGTATAATTACCACTTTATCTGGTTGGATTATATAGAAGAGAATAATTGCTTATTTCTTATAAGAAATCCCATAGTATGATGATACAAAAAACGACGGGCTATGTGTGAGACGCATAGGTAAGTATCTGTGTATTGCAGTTTGCGTGCTGAGAAGTAACACTAGATTCTAGTTTCGACATAATCAATAACCGAAAAGAGTTCTATCGCAAGATTTAGTGCTGATGCAAAAAATGAATCGGGCTCACAAACCGTCTAAAAACAGCACACTCTGACAAGAGTATACTGTACTTTAACTATTAGATTAAATTTAATTTCGTAAATTAACTGAATTTCGTGAATTACTAAAATTTCAACTCTGTTGAGAGTTGAAATTTTAGTATTCAAATAAGCACGTAAGAATAAATATTTGTGTAGAATTGATAATTTGAAAAAGTTGTGTTGCGATACCCTCTATTCTTACAGCGGCAGGGATACTCACGTGGCGTATTGTTATACTTGGAAGCTATACTAAGGTAGTCGTAATGTAGGCTTGTACATTTCATTCAGGATCGGAAAAGACCTTCTTGAAGGTCCGTTGTCCGACCGTCTGTTTGTGCGCTAACTCTTGATGAAAAGGTCCTAGAGACTTCACACTTGGTATATGGGTGTGTCTTCGTACAAAGAAGATCTCTAATGACTTTTCGGATCAAAAGGACAGAGAATTGTTCATCTGTATGTATGTAGAGAGAGAATTATAAGAAAAACTATTTCGCCTAAAATACTCTTAGATGTATTTTGATTTACTAAATTAAAAGCACAGGACCTACCAGCATTAATAAGGAAGCAGTTTCTTGGCTTTATTAAGGATTCGACAGATTCACGACAATCATGCCGTCGTCTGTCTGCTTACGATAAATCTTAATAGAAAAGTCCTAGAAATACGAAACTTAGGCCATAGATTCCTCTTGAGCCAAAGGACCCTATCGATGTTTTATCCAAAGTTTAAAGAGCAGTTCGCCCGTATGACTGTTTGCCCGTCTATGCGATAGCTCTTGGTAGTATGGTCCTAGAGACCTAAAACTTAGTACATAGGTTCATTTTTGTCTAGGGAACAACTCTGTTAAGATTTGGGTCAAAACGTTTTAAAAACAGTCGTAAGTCTGTGTGCTACCTCTTTTTTACGTTCTTACGGATCCTCCGATACTCAGTTCTCTCGGTATATTGAATCATAATTCCCTTTAGTTTTAATATAAAGATGGCTGCACACACCATAGACATTATATATATTAATGAAATATTATAATAATAAATAGATATTAATTGAATATTGCACCAACATCCAAATTACTTGCTTTGTGTTTAGGGATATCTATTAAGGTTGGAACAGAGAAATTCCCAGGGAGAAACACTACTCGTATAAGATTATAGGGAGTAAATATGCTAATTACTCCACGTTATTCCTCGCAGTGTAGTAGAAAGGCGCTTAGTTTCATACACGTTACGACGACGGCATACACATGTGTCAGGTACATAAACCCATTTATTTCTTACCTGTGTATATTTTGCTACACACATAAACTGTTCTAAAACTTCACATTAATTTCATGGTGAGGGGATGTAACATTTCGTTCGGTTTATGCTGTTTTCATGTCTTATTCATTTTTGACGATTCTTTCCTAAACTAACCAGATTTAATTTCATAAGAAAATACTTCGAAAAATTAATACAGTATTTACTTAACTTCATATTCATTTGGGTCTCTCAATTTTGGATAAAACAACGATGTGTACGTGAAGGATGTACACAGATTAAATATAATTATGTTTCATTGCAGTTTAATCACAACCCCGGTATTCATTAGGTAGAAGCATTAACCTATGTATGTTAATGTGTGTGTGTGTGTGTGTGTGTGTGTGTGTGTGTGTGTGTGTGTGTGTGTTAGTGTGGGCGCGCGCGTGTGTTAGTGTATGCATATCAAAGGTTAGTTTATTTTTTTCTCATTTAACTTGAAAATCTATTTAGGCTAAAGTAAGTTTAATACTTATATTGATCCTCGTGCAGTTTTAAAGTTGTATTCGATTTAAATTAACTTTATTTTTGCTTTTTATACTCCTATTTTTCTTATTGTTGCAATTTATAAGAACCGAATTAGAATTTTATTATATTAATTGTATTATTATTATTAAACAGACGTCACAGAGTGCAGCATGCTGATGATTTAAAAGTCGAACGCAGAAATCTGTTAATTTACAACTTGATTCTTATCATTACTTTTTTCAATATAATTTTTATCAATATCATTCCAACAAGTATTTTTTTATATTAATTTATATATATATATATATATATATATATATATATATATATGAATTCAAATTTTGTTCTATTGTTTATATTAGCTCGAGGATACCACCAACAGTTCCAATTTGGAACGAAGTGAAAACTTCAAGTAATTATAACGATTGTAACTGAGTATTTCATTTTTCATATAACTATACGTATTAGAGATTCATTACATAAATAGCAAGATCAGCTATATTTAGTTTTTGGTCATTTATTACTTATAACACACAAGTTTTTTTCACAAAAACTACTAGGAAACTAAATTGGAAACTAGTTCGTTACGTTTGATGAAATCGATTAGAAGACATTAGAAAAATCGGAAAAATAAGAAGAAAAATATAATTCGTAAACAAAACGAGTACAGTCGTATGAATTTGATGTGTCTTCTTATTCATTGGAGATAAAAGAAAAATAATACATTATTGCCAAACTTTATTTCTGCGCAATCTGGCGTTCTAGTACCTTCACTAACTCACCCGAAACTTTTATTAGTGTTCTAACTTACCTTCAATGAAACAGACCACGTTATTGGAGTGTACACTTTAATGATAGGGTATGGATAGCCATTATTACTGAAGCTGGAAGGCATTCAGTTACAAAAGTGTTATCCTAGTCGGTGCAATGTAGCTACAAAACGTTCGGGCTCTACAGTCAAATATTGCTTGTTATTTACTGCCTTTAAAAGCTATCTGTACCTAGCGGGGTCATGACGCAGACGCACTCGTGCGAGTTACTACTACAGTGTATGGACAGATGTTATTACTGGAGCTGGCTGGCATGCAGTTACAATAGTGTCGTCCTACTCGGTGCAATGTAGCTAATAAACGTTGGGGGAGTATAGTTAAGTATTGTTTGTCATGTACTGCCTTCTGTACCTAGCTGGGTCATGACGCAGACGCACTCGTGCGAGTTACTACAGTGTATGGACAGATGTTATTACTGGAGCTGGCTGGCATGCAGTTACAATAGTGTCGTCCTACTCGGTGCAATGTAGCTAATAAACGTTTGGGGGAGTATAGTTAAGTATTGTTTGTCATGTACTGCCTTCTGTACCTAGCTGGGTCATGACGCAGACGCACTCGTGCGAGTTACTACAGTGTATGGACAGATGTTATTACTGGAGCTGGCTGGCATGCAGTTACAATAGTGTCGTCCTACTCGGTTCATTGTAGCTAATAAACGTTGGGGGAGTATAGTTAAGTATTGTTTGTCATGTACTGCCTTCTGTACCTAGCTGGGTCATGACGCAGACGCACTCGTGCGAGTTACTACAGTGTATGGACAGATGTTATTACTGGAGCTGGCCGGCATGCAGTTACAATAGTGTCGTCCTACTCGGTGCAATGTAGCTAATAAACGTTTGGGGGAGTATAGTTAAGTATTGTTTGTCATGTACTGCCTTCTGTACCTAGCTGGGTCATGACGCAGACGCACTCGTGCGAGTTACTACAGTGTATGGACAGATGTTATTACTGGAGCTGGCTGGCATGCAGTTACAATAGTGTCGTCCTACTCGGTGCAATGTAGCTAATAAACGTTTGGGGGAGTATAGTTAAGTATTGTTTGTCATGTACTGCCTTCTGTACCTAGCTGGGTCATGACGCAGACGCACTCGTGCGAGTTACTACAGTGTATGGACAGATGTTATTACTGGAGCTGGCTGGCATGCAGTTACAATAGTGTCGTCCTACTCGGTGCAATGTAGCTAATAAACGTTTGGGGAGTATAGTTAAGTATTGTTTGTCATGTACTGCCTTCTGTACCTAGCTGGGTCATGCTGCAGACGCAGTCGTACGAGTTACTACAGTGTATGGACAGATGTGTTTACTGGAGCTGGCTGGCATGCAGTTACAATAGTGTCGTCCTACTCGGTGCAATGTAGCTAATAAATGTTGGGGGAGTATAGTCAAATATTGTTTGTCATGTACTGAATTCTGTACCTAGCTGGGTCATGACGCAGACGCATTCGTGCGAGTTACTACAGTGTATGGACAGATGTTATTACTGGAGCTGGCCGGCATGCAGTTACAATAGTGTCGTCCTACTCGGTGCAATGTAGCTAATAAACGTTTGGGGAGTATAGTTAAGTATTGTTTGTCATGTACTGCCTTCTGTACCTAGCTGGGTCATGCCGCAGACGCACTCAGTCGTTCGAGTTACTACAGTGTATGGACAGATGTTATTACTGGAGCTGGCCGGCATGCAGTTAAAATAGTGTCGTCCTACTCGGTGCAATGTAGCTAATAAACTTTGGGGGAGTATAGTTAAGTATTGTTTGTCATGTACTGCCTTCTGTACCTAGCTGGGTCATGCCGCAGACGCAGTCGTACGAGTTACTACAGTGTATGGACAGATGTTATTACTGGAGCTGGCCGGCATGCAGTTAAAATAGTGTCGTCCTACTCGGTTCAATGTAGCTAATAAACGTTTGGGGGAGTATAGTTAAGTATTGTTGTCATGCACTGCCTTCTGTACCTAGCTGGGTCATGCCGCAGACGCACTCGTGCGAGTTACTACAGTGTATAGACAGATGTCATTACTGGAGCTGGCCGGCATGCAGTTACAATAGTGTCGCCCTAATCGGTGCAATGTAGCTAATAAACGTTGGGGGAGTATAGTTAAGTATTGTTTGTCATGTACTGCCTTCTGTACCTAGCTGGGTCATGCCGCAGACGCAGTCGTACGAGTTACTACAGTGTATGGACAGATGTTATTACTGGAGCTGGCCGGCATGCAGTTACAATAGTGTCGTCCTACTCGGTGCAATGTAGCTAATAAACGTTGGGGGAGTATAGTTAAGTATTGTTTGTCATGTACTGCCTTCTGTACCTAGCTGGGTCATGCCGCAGACGCACTCGTGCGGGTTACTACAGTGTATGGACAGATGTTATTACTGGAGCTGGCTGGCATGCAGTTACAATAGTGTCGTCCTACTCGGTGCAATGTAGCTAATAAACGTTGGGGGAGTATAGTTAAGTATTGTTTGTCATGTACTGCCTTCTGTACCTAGCTGGGTCATGACGCAGACGCACTCGTGCGAGTTACTACAGTGTATGGACAGATGTTATTACTGGAGCTGGCTGGCATGCAGTTACAATAGTGTCGTCCTACTCGGTGCAATGTAGCTAATAAACGTTGGGGGAGTATAGTTAAGTATTGTTTGTCATGTACTGCCTTCTGTACCTAGCTGGGTCATGACGCAGACGCACTCGTGCGAGTTACTACAGTGTATGGACAGATGTTATTACTGGAGCTGGCCGGCATGCAGTTACAATAGTGTCGTCCTACTCGGTGCAATGTAGCTAATAAACGTTGGGGGAGTATAGTTAAGTATTGTTTTGTCATGTACTGCCTTCTGTACCTAGCTGGGTCATGCCGCAGACGCACTCGTGCGGGTTACTACAGTGTTTGGACAGATGTTATTACTGGAGCTGGCTGGCATGCAGTTACAATAGTGTCGTCCTACTCGGTTCAATGTAGCTAATAAACTTTGGGGGAGTATAGTTAAGTATTGTTGTCATGCACTGCCTTCTGTACCTAGCTGGGTCATGCCGCAGACGCACTCGTGCGAGTTACTACAGTGTATAGACAGATGTCATTACTGGAGCTGGCCGGCATGCAGTTACAATAGTGTCGCCCTAATCGGTGCAATGTAGCTAATAAACGTTGGGGGAGTATAGTTAAGTATTGTTTGTCATGTACTGCCTTCTGTACCTAGCTGGGTCATGCCGCAGACGCAGTCGTACGAGTTACTACAGTGTATGGACAGATGTTATTACTGGAGCTGGCCGGCATGCAGTTACAATAGTGTCGTCCTACTCGGTGCAATGTAGCTAATAAACGTTGGGGGAGTATAGTTAAGTATTGTTTGTCATGTACTGCCTTCTGTACCTAGCTGGGTCATGCCGCAGACGCACTCGTGCGGGTTACTACAGTGTATGGACAGATGTTATTACTGGAGCTGGCTGGCATGCAGTTACAATAGTGTCGTCCTACTCGGTGCAATGTAGCTAATAAACGTTGGGGGAGTATAGTTAAGTATTGTTTGTCATGTACTGCCTTCTGTACCTAGCTGGGTCATGCCGCAGACGCACTCGTGCGAGTTACTACAGTGTATGGACAGATGTTATTACTGGAGCTGGCTGGCATGCAGTTACAATAGTGTCGTCCTACTCGGTGCAATGTAGCTAATAAACGTTGGGGGAGTATAGTTAAGTATTGTTTGTCATGTACTGCCTTCTGTACCTAGCTGGGTCATGCCGCAGACGCACTCGTGCGGGTTACTACAGTGTTTGGACAGATGTTATTACTGGAGCTGGCTGGCATGCAGTTACAATAGTGTCGTCCTACTCGGTTCAATGTAGCTAATAAACTTTGGGGGAGTATAGTTAAGTATTGTTGTCATGCACTGCCTTCTGTACCTAGCTGGGTCATGCCGCAGACGCACTCGTGCGAGTTACTACAGTGTATAGACAGATGTCATTACTGGAGCTGGCCGGCATGCAGTTAAAATAGTGTCGTCCTACTCGGTGCAATGTAGCTAATAAACGTTGGGGGAGTATAGTTAAGTATTGTTTGTCATGTACTGCCTTCTGTACCTAGCTGGGTCATGCCGCAGACGCACTCGTGCGGGTTACTACAGTGTATGGACAGATGTTATTACTGGAGCTGGCTGGCATGCAGTTACAATAGTGTCGTCCTACTCGGTGCAATGTAGCTAATAAACGTTGGGGGAGTATAGTTAAGTATTGTTTGTCATGTACTGCCTTCTGTACCTAGCTGGGTCATGACGCAGACGCACTCGTGCGAGTTACTACAGTGTATGGACAGATGTTATTACTGGAGCTGGCTGGCATGCAGTTACAATAGTGTCGTCCTACTCGGTGCAATGTAGCTAATAAACGTTGGGGGAGTATAGTTAAGTATTGTTTGTCATGTACTGCCTTCTGTACCTAGCTGGGTCATGCCGCAGACGCACTCGTGCGAGTTACTACAGTGTATGGACAGATGTTATTACTGGAGCTGGCCGGCATGCAGTTACAATAGTGTCGTCCTACTCGGTGCAATGTAGCTAATAAACGTTGGGGGAGTATAGTTAAGTATTGTTTGTCATGTACTGCCTTCTGTACCTAGCTGGGTCATGCCGCAGACGCACTCGTGCGGGTTACTACAGTGTTTGGACAGATGTTATTACTGGAGCTGGCTGGCATGCAGTTACAATAGTGTCGTCCTACTCGGTTCAATGTAGCTAATAAACTTTGGGGGAGTATAGTTAAGTATTGTTGTCATGCACTGCCTTCTGTACCTAGCTGGGTCATGCCGCAGACGCACTCGTGCGAGTTACTACAGTGTATAGACAGATGTCATTACTGGAGCTGGCCGGCATGCAGTTAAAATAGTGTCGTCCTACTCGGTGCAATGTAGCTAATAAACGTTGGGGGAGTATAGTTAAGTATTGTTTATCATGTACTGCCTTCTGTACCTAGCTGGGTCATGACGCAGACGCACTCGTGCGAGTTACTACAGGGTATGGACAGATGTTATTACTGGAGCTGGCCGGCATGCATTTAAAATAGTGTCGTCCTACTCGGTTCAATATAGCAAATAAACTTTGGGGGAGTATAGTTAAGTATTGTTTGTTATTTGCTGCCTTTACAATGAATCTATCATTGTCTGGCTGAGTCATGTCGCACCCAGCAAGTGAGAGATCCGGGTTCGAGTCCCGGCGGAGCAAGTACTTTTTGTTATTGCCATTTACACAAATTTAATGAATGAATGTGTGTGTGCGCGATATTTGTAGATAGATTCATCTAGGTCCAAGGAAAGGAAGAATCCATTTATGGTGGTCATAAGGTCCAAACTGAAGGTAAAAATAAAACTTTACATCAGTGTTATCTACAAGGTCCAGGGGTATACCACACAGCGTATCGCATAACTTGCTTCGCTAAGGTCGCATGCAAAACGTAAAGTCTACAGTTTCATTTCATTCTCAACATGTCTTGTAAACAGATAGACACTGTCAATCATGCAGCAAAGAATATTTAACATTCACCCGGCAGAGACGAATTTTGTTAGCCTACTGAGAGATAGGTTTCAATGACGCTCAGTCAAAGTTAAAGGTTGGACATGCACCTTCATAGAACTAATGCTTGTCTATCTGGAAATAAAGTGTCATGCAAAATTTAAAGTATAAATATGAAATCTTTCTAGAGATAACTTAGCATATATACATTGACACTTTTGTTGATTAAGTTGATTTTCATAGCAGTGCATTAATATCACACCAATTCACCAAATGATGATGTTGTATGTGTTGAGGTAATTAGGCTACAAGTTTAAAGAGTCACATATTAAATATTCTCATATGATTGTACTCAGTCTGTTTGCAGGTTTATTTATCCTGCAATGTTTCCGTTGCCATCATGGTTACTTATAAAACCAATGTAAAAATATTGAGCTAAAGCTCAGTCAAATCCTGTGGAGTGACATGCATCATCATCGAACTCAGTGATACCTATATAGAAATGAAGCTTAAAGTAAAATTAAAAGTCTACAAGTCTGTTCATTCTCGAGATATCATGCGGACGGACAGACAAAAATTAAATATTTCTTCTTGAGTGATTGACTTCACTAACGCTCAGCCAATGCTGCTAAAGTAATCTATACTATTAGGTTTTAAGGTAGATACGTCTCAATTCAAAGGATCTACATTTCGAAGGTCTTCTACAATATTAATTACTTTTCTTTCCTTTATAAATCTATTTCTATGAATGTAAAAAGGTGAGCTCCTGGCATCAGCTCTATATAATCAATTGTAAACTTTTGCCCTTTGGAATTAGTAAATGCTCTCATTAAAAATTACTGTGTTGATTTATGGAGTGCCTTATATAGCCAATACTTTTTGTTTAGCAAATACCAACATCAATTTCCCAGAATTAAGCACTGAGTGTGAGAACTTATGTTTGAATTGTCAGGTAGCCCAGTGCAACATTACTCCTGTGGGGGGGTAATGCTTCCTAATTGAATATGACGCATGGCGCTGGGGATGATAAACTCGCTATCCTGTCAGTGTTAGAGCTCCGTTTCAATTGAACTCCAATAAATTCCAGTTACCATTTCAGAGGCTACCTAATGAACTTACCTGCAGCATAAACATACGTGTGCATGCGCACGCCTCGACAGATAAATTACTGGAAGGCGTATAATGGGGTTTAATATTAGAGTGGTTGCGGTGGTGCACTGCTACATGATTGTAATGAATGTTTGCCTGGATATGTCAAGTAGACAAATATCTCAGAATACCAGTCGGGCAGATTAGGTGTGAGTTTCTTGATCTACTAAATCCTGGCGTGCATTCCTGCTGCACAGAACAAAATGATAGGAACATAACTCCAGTGTTTAATGGAAGTTACTCATTGCTACTCCATTCAGTACCTATATTAAAGATAGTGGTTTAGTAGCTTATGGGAGTTATTTCTAGAAAAAAAAACAAAGATACTTATTCATTTAATCCACTTAAGGTTTTATTATTATTCATAGACTACGAGTACATAGTAATAAGTAATGTAAATAAAACTAATATTTAAAATCTTTTATGCTCCTGATACAATAAAAGAAACATGACCCCAACAGTCACTATTACTATTTAGTTGAAACCGGGTGAGGCACAACATGCGTGCGGTACGTAAAGTTGCCGCATTAACCAACTATTACACTTTTTCTTTTTGGGTTTTTCTTGTCAAAATTTTTAATTTGTAATCATAATTAGTGTGAACTTGAAGGTCTAATTACACTGAAAAGTTCGATGCAAACAAAAGTTAATAATCTTCAATAATATTTACAAAGTTTACCAACACGTTTTAAAGTAGGCCTTTAAAATTAAGTACTATGGTAACCTAATTAAATATGGAACAGCAGCTTATTAATGTGTTAATTTTAAGAAAAAGTATGGTAGCGGCACTTTTTATTGAATTTTCCAAACTTACAAATGTTCTTACAGAATCCAAAAAGCCGAAAATTTTAATTTGTTTAACAGGAGAATACGATAAATTGAATACCTAATAAAAGAAATTTTACAAAGAACCATTTTTTTCTTCTCAATTTATTCAAAAAATAAACTGTAGTCAAATCTAATTTTTCATACTGGCTGAAATATTTCCCAAATTGTTGTATTTGCATACTTACACAATATGTTATTTTAATATTAATTGTAACAAACAATATGTAAATATTTATTTGTGGAGTTGCCTGAAGATGAAACCTTTGGTTCCGAAAGGCTTCGTCCAAAAATAAACAATTTGGAAAAATTGTTTTTTCATTAACATTTAGTAATATTTAAATATTTTTTTGTATTTAGAACTGTTATCTACTCTTTACTGTTTAAAAATGACAGCCAAGAATACGACAAGGAATATGTTGTGTGTGTGTGTATATATTTAGTGATTTTTTATTTCTTTTGGTATAGAAACTTCAATGACACTTTTTATATACATTCTTTGAATGTCTACGACGATTTCTCATTACTAAGATACAGACTTAAAAAGTCTCAACAATTTGGTAACTTTGTTTCCTTAAGTGTAAAAGATTGGACCAAGAGGATGGTAAGGGGAATTTTTTCTGGACAACGAATAAGTACCAAACAACCTGTGTTAGGACTTGTTTTGTAAAATAAAAAGAAACAAGGTAGTTTAAAGGTGTTGGTCTTGTTACTAACAAACACTTTAGTGGATTCCATGGCTCCTGATCTGTTTCTGGCTATAAACCGAGGTGTTTACAGACCATCACGACTGAGGACCACTCAGGCTGCCTTCATTAGGCGCTCTCCTCGCTATCTGATACCGGCGACAACCAATTAAACGTTCAGACATCGGATAACTGCTGTCGTCAGATCAACAAGAAAGCTCCTAGTTTTACCACTGGCTGGTTAGGAAACAACCATTCACTGTTTGTAGGAGTAGGATTGACGCTCACGCTTGAATAATTTAATGAACGGTATTATAACACTAGTTAAATATTATTGCTAAACTTTGCTTGAAATTGCATTTATTTCCACTACATGGCCTTGAAAATTATGGAAACTATATAATTTCATAAATAAAACGGAATGTTTAGTTTTAACATATCCTTGCTTTATGCATCTTAAATCGTTTATAACATAATAATAATGAAGATCGACTCTTTCGAAATTTGGAAAAGAGCAATAGAGATAAATCGAAATAAATACAGAGATATAATTCGGGAATGTCACTCCTAGTTACTATAAAAGAATACGCAAGACTGATGCCTTAGGCTTTTCTACACATAATGGATTTTGCGCGCTAAATCTAATCATTTAATCTATAGAAGGCAGTGCAGGCCAAGTAATATTGTACACGGGCGTCATAGCTTAAATCATCCTCTCTTTCCACTGGGGATCTCCACAGAAAAATTGTTGCAGTTCGGTGTGAAGTTACAACAAGACTCTATATTCTTTTAAGCTGTGTGGAGATGAAGTATTGAACATGCCAAAGTAGTTTAAAGCTCTGTATAGGTTTGAAGAGAGCTCAAAGAAAGTGAATCACCAACGAAGCCTAAGACTCTTCAAAAGTTAAAAAAAGGTTTGTTGAAGCACAGGTTTTTTCAACTCTCGAGACAAGTTTTATCATTTTCTTTATCATTCAATGGAATATTAAAATATTATTTATGCTTCAGGAAAATTTTGCAATTCGATATTAGGGAAACCTCTCTAATACTTCGGATTGGTGAGGACACGGTGTTTCCATAATTGTACCACGAAATTCTTGTAATTAAAAGAATCCTCTGATATTAAAAACACCAAAAGTTACGATGTATTCTTTTTTGGTTAACGTTACTCTCATTAATCGACACGATAATTTCAGGAAATTACCCCTGAATTCTGGATTGAAGATCCTTACTACTGAAGATCCTAAATATGGATTACCTAATCAGTCTGAGAAGACTGTCAAATACATAATTTTGGATTAAGAGAAGCTCCAGGTTAGGAAAAGGAGCTAATTTGATTCCCTCAGCTAACATTGGGCAAAGACCAAGCCTAGATCTCGAAGAAATGTATAGGGGTAGACTAGCCCTACCAACAGCATATAGGTACAATAAACATAGTTTGACCCATTAGGAACTATAAATTCGCATAAACATTTCAATCTAAAACTATACAAATTAATAATGATTACCACTTTTTAATTAGTTATTTCATGCTACTAATTGGGTATTACATATATCGTATTAAAATAAAATACTTGGTGATTTAGATTAACTTACGTAATTACAGTTTTATTACATTTAAAAGATTAGAAATTTATTTAGTTGCGAATCGCAAAGTAACCCATACATGTATTGGCAATTTATTCATGTTTGGTATAGATAAACTAAACCAATACTGTAAACTTAAGTATGTGTTTATTATTTATACGGGTGCAATCATTATTCAATAAGATGTAACTCTTAATAAGTATTTAAGGTTATTGCATTCTTTTAATTTATTTTATTTAAGGTTATTGCATTCTTTTAATTTATCTAATTTAAAGTTTTGCATACTCATGTCTTTACATTGTATTTGGGTCTTTGCAGCCTTTCTATGATTAAAATTTGATACGGCTGGTAAATTTGAAAGTTTACATTTTTCTACAGTAGTCGAACGAAGGGCAATAATTTTAGGTGATGCTACATGAAAAATAATATTTTCGCCACCTATTAATTAATTCTTAAAAGGTACTGTATAACATTTAGGAAAAATAAATTCATATTATTATTTTAAAACAAATGATAATTTATATTTGAACACTAATAGGCGTGCATGTTATAAATTTTCTAAAGCAATGTTGCTAGTCCTTGTTGTATATGGAATATTACCTTTAGTAAGTAACACTTTTCAAAACTAACAAATTGGCCCCAGAACGTGTTGGGAAATGAATTTTTCATCTTGGTTATTGTAGAAGAACAAAGATAATTGTTGGTTTTTATATAAAATGGGTTTGTTACTAATCTTAAATAACTATAGGGGGATCAACAGCCAAATGTAAGAGTTATTAATTACCTTAAAAGGGTAAAGTATTTCACTAACATTTCAGACAGTTATATGATAATAAGACGCTGTACAAAAATTATAAGGAAAACCTTATAAAACTTGTATTGGCTGAGGATTACAATTTGATGAAGTGCGGCCTGTCGAAATAAACGTTCACTTATATCATATAAAATTGTGGTGCTGGAATTTCCAATCTGACCTGAATATTTTGGTCAAGATGTAGGGAAATATTCGGTATAATTGAGCCCATTACGGGAGTAATAGATGGGTTGCACAAGTGGAGACGACTGGTCGCTACCAGCGTCAGTAGCTACTCAGCCACGTTTATATGTCACAATAATTACATGTAAATCGCCCTCTAACCGTGGTCAGATTACATGTAACAACCGCCCCGCAGCTCTCCACACGTAGCGGTCGACGTGCACGTTAATCCTGTCATCAATAAAGACGCGTCAATTTTTTGCTCCCTCCAGATATATATTATGCTGTCGGTTATTCTAATGTTTGCAATATTTTTCTATTTGGCACGATAGAAAGCATTTGCAAATTTGCAATCTTGTTTCTCAAGAAACCTGGCAATTGAAAAATTACGTTATTTCTTGGCATGACTAACTGCGTTTGCCGGGTCTGGCATTAGTTCTTATTACATACAACGTCACTGAGGTTAGCGTACTGTATTCTTGAGTCATTTTGGAAAGTTGTAGATACACACGAATTGCAGATGTATTTTTAAAATAATTTTATTTCAGTTGCATGTTTTACAGCAACATGCACTTCAATTTAATTGCACTTACAAATCAATTCTACATAAGGAGCTGGAATCTACAAGTAATGTTATTCCTACATATCTATATATGTAACTAATTACACTTACACTTTATTTTAATGTAATCACCAAAAAATCTGAAAACAGGCAATTTAAAATTTTTTACAACTTAACAAATTTAAAATGTGCTGTTTTTAAGGTCTATAGCGGCCAAACTATAGAGCTAGCAAGAATCTGAATAATCGTTAACGTAGAATGGTGTCAAGTAAAAAAATGGTCCCTATCTATTTATCAAAAAGCAAACAGCTCTTATTGGTTAGGTCAAAAACGCTAGAATATTTGAAATCTCAGTAATTTTCATTATAAGAATAAAATGTGATCCGTGCCCAATAGGGCCGAACGGTTACTGTAGCATAAATTTAGTATTTAGGAAATAGAATCATCTACACAAAATGTGCAGTGAATGTAACCGCTATCTGCATTGGTTAACAAAAAAAAAACGCTTTCAAAAAATGTTTTACTGCAGTAGTATATAGAGAGATAACAGTTATTCAGTTCACTAAAAAATATGTTTCTAGTTAATCTATCGAGAAATAACGTCCAATACTGAAGGTCTGTGTTTATTTGCTGTATCTCCAGCAGTTAACCCTTAAATAAGTTTTCAAAATGAAGATTTTTGTAAAATTTTAATACGTAGTAGATATACAGTGTTATTTTAATGCAGTTAGAGCACTACATAAGCGTTAAATAAGATTGTATGAACATCTCGTTGATCAAATTCAGCTGCTATGCTGTTTAAACTGTGAGTCATTACGTTAATAAGTTTAATATATATTATATTTTGAACAATTGTTTGGAACAACCAAATTGTCGTGCATTGCAACAGCTTATTTCTACATTATTTACTGATCAATCTTTATGATCTAGGTGTCAAAATGGTTTTTTTTCGATGTAGCAACTTTTATGATACCTACAAAATGTATCATTGTGATATTAGATTTAAATATTAAGCTTTAAAAGTTAATTACTAAACTAACTAGACAGCATAAACAAGGAAAAATAACTGTAATTGAAAAACATTGAAAAAAATAATATATCACAGCTGATTTTTCCTCAGAAATGCCAAAGAGTAAAATAATTACACATTGTTCAAAATGAACAAAGGTTGAAAGCAAAAGCAAAGTTTTATTGTAATAGAAGTTGACGAACAGTTTCCCTCCTTCTCAAATTCAATCTATTTATATTTTCATTGCCGTGTAATCCAATATGTTGTTTATTACAAAAATTACAATTTTTTTATGTATTATGTTACTTGAATTGCAATAAAAAGTTCCTTTAATAGGATACGTTTTATTAGTTATGTTACTGCTAAATTTTGACTAGAGGACATGATTTTGCATATACCACAATCGTTTAAAACTGACCACCGTGGCAAATCACACAGCACTACAGTGTTATTTTTGTGCGCAATATATGCCCTTCTACGCCTACAACATCGAGCGAGAAAAGGCACTTATAAGTAGTGATCAACGGCCTCCAGACACCCACTACTTAGAGCTCTCTGATGTCCTGACTGAAGAAGGATTCTCTGTAGACAAGATCGTCGACCACGGAATTATGTTCAGGGCTGTCAGTTCGTATGAGTTGTAAACTCGTAGTTTATACTATATTGAGATACAAAATTTACAAGATTTACTCTTATCACTAAAAAGAAAGGAGCGCTTAGTCAGGTAGAATTCAGACGGCCAACCAAGAGCTGGCTCATTACAATGACACGCCAGACACGAGACTTGCGAGTGACATCTACAATGTCAGAAGTCTGCTCTACGACATAGTATCCATCACGCCACATACGAAGCCCCAAGTCCATCGCAGTGTTAACGGTGCAATGGTCTCGGCCACGATTCCAGCAACTTTAAAAAGCCACGGAAATACGTCTATAACCACCACAAGAAACCAAAGGAGAAGAGTCACCGCTGTAACTGTGGCGGAGGCCATAATACCAGCTACTGGGGTTGCATTCCCAACAAGGAAGACGAGGCGTTCCAATACCCACCAGGTGAAGCGACCACCCCATGACGCCACCCGATGGGCTGACGTCTAGGGCAAATTACGGGAAGACGACGACTTTGCCCTGGAGAATAAGAGGCGCCGGAGTAAAGCTACGTTTTCCTAGACGCGCATTATACAACGCTGCGTATTTTCCTGCGCGCGCATCTAAATGCGTTGTCGACATTCTGTGATCGCGGGAATTAGTGTCTTCCTAGACGCGCAATATCGGGGCGCAGTGCAGCAGCCTGGTCCCAACCTCAAGTCATGTCGGACTATATACAAGTGCGTGCCGCAGCTTTACTTCTTCTTTAAGAAGCCACTAGACATGGAACTAGACTGTGCAGTTTTACATACGTTAATACCTAGCAGAGAATCATGCAGAGAAATGTTCAAAGAAAGAGATTACGAGGGAGCTTACACTATTTTAGTTAAAAGACATTAGCTTACTGATGACGTTAAATTTAAAGAATATTTTTAGACTTACTTACGCGTGGACAGTTTTCACACATTAACTGACCTCATACGTGAAGATGTAACCGTGCAGCCTTCTAATCGTGTGAAAAATCCCTTAACTGCTGAGGTGAAATCCCCAAATGTGAGAGTAGTATCACTTAATTCTTCCGGTAGCCTTTTTTTACAACTTTAAAAATTTCTTTTCAAACGGTTCTTTTTGCATTAGTCGATGCAAACTGTAAGTTCCTTATGGTGGATGTTGGTGCTTATGGCAAAGAAGGAGATGCAGGAATATTTCAAAAATCAAAAATGGGCAAACTTATTAATGAAGGTGCCGTATGCCCACATCCAAAAACACTGCCTTCTGCGGATATGAAGCTTCCACATGTCATAGTAGGGGATGAAGCGTTCAGGTTAGACAGACATGTTATGAAACCTTACCCTCACAAAACAGTACCTAGAAGATAGGTATAAAAGAGAATATAACTACGTTTTAATCAGATGTAGAAGAGTCACGGAGAATGCTTTTGGCATTATGTGTTCAATTTTTAGAATATTCTTCACGCCTATCAACTTGAAACCAGACACCGTAGACTTAGTAATACTTGTATGTTGTTGCCTTCACAACATGTTAAGGGGTGACTTTTTGGCCTGTAATCCCCCTAACTCTGAAGATGTAGCCAATGTTAAGTGGGAGATGCCTGAAAAGAACATGATACTTATAGCCTGGGTTGGTGGTTTCGCTAAAAAGTGAAGGGTTTCAAGTAAGGAGCAGATTCACAGAGTATTTCAATTCTCAGTTCTATAAACAAAGATTAAGTACTGTACTGTCTGCCAAGAAGACGAGAAAAAAACAAAATAACTGATGTTTAAGAAAGGTGCAACTTGGGTGTTTTTAAAACGAAAAATTGCAATTGCACCCATGATAAGTACAATGTTAAACTCGAATTATTTAAATGCGGGCCCATTTGTTTAGATTTATTCTGTTTAAACGAACTTGGAAGTTTTGAAAAACATTGTTCTTATGATGAGAATCGCATTTCTACACAACTCCACAGTTCCGGGTAATGAATTCTTAAAATTATGCCAGATTTTAGAATCTATATGTGTGCATTCGTTTGTAATTTATAACAATTATTAATACAGTAACTGTATGTAGAAACTTATAAACAAATATTTCTTAGATAGTTTCTTCCCACTCCTTGTCCTTCTTCAACACACTCTTGTATTCTTTTTGTTGTAAACTCCACAATATAGGTCTTTCTTGAACTTAAAACACTAAAGTTCGTCTTCTTCCTCGGAAAAAACTTAACAAAAAACATCGGCTTCCAGTGCCGATTTAGCACTGGACGCGATGGTCTCCATGGTGTTGCGCGGCGCAATGAAGGTGACTGACTGCTCTCGGAGCAGTGGTGTGTGGCGTCGTTGCGCGGCGCCGTATATTCGCGCCGACGCAGTGACGCGCCTAGGAAAACAATTACACTTAATTCTGTACAAACCAGTGCTCGGTTTACGCGACGCAGTTAGATGCGCGGCGCAGGATAATTACGCGGCGCTGTATAATGCGCGTCTAGGAAAACGTAGCTTAAATCCCTGAAATAAGACAATCCGCCAACCCCGCTCGCCGAGACCTACGAATCACTAACCGGCCTCCCAGAGGGTCAGAGCGACTCTAAGGCAAACTCCAAGTCCAACTCCCCTCTTTGCCCAAGAGGACACACCAGCCGCCAACACAAATGTCTAGGCAGCCGTCCTCACACAGCCCAGCGTCTCATTCATACTAACAGAGATCGCGACGTAGTTGACCGTCCTCACTCGACTCGTCAGCGAGAAGTCATCATCTGCGGCTTATCCACTAGCCACTAGACAACCAAAAGGAGTCAAGGGAGTTCAACGACTGACGACTCTTTATTTTTACCGCACGTAAACTGTCATAAGACGAGGAGAACTCGTGCACTAATTGGTTGATGCATTTCGCTGATGATAGTCGAACTAATTTATTATTATTTTACGTTTAAATTTTATCAATAAACTATATTTAATCGCTCTACTGTTCTAACTTATGAGTCGTTTAATTCCTTTGCCATCCATTACACGTATACTGGTAATCTACTCTAATAATTTCTTGAATTCAAACTTATTCATTTAAAGTCATGGCTTTTAGTTGTATTGCTAAGGACTCTTTCCATTAGGGATAACAGCTAAACTAGTAGCGATATTCAATGTACTGCAAATTATTCTCTTGTCCCCTTGTTTGGTCTCTTGGTTTAGAATTTTTCAGCCACCATCGATAGGTACTCATCGCCGGGGTTCGTAATTACACATCCCCCTCACACACTTCCACACACGCGCGCGCGCACGACAACATTACGGGATGTACGTCGTAAGGGTGGAAATCAGTAGTTGGTTTTAATGAACTTAGAAGAGATTCCTTCATCCAGGGACAGTGTGTTGACGTTGTATTTGTGCACACCGCCCTATATCCTACGACAGAGGTTGCTGTAGGTGACAGTATTATCTCTCTGTCCAATTTATGGAGTATCTTCTGATTGAGAATCTTCAAAACATTGGGTTTCTCTTCATTGGACAAACAACGGCAGTTTCTTATTAGCGCTTTAAGTGTTCCTTAGCCCTAACTTCGCCTGGTAAAATAAGACATCTTTACTTCTTTTTTTTAATCTCAGGTAAAGCTTTACCTACCTGACCCTCATCCAACGCGAGCTAATTGCCAAGATTTAGATAGATTATAGTTACAGAACATAGTCCGAATTTTAAAACTTACAGGCTCTGAACCACCTGACTCATTAACCCTCTAGAGTGTAAACTATATTATTTCTGGAATAATCCAACTTTTGAAAGCTTTAGCATATAAAAAATTATAAATCTGAACGTTTGACAAAATTGTTCGGTTATTTGATATTCAATCACACAAAACCCAACGGACAGATTCTTAGATGTAATAAAAATATATGAGTATTGTTTACTCCCAAATACAACCAACAAATACTTTTAAAAATAATTCAAATAACATTTATTTGCTGTAAAGATAGGCAATATTTCTGACAGCGAGTCCCAGTACATAACGAGCCAGGCAGTGTACCAGTATTTTGTATTTGCATTAATACAAATCACGTGTGTTAGTGTGATGCATATAGTAATGACAAGTAGTGTTTGATTTAATTTTTATTACATATGGCAGCAATAACGAACTCAAACCAATATTCGTTTTTCTCAACCAATCTGGATATTTACTTTAAACAAAATAGTGAATATGTACATGTAGGGTACTCGAAAATGGTTTCCTTTGACATTGCGGCACGTCATATTTATAGTAGATGAAGGAACTCAAACGAAAGCATCAGGTACTAATATGATTAAGCAAACGTAGCTAATGGAATCACAAAGAATTACATCAGACACTATATACAACATTTTAAGACAAAAGAGGGTATATCACGTCCCTTTTTTGCTGTTGTGAGATACGATACTGATTACGTATATAAATATTCATTTAACTCCTAGACTGAACCAAGCAATTAGGATGATATAGCAAATAGGGAAGCAAGAACAAACACAGTACTGTATTAGGTATACAGATATACCTTCAAAAAGGGAACGGCCAAGGTACAAAGGCAGCGAGCCGAATTCAAATCTGAATATTTGTTTGCTCGTGGTAGTGGCTTCGTGGGTTAGTCCACACATCGAAAACGTTTGACGTACAATGAAGATATATAGCACCAATATAGGTGTATTGAAGAAAAACGCAATACAGAAATTTAGGACTTTTCACTATAGCCCTTATACTCGAAGTGGAATAAAGTACCGAAAGTAGACTCTTTATGGATGTAGTAAGCTAGATGGTTGATCGTAGTCCAACTGTGTACATATACAAGTAAATGTTGTCCCAAAAATTATATTAGTAAAACATTCACTTTTTTAAGAGTAAGAATAGAATAAATCATTGGTTTGACATTGATCATCAAAATACTGAGGAAACAATATATGTACTTGTAATTAACATAAAGAAACCCATCAAAAATTGCTTCAACATACAAAGCCAGTCTCGACATTTAAACACTATCAGCTTCTAGTAATTCTCAATCTCTTGAAGCTCTTGAAGCTTTGGTATCTGTGTCCTGATACGAAGAGGATACCAACCTCTAGAATTACTTAGACCCTTTGAGCTTCCAATAGCTAATAGCTCTAATAGCTTCACAATTTCTGAGTCACTGAAGGTGCTCTGCTGCTAGGAAACATTGCCGTCAAGTAGCTTCCTGCATGCAGAATTTCTCGAACTAAGGCATCTTCATAATTCCTATATCATGATCTAATGATCTTGGTCTCTGAGAGATATCGGCCTCTGATGCCCTTTGCCTCTAGTAAGTCGAAGTAAATTGAAGGTTCTATCTACCAGATGTGCCCCATCTCTATACGCTTTCAGCCTCTGGTAGAGTCTGATTCCTGGGAGGTTATTCGTTAAAGTTCACAGATTTTCTGACTATAAAATTTAAGTAGAAGATGGATTTTGAACCTAAATTTCATTTATTATAATAAATATTTTTGTTTCATGCAATATTTATAGCAATTTGTATTATTATCCATACGTTGAAAAGCTCCTCAAAATACGAAAACATTCACTGAAATACATTTATTTAAGAAGCATTTTTAAGAGGTTCCACAGTACAGTCTCTTTTGGTTCAACATAATAAACTATAAAGATCAATAACTTTAATTGAAATATATTTTATAAAATTTACTGCAATTATTTATGTCGAACTCCACAGATTCATAAAGAGAGGTGTGTATGGAAGCTGGTTTTACTCACAGGCTATGCTCCCATAGTACCAAAAGGCTTACATTGATTAGGTTTCTTCTATACAATGTACGTGTCAATTTTGGTTAAAAGTTTTAATTTTGCAGTGTAGTCTAGTAGAAAATGTTTACATTCATAGAGATACACTTCCTTTGCTCAATATTCGTAGACTAATTATACTCGATTACTACTTATTGTCAAAACATTCATCCTAATTTGTATTAAAAATTATGGACCTTAAGGACGCCCATGGAAATTCTTTCTTGACTGGAGCTCAATTCTCTTGGCTCAAAAGATACTAAAACCATTCTGGCTTGTTATTTATTCCTTAGAACATTAATTTCATTCTTTATCCATCCAATCATAAGACGTCTAGCGTAGCTCTATAGCAAAGGATTTTGGCCTAGGACCTTTTGATTTTATTCGCTTCAACAATGAATTTGAACTTGCCATTTTCTTGTAGGGTGTCCATAAAATATTTGGTTTACATCTATGGATAACTAACATTATAGTTGATATTATTCCATAGAACGTTTGTGTCAACTTTGAATAAAATCCATTCAACCACAAAACATTTACTATTTGTGAGTAGGACAAGATTTTCACCTCGGGGCTTCACCCCTTCATCACAAAGAGCGCTAAATGGAATGTCTCCTACAACGGTCTTGACCTTCTCACTTGTTTGCAGAAGGTCGATAGGAGTCTTCTAAAAGACGACGCGTCAGTGTGAAACCATTGGATTTGAAAGAAAGAACTGAGGTTATGAAAGCAATATCAACCAAAGATTTACAAAATCTCAATAGTGGTGATACTAATAATTGTCTTTCAGTTGCTCTCTTTGTACAAGCAACACTTGGTTATAACTCCACACACTTGTTTGCAGAAGGTCGATAGGAGTCTTCTAAAAGACGACGCGTCAGTGTGAAACCATTGGATTTGAAAGAAAGAACTGAGGTTATGAAAGCAATATCAACCAAAGGATTTACAAAATCTCAATAGTGTTGATACTAATAATTGTCTTTCAGTTGCTCTCTTTGTACCAGCAACACTTGGTTATAACTCCACAAGCAACAATTTTACCAAACCATCCTTTTCTTTTGTGATGAAGATTGTCTCATCTGTAGAGAAATTCAAAAGATCCCTCTTGTTCTTCCTAACATCTCCAATTACGGAGAGACAAGGTCGAAATTACTCTTTCTCCCGGAGATCCGATCCACTCGGATTGTGATTGATCCCCCCCAACAGTAGTTGCGGCCACGCGGACCCTCTGACATATGACACCCATCATTGTCCGGCCTAATGACCGGCCCGAAGCAGAGGAGGCATTAAACTGGTCATCCGTCAGGGAGCCAAGAGGGTAACGTCCAAGGGGCGGTCACAGGCAGCCATTACTTGCGGGAGACAGCGGCACCTCGAGCCGCTGATTTATGGATGGGTTTGCATTTATATAGGATGATTACACCAGGTGGGACGTTACACATCACTGGAGTTACTTGATTCAATTTTAATACAATGCTCTTATAGTTTATCCGCAGAGCGTCAACCACAAAAGGATTAAGGCGTCTAAGTTGACGTGATAGAGCAGGCCAACTGCAGAAACAGATATACATGGAAGATGTTGCAGAATGTGAATAGGTTAGTGACATTCTGTCTATACCTAATAATATTATAAATCTGAATCTAAAGCTTTTTATTGGAACTTTCTACCGTGGAAAAAAGAATTGACGAATTTGGCTAAACTTTCATGAATACAAATCCTGAGTATATTCACAGTGGGCTACAAATGTTATAATTTAAGTAAGTAAACTCAGAGACAAGACCACGCTTGACATCAACAAAATAGTTTCAGCCTTGACAATAACTTGCTTACTGTAAAAAATAAAATCGTATATACTTGGGAAATATAACCTCCTCTAATGAGACATTTTGAGTGAGAATGGTGAGGCCTTTCCCAGTAAAATAACCGAGGATTTAATTTCAAAAGCTCCCCCGGGGATTCCAAGTGTAAAAGCGAGGGATAATCTTTCCCCTTCCCTTTTTGACTGCAGGAAGCTGAAGCTGAACTAAAAATACCCTTCTATTCTTCTAATGTGGTATGGTTTAAAGATTAGTGCTCACTATTCTTCCTCTTGATAGATGCAATGATATTATCTTAGCATATAGCAATATTCACTCACTTCGGAAGCAGCTTAGAGTTTCTTAGTGGAAAATGCAACGAAAGGTATCTTCTGTTCTTTTTTATGCTAAGGATGCAGAAAAAGAGGCTGAAGATCGATTGCCAGTTATCAGCAGTATTTCCAAAATTATTTATTTAGGTCATTAATAGACTTTCTATAATTGGTCAAAGTTAAGAAAATATCTGTAAAGTCTGAAGTCCAGACCCAACTTAATATTAATTTTCAGAATTTTATATTCTTACAAGTATCCACATAAGCTAATTAGTTGTAAATAAACGGTTTAGTTGAGAGGCATTTAATACCTAGGAAGTAGTGCTAAGTAGTACGTAATTTGGCTATAATTGCTTTTACTCATACCTTTATAACAATCTTAAGTCAAATGATACAGCCACAATTGTTTACCATCAGCAAGAAACTAGTTTCATATGAGATTTTCCCATATAGTGCTACATGTATATTGTCTTATACATCGCTTTACCTCCTATTTGCTACTAAATGCTGTCTATGTCACATTAAACAAGCTTGCCACTCAATGTAGTACTATATGTGAAGGGATCGCATTCTAATAAATATTTTGAACCAGTAGTTAAGAAATACTGCTCGCAATAGATCTTCAGCCTCCTTTTTTGTATCCTTAGGTCAAAAGAAAACAGAATATACCTTTCGTTGCATTTTCCACTAAGTAACTCTATACTGCTTCCGGAGAATATTGCTATATGCTATGATAATATGATTACATCTATAAAGAAGAAGAATAGTGGGCACTTATCTCTGCCTTACCACATTGGAGGAAGAGCAGGGTATCTTTATTTCAGCCTCAGCTTCATCCAAGGGGAAGGGGAAAGATTATCCCTCGCTTTTACTTGGAAACACCTAAGGGTCTGTAACAACTTCAACAGTTGCCCTTTGCCTTTGATACGGTCTGCCGAATTTTCAGTACCTGTTGTAACGGGTTTATGTGATTTGATATTCTCTTCATTTAGTTACCAATATTTTGTCACACGATAACACAAAAATAAGCACTATCACCACGTGTAACACACTACGTCATATTTCTAGCGGTGGAAGAGCCTTGCCGACTAGCAGCTCGCCGCGGCGGCGCGCAGAGGCCCCAGGCGTATCCAAGGTTGCCCAGACAGTCGCAGTCGACAGATGAGACGACGCGCCGCCGCCGAGACGGTAGTCCAGTCGACCCCGCGGCTACTCGTACATTTCGACGCTCGTCGCCAATAAAACATTCTGGAGGTGGGAGCTATAATTTTGTCACGAAATATTCACGATTTGTAATTGGCTCAGTTTATGACTTGTAAGAATTTACGGAACGGATAAATTTCCCGGGGTAGCGTCCGGCCAGCAGTTAATGTGTTTGCCATGGTAATGAGGTAGGGAGCAGATTTATACTGGAAGCTTCGCACTTTTGCGTCTGCATCCACGTCGAGTAGCACTGCGCCTGCGCTGGCCACACTTTATGTGGACGGCGGGCGTTTCCTGCTGCCACTGCGCCTGCGTCGAGTGCGCCTGCGGAGACAACCAGAACAAGTGTTTCCGCTCAGTACCACTCGCTTCTTTTTAACTAGATTTATGTTACTACTCGTTAATGATGTGGTATTGTGCACAGTGAAACTGTAGTCTTAGCTGAGTGTCCGTTGATATAAACAGGCTGCGTTACTATTTCACGGGTTTACTAAAATATATCATACACACAATATATATATCAAAGTCACTTTTCAAATTATCTGTCTTTGAATGTTAAAAAAACTGAAATGTTGCATAGGTAATTGTGGTCTAAATGGATATGAGCTAGCTGTGGAAGGTGAATAATTTTGATGACCGGTGGGAACACTAAAAAACGAACTGGCACTATGACTACGAGAATTAAACTCGAAACGTTGAATCTAGAAAATAAAGAGTAAGGGATTCATAGGTGTTCTTTTATTCTCAGATAACTTACATAGAGTAAAGTGTATTCAGCTTACGAAGTTATTTATATTCCCATATGGCACTGTTAACAATCACCAACAACCAATGACAATGAATTCATTCTTTTTGTTATACACCATTCTCAGAATACAAGATTTTAAGTTAAACTCTTAAGAATCTCCTCCAACATATTTTATATTTAATTTCTGATAAGTAGAAGTGTTGGTAAGAAACCTTTTGTTTTTACTATCATGTAATAATTACATTGTAAGAAGATTTGGCTTGGACAAACAAAAAGTAACACTTTTTAGTTGAGTCGACTTCATCTAAATTTGATTTAGATCAGAAAAGTTACGGTTATTGGGCAAACGGTCCATTCACCTGTTACATACTTCTCGCTGATTCAAAAGTCGAAGATAATAAAATTCAGCATTACATATGATCGGGTATCATTACTTTAATGGTGAGACGTATACAATGTTGTCAATAATATAATTGGATTAATAATAATAAACAATAATAACAGCCTTGCCCATTGTAACAAAGCGTGCTATGCAAGTTTTATTGTTCATTGTAACGTTCTTCTAGTCATGCATTGATACACAGGAAACGTTACTGTTGGTGGGTATATCCTTTCGTAATAACTTACTTCAGTCTTGCACTGAGGCATTACGGTGGTTTGAAAACGTCCAATCTCCACAGTCGATTCTGTGTAATAGTTCTAGGGTGGATTTCACATTACCTGCAACAAAGACGTCATTCGGACCACTACTATGAACGACTGCATACTCACCAGCATCAGTGAGTTTTGCTAATATATCACATCGGAAATACATAGAAAGCCCTAAACTTTATTTACATTATATCAAACAATGGTTAATGTTAATTGCTGCTATATTTTTAGAACTTGACTTGAATAACTAACCTACAATTGTTAAATCTTCATTGTTTATATACCGTATTAAAACGTACGGTATACTGGATATCACGATTTAATAAACCTTGCCACACACATTATAAACCTATTAACTCGAATTTAAAGCTTCAAAAATACATTATTAATATTAAGTGGAAATAACTTATTTGGTGCATCACTCATGTTAGAATAGCCTCAGGACCGAATGAAATTATTTTGCGTTAAGTATTTCCTCTGAGAAATTATATCCATTTAGATCAAGATGCCCCTTCTGAAAACTTTAATGATCTTAAATTAATTATCTTTTTGACACTCGAGGTGTTGGAGCGGCCCTGAGCTAATGTGACCTCCACAGGTCCGTCCATCAGTCGGCTGAGCCCGTAAACCTGTCCGTCTACCAATTACCTCCAGATATTAGGCAATAAACGGCGGTCCGGATTTGCATCACAACAAGCATTACCGCCCTAAATATCCCCGTAACTGGAAAATACGATAATTTAGTTCACACCGTAAATAACGTTATAACTAGTATGTTTAATGCACAAGCGAAAACTATTAGTGTCCGAGAAGTTGACCTTTGAGGCGATAAATTTGTCCGAGTTGGGCACAACAAGCGAGATGGCTTGACGTCGTAAAGTTGGCTTATCAATATTCATGTCCAAACGCGCACAGGCATTGTCTACATGTGAGTGCGGGCGCGGGGCGGTCCGTTCTTGTCCTGGTCCGCAGACTCGTAATCTGTCATACGATAAAACATAATATTACATCGATTAGTTGGGTTGAGTATCCCTACACTATTTCCTATTACTTGAGAGTAGGTTTCTATCAGTCGGATTCAATGTGAACATAATAATAAGCACCACTGTAAGCAATAAATTAACAGTTATTCTGGTCTCTTCTTAGGAGAAATTAACACCTAATGTTTATATTTTTACATTTTATTGATTCATCCAGTGATTACAAAATAATTACAGAACAATAAACGTTTTTGAAAATGTGGACTGAATAGCCACAGGTTACTGATTTAACCGTTATAATGTGGTGTGTGCCTCTCTGCTATGAACCTCAGGTATTCTTCAATGTTCTGACGTATAACATCTTATGTTGTCAAATTGTTTGATGAGTTAATCACCATATATTAATTTGTGCTTGTTAATCTTTAGGTATTTGAAGAAGGGGATACATTCCAATCCACAAAACGTAGTTTTCTATTCTTGTGATGATGGTAAATGTCCCAAATCCTGTCATCCTTTCATGTCATCCATCGTTAATAATTAATAATAAAGACCGCTTTGGTAAGTAAGTATCTTTATTATGATAACAGTTTTACGTTTTATTATAATTAGAAGTGCCGCGGTATCGAATTCCAATATTGCGAAATCGAAGTCTTCAAACAACTCTGAATCAGATGGACTAGGAAGTGGAGGCGCAGGAAGTTATCTTTAAACTGGTTTAGTGAAGTGTTTTGTTTCCATTCCTTGCTAATAATGCCTAGAACAAAATTACATTTTTTGCATTCGTCTTGGAATTATATTCGTTTATTCTCCTGAAGATTTTCTGTATTGAATGGCATTTAATTTGCTCATACTGATTACATTAAAATTAGGAAAGATTAATTATTTGTTCCGTCCGTGCTCTCTGAATCTTCTCATTTCAGTTTGAGGTATTTTTCAATTCAAACCCTGTCCGATTTAATGTATAATCCCCGCCAGTGCAGAGTGAGAGGTCTAACAGCTGATACGTGCAACGCAACTCAATATAGATTTAACTGGATCCTCTATATATAGAACTATGTAACTATATATAGAAATATCCACTACTGCCACAGTCGGACTGACCTTACTAGTGTGTTACAGATAATCAGCAACAATTAATCAGTTAACACTAGATTAAATTGTGTTTTAACGATTAAATTTAATTAAGCTTAGAGTGTGAGTCCACTAACTGGACGAATGTACGAGTATATGACTAACTGGACAAAGCTATATGGTAATGGGTACTGCTCCTTGCTCACACGCGGTGCAACCCACATTCACTCTTTCTATCACACTCCTCTCCGCCAGTGATATAGACCTCCATTCTTCTCTCCAACTATTCTGGAGCCAAAAAGAACCTCCTCCATTCATAAAACATTGATTAGGAAACCCAAATTGATGATTTTATCAAAGCCACAAAAATTGATTGTCACAAGGAACGATATTGACTGCCTTACATTCAAGTTTCAACGCTCTTATCTTGGGTCTTCAAAATGCAGCGCGGAAAGAATATTCAATTCATATGAAATCAACCTTGAAACTGAACGTGATTTCAGAAAACTGTAATTTGATATTCTAACATGCAGTCAGAATATCCTGAGTAGTCATCTTCACACTATGTCTTATCCTAACATGGTGTTTTCAAAACACACAGTAGTACACTAATTTCGAACTATCTTAGACGCTGGCAGTAAAATGATTTCAGGTATTCGACGATGTTCTACTAACAGGACCCAAGCTACAATACAACGACAACGTCAGTATTATTTTGTAGGCTTCATGACGTGTTCTTTTCTTGCGGCATCAATCTCACGTTTAGAGCTATATATCCCACAATAAAAGGTGATCTTAATATGTAATTATCCCAAACTATCCCTGTCAGTCTATAGGTTGGCTACTCTCTCTTACGGGATGAACAGCTCGCCTTAATACTTGTGTTGAAACTCTTAGGGAACTCGCACATGACGAAATTGAAAGTTTTTTCCCGTGCTGCAGAAATACTACATCAACCGTTTATAGATTACATACTGGCAGGAAGGTTCATGGAAAAAGAAGCCACAAAGTATAACGTCAAAATCAACTAACTGAGTTAATCAAACGTGATAATCTTGGCCTTCATAAATGGATATCATACTCTCCTAGACTTTTGAAGGTGTGTTAAACATCTGGGTGTTTACAAGCCTCTACGGATCCTCGAGATTAGTCAGCGCAAAGTGACTGATTTTTACACAATCTCGATGTCTCCTTTGAACTTCCCACCATTAGAAATGTACTAGGGAAGCCGGTATGTTAAAATACATTGTACCAATTGGTTTTAATTTCCTTTCTAATATAGTGTTAAGATCTATAGCTGTTATCTGTTCATTTGATCAAAGAACCCAAATGTGATAGAAAATTTCGATAAGAAAAAATCTGTGTTCGTCTGTTCGATTTGGAGCCATTATTTGTGTTATCATTATTCTTTGAGCTAGTGAATTCCACCATCTGTGAGGAGCAAGTGGAGGACTTAGTTATTTTGTAAAACACGTGAGAAATAAAAATATTATATATTATTTAAGTTTTCACTCTCATACTGAGTCTGTTACCTTAAGGTGTTACACCAAAAAATATTTTATGTTTCAATGTTGACACATAACTCTTTACTGATAGTGTGATGACACTGCTGGGATGCCTGCGTACACTTAGTACAGTTTTGAGACGACTATCACAGGGTTGCTTGGAAATCTAATTGGTATCACATTGAGACTGGCAAAAAAGTGTTGTCGTTGAATCCAATCGGCACAGCCATGTGCGGCATTGGCTAACCCAGGGAATTCCACAATAAAGTTTGACAGATTGATAGCTGGGAAAACTGACGGGTACCACATTGAGACTGGCGGAATAGTGTTGTCGGTGAATCCAATCGGCACAGCCATGTGCAGCATTGGCTAAGCCAGCGAGTTCCACAATAAAGTTTGACAGATTGATAGCTGGGAAAACTGACGGGTACCACATTGAGACTGGCGGAATAGTGTTGTCGGTGAATCCAATCGGCACAGCCATGTGCAGCATTGGCTAAGCCAGTGAGTTCCACAATAAAGTTTGACAGATTGATTGCTGGGAAAACTGACGGGTACCACATTGAGACTGGCGGAATAGTGTTGTCGGTGAATCCAATCGGCACAGCCATGTGCAGCATTGGCTAAGCCAGTAAAGTTTGACAGATTGATTGCTGGGAAAACTGACGGGTACCACATTGAGACTGGCGGAATAGTGTTGTCGGTGAATCCAATCGGCACAGCCATGTGCAGCATTGGCTAAGCCAGCGAGTTCCACAATAAAGTTTGACAGATTGATTGCTGGGAAAACTGACGGGAACCACATTGAGACTGGCGGAATAGTGTTGTCGGTGAATCCAATCGGCACAGCCATGTACAGCATTGGCTAAGCCAGGAAGTTTGAAGTTGAAGTTAGAGAGATTGTTAGGTGGGATATATGTGTTATCATCATTCTTTGAACTAGTGAATTCCACCATCTGTGAGGAACTCGTGAAGGACATAGTTTGTTTTTATAAAAGCACGTGAGAAATAAAAGTATGATATATTATTAAAGTTGTTCACTCTCTTTGAATGGTGTATCAACTGTATTTTTTTGGTGCTGACACAAACATTTTGACATAATAATTTTACTATATCAGTTTCAACTATATGCATAACAAGTAAAAAACATTCTTGATGATTTTATATGAAAATCACAGAAAATTGAACCGAACAGTATACTAATGATAACATAAAATAAATATGTGTATATAAATTAAGTAACACACTAATAAATCATCATTAACTATAAAGTAATATGTGTATTTATACAGATTACTCACAGGAAAAAACAAGACACACCAATCAACATTAGTATATCCATCAAGTATTACCAAAGAGTCAATGGCGCTCGTCTGTTCGATTTGGAATCAGACGATACACCGTATAATCCATTATCGTAATATGGCTATATTATAACTTTATTCAGTTAGCCATTACTCGTTCATTCTTCCATTTAGCACTTAGAGTTTAATTACATTTACTCGATACAATACAATTAATTCTAGTGTTAAACTTATAAATTGTTGCTAATTATCTGTAATACCCAAGTGAGGTTAGTTTGACCGTCCAGTATGTGGATATAGCAAGGATCCAGCTATATATGTATTAACTCGCATTCCTTGGATCAGCCGTTGGACCTTTCACCCTGCACTGGTACTGATTATAAATTGAGTCGGAAAGTGTTTGTGTAAAGACCCAGAATCAAACAAAGATGGATAATGCCAGAGAGCAGGAAGAGAACGGTATAATGATCTCGACTTACTTAACTTTACTACATGAAACTACACAGAGTATAGAAGTTCAAAAAGTGAGGATCACCTGTTGTTCTTGAAGTAATGCGAAGGCTGGGGAAATGACGAGAATGGTGTTGGCAGTGGAATTGAGTATTCTGGTCTGGTAGGGCTGGAAAGTACGGTTCATCTTTTTTAAGATTTTGTAGTTAATTATATTGTTCCAAATCGAACATTTTAGTACCATAGCTCCTTTGGTGTTACATTATAAGCTTTTAACAGAAATTGTGGTCAGACTAGACAATAAATCAGAGGTAATAAAGTTATATATCCATGTACAATATGAATGTATAAAACAACATAATTAAGACTACATATGACATAGAAGTTCAAAATGTTATGGTCCCCTATTCTGTCTTCTGGAGATGAGTGGTTTACACCCGTGGTGTTCCCACTATATGTAATACGGCTTCCAACTCCGTCTTAAGTATAAAAAAGTTATCTCCCAGTTGTAATACTCATATTACCACCACTTGAATGGGCGAAACAACACAACAAGAAAGAGTTTACAAATTCAAAGTACAACTGACTGCTACGGCCTCGGGAACCCCGGGTTATTTTCGAATTGTTTCCTACAGGTTATATCACTGCAGCCACCCCTGATCTCTCTTACTCTAAATAGATAGATTGGGGTGGTACTTATCAGTAAGGCTTAACAATACGCTTATCAAAGAAACAGAGAATATTTGTACATCTTAAAATTATAGATAAACTGAATATTTGAAATCTAATATTCCTAGCATATATTCTTAAGATAAACAATCTCACCTCATATGTCACATGTCTTGAAAGAGATACCACATTAAGTTACATGAGCCCTTTAATGTGGTGTGCACTTTGAAATGGGCCAACGATCTGGAAGTAAACGTTTAGACTATAAAAATTGAGCTGTTCTTCCGCTTGCATACCAAGACATTTATACTAAATCTAAGAGTGTTCGGGGAATGTGTGTTTCCATTATGTGACCTCCGCCGGTGCGGTGGTCTGGTTCATTGTGGTAAGCAGGGCTTGTTTAGAGGAGTCTGGAAAGTACCCGATAGATCGTAGAAGTTATGTGCATTAATTTTAATGTCACTTATGTTGACGCGAACCGCCTGGTGAGGGGGTATCACCTTGCTCGTGATGGTCGTCACTTAAATAGTGCAGGAAATTTCTGGTTCGGGAATTTTATTTTTAGGTGTTTGCACGAGAAAAAAACTTTTCCGGGTGGATGTTCGCCGGTTTCCGCAGTTCCTGGCGACTTTAGAGCTATTCCTGAGGTGTCACAGGCTTCTGTTCAGCATAAGGAGTCGGGAAACGGCATCAGAGGGGCGAGTTGTTTTCAGAGTAGGGCACTTAAATGTGAGATCAATGAGCACAGGTTTCCAGGAGCTGTGTGCGGTTATTGATGATTTCAAATTTGACATTCTTGGTCTCTCGGAGACGTGGTTGACTCCAGATGTTTCCTCAGATTGTTTCATTGTAGATGGCTACTCTTTATGGCGCAAGGACAGACAGGGCGCTGAGGGTCTCCCGGGAGCCGCTGGTGGAGGAGTGGCACTCCTGGTTGCAAATCATCTGCAAATGACGCAGGTTTATTTGAACAATGTTGATAGTCGGTTAGAATATATCTGTGGCAAGTTTAGTTTGAGAAACAAGAAGCTGTGTGTGTGCGTGGTATATAAACCACCCTGTGTTATATATTCCACCCTGAGTTCTATTTTGTATTCTTTGTTTATTGATCAGATGTTGGATGTTGATGATGTTGTTTTGTTGGGTGACATTAATGTAAATCTTATGGATACTGGTAAGGCCGATTGTAGATTCCTGAAAAACCTGTATGAATCGTTAGGGTTGGTACAACTCATAACAGAGCCCACTCGTGTCACCGAGAGCTCTTCGACATTGATCGACCATATTGTTGTGAATAAAGGTCTAGACATAGATAAAGTTGGTTTAGTGGATACGTCCAAAATTCTTGATTCAAGACGTAAACAAATTACGGATCACCACCTGGTATATTGTGATCTCAGGTATGGCAACTATAGGCCAAAGGAGAAATTTATAACTTATCGAAATTTTTCCAATTTCTATGTGTCTCTTTATGTTTCTTTATTGTCGCGTATTGATTGGAATGATATTGAGACAAAGACCTCGGTCGATGAAGTTAGTCAATTGTTAACTACCTACATTGTCCAACTGCTTGACACCTGCGTACCGTTAACAAGAAAGCGAGTCACCAAGAAGAAAGCCCCATGGCGGAGTGACGAGATAAGAGAGCTCACAAAAGAAAAAAAATATTTCAAACACAGACTGCATGATAGTGATGTTTCGGCTGCTAGAACGTTGTACTGTAAGGCACGAAATAAATTGAACTGCGCCATCAGAAGAGCAAAACGAAATTACTTTCACGACAAGCTGAATTGTAAGGACTCTAAATCATTCTGGGGTGTTTTTACGGTCCGGTGGAGTGCTGGAAAATGACCGTAATAGTGACGATATAAGATTCTCAGCTGATGACCTCAACAGGTACTTTGCAGGCATGGGTGGTGGAAGCAGGATTAGCCTCGAGAAACTGGATTTCTACAGAAACAATGTTTGTGAGGATCTAGCACATGGTTTCAATTTTGTGCCAGTTACTGAGGGTGAGATCAAATGCATAATGAATAACATTACGTCAGTGGCTGTGGGGACTGATGGAATATCTATCAGGCTAGTGAAAGCCATGAGTCCATATTGCTTGGGAGCTATTACGCATTTGGTTAACCTGTCCCTTGCTTCTGGGTGTTTTCCATCATGCTGGAAGCAAAGTCTTGTCAGGCCCATACCCAAAATAAAGAATCCAAGTGTGATTTCCCAATTTAGGCCGATATCGATCCTTCCGGCCATGTCAAAAATCCTTGAGAAGGTAGTGGTGAATCAGTTGACAGCTTTCATTGAGGCTGAAAATATTCTTCCTGTACATCAGTCTGGTTTTAGGAAGTCTTTCAGCACTACCTCCGCCTTGATAAACATTATGGATGAGCTGCATGTAGCGAAAGATAAAGGTTTTGGAAGTATTTTGGCGACGCTTGATTTCTCTGAAGCGTTCGACTCAGTGAATTTTGAACTGTTTCTTGCCAAATTAAATTTCTATAGGTTTAATGAAATCGCTATAAAATGGTTTGGCTCATATTTGAGCGGACGGAGTCAGGTGACGAAGGTAAAAGAAAACTGCTCTTCCTCGCTGTCTAAGGATACAGGGGTTCCTCAAGTTTCATGTTTAGGGCCTGTTATGTTCATTTTATATACTGCTGATCTTGAACTTGCATTGTCCTCGTGTTCACTCTACTCCTATGCGGATGACTCTCAGATGCTTCTAACATATCCCCCTCCAGGTGTCCATGAAGCGGTGCAGTGTTTCAATGCTGATCTGCGTAGGATTAAAGAGTGGTCGGAGGGACATGGCCTAAAGTTGAATGCAGATAAGTGTTCTGTGGTGCATTTTTGCTCACCATCCACTAAAGAGACCATGAACAGGAGTCTTCTCTCTGTTTCTGTTGAGGGTATTTGTTTGGAAGATCGTGTTTTTGTTAAAGTCCTGGGAGTTATAATTGACAATCAGATAAACTTTCTTAAACATGTTGAATTGATTTCTCAACGTGCAATGTGTAAATTGAGAGTTTTGAATAGATACAGAGCGTTAATTCCAATGCTTTCAAAGCTGCATATTGTAAATTCTCTTGTATTTCCATCAATATATTACGCCCTTCCAGTGTTTGGTAGCTGCTTAACTCAAGAGGCAAATGTCATCCTTGCACGGATACAGAACAGTGCGCTGAGGTTTGTTTATAATCTAAAAAAATTTGACCACATCTCACCTTATCGCAAAAGAGCAAATTTCCCCCCCCCCCCCACCCCCCCCCCCCCCCACCCCCCCCCCCCCCCACCCCCCCCCCCCCCCACCCCCCCCCCCCCCCACCCCCCCCCCCCCCCACCCCCCACCACATTCTCTTTAATCAGCTTTATCCAAAGAATAGTACTCCACTTATGTCTGCATTATTACAATGAATGCTGTAGCTCGAAATCATTGTAACTGGCACGGAATTGACAAAGGTATAGAAAGTATGCTAAAAAGTTATATGGAGTATTATACACGAAGAAATATTCTGAAAACACCTGAGAGGTTCCTAAAGCTAACTGGCAAAGAGTATATATGGACTACGCTGGACCCTTCATGGATCAAAATCTCTTTATACTGGTGAATGCAAAAACAAAGTGGCCGGAAATATTTGCTCTAAAAAGTGGTCCCACTACAAACACACCATTCACTACTTTGAAGATACAACTACCTTAAAGTCACAACCATTCATGGAATTCTGTTAGCAGCAAGGGATTCGGTTAGCTTTTTATAGCCCCAGGACATCCTTAAACCAGTAAGCAAGCAGAAAGATAAAAAAAACATAAAAAAGTCCTATATATAAACTCTTATCTCACCATTATGCGAAAAACTGTTCGAACAGATATTACTTTATTACGACACCCCTGGCTAATTTAAAAACACCAGCAGAAGTCAAATGTTGGTACACATATAACGATCAGAATTATTCAAATCAGACCTTAAGAACCTTTAATAAACAAGTCTGGTCAGCGAAATTGCAGAGAAATATGTTATGTGGGTGAAAGAGTTCAGTGGAGGAAACACCTCTAACTGTACCAGAGCCTAGTTATTGTCATCCGCTTGACAGACCACTACTGTTCAAACCCCACTAACTTCGGAAAGAGATGGATTGTCAATGCGCCAATTTCCAATGCGACAGGGGACATCAACGCAGTTAAGTCTCTCGTAAAGGATCAAAAAACCATTCCAGCGACTTTATCTCTTAGAAGATTAAAGAAGAAAGAACTTTTCTGTCTTTAAATTTCAATAGGTTTATTAAAATCATCTGATTTATTAGAAAATTTATTTTATCTTTTTTTAGTCAGGTTTTATAAAAATTCATGAGTTAATAACTCCAGATAATAAAGAATGATTTATTGGTGTTCCTATTTATAAGTAAAGTAAGTTATGGGGTATTATCCCATCTTACAGGTGTTCAATAAACTTTGCCAAATAATGGCATGTCTTTATTCCCCGGACGCGGACGGCGATGCGGCGGCGGACAACTGGTATGGCACGGTACAGGCGCCCTATGGCGCCCAGAGCAGAAAGGTCGGCGGAGAAAGCAGAACGAGGTATAAAAGTCAGACACAATGTCAGGCGCGAGTTTATTATTAGAGTGAAGAATATATCACACAGATGCTCTAAAGGGACGGTCGCAAATAACAGCGGAACATGACCTGTCCTCTCAATCTGGAAACTCTCCGCTAGTATTTTCACCACTTGTTGAGAAGTACGGTATGGCCAGGAACACTTTTTGTATTCAATGAAAAGTTTCTTTACTCAACCCTTTCCAAATTCAAGTTTAGATTTACAGGACCTTGTTGTTCCTTTAACTTCCAAGAGGAAATGTAACCTTAATAAAGTGGTGTTATTAACTTATTTCCAGCATAATACTTGAGGTTATTAACGATTGCACTAATTTCCAGTAATTAGGTAATAATATAAAAGAAAAATATATTTTTATTGGGCATGAAATAAAAACTTATATACAACTACTGCAAAATAACATACGAGTTATGAGTTTTTGCTGTGTGTATTGATTGATAAGTGTTTTTGTATTTGAGACATGTATATTTGTATACTGACAATTACTATTGTCTACTACTACACCGAGTCCTACTAAGACTCCTAATTCACAAAATAGATATATTTATATTACGTATATATTTATGTTATTTTAGCACATCACCTCTAAAAACTTAATTTGTCCTTTCATGGGATACTAAAGCTGGAACAACTTGAAATCCCCAATCTCCGCAGAGGATGGTGGAAACGCCACTAGATCCAAAGAAAGAGGTCACTGGTTAAAGTTTTAAACCCTATTACCCATCTGTTAGCATCCCATTCTGGTAAGCTGGTAAAGAAAAAAATATATTTTAGAGAAATTCTAGAGTTTAATGATATTTATTATTTTAAATAATTACTTTTCAAGTTAATTACAAATATACCAAATCCTCACAGAAGTACGAGTATATGAAAATTACAGTGTTCAATAACAAACTTAATTATAGCCTGTAAACATGACCCTTTTTAGGAAAATCTTGAACAAATTTAATTAAAATATAGTCTCGAGTTAAATTTAAGTATAGCTAAAAATATAGAGTACGTAAAAAATAATTTTTTTAAAAAGAAAGCGTTTACAGTCAAAAGGTTATGTGGACCCGAGGGCCAATGAACTGGTTACAAAATGTTGACATATCAGTAACGAGCTAATAGCCCCAATGAGACAAAACACGTAAATTTCACATGTAAAAAGATTTTTTTGTTTATTTTCAAACAAGATTTGGCTAGTATAATATTGTAAAAAACAAATTAAATTACATTAACATCAATTTACATAAGATGGAATAACAAATAACACGTGAGTTTACTAAAACTTCTCCCTCACAAACATCTTGCACCCGAGCAGTGAAAAATCCCAGCAAATTCAGATACAGCCTTTTAAAAAACTGAGTTACAATACCGGAAATAAACACGTAATAATTTAATCACCAACAAACACACACACATAATGTAAAAACACCGACTAATACATGAATATAACAATGTAATAAATAGCAATGAGCACACACATGAGCTTATTTAACCTACATCACAGCTTGGCCAAAGACTGGTAGATGTCATACGGTGAAGCTTAACCAGTTAGCAGAAGAAAGATTGGCTGAGACCACGGCATAAGCTTTGGCAATTTAGAGCATTACATATATACTACAATAATGCCGTATACTGCTGTCAACCATGATGGCGAAGGGGTAATTTTCGAATGGGAGAGAAAATCAATGTTTTGTAGGAGCGCCGTTCAAATGGGAAGGGATGGCAATGGTTCCAAAGTTTCAGTGACTTCAATATTTCGATCTGGTATATTCAGGAGATAATGCCGTTACGGATTTGCTAGGTTCATCGAACCTGAAACGTCAGCTTCAAAATCTAAATTTCTAGTTCTGCTAGAGCAGCACTGGAGGCTAGCGCAGCGCACAGAGATGAATCTGGCAGTAATAAGAGCAGTTAGTGTCAAGACCACTTGTCGCTGGCCAGATCAACTCTGTAATCACGGAAAGTGGCCTGCGATTGCCGCCTGTCCGCTGTGCCGCACCGCGGACATTTTATTACCCCCGTGACACGTGGCTCCATACGTAGCCGTGTGAGTGGTGGGTACGGACTCGCCTAATAACTGACTCTTTCTCCGAGTCTCATTTTCAATTACTTTGATCAGCTCTAGTTGAAATCTCTAAAAACTTAACGATTCTCCAAATCGGTCTCATAATTATTACCCTCGGCTCGCTGGCTAAACCCCAAAGTAGACCTAATGACAGCCTTGTTTTAAAATGCAGCCAAGAAATCGCTACTAATACTGAATCCAAAATGAATCATTAGACAGTTTAGATCACTGATAAGCTGAAATAATTATTTATAGCTTTCTTAAAAACAGGACTTTTCTTCGATCTGTCTGTCTGTTGTGAACACCTATAGGTGTCCATAAATTCTAAATAACAGATTCGTACACGTCGAAACCTTTAAAACGGAATACATAATAGAATATCCTGAGGAATTTTTTATGGATTTTAAGTTTACTCCTTACTTTTCCAAAATCTTGGTTGGGGAAAATAAAACCCCTTACGTTGGTAGCTTAATCGAGAGACAGCCTTCATGATGGGACAAAGCCAACAACACAATAAAATTCATTTCTGCCCACTTTGGTCATAACGTGTACCATTTAAACAGAAGTAAAACTCTAACTTCATGTGCATCTAAAGACCGCCAGTTAGTCTTGAAAAATGCCATAAATCCACACAAATAAATGTATCTAAAAACATACTTTACATTCCATGTGATGTGCCACGTGATCTCTTCCTATTTGGATAATTCTACCAAAATCCAAGATGGCGGATTTAAGAATACCACCATTAACCCCAGAGCTCCTGAAAATGCGCAACCACGTACAGAAACTCCATAGATTCCTTGCATAATTAGACGTTTACACAAGTGTATTCAGACTTTTCTTCTCACTCTGCATTCCATGTCAGCATGCCGTTTTTTTATCTTATAAACTGTTTTATAAAAAGTTATATATAAAATATATTTATACAAAGTTTATATAGTTCATCATATAAAATATGTATGTTTACAACAAAATACACTTCACAAGCGATGTATTTGTGAAAATGTGGAACAAAATAATTTGATTATATCTCTTAGGTACTGTACTTGCAGCGTTTTCCATTCTTCCCAAATTCGGAGCTCACCAATTTCCAGGTGGTAAATGCACCAGGTCTGATTCCTTCCCCAACCCTTTCACCAACGGCATTACATACACTTTTTATTTTATTTAGAAGGAAGCAACATAAGTTATAAGCAGTTATATTAATTATTTCAGTGAGTAAAACAAACATGGTTACAAAACAATAGTTCAGCATTACAATTGATTGAGTCCGATGAAATCCATTTCATACATAAATTTTTTAAAGTTTACTCACAAATATGCAGTTTTTAGCTTCAATTATTCCTGCTGCTTTAGTATATTTCTCTCTTTATTACAAACAAATAAACAATGCTATAAGCCTATTTCAGAAGCGTCGTTGGTCATATATACAAAGATTAAGAATAATGTGTATTTAAATCTTTCACTTAGAAACCACAGATTGTACAATATTTCAAAATAATATTATTAGAGTTTGCACCGTACAAGTCAGGTTACTGATTTCAGAACCCTTACAGTATAAACCTTAAAGTCTTTCTAAAGCTAGTAAAATTAAACTGGTTGACATGATTGAATTTACCTGCAACCACTGAACATAAATCGTTCAATTTAAAAGCATTAACGTTGGGTTGGGTTATCAGAATAATCACTTCGTCCAAGAGTAAAAATAAATATTAAAAGTTATTGTACTTAAATAAGTGTGTAAATAAGTATATCAACAATCTTAAAATTAACTTATCCATATCGTTATCTTATTAAAGCTTAGTAATCTTCCCTAAAAATTGTTTGTAATAATGCTTATTTAATATGTTTTAAGCCATAGTCTTAATAATCCGATTTCAAAATATTTTCCATCATTATTTTAAAAACTTTAACATAAACTAAACATCTAAGCAAACAAGAGACCTAGACTGACGGGATCTATTTGGCTATGGTACTTTACTGTTACACTATTTCTGGATTCTTATTGGACCTAAGAAATTCCTAAAAAAATATATACATATAAAGGTATGACGTCTATAAAACATTAAGGAATCGGAAGAAATTTCCACCAAATTCAATCATCTTAAAAACCACAATTTCCGATATGCCATGAGTAATAAAGTCAATTTATTTATATTTAGTCCATAAATCCTTTTATATTGCAAATTATAAAGGGTAGAATACGAATGCACCTGATCCTTTCATATACTGTACTTAACTTTGATCAGACTTGGATTGTCGAGTATCGGTAGCATATTATAGTCTGATACCGACTGATGCTGCTAGTGTCTTCTAGATAAATACAGGCTAAGATAGGTAAATTGGTTGAATTACTCGTATTATTTTAATGCTATTGACAATTAATTATTGTAAACTTCGTTCAATACCTAGAACAAGAGTTTTATGGCAAAGTTTATAATACTTAATAAAACTCCACAAAGTGTGCAACTAGCAAGCTCAATCTCCGCGCTATGTATGTGGCGCTAGACGAAACAGCCAGCCTAAATTCAAATGAGGCGCAGGTGAAAATCACCTTATAATACGCACAGAATGATTTGTGTGCGGCAATTTGTGTCCCATTCTGGTTGACCCGTTATTTATCGCCGAGTCCGATATTATCGCGAGAATTGCGCCTCACAGCTACAAATTGAATACATTGACCGGCCTCGCCCGTGCTGTTAGCCACAGCGTGTCACGGCAGACACGAGTACAAACGTGCTAACTACCAGGACAGCTTCTGCCACTCGTCGCTGTTAGCCACAGCGTGTCACGGCAGACACGAGTACAAACGTGCTAACTACCAGGACAGCTTCTGCCACACGTCGCTGTTAGCCACAGCGTGTCACGGCAGACACGAGTACAAACGTGCTAACTACCAGGACAGCTTCTGCCACTCGTCGCTGTTAGCCACAGCGTGTCACGGCAGACACGAGTACAAACGTGCTAACTACCAGGACAGCTTCTGCCACTCGTCGCTGTTAGCCACAGCGTGTCACGGCAGACACGAGTACAAACGTGCTAACTACCAGGGACAGCTTCTGCCACTCGTCGCTGTTAGCCACAGCGTGTCACGGCAGACACGAGTACAAAAAGTAAAAGTAACTAAAAGTAAAGTAAAGAATGTCGCTTATTTTACCAGGCGAAGTTAGGGCTAAGAAGCCCTATCTAACACTTAACCTGGGGACCAACGGCTTAAAGGTGACTAGCTTCTGCCACACCACCACCAATGGCCGGGCAGGCGAGTACAAACGCTTGCTAAGGACCAGGACAGCTTCAGCGTCACCTGTTAGCCACAGCAGCAGGCACGCTCGAGTACAAACGTTGCTTGATCTGGTTACAGCTTCTGCCACACGTCGCCTGTTACCACAGCGTGTCACTGCGCCATTGGCAACATGGTAGTACAAAACGTGCTAACTACCAGGACAGCTTCTGCCACTCGTCGCTGTTAGCCACAGCGTGTCACGGCAGACACGAGTACAAACGTGCTAACTACCAGGACAGCTTCTGCCACTCGTCGCTGTTAGCCACAGCGTGTCACGGCAGACACGAGTACAAACGTGCTAACTACCAGGACAGCTTCTGCTACTCGTCGCTGTTAGCCACAGCGTGTCGTGTTGTATATTATCAGCAAGTCTGCAACCGTTTAAACATTCTAGATATTGGATTGTGGATGATCTTGTTTAAATCATACTTATGCCAAAAACCCTAGTAGGAGTTGAAATTCAAGACTCGGGAATCTATTTTTTTTTAAGGTTTGTATTTTGATTTGATATTGGAAAATTCTGGATTTACCCAGTACTAGTTTGAATCCTCAGGTACTTTACAGATACCTTGAAATTATATACATATAATTGGCAGTGTAGTAAAATACTGGTTAGTCCTGGTAAGGACTGGTGACTTGTTAACTGATTACTTCAAGATGTTTTCAATTTCTTCTACTTGGCTAATTGGAGGCCAAATTAACATAATTATAACAATTTATGGTGTAGAAAAAATTAATATACAGCTCAATCACTACATTACCATTTTAAATAATAAAGATTATATCAATGGTTGATGCAAATCGCTGATTGAAAACCCTCATACTCCTGTTTTACCCTAAGTCGCTTTGAATAAATAAACCATAAATCAGAGAAGGATAAATTATAACATTTTGTTTCTGACCCACATGCGTAATTTGTTGATAAATATAGTATCCGGTTGACCGGTTTTCTGCATTTTACTAATGGACTCCTCAGCCTGGCGCTAGTCGTCTGTGGGGTCCTCCAAAATACATGTCACAGTTAGTTTGGATATGATAGTAAAATTAGGAAGCGCTTTCTACCTTTTTACTGTGGTCGAAAACATCTTACAATTATTTTTTTGCTACTATATAACTCTAAACCTCTATTGTATTGTATTCCAAATATTGCTACATTTCCGCAATAACTTTACTGTTTTAATGTTATTAAAATGAAATATATTGAAACACAATGTATAATAACAACTAAGGAATGAAAAGAAAATTTAATCGTCAAAATAACTATAGTAATATAGCGATTTTTAGCCGATTGTTCAGAACAGCACATAAAGTATATAACCAAAAGATGGACATAAATTAATATTAATTACTGCCGGTTCACAACCTGTCAATATTGATACACTGTAACGTTCTTCCTTTGGTGCACAAAGCAGCAAGAATAAAGCTAAATCTCAGAGATAAAACAGTAGCCTGTACTGTTGCAAATCGACTTTACCTTCAACCACGACTTCTGAATCGCAAATGTCGGAAACAGGTGAGTCCAGAATTACTTTATGATACATGTACAAGATATTTATTCACCCGTAACGCTTACATAGTAGTTTGTAATGGAGTAATGTGGACTTTCCTTTTAAGTGTGTTTATGTATCAAAGGAAGCTATTGAGAATAAAAAGGGCAATGACAATATTATATTAATTTTAAGAATATTTCAATGTATGGTAATTTTAAGTTTGTTTATAAAGAAGATATTATCGATAACTGCTATTATTTTCAAGGTCCCTATACATCCCAGTGAATTGTACAATTTTTCATAAATAATAAAGTAGGTTTGAAAAATATGATACACAAGAAAAGGAATCTAAAATTACAAGGACTCTGGCTTTGTGGAACGTACTTCAATAAAATTCAAATCCTAGAAAATAGGAGTAAGTTGCTGAATGCGGGTTGCATCTTCACATGGGAGAATGCATTAGATTTCACTGTGCGGAAAGACAATCAAACAGACCTCATAATGAAGATACATAGATACATTATACCTTTATTGCTAGAAACAATGTTAACATTGCATAGAAAGCGTTACATAATAATTTTATATTCATTAAAACAATAAAAAATCTCAATGCTAACGATTTAATTTTTAAAATATTGCATTTAATTAACAATAACAGTTGTCAAACAGTAAAATTAATATATAAAAAAATAACTTTGGATGTCAACGCCCCTGTACTATCCCACATTGAAGCTAGTGAAATGGCCCAAGAATTCACCATGTATAAAATCAATGAGACACTAAAAAGTGTTGCAATACACTTTTGAACCGATTTACATCATTTATTGCTTTTATTTCAGGGAGCCCATTTAGAAATCTTATGCCGGGTTGAGAAGGATTGCCGTATCTTCTCAATCTATGCTGAACAGTTCTGAGATTTTCACGATACCTTGTATCGTAGTTGTGAATGTCCCGACCTCTAACCATTTACCTCTTCATGTTTGCAGGTAGTGTATACAAACATGGTAATGTTAGTATTTTGAGTTCATTATATGAATTTTTACACGACTTTCTAAACTTTAATTTAGCAGTAATTCTGATAGCTTTCTTTTGCAAGACAAATAGTCTGTGGAAATCGCTATTTGAACAGCTACCCCACGATATAATACAGTAGGATAAATGTGGGTGGACAAACGGTAATATGCAGTCTTCATTAATGGATCTGAATAATATTCGGAAAGACCTATCAAAAGATATATATTACTTGAAGATGTCAAATTAGAAATGCAAGGGCCTACTTTGTTAATTGTATAGTTATTATTATTAACAGTATTTTAGATTAGGATTTCATATAAAGTTTTGTAAGTAGTTTTTTCTTTGGTACTTAGGTAATTTGAACTTTTGATTAATTTAAAGAAAATTAGATTTATTGCTTTTCATCTTCTATATGATAAATGTTGTTATATTTAAAAAGACCTCAGTATCACTTAAAAAAAAAATAAAATTACTAATAGTTACAAGATTTACATTCTACGATAGACGCTTCACGGTTCTCTAAAGTTTCTAGAAAAACTTGTTCAAGGGAATAAAAGAGTCTGTCCATAAGCCATCCTGTGAGTTTCTTCACTTGTGTTGTAGTTCTTGTGGTAGAGTGTGACGCTTTCTGCCAATGTAGGATGGTGGTTTAAATTCATACAGCTTCAGGTGGTGTGCGAGAGTGTAGCATACTTTTACCTATTTCTGGTACTGGACTGGTGGATATTCCTGATTCTTAGCAGATCTTCTCTATCAGCATACATTACAGCTTTTAGAATTTATAGAATAACTACTGTCATTATTTTAAAGAATTTGAAAAGCATCTCTGCAACTTTCCAGGTAATGTAAACATGCTAGCACTCTTGATTAATTTTTTCTGGATCATCAGAAATATTTTCTGATTTGTTGCTGTTGTACCCATCTCATACAGCAGAGCCGTATCTTAGCTGGCTTAAAAAAGAGAAATAGTCTAATCTAGCTGTACGTACTGTTGAGGGATTTAATTTATTTTCATGACTTGTACATTGGTATGTAGAACATATATTTACATACGACGTCCAACTCTTTCACCTAAAGCTATCTGCTATATAAAGCATTAAGAATTGAAATTATTAATGAGTTTTTCCACAATTTAATTTCCATTATTTACTCCTAGTCTACTTTTTATGTGTTGGTAGTGTAAGAAATATCTTTCAAACTCTACTGTTTGGTCAAGGAAACCATACTCACTTTAATGCCTTGTTATTCGTATTTTTTTTCAATTAAAGAAGATGAGGAAACTCCTTATTCCACTTAGTCCTAAAAGGACCACTGTGCTGCTTCCGGAGTGACAGGATATTTAGAATGGGTAAGGTAGGGAGTACGATCCGTCTCCTGTCAAGATCCCATGAGGAGCAAAAAGAAGCACAATCTAAGTCATGTCACCTTGGAAGAAGGGGGGGGCTAAGTCTGGTCCAGCCTCTTTCATTCAAAGATAGCAGAGGAGACAATACTCAGCCTTTAACATTAAGCGAGCCCCACCCACTCCAATAGTCCTATGTAGTAGACTAGAGCTGTTGGCCAACTCTTTTTACCCCTATATCTCGATATTTGTAGTTACTCATGTGTCGCTAGTAACTAAAAGCAGAATAAAACTCACCCTGACCGAATAACACACTATGAGCAGAAAGCGTAACGGCAGCAGTATGTCATTCCAACTTCCTCACTTATCAGATCCCAAGTGTGTAATTAAACCACGTGTAAATTGGCAGGAACTGGTGTGACGCGCTAACAGCCCTGTCTGCATACATTAAAGAGGCTTATTTCATCAGAGCCAGTGGCTGGGACAAGTTACTTACACAAGGTAAGGCTGACAAATTGACTCAACTTTAGGCACTAGTGAATATTCTCTTCAATTTTCATCTCCTACATATTAAAATAGATTACTTATTTTGGGAAGGTGTAGGACCAAACTAAAAGCTACACAACAAATCCGTAACATCAAGGATGGCATCAAAATTATGACATTTTTAAAATGTACATATCCCAGCTATTTTTACGACGGTACAAGCCAGGAAAAGTAGCACCTGATTTATGCTGCCAGAATGAAACATAAATAAACACTTGTAAAAATGAACCTAAGTACATTACATAAAGGATATAATCTGTGAACTCGGTAGAAATAACAATAATGTTATTTTAATTCAATTTCATTTCACTGTCAAAAACTGAATCAATAAATGAATTGTGTATTCAACGGGTTTTAATTTCTCTAAGCATTTTGTTAGTGTGCCAAATAGTTTCAACGATAATGGAAACATTGGTAATGCATTAGTTCAAAATAATTGTTAAGGGAATTAGCTTCTCCTTTAATAAAAAATGTGCAGTGTTCAATGCGTTTGGGCAATCCCATTTTAACACCAGAGATAAACAAAAATATATATAATCAAGAGGTCATCATTTATTGCAGTAAACATTTTGTGAGTGAATAAAATATTTTCAACTTTAATTTAAACATCAGTAATACACTATTCATATTTAGGGTGCAAAGTGGCGGGATCTTCATACCCCATACATGAGCCAATTCCGTGTATCCCCGATGCACAATCACAGCCACCTTCTCTCATCATCTAGTGCTGTAATTCCTAGCGTGCACCTTGGAACTGCCTGGTCCACTTCTTGTCTTTGGAAAATTTCCGATCAGATAGAGCTGAACTGATTGGCTTCTTTTCTATCATCTAGCATGCATTCTCAACTTTCGGGAAAACTTTATCGCAAAAATCTGAATTCTAGTATTCTTCTCTACAACTGAATAAATTTTCTCTGCTTTCCAAGCCAAGGTGGAACAGCATATGCCGAGGGCTGCATGGGGCTCGCTTAATGTTAAAGGCTGATTATTGTCTCCTCTGCTACCTTTGAATGAAAGAGGCTGGACAAGACTTAGCCCCCCCCTTCTTCCAAGGTGACATGACTTAGATTGTGCTTCTTTTTGCTCCTCATGGGATCTTGACAGGAGACGGATCCTACTCCTTACCTTACCCATTCTAAATATCCTGTCACTCCGGAAGCAGCACAGTGGTCCTTTTAGGACTAAGTGGAATGAGGAGTTTCCTCATCTTCTTATAATTGAAAAAAAACGAATAACAAGGCATTGAAAGTGAGTATGGTTCCCTGGACCAAACAGTAGAGTTTGAAAGATATTTCTTACACTACCAACACATAAAAAGTAGACTAGGAGTAAATAATGGAAATTAAATTGTGGAAAAACTCATTAATAATTTCAATTCTTAATGCTTTATATAGCAGATAGCTTTAGGTAAAAGAGTTGGACGTCGTATGTAAATATATGTTCTACATACCAATGTACAAGTCGTGAAAATAAATTAAATCCCTCAACAGTACGTACAGCTAGATTAGACTATTTCTCTTTTTTAAGCCAGCTAAGATACGGCTCTGCTGTATGAGATGGTACAACAGCAACAAATCTGAAAATATTTCTGATGATCCAGAAAAAATTAATCAAGAGTGCTAGCATGTTTACATTACCTGGAAAGTTGCAGAGATGCTTTTCAAATTCTTTAAAATAATGACAGTAGTTATTCTATAAATTCTAAAAGCTGTAATGTATGCTGATAGAGAAGATCTGCTAAGAATCAGGAATATCCACCAGTCCAGTACCAGAAATAGGTAAAAGTATGCTACACTCTCGCACACCACCTGAAGCTGTATGAATTTAAACCATCCTACATTGGCAGAAAGCGTCACACTCTACCACAAGAACTACAACACAAGTGAAGAAACTCACAGGATGGCTTATGGACAGACTCTTTTATTCCCTTGAACAAGTTTTTCTAGAAACTTTAGAGAACCGTGAAGCGTCTATCGTAGAATGTAAATCTTGTAACTATTAGTAATTTTATTTTTTTTTTTTAAGTGATACTGAGGTCTTTTTAAATATAACAACATTTATCATATAGAAGATGAAAAGCAATAAATCTAATTTTCTTTAAATTAATCAAAAGTTCAAATTACCTAAGTACCAAAGAAAAAACTACTTACAAAACTTTATATGAAATCCTAATCTAAAATACTGTTAATAATAATAACTATACAATTAACAAAGTAGACCCTTGCATTTCTAATTTGACATCTTCAAGTAATATATATCTTTTGATAGGTCTTTCCGAATATTATTCAGATCCATTAATGAAGACTGCATATTACCGTTTGTCCACCCACATTTATCCTACTGTATTATATCGTGGGGTAGCTGTTCAAATAGCGATTTCCACAGACTATTTGTCTTGCAAAAGAAAGCTATCAGAATTACTGCTAAATTAAAGTTTAGAAAGACGTGTAAAAATTCATATAATGAACTCAAAATACTAACATTACCATGTTTGTATACACTACCTGCAAACATGAAGAAGTAAATGGTTAGAGGTCGGAACATTCACAACTACGATACAAGGATCGTGAAAATCTCAGAACTGTTCAGCATAGATTGAGAAGATACGAGCTTCTATCTTCCTTCTCATGCCGGCATAAGATTTCTAAATGGGCTCCCTGACATAAAATCAATAAATGATGTAAATCGGTTCAAAAGTGTATTGCAACACTTTTTAGTGTCTCATTGATTTTATACAGTTGGTGAATTCATGGGCCAGCTCACTAGCTTCAATGTGGGATAGTACAGGGGCGTTGACATCCAAAGTTATTTTTTATTTCTTAGGCTTCCCCCTCAGAAAAATAAATGAATTAAGTAGAGTTCAGATGAAAGTATTTAGTTTTTTTGTTGATTGTACTGAACTGACGTCGTGTACCGGCGAATTCATTGTCTCGTAAAATGTTATGTTGACATATCGAAAGACACATAGATAAAAACTAAAGAGCTTAAAATAGGTGATAGCGATAAATCGTCACTGAATTTATCGTATATCGCTAGCGACGAAATGCTAGAGCACCGCAGCTTTCTGACATTTCTTGCAAATACTGCTAGTGACGATAAACCGTCATCATTGCACGTAAGGGTTAAATACAGTATTACAGTTGTCAAATTACATAGGTCAAAACAAAGATAGTGATTTTACGTTTTGATGTCACGGTCACATCCAAATCTTGACTGAACTAAGTTTACACTGGCAAAACAATGTGCAAGTGTTGTGTCCGACTGTAAAAATCGCTAGTCTAAACGGGCGCAAGAGCTCTCGCGTAAATGATAAAATTAATTGTGCTCGCTATCTCGATGCAAATATAGAATGTACTGGTGTCTATGTACTTATTCTACAGATAGCGAACCAGGCGCATTCGGTAACTTCTGTTGCAGATAACTTTCTGATGCACTCTTCATGTATTGGCAACATTAGTGGGATATATTCGGAGCCACGATACTTTCGCGGGACTCTTTTTCAGGACTTCCACCAACGATGAGAATCTGAAAAAGCGTGCATTATGCATGAATTTCTGACTCCGGTAAACGTATGGATATGCGTGAGTATTTATAATGTGTCTGGAATTTTGACAAGGGATGGATCGTTTCCGATACTCGATTCTGCGGATCTTCTCACTCTATTCGGATACCAACAGAAATGCTTAAATACGCTTTAAAAATCACGATTTCACAATATTAATGATATGGAGAAGCTGAATTTCGAATTTAAAAATAAGTCTTGCTAAACATTTCTGTACTTTCCGTATGATGTAGATAGATAACCTAAGTACTTTATATTGTACATAAATCAATTCTCTATAAATAAATTCATACATTTTTACGTAAATGAAATATATTTTGAAAACTCATTTTATAACCTACCATTTCTGTTACGTATAATGAGAAAGTAGAGTTTATGACCTATTATTTTAAATATGTTCATTTCCCTGAATATTTGCAAATTTCTTTGAAGTATCGTGGTGTTCTTGGGCTTCCCCCTCAATGAATTCGCCGGTACACGACGTCAGTTCAGTACAATCAACAAAAAAACTAAATACTTTCATCTGAACTCTACTTAATTCATTTATTTTTCTGAGGGGGAAGCCTAAGAAATAAAAAATAACTTTGGATGTCAACGCCCCTGTACTATCCCACATTGAAGCTAGTGAGCTGGCCCATGAATTCACCAACTGTATAAAATCAATGAGACACTAAAAAGTGTTGCAATACACTTTTGAACCGATTTACATCATTTATTGATTTTATGTCAGGGAGCCCATTTAGAAATCTTATGCCGGCATGAGAAGGAAGATAGAAGCTCGTATCTTCTCAATCTATGCTGAACAGTTCTGAGATTTTCACGATCCTTGTATCGTAGTTGTGAATGTTCCGACCTCTAACCATTTACTTCTTCATGTTTGCAGGTAGTGTATACAAACATGGTAATGTTAGTATTTTGAGTTCATTATATGAATTTTTACACGTCTTTCTAAACTTTAATTTAGCAGTAATTCTGATAGCTTTCTTTTGCAAGACAAATAGTCTGTGGAAATCGCTATTTGAACAGCTACCCCACGATATAATACAGTAGGATAAATGTGGGTGGACAAACGGTAATATGCAGTCTTCATTAATGGATCTGAATAATATTCGGAAAGACCTATCAAAAGATATATATTACTTGAAGATGTCAAATTAGAAATGCAAGGGTCTACTTTGTTAATTGTATAGTTATTATTATTAACAGTATTTTAGATTAGGATTTCATATAAAGTTTTGTAAGTAGTTTTTTCTTTGGTACTTAGGTAATTTGAACTTTTGATTAATTTAAAGAAAATTAGATTTATTGCTTTTCATCTTCTATATGATAAATGTTGTTATATTTAAAAAGACCTCAGTATCACTTAAAAAAAAAATAAAATTACTAATAGTTACAAGATTTACATTCTACGATAGACGCTTCACGGTTCTCTAAAGTTTCTAGAAAAACTTGTTCAAGGGAATAAAAGAGTCTGTCCATAAGCCATCCTGTGAGTTTCTTCACTTGTGTTGTAGTTCTTGTGGTAGAGTGTGACGCTTTCTGCCAATGTAGGATGGTTTCAATTCATACAGCTTCAGGTGGTGTGCGAGAGTGTAGCATACTTTTACCTATTTCTGGTACTGGACTGGTGGATATTCCTGATTCTTAGCAGATCTTCTCTATCAGCATACATTACAGCTTTTAGAATTTATAGAATAACTACTGTCATTATTTTAAAGAATTTGAAAAGCATCTCTGCAACTTTCCAGGTAATGTAAACATGCTAGCACTCTTGATTAATTTTTTCTGGATCATCAGAAATATTTTCAGATTTGTTGCTGTTGTACCATCTCATACAGCAGAGCCGTATCTTAGCTGGCTTAAAAAAGAGAAATAGTCTAATCTAGCTGTACGTACTGTTGAGGGATTTCATTTATTTTCATGACTTGTACATTGGTATGTAGAACATATATTTACATACGACGTCCAACTCTTTTACCTAAAGCTATCTGCTATATAAAGCATTAAGAATTGAAATTATTAATGAGTTTTTCCACAATTTAATTTCCATTATTTACTCCTAGTCTACTTTTTATGTGTTGGTAGTGTAAGAAATATCTTTCAAACTCTACTGTTTGGTCCAGGGAACCATACTCACTTTCAATGCCTTGTTATTCGTTTTTTTTCAATTATAAGAAGATGAGGAAACTCCTCATTCCACTTAGTCCTAAAAGGACCACTGTGCTGCTTCCGGAGTGACAGGATATTTAGAATGGGTAAGGTAGGGAGTACGATCCGTCTCCTGTCAAGATCCCATGAGGAGCAAAAAGAAGCACAATCTAAGTCATGTCACCTTGGAAGAAGGGGGGGGGGCTAAGTCTGGTCCAGCCTCTTTCAGTCAAAGGTAGCAGAGGAGACAATAATCAGCCTTTAACATTAAGCGAGCCCCACCCACTCCAATAGTCCTATGTAGTAAACTAGAGCTGTTGGCCAACTCTTTTTACCCCTATATCTCGATATTTGTAGTTACTCATGTGTCGCTAGTAACTAAAAGCAGAATAAAACTCACCCTGACCGAATAACACACTATGAGCAGAAAGCGTAACGGCAGCAGTATGTCATTCCAACTTCCTCACTTATCAGATCCCAAGTGTGTAATTAAACCACGTGTAAATTGGCAGGAACTGGTGTGACGCGCTAACAGCCCTGTCTGCATACATTAAAGAGGCTTATTTCATCAGAGCCAGTGGCTGGGACAAGTTACTTACACAAGGTAAGGCTGACAAATTGACTTAACTTTAGGCACTAGTGAATATTCTCTTCAATTTTCATCTCCTAGATATTAAAATAGATTACTTATTTTGGGAAGGTGTAGGACCAAACTAAAAGCTACACAACAAATCCGTAACATCAAGGATGGCATCAAAATTATGACATTTTTAAAATGTACATATCCCAGCTATTTTTACGACGGTACAAGCAAGGAAAAGTAGCACCTGATTTATGCTGCCAGAATGAAACATAAATAAACACTTGTAAAAATGAACCTAAGTACATTACATAAAGGATATAATCTGTGAACTCGGTAGAAATAACAATAATGTTTTTTTAATTCAATTTCATTTCACTGTCAAAAACTGAATCAATAAATGAATTGTGTATTCAACGGGTTTTAATTTCTCTAAGCATTTTGTTAGTGTGCCAAATAGTTTCAACAATAATGGAAACATTGGTAATGCATTAGTTCAAAATAATTGTTAAGGGAATTAGCTTCTCCTTTAATAAAAAATGTGTAGTGTTCAATGCGTTTGGGCAATCCCATTTTAACACCAGAGATAAACAAAAATATATATAATCAAGAGGTCATCATTTATTGCAGTAAACATTTTGTGAGTGAATAAAATATTTTCAACTTTAATTTAAACATCAGTAATACACTATTCATATTTAGGGTGCAAAGTGGCGGGATCTTCATACCCCATACATGAGCCAATTCCGTGTATCCCCGATGCACAATCACAGCCACCTTCTCTCATCATCTAGTGCTGTAATTCCTAGCGTGCACCTTGGAACTGCCTGGTCCACTTCTTGTCTTTGGAAAATTTCCGATCAGATAGAGCTGAACTGATTGGCTTCTTTTCTATCATCTAGCATGCATTCTCAACTTTCGGGAAAACTTTATCGCAAAAATCTGAATTCTAGTATTCTTCTCTACAACTGAATAAATTTTCTCTGCTTTCCAAGCCAAGGTGGAACAGCATATGCCGAGGGCTGCATGGGGCTCGCTTAATGTTAAAGGCTGATTATTGTCTCCTCTGCTACCTTTGACTGAAAGAGGCTGGACAAGACTTAGCCCCCCCTTCTTCCAAGGTGACATGACTTAGATTGTGCTTCTTTTTGCTCCTCATGGGATCTTGACAGGAGACGGATCCTACTCCTTACCTTACCCATTCTAAATATCCTGTCACTCCGGAAGCAGCACAGTGGTCCTTTTAGGACTAAGTGGAATGAGGAGTTTCCTCATCTTCTTATAATTGAAAAAAACGAATAACAAGGCATTGAAAGTGAGTATGGTTCCCTGGACCAAACAGTAGAGTTTGAAAGATATTTCTTACACTACCAACACATAAAAAGTAGACTAGGAGTAAATAATGGAAATTAAATTGTGGAAAAACTCATTAATAATTTCAATTCTTAATGCTTTATATAGCAGATAGCTTTAGGTAAAAGAGTTGGACGTCGTATGTAAATATATGTTCTACATACCAATGTACAAGTCGTGAAAATAAATGAAATCCCTCAACAGTACGTACAGCTAGATTAGACTATTTCTCTTTTTTAAGCCAGCTAAGATACGGCTCTGCTGTATGAGATGGTACAACAGCAACAAATCTGAAAATATTTCTGATGATCCAGAAAAAATTAATCAAGAGTGCTAGCATGTTTACATTACCTGGAAAGTTGCAGAGATGCTTTTCAAATTCTTTAAAATAATGACAGTAGTTATTCTATAAATTCTAAAAGCTGTAATGTATGCTGATAGAGAAGATCTGCTAAGAATCAGGAATATCCACCAGTCCAGTACCAGAAATAGGTAAAAGTATGCTACACTCTCGCACACCACCTGAAGCTGTATGAATTTAAACCATCCTACATTGGCAGAAAGCGTCACACTCTACCACAAGAACTACAACACAAGTGAAGAAACTCACAGGATGGCTTATGGACAGACTCTTTTATTCCCTTGAACAAGTTTTTCTAGAAACTTTAGAGAACCGTGAAGCGTCTATCGTAGAATGTAAATCTTGTAACTATTAGTAATTTTATTTTTTTTTTTAAGTGATACTGAGGTCTTTTTAAATATAACAACATTTATCATATAGAAGATGAAAAGCAATAAATCTAATTTTCTTTAAATTAATCAAAAGTTCAAATTACCTAAGTACCAAAGAAAAAACTACTTACAAAACTTTATATGAAATCCTAATCTAAAATACTGTTAATAATAATAACTATACAATTAACAAAGTAGACCCTTGCATTTCTAATTTGACATCTTCAAGTAATATATATCTTTTGATAGGTCTTTCCGAATATTATTCAGATCCATTAATGAAGACTGCATATTACCGTTTGTCCACCCACATTTATCCTACTGTATTATATCGTGGGGTAGCTGTTCAAATAGCGATTTCCACAGACTATTTGTCTTGCAAAAGAAAGCTATCAGAATTACTGCTAAATTAAAGTTTAGAAAGACGTGTAAAAATTCATATAATGAACTCAAAATACTAACATTACCATGTTTGTATACACTACCTGCAAACATGAAGAGGTAAATGGTTAGAGGTCGAAACAATCACAACTACGATACAAGGATCGTGAAAATCTCAGAACTGTTCAGCATAGATTGAGAAGATACGAGCTTCTATCTTCCTTCTCATGCCGGCATAAGATTTCTAAATGGGCTCCCTGACATAAAATCAATAAATGATGTAAATCGGTTCAAAAGTGTATTGCAACACTTTTTAGTGTCTCATTGATTTTATACAGTTGGTGAATTCATGGGCCAGCTCACTAGCTTCAATGTGGGATAGTACAGGGGCGTTGACATCCAAAGTTATTTTTTTATTTCTTAGGCTTCCCCCTCAGAAAAATAAATGAATTAAGTAGAGTTCAGATGAAAGTATTTAGTTTTTTTGTTGATTGTACTGAACTGACGTCGTGTACCGGCGAATTCATTGTCTCGTAAAATGTTATGTTGACATATCGAAAGACACATAGATAAAAACTAAAGAGCTTAAAATAGGTGATAGCGATAAATCGTCACTGAATTTATCGTATATCGCTAGCGACGAAATCCTAGAGCACCGCAGCTTTCTGACATTTCTTGCAAATACTGCTAGTGACGATAAACCGTCATCATTGCACGTAAGGGTTAAATACAGTATTACAGATGTAAAATTACATCAAATTACATAGGTCAAAACAAAGATAGTGATTTTACGTTTTGATGTCACGGTCACATCCAAATCTTGACTGAACTAAGTTTACACTGGCAAAACAATGTGCAAGTGTTGTGTCCGACTGTAAAAATCGCTAGTCTAAACGGGCGCAAGAGCTCTCGCGTAAATGATAAAATTAATTGTGCTCGCTATCTCGATGCAAATATAGAATGTACTGTTCTGTACTGGTGTCTATGTACTTATTCTACAGATAGCGAACTAGGCGCATTCGGTAACTTCTGTTGCAGATAACTTTCTGATGCACTCTTCATGTATTGGCAACATTAGTGGGATATATTCGGAGCCACGATACTTTCGCGGGACTCTTTTTCATGACTTCCACCAACGATGAGAATCTGAAAAAGCGTGCATTATGCATGAATTTGTAACTCCGGTAAACGTATAGATATGCGTGAGTATTTATAATGTGTCTGGAATTTTGACAAGGGATGGATCGTTTCCGATACTCGATTCTGCGGATCTTTTAACTCTATTCGGATACCAACAGAAATGCTTAAATACGCTTTAAAAATCACGATTTCACAATATTAATGATATGGAGAAGCTGAATTTCGAATTTAAAAATAAGTCTTGCTAAACATTTCTGTACTTTCCGTATGATGTAGATAGATAACCTAAGTAAAAAACTGCTATAATTTAACAAATGATATTTTAGTTACAATTAGTATATTTTATGTTTATTTTGGCGCATCGTCGAGAGTCTGCTCTGTCTATTCGTGGACAAAAACGATCGGCAGTACACAAATTACCGATTAGTGAAACATGTTTTTGTAGTTCTTTGTGTATAAAACAATATTTATAAATATGTAGTAACAAAATAACGTGATTTATAAATTATATTTACATTGACGTTCGTATTTCTATGTCTATATTTGTCAATGCCATCGTGTCTGCTGGTTCTATATGCGGACGTTAGCTGCTCAGCGGAGAATAGGCGATCGCTAATTTTGATTTTATACATTCGTCGTACAGTACTTTATATTGTACATAAATCAATTCTCTATAAATAAATTCATACATAACCTACCGTTTTTGTTACTTAAAAGGAGAAAGTAGAGTTTAGGACCTATTATTTTTAATATATTCATTTCCCAGAATATCTGCAAATTCCTTTGAAGTAACGTGGTGTTCTTAGGCTTTCCCCTCAAAAAATATAAATGAATTAAGTAGAGTTCAGATGAAAATATTTAGTTTTTTTTGTTGATTGTACTGAACTGACGTCGTGTACCGGCGAATTCATTGTCTCGTAAAATGTTATGTTGACATATCGAAAGACACATAGATAAAACTAAAGAGCTTAAAATAGGTGATAGCGATAAATCGTCACTGAATTTATCGTATATCGCTAGCGACGAAATGCTAGAGCACCCCAGCTTTGTGACATTTCTTGCAAATACTGCTAGTGACGATAAACCGTCATCATTGCACGTAAGGGTTAAATACAGTATTACAGTTGTCTATTTAGTTTTAAAATAAACTATAGAATTGAATTTTTGGATCTGAAATTTGAAAAAAGGTTTTGAGTGGCCATTCTGGGAACGTATCCCAGAACCCCTTCGAGTGCCAAAGTTGGACAGGAGCCCTTATAACCCTGTTTAGAAGCAGCTATCTATGTCTTTGGATTTATTTCAAAGAACTGGAGGACGGCACTTGTTTTGTTTGTGCGGAAAAAGTTAGAGCCTCGTCTCAACCTAATTTGTATAGCCAGGTAAGCCTAAACTCCTCCATTGTGAAAACTATTCAAAAAATAATAAATAGACGTATAAGAGATAGATCCTTACTGGCACACCCACTCAGTCTATATCATCATGGATACGATGAAAGGAAAGTCAACTAACTACCACCGTAGTTCAGTGGAAGTGGATGGATGGAAAAAAGGAAGCTCTAGTCAGGCGTCTTTATCGACATTGAAGGAGCAAATCACCGAATAGCATAGCACAATCACAGAAAAGGTTTAATGTTCCCCAGATGCTGTCAAGTGGATAGTAGTCCTTTATAAGTAGTCCTTGCAAAAATAAATGCAAATTTCAGCGATGTATAACAACAATCCCCCCGAAAGGATGCCCCCAGGGAGGGGTACTATCTTCCCTTTTATAGGCGATGGTGGATGACGACATCTTAAAAGCAGAAGAAAGGGGAATAAATCTACAATGTTATGCTGATAACCTAGTGCTTATGATCAGGGGAAGAAATAAAGGCACGTCTCACTCACGGAGCCCTACACTTTACAAGTGACTGGTGTCATCGGGAAGGTCTAAGAATTAACCCATCAAAAACAATAAGTACCTATAATAACCTTCACTAGAAAAAGGAAATTCCTGTAAAAGACTCGTTGGATTTATATAGGGATTGAAACAAAAAATTATATATTGGATGTACGAAGCCATATTAAAACCAAGCCATATATGCTGCTCTAGTATGGTGGCCGAAAGTAGAACAAAAGTAGCTGCCAAGAGCCTACAGAGTCTTCAGAGGTTAGCTTTGGTATGCATCACCGGGTAAAGGGCTCCTGTCCAACTTTAGCACTCGAAGGGGTTCTGGGATACGCTCCCAGAATGGCCACTCAAAACCTCTTTTCAAATTTCCGATCGAAAAATTCCAATTCTATAATCTATTTTAAAACTAAATAGACAACTGTAATACTGTATTTAACCCTTACGTGCAATGATGACGGTTTATCGTCACTAGCAGTATTTGCAAGTAATGTCACAAAGCTGCGGTGCTCTAGCATTTCGTTGCTAGCGATATACGATAAATTCAGTGACGATTTATCGCTATCACCTATTTTAAGCTCTTTAGTTTTTATCTCTGTGTCTCTCGATATGTCAACGAGACAATGAATTCGCAGGTACACGACGTCAGTTCAGTACAATCAACAAAAAACTAAATACTTTCATCTGAACTCTACTTAATTCATTTATATTTTTTTGAGGGGGAAGCCTAAGAACACCACGTTACTTCAAAGGAATTTTCAGATATTCAGGGAAATGAATATACAGTATTTAAAATAATAGGTCATAAACACTACTTTCTCCTTTTACGTAACAGAAATGATAGGTTATAAAATGAGTTTTCAAAATATATTTCATTTACGTAAAAATGTATGAATTTACTTATAGAGAATTGATTTATGTACAATATAAAGTACTGTACGACGAATGTATAAACTCAAAATTAGCGATCGCCTATTTTCCGCTGAGCAGCTAACGTCCGCACATAGAACCAGCAGACACGATGGCATTGACAAATATAGACATAGAAATACGAACGTCAATGTAAATATAATTTATAAATCACGTTATTTTGTTACTACATATTTATAAATATTGTTTTATACACAAAGAACTGCAAAAACATGATTCACTAATCGGTAATTTGTGTACTGCCGATCGTTTTTGTCCACGAATAGACAGAGCAGACTATCGACGATGCGCCAAAATAAACATAAAAAATACTAATTGTAACTAAAGTATCATTTGTTAAATTATAGCAGTTTTTTACTTAGGTTATCTATCTACATCATACGGAAAGTACAGAAATGTTTAGCAAGACTTATTTTTAAATTCGAAATTCAGCTTCTCCATATCATTAATATTGTGAAATCGTGATTTTTAAAGCGTATTTAAGCATTTCTGTTGGTATCCGAATAGAGTGAGAAGATCCGCAGAATCGAGTATCGGAAACGATCCATCCCTTGTCAAAATTCCAGACACATTATAAATACTCACGCATATCTATACGTTTACCGGAGTTACAAATTCATGCATAATGCACGCTTTTTCAAATTCTCATCGTTGGTGGAAGTCCTGAAAAAGAGTCCCGCGAAAGTATCGTGGCTCCGAATATATCCCACTAATGTTGCCAATACATGAAGAGTGCATCAGAAAGTTATCTGCAACAGAAGTTACCGAATGCGCCTAGTTCGCTATCTGTAGAATAAGTACATAGACACCAGTACAGAACAGTACATTCTATATTTGCATCCAGATAGCGAGCACAATTAATTTTATCATTTACGCGAGAGCTCTTGCGCCCGTTTAGACTAGCGATTTTTACAGTCGGACACAACACTTGCACATTGTTTTGCCAGTGTAAACTTAGTTCAGTCAAGATTTGGATGTGACCGTGACATCAAAACGTAAAATCACTATCTTTGTTTTGACCTATGTAATTTGATGACAATCGGAACGTGTGTGAGGAGCAATCGTTCGTAGATCAACCGAGGCCCCGGCCGCAATACAAGCGGTAAGCGGTAGGCGGTGAGCGCTGGATCGAGCGGCGACTTTAAGTTTAATGTTTGTGTTGTACATATGGGGAACACTCGACAATATCCATGACAACGTAAACGGCAGGGAAGTACCACACGATGGCTCTTATCCACCACCAATTCTAGACATTAAATTTTTCTCCTACCGCTCAAACCTCAGCTCATTCTGTCATTGCTGTGCAACACGACGCAAACGCCCCCTTTTCGGTGTTGTTGTAGCTAACCCACTACTTTCTTCCCTAAAAGGTACCAGGCTTGGTAAAAATCCAACTGACATTCTGGTGTACTTAAAAAAATCGGGCTGCACCTCTTATCAGTCAAAAATCATATTATTCAACGAACCGAATTCTTAAGCCTGTTTATACCCTATAACACTATATTTTAGGCCTTTGCTATCTATCAAATACACGTCTTTTCAAAATACTATTTTTATTCAAGAATAAGAGTTGAACAACTTCGTCTGGTGACCCCTCTTCGGCGACTGAATAATACTTAAAACTGACTAAGGAGTACAAAATACGCGTTTGTATCGCCACTACCGCTCTGCCGCTTAAAGCGTATCACTAGTTTAGTGCCAAAATCCGGAACGATCGGCCGATTTTAATTGTCCAATGCATTGTTACGTTTTTGTGGGGAGGAGAGGGGCAAGCTTGCCGCGGTACAGGAGTAGAACTATCCAAGATAAACTCCACTTCACTAGTGGATGTAACCTTAGATCAACCGGCGTCAGAGGGAGCTCGCGAACATAATATGTCGCTCTTCATTCACAGTTTCACAGACCACGTCGCGTAAAATACGATGTTTCGAGATTAATCAGTTCTTGATTAAAGGAGCTGTAAAATTATGTCTTGATTTTATAAGTTCTCGGAGACGAAATTTTTTTTTTAATTTTCCTGGTTCTCAGTGAAATTCCCGGCTTATTCTCGGTCGGGTGGCCACCCTGCTGACTCCTCTGGGCCACTTTATATAGCTGTACGGGTTTCAGCCATATAAAGTGATTTGAAACTTGTGAGTAAACAAGTGATTAAGCCTACTTCCTCAAAAGGACACTTGGTAATAACGCAGAAGTTCCCTGAGGATAAAATGATAACCAACATATTAGAGAGTATGGTTAACAAATATTCCTTTGAAAAACTATATCTAGTCTCTATTGAAGATAGAGATAAATAGAATAATAAGGAAACCTATACCGTAATAAAAGTGTTCAGAAGTATTATACAGATAGATCACACCAAAATAATGAAACAATAATGGTGTAGTTTCTTCTGCTTTTATTAAGACCTTTTGCCAGTGGCGCAGTGTAGCGGGTACGGCAGCTATCGTGAGATAACCAATTCAAGAGTATTGAGCATTGCTGCTGCTTGGATGGATGATCGCTGAGCGATCCTGTCCTTACAAGCAGTCCACCTGCCCGGCCATTGGTGGTGGTTCAGAAGTTACCTTTAAGTTTTTGGTACCAGGTTGTGTTAATGAGGGCTTCTTAGCCTTAACTTCGCCTGGTATAATAAGATATTACTTTACTTTATGTCAGCAGGGTTCAGATGTATTATTATCACATAAGATGGTTCAAAATTAAAGCATTTAATAAATCATCATTACCCAACTGACCATAAGAAATAAAGAATTTGGAATAAAATGGTGCAGATGTACAAAACTTGAATATTATCAATTACTGTACAAAAAGGAGTTTACCAAAAGTTGAACAACTGAACAATTTAAGGATTACGTCTGTACCACACGAACATAGATTACGTCAAATAGTAATAAAGTAAAAGATTACCAAGAACAATATAATATAAGTTGGGTCTGTATATCACTCGAACATAGGTTTAGTAATATAGTAAAAGAACAAGAATACAAGATGTGGCTAGAAAATAACAGGACTGAGACAGAAAACAAACTGTACATATACAGTAGATATTCACTATTTGATGCCATCCCTTTCAAAGTACTCCCCTCCTCTATCTCTACACCGCTCCAGCAAATATTCCAATGTACTTAACAATGCTGCAGATCATTTTCCGTAATCCTGTTCATGACTTCCGTTGCTTTTTGTTTTACTGCTTCAAAAGTCTTAAATCTTGTTCCTTTCAAAGCTGACTTGACTTTAGGAAACAAAAAAATGTTACAGGAGACCAAGTCGGGAGGATTATCTAAAACAGGGATGTTTTGTTTGACCAAAAACGTCTTTACTGAGGAAGCTTTGTGAGCTGAAACATTGTCCTGGTGGAGGATCCATGACTTGTTTTTCCACAAATCATTCCGTTCTCTCTGGAAATGCTCCATACAGTAGTCAGGAAACTAATGTAGTAATTCTGATTCAATGTCTGCCCCACCAGTACCCAATGAACATGCACAATCCTTTTGATATATAAAAACAACACAATCTGTGTTACACAAACATAGGTTGATTAAGATAGTAAGTAAAGAAAATAAATAACAAGAACAGTATTTTATACATTAGGTATCACATGAACATAGCTTAAGTAAGATAAAAGCACACAAAATATAATATATTAAGTGTTTAGTACTTAAAAATTAACTCAAACTATAAACCTTTGTATGTATTAAGATCGTTGTGCTTTTGATTAATCAAATAATTAATCAATTCTAACTACTCATTTAGCCTACACTGTTAACCATTGCAACGGGTTATGTTCATCCCAGGCTCAAATACTCAGGCAGCAGCTAACTAGTGTCTCCTCTTTTTTATACAATTTATTTTCAGTATAAGACGGGAGGTTAAAATAAATTTAAGGAAATAAAAGTTTTATTGAGTGATCAAATCTGCAGATTGGACTCAATCAACATATAACTAAACATTTTAGGCAATTTCAAACATCTACTCACAGTTATACTTCAGTCAGCATTTTCAGGAAAATTATACACAGTTAAATTAGAAAACTATAATTTTATTACACTAATTAATTGTGGTATTTACAAATTCATACAGATTAGTAACATAGTATAATACAAAAGCAAGTTTCACTAAATAAATAACACATTTTTCATGTAACATATTACACACTATTTATTAAATATAAAGAAGGGAAATTCAGAAAGAAGGGTTTACTTGTTCTAGCAATTTTGTGTTAAGTAGAAATTATTTGGGGATTTTTGTTAATTTGATATTAGGGTTCTCTTGCTTATTCAAATTTTTGTTTTGCAGAGGTTTTCCATCAATACATATTTTGGAATCTCTTATTCAAAAATTAAAAAGTATATTGAACAGGTTTTTGGTATATGTTGTGTTCATAAATTCTTACCATGGTTACATAAAAATAAATCAAATAATAACAAAATATCCTCATCCAGAGATACAATAGTAATATAATTTCTCTGATCAAAAATAGGTATATAACATGACATACACGAATCTTGCAATATTACCGCAATATTACCGGTACTTGTTTTTTATACATTGTATTTGAATTCTTTACATAAATAATGTTGTCTTTTTCATTTAAGAACATTTGTTGTGTACATGCTAGTTACTCAAGAGCCATTAGTTTTTGAAATGTAAAAAATTGCCGAAGTGTTAGGATTTTTTCTGGATAATCAATAAAGAAAGGAACAATGGTGATAAAATCAAGATGGCCACCAGTATAGCCGGTTCTTCACCCTTTGTGCACAAGTGATGAGGGAAAGCCCCCAAGGAGCACTCGGCTGTGAAATTGTAGAAACCAATTTTACATCATTCCATTCTCAAAATTTCCATTTTTCTTAATCCTATTTCATTGTTTTTTTTAAACGTCTTGATTTTGTAAAGTGGTATAGGCATTTTTATCAGTTGTGTGATGGAGGAACAGGATTTTCCTGACATTTGCCAACGTTCAGTAATACAAAAAAATCACAATGTTTCGAGATCTGCAATCTGATATCTTCCTCAGTGGATGACTAACATAACACATAACTACAATCTCTTAAAGAAAAGTTTTATTTTAGTTTTATTTCTTTCTGAATTTCCCATGCATTCATTTTCACTAGGTACTTAACTTGGCATTAGATTACTACTGCTATTACAAACGTTTTTCAACAAAAACAAAGCGTTTTATATTTCCTGAACAAACATAGGTATATATGTACAGTCAACATTCAAAGAAGCACAACTTTCTTTTATTTCCAATCTGCCTAAGTTATCACAGGATTTTTTTCTATTTCAATTATACTACAACTCGCTAAGTGTGCAACTACAACTTTTTCTTCATAAATACTATTTACACCATGATCAAATGGGTTTGTAATACCATTGACAAAATGTTTAGAGTTACTATCATAATGCATTTGATCTAAGAGACAAGCTAGAGCTTGTTTATGTGGCATCAGTGCAGTCATGAAAGAAGAACTAAAAACCATCTCTAACGAAACATATGGATTCCAAACTTGATCTCTCTGATTAGACTTAAAGTAAGTCACAAACCTACTTGCTTCATATCGTACATCAGTAACTTCATCTTGCAAAAAGTGCACACATGCTTTCCAAATAAGTGATGCACATTGATTCTCTATTGGTTGTTCAGATTTGAGAATTTTTGTGAGGAACAGCATAGATTTAGCTGCATAAACTCTTCTATCTTGATCATAATCAAAACGAGGATCTGATATTTTATTTATCAATGCTGCTACTTTTTCAACCAGTTCCATGTCAACAGTTTTTTCAAAAGAGAGTATTCCACAAGCAATTGGTAACAGTAACTGAAGAACTGGAACTGGGGTCATGTTCGAATCCAAAATATCATGACAGTACAGGTTAAACTCTGGACAAAAAAGATTTGGGCCTGAATGGTTTTCATGAAGAAGATCCAAACAGTTCAACATTATATCCAAAGAAAGCACTAAAAGTTCTGTGTTCAATCTTTTCTGCATTATAAAATCTTTTAGAATAATAACTAACTGTGCCATTCTATCAGTGATTATCAAATCTTTTTGTCTAGATTTACAGGTTACGAGCACTTGAATAACTTTTAAACTTGACAAATGAATATCGTAATTTTGGCATTTGAGCAACCACTGTTTTATTTGCTTAATGACATCACAACCATTGTGCATGACTTGCACTTGGTTTGATATATGCTTGCTAATAAAATGTGGTAACCCCAAAGATATGTTAGATGTACTGTTATCACTTATGTTTAAACAATTAACTACATTCGCTGAATAATTTAGTTCAAACACCAAAGATTTAACAAAGTAAGAGTGTTGGCCTCTAAGAACACTTTTATACAAAGTATCTAATAACGATTTAACTCTTTCTCCTTGCATCTCAAGTAAGCATATTCCAGATTTTTCATCATTGAATCTTTGAACAAGATATGTTAAATTTAACAAATAACCGTGCAACTCATTTTCTGACCAATTACAACTTACTTCATCATTCAGGAAAGCCAAAATTTGCTGGACTCTTTCATTAATTATAGGAACAAGTTCTGATGATGTTAGGAACATAGAGTGTGCTTTGGCACTTAATTTTCTTACATTAAAAATATTACTTTTAAACAAAAGGATAAAAAATTTTCTAAACATCTGCACTATTTCTAAAACATCCTCCGCAATAATAGATTGCACACCTGCTACCAAGTTTGTAACAAGAGTCAAGAGGGGCATCAACTTTGAATGTACATTCATAGAATTTGACTGTCCTGCCTCAAAAAACTCATTCAGCATAACTTTTACTAAAGGCTTAGCATGAAAATAGAGTTCTTCAAATGCCAGGTGGTGGTTTCCTCTGCCTTCTTCTTGATGTGGCTTCTGACCAACTAACTTGGGAACTATTGCCCCAATCAACTGTAATGCAGCATTCCTGTAAAAAGTTAATGATATAAGTATTCCAAATGTTCTATAGCACTATAACATTATATTTGTATACAATGAAACCCAACACTGAAAATTACAACTAAAAATAGAACCTACAAGATTGAAAAGGTGATCTAAATTAATGCTAGTGTTTATGATTTTTTAAATGAACAAGAGGCAGATATCAGTGTACTGCTTTAATAGAAACTAAACTAGATAAGTCAGAAGGGATTAAATTGAGGAGTCTGTGTTCATTGTTTTGTTTAATTATTCCACAATAATCACTTGAAAAGTAATCATGAAGAGTTTCTGTAATGGCCAGGAGGTCTTATAAGACAATACTGTGATTTAGTGATGGGAAAATCCAGAATTTTTGAATCTCAAATAAAACATATTAAGATATAAACATAAATGTTTTATATAGGATTTATTTATAATGCAATAATTGTGAAGTAAAAAAAATTAACAATTGTCTGTTTCTCATCAAGCAGCTCATGTACATGCATAGACGCAGAAGACACACAGCATTTCACAAACATAAACATAGACAAGATAGTATTGACAAAAGCACACAATCTGTTGATTTGGTTATCTATCTACGCGTCTTCATCTACAGAGCTGACACATGGAGACTATTTTTCACGGAAGAAATGATTGTTGACACTAATAAAAATACAAATATATGGGTAGAAGCATGCAAAGAGATGTTTGTGAGAGAAAGAGACTCTAAACCTACTTCACCAGCAGAGCTATGTTTGGTATTTTGTATATGGCAGGAGCTTTAAAAGAATGTTGTCCAAATTTACATCATCTTTGGTCTAACATGGACTAGGTATTGAGTTTCTAATTGAGTAAAGGAGGAGTTGAGGTTGTTTACAAATATAAAGAAAATTACAAAGTAGCAAAAATCAGTAACAGATTGCCAATGAATTCGCTCTTAAACACAGCAGCACTGAATGGCTTTATTAATTTGAAGGAGATGTTGAGAAGAAGTTTTCTATGAAACTTGGTAAAGGATCTCTGTAAACATCATATACTATAACAGGTTGTTATTGCAAGCATGCTAAGTTTTACTGAGGAGCTGATCCGTAGAATTCTTAAAGTGGAAATCCCTCAAGTTCGACGAGCACAACTAACAGAAGATTCACTATCGGAAGATGAGTCAAGTGTGACTGCCATAAAAATCATCCATCAAAGACTAGATGTGCAAAGTGCCAATTCTTCATCTGCAAAGAAGAAGCTATCCCCACTCAGTGTATTGACTGCATCCAAAGTGAAGAGGGCATGGAAATGGATGATGATGAGTGAACATACAGGGGAAGCAGGAAAGACTCACTATTATATAAATTTAATAATAATAATAGTATATATATATATATATATATATATATATATATATATATATATATATATCAGTTGTTTGTTCATGAACAAACAAACTGATCATTACTAGTTTTCAGTGACTGTCACTGAGGACATAATTAACACAAATGAGCAAATAAAGACATCACATATTCAGCTGTTCATTGCATTACCAAGGATAAATAAACATATGGTTATCTAACTATATGAGTACTATTAATAAATGACGAGAGTGAGCAATGCCAATCAACAGAATATCAATGTGTTGTGGCGACAATAATTATAAGTCAGTTTGTTTTTGGGATATTGTGCAGGCAGAGATGAAGTTTTTCCAGCCCCTAGAATGATAGGCTTTGCTAACGTTCAGCCAATCAGTATCACCTGATGGTCCAGATATGAGATGAAAGGTTGGAGAGCGCCACCAGTGACACCTTCAGCATGTACTGAGCCATGTGTTCCCGCAGACTGGCCTCCTGTACCAAGGTCCGCAGGAAGTGTAAGGCCTGACTCTGCGGAAGGTCGACCAGAAGCTCACCCTCGATCACATGGCTGTCTGTGGCTATCTCCAACAATCTCGCCACACAGTTGTGCAGCAGAGGCTGAAACATTGCAATAAATCACTCAATATAATCGATCTTACATCATAGAACATTCTCTGAAAATACTTATCTGGACACAAAAGTTATAATGACTTTGTACTAGTGAAGTGGATTTGTTTTTCATATTTTTTTTACACAATTTAATTCATATAATCTGTGTGATGAGTTCCTGCACTGCTAATACTTCCATCACAACAATTAAGAATTTCCATTGATTAATCTTTATGAGAATGATAATTAACCCATTTTGATAAAGTTTAACCTAAAAATATTTACCCTGAAAGTCCCGTACTCTGAGTTTCAGAGACGATTCTACTGTTGTCTTCTTGGGTTGAACACTCTTCACTTTTTAGTTTGCCTTTCTTCAGACAAGATTGAAAGTACATAACACTGCACAATCATCTTGTGCGGGTTTCATGAACCATATTGAAATAAATTTTAGATTACCACCTTGTAAAGTACACATACCATAATTAACTTCAGAAAAAATGTACATACATTTATTAAATCTTAAAGACAAAAGGTGACCTACCTTAGTATGCCTAGAGTCCCCTGTGATAAGCCTGTGCACCAGTATAGCTAGGCCAGCTGACCGACGGGACACTGTGGTTGCAGTGTTGCCAACTAATGATGTCAGGCACCACTCCATGAGCTGAGAAGGTAAGGCCTGCAATTCTGTGATTGGGCTGCAACACAGGGTATCGTTTAAAACTATTTTGACATGACAGAGAATATATATAACAATTATAATGTTTTCTAAGGAGTTCAATTGGTAAACACATTTAGTTGAAATCATATGACTTATGAATAGACAAGCATACATTGTTAATCATCCTACCCACTTGGGATATTTGTGGGTAATATAGAGATTATTGATCAACAAGTTTAGATGCAATTGTTTGTCAAACTGACAGATCTTATACACAAATATTAATCTACATACAAGGAACATTCATGTCAAGAATTTTGAGTTGGTCAACATGATTGGCCAAACTTATTTGACAGGAGAACACCAGATGACAATACTGTAATATTACGTTGCCTAGAAAAGAAACTGTTTATGTTAAACAAACATGACAGCCATATTGGTTTGCTTTATTGTGGACCAGACATGAAAATGGTCAAGTTCAGAAGTGTATCTTACTTAAACTTGACAAATTTTTTAATGTTGGTTATAATAATGATAGTACCTGGAAGTGATGTATTTGGTAATGTGGTAGAGAGCCAATCCTGCAGACTCTATGGCACCTTTGTGTCGACATCGACGTAACACAGACACCACCACTGTGACACATCGTTCTGTGTCTCTAACAGAAAGTGGCTTGCTCACCAGTTTACTGCACAGCACACTGCTCTCCTGAACATGAAAAATCATTGAACTACCATCTTGACCATATATTACCAACCGTATAGCCTAATTCTTTACCCTAACTCTCATACGTAAACATCAAAATGCTAATGTATTTTTATTTCAACCTAGTCACATTTAAAGTACTCCTTAAGTAAGTAACCCTTTTTTACCAGTATATGTTTAATTACAAGTACAAAAATAAATATTAATCTATATTAAATGTTCTAATTTGTTAACTATAGGGCAAAAAACCATAAGATCATACAAAAGTTCAGTTCATCTGATTGCAGTATGAAAATTATGAGATGTACACAATACACAAACAAAAAACAAATCAATGCAAAAATGTTGTATTTAATTTCTGTATTTCAAAAATAAAATGTCAAGTGACAGTTATGGAAAAGGAGGAAGTAATCATAGTGTTTGAGGTTGCTAAAAGAGAGAACTTGAAGAGTGTTTTTATGAAAGTGATCATGAAGGATCTTAATCAAAATGTGCATTTATATTGTTTGTATAACATATTTGATGTAGTTTGTAAATATAAACAAAACTAAACAAAAAGATGTTGTGGGTTTGTAAAACTCATTTGAATTTCAACTCATGAGAGGTTGTCTTTTAGGGTAGTTCTTCTAATTTTTTTAAAAATGTTTGTAATTCAAACATCCTGCATCTGGATCACTAGCAAATTGCTATTTCGAGATTCATGCAAAAAGTGGTTCTAATAACTCAATATACTCAATCTTTCTTGTGTTTACAATTTGGAAACAATATTATTGTGCAGCACAGCAGTACTCAGACTTGAGCTCTACTCTGGCTTGAGACTTTACAACCATTTGCTGAGACAATTAATTAATTAATTTTAAGATGAACAAAATTACAATAGCTTTAAAAAGTGTTTAAAAGACCACCGTATAGAGCAGACATACTACTCTGTTAGTAAATAACTGAAATAGAATTACTTAAAAGAGTCTGATTGTTTATATAGTTTATATAGAAAGAAAATAATGTTTGAATATCAGATTTTTATTACTAAATTTCTGGTCTGTACTGAAATGACATTTATCAATGACTCAATGACGAATCAAATATTTACTCTAGAGCTTCAATGAAATCTTTGTAAAGCAATTTGATAATATTTAATTTCATTAACTTATGTCTCGTTATTAATTGGTGAAACACAAAGAAACATATGAAATTAATATGGTGTTCCGTAGCAATGAAACTGTTAGCCGGAACCTCTCTTTGGCTGGCTAAAACCCGTTGTAATGATTCCGCAACTGAAACAACTTGGCACACTTCTAGCGGTGGGATGATCTAAATCTGATGTAGTAACGACTCTCATCCACAGTTAACATGTTAAACTAATGTACAATAACTGTCAAGCTATAATACATGTAGTAACACCTTCACTGTTGTTCTAATTGAATGATCTTGTGTAATACATATTATAAGCCTGCCATAATAATGTGTATACTGCAGTCAATGTGATGAGCATTTTAGTAATTGGCAGAACATAATTGACTACTGCAGTCAATGTGTAAACAGTGTTGTGGAGATCAGACTGCAAACTTTCCCCATATCTTCTTTTCTATTCTAACATGTCTGTTTCTACCTGCAGCTACAGCCATTGTCTAATCAAAGCTCTAAAACATCAATCAGTCTAAACTTTACTTTACTTTACCAAACACAAAACTGTGATAAAGATTGGATACAGGAAAAGAGAGCATATACTAAGAGCGCTGACGGGGATTTTAAAGGACCCTAAAACCAACAATAACTATATGTTCAAGTTCAAAAAAGTAATTTAATTTAATGAATACCTTAAGATTGAGCCAGATACAGCTGAGTACAAGCTGTTGGGCAGGAGTCAGTTGGAGATCAGCTGATGTGTCATCTCCCATCTCCACTGACACCTCTTTGTCCTTCAGAGAGGAACTCTCCACTACTGCTGCAATGGCCATTCCCATCTCTCCAAAAGAGGGAGCATATTCTAAAGTAGAATGATACACTTAAAAACCACTATCATGTCACAAAAATTACTCAAATTTAATTTTTATCACATAGGAATATATCATTATGACTAAGTGAATTTTTCTTTGAATTTTTTAAAGAAAGAACCTGATGATCCCTTTCTAGGTTGGTGCTGTTATTTGATTTCTTAGTAAGATATATGTTAAAACTATTTTCAAAATATATTTTACAATTGATGCATTTTGAAATCTTTTTCAATGCCAGTACTATTTTAATAGCCATCAACTATTTTAATTCATATTTTCATAATAAAAACCACTTTCATGTAATCATTTCTAAAATACATGATTTCAATTGGAACACAAACTTCCTGACTGATTGAAATAAAGAGCGACCATGACATTTACAATTTTGTTCAAAACCGGTGGTGTAAGGTTTTTATAACTGCTTCAAAACTTTTAAGCACCTTTTTTATATAAACAAATAAAAATAGTATTGTACACAAATAACTTTATTTCCTATAATTATGTACTTATTATTTAAAATTATTTTCTTTAACAGCTCCAACTCTTATGGCAAAGGCTTGAACAATAGCCTTTTGGAAGCACCTTCCTTACAAACTCTGCATAATGAGTAGGTGAGCACAACAGACTCTAAGATTGTGTTGCACTTTTTTCCCCCTGACTGAATTCAATCCCCATGACACGTGTGCAATTGCTAGTAAACCACAGATGTATAGTCTAGTGTTTATAAATGAAAGTTTGTCTTCAAATTTAAGTTCTATAGATTTAAAATTGTTCATTGTTCGCTTACAACTTTGTGCATTTGAGTAGCACAATCGTTATCTGTTCTTGACACCCAACAGGACATTGACCACTAGCTGGTACACTATGATGCTTATGCTAAGTATTATGATTAGTAATCTTATTTACCAATGTATAAGAAGATAACAGATAGAATTTTAATTTAATTATGAATTCATAAAAAGATGACTTTTAAAATATAAAAGTACTTGCCATTTCATAACCTGCATGAAATTTAAGAATAACCACAAAAACTTCTTCCAGTAATGGCCAAAGAGCAATAAGACAACAATTCATGCACTGTAGTATAGTACTATCTAACAGAACTAAGTCAGCTACTGTATGAGTGAGTTGTACACTACAGATTGCATTACCATATGTACATTAGAGATTGCCAAAATCCTCCATATCCTTCAGAATTTATATTAACATTATCAATACACACACCTAGATCTTTTTAGGATGTAGAACAAATTGCAGTATTTATATTAACTCAAAATAACTTACCAGATTTTGGATCTGATTTTGAAGACAACACACCCAAGAAGAACTGTGTATTTTCTTCCATAAGGTGTAACAGTCTTTCTAGTTGATTTGCATCCAACAACATGAACTCAGGGCTTTCAGGATCCGTGAGGAGAAGTGTCAGAGTCTGTAAAGTGCCATAGAGGAAAGATCCTTGAGAAGCTGCCTTCAACAAGTCTTCTTTAAGTAGTGTAAACTGTTCTTCTGCAGAAGACAAAAGAGCACTGAAGAAGAGAGCATTTCCATTGTAAACAATTTGTTTAATCGTTTCCGAAGAACAATTAGAAGCCAATATTACAAGAACTTGAACAATTCTAGCCCCACTCTCAGCATTATAAAATATTGAGCTTGAACATAAGGACAATCCCTTGTTGAACAAATGTTCAAATTCTTCCGCGAATGACTGTGATATTTTAAAGTGTGTTGTTAGAATAGTGCCAGCACTCAAACGAACATCATTGTCTCCATCAAAGAGACAGTCTAGAAGTACCTTTTGACTTGATAATGATTCGAATTTATAACTCCACGAAAAAGCATTGTCTTCTGATCTTAGACTTAAACTGCTTTTATTGCTTTTCCTAGAATAAGATTGCTCTTTTCTTCTCACTGGCTCTCCAAAGTACATAAGAACAATCATGTACAGTTCAAGAGATGTGTATTTGCGCTGATAATTGCATTTGGTGTCCAAATTGAAAAGCAAAAATGAATGTAACCAGTCCAGGAATTCAAAACATAGAGTTTTTGAGGGTGATTCAGTATTTTTATTCTTTAAGAAATGTAATAGCATATCTCTTAAGCGGATTATAAAAGTTGTAAATGAGTTCAGCAGGCTTTGCCTCAAAACTGTACTATCCGAGTTAATATTTTGCCTAAAATATTGTTGAACTAAATTATATTCCTCTACATTTGGCGATATAGATGCTTTTGAAGAAGTACAAATAAGCGAAAATGCTTGAGAACGAATTTTATCTGAGTAGTCTTCAAGGGCAAATTTAATTTTACATTTATTCATTTCTTCCCAAGAAGAGCCAGGAAATCCCTCTTTTCTTTTTATTCTGAGGAGGGAGATGAACGAATATATATTAATTGATGTCACTTCAAGAAGGTCATCTAATGCCGAAGGGACTTTCTTGATTGTTGGTAGCATCCAGTAATTGAAAAGATTTTCATTCTCCAAACTATAACAAAACAAAACCATTTTTATAAACATTATAAGTTGAAAAATGTTTAATGTTTAATTATATAGTATGTTTATGATAAAAGTTTGATTTTTAATTATATAATTTATAAATAATAATCAAAACAAAGTTAATATCTTTTGGATCACAACTCATTAGTAAATACAAATAAAACCTATAAATAGAAATTTCATATTTATTTTATATTCAAACAAATACTATTATGTTAAATATTATTGTACATGTTTCCCATTGAAAAAATATTTGTTTGTTAGTGGCACTGTCTATTTCACATACATTTTAGCTGCTGAACACAATTAATCTCTAATAAACTAGAGGTGTCATTGACATAATTTCCTCATTCGCTGATTTATTGCCCTTGAGGTCATAAATATTATTAACACATTATTAAACAGTAAAAGACATGTTTACCTGACACCTGGGTTGATCAAAATGTGGGAGAGGGGAGCCAGGAAATAGTGACACCACTCTGTGTGTGAAAGCTCACCCAGTATGGCACGGTATAAGTCAGTGCCAGCTGGTACCAGATGTGGTACAGAGAGACTCAGCATTAGTCCTGGTATTATGTCCTCTTTGTGATCCTTCAGAACCTGAATAAGACAACGTTTTATAATACAACTAATCTACAAAATTCTGCTGTAAATAATTGTTGTAGCACAGAATCTTGTAAGAATCAGAACAAATAGTGAATTAAAAACTGATCAGTAAGTTTAGGGTGACCTTGAAGAGCAGTCCAGAGCCATGATAAGAAAGTGTTGTAGCTTGCATGTACATTACATAATCAAACACAAAAATATATCTAAATTGTTGGTGACACCACCTGCTATTTACAGATTATAGAAGTTTAATTATTCACAACCAGAGTAAAGAAGCCATCAATAGCAACCTTTACATGTTCAAAAATAGACAAATTTTTTCTCTATAAAGCAGAGTGCTTATCCGAATCTTGCTATCACAAAAGCCTGATAGTCACAATAGCTCATGTGAGAAATGTCTCATGGTGCAGAAAAACCAATAGAGGTGAGAGTATTTTTGAGTTGATGTCTAATAATTTGAGTACACTAAATCTCACTCAGCCAATAAATGAGATATGATCCAATGAATGAAGTTTGACTGAGTCCAACAAAACCTAAAGCACGAATATAAACCATACAAAGGGCTGCACTAATGAATGGTCTTGACTAAGGGCACAGCCCAATGCAATATGAACAATGGATACAACTTTACCAAAGCAATAAACTTGTTGCCAAATTCATAACAAATTATTAGGTTATTCTTGTGATAAATATATATGCTAATCAAACACAGAATCCGCTAATTCATAGAAAACACAAAACAGTGATTTTTAATTCACTAACTTCCAACACCGCATTTGAAATTAATGTCAAAAAAATGTAATTGGAATTGTTATTGAAGCAGAGATTTGTAGGGGAAATTTGTCTTCCTGCAGTTGACAACAGTATATTGAAGGTGCTAAAGAGTCAGGCACTACTTCCAGATACTATAGGTAGTTTCTGATGGATGAGATTTTAAAGTATCTTTAGAGCAGAGCAACAATCTAAAATTTCTATTTGTTTAAATAATGATCTAAGACTTGTAAGATGCTGAATAAAGCATTCAAAGAAAACATAACAAATAAAAGGACAGTGTACAAGTATCATAACAGTTCCTTGTACATCACAAGTACATCGAAGATGATCTGAGTTAACACAATCTTAATTCCATCACATGTGACAATTTTGTTTGCATTTGAGAACTTGAAACTTAAAAAAAAGTCTTCACAACCCTTATGGTTCCCTGAATATGAAATGTTTATTTGCACATAGTAATAAATAATTCTCACCTAAACAAAAAGCAAGGAGAGTAAACAGAGGTATCCAAGGTTATGACAGTCTTCCCTAACAGATGTGTAACGGACGAGACGGGACTTGGGAATTAGATAATCAGAAAACTGTTGGCCGCAAAAATCTGATTTTAATTTAAACCTTTCACATTAATAATTATTACAATACTATTCACATTCCCTAAACTGTAATTTTAAAATATATTAATCACTCATCAGCGAAACAGTAGGTTACGAATTTAAGATTTTAGAGGGAAGGGCAAACACGGAGCGAACGCGTTACGTGCGAGTACCGGCGATCAACTCACCCCACGCACGTACTTTTTCGCTACACAATTTTTGTTAAAATGGCGGACTAGACTCCGTACGGTGCTGCGCCCAAAACGAATTTACTTGGGCGTAACAGAGTCTAGAAACGACACAACTTGGCCAGACACAGGCTGGAGTCAGCAGAATCAGCAAATTCCTCAGCCAGCTGCAGCTAAAGCTGCCACGGGTATCGGGCTACTTCCGCTTAACAACTCAGTTGAGATCAACTAGAATATTCCGAGCAACTATTACTTGGACTTATATCTTACTAAATAAATATATAATAATCACTGTTCCTTATTTCCTTTTAATAATTTAGGTGACGGTAGATATTTTGTAAGTAATAGTACTTACATTTTACTGTTAGGAACAATGAAGAATCGTTGGTGGTAATACTACAATATAAATACTGTAGTACTTCACTGGTCAATAATAATATTGACCTCACAGTGTCAAATGGTCAGGGGCTTTCTTAATGGGCCGTCACACACCCCTCACCCTTAGACCATGCTGTCCTCAGCATGAGGTAACATAAAACGGTAAGTCCAATGTTCTACAGGTGTCCCTTGTTTTTTTGTTTTTTTTTTTTTTTAATTGATTCAGGAATTTGTTTCAGCTAATCTCAACTGGTATTTAGATATTGAAATAGAAAAAAAGAAAAAAAATGTTGGATGTCTTATCTGGACTCTCTTTCGAAGTTAAATTTGTACTAACATATCTTGCTAAAAATCGATGGAAACTTGCAAACATACGTCGCTCGGGTGGTGCCTCTCCCTTCACAGAAAGTCAATAAAACAAAAGCTTCATTAATTCAAAAATAAACTTCAAAATTCAAGTTGACTAACATACTCAGCAATAACAAATTTCGTTTCAGAAAATGAAATAAAATTTACATAATAATTAAAGTAACATGGTTGTTGAATAGTGACATCTATAATTAATACGCTCACAACAAGAAAGACACTCTAACACTAGGCAACCAAACATGCTTTAAACAACAACCCTTAGTGACACAACAACTATTTGTGGGATTATGGAGAAGGAGGAGATCGTTAATTTTAGTTTCCTACTCCTTTTTTTGGTCGAGCACACCACAGTGGATTGCTAAGATCCAATTATTACAAAAAAAGGTATTTAAGTGTGTCGATTAGGAAATTTTAACCGCTACTTGCCCAGTATAGGTGAGGCCGCATGGGCTTTCACTCGGGGCCGCCGTAGGTCAGTCACCCCTTTAAAATTGAAACAGTTGTTAAGTCACAAGGTTCTTACTACTAAAACGAGAATACATTTTAAGTTTAAAAAATACCAATATACAAATTGACATATACACTTGCCATTAATAGCCAAAACGAGGCAACTAAAATCCTTACAACAGAACCTAAAGTCGTTGGCATTGCCATACACCTAGTAGTGCCAAACAGTGTTCACTTGATATTTTTCTTAATCTAGCATTTTGAAAACTAAATTTAGAGGCATGCATACGATTAACATAGCAACACATTAAAACAGCAAGTACTATTTAGTTCACTTGAACAGCAAAAATTCACGAATTACAACCTATAGTTTCCTTAAACAATCATCTATATACTATTGGCGTTTGAGTATTATTCGTGAGCTAGTTTAAAAAATAATATTAAAAGTGCTTGCGTAACATTTTGGTAGGGCTGGCAACGGTACAGCAGTTGTCTTGCTGATGGGCCCGGGAGATCCCACAGCAAGGCATTTACCACAGTCTTAATTGCTGTGTGCTCATCATGTATTAATAATTTAATAATTTATTTATTTTTCTTTAGGCATCCACAGTCCAGTATTGGGAAGCGATGGGAATGGGGTATAAGGGGAAGGGGTGCCGGCTTTACCTTTCTGTGGACACCAGATATCACTCATTGGATATTGATCATAATATTAATTTATGAAAAATTCTCCCTTACCAGCCTCCAACGAAACCCTACGACTACTCGTTACACATTAATAATACAACGTTAAATTTTTACAATGTTACAAATTTATACTATGACGAAACATGGCAAAATCTTGTTACTTACTAACTAAACCCCTGTAAATGGTCCCCAATATTAGAAAAAATTCGATTTTCCTGTTCAAGGCCTATGATAAGTGCACCATGGGTCGACCCTTGTAAGTTCACACGGAGACACATCAATTTCGAAAACACTGTCGAAAGTTCCTCATTCAGGTTGAGCTCAACACAATATTAGAATTCACTTACGTTCGTAGGATCCTCATACGTCTGACACATACGTAACGGCTAGTACACACCAAGCTTGGATTTCGGTTATGCGAATAATACCAGATCCTCCTGGCACGCACTCTCGTTCTGGTTGGTTACTCTCTCTAACGGTCTGCTCATCTGGGACAATCGACTTCCCAAGGTCTCTGAGTTCTGCATCGGTCCGGGTAGCTTCGGGGTGCCGTCGGCTACCTCTCAGGCTGGCACGGAGCAGATTGGCAACTCGTACTCGATATCTCAAACAGATAAAAACAACAATTAATAACACAGTAATCGTAGATCCACTCAATATGAACCTGCTTAACTATACGATGCTTAAAACGATTGACTCTGAGGTGCTGGAAAGTACTCTCTAAAGAATACTCCTTTACGCTTAGAGTGCCAAGTTGGTCATCCAATGCTTGGAGGACCTTCAAAGTATCATTCACGTCCTGATTCAACAGTTCGGTTTCTTCTTTACTATATATCCCATCTATTTCAGGAAAAGTTATCTTTCCAAAATCGCTCGAGTGCCAGGAGCTGCCGAAGAATCGGGCAGGCATCCTGTACCCGTCTGCAATCAGGTCACATCGATCCCGATTCGGAATTTCACCCACCCCTTTCAGAATGGTTGTACTAAACGTTTAGACCAGCATCCCGTCTTAAAGCAATTCAATACTACTTTGGCTTCACCCGAGGGTTAGTATAGATCCATCGGGTTGGAGTTCTAATTAGGACTGGGATTTCAGGCCGGATATCAACTTTCTAGTGCACAACGTAATTTTCTCTTTCAGCAAAAGTTCAATTGGACAATTTGGTCGTTGGTGTACATTAAATAATACTTCCGACAGAGGACACACTGTTAAAGGGCCGAAACTACACTCACTTCGGTAATGGTCAGATGAATAAACGGTATAGGTTTGTCTGTCCTTGCTAACTATTAATTTTTGGTCGTCTACTTCCCACTTCACCCATCTTTTCAGAGAAGGGTCAAAAACAGGGATAAGTTATTACATTGAAAACTTCATACACTTGGTTATCATTTTTCAATGGGAGCTTAATGAGTACTCTAAAGCTGTGTTTCCGTAGCATACGATTTGATTATTGCAAATTTATAGAAGCTATGGAGGTTTTCTAACTTAACGTCTAAGAATAATTTTGCAGGTGGTGGTATAACCTGTTTTACAGATTTCAGGACCTCTAGGAACTGATGAGGGGGTAATAGGTTGCTAGTCATCCTATTTGCAGCCAAGTCCTCTACAGCTTGGTGAAGTTGATTCATTCTTTGTACAGCAAGGTTAATGGCATCTTTAATTTCTGACAAGGCACAACTTAATTTTAAGTATTGGAAAAGAGTATTAAACAAACTTGAGAAAACGGATTCTGTTCTTGAGTTTTGAGCCATGTTGTCATGCATCACTTGGTGATACGCTTTCAAGATGTAAATCATTTTATTTATTACCCTCGAATGGTTTAAAATTTCTGAGTGCATGTTATCTAAGACAGTTAATTGATCTGTCGTGTCGTGATACATTTCGTCATTCCTTATATTGGCCTCATCTATCTTACTATTTCATAACTTCCCAAATCGCTATCGATTACAGTTCCAAACAAGAATTTTAGTACATGACCACCGGCATCAAACAGACCGCGCTTCTTTTGGGTACGCGGCAGCAGAGTGACCAAGTCACTCGTTTTGCCAACGTAGTCGGTCACCATCTTTTGTAGTCCATAATATTCGTATCTGAAACTGGTTTCAAGGTCATGCACTATGGTATGTAAGCTGTTGTTTTGCGAGAGAAGATTTTGGAAAAACTCATCATACTGACCTCTTACCTTTACCAAGATTATACTTAGATTTCTGTTTTCCTCTTCCACTCCTGTCAGGTTGTACTGGAGCACCACAGTCCAGTTAGCTGTCTGTAAGTAAAACGTCCCCTTCTTTCTCGAATATGACACCCTGGTGGAAGCAGAGGACACCTTCCAGGATCAACAAAACGCCTAAAAGGCCTACAACACAGAACATCTATGATTTCATGTGACACGATCAAATTCGATATCCACCTTTTCCCAGGCTATGTAGCGAGCACTACTCCCCCAACTATTCCAAAGCTCTTCAAAAGTCTAACAAAGTCACCCCATCTCGCGGGTTCTTTCTTACTCCGTTTTGGGCGTCCGATACTTGCAGGCCCGGCTACTGCTACCGGGGCTTGGGTTTCATCGTCACCCTTTACATCTCCGTTTAAGTTCTGCAGACCACTATCATCTACCTCTTCATCACTGGAACTATTCTCGTTTTGCTTTTCTTTCTGCGCGGTCGAAGGACGCGGACGTTCCTTATAAGGTTTGATACGGTTCACGTGCACGACGACCTGTCGCTTTCGTATTCGAAGAACAACATTTAGAGGTGATACCACTCTAACTATGGGATATGGTCCTTTCCATAGTTTTGATAATTTCTTTACACGATGCCGTCCTATACTGGGTACATGCAATAATACAAACTGCCCTTGCGGAATTCGGTTGATTTAGCTTTCTTATCATACTGACTTTCATTACGGCCTCGGGCTCTGGCTTTAAGCACTGCAGTTTCCTTGTAAGCTTCCTGTAGTTTCTCCCGGAGGGCTTCGATTCGATATGATTGTCATATATATCTGTCTCATCCGTTATCTTCAGATCCGCTTCCATAGGAACCTCCATTTTCCGACCAAAGATTAACTCATACGGAGAATACCCAGTACTCTCATGAGATTGGGAGTTATAGGCCATGGTGACATAAGGCAAGTATTCATCCCAATTGGTTCTGGTTCCGGTTAACAAAATGACTCAACATCCTCATCACAGTGGAATGGACCCGCTCCAGTCTGCCATTACTCTGAGGATGAAAACCAGTAGTTTGGATTTTTCGAACGTGCAGAAAATTTGCATAAGTCTTTAATTAAGCCGGATGTAAAGTTAGCTCCTTGATCGGTAACTAAGCCTTTGGCACGCCAAACTTGGTTATCACCCTCTGCACTAGCGCTCGAGCAACACTTTCGGTGGTCTGATCTGGCAGTGGAACAAACTCACAGTATCTGGAAAAGTGATCCATAACACTGAGAATATAAACGTTGCGGGATTCGCTAATGGGCAGAGGACCAACTATATCTGCCGCTATCACTTCGAAGGGCTCCTGGGGTTCGTTGAAGACGTCACCCAGGGGCGCTTTCGCTTTACCGTAATTCGTTCGTTGGCTACAGCTACGACATGTCCTGACGTAATTCATAACGTCTCTTTCCATACCTCTCCACCAGAACTTCTGTTTCACCCGGTCTAGTGTTTTTGCCACTCCGGCGTGTCCGGCTGTGGGCAAATCATGATTGATCCTAATTATCTCCTGGACTAAGGAAGTTGGTACTACAATTTTCTTTTCACCCGAGCTCAAACGGTACAGGACCTTCTCCGGGCTCATCCGGAAGTTCTTGGCTTGTCTCAAACCCTGAAACTACGGGATCTTCGCGTTGACGTGTTCTAATTAACTCAAGGTCAACGACAGGGAGCACTTCCTGTTTAACCGCTCGCACTGCGCGACTTAGCCCATCCGCGTTAGTGTGTTTTTTTCCGGCTTTATGTTCTACCGTGAAATCAAACTCAGCTAGTCGCAACGACCCATCTCATCAGCCTACTGCTAGGGTCCTTCAGCGACATCATCCACTTTAGAGCGGAGTGATCGGTGATTACTTTGAAAGGACGCCCCAACAAGTAGCATCTGAAATATTTTGTACTCCAGACTAGACTAAGTAATTCGCGCTCGGTTGTCGAGTAGTTCTTCTCGGCTGGGAATAATGTTCTAGAACAGTACGCTACCGGGTGTTCCCGGCCATCAATCTCCTGTGAGAGGACTGCTCCTAAGGCAACAGTACTCGCGTCTGTCGCTAATATGAACGGCTTGGTAAAGTCAGGGTATATCAACACAGGAGCAGATATTAGTTTTGTCTTTAAGAGCCAAAAGCCTCCTGACATTCTGGTGTCCACACAAATTCGCTATCCTGTTTGGTCAACTCGAATAGTGGACGTCCAATGGTGGCAAAACCGTCAATAAAACGCCGATAATAGCCAGCCAAGCCTAGGAAAGAACGCACGTCCTTCACCGTAGTGGGCACAGGGAAGTCCCTTACAGCCGATACCTTTCCAGGATCTGGTTCAACACCACCTTTCTTAGTGATTACATGACCAAGATAGCTGACTTCATTGACCACAAAATTACATTTACTAAGTTGTACTGTCAGGTTCACATTTTGTAATTTTTCGATAGCACTTCACGAAGGGCTTCCAGGTGTGAAGGCAAGTCCTGGAAAACAAAATTATGTCATCCAAGTAGACAAGGCATTTCTCACCTTTCAAGCCCATTAACACTGAGTCCATTAGTCTTTGGAAAGTGGCCGGAGCCGTGTTTAGTCCAAATGGCATACGCTGATACTCATAATGTCCGCCGGGGACATTGAATGCTGTTTTTGGTCGGCTATCTTCGTCAACTCGAATCTGGTGATACCCAGACCGGAGATCTAACGTCGTGAACATCTGGCACCCGCCAAGTGAGTCAAGTGTTTCTGTGATGTTCGGGAGGGGGTACACGTCAGGGGTGGTCACCGCATTAAGTCCTCTGTAGTCGACACAAAACCTTAATTTAGGGGTACCGTCGGGAGATTTCTTAGGCACAAGTACTACAGGCGATGCCCACTCGCTCTGACTAGGAACAATGATACCTTTGTTTAGTTGATCTTTAACTAATTCGTCAAGTGTGGCCTTCTGATGGTATGGTACGCGATACGCTTTTTGTAAATAGGGGCTGCATTCCCGGTTCGTATGACATGTGTCACTGCCGAAGTACAACCCAGAGGTTGGTCTTCACTGTGAGCAAGAACATTTTTGAATCCCATGAGAGTGGACTTCACAAGGTCTCGCTCGTGACTTGGCAGATGCCTAAGCTTCTCGTCCAAGCACGCCTCTAAGTCGGACTCGTCAGAACGACTCACCATGCCTACTCTTGCCTGTGGCCTTTTGTAGCTATGAAGTGCTATGTCGCGCACAACAGTGGCCAATATTCACTTTACCCTGTTGGTTCAGATGCAACCCGTGCTTTGTGTACATGTTATGGCTCAATTTTCCTTTGAGGTCTAGAAATTCAATCCTACCCTGTTGAATTTTATCTCTATTTTTAGCTAAATTTTGAATGATGGATTTAAGAATTCCGTTGGCATCTCCAAGTTCGGATTTGAGGTCTTGATCATAGCGGTCAAATATCGACAGAACAGTTACTCTCGCTTTCCACTTCACCGGAAAATTTTCAAATGCTTGTTTCAGGGTTAACGGGTAAGGCGCACACTTGTCAACATCGTTTGTTCCCCCTATCAAGATCACCGTGTCGTTCTCGGTCAATGTATCAATAGTACTACCAAATTTCGAGGTTACTTGTTTTAGTTTCCTATTGGGCATGAAAAAAGACTTCTACATCAAAATTTCTAGGTAGTCTTTTCGGATAGTATTTCCTGGAGTCCACGACCATGACTGTCTGCTAAAACTAGTAGTTTTTGTCGCACAGGATTTCCTCCCTCCACTGGGTCGAAATCTCTGTCGAGCGTTCCTAAACTTCAAGTTCTTGGGTAGAGTTAACTCCTCAGCACTTGCGTTTACGGTCTTGACCCAACAGCGGTTTTCTTTTACCTTTGTCAGGGTTCGAGCAAGATAAACACCGTGCATGATAAAGTCAGGGGGTTCAATCACCACGTCCTTTCCCTCTAAGTCGTCGGAACCGGTGGCACATCGGTTAGTCTTCACTTGGATAATCTTTTCACACCGGGGCGGAATTTTCACATCGCTACAGCAGTACACATAACGTTGCTGTTTTGGAGGTGCACAGCTAGCTGAGGGACGGTTAGGATCCGGCACGGCCTCCCCTTTCTTTATCCGATTTAACCAAATGTCTCCACCATACAACCGAAGTAGACCATGTTCAACATTTATTTCTCCGTTTCCTTTGCCCAAAATATCGCAACCAAGTACGGCTAGGTATCCCTTAGGGAGGTTCCCAACCACAAAATTTCCTACCACTTCAACGCACGGTTTCATTTTTAAAGTCAACTCTTGTCGCCCGTAAGTTTTCAATGTCCTACCAGAAATACCTTTCAAAAATTACGTCTGGTTTGGTGAGCTCAGCGGATGAGGCTCCTCTTTTTACGAGGGAAACCTGCGCTCCAGTGTCAATTAGGACCTTTCCCTCTGCATCTTCTATCTTACCGATGGCTACAAGTTCATCTACCACATCTCGAATCTCGGGACGGTCCTGACCTGCTTCTCAGTAGTGCAGTTCTTACGAGTCGTACACATATTTAGGTTCACCTTAGTAGGTAGCTGCGAAACAGCTTCCTTTAATTCCGGGGGCTTCGTGTCGGTGGATCCACTTACCCCGCTCCCGTTTCCCGAATGAGGTCTTTTAGAGTCTAGTCGAACTCTACAATCTTTCTGTATGTGGCCTGCCTTGTTGCAACGCAGCACGTTATTCGACTAGAGCGGTCCTCTCTTTTATTCCTGCAGTTCCGAGAGATGTGGCCTTTCATATGACAATTAAAACATGTAATATCTGAGGTATTGGCTGCCTGGAACACCTTGCGTTCAGGCGTGGGGACGGGCATTGCCCCCGAGTCGGCCCGCGAGGAGGAGGGGGATATGCTAAGTCTGGTTCGAGTACACCCACGTTAGACGCTACCGCACGCGTTGGTGATGGACCTCAAGCGTCCCGCTTCTGCCTTTCTACCCATCACTCTCAGTTGTTCAAGAGAGGTAACATCGAAAAGAGCAAGCCGGTCTTGCAGCTGGGGATGTAAGTTATGCAATATTTGCCTAAGCTTTACTTCTTCCACTACGGGTGTTGACAGGCGACTGTACAACCCCTCCATCGCAGCGATAAATAAGTCAATGGGTTCCGTTTCGGCTTGAACTCGATTGAATATCTCTTGCTGTAGGTATATGTCATTGGTCAGGATGTTGGAAGACCAGTTCCATATCCCTACACAGCTGTTCCCAGTTCTTGAGACGGCCTATCGTGGATCGATACCACGTTAGGGCAGGTCCCGTGAACAAATCCACTGCCGAATCAAACAGTTCGGTTGTGGTGACCCCTCGAGCTCTGCGCAGTTCTTCTGCTCTCTGCAGAAACGCCCCTACGCTCTGTGATTGGCCGTCAAATTGTAAGCCCCATTTATACACAGGCACTCCTCTACTATGTGCGGATGACGTTAAGTTAAAATTTTGTTGCGGTGTGATCGCGATGGTTGAATCTATTTGTCGAGCAAGTGCACCGACAGTGATGTGGCTTGTTTGCCTCTGGAGGCGAGTGCACATCCGCATTTTTTTGGGCCGCGGGGTCTGCTCGGCTGCTGAATTTTCAGCTTCGGCGTTTGCCGCGTCTTTCTTGGCTTCGGCCGCGTCACACAGTTTCTTTGGTCTTATCCATTAACACCTCATGACGTTTTTGCGATACTTTTGTCACCCAATGCGCCTATTGGTATACGTCCCGCCCTTAAATAGTTATGCCACATCCTGGCTTGAAGACGCTGACCTTCAGTGTCTGTATAGTCCCCCCTCATATTCATTCGCGTAGGCAGCCAATGACTTATATTTATCTTCACAGGCCTCCAGTTCCTCATCTACATTTAAGGAAGCTAAGACAGCCTGATCAATAGGCGTACCTGCCTTAACACACTTCGTCAGCCGTTTTCTTAAATCCTCAGCCGTACCGGAAGTAGGCTGTCCTCGGATTTTTCAATTCATATTGATTCTCTTCCTTTTTTCAAGAGATACGCGTTCATAGTGTATGCCAATACTAAATTCCAAAGGGGAAATGAAAATTCCATACACTAACTCAACTCTTCAAATAATTTCAAAAATTGTCACGTTCAATTAATCAATTAATTTTTTTTTAATTACTCGTCATTTAAATCATACCCTCACGCAATATCTCTTCAAATGTCTAACTAATCATCACAGTTATACGCCTAAGTCCACGGTAGCGTTTAATATTTTTAATTTAAAAGTCGATAAATTTAGTTCCTGATTTATGAATAAACTTTTTAGTCAATAACAAGTTTTAATATTGAATTAGTCACTAAGCTATTCCTCACACCGCCATAGGCACCCTACCGTAATCAGTAAAGTCCAAAAATTTCGACTAAGTCCTTAGCTCAAAATATCGAATTAAATCCCGAAATTATCATAGAATAGCTAGTTATCACTTATTGAATCGGTAACCGTTCAATTCTAATTTTGCTTTGATTCTACTACTTATGTTGTAAGTTCATACTATCAATCAATAATAATAATAAATAATCAATAATTAGTTAATTTTTATAGTATGTCAAATGCGCTGGCGTCTTTTGACCTGACATGGAAAATTAGCCACAATGCGACTCTATATTTTTCAGAGTCGATGTCTCAAGTTATTATTATTCTATTTATTTTAATTTGACATTAAATTCAATCAATCAATTATAATTAATTATCAGCCATTTTCAATGACGCCCAGACGGCTTCCAAACGCACTTTAACACACTAGGTATGGTTATTCTAATATTAGTTTATACTAATACTAGGTTAGTTAAAAAGCTTCTATTGTATGTTAAAAGGTTAAGTTATAATTAGAATACTGTTAAACTAAGAATAAGTAGCAGTTAACGTGGACTGTTAGGCTTCACTGCCTTTATGATTAGTCTGAACTGATGCCTAGATCAATGCATCACTATTAAATTTAAATACGTCCTTCCAAATATGCTTTAATTTAAATCGATAATATATTACCAGATTATTTTCAAATTTCAACTAATTGATTAATATCTGTGCCCTTCCTCTAAAAATATACAAAATAAATTTTGAATAGAAGAACTATTAATTAATCTGCTAGCTGATTATTATTGCTAGCTTAGGTTAAGCGTAATAGATTATTTTTACTTACTGGAATCGCTGATGATCCGCCAGTCCCATCTCCACAGGGTTTCTCAGCTCCGTAGGACTCGCAGAAACGTGGAAACAATTTAATCACGGACTTTTGAACCGCACCTTCACACCTGACACCACTTGTAACGGACGAGACGGGACTTGGGAATTAGATAATCAGAAAACTGTTGGCCGCAAAAATCTGATTTTAATTTAACCTTTCACATTAATAATTATTACAATACTATTCACATTTCCCTAAACTGTAATTTTAAAATATATTAATCACTCATCAGCGAAACAGTAGGTTACGAATTTAAGATTTTAGAGGGAAGGGCAAACACGGAGCGACGCGTTACGTGCGAGTACCGGCGATCAACTCACCCCACGCACGTACTTTTTTCGCTACAAATTTTTGTTAAAATGGCGGACTAGACTCCGTACGGTGCTGCTCCCAAACGATTTACTTGGGGGCGTAACAGAGTCTAGAAACGACACAACTTGGCCAGACACAGGCTGGAGTCAGCAGAATCAGCAAATTCCTCAGCCAGCTGCAGCTAAAGCTGCCACGGGTATCGGGCTACTTCCGCTTAACAACTCAGTTGAGATCAACTAGAATATTCCGAGCAACTATTACTTGGACTTATATCTTACTAAATAAATATATAATAATCACTGTTCCTTATTTCCTTTTAATAATTTAGGTGACGGTAGATATTTTGTAAGTAATTAGTACTTACATTTTACTGTTAGGAACAATGAAGAATCGTTGGTTGGTAATACTACAATATAAATACTGTAGTACTTCACTGGTCAATAATAATATTGACCTCACAGTGTCAAATGGTCAGGGGCTTTCTTAATGGGCCGTCACAGATGTAATAGTTTATTAAAATTGTGACAGGTAGCTCAGATTTTTTTAAAATATAAATGCATATTTACACACAGCAGTTATTCATTTTTTAATTAAGTATTGCACTGTAAATCTATTACAGCAGCTAAGACACCCATGCATCATAGGAAATGTGCAAATTTACCTTCTGCTCAATCAATACAGACCTCTGCTCATCGTATTACTGAGTTATGAGCACCATCAAAAATGCCCGATGTAGTGTGTACTCTGGTAGCCTGTCACAATGCACTCACAGATAGATCCAACAACAATATTATAAAAAACAAAAGAGACTTTATATCAGATTGATTTACACATAACTTAATAGCAACATGATTAATTGTGTAACAATTATAAGCAGCACCAGCAACCATTGCATCAATCAGGACATGCCAGCATGTGTTTTGTAAGAGATATTTTCTGTAAATATGCATTTTCCAGAGCAAATTTATCGTAATATTTTTTTCCTTATGCCTATATAAGGAATTCATTCCTGAAATTTCACCATTGAATTTTGAAGCTACCCGTAAAATTCTGGAAATGCTAAATAGCTTTCAATACCTGAACACCTTCACTGATGATACTGAGTGATACTGTACCACCATCTATGAGGTGTGTTCAGAAAGTAAGTACAGTTAAAAAAAAAACAAAAAACAAAAAAAACAAGTAAAACCCTTTGTTTAACACAATTTTATTTCTACATGTAAGGCCAAACATTAAACTATTTTTTGACATAGTTTTCACCGATGTTCAAACACCTGTCGTTGCGGGTGATCAATTTGTCTATACCCTATTCGTAGAAGGTTCTCGCCAACGAATGTAGCTTTGACACCACAGCAGTTTTTACTTCATCGTCGGTTTCAAAGCGTTGGTCGCCTAGCTCATGCTTCATGTGCAGGAACAAGTGGTAGTCAGACGGTGCCAAGTCCGGGTTGTAGGGCAGGTGATCGAATTGCTCCCAACGAAATTGTCAAAAAGCAATGTTTCAGTGTCACCAGCGGTAAGGGGCTGAGCATTGTCATGGAGCAACACAATTCCTTTACTGAGCATTCCTCTCTGTTTGTTTTGAATTGCCCACCTTTGCTTTATTAAGGTTTTGCAATACCTTGACGCATTAATGGTTTCACCTCTTGAGAGAAAATCAATCGGCAAAACACCTTTCCGATCCCAAAAGACAGTGCACACGATTTTTCGTGCAGACATTGTCGTCTTGAATTATTCTTTCTTCAGAGATTGCGTGTTTCGCCACTCCATTGACTGCTGTTTGGATTCCGGTGTGACATGACGGACCCAAGTTTCATCACCTGTCATAACCTTTGTTTAAAAAATCCTCATCATCATCACTGTACCGTGTAAGAAAAGTCAAATCACTTTTGAGTCTCTTGGTTTTGTGCACGTCAGTGAGCTTTTTTGGAACCCACCGGAAACACAGAGTAACCTAAGCAGTCCGTAACAATTTTTTTAAAGAAAAGCGTGTAAAGAAAAGAATGCGTGACATTTTTTGGAAATCCTCAGATAACGTTGTTATAGTGAAACGTCTGTTCTCTTGGATTTTTCCAAGTGCCCTTACAGGTCATTGGTGATAAGAGAAGTTTGTTTGACCGCCATTGAACATTCTAACCCATTTTCTCACCATTCCTTCACTCATTACTTCCTCCCCGTAAACATCTCGAAGTTGACAATAAATTTCACATTCCTTGCGTTCAAAAACCTTATTACAGAACAAATCTAACAATCAACAGGATTACTAATATTGACTTAAACATTTTTTACGTTAAGAGAAAACACAACGTAGAACAACTAAAATGGTGTGAGTCGATAGCCAGTGAACAAGGACGACTAGTGCGCATGCACGGACACCAATTGCAGCGCTACAGTGACAGTAAAATGAAATGGTACTTACGTTCTGAACACGCCTCGTATACTGAGTACTTTGACCATCCAGTACACAATAAAGTGTTGGTCACAATCAACAATCAATACATTCACAAAGTAAATGGTATAAACATTTTTAAATATTCATATATCAACAACAAAAAGCAGCCTTAGAGCTGAATTATATATGAGCCTTAGAGCTAAATAAAAGAAGATAAAAAAAACGACTAACATTGTTTATTTTAGAAATAATAATTCGAAATAATACACAGTTTCTTCTTTCATTAGTATGCTAGCTAACCTCTATCCCTAAACATATAAAAGTTTAAAACAATTTATATCAATATCAATTTTGCAGCTCTTATTTTGAATAAATGCCTTTTTTCAGATTTTTTAATTAACATGAAATAAGTTTACTCTGAACAGGCTGCTAGCAGATAACATGTTAATAAAATTTAATAATTTATTATTTCTGTTTCTTGTATCACATATCTTCTTCCTTTTCTACAAACTAGAAGGTTAAAATGATATAAAATTACCTCTAAAATATCAGTCTTTGGCAGAACAACAGCTAGTATGAAGTATTTAGTCTTCATTGTCCAAGACAAATTAGTGAAGATCAGCTCAAGAAGGCGTTGGTGCCTAAATTTGGCTTTTTCCTGGTCACAGCCAGCTGATTCGGGTAGCGCTGAGTTCCATATCTTATCATCAAACAACAGCAGTTGACAAAGAATCAAGGAATTCTGCTGACGAACTCCTCCCAAAGGGTTTTCCCAGTTTGACATTACAATGTTTAGCATAATTTTAAAAGACTCTGTGGAAACCCCTGTACCGTTTGGAAAAAATTGTATGAATTTTACACAACAAACTGTAAAATACTTTAAAAGCAAAAAAACTGGTGGATTTAAGGTGACAACATAAATTGTGCACTATTTTGAATATTTCATTTAACATAATTTGTGTCATTTCACATTGATTTGTCCAATAACTATTATTCATTTGCAAGATCACATGACAAAGGTAAATTTTGTAGTCTTCTTTTTCTTCTTCTTCGTCTTGCCTCAGTAAATGCAAATAATGTTCAAATAATGTACTAGGATCTTGCAAAATATAGGCCATTATACTTGAGTAAGCTGTTGCACCTACAATTTTATTGTCATTAGAAAGACTGTGGCCTGATATAAGTAAGAGCAGATCTTTTGATGCCTTTTGTAAAATTCCAAAGGGGACTGAAGTGCCATTTCTGCAGCAGTAAATGAAAACCTGAAAAATAAATTTGGAATCAGCACTGATTAACCCTTGACACCTTCAAGTACTTTTCCTAGGTATTTACTATAACAGTAATGGAAAACAAAACTATTACAGAAAGAGAATTTTGTAATGGATAAAGGGAAAACTAATATACATAATTTAATTATTTATTATATTGCTGCTACATGGATCTTTGAGATCTTTACATTGTCAATATAATAATATTACAAACAGTTTTCAAAAAAGATAATTTCTTCTTGTTCGGATTGTGCAGGAAACAACTAGAATAAGGAAGATCTTTAGCTCTTCTACTCGAGTTGTGTGTCTTCGCTCCAGTTTAGGAATTCTTCATTTGAGTAGAAGGGCCACTGAAGAAGCCAAGAACAGAGATGTTTCCGCATGTTTTCTTGGTTGATGCTCTTTATTGCCTGGAGCAGGGTGTTAGAAAATTTGGCTCCAATGTAAGATGGCTGCTTTTCAAAGTTGTGAGCCTGTGCAGAGGGATGGTTGTTGGTCGATTGTGTGTTGTGGGAGTGAAAGTCCAGCCCCCTTCTTATGTTTTGATTTAATGCATACATTATAATTTCAACAATACATAGAGACACAGTGGTTGGTATTTTTTGAGTGGTGAAGGCTGCTTTACATAATTCTTGGGGGCAAAGGCCTGTAAGTATGCAGATGGCTTTTTTTGTATTTTAAGGACTCTTTGTACATGAGACTTGGAAGAGCCTCCCCAGGCAGCCAGTCCATAGCGAACATTAGACTCGAATAATGCAAAGTATGAAGTTCTCACTGTGTCATTATTACTTATTTGTTTGAGTTGCATTAGGACATATGGAGTGGAGCTTATGTTTTTGCATAATTGGTTGATGTTTTGTGTCCATGATAGTTTTTTGTCCAGGATAATACCACGGTACTTCCCTCCTTCAATTGCTGGAACACTTCATCTTTTATTCAGGCAATTATCAGTTGTTGGTTCTTTTAGGTATTCAAGACAAGACTTTTTCTTGCAGTTTTGTTTTTGACATGTCAAGTGCTACGTATGTTTCTATTTCCAGTTGTTCGGGTGACTTATTTTTAAGCAGGAGCACTGTATCACCTGCATTCATCAGTAACGTACTGTAGTTTTTCATGTATGATGGGAAGTCACTAACAAATATTATGTAAAGGATTGGCCCAAGAATTTAACCCTGGGAGACTCCTCTCTGTACTGGCAGGTTAGTTGAGATGGTTGTTTGAGATGTTCCATTGCTAGTTGAGTTCAGTGCTACAGCTTGCTCCCTATCATTCAGATAACTTTTCAACCACTCTGCAGTCCTACCTTTTTCACCTATTGCTTCCAGTTTCACTAACAGCCTCTCTTGACAGATACAGTCGAAGGCTTTACTATAGCCAAGAAGCAAAGTTCTAGTCGTGTCTCCCGCCTCAACTGCCTGTATGAGATACTCAATGACACTGATAATATCAAATGAAGTTGAACGTCCAGCTATGAAACCATGTTGTTCCAGTGGTATTAAGTTGTTTCTGTTTGGGCTAGATGATCTAGTTAGTATACTTAAGAGAGTTGGGAGTAGGGAGATTTGCCTGTAGTTTTCTTTTTCTAATTTGCTTCCTTGTTTATGTTTTGGGTATATCTTCACATGCTTCAGTTTTGAAGGAAACTGTCCCTGTTCAAAGGATTTGTTAATAATATCTACTAAGGCTACTAAGGGGTGTATAATTTCATTTTCACAGATCTTTAATATTCTTGAGGAAATATGATCAAAGACAGATGACTTTTGGTCTTCGTAGTTCTGATATTATTGCTAAACTTCCTTTTTGTTTTAGGCCAAAGAGTAAGTATATCTTGACAAATGGTCTTAGGGTGGTTAGATCTGGTTGGATGTCAGATGTATGCAGGGTCCAGACAAACTGCATGATTCACAAGTCCTGTCTTGGAGAGACTTGGTATCTTGGCCAGAAACTGTCGTATTGAGAAGAGATTACTCAATCACTCCAAGGAGCATCTGCCAAGACCGAAAACTTCACTTCCCTCAAGTGTGTCTTGAGGTAAGGAGGTTATTCACTCACTCACACATCACTAATTCCCTTATCACGAAAGGTTTTCCCCCCCCCCACCCCCCCCCCCCCCCACCCCCCCCCCCCCCCACCCCCCCCCCCCCCCACCCCCCCCCCCCCCCACCCCCCCCCCCCCCCACCCCCCCCAGCCTGTGCCATCTGGAATAGAGATTAGGGGTGTACCTGTGAGGCTGTTTAAGGGGGTTCAGAGGAGGTTTTCTTTTCTTGATTGGCCTTCAAGTTTCTTGGGGCCTATGCCATTCTTGAGAATGATGTGTGGCAAGAATTTGGATTCCTGATCATGGAGAATCATAATCTTGTTGTGTATTTTTGGTTTGTCCTCAAAGTACTTCATGGGAGCTTAAATCTCAACCTTGGTGTTGTTCTCAGGGCTCCAGCATAACTGGAAATGCTTTATGATATAGGACAGCATTTGTATGGGGGTCTACTGGTGTCTGTTATCATGTGGCTCTATATAAATAAAATGTATTTCTTATCAGTTGCTAACCAGTGACTTTTTATAGTGAAAGTAAATTATGTAAGGCAGTCAAAGTGTATGGTTGTGTACATTGTGTGACTTTATTAACTTGATATACCTTGCCTGAGTTTCATGGTTAATTTTTTTGGACTTCTAGTCTAGTATAATTGACAAGTTCAATCTCAAAATCTCTTTCATCAACCAGGGACAGAATATGAAGGTCTTCAACCATTTTATTGTTGCTGTTTCTCACTGGGCAGTGGTTTTCATCCCTTTTTCCAGTGGGTGGAGTGGCACAGTGTAGGAGGTGTGGGTTCCCTGGTTAAAAAATGTATTTTATAAATGCGTATCTCGACTAAGTTTATTGGCCAGGTCGTTATATCATTTTGTTGCAATGTAGCGGCCGTTTAAACTTTTAGTGTTCTGGAGAGCTTATAACATTTCTTTAACCTTGTGTAAGTAACAATTTGTTGTATTTCAGACACTTATTGAGATATCGATTACAGATAAATCCCATAACAATTTCTTCATCACAAAAAACTGGTGAATGAAGTGCTGAAACAAGTTCAAACTGGGAACAAAAATAAGATCTTATAAATATCTTTTCCTCATTCATTGGTCACATTGGTATGTTATTTCATTCCAATGTAGCATCAGTTCAATTTTTTAAATTTATAACTCTGTTATTCAAGGATCTAGGTCATAAATAAAAAGTAAAAAGTGTTATGTAATGCTAATAATATTTTGTACAATTTTTATAATAAACAATAATTCTGTATCTAATCTGTCTGACATTCAAGAGTGTTAGGATTGAATATAAGAAAGATTAAAATATGAATATAAATTAAAAATTTATATTGTCATTTTGAATTTTTTGTTACATCACATAATTGACTATTTAATATTTTAAACTGATTTCGAGGTATTATTTAGTCATCCACAGTTTGTTTCAAGATTAAAATAAATGATTGTTGAGACCATAATTTCATATACTGTAGTGTAATTACACATAATAAAATAGTGAAGTACACATGGTGTAATAAAATAAGAAATGGAAGTAATTTTAGCACTATATTTATAAAAAACAAATTGGGAGGGTTAAAATAACTTCTAGAGTCTTCCTTCTTGCTTTTTTATTGCAAATGTATCAATCACATCATCGTATTGAATGTTCTGTGTTGACATTCCTTCAATGTTGGGCAAGGCCAGAGATGTCAGACCATGACTGGGATAGAAGACCAGGTAAATTGATACTTTTAGCAAATTTTGTTTCATTTAATGCTTATGAGTTTATTAGTGACTGTACAACTTATAAAGACACGATAGATAACTTTAAGTTTGCCTACGTAAAGAAGAACAGTGAAATATTTGCATGACACCTGAGTGGCTTTTTGAAAACAGCAATCCGGAAAAGCATGGATATGTACTTCCAAGCATTAAAAATAATGAGTAATGGCTGTAATTTCAGCATCATGATGAATGTTTAAGTGATGTATTCACAAATGGAATATTGCTATCTCATATTCATCAGCGCTTACTTGAAGAAACTAAGCTCAGTCTGGAGGAAGCCATTCAGCATGTGGTTCTTGAATCTCAGCTCTTAAATCAGTTCACAAATACACTGAATATTACAACCAAAATCAGTACTCATATGGTGGAACAAGTTAGGACAAGTCTTTATCTGGGATTCAAGAAAGTAGTATTTCTAGTCATGCAGACAATGTAAGCACCAGAATTAAGTCAAATAAAAACAAACATTATTTTTGCGGACACAAACAACACCCTCGTTCTGCTTCTCTGGCCACAGAACATGCAGTAATTGCAAAATAAAAGGGTACTACGAGGGTGTCTGTAGAAAACCTTAGAGAAAACTTAATTCAATACCTGTCTCTGCAGCAATTGGTGCTTCTTTAGGTAAAGTATTTTTGCAACATTGCCGTTACTCTTACTACAATCAATGGTTTACACTGTCACTGTCTTGTGGATACAGGAAGTTTGGGAAGCTTTATCAGTCTTGGTTTTACAAGAAAATATGGTATGACAATTTTACCCACTGAAGGGTTTATGTCAATGGGATCTACATTGTTTTGGTCAAAAACTGAAGAACGTGATGTGGAACTTGGAATAGCGGAACATGCAATACATACTTCTGTTGGTTTTATTCATTATTTTTGTAACAACATTTTTCAGAATATCGGTGTAGGAACGGGTATTAAGATATCATATTGGATTCAAACTATCCATAGTCTTAAGAAATTACTAAGAATGTATACCATAGATGGTACAAAAACCATAAGTGAACATCAAGATATGTAACAGATTTTTTCATACTAACATTGATAATATTATGTTGTATTATCCAATATAAATGATTGACCACAATAAATATGTATTTTTAAGGCCTAAATTAAGCTGAAAGCAAGGTCATAAACTAGGCAATATCACTGACATTGTAAGTTTGTTATGATAACTTTATTATTGGGATGACTGTAGAATACAAGTACAATCCAATACTGAAATTATACTTGTAGGACCACTGAACCAGGTTACAAAAAACATAGGTTCATCTGCTGTCTTTTTTATCAGCACTCTTCCCTCATACCAAATTGTCCTCTTGATCAGTCTTTTTTTTTTTTTAACTTCCTCTATCCTTCTTTATCATTTATGAATAAGTTCAATATCCTCAAACTACTTGATTTTACAGGTGAAATGGTGGGTTACAATCAATGAACCACGGGAGGTCCTTGATGGTTATGGAGACACTAAGTATGCTCCTATGCTGAACCAACATGGGGTGGCAGATTACTTGGCAGCCCACACTCTCCTCAGAGCTCATGCTAAAGCTTACAGGCTGTATGATACAACTTTCAGAGCTTCCCAGAAAGGTATACATTTACGTGAATTGTATAAAATTAAATAGAACATTCCCTGCTCTACTATGCAAATGTGTGATTCTAAATTATATGTTTTATGGCAATGTCAAAGAGTTAATTGTTTTAGCTGCAATTTAAAACATTTTAATTAATTAACAATATATATATACTTTTATACAATAAGTAGAAACAATCAATGGTTTGAAATTAATTAGTACAAACATTGTGTCTATAGAGATTTTAAATTTAAGTTTCCTTGGATTAAGCAAATGTTATTAATGAAACGTTTAATGCCCGATGTCACGGTATGGTTGGTATCCAGACAATTATTTTTATTGTTACGTTGTGTTCATTGAAATGCTTAAAATCTATTAAATTAATAAGTTCTTATAACAAGAACAATATTAACCATTCAATACAGGACTTTTTCACAAGCACATTTATTCCCAGTCTCTGGAGGTTTCTACTTATCATCATTGACATTGTTATTAGGGTATTCAGATTACTTTTTAAAATACAGAAAAATAAAAGTATAGATTGATGGAAGCACTTATTAAATTGTTGTTGTCTTTTTAACTGTTTACATTATATTTAATAACACCAAATTCTCATAATTAGGCTAGGCCTACAAGCCCCACCCAATTACATCACATGTGGCATGCTGTTTTGCCTTTATTGTTCGTAGTGTTATATTATGTTGAAATAATCGGCTTATTTAAAAATCTGTTTAGTTAAAAATATGAGGTGAATAAAATATATTAATGACAAACACACAGAATAATTTTTCCTCACTCTAATGAGATAAATAACTGTTTGAAATTGTTCCGACTGCTACGGATAGGTTAAGAATACTGTCTACATAATGATCAATTGAATACACCAACACAGTGAATTTGATAAGAGACAGATATGACATGACACTGTGAAATCTCCTTACTAAAGAGTTAAAAGATCTTTGATTCAGTAATGTAAACAATTATAGCAATAAAATGTATTCCTTATCCTGTTTACATTATTTACTTGTTACTGTGTACCAATATACATAGTAAAAGTATGATCAAAAATCCAATAATTTCAACAATTTTGAAGCATATGAATTCTGAATTTTCCTATGAAAGTTAGTAATAATTAGTTATTTTTAAAAACAAACATATTGTAAAACTTTTACAATGTTTCAAATATCTCAAATTATTTTCTTTGAATGAATTGTTAAATTGAATTTAGATAAAAAGTAATAATACTAATGATGAACTGGCTGAAGACGGTCTCGGCTATAAAATGAAACTATTGCACAAAATTCTAAACTATAGGAGCTATCATAATATTATAAGTTTTTATTTTGTCATAAATGTTTACTTAAGTATGATACTAAAAGTTTCAGCTAAACAACAAACAGATTTATGCATTAAAAACATATGTTTATGGTAGTATTATTTTATACTTAATAAAAGCTGGTATGAACCCTCAAAGAGGTAGGTTGAACTGTCTTAAGTGCTAGACATTTTTTAGCATGTTTGCAAGTGTTTATACAATTTTTATATTTACTGTAAACCTAATGGTCCTAAGTACATATATCATTATTTTTAGGAAAGATCGTACAGAAGAAGATAATAATATGCATAAAACTTACCTTTACATAGTAAAATATTGTTGAATGTAAATCACCTCCACCAAAAAATTAAAAATATTTCTACTTTGAGTTCAGATATAATTTCACCAAAGTTATAAAAATAAAAATCCAAGATATGCAAATTGTAGATACTTTATTAATGAACACAAAAATATATACATCTTATGGGTCACATTGTGAAAAATTCACTGACAGTAAAAAGTTAAAAATTTGTCACACATAAAAAACTCATTATACAGTTGTATTGTCTGAATACATAATGGTTTTTGAGCATTCCTCCAAATACCCGGGAAGGTCATTAGTCTAGCTGACATGTTAATACCAACCACTTCTAATTTATTCAACAGCTGCACATAGTCAATACAGGTTGTAGTTAGGTTGTCATCCTCCAGTTGGTCAATTATAAATTCTACAAGTCTATCATAGCAGTGGTTGTAGTACGTCCTTTTATGAATCCATGCTGATACTTAGTAAGTAGATCATGTTTAAAAAGGTGGTCTGGAAGAACCACCTCTCAATAACCTTGAAGAAGGTTGGTATCACTGATATTGGGCCGTAGTTACCTACCTCTCTAGTGCTACCTTGCTTAAGCAGAGGTATGACTTTGATAGTTTCAGCTGTGATGGAAACTTTCCTTCTCTAAATGACATGTAGATGATGAGGGTTAGTGGGTAAGCAAGCTCATTACAGCAGACTTTAATGAGCTTAGGTGATACGTCAATTCCCGCTGAAGTTTTATTTTTTAAAGAAGTGATCACTCTCTTTACTTAATTGACTGTCACAGGGTGTAAGAACAAAACTGGAGTCTCTTGGTTTGGTGTGACTGACAAATGGTTTGGTTTCAGATTTGCAGAATGATCATTGTCAGTTAATTTTATGAACACCGAGTTGAAGAAGTTAGCCATTAATTGGGGCTCACTGATAATCTCACCCATTTGACTAAGCAGTTCTTTAAAGACACTTAGAAGTTTTATGTTTTCCTCTCCTGGTTTATTACTGACCACACAGCTTTTGATTCATTTGTCACTCCGCTAATCCCACCTAAATACTTAATCAAAACTTCAGATGGTTTTGACTCAGGTTAATGAGCTACTCACGTGGCGATTGAATTTGATTAAATAAGTTAAATTTTTAATCTTAACTCACTTATACAATCGGTCTTTAAATTAATGATATAAAGTAATGTACAAAATAATTTAGAAACAAACTAAAGTTAGAAGATGAGTTTTACAATGTTACATGAACTAAAGAGAGAGAGGACATGGACCAAGATCTTACCTACCTATAATAAATTTTGAATGTGACTGACGACCACCGGCTCAGCAGGTCTAGTGGCGGTCAACGCCTCAGTGGCCATGGCCAATTAATAAGGACTAGAGCCTGTGAGAGAGCACGTAAACAAAGCGACCGAAGTTGCTTTTTCATTAAGCTCATTCAATACATCTGACGCTTTCTAGCGGTTAATTGTGTTACTAAAAACCCAAATAACATTGTAGAGTAGGCAAAACCCGTTTAAATACGGACAATGTAATATAATACCAATTGAAATGACAACCACGTAAAACTACGGAATTAGCATTCTTCGGAAGTTTCGCTGTTCCATAAAATTACGGGATTAGCACTCTAAGTGTTAAGCATCGGATGTGTTTGTAGTATTATGCAGTTCAAACCATGCTTCCTGTGCCAATTTGGATTTGATTTCTTTACAATTTTTTCTGTAAATGCCTCTTTATTACATAATATAGAGATGATTTGTTTTGCAAACATTGAAGACTACACAGTTGAGTAGAGTAGCCTGAGATAACTGCATATAACACTTGAACCATCAATTCGCATTGCTCAACATTTGAGCATATACGACCAACGGAAGACTGAGATGTGGAGGTAGTTCTTGTGGGAGGAAGTGTTTATAAGTTATGGCTTAATAACATCTCTTAAAGTTTGCTGTGCTCCAGAGAATTTATGTATATATCACCTTGAGGGAAACTTGAGGAGCTTGTGAGACAACCTCGAGAAACTCATCTACATTACCATATGATCTATGGGTTCCTAAGACATATACTGTTTGCAGTTTGAACTTTTTTGATTTATCTTCTGTCTCTTCAGTTTTGCAGTTTACTTACATATTTTGGTTACACAATACGCTTAAATGTGAATGGTTCAGTAAGTGTATGAGTTGGTTTGCCTACTAAATATCACTAAAATAGGGAAGCACTTACACAAGGAATGTCTTGTGTCTGCCATCTCGAATGGTTTCTTCATAAAACTAAGATTTATGGAAAACTATTCTTTAATTTAAAGTTAAACTTAAGTATTCAACTTTTATAACCAGGCATAGAAAATGTATTATCTTTTTAAATTGATGTTTGCTAATTCTAACAAAACGATAGTACTAACTTAAATAATTTCTTAGTTACGATTTAGAAAATTAATAACACAGATATAGACAGAAACTAAAGGAAGCAAAATAGACCATAGTGTTAAAGGAACTTCTTCATTTATTTTCACTCATTTAACTTTATTTAAAAATATTTTACCACAGTTTTTGAACTTACTGTCTTTGATGTTTTTATGAGAAAATGGTTGTCCAGGTCATATTGGAATTACACTGAGTGCAAGATTTGTTAAAGGCTTAAACAACGTTACTGAAGATGAACTTGCTGCTACTAGAGCAATGGAATTTGAGGTTAGTGAATAGAATTGTATTCAACACAATGAATATTCATTTGTTTGATATCATTTAAGCAAAATAGTTTTTTTTTTAAACAGAGAGATCATCTTTGCTTTATTAATTTTTCACCTTAATTGTTTGCAGTGTTAAGGTAGTCACAACCAGCTTCTGAAGTCCATCCTCATAGATATTTTACATTTAATTTTATAATTACTGCATAGCAGGTGTTTTAATATCATGGTAATTGTTAATAGTTTGTAAGTGCCCAGCAACAATTTTATTTGCACTTTTAGACAGTTTAGGAAACTAAGCGGAAAAGGCCAAGAATGATGCATCGTAAAATGTTTCATTTCTCATCGGCTACCCATATGGCTGTTAAAATGTAATAACTTTCTGTAAATGATGCAATCCCACTGTGATTTTGATGGAGTTTTGCTTATTTTGCTAGAGCAGAAACTAACTAAAACATTTCGTATGAATAGATACTATGGCAGTACGTTTTCTTAGAATAAAAAACAACAAAAACAATAATAACAAAATAAACATGCTGTAACACCTACAAATTCTGTAGAACTATGTTGGTTTATTATCAATAACTTTTTATATACACCAGTACTATTTTTTCCACAGCTGCAATTCTTTGTCATAATTTAAATATTAATTAATTGATGAAATTGACTACATGGTCCAATTACAGTATCAGAATTAATAGTAAACCCCCATAATTTTTTATTGGATCACTTAATTTTAGAGAGAGCTTCTTAGCCCTAACTTTGCCTGGTAAAATAAGAAATCTTTAATTTACTTTTTAATTTTCAAAAGATATAAGAAAAATTAATTTAAATGAGATACTCTACATATGAAGTCAAAATAATCATAAACACTCTTATTATACTTTATTGGTCTTCTGTTTATTTTACAGTGTCATCGAAAAATAATGCCTAGATTTAATAAAATTATAACATCAAAACCTTTCATGTTAAATGAGTAATTCTTTCACTGGACGATAACTGGTGAACGCAAGTTTTGTTTTTAGTTCGTCTGATTGTGTTTCCCTGTCTTTGTGATGCGCAGACAAGCTGCGCAATCGTCAAGGTCAGCCGGCCACAGACGCGCCGCCGCTCAGTACGATGTTGACCGTGCAACAAAAAGCACAGTGCGTGATTTGGTATGCGGAGTCAAAGTCAATTGTCAGTGTACAGCGGCTCTTTCGGAGAACATATCCGGGTCAAACAGCACCTGATAACAAAGCTATCGTTCGATGGTTTAACCAGTTTAGGGAAACAGGGACCGTCGGCAAAAAATCTAGACCAGGCCGACCAAGAACATCAGAAGAGAATGTTGAGCGTATCCGGCAATCTTGTGTTAGGAGCCCAAAAAAATCCATTGCTCGACGAAGTCTTCAACTAAACATTCCAAAAACAACAATACAAAATGTACTGCACAAACGGCTAAGACTTCATGCGTATAAAATTCAGATAAAACAGCAAATAAAACCTACCGACCGCCCTAAACGAACTGAATTTGCAAGTTTTATGTTAAATGAAATTGATGATAATCCAAATTTTCTACAGAGAGTGTTGTTTAGTGATGAAGCTACGTTTCACATAAATGGATGTGTAAATCGTCACCATTGCCGTGTATGGGGATCGCAACAGCCAAACGAAATCCACAAGTATGTGCGTGATTCTCCCAAACTCAATGTGTGGTGCGCGTTATTTCATGACAAAGTTATTGGACCTTTCTTTTTTGTAGAAAAAACCATTACAGGCCTAGTTTACCTGGACATGCTTGAACTGTTTGTGTTCCCCCAATTAGACGATATCGAACAACAGACTGGACAGCGAATCATTTTTATGCAAGATGGGGCTCCACCTCACTACCATCGCGAGGTACGCGCTGCACTAAACGCACGCTTCCCAAATGGTTGGATTGGTAGAGCAGCCCCCATTTCATGGCCTCCTAGAAGTCCTGATCTTACCCCTTTGGATTTCTTTTTCTGGGGGTACATAAAAAATATAGTTTACGCAGAAAAGATTCGGGATTTGGACCATCTTCGGGAGCGAATTTCTTCCGCAATCTTAACTGTTACACCAGATATGATTGGACGCACGTGGCAGGAAGTTGACTACAGACTTGATATCTGCAGGGCAACGAACGGTGCTCACATTGAAACATACTAAGGTATGAAAAAAAAAAAATTATTTCTTTCCGCACATTTTAAGACTACAACCTTTAAATTACCTTTAATAGTTTTTTTATGACAGTTATTTAAAATCTAGGCATTATTTTTCGATGACCCTGTATAATAAGATTTGAATCAATACATCCCAGATGAAACAAAACAAAAGTGAAACATGGGTAATTTTAACATTTAAAATTGCGGCTAGTTATGACTTTCTTTTAGTCCTATAACATTTCTATTTTAAGCACAATGTTATAATAGGGTGGTTAATTCGAATTTTAAATTGATGATTTATATAATTTGAAATGTTTCTGTTAAGTGTACATTATTTCTGAGCTAGAATTCTAAAATTAACGAAGCAACTTTAAGATGTACTGTAATTTCCACTGTAGTTGATTAACTATTATAACTAAGTGCACCTGTGAGACCAGAATATAAGGCATTGTGGACATATACAAAATGCAGCTTTTCAGTATATTAAATATGCAGTATAAGTAAGTGTTAACTATGTTTCTAACATTAAGGCTTCTGTTATTCAATTAAATTGAAACATCTGCATTCAATAGAATATAGTACATTTTGAACAGGAATAGCGTCCTTCTTAAGTTTACTGTAATTCAATTCATAAACTTATGTTATTTATTACAATCCATTGATTTTGAATTCAGTTACAATTTTATCTTTTCGAATTCTTTGATAGAGCATAATGTCAGGTTAGTTGCATGACTTAAACACATTTGTACGTAAATATCTTAGAGTTAAAATGATTTTGTCAGCTCTCCTTATATACTTGTGTTATTCGAACTTGCGGTATGGTTAAATCAAATTTTATCACCTGTCCCTTTAGGTTTGAATTATTTTTGTTCCACTAGTTCCAAATCTAAGTTCAGGCAATATGAGAAAGTTAGTCCATCTTTTTACTTTCCCAATATACTCATTAAATATTGTAAGAAACTAGCAACAACAGATGAGTTGATCAGATGTTCTTTATTGAGACAACAGAGTACAGAGTGAGAGCCAACATGATTAAAATGGTAAATTTTGGTTGAACATTTGAAATATGAAAATGATGAATATGAAATGCAAATGTGCAGAGTGGAATATTTGCTCACCCCATTTTCTCAAGAGAAGGAGACTACCCCAAAATTGTGAGAGAAAGAGTGGACTGTAACAGCAAGAGAGAGGGGTGGTCCAGCTCACGCCTGCCGACATTCACTCAGGAGGAAATCGAGGAAATAAAAGGTAAATTGATTGTACAGTAGAGTCCCGTTAATCCGACCTAATTGGGACCGAGCCCTATTCGGATTATGTGATTGTTCGGATTAGCCAGAATTACAGAAAAATACGGTTTTAAACTTGAGAATGGGTCTATTTTGTTATAGAATTATCAACATTGTTTATTAAAACATGTTTTCTGACTGTTGCTTTGTATTTCTTGACAAATAAACGTGTTTGCGAATACTAAGCACATTTACCGTATTTAGTGTGAGAGTTCTATTGTTAAGCAATGTGAGTCATCCAATAAACTCTCTTCAATGCGACAGAAGACAATAACTGAACTTATGTCTTTTAACAATTAATATTGTACTCAATAATAATATCAGTACTGTACGTCCAATTTTTGTTTGATTTCACTTCTTAATACAGTAATTTAACTCATACTTAACCTATAAGTTTCAATTTATTACTGTATTTAACTTCATTATTTATGTACTGTACCGTACACAATTTGTCTTAATAAAATACTGTATGTCTATTTAATTAAAGTTTTCTTTGTTTATGTACGAAATGATGCACCCATTTTCATTTTTTAAGTAATTAGTTCCTATAACTGTTCATTATCGTTATAAATAATTCCTCCTGGGCCTGTTCGGATTAACCGACGTTTGGATTACACGTGTTCGGATTAGCGGGACTCCACTGTAATAGGTAATTTAATTTTTTCATTACTAAATTGAGGGTAATCAAAAAAATTATAATCATATTGTATTTACCAACTTTTTCCTTATTTAGAATAAAATATTAAACCTTGTTGGCTCACTATAAAAATTAAATACAGCAGAAACAGTTATGTAAATACATTTTAAACTCTTCACAACACTGGCACATTTTAGTAAACATTTCTTGCTATTGAATAACCTTTATTGGTAAAGTACTACAATTAGTGTCGTTAATGAAGCCCATTAGAGGAGGAGCCTGGGTTATATAGGTAACCTATTCTTGAACCATTTAATAATAATCATGTGGTGTTACCAAGTTGTTGCCTAGCTCTGAGAGACTTGATCAATACAAACTAAAGTATGAGGCTTGAGTTTCCGAACTTAGTGAACCAAGTGACCAAAACAATTCTTACATTTGACCGAAGTCGTTGCAAATAGCATAGATTTAACAGCTCTCGAATTAGTCTCGGAAGACAGAGTTTGTATTGGTTAATTTTTAAATACCACTTAATTTAGAATAACCAAAATACCAATAATTATACTTTTTATATTTTGCGAGACATTTTAACAGCAAGGCTGTCCTCTTCAGACACTTCACAGAAGTAATTGAAGTTTATTTAGCTCATGAGTTCATCAGTAAATCTTTTAAAAACAGTTTATAGTGAAAGTACAAACACAATAAAGGAATATAGAATTGAACAACAGGTGGTGTCTAAAAACATGTGAGTATGTGCATGGGCTCAAAAAAGAGGAATGAATATAAAACTAGCATTAACACAGAGCATGAATTTACTCATACAAGCCACATCACCATGAGATGAAAATGGAATACTCTGCAGCTATTATGAAGCGTCTATGCGTATAGAATGTCCTAGGAAAATTTTTAAACTACTTTTTATCCATCCTTTATATATTATACTTAAAAAAATGAATGTTTGTGTGTTTGTCCTTTATGGAATCGTAAACTATTTGACTGATCATTATAATAATTTGTATGTATATGTATTTTTACACGGAGAAGGTTTATATGCTATTCCCATTGATGTTACTCGCCACCGGGCGGCGCTGCAAAAATGTGTTTTCAAAGCGCCTGCACATTCTAAACGCAATTACGAGACAGTTACGTATGTTAAATAGCCAAACACTATTTGATCATGGCAACAAGGCAAACTCTACATCGGCATTGGAAATACAGGGTCTGTACAATAAGTAACCGGACTGAGCCTGCCCCGCTCCGTCAAAGCGTCTGCTAACCGGTATCTGGTGCTGTAGTGGTGGTGGGGGGTCTAGTGAAAGGGAACCGGGCTGTAGCAGTTGCCTCCAAGTGCTTGGAGAGTTAGTATCGAGCGAGAGCGGAGTGCATGTTCAGTTACCCCGTCGGAGTGAAAATGGAGAGTACGATCGAGCAACGTTTTAGCATTAAATTTTGTGTCAAACTCAAGAAAACGGCCACGGAAACTCTTCAAATGATTCAAGAGGCTTACGGTGAGGATGCTCTGTCCAGAACTCAGGTGTTTCAGTGGTACAAAAATTTCTGGGAGGGCCGCGATGACGTCCATGACAAACAGCGCGTCGGTCCTCCATTAACGAGTCACACGGACACAAATGTGCAAAAAGTGCGTGATGTGTTGAACAGTGATCGTCGTCTGAGCATTCGGGCTATCGCAGATGAGGTCGGAATTGATAAGATGACCGTTCAAAACATTATTAAGAACGATCTGGGCATGAGGAAGATCTGCGCGAAGCTGGTACCCTAACACCTGACTGATGAGCAAAAGAAGCGTTGTGTGGCTGTCGCTTTGGAAATCCTTGATCGACTGCAAACCGAACCAGAGTTTTTCAACACGTTTTTACAGGAGACGAGACGTGGGTTTTTGAATACGATCCTGAGACGAAGCGGCAGAGTTCGGAGTGGCACAAACCGGCGTCACCACGACTAAAAAAAGCGCGCATGAGCAAATTGAAGGTGAAGTCGATGCTCATTGCTTTCTTTGACGTGAAAGGCATTGTTCACAAAGAGTTTGTGCCACCCGGTCAAACTGTAAACGGCCAGTACTACAGAGAGGTGCTCCATCGACTAACCGCCCGGGTTCACCGAGTCCGTCCGGAGATTACCGATTCGTGGATTCTCCATCACGACAATGCACCGTCGCACACCTGCCTGCTCGTCACCGAACAGTTGGCAAAACAGTCGAGGGCAACGTTGCCACAGCCTCCTTACAGCCCGGATATGGCACCACCGGACTTCTTTCTGTTCCCCAAGATCAAGAGACACCTTAAGGGGACGCGGTTCGGGACTCTGGAAAACGTTCAACGTGCTACGACGAGGGCTCTAGACAACATCGAGGTTGCCGACTTCCAGGGAGCGTTCAGGGATTGGAAAATACGGTATCAGCGTGTTATCGACTCCAATGGGGACTACTTTGAAGATTTCTAAAGAAAAATTTTACATATTTTGCCAATAAAAAATTTCCTGAAGTCAGTCCGGTTACTTATTATACAGACCCTGTATAATTGACTTGAACTAGAAGTGCACATACGACGGGCAAAGCTTAGAAAAGCGTGCGAAGCCACGGGAAACAGCTAGTACTTTATAAAGATAGGCCAAATTACTAACAAAGAACATAATAAGCAGAAAACTATATTAGAGAAAAATTTGTTAATTTTTATTTCCTTTTATTTTTACTTACATGGATGTAATTCAAGGCACTACCATCATCAATAACATTAATTCATTTCACAACACTGTCAATCATACAACCTATTTTCATATAAAAATACTTCAAAAATGCAAAAATTTGACAACAGTATGTAACTGTGACTAACCTGTGTTACCTTCAGTTACCATCTAAAGGATTGGTCGTGTGTTAATTGTGATGTGAAGAAAACCAATCAATCTCTGCAAGAACTCAGTGAGAAATATAAGAATGTCACTGTGGTAGAAGCAAGTATAGCTGAGAGACATCTACACACACACATCAGGGTCTTCATTTTAACTTTAGAGGAAAGAACTTGCTAGCAGAAATTATAGCAGAGGCATTGACCACTAAGAGGGAGCCAGGATGCCCAGCTAGCTTACATGATGAGCAACCTCCTCCACCAGGTACAATGTAATTTTCAGGAAACTCCTCGCCTGAAATACCGGACCAACACCCATAAAACTTTCAAATACAGCTTTTAGTTTATATCATTTTAATGTCCAATCCATTAGAAATGAGTTGAATTTAATATATATATATATATATATATATATATATATATATATATATATATATATATATATATTTTTAGGACACTTAAATTGTGACATTTTAATACTCTATGAACATTGGTTATTTGAGGAATAATTTTCGCTTTATATTCCTTATAATTTTAGCCTGTCGATAATACATAATAATAGCACATAATAATATGTGCTCAAAAAAATTACAACACAATGTGGGGGCAGTGATATAAATAAATAAATATATATATATATATATATATATATATATATATATATATATATATATATATATATATGCTGGACAAGGTATTGAGTTTGAAACAATAGACCCAGGGAATTTTTACAATGATTATGTTTTTGAAGTAACAGCCATTTTACTACCCAATATGAAAGTAATTATGGCCAGTTTATACCAAACATAAAATTCAAATGTATCTCTCTTTCTTAATATATTGGAATCTTTCTTATTTTATTTAAATAAAAAATACAATAATTACAAGCAAGTTGTATAAGCAGATTTTAAATCATATGAGACAGGATCATTTTAAAATGTATTGATAGGAGCAATATCAATATTTGTTTTAAATCTTAAGTATAAGTTATCACAAATAGTTTGGACCCAATTGGAAAATTCATCAATTTTGAACAAGCTTATGAGTATTTTAACTTATTAATGACAAATTCACTTAACAAATGCTCTAGGATTAAAGAAATAAAATTAAGTACTGATAAGAGGCGAAAAATAAAGTTGTTCACTCCTGAATAAAAAAAGTATAAAGATATTGTAATAGCGTACTATGATAGATACAGGAATAGCAGAGGGAAATCAAATAAAATTGCAGACAAGAATACATAGATGAAAATAGAGTTTATATCAATAAAATTATCTATGCTAAAAAAAAGTTGCAAATAAATGCTGCATAACACATAGTCCTCTAATAAATGCAAAGCTGCATGGAATTTCATAAAAACTGAATCCAACTCTAAGAGAAATAATCATGGAACTTTAATTTAAATTCTACTACTTTTAATGACTAGCTAATTTAGTCAAAGAATTAAATCTAAGTTATGGTGATACAGGTCGTACCTCAGAGTTGGTTAATAACTTTGTTATCCCCTAATCAGCTCATATGGCAGAGAAGATCATACTAAAGGAGGAGTTGCCATATATATAAGCACAACCAATCTATGTGCTAAACTGTAAGCTTGGGTGTAGAAGAACACAGCATTGAGATGACATGTGAAGTAACAGCTATTAAATTAAGAGTTGCAAATAAAAAGTGCATATGCCTGATGGGGGTGTACCGACCACCAAGTTCAAATCTTGACTTTTTACTTCAAGTATTGTCTGAAACTTTTGACAAAGTACTTACTCCAGGTGAAGTACACCTGGTACGAAGTACTTAACGACACTGTAACATATCTTAATGATATTGTTAATAAAGAATATCGTCTATTATCTATTGTCAGCTACTTATCGGGTCCATTTATATGTAGGGTTTTCATTACAATGTTTTCGTTTTTTCCAGTGACTCCACTGTTAGTCTTCTTTCAAGTAAGGCAGTCCTTACTTTTCCCCGGGGACTTAATGAGTTTCTCACATGATGTAATATAATAGTCATTTTTGAAAAATTCATACTGTCTGTTTTCAGATAAATTGTCAGCTATGTATGCGGGTTATTTATATGTAGGGTTTTCATTACGTAATTACGTAAGTCAGTCCTTACTTTCCCAGAGGACTTAATGAGTTTCTCACATGATGTAATATAATAGTCATTTGTGAAAAAATCATACTGTCTGCTTTCAGATGAAATTGTCAGCTATGTATGCAGGTTATTTATATTCAGGGTTTTCATTACGTAATTACGTAAGCCAGTCCTTACTTTCCCAGGGGACTTAGGGAGTTTCCCACATGATGTAATTAGTCATTTGTGACAAATTGACACAGTCCGCTTTCTGATGTAATTGTAACCTATTACTGCGGCTCAATTATATCTATAGTTTTCATTACCAGATTTACGTTTTCCAGTGCCTCCAAAGTAGGAGTTCTCTCTTTAAAGCCAGTCTTAAATTTTCCTGAGGACAGGAAAATTCTCACATGATGTAATTAACTAGTCATTTGAAATAAATTCACAAAGTTTGCTTTTAGTTTTTATTTGTTCTTGCTTGTTTGTGTCATTTGTATCTAGGGTTTCATAACCATGTTTTGTGTTTCCAGTAACTCCTCAGTAGGTTTTCTCTCAAATAAGCCATTTTCTACTTTCCCAGATTTCAAATGTACTTTGCACCTGTTTGTGTGGGTCATTTGAATCTAGGGTTTTTATACTATGTTTTAGTTTTTCTAGTAATTCCACTGTAGTTTTTTTCCCAATAAGCCAGCCTCTACTTTCCCAGAGGACTTAATGCGTTTCTTACATGATTCAATATAATAGTCATTTGTGACAAATTCACACTTTCCACTTTGAGATAGAATAGTCACCTACGTATGTGGTTCATTTATATGTAATTTTTCTTTACCCTTTTTTCGTTTTTCCAATGACTCCACTGTAAGTCTTCTCTTAAGTAAGCTAGTACTTACTTTCACAGGGGACTTAAAGCGTTTCCCACATGATGTAATTAGTCATATGTGACAAATTGGCAAAGTCTGCTTTCTGATGGAATTGTCACCTATTTGAGCGGGTCAATTATATCTAGAGTTTCCATAACCAGGTTTACGTTTTCCAGTGACTCCAAAGTGGTAGTAGGAGTTCTCTCATGTAAGCCTTAAATTTTTCAGAAGACAGGAAAATTCCCACATGATGTAATTAAATAGTCATTTGCAATAGGCATTTGTGACAAATCCATATTCCTGACTCCCCATTCCGCTCGGTTCGAAGCTTTCGTTATGAGACTGATGAACCGGTTGGTGATCAACAGTTAACCCAGATCTCTTACCATTAAAAGATATGTCTGTTTCTAACTGTTGACTTGATTTCCTGATATATTTGGCACCACAGCTGGTATAGGCAACTGTTTGTGTGGGTCAATTAGATTTAGGGTTTCCAATACCTTCTTTTCGTTTTCCAGTGACTCCAATCTAGGTGTTCTCTCATGTAAGGCAGCTCCCAATTTCCCAGAGGATAGGACAATTCCCACATGATGTAATTAAATAGTTATTGTGACAAAGTTCTCTTTTAGATGGAATTTGCACCTGCTTGTTCGGATTATTTTATTTAGGGTATCCACTACTATGGTTTTCTTTTTTCCATTGACTGCACTGTAGGTGTTCTCTCAAGCAAGCCAGTCCCTACCATCCCAAAAGTCTTAGGGAGTTTCCCTAAGATTGAATTAAATATTATAGTATCAACATTTCTTACATTCTGCTTTCACATGGAATCGTCACATATTTGTGGGGATCATTTATAAGTAGGGTTTCCATTACCATGTCTTCGTTTTTCCAGTGACTTCACAGTAGGGTTTTCTCTTAAATAAGGTAGTCTCCACTTTCCCAGAGGACTTAAATAGTTTCCCACAAGATGTAATATAATATTACATAGTTATTTGTGACAAATTGCATAACAAGAGCTTTGAACTGAATAGAACGGGTACAAGGAAACATGTGTTGGAACAACAGCAGCAGTCCTGTGTATGTGCATCCCTTTCATCTCTTTTTACCTGACAGAGCGACTTTTGATAACAATAAGAATATCATAGTTCAGAAAACTGTTGTTCAAGTTTATTGTTATGAATTCCCTATGAATCTAGATTGGACGCTTGAACACATACACATGTCACTGGAAGATCGAAAACAAGGTAATGTAAAATGTTAGAAATAAATGACATATACAAACAGATATAAATTCCATTTGAAAGCAGACAGTAGGTGTCTACAGATTCATTATATGCCCACCCAATATTTGGCAATAGAATGTCTTTCACCATATTTCAGAGCATTTTATGATGTTAATGCTTTTATGAAACTGAGACAGATTGCACTGAGCATAAGTTGCCCAAGATTGATCAAGTCCTAACCCACATTTTAGAGAACTGTAACAAAGTATTCAGTCCTGGGAAAAACCCTCTCTCTGGACGAGGCTATGATTTTGTTTCTTGGGAGACTTTCATTCCGTCAGTACATAAAGCTCATAAGTACATAATAAAGTTTTATGGACTTTGTACATCTGATGGCTTCATTCTGAACATTTTGTATTAAGGGAAAGGTACGATTGTGCACGAAGACAAAGGCCACACTTATCAATTATTCATGAAACTGATGGCAAATTTTGTTGGGAAAGGTCACACAGTTTATTTGGATAATTTCTATAACAGTATTGATCTATCAGAAAATTTGATTCATTGCCTAACAAATGTGTGTGGAACATTACAAGTCAACAGCAGGTAACCCGCAATTAGTAGTAACGTTTAAGTTGCAGAAGGGAGAGTACATTAGTTGCCAAAAGAGTGATGTGACGGTGATGAAGTTGCGGAATAAGAATGTGACAACCATTTCAATCACACATTGTCCTGAAATGGTCCATGTAACAAAAAAAAAGGTACTGTCATGATGAAACCCGTCATGATCGTAGATTATAATAAAGAGATGAGCGGCATTGATTGAAGCGACCAAATGATATATTATTACTCAACTCCAAGTCACTCAGATGGTTTGTTAAAATCTTTTCCATCTTGTAGATGTTGACTATGGAATAGTGTCTACCTTCATTCAAAACTAAAATTGAAAAATGACTTACCCTGGAGTATAGGAATATCATCATTAGGAACTACATCCAGTTGGAGCTCGTCACACATACTCTTTGTTAGCAGAAGAGAGTGAAGTACTGTTTGTAGAGTAAAACGTATTGAGAGGAGTGACACATTTTATACTTATGCAACTTGCAAGAACTCAAATGGTTGTTTTAAAGGCTACCACAGTCAAAAATGAAGAGATATTTTTGTGTTTTTATGTAAGCTACATTATATAAGTTTACAAGTACACATTTTTATTTGTGGTTCCGATATTTTTAGTAATAAGAATAATACCCACTTAATATGTTCAATACAAAATTTCCATGTCAAATCATTGTTTTCTGCTAAAATTTGCTGTTTGAACTAGATAAAGAGACAAATTTACAGATGCATGATCATCAATAATAATAATAATAATAATTTTTTGTTATAGACTGGGAGAAGTATATAAGCATCCATCATTAATATTGCTTTAATTACAAAAAAAAAAAAAAAAAACAAAGTACTTACTCTTTGTAAACACAGTTTTAGTTTATTAAGAAATCAAGAAGTTATTAGACTAATTTTAACAATTGTTAAAATAATTGTTAACCGTTCATGGTCTGTGGTTACATCAATCTTGTTAGTCCCAGTCTAAGAATGAGGATATAATTTTTATCACTCTCTGTGACTGTAGACTGAGCGACACACATATGTCGCTCAGTAGTGAGCATGTTAAACAGTGACAGTCAACTAACTATGCGGTGTTGTTAACCCTTACAGTGAATGCTAGAGTATCATGAAGAGTATAACATATTATGATTTTTAGTTTGGTTGATTAGTTTATTCAAAATGCGCAAGTTGAATGGTCAAGGAAAATTTTTTATAAAAATTCAGAGATTTTTTGAAGTAGGAGGAGGATTATTTTGTGTCAGTAGTAATACAGGAATTAAAAATTTCTAGAGCAGATTTATATATTGCAATTTCTATTAAAATATATCATATCAATCATTGTTACAAAAAATTGTAAGTATCATTTTGTGTACTACAGGAAGTCTCTGTATTGCTAGTAGTGCTTTTTACATTCTGACTTCAATCCAAATTTGGATAATCAGAAGGTAAAAATCTCGTATTAAGAAAATTGTACTCTGTAGCTTGCTTAGTTGAATAAATGTGAACCTTACAGTTGTCTTTGATAAGAATATTTATTGTTCCTTTTATAATTATATCTTGCTGTTAGTTCTTGATAACGTTTTGTTTTCAATGGTGGCAAAGTTTTGTTTCCTTATGACCAACACTATCACTGGACTCTGTTTCGTCCACTGATCTGTTTTATATTTACATTTAATGTTTCTTATATTAAACTTTATTCAATTTAAAAACTCATCTATTAAACTTATTTAGTGATTGTACAAATTGCTGCGAAATATCATGGTTTTTAGTTTTTCGTATTAATATACACCAAACAAGCCAACAACTTTACTAATCCAATATGAATTCAACCGTTATTTCAATGTGTTATATTGTATATAACAAACACTTGTTTTCAATTAATTACAGGAAGCTCAGACTTCTTTGGTTTGAATCACTACACAAGCAGATATGCTACTTCAGGATCAGAGGGGTTGGAACCTTCATTGGTATGGGACTCTGGATCAGTTGCGAGTTGTGATCCCTCGTGGAAGACGGCCAAATCTGCTTGGTTAAAGGTAATGTTTTTTAATAAAGTTTTATTTATTTAAAAAATTAATAAACTTTTGGAAGTAGAAATCATTATTTATTAAATTATTACAATGTTATAATGAGTAAAGTACTGGAAAACCTCATTATTGGAAATAGTAGAGGTGGAACATGTTTTGAATTATTACAATTCCTGATAATATGAGATTATGTTAATACGAAGAAAGTCTGAGAAATATACAAAGATATATCCAAATTATAGCATTACTGTGCTTTTTTTCTATTATATGTGCAGAACAAAAATAATATTTTACAGATTTTTTCTTATGGCAAGAAGCTGAGAAATTGCACTTAGTCCTAAAAGGCTGTGCTGCTTCCTGAGGAACAGGATATTCTGGAGAGGTAAGGTTGGGGGTAGGGGCCGCATCTTGTTACAATCCATGAGGAAGGATTTTGGATATTAATCTCAGTCATGTCTCCTTGGAAGATGCGGAAGCCAGCTTTGTACCAGCCTCTCTAGTCAAAGCAGGCAGGGGTGGCACACCCTTATATCTAGGCTAGCAACAGCCCTTAGCACTTAGTGAGCCCTGCCAACTCTAATAATCTTCTGCAGTAGACCTATCCTCTACCCTTGTACCCAATATCTTTCATACATTTGCAGTTAGTGATGTGCCGCTCCTGGACATCCAAAAGGTTGCCCAGATATAAATGACACATCAGTTTTTGCTGTACTCAGTGTAGGTACAACTGGAAGGTATAAACTAGCCAGAAATGCACCCTTTGGGGGTTACAGATTTCACAATTAACAAAATAAAAATTTGTTGTTGTGGAAAACATCAGAGGCAAGAGTAAATGACACTGAATTCGCTATTGCAAGGCAACCACCAAGCGATAATTAATTGGGAAATAGGTTTTGCTACCAGTAGGGTTGGTGAGTGCGGGACTGACATTCCAAGATAAGATATGATAGGGATGGTGGTGGTGGCAGTGTGGGAGGCTAGTAGGGATGGAAGGATGATGACTCATCTACTGATAGTTGAGTTACAAGTGGGTGTGCGTCTCGTGAAAGCTCAGACGTTATTGAGGAGAAGGGATTTTTATTGCTCGTTCTTGTGAACACCGGCCTGGCACCAACGCAGTTGAGGTGTTGTCCTTCATTGACAGCCCTCATAATAAATATTATAATAATATCAATATAATATTGGGAGTGCCGCTAGCCCAAATTATTTGTTCTTTTTGTAGCTACTGGTACTGTTTTCACAACTTCTCAAGTCATTTCCGATATCCCGGTTTCCGATAATTGAAATTCCCATAGTCAAAGATTTACTGTAATACCAGAAAAATATTAAAACAATACTGCATTGTGTTAGTATCAGGTTTTAAGACCAGGTATTACCATTCAATATTTATTTATAAAAGTAACCATCAAATTCCATTTGTACAACAAAATGATTGTAAAAAAAATTAACCAGTATAGTTTACTAGATGCAAGATCAGTTAAACTCAGAGATGGAAAACTCAAAAAGTCTTCAAAGGTCTAATGAGAGTTAAAGCAGTGTTGCCAAATAAAAACAATCACAAAATGCATATTTTAAATACTAGTATCTTTTTTATTGGTAGTAAAACCAAACCAGCGGTTCCACGTAAGGGAACTGATAATAAATGTCTCTCCTCCATCTAAAAGCCCCAGTAATAAGAAAACTTCTCCAATGATGTAATTATTGGATGTCTTGTACATATTTATTGACACAGTACCTATTAATTGTAACAAGATAGAAAAAACATCTTTACTCTAATAATTTTATTATAAGTAACGGAAGTAAGGCAAAGAGCTTAGTTATGAATTGAGTCAGTTGTCTGCAGTTTTAGTATAGATTTTGAAATAAAACTTGCAATAATACTTTATTGCTTTTAATTGAATAAATTAATATTTAGTTTATTAATTTTTGATAAATTAAATTAATTATATTTATTAATTATAGAAATAGTTTAAATGATTAAACATTTAAATTCATGTATACGTTTTCTTCAAAATTATTCTTACTGTATATAATCACAAACTAAAAACCGTATTTCTGTTCATTTTATTATTTGATGTGCATTATTCTATAATGCCACCTAACGTTATGAAACCGCACATCCCCGTTTGCACACCCAAAGTAGACAATTAGGAAGCGAGCCCCCATGGTGGCGAACGGGATGGCGGATCAGAAATAAACCTAGAAGGAAAAAAAACACTGTGGATAGCGTGCTCAGATTCATTTACTAATCTTACTTTAGATACTCACCACCAACACAGAGTAGGAAAAAAAACTTCTTTAACCAAGATAAGAACCTCTCTATCAAAATAACAAAATTGGCCAGACAATAAAAAAAAAAAAAATCATTACTACAGCTAACCCAAAATTTGTCGTGTATGTCTCAGGTGCACCTGGATAAATAAAAAATTATGAACAGCCATAATTTAAAACAATAACTGCCAATTCCACCCGGTATCCTTCGGCTAAGGGCGGACTCCTAATAAAACCTAGAAATAAGACTAAATAGCACTTAAACTAAACTTAAAAACTAAATAACAAAATATAAACTATAATAACTGGCAACAATAACAAATAAATAAATAACAAATAGCAAGGTATCACAGATTTTGACTAGTGGTGTTCAGCTCATCATGGAGGCCAGCTTTCCAGCAGAGCAGGAAAACCCTGGAAACTGTCTGCGACCACCCATGATGAGAGAGCAGCAGGAGGCAAGAGCTCCTCTCCTGGACCTCGTCAGTTTGAAAAAGCAACTTAAGCCAGCATGTTAGAGGAAAAATAAAAAAGAAATAACATTAAAACTTGAAAAGGTAAAAATTTTTCACAATTACTTCCTCTAACATGCAAGAATTTAGAATTTCCTTGCCACTCTGAAGAGGATGTGCAGAGCGCTTTCAAACAGCACAGTCAGTGCCTTCTGGAGCCACAACAAACAACACTTACAATATTATATAAATACACAACATGAGCCGGGGAGAACTGGGCTCAAGTCAGAACCGGCTCAGTTATTTCAATTTAAATATAAAGAGTTTTTGATTTTAGGTGGTCCCATGGGGATTTAGAGCCCTACTGAACAGAATACGGACAGAATACAACAACCCTCCAGTGTTTGTCTTTGAGAACGGCTACAGCTCAGATGGTGCTCTCAATGATGTTGACAGAATACAGTATTTTCATGTGAGTTTAGAGATATAATGAATTAGTTGAGATATAATGAATTAGTTGAGATATAATGAATTAGTTGAGATATAATGAATTAGTTGAGATATAATGAATTAGTTGAGATATAATGAATTAGTTGAGATATAATGAATTAGTTGAGATATAATGAATTATTACGGATTAAACCACAGTGACTCCATGGAAATTTAGAGCAATGCTGAAAAGAATACTTCTTCAAAATGGGTCTCCACAGCAAAGCTGAAATATCTTATGATTTTAATTGTGATAGTAATTTTTAATGTGGTGTGGATTTGAAAACTTAGATGAGAGTAACATGTGTGTTCTTAAATTACCAACTATCAAATAAACTGGCCGGATTTGGCCAAATGTGTCATGCAGGTGTAGTTTGTGAATAATAAAATGCATTTTTAATTTCTTTGAATGCCTCAACTCTTAGAAGCTCCTGTATAAAAAACACAGTATCATAGCTGCTCCTGTTCGCTTCAGTGCCAAGGGAAGAAAGAACGAGATTGGAAGAGGAACAGGGTCAATGGAAATGGATGCTTTCACTTTTGGTCTCTGACCCAAACTACTACGCTGAATTTAATATTTTGTTCTTCACATTTGATTCAGCATCCTAGTCAGTACAAGACTATGTTGCTAAAGTTGATTTGACTGTAATATCCGCCTACCCACTTACCACGAACTTTTCAAAATTTAAATTACGTAATACTGATTTGTTACAGGTTTATTTACTTGTTATTAGAATAATTTGTTTGATTGTTCACTTTTTGTATAAACACATGTGTTACATCCTATACTCAAATTAAATGTTTTGTTGATCAAATACTTGATACTTTCTTTTCCGCAAGAGATTGACCCAAGTTGGGCTTATGCAGGTCAGACTGCCCTTGGGAAGGGGTCAGGAGTTTTAGGCCCAGGTTTGTTTGTGCAATAATCACCTATAACAATATTTGAACTTATAAAAGACTTTTTTAAACCAAAATCAAGAAGATTTGTTTTAGTACTATTTACAAACAAAGAATTCTCACTTAGCCACTGCAACAAAGAGCTCCCTTGGTTAAAAGTTGGGACCTCGAGCTTGGCTCGATTGCTATTAGAAATGACGAGGGAGGTATCATCTGCAAACAAAAATAAGTTAGAGTCATTGACACTGATGAATGTCATTAATAAATAGCAAAAACAACATAGGCCCAAGAACGGAACCTTGCGGCACTAATTTGAACTTTCCGTAGATCTTTTAGCCGGTACTGGAGGATGTGAATAGGTTAGGATATTACCTGATACCTCGTTACTGAGAAAGGGAGGCAGTTTTATGTGAATTCTTCATGAAATGTAATATTAATCACTGTAATATATTTATTTTTTACGATTTCATTTCTATGTGCCAAAATAACCTCTTCCGGCCATATCCACGTTTTTCAAGTTTTTATGAAATATGAGTTAGAATTATACAATTTATGGTTTATTTTTAAACTATGTTGGTAATTAATTGATTTCAGTGCAAAAATGAGGTTTGAGTTCGAGATAATTTTTATTTTCATGTTAAAAAACTTCATTGTAAAAACTTGCAAAGCACGCACAGCTACTTTCAGCTATAGTTTAACCACTGAGTCTATGTTCATATCTTTAGTTGGTAAATTACTTAAAAATTGTGGAAATATTTATACAGACTTCTTAATACTCTTAAGAGTCTTAATAGTCATATAAATGAATATATAAAAACACTAGTTTGGTATTCTTTTTAATGAACAAAATGTAATATTTATGTATTTATTTACAACATGTTGAAAGTGTGAAACAAGAGTTAAATCACAACAATGTGTTACAAATTAATAGTTAATTTACATTAGGAGCATTAATTTGTAATTGATTGTTTTATATAACATTCACATTTTCAGGGTGTGGTATGGTGGTGGCCAACAAATATTGGATAAGAGTAAATATAACTGTTAACATGCTTATGCAGTTTAAAGTCCAATTATAGAGAGTTTAATCAGATAGTGAATTCATAAATAGTGATAAAAATAATGTCAAAGTTTTTAGTATGTTTTCACAATTAGGATCCAAAGTGCTTTGAGTTTGCTATTGATATTTCAAATACCAGTTAGATATTTAGAATAATGTTCTTGTATCAAAATTAAATAAAGTTAATATTTGTGGATTAAATAAAAATTCAGTTTCTCATACTCAAATTACAATGTGGAAAAGATTCTCAAAATCGAATATTAATGATTGTATTATTTTGCACTAATCGTCAGATCAAAGCTGAAGAGTTTAAAATGGTGATGTATTAAAAGAATTTGTATCTCATCAATAAGATGCCTTCAACCACAGTTGGTGTCTTGATGCTTCAAAGGGAATATTAAATTGGTGGTTTAGTAATACTAAATGTAAAAAGGTTTAAACTTTATTTTGAGTTGTGTCACTAACCCATCTTTGAGTTCTGTTACTTAAAGTTAATGTTTAAGGAGGTATTATTGTGATGAGACTACAAAGTAAAAAGGTTATTTCTGTCTTCACCTGCAATGGGACTGAGAATGACTTTTTTCAGGAAGTAGCAGGAAATAGTTCTGAATGAGTTATTGCAACAACAGAATAGTAAATTGGGTGGCACTTTATAGCCAAATCACTGGTTGCTTTTGTGATACAATATATTGTGAAAGGAAGGGGGCAGAATGTAGAATGTAGTAATTTTAATTAAATAGTGATTTAATTTTGAGCATAAATGGTTTTTAGAATTAGTGAGACAAGGTCTAAGTCACAACATGAGTCGTTAAATGAAAAATTCAAAAATAAATGGTCAAATAATTTAACAATATATTTAGTTGAGTCATATATACGTATATGAAATTATAAATGTATAGGTTAGTTATTTTCTAAAATGGAGATAAATTTATAATTCATATTTAATGCTATTAATTATTAAAATAAATTTAAAACATGAAATTTATGAAGCATTCCAAAGTAAGTGATCTTAAAATAGCAGTTTTTTATAGTCTTACTTCACAGAATGTGACACAGAAATAATGTTGAGTTCTGTATATAGACTAAATTTAAGTTGCTTTCTTTTAATTGTTAAGATATTATTCACACACAAAATATTGATACTTATACTAACTAAATATAACTAATAACAAAGAAAGAACAACTATTACCATACCTAAATCTTTATACATAATCTGTTGTATCATATAATATTTCTTTCATAATATATCCATTCAAAATTTAATGAAAAAGTATATTTGAACCTATATTTCAGGATTATTTAGAACAAATGCTGAAAGCCCTTCATGAAGATGGATGCAACATAATTGGATACACAGTTTGGAGTATCATGGATAACTTTGAGTGGCTAGGAGGCTATTCGTGAGTTTACTGTTTAAATATTGTTTACTAAAAGTATACTTAAAAGTATTATATTGTCCACTGTAGTGAGGGTTTATTGATAAGGTCAACATCTTGCACTACTCAACAATCCAAGGTCTGTCCAATCTGAGCTGGCAGAAGTGTTTCATTTTCATCAGGTCAGAATGAGGATCTACAATAACTTTTATTAGTTTTCTATAAGTGCACTTGCTGTTGCCAATCAGATTGAGCTCCTAGCTCTTGAAACTCTAATCCACTTCTAACTTATTACACTTAATTTATCCCCAGATTCTCATTTCTTATAAAATCATAGTTTTCTACAAGTACACTTCTTGTTACCAAGCAGATTGAGTTCCTAGCTCTTGAAACTCTCATTCACTTTTGACTTATTACATTTACTTTGCCTCACATTCACATTTCTCATAAAATAAGAGTCATGTCAGAGGATGTAGCCCATGCAGGCTCATTTCCCGAGAACAATGTTATTATACATGATGTTATTTTTATGATGTTTATTTTATGTTGTTTATTCTATGATGATTATTTCTTATTCTTTGTTCACATTTCAAACTTCGTTCGGTATTGTAAAAATTTAGAAGTTAATTGTACAGATTGTATTGTAATATTGTACATATATTTGGGAAATAAAATCAATTCATTCATTCAATTCATTCATTCATTCATGTAGTATTTTACCGCTGGCTGACATCTCAACAACCCCATATTAAAATAATTGTGTATTTTCTAAATAAATATTTTCTTCTGTTTATTGTAACAAAAGGTTAACCCATCATGGCATGTTTTTCTTAAATAGTTCTAACTTTTCTATTTATGTTCAGTTTTTTATTGCAATAGGTATTTTTAAAGTAGTAAGTGGTTTTAAAAATATATAAATTATAAAATTATAATTCCAAGGCTGAATTTTCTGACAGTATCACTCCAGATTAGCTTCAACATTATTGCAATATTTTGTTGTATTAACAATATTTTGTACTGGAATAGAATACCTTAATTGGAATGTACCTGGAATGGAATATCTTTACAATAACTATACTGGAATAATTGATATTGAGGTGGCCTTCAAACAGGTAAAGGAAGCCCTAGATTTATCTGTCTGCACAGAACTTTTGTCTTTCAATGTAAAAACACTCATTTAAAAAGCAATAAAGCAAAAATGAGAAAGTTGTTGGGTAGGGAACAAACTTTGAGCTGTCAAAGAAACATTTAATCACTGGATGAATTTGTATAGTTCTACACAAAGAGAAGAAGTGTGGTTGTGCTTATTGCTTATTGGCTACTCGCACTTGTCTCACATTTTATCGTGAACCAAAGAACCACCATATTGAGTGTTCAGCACATACTATTTTCAATGTACAGCCTTTAATAAGAACAGAGAGTCTATCCAGCAGTGTTACTTGCTGATGACTCTCGGATGACTCTTCAAATACCATTAGATAAATATTATAAAGCTAATGGACATTTGCCATCATTATATGTTATAAAAAATAAAACACAGTGTTTCGAGGACTGCAATCTGTTCTTTTGTCTAGGTGACAAAAAAACCTATTACATATGGTTAAGCAATTAAAAATCAATGCATGGCAATTCACCAAATCACCAAAGCAAAACTTTGACAATAGAACAAGTCGTACATTAAAACATATACCTGAGATTCATATCAGTTCCAACCCTAAAATGTAATGTTATATTTTTGTAATATATAACAATGGCAAATGTCCGAGATTCAGTTATACTTTTGAATCATCCATTGTTAATAATAAATTTGAAACAAAGAAATTTAAAGCTATTTAATTGTTTAAAAATTACTTATCTAATCAAAAATCATCTTAGGTTCATAGCATTTCCATCCTTCATAATGTAATGTTCTATTTTTTTTTTTACTCATAAACTTTTAACTATATGTTAAAGTTTTACTCATATCAGACTCACAATAGGCCTTTGTTAAAATTTCTTACATTGTTACATTTTATTTCTTTTTTCACACAAACTTTGATACAAATTCTTTGATCAATCTTTTTTTAACAAACAAAAATTGTTGATTTCATAAAACTTACCTAACTTTAACAGCTGTCAGTGAACAAGAAAGCAATGAATACAGCTGGAAATAATAAAATTTCTTCAGAAGAATGAGTACCGACATAATAAAAAAAATCTTGACAATCAGACTTTAAACCCACAAAACTTATATAAACCAGGTTTTTGCTCCTCATTCCTTGCATCCCCTGAAAAATGTTACAATGTTACAGAGGTCTAGTTCTGTAACTGTTCATGCTGATGCAAATATGTTAATGTAAGTAATATTTTATGTTCCAGAGAAAGGTTTGGAATCCACAGTGTAGATTTTAATGATCCAAAACGACCAAGACAGAAAAGACAATCTGCTGAGTACTTCAGAAAACTAATGCAGACAAGGACAACTACCCAATGTCTTGAGAGTGGAATAAAATGAAATATTAAATACTAAGTTAGTGTAAGATAATAGATTTACATTTCACTGGAATCAGGTCCCCTCAACATTAAATTATGATGGTTAGTTATTGTTTATTCATTAGTTTATAACAACAGTATCAAGAACTGACCTGATACACACAAATTATAAGTGTATAACTTAAAAGAAAATTGTATGGTTTAGATTATAAAAAATTGAATAAGTTATGACTGTTTTGGAATGCAAATTGTGTAAGGAATCATACAAAAACATGTGTAAAGCTTTTATATCTAGCAGATGATAATATAAGAATAACCTTATGATAAACAAGGTCTTTAGTGTGTGGAATTTTGAGAAAACATTCATATATGAATAATGAATTTTTTTTTACCATAACATTTATTTTGCATCAAACGTAACTAAAACAACTAATTACGAGGGCCAGGCCATCCGGAAAGTTAGTACCAGGCTATTAGTGAAATAGAGACAACATGAAGTGTTAATAAGTGTGGGCTCAATCTCTAAACTGTCATGAAAAGAGGCATTACTTAAACTACTTCTCCCACATAACACCCAAGAAAATGTAAGCATTTGTCAGAAACGTGTGACGAGTTGGTATGAATTTTTCCTGCAGTCATATTACATCTTACTCCGGCCGCCACCGATTGAAACATACAAAGTCCAACGCCTTGGTCTTTAAGTTCTTCACATCGCTGTCAAATCTTTTAATGACAAAAAACTCTTTAAAGTTTTTTGTAAAGAGATGAAAATCTGAAGGGGCCAAGTCCGGGCCTATACGGTGGGATGGTCGAAAAATTTCCCAATTCAATACTTAGCAGAATGTGTGTGTTATCCCCGCTGCATGAGGCCCTGGCCATTGTACATGTATAGAATGACAGCCATCAGTCAATAGACCTCTAGACCTTCTCGTATAAATTCTTGTATTGCCAACAACATTCCTTTCTTTAATATTTGTTCACACATTTTTTGTTAGTGCTATCTAGCAATGCGAGGGACCCACCATGCACAAATTATTTGAATAATTGATGGTTTTTGAAATTTAATGAATCATTAGTTCGAGGAAACAGAAAACATTAGGGAAACTGTTCACAGCATGTCATCAATTATGACGCGCCGATCGTTCCTCACGAAACTATTAAGAGCAGAAAATTGATTCTGTAATGCCACAGTTGGTTCCCTCCCAGAACGCTCTATCGTCGCTGTGATCTTCGCCCCTCCCCCAAAGTTGAAATTACGACAAAGTGCGAAAAATATCTTAATCACATTGTCTCCATACTTCCTTTAATTGTGGCGATTGAATATCACAACGTCGAACGTTTCTTGCCGTTGCGTTGAAATAAATATATTTACAAGCCCTCACTAGACAACTGGCGGCGTTTTTTTTTTTAAATCAATTAACCCATAATCCACCTAGAAACAAACACAGGCAATGCCTAGCGTCACGTAACTTGTAACAAAGTGGTAACATAGAAGGCAGACAAGCCACTGAATGAAGCGATCTGACCTTGACCGGCGGCTACTCGTGTCCGTCAGGGCCGTCACGTGGCCAAGAAAAAACGGGTACTACTTTCCGGATTGGCCCTCGTACATTATTTAATTGCCACATGCTTGGATCAGTAAACAATTTGTGACATGTATTTATAGTGTGGGCTCAATCCAGGCTGAAACTGCACATTATTGGTGATCCGTCTTTATATTTGGTATGCACCTGCTTCATCTCGGCAACAACCAAAGCCAACATGGTTGTTTCCTCATGCACAATGTTTAATGACAGCTCAGGACCTAGTTCTCACCAAAAACGATTTGTATTCAATTACTTAGCGATGTGTTTTATGATAATGTACATGTATATTTTGGTAACAAAACAGAAAATTTATGAAGCGTAAAATTCTGGCCAACAACATGGTTTTTTAGGAGTCAAAATTCTAGATGGTATCAAGTTAAAATTTGTAATTTATTATCAGTGTGATGATTAGTTATAGTAAGGAATTCAATTCTCCTTATGTGAAAACTATCAATTAAGGCAGAAAAATTACTCTATGTAGGAGAGCTTTATCCAATTCCCTCAGAACATTTTAACTATAAAGTGCCATAATGTTACCAAGTATCTTTAACATCATAAGGATGGTTGCTGATCGAATGCATTGAACATTTGTTTTCTGTTGAATAAAGATTATTTTCTGATTCAAATAGACCACAAATGCAACCTTAATCCCCTCTTAAACCCCAAGTAATAAAAAAAAAAATTCACTAGTTATTTAAAATATTGGTCTGTCATTAGACATTTGACCATTCTAAGAAAACGTACCATAGATTGGACATTCTTTTTAATTGCCAGGCTGTGTATTATCAATGCATGCAATTTGAGGCGTAGATGTGTCCACACAATTTGGCGCCAAATTGTGGATAAAATATCATTTAGAAACATTTTGAAAGAGCATTTTTTTTTCAGATTGGAATGAATTCTTATAATTGTTCAGAATGATAAAATGAGAGAAATTTACTATCTTGTATCCATGAAATTAAAGTTAGTAAACACAAGGTGCCCGTCAAAATTTGTATGAATAAGGTCCAATCATATCTAGAATTGGGGTATTTGTAAGGAATGTTTGAATTCTATATGTTCTTAATATTAATGTTTACTATAGTTCCACTCTTTTAAAGAAGCGAAATTTATGGTTATATATTAGAATATAATACCCTATATATATATATCAGTAAAGTTCATTAAAATTATTACTTCACCTACTTTAATAAATTGCGGTAATACATTAAATTAACTATGGAGAGAATAATGACATGTTTTATTATTGATTAAACAACAATCTGTGGAAACATATTTCTGTATAGTAAACTTCTTGACTAATCTTACACACACACACATAGGTATATATTTTTATTTCCATACAGTCCCATATTTGGAGGGGGGGGGGGTTTGCTTACAATTTTGGATAAGAAAAAACATAAACATTATTAATTAAGGCACATGGAGGAGGAGTTTGTTAGAGTTTCACCGTTACCTTGGGAAGTCATGATTTGCTGCCTGGAGGGACAGCCATTGGACTGCCAGGGTTGAAACTTAAGACACATAAGGGAGGAGTTGGTTTTGTAGGTCAGTGGGTCATGGGTAAGCACGGTTTACTGGGAACTGAACCCATTGGAATCAAGATTGAAACTTGACCACTGATATTCTTCTGTGTAGCTCACAGTACTGACAGGATAACATATAACAAGTGTACGATTTATTTCTAAGGGAGGTGAGTGTTTGTGGTCAGTGGCCTGGGGTAAGCACGGTTACTGGGGACCTAGAACCATTGAATCAAGATTGAAACTTGTCCACTGATATTCCTTAAAGCTCACAGTCATTAGACATACCATATATTTAACAAGTGTACGATTTAATTCTAAGGGAGGAGAGTGTTTGTGGTCAGTGGCCTGGGTAAGCACGGTTTACTGGGGACTGAACCATTGGAATCAAGATTGAAACTTGACCACTGATATTCTTCTGTGTAGCTCACAGTAACAGAATATATATATATAACAAGTGTACGATTTAATTCTAAGGGAGGAGTGTTTGTGGTCAGTGGCCTGGGTAAGCACGGTTTACTGGGGACTGAACCATTGGAATCAAGATTGAAACTTGACCACTGATATTCTTCTGTGTAGCTCACAGTAACAGAATATATATAACAAGTGTACAATTTAATTCTAAGGGAGGAGTGTTTGTGGTCAGTGGCCTGGGTAAGCACGGTTTTACTGGGGACTGAACCATTGGAATCAAGATTGAAACTTGACCACTGATATTCTTCTGTGTAGCTCACAGTAACAGAATATATATAACAAGTGTACGATTTATTTCTAAGGGAGGAGTGTTTGTGGTCAGTGGCCTGGGTAAGCACGGTTTACTGGGGACTGAACCATTGGAATCAAGATTGAAACTTGACCACTGATATTCTTCTGTGTAGCTCACAGTAACAGACTGTATATAACAAAGTGTACGATTTATTTCTAAGGGATGAACAAAAGTGTAATCTGCTTTCTGTAACAATTTGAAATGAAAGTTGTGTTTTAGGATTCTATATACTACATAGGTTCATAATATATAATAATGTTTTAATACTACCTAAACAAAGTAACTAATTTTCTTTAATATAATCTAAAATATTTAAAAGGCAATAAATGTGGTATAATGGTCTCTCACTTAATATTCTGGTTATCGGAACTGTATGTCTTATGGAGCAGTATACTAAAGGTCATTTACTACTATTATAATTAAATAAATCAATATGAATTATTTATTATACTATGCAATTAAAAAATTGGTAGTCAATGTGGATAAAAGAAAGAGAAAGAGGAAAAAACATGATCTTGTTAACTTCTGAGATAAAAATAAAAATAAATTTGTATCTTGTTGCAACAAAGTAGTTTAATTTAAAATTTACCGAAGGAAAATATTTTTCTTAAGAAAAATTAGATAAATTTGATATAAATACATGATTAACAGTAAAAACTTTAAATATGTATTGTAAAATATAATGTAATAAGATAAATTTTTAAAGGAACTGATTCTTGTACCTCGGCGGAATTAAACAAAAATAAATTCCATACAATAATAATTATAGAAACTTTCTTATTCTTAAGACTCTTACATGCTGTTAAAGCACAATCATGTAAAATTTATTATTTTGTCTCACTATTTGGTCTTTTGATCATAATAACAGTTACATGATCTTAAAAGTGATTCATATGAAAAGTTAAAAAAAACTTATGAATAAAATATAATTGGATTTAATAAAAGTAAGATAAAGACAAAATATAATTAAAATTTTCACAACAACCCATGACCACATTTAATAAAATTTTAAATTAAGAGTTTTTAAACACATAAGGACAAGTACTGTTTAAATTAATGAGTTTTTATACAGTGATAAAATAATGTTTATTAGTCATTGACAAGATTTCTTTACATTCTTGATAAGCCTAGTATTTTATCATAACCTCGTGCAATAATAGGCTATCAGCAAAAGTGAACATTTCAAATTAGACCTTTTTAATAGTTATTATCTTCAGATACAGAAATATCTTATTCTAGTACAAAAAGCCAATTAATGGACTTTGTAATTATTTATCAAGGTTTTCATTTTCAATCATATAGCAGTGCTGTTATCTACAAACAGCTATTTAACAAACAATATTTAACAATATTTTTATTTAGTGGCTGTGGTTATTTCATATGTGAAGATTTAATTGAAAATATAAAATTTTATATTCCAAAATATAATAGTTTCATTTTTTAAATTACTATCAACATTTCTGTATATGTTGTCGTAGTCTCAAGGCAAAGTGATGATATCAACAAAATTTAGATTGTTGATTTTCTTCAAATAATACCTAACTGAAGCATTAAACAGAAACTTTAAAAAATTGAACTTTGATAAACTTTAAGTTTAAATAACTTTGATGCACTTCATAGCTTTTGGTTCTATTTTTTTTTTTATAAAAATAATTATGAGAATGGAGAATTCATTTTATTTTCATTCTGTATACTGAACTTGGTTGGATACTGTAACTTAACTTTCCCTAGTGCACACTTCACTTCCTGTAATAGAGATCAACAACATAATATTGCAATTAAATACCTCATATTTATCATTGAAGTTCTTTTACTATTGCAGCATTGAACTATTATTTCACAGGACAGTACAAAATATTTATTTAATGGCTAAACATAACTCCTCATGTGCTGGGGATAAACTGTGTACTACTTACTCTACTACATGGTATGCAAAAATTGCAACCACATACTGATAAAATGGATGGCTGAAGACTTCTAATAGAAGCCAACAACAGCTTAGCTCACACAGACAGAAAGCAGAATAACACTGGTGTAGATTAAACACATCTATATATATATATAAATGAATGTTTGTGTGTTTGTCCTTTATGGAATCGTAAACTACTTGACTGATCACTATGAAAATTTGTATTTATATGTATTTCTCCACGTAGAAGGTTTATATGCTATGCTCATTGATGTAACTCACCACCAGGCGGCGCTGCATAAGATAAAAGTTTTCAAAGCGCCTGAACACTATAAGTTGCAATTACGAGACAGTTACGTGTATTATATAGCCAAACACTATTTGACGGCTCTAAGTTATGATGAACCTAAAGCTTGAGTGTTGGACCACTTTATAATAAAGTACAATGTACGTGTACAATGACTATAAAGATACATAACATACACATACACAGATATTTTTGATTGTGGCAATAAAGCAAACTCTACATCTGCGTTGGAAATATAACTCACTTGGCCCAGAAGTGCTCATACACGGGCAAAGCTTACGAAAAGCGTGCGGAGCCATAGGAAACAGCTAGTATATTATATTATATGAATTAGTTTGACCCTATATAACAAATGTACTAGTGTACAAATGTGTAGTGTCTTTAATTTAATTGTACTTGGCCAACATATACATACCAGTGAATTTCAAACCCTCCCCCACAGAAGGAGAGTGAGAAGGTAAAATGATGAACAATGGGTTGGCATAATTTTAAAATTATTAACTTCTAACTTTTTATTGCTTTTTAAAATAAACATAAATACTACTTGTAATACATTGGTATGATCCAGCACTTTTCTAAGAGCTTAAGGTAATAACTATCAATACCATTTTACTCACAACTACATTCTGATTACAAAATCAATTTATGAAACAATAATGCTACCGTAAAACGTAATGGAGGCAAATCTCAATGTCATTACTTAGACATATGCAAGACCTCTGCTAAATTTCTGTAATCATTTCTCAGATATACCTTTTTCTTGTAATCTTTAAAATATCATGCAGCTATGTGGAATTGGATTTAATTATAGATTGCCTGAACACAATCCTACACAAAATTATAAACAGAAACAAAGTTTAACGGAAACAAAAGTTTTTTTTGATAAGAGGTTTTGAGCAAAAGATTCACATTTCAGCAAGACAACATTGTATGCGGCACTTCTTTGTTGGATAGTGTTATCTTCGTCTAAGAACTCCAAGGGTCATAGATAGTGCACTTGCTTGTACATTATATACCATTTTAACTTTATTCTTCAGTATACCACGATGCCTGATGACAGCAGCAGAAAAAAGACTGAATATTATCAGTTTCCTACTAAAACAGAACCTCAAGGAAACTTCGAAATATGTTTAGATATCATTTTTAATTTGTTTTTGTGTATTTTTGTAATATGTATGTTAATTGGTGGTGCACGCCTTATAGTAGAGCGTTACAACTCAGTAAGTTTTTCTACCTACAATATTTATCTAGTTTTAGATACACTACAAAATTCATTGTTACATGAAAATAATGGTGCTACCCAAAATACCTATTTCAACACTAGAATTTTTTTAGAAACAGTCAAATCTCTTCGGTGGGTTTGACAGTTTTATAGCAGTTTAGACAACTGTCATGTTATGACAACAGTAGTGAAACTTTATATTGTGTGTAAAGAGATAAATGGTTGTATAAATTATTTTATCAACATCTATTTTGATGTACTGCATGATTTATTTTGAGCACTATAGTAATTTTACTGGTACAGTAATTAATGACAGTCAAATATTTTTAACAAATATGTTAAATAAAAATCATGTGTATGCTATGAACTGTACATAAGAAGTTTAGCCTTGAAGTAATTTTTTGTCAAAATCTCTTTCTATTAAATAACTTGCAATTTAAATGAAATAAATTGTTTTGATAATTGGTTTTAAGCAAATATATATATATATATATATATATTGACATTTTAACAAGACAACATTGCATGCAACACGTCTCTATTGGATTGTGTATTATCTTTGTCTAACAATTCCAAGGGTCGTAGATAGTGCAGTTACTTGTACACTATATACCATTTTAACTTTACTCTTCAGTAAACCACCATGTCTGATTACAGAAGCATAAAACAGACTAAATATTATAAGTTTCCTCATAAATCTGAACCCCAGGGACACTTGGAAATATGTTTAGAATTCTTTTGCAATTGTGTTATGTTTATTTTGTTTTTATGTATTTTAATTAGTAGTGTACGCATTATAGTAAATCATTGCCATACAGTAAGTTTTTCTATTTACAATATTTATCTAGCTTTAAGATACACTAAAAATTCTTTGTTACTTGTGCTGCTTAAGTAGTATGATGTATTTCTATACTAGTTTTCTTATTTGTAGAAACACTCGAAATTGTAAACGATACAATACAGTAAGTTTTTCTACCTGCAATATTTACCTACTTTTACATATTATACATAGAAGTACATTTTTACATGAAAATAATTATTCTAACTAAGTAGTTTTATCTATTTTAACCTTAGCTTTCTTTTATTAGAAACACTTAAAACTGTGGTTTTTTTCAGTTTTGTAGCAGTGTATACACTCTCATGTTATGATAGTAGTTTTAAAGCTTGTTATATTGTATAAAGTTATGAATGCCTGTGTAAATTATTTAATATAAAACTATAATATGGCAGGACATTCAAAATTTAATTTCTGTAAAAACATTAAATATTTTCGTATTTTGAGAAGTGTAATATTTAATATGTAATATTTTCAATCTCCTTAATTTATAATATCTTTACACAGTATAGTGTAATGCACAAAATAAAATATTGCTTTTATGCATATTTAAACTTTAAAGTGTTATATGTTACAAAAATATTTCCTTTATTTATGGCACAAAAAATGAGATATAGGAGAGAAATGAATGTATTTTTATTTTTGCATCAATGTAAGTAACAATGTAAGCCTGAATACAACAATAATGGAAAATTTAATCCTTACATTGCCAACATCTGGTTTCATGCCAGGTACAGTAACTCACTACTACTGATTGCCAGTGTAAGGGTTATGAAAGTTACTGTTCGGTTACATATGTTGTTCACACCAAAATATTCCTGAAGCTGTTACATTGATAAACACCACAGAACAGTGGTGTTTATCACATTTTCAATTGTACATTATCGTATAATAGGCTAGCTCAATTTTTAATGTAGACATTACTAAATATTTAGAAAATGGTTAAACAGTATGATTAAATTTTAGTATCTTTGTTTCACATTAGAAGCACATGGAAATGTTTGGAAATTTTCGACTAGCATCTAGAACAAATACCTCTCCATTAAAATAATATGGAGCAAAAGTGTTTACAAATCAAATTGTTTTCCACAATAGTAATAATTTTGAGCAAGTTTAACTTCTTCTCTGTAACTCTAGTCATTTACTGACTAGAATAACTGGTATAATAGCAAGTTGCATCCACCAAAGTCAATGTGTGAAGAACAAACTTGTATTTAAACCCGTTGAATTTTAAGACTGACAAAATGCACACGAGAAAACTTATTATACAAATTTTGGAAGTAAGACTTGGAACATGAGCTAAGAAAATCCAGTAAAGCTGAAAATAAATTTTTATAAATAAAACAATAGTTTAGAAAAGATTAAAATTTCATTGATTGGTGTTCGATGGGTGACAGACATAACATTAGTCCAAGTTTATTCAGTTAATGATTTTAACAATATCATTGATTAATGTTTTTTATTTAGGTGAAATTACATTATGACAGTTAGGCTATTTTTTATCATTCCATAAGTTTAGAAATATGATTATTTATAACTGATCCTAAAAAATTTCTGTTTTATAGAATTTGAGAGAGTATGAATACAGACATCAAAAAGCATCTGTTGAAACGTCTTTTGGATATTTTCCTCCAGAATTTTCTATCGGATGTTCCTCCTCAGCCTACCAGATTGAAGGAGCTTGGAACATTGATGGTATAGTATTAACTAGTATAGTTAGATGAATAGTGAAAAAATATTCTTGTTTTAATTAATTTGAGTTATGCCTTTGTTACTGAACACTTAAAGAAAATGTGAATGTGACCAAATTTGAAGATGAAGGTTCTATGCTTGTTTACTTTAAGACCCAACTGTACTGGTGGCCATCCTGATTTTAGTTCCATAATAAATGTTACACTTCAAGTATTTTCACAACCTTATTCTTAAGTGTTGAGTTGTGGTAAATGTCTCGTTTTAAAGATACAATTTATTATTATCCATCCAAAACAATTTGTTAGTTATTTTATATTTTATTGGTAAAAAAGAAAAAGAATCTCAAACTTTTTCGTTGTTTAAATGTTTAAAAAGACAAGAGCCTCAAACCTTTCCATACTAACAATTTAGAACTTTTTCTCTATCATGTCTATGTAATTTTGAGGCAAAATGTATATCACAGTTATTTATACATTTTTATTCATACATTACATAAACATTGAATTCTTTCATTTCTGTAATGCTTATAATAATTTGTTGTTTCTAAACTAAATGATTCATAACAAACAAAATGCCCTTTGTAATATAGTATAAAAACGTTTTGCTTCCATTGTCTATGTTTGTATATATTAAGTAAAGTGATATACAAAACTATTACAAAAAATTATTAATAACAAAAAATAGTTCTAAATTATATTTTTGATGAGCGTTGGCACTAACAATTAACTGTTCAACCTAGTTTGGTTGGTTGCTTAATAACATTATTTGGCTGAAAACAGGAAGAAAAAGTTATTTTAAAATTATATGATCACAAACAAACTTTCAATGGCAGTTTTTTTATTAATTTTTAATGACGAATTGTTTATATTTTCATCAATTTTATTAATTAAAAATCATTCTTTATTATGAATGAGATAAATAGGATCTTAACTTAGAATTGACAACATCAACAATAACAGTAAGAGAAATAAACAATTCAAGTTTACATCCAATTGGGTAAATAAAATGCTTACCTAGCATCTAAACATTTAAAATTTTTGATTTTAAAATTTATTTGGCAATTAAATTATGTTCAAACAAATTATGTAAGAGATTAAACTTTTAATAGCACATGTCAAAGATTAACATTCATGGCATCTGCCTAAATGCAATCACAATACGTTTACATAGCAAGCAAGTATGGCAGCTTCAAAACAGGGAGGTTGTGTGTTTTCATTGCTCAACACCTGGCTTTTCAAAGGCCTATCTAGAAAGAATTAACTTTATTCTCATTCTACCTTAAAATGCTTCTTTATATTTTTATTCCATGACTTTCTGACACCCAAACACAATCATGCATGGGCATGTGAGTGTGCGTACACACACACACGCGCATGCACGCACGCACACACACACACACACACACACACACACACACAAGGACAGTGTTGTTCAGAATAATGTCAATACAGATGGATCTAAGACTGGGTGTATTTTTGGACTTTGGTATGGTGTATTATTTTTTTTACAAGATTTTCTCTCCTAATGACTCATCCATCTATTTGGCTGAACTAACAATAGAAAAGACCCTATTGTGTGGTGTAACACTCAAAAGTTAGTGATATATATATATATATATATATACAGGGTGATTCGGTTAGTGTTACCGGCACTTTCTGAGCTGATTGTACTATAAAAAAAAATAAAGAAAAAAGTTCATATAAACATGGGTCCGGAAATGCTTCCTTACTGGGTTATGGCCAATTGAAGATTTCACCAAAATTGTGTGCAGGAGGTCAAATGATGATTTGCCGCGCGTGTTTATGAAGAGATATTTATAGGCGAATGCAACTTTTTCTAACGGATTTTTAGATGAGAAATTGAATAAAGTTCATCTCATAGCTGTATCTCATTTAGTTTTTTTGTTATACTACAAAAAAACAGAAATAAAATAATTTTGAAAACACTTTTTTAAGGTTTAACGGACAATTATTTTGTTAAATAGGCATTGAAGACCCACATTTTTACAAAGAAACTTGCAGAAAATTTAATTCTGAATAAAATTATGTGCCACACGGCTATTAACAGCGAAGTATTAGTTTCTGGAATTTAATTTTACAACAAACATTCTACCAAGCAAGAAATACGTATTTAGTAAATAAAACACCGTAATGTAATGATATAAGGTACACAAATAATTGATTAGCATACAATTGTAAAATTCGATTTTAATAGATTAATGCTCAACTAAAAAACAATAATACTATTACTTTTTAGGACTATCCAAATGGTTACATCATGTACCTACATATCTTTGTCACGTTAGCTTTACAGAAGGTAAATTATGTTTTTATAAGTTGGTATCACAAATCAGCTGTTCAACAATACACTGCAATTTATTGAGGAATCCAAATTATTTGTTACCAATTCTGTACTAGTTTAATGAGTGCAATTTAATACAATTAATTTACTACTCGTTTGTTTAGTGAAGTGTATTTTAAAGTAACTTACTATCACAATTGCAATGCCTTTGTTATTTACAAACGAAGAAATATGCCGACATGGTATTTGTCCTTAGGCGTTTGTGACGGAAATGCAAACCGCTGCTACTGCAGAATACCGAAGACGATTTTCCTAATCGCAGAGTTCCAAACCCAAAAAACGATCAGTGGATCATTTCGTACCCTAAGAGTAACAGGTAAACTTCCTAGTATTAATTAATTATCGGGATCGCCCTGCCCAGAATAATGTAGATATGGAAGAGGCTATAATCATGGCTACTGAACGCAGTCCTGGTGTCAGTACACGGCGTCTTTCTAGGCGATTCGCAGTGTCTCAGTCTGAAGTATGGAGAACTTGCGCAAAAATAGCATGTTCCCTTACCATAAACAACAAGTTCAAAGTATTCAACCAACAGATCCTCCTCTTCGATTGGAATTTTGCAACTGGGTTAATTAGAAAACCGTCAACATCATAGAACCATTTTATTCACTGATGAAGCTCAATTTACCCGAGATGGCGTCAACAACCTTCACAATGAACACACTTGGGCAGAGGGAAAATCCACATAGTACAATCGTGCGCAACTTTCAACACAGATTTAGTGTAAATGTATGGTGTGGACTCATTCATGAATCGATTAATAGGACCATTCATTCTCCGAGGACATCTAAATTCCCGCATGTACCTAGAATTCCTTACAGAACAACTACCACTATTATTAGAAGATGTTCCATTAGCAGCAAGGTGCAATATTATTTATCAACATGATGGTGCCCCTGCCCACTTTTCCCATAATGTAACAATGCACTTAAACGAGCAGTTTCCCGGGCGATGGATTGGTCGCGGTGGACCACACACTTGGCCACCAAGATCACCAGATCTAACTCCATTAGATTTCTGTATATGGGGTTGGATGAAGAACCTGGTGTAACAGGAAAAAGTAAATACACATGAAGAGTTAATAAATCGAATTGAAGATGCCGCCGCACAAATCAAAAACAATCGTGCAGCGTTGCGGAGGATAACTCGATCAATCAGAAAGCGAGCTGCTAAGTGTATTGAAGTACAAGGGACTGATTTTTGAACACGCTGTTATGAAAGTGGTACGTAGTATTATAAGCTTTAGATGAAAAACAATAATTTATTTAAAACTTAATTTAAATTGCATCCTAATAAATCTTATGTGTAGGCTACTCTATGTCATTAAAATGCGGTTTTCCTTTGCTTTGGAATTTCTTGCTTGGTAGAAATGTTTTGTTGTAAAATTAAATTCCAGAAACTAATACTTCGCTGTTAATAGCCGTGTGGCACATAATTTTATTCAGAATTAAATTTTCTGCAAGTTTCTTTGTAAAAATGTGGGTCTTCAATGCCTATTTAACTAACAAAATAATTGTCCGTTAAACCTTAAAAAAGTGTTTTCAAAATTATTTTATTTCTGTTTTTTGTAGTATAACAAAAAAACTAAATGAGATACAGCTATGAGATGAACTTTATTCAATTTCTCATCTAAAAATCCGTTAGAAAAAGTTGCATTCGCCTATAAATATCTCTTCATAAACACGCGGCAAATCATCATTTGACCTCCTGCACACAATTTTTGGTGAAATCTTCAATTGGCCATAACCCAGTAAGGAAGCAATTTCCGGACCCATGTTTATATGAACTTTTTTCTTTATTTTTTATAGTACAATCAGCTCAGAAAGTGCCGGTAACACTAACCGAATCACCCTGTATATATATATATATATATATATATATATATATATATATATATATATATATATATCTATTCCTCTAGCAGCTGGTCATCAGTGACTTATTTTAAAGATGTCTGACTTTGCACTGTACGGAACTCCCTACTTCCCTTTAAATCTAAAGGTATTATTTTCTGGGCACGTCTTGTTTGTATTAAATGATATGAATGGCAGAAAATGAGCAAAGAGAGTTGGGGATGTTTATTACTACTAATTATAAGTTAAATAAAGATAAATAAATGCTTGGATGCTTGAACAGTAAGTTAAAACTAATAGTTTAAAAGAAATAATTGTTTACCTTGACGAATTTGATGAATTGAAAGATTCAGGTTAATTATAGTTTGTTATCACCCCATGTTGAAGTGTTCTAAATTTATATATTCTAAGATCAAAAATGATCAATTTTATTAATTATATTACCAACTTTGATACACGTTTATTAAAACATTATTCTAATCTGATCAAGTTTATTACTTTTGATCCATCTTAAACAACTTGATGAAACTCAAGTAAGACACTTGATTAATTGATTGTCTGACATCAGGTTTGATCAGATTTGATTAGGTTTTGATGTTCATTCTTTTTAATCTATAAACAATTAATTATAATTGTAAGATGATCAAAATCTGGTGTGAATGATTTACGCTATGTACAAATATTGTATTGTTGACAAAACAATAGATTTATTTTAATTTTTGAAAGATTTTTTTAAAGATGAAAATGGTACTTTTTAGTGTGACAAATTTCTCTCATTTTTGGTACTATGCGGAAGTGCCTTTTGTACAATTAATTGAAATTTTGTTTTAGGCAAGGGTGAGAATATCTGGGACAAATTGGTTCACCAAAAGCCAAGTGTGATAAAAAACAATGACACTGCCGATGTGGCGTGTGATTCCTACCACAAGTACAAGGAAGATGTGAAGCTTATCAAGTATATTGGCGTGGGTATAAACGTGTAATGTTTAAAACATTAACTGAGTCGTACATAAAGTTGTGCAAATTATGGTATCAACAACAATTAGAAAACATATTTGTTTTTTATTATGTGACCAGTAAGAATTTAGAAAATATTGGGTATCTATTAATTGTAACTTTGATTGTTCGAAATATAAATATGGGTTTAAAACATCAATTTTGGTATATTTCCCAACTAGTAAAACACAAAAGTTTAAATTTAAGACTTTGGTGTAAGAGGGGGTTTATTTGCTCATAACTCCCAACTAAGGTCTTGTTTCGGGTCATCAAACTATTGGATGAAATTGTGATTTACAAATTAATTTCAATCAAATTTTAAAAAAGTGGGTTGATAAGAATTTATTATGCCTCAACAATTACTATCATATGTTACTATCATTTAACTACAGTATTAATATTTACTTAACCATCTTGTATTTTCATCACATACACTATGTATGAATCTGCAAAGTAACTATAAATCTATGCATCATGGAATAAAACGTATATCATAATGGTTATGTACAAGAGATGGGAGTTAAAATTTTAGGTTTAATTCCACATAATATCAAAAGTGAAAAAACCCCAGTTAAGTACAAAAAGTTAAAAATAATCTTCATAACCGGCAAGACTATTTGTGCTTTGGAGAGTTTTTTATTTTGTTAGTAATTATTAAAAAACTGACACTATTCAAAACTGTATCATTGTATGAATAAACATTTTTTTATTTTGATTTTGAATAGTCTAGAGACGTTACTACTCAATATTCTCATCAATTTTTCAGTAGGCAAGTATTACATTTGTGTGTTGGTTACTTTGTACTTAACCAAGTGAAGTAAAATATTAGAGCATTTCATAAAACAATATTTTGCAAAAATTCAACAAAATTTAGGTCTAAACAAGAGTTCCTAATTGTTCAATTATTAAATAGAATAAACCAGTACTAAAGTATAAAATATGTAAAACTTTAGAGTCTGTTTCAAGATCTTGCATATTTTGTATTGCAGTGTATTGTGTATTTCAGTTAGCTAACTAAACTCTACTGTTTCAGTTCGATCATTATCGCTTCTCTATCTCTTGGAGTCGTGTACTGCCCACTGGACATGACAACGTTGTCAATCAAGCTGGAATAGACTATTACAATAACTTGATCGATGAACTGCTGGCAAATGGGATTCAACCAATGGTATATTAAAAATATATTCAATATCTGTAGAATAAGTAGATTATTAAGTTCCTCCTTTTTTCTTGAAAATGACAAATCGGATATGGTATGTACAATTTACATGTTTTGTTTAAATTGGAAAAGGTAGAAGGTGAAGGTGTGTTTGATCAATACAGAAATAATACAAATGCTATTGTTGGGTTAACAAACTTACCTGTAAAGATACTTTCAGAAAGAGGGATATTCTATGGTAAAGTAACTAATAGTTTGCATTCTCTATTGTTACAGTAGTCAAATACAGTATAACACATTAGAGACATCGGTTAAAGTGAATAAAACTTTCTCTACTTGCAAGCATCTAGTGCAGTGTTCTAGCATTCGCTCACAATCGTGTTAATAAACTAATAAATCTAGGTAGAAACATGTAGAGAAGCCACAGAAGTATCCAGGAAAAATTAAACAACTTAGTACTAGGCCCAGTGACTAGGTATTTTGTGACTTGTTTCCCTCAACTATCACTCCGCTGCTCAGTTCCAGTCCATGTCAGTCATCACTTCTGTGTGTTTATTTTGTTTGACATATACATGAAATGACTCTATGTCATTTGGTTTGATTTAAAACTATTGATATAATTAATATGTGTACTGTGGAACATGTTTACTTTTTACTATGGATACATTGGAATGTTTTGATTTAATTTTAGCTCCAAAAAGTAACACATTGGAATTTTATATCTTTTTTGAAATTCAAATTCTTTATTGTCACAATTTATAAAATATACGTTCTTTTAAACCAGCACAGCTGGAAGAACAAGTGACATTGTCAAGATATAAAATAGAACTTAATGTTACCATGAAACATTATCAGTCAAATGTATGAATTAAGTATGTATAATGTTATTAAGTTATAAAAAAGTCATAAAAATAAAATATATACATTTATGTATCTATAGTCATAATGTTATAAAATGAAATTGTATTACATAGATATTCTTCAATAGAGTTTGTACATATACATTGCACACATATGTACAATATAAATAGTAGTGCATTCTAGATAAGTTGGATAAAGATTCAAATAAAATACAGTAGTTTATACTGTTTCTCAAATATAGTTTTCTGCTTTTTAAACTTTTATGTGTACTTATGTGTAGTAATATTTTAATATTACACGTTGAAGAAGATTCAACTAGAATAAAATTTAAATACAATCAGCAATACTTAACTAAAGGCTCTAATCTATTATTTTGGTGCTGTATTATAGTCAATCATTCAAGATTGAAATTTTAAAGAGTTAAAATAAATCCTGTCAGTTTTAGAATAGAATAGAATAGAATATGATTTATTTTTGAAAATATTACAATAACACATTATATACATTGGTATACGCAATGTTTTATAAGTTTTAAAGCTAGACACTAAAAACCTTTGTTCTAAAATAAACACACGCAAATTTATAATATTGTCAGTATTTATCCTAGTTATGCACAAAATTAATTTATAGTGGAATTTTGTTTCCATTTTCATTATCAAAATGATGTATGAAAAATTAACCATTAATGGATAAAATGAATAAGGCCTAACCTAAATATTTCAATAATATCCATACATTTCATGTATGTAGTATGAATATTACTTTAGAAATGTGATATTTTAAAGCACAGTATTAATATATTTCGTTATCTGAGTCATGATATTAACATTATATTATACACATTTCATGTAATCTACAAATTTTACAGTGAAGTTTCTCAAAATTTGCTTATCTGTCTAATTGTGTGATCTGAAGAAAAATATTTCGGAAATCATGTGACTCCCTGAATAAAAAAAAATCATCTCTTAGTCAAAAGCTATAGTGTATATCACTCCATATAAACATTATAACACCTAACAAAATTGAGCAATTTGGATTAAACTTGTGGATTGATTTGTATAAAGGATACCATGCATATGTTTGTAAGACAAAAACATGCCTTAAAAACTTGAAGAATGATGACAGGAAGTTCTCACAAGCCATGTGTCTGGTACAAATTTAGATAGAAACGAATTCACGTGTTGCGGAAACATATAGAATCAAGAATCAAGAAATCTTTATTGTCTTTAAGCACTTGACAATGCAATGGACAACGTCACTTTTTATTATATCTAAAAGGCTACCTACTCCTATCACACCTTTAAAACCTCATAATACAAGTGTAATGATTAGACTGTAAGTCAAAGTAAATTTTATATGAACATGTGAATAACGCCACAATTTAGTCATTAAAAAGAAAATAAAAGTAAAAATGGTATTAGCAGCATCTCGTTAAATATATATAACATATCTAAAACATTATATACAGAATAAATTAAATAGTAAATAAAACAATAAATATATAACAATAAAAACAATAAAAAAGTAACAATAAATAGATAAAAATGCAACAAATTAAAATTAACAATGAAATAGATTTAACAACAATAAATAAATAACAAGAGATAACTATCAACAAAATCATAACTATTAAAAAAAATTAACGTACTAATATCACAGGTTAAGTAGTCATTTAAAGAATAAAATGTGTTATCAACAAGCCAATTACTCACAACATTTTTAAATCTATTAATAGACACATGCCATGCTTTTTCAGGAAGTTTATTAAAAAGTTTAATCTTCATATAAATAAAAGTGCCTTTGGTTTTCTCCAATCGAACATTCATTCTTGTTCAAGCATATATTTTTTTCTTGTACAGTAGGAGTATATTTCTTGTCTACTAATAAAACTATCTAATTGTTCCTTGATACTAAGTAAAGTACAATAAATATACAGGGATGGAAGGGTCATAATTCTAAATTTTTTAAAAAGTGGGACACAAGAAACTCTATTGCCAACATTTGCAATAATTCTAATTACTTTCTTTTGCCAAATGAAAGCAGTTTTAGCACTAGTACTGTTTCCCCAAAGTGTTTACACCATACCTGAGCTGGAAATGGAAAAAGGCATAATATGCTGTGACCAACATTTCAGTACTGATATTATACTTTAGTTTCCTGATAAGGTATGTAACCCTAGCTAAATTTTTTACAAAGAAAACTTACATGTGCATCCCAATTTAATCGATTATCCATGTATATTCCTAATAAGCTTAATAGGTTCTGTGTATTTACTATCAAGGACACACAATTTCCATCAAGAGTAAAAATTAAATTTTCTGTTTTGCTATTATTTACTACCAAAAGGTTGGCTTTAAAACCACTTAATAGCTTCAGTCATTGCCTGCTCCTGTTCTAAAATTAAAGTTTCCAGAATGTTTATTGCTATTTAAAATAGTTGTATCATCTGCATATAGAACAGACCTACAAGGCATATTAAATGAAAAATCATTTATTGCTACTACAAAAAGAAAAGGACCGAGTACTGAGCCTTGTGGTACTCCTAGTAAAACATTTTGGAAACCAGATACATCTTTATTTTGTGAAACCATCTGGCTTCTATTTTGTAAATATGATGAAAATAAACGTAATTCATTATTTTTTTATGCATAAAAATGTAGCTTTTTTAAAAGCAGGTCATGAGGAATGCAATCAAAAGCCTTACTTAAGTCAATTAAGGTAGTAGATGTCATTATTTTGTTTTCAAAATTCAGAATAACCTGTTCTGTTACAGTTTCAAACCGCTTTTACTGTGTTTAAACGTGGAGAAAACCAAATTGGTCCGAACAAAAAAGATTATTTACAACAAAAAAGTTATACAATTGTTCTTTTGATACAAAACTCAAATATTTTACTAAGAATAGGAACTAATGAGATTGGTCGATAGCTAGAGGGGTTTAGTCCTATCTCCTTTTTTAAAAATTGGCACTACTTTTGTTATTTTTAAAGCTTGAGGAAATGTTCCTTGGTCTAGCATCTTATTAAATAAATAAGTAACTGGCTCTAATATTATGTCAATGATGTCTTTCATAATTGCATTGGAAAAAACCATAATAAATCCTCACTTTTTGAGGTACTCAACCTAGATGTACAATATAAAACATAATTTCTTTCAATATTTTTCCATTTAAAATCATTTTTTAATACACCCTTATTTCTTATGTAAATTTTCTAAATATTCAAGAGCAAGGTTATTGTCATTCTGCTGGTCAGAAGTATTAAATTATATTAGAAGGTGAAAGTGTAAAGAAGTTATTAAAAGTCCTAGAATCAATAAAAAGTTTCATGATTTTTTTCTTCAACCTTTTTTTCTGTATTAATTATTTTCCAAGCAGCTTTACATTTATTTTTTGAATTGGTAATATATTTCTCATTAAATAATTTTTTCTGTCTTTTAATTTCAGATCTATACAGATTTTTTTGCTCTCTGGTGTACACATTTTTACATTGTAGTTCATGAACTGTACCCTTACTGTTTTTAAGCTTATCATACAATGCAACTACTATTTTCCTAATATTTTTCCAATTCTTTTGTATACCATTTACTACTTAACCTATTAGTATTGTCACTATTGCCTAATTTAATCTCTTTAAAATATAATATAATATAATTAGAGAATTAAATATATTTTCTCTTACCCATAATGTTTTACATATCTTATGACTTTATCTTTTTCAATCAAACTAACTGTAGGCCTATAGAAAGTATAATTACATTTCATATATAATGTGTAGTATACTGCATAAAAACTGACAGTTTTTTAAGTTTTTTAGAATTTTCGAGTAATTTAACATGGTTTCTGATGTTTTGTAATGTTCCAATATAGTGTGTATTCTCGTGAGAATTAAAAGTGAATAAGACACAGAATTCTTTAATGATCTTGACATATTAATCCTTTTGCCTCAATCTTGAATATTTAGTGAAAGATCTCATGAAAGATCTATCGTATGGTTCAATTTTATAGATTACTTCAAATTTTATTCCCTTAAGATTTGTGTAATCTCTAAATTATGATTTGCTTTGTAGTTAATTTTATATAGAGTTTGTATATACTTACAGTACTATATCTGATATTTTCCCCCAGATAACCCTCTACCACTTCGATCTTCCTCAACCTTTACAAGAGCTTGGAGGTTGGACCAATCCAGTGATGGCAACATACTTTGAAAATTATGCTAGAGTTCTATTTAAAGCATTTGCATCCAAGGTAAATATTGTAAATAATCCCATTATTGTAAGTATTTTTGAAAGCATTCTTGCTTACTCCTTTTAGCTGTAATGGTTGTCATTCTGTTCTTGACAGATCTAAGCCATCAGCTTTTTAATTGTTACAGTTGACAATTTCTGTTCTTTGTAAGTTTATAGTATGTACTTTCATTTCAGAACTAAAGGTCCCACTTTAATTATGTTACAGCCACTTTTCATTTTCCTAAGCCTCCAGTTTGGATGACAGATGATGTGACTTTATATGAAATTCCATAATGATTTTTGCTTTGTACCGATTATATATATCTTATCTGTATATTTGTACATATAAATTGCTGTGTATATGATAAATTGAATGGGCTGTAAACATTAAAATATAGTTACTGATGAATTAAAACTTAGTACAATAAGGTGGGAATAATAAAAATATAATGTAACAGCATAGACTGTTAATGGTTCCAAAAATATATAATATGTATTTGTATCATCAGGTGGAAAAACTAATATATGAAATGACAAAAAATTGAATGTATAAACAAGTTTTACTAAATTCTGGCACTTTGTTAAACATCAATCTTACAAGCTTGCTTTGTTTTTTAACCTCATGTGTAAGGTTTAATTATGTCCAGGTTTTGTTATTAAGCATGTAACTGAATCATCAATCAACAGGATAGTTTATCATGTCACAGTCAGGATAGTATTACTAGATAATATTTTTTGTAGATTTATTGGTAGTAAACTACACACCAATTTGTTGGTATACAATCACCATGTGCTGGCTCAGATTTGTCTTAACATACTTTACTGTCCTTCAGTTATTGATTAGAGATAGAATTGAAGAAATATTAAATGAAGATTGAATAGTATTTATGTATGCTTTGCAAACATCTTTTATCTAAGTAGACTTTGACTCATTGGCTAGACATCATCTGTCTAAATGTGTACCATACACTATAGTAGTATTGATTGAACATTAAGAATTAATTCCAATGGCATAATGAAATTAAATATTGCTCTCTAAGTACAGTGGAAAAGTGTTATATATTGTAGGAATAATTTTTATTGTACAAGTAATAAATAAAACGTCACAATTTTGTGTAACTCGTTCACTTAAATAAATTAAACAATCTGAACAAATTAATTATTTTGGTCTGTGAAAATTATTATACAACACTGATACCATTAATACTGGCTGAATTATATACAATTCTCTCTTAAATAAAAAAAATAGCAAGCAAAGAAAACATTAAAATCATTTCTGTTTTATTATTAATGTTTACAACCATTTTACTTACTCATAATAAAACTTAAACTAATGTATAAGTTACAATAAGTTGAAATAATTATACAAAATAATACAACTGTACTTATTTTAATTTTTGTGAGTTTATTTTTAATTTTGATCTCAATGTTTATATAGAAGGAACAGGGAAGACATAACTTTCTATGTGCATTCATTCTGTGGATCTATTTTCTGACTGGAATAATGGGCAAACACATTGCATATATATTATAAATTAGTTATATTTTACTTCCACTTCAAGCACACATTATAATATAAACAAATATTGTAATAGTTAAAAAAATAAGAATTTAGTTTTTCAGTGGAAATATCAGTTTTTTAATCATTAAAAGAAAAAGTGGATTTTGTGCAAATGTCTATATATTTGTCTGCTTTATTTATTTTAAAAACTTTACTTACTTAATTTATATATATATATATATATATATATATATATATATATATATATATATATATATATATATATAAAGATATTATTGAATATTTAGGAATAAAATTTAATTTATAAATCGGTTTTGGACTTCAAAATTTTTAATTTATCAGTCAAAGTTAAAAAATACTAATTTCTAGAAATTCTTGTGGCGGGAATGATTAATTTATAATATTTTAAATAATATAACATTCTAATCTAAGCATATCCACACTAACACATGTTTTGTACTAAAGGTGAAATGGTGGATAACAATAAACGAGCCCAAGAATGTGATGCTTGGATATGGACAGACCAACTCTACTCCTGTTCTGGCTCCTCATATCTTCCAGTCTGGGGTGGCCGACTACCTAGCAGCTCACACACTCATCAGAGCACATGCTAAGGCTTACCGTCTCTATCAGAGAGAGTTTAAACCCAAATACAATGGTTTGTAAGGGTTGATCATTGGATAAATTTCTTATTTTGTATGTAACCACCATAACCACTAAAAACATATGGAAATGATGGATTGAGTATTCTGGTCCATGTTTTGACAATGTTTTAATTATTGGTTCTGTGCATTATTCCTTTATTATAAGTAGTAAGTAGCTACATAAAGATACTTTTGATCTGATTTCACCCATTACATACAATAATACAATAGCTAGCAAATGATTTGCACAGATATAAATAAGTATATTGTAGATGTTGCCAAAATGTGCATGACTTTTGCACCATGCAACATCAAAATTGGCGAACTTGTAAACGAAGTATTGTGTTTTCAACAGAACAGCTTATTTCTGATGTTAAATATAATAATTAGTGTCTGCTCAGTGCATACGTTGGGTACGAGTTTTATATAAATGTTTTATTCATAATTGCGATTACAAAACTCAGCTTTTTGAGTTACCATGTTGTTTTGCCAATGGTATTTATTTAGACAACACATGAATACTATATTGGATAATAGTACTATCCAATTAATTGTTGTTTACACTTACAACTATAGTACAGGAGATAAATCAAATATAAACAATCATTTAAAACAATTTTGATTTAATTACTGTGTACACTTATTATTGATTTAAAAATTTTCTTCTGTACCGCACTTCTGATGAAATATCTTCCACGGTAAACCAGAAATCATGTTCAGTAAGCTCTTGACCGGCATGAATATTGTCATCTATAAGGCAAAGCCAATCTTGAAGACTAACCAAAATGGTTCTCCCACTCCTCATAAACCAAACATCCAAAGAACATTATCTAGGCAGGATGTGCATTTTTAGAAGAATAGCTAAACTACTGTTTATATTTGATTAGTCTAGATATTTAAATAAGTGGTATAAAATATAACTACTGCTACTCAGTTTTAAACTTTGAAATTTCTAGATTATGCATTGTGCATGTGCTGGGCAATAAAACAAATGTTAACGCCTTTAAAATTATTTCAGACTTTCTCTTTATCTTGAGTATCTCTTGACAGGCCAATGGCTATTATACAGTAGTTGAAAAAAAATAGATTTGTTAGAAATATTAACTAAAGGCTCAAATGCTTTTACCCCTAAAAATACTACTTCCCTCACCAAACACGACAATGTTCATATTGATTTTAGTCAGAATATCATCTGGTTATCCTATAAAATTTTAAGTAAATAAATATCTTTACAGGAAGTGTATTTATCTCCTTGGATGCAAGATTCTTCTACCCATTGTCCACCTCATTGGAAGACAAACAGGCAACATCGAGGATGGCTCAGTTTGAGGTAAACATGAGTATAGTAGTTTATTATAGTACATCGAGGCTTTGTTATGTAAGAAAGAAACCATTTACAGCTTTTACATAGGTTAACTACACAATAATCAATAATCATATTGCTACCTGCTCAATTTCAAATGCTTAATAAAAATGGGATACACAATAATCATATTGCTACCTGCTCAATTTCAAATGCTTAATAAAAATGGGATTATTTTTAATTCAGCCCTTAACGCAGTTGCCAAACAAATGAACAGCACTAAGTCTAACAAGCTAACCACTGAGCCAATTGTCATTAAATTTCAAATATTGTATCAAATACATATTGCAATTAAATTATTTTGCATTAAGCGTGAGCCTAGGCTTCACCCTTCTTTCTAAAACAATTAATTTCAAAGGTTTTTTATTCAGTGAAGTATTACTTAATTAAAATGAAATGAAATGAAATGAAATGAAAAATGACTTTATTGAATACAACGTAAAACATATTCAATTGGCGAGGTTAGGACTATTAAGTCCTCTCTTACACCTAACCATAAATTAATAAACTCTACTATTACTGTAAAATAAGAGCCACAATACAGTTTACATTACTATTTTACAATCGAAAATTATAATATCTATTTATATAAAGTAATAAAATGAAACAAAGGTTTTCTATGAAACTAAAAATAAATACATAGAATAAAACTTACAAGGAATTTAACAGACATTCATCCATCACCATTCATACAAAGCCATCGTCCCATACCCTATGCCACGATATCGTCAACCCGAAGAGGCCCAAAACAGATGGTCCCTAAGCACCCCCCGAAACCGTTCCCGACTACGAATACCTCTAATATGATCCGGGAGATTATTCCAAAGTCGACAAGCAGAGACTGTGAATGATTTACTGTAAATAGAGGATCTATGAACAGGAATAGATAACAGAGAGGCTCCACGTCGAGTATTCCAATTGCTTGTTTCAGAAATGAAAGAAAAGCGTTCAGACAGATAGGAAGGGGAATGATCGTTATACAAAATAGAATGTAACATGCTGAGAATGTGGAACTGACGGAGTAGATTCAACTTTAACAGATGTAACTGATTGATGAAGGGTGTTATATGGTCATATCGTCTGAGGTTGAAGATAAAGCGAACACAATAATTTTGAGCACGTTGTAATCTGTCCGAAAGCTCAACCGTCATGTCATTTATAACTTCGCTACAGTAATTGAAATGGCAGAAAATCAGGGTCTTCACTAGCATTACTTTCAAATTCAAAGGTAAATAAATAGCAAATTGCTTAAGACTATGAATACCAGCAAACACCCTGCCACAAGTCTCAGTAACATTATTGGCCCTACTAAGAGTTTTTGTAATAGTCAGTCCAAGATTTTTGACCTTGTCACTGTATGAAAGAGGATGACCGTTCAAAATGAGTGTAGGAGTGTTGTTCAAGTCGATACCGCTCAGAAGTCTGGAAGTTCCAATAAGAATAGTTTGAGTCTTGCTTTCGTTAAGTTTCAGTCCGTGTTTGAAGGCCCACGTTGCAATAGCGTCAATGTCAGTGTTCATGTCAGCAACAATGTTTAGATAGTTCGAAATGGAAAAGTGGTTGTAAATTTGTAAATCGTCGGCATACAGGTGAAAAAATCAGTGTTTGATCATAGCAGTCAAATCGTCGATGTAAATTGAAAAAAGAAGAGGGCCAAGGACAGAGCCCTGTGGCACCCCTCGATTCACAGGTTTCCAGTAGGAGTCTTTGTCGTTAGACCTAACACACTGCTGACGACCTGACAGATACGACCCAAACCACTCCACACAGCCATCAGAGAATCCGATTTTAGACAATTTCAAAAGAAGCAATGGGTGGTAAACGCAGTCAAAAGCCTTAGAAAAATCAAAAAGCGTTAAAATAGTAACAAGCCTTTTGTCCATTGCCGAACGTATATCTTCAGTGATTTTTAAAAGAGCACTCGTTGTAAAAGACTGTGGTAAGAATATATTCCCATCTGCGTCTCAGATACTTGCGGAAAGATTTGTTCTTTTATAAATAAAATGATCTAGTATCATGTAAATAGCTCCTACACGTAGTAAATATGTGACAAGATGCCACACTTGTACATATAAGTTAAAAGAATCTGCTTTACAATATTATTTAACTGGATTTTCTTTTTCCACAGAGAGAACATCAGCTAACAAAAAATAGTACTGTCTTACAGTACTGTTGAAGTGGAATTGTCTTGTTTACCAAGTTTAAAAAATAACAATAAGTACAACAAGTGTGGATTATTGGATATATAACACAGTACTGTAGTAAGAGATTGTCTTTTTCAGTTGCAATACAAGTACAAAAGTTGTATATTGTTTCTGTCCTGAAGTACTGTTGTACTGGATTGTCTCGTTTTATTGTGAACAATTTTGTTTGAGGGTCAAAGCTTAGTTTTTGTAAAAAATAAAAAAGATGAACCTAAATTTATATTCTTAAAACATTTTTAGAGTCTTATTGAATATCAAGGAGGCTATAGAGAATCACAAATTTATTTAATTAATACAAAATACTCTAGGATTTTCATTAACTGGATTTAAATGTATCTGTTCTTTAAGCTTGGACTATTTGCACATCCAATTTTTTCCAAAGAAGGTGACTATCCAAGAATCGTCAGGGAACGTATAGACTTTCTCAGCAAAAAGGAGGGGAGGAATAGTTCACGTCTACCTAGGTTTACTAAGGAAGAAATTAAGGAAATCAGAGGTATTTTAGAAATAAATGTTGAAATTATGCTATAGTACTTTATGTGTAATGTCCTTATATCTTCTGATGAAAAAAAGTAGGTCTTCTATTAATCCAGGTGAATATATTAAAAATCATCTTAGTTACCAATCTTGAACTATGATAATACATAATCATAAACTCATAAAATCTAAAGGTATCACTTATAGCATGACAGGAGTATGTGTGTTGCTTATCTTCAAAGCTAAATGTTAATCTTTTTTAACTACAAAAAATCATCAAATGTAAATTATGCTAACAATTGCAAATTTTAACAAAGTACAGAAATATTCATTTTATAAATTTAGATTATTTTCTACATTTTAAATAAAAATAACTAAGTAATGGAAAATAAATTAATTTAAAGACCATATATGTGTGATACAGCTGAAATTTTTCTAAAGAAGGTGGAACGTAAAAGAATAATACACATAAAGGAATGAAAAACATTAATTTCCTTACAAATAGCATTCTTCTCATCTCTCCCGTTATTCAAAATAATTTTTATAATAAATAATTTAAAATAAAAATATATCAGTATAGAGTAACTTCTAATCCAATACACATATCTACCATAGTTATGTCAAGGAACCTCTGACATTTTACAAAATGGATTTAACACTAACCTGTAACAATTTCAGCGTATTATATGTTGTTTCATATAAGTTTTCTTGATATATGTTTACCAATCTATATATATATATATATATTAATTACTTTAGGATAAATTAAAAATAACTCAAATCTGGGTGTGATTGAGGAAGTGCATCACATAATTAACATGGTGAAAACGTGACAGATCCTGTCCCCTGCACTTGTAAGAAACTACTTGGGCGTGTCCGCATTTCCTATTTTCTAATACTATAGTTCAGGGCTGCCCAACCTACGGCCCGCGGGCCGAATCCGGCCCGCGAGTCAGTTTTATGTGGCCCGTCTTGTTGCCAAAACAACCAAATTTGTTTACAAGCATTTGAAAAATTAAATAAATACAAATTTTGAGAAGCAAGCAGCCCAGCCGATTTCACGTAGAACGAGCCGTATTCATTTGTTGGAGTATGAGTGTTGAAAGAAGTAAAGTAGTTGCAGACAGATTTCACTGACTACGGTGGTGGCTGCCGGCTGGCGAACAGAGCGCGCGTAAAGCACGGCACAGCGCGCGGTGCGGCGACGTAACCCCTACCCAACTCAAGGTCACCAATCGCCACGTAATTTGTATGTCCTTGGATTAATTTAAATCAATGTATTCAATTTATTGGTGACTTTTTTATTGTTCCCTCAGAATTAGAGCAAACATCCAAAAATCTGAGTTTATATTTATTTCTACTAAAAGAACCTAAAAACATAATATTATTATAAACCTTTACCTAACAACTAATAAATAATAAGAAATTACAATAATCAGGAAACAAGGGCCAAATAACCTTAAAACTCATATTTTGCACAAGATTTCTGGAACAAACCCCGGGCAATACGTTTTGTTTGCGGTTCCAAATCCCCTGGGATGTTGGCCCGCCTGTCCATAAAGGGTTTACAATGTGGCCCTTGAGTAAAAACGGTTGGGCACCCCTGTATAGTTGATCTGTCTCGGGTCTATAAAAAGCCTTGGTTGATAAAAAAAAAAAACATAGTCATACATTATCACTTAGTGATGGTTATGCCTTATAAAGGTCTAGAGAACCTTAGAGCCATGGCTGGTCATCACCCCATTGTTCATCAATGTATTGTAAAATGTGTGGAAACAGTTAAAATTTAAGTTTTTGGTTAATGTTATGCTCATGACATTAGCACTGAATGATTGTTCTTTAATGAAAACAGAGCCTAATTTACCCTCTCTCTAACATCCTTAATGTAGTGATGCCACCTACAGTACAATTGCAGTCAATTTGGAGTGTATTGCAGTATCTGAAATACGTACATTGGAACCAAAGTGAGTGTGTTAAACAGTTTTGATATAATAACAGATTTATATTTTTCTGTCTTCATTAATAAACGGATAATGCAAAGAAATATAATGTAAGTTATATTTACAAATCTGAAATTTTAGGAAGTTCTGACATCTTTGGACTCAACCACTACACGTCTGTTGTGGTATCTCATTCGGATGAATATGATGAGACTCAGCCTGCTTTTGTGAGAGATGCTGGAGTTACATTGAGTAATGATCCCTCATGGGCTTCTGGAAACACTTCTATGTTCAAGGTTATATATTGTTACCTGTATGTTTATCATAATCTAACGAATACCTACATGAATCTTATTAAATGTTGACATCACAAAAGGGGCAAATATTTACAAATATCACACAGTCTGTAAAGTGATTTTGCCACAGTTTTGACCAATATCACTCCTTTGCAGTTACACTACTGTATTCTTTCACATACTTGATACAGATATTTTGATTTTTAGTATATAATATATGTGATTCTTAGGTAATGGAGGTTTCCGAACTTTATAACTTAGAAGTGGAAGGAAGATACACTTTCTATGCTAAATTTAAAAGTGTATAAATATTTCACTATACCTACTACCTAATTCTAATTCTATGAATGACTCCTTAAACAAAATCTTTTTACTCAAAATATTCAAACTAAGTTACAAATTAACTGACTTCTTATTGTTAGTGTTATCTGTTTTTTTTTTAATAATTGCTACTTATAGTATAAAAGGAAACAATTATTAGGATTATAATCAGCTCGATCTGAGGTGGAAAACACCAGAATTGTGTTTTGATACCCTTTATCTCAAAATATGAACACTTTTGGTATGAGCATGAAACTTTCTCCTTCCCGTAAAAATATATAAAAACACTGTTTAGAGACCTCATATTTTCAAAAGTTTTGAAAGAAGGGCCTGACCCCTTCCTTTCTTCTAGTAAGTATTCCAAACACTCCATGTGTGTTCTGCAATCTACAGTTCTAGAAATTGAGCACTGGTTATAATTTTTTTTAATACTTCAAGGTATCTCACTTTAAAAAGAAAATCAGGAGTTAGACTCTTTCAAAATCTTCTAATGTTAAGTAAGCATCCGGCAATCATTTAGACCAACTACAGTATATGGCTGAAAGTGGTACTTTTATTCTTTTGATATTGCTGGCTGATGGTGTTATAAGTATTATTTACTTGTCTGACAGTTGGTTTTAATTCTGTATTGGTAAAAGAATAAAATGATCTGAGAAAAAATGAATAATATTTTTAACCTTTTTACAGCCTTCTATTTTGACACCCAACAAAACTGGGGTGCTGACAATTAATAATTTCTTATACAAAACAGTGTAATTATATGAATCAAATTGCTCCCTTCCTCTACACTACTAACCACTGTAAGAGTGAGATGCTTTGCCAGTTGTTAATGTATATTATAACCTATGTTTCCAACCTTAAACTAAATTAAGAGGTTTTTTGTAGGTGGTGCCAGAGGGTATGAGAGGTATACTCGATCACATCAGAATCATGTACAACAACCCACCAGTGTTCATCACTGAGAACGGGATCAGCTCCAACAGTGGATTAAAAGATGATGACAGGATCAAGTACTATAGTGTGAGTTTTTGGTTGATAAACATAATTTTCGTATCTCTGACTTAATTGAAAAAATTTTGATTCTATCAATCATGTCTACAAATTTGTTTCTTGTTAATCAAACTTATGTCTGCTTTTCATATTTTTGTTGTGACTATCTTGAGTAAAATAATGTAACAGCACTGTGCAATCATCTGCAAATTTGTTTACTGCAATACATATTACTGCAACTTGTTCAAGCCCCAGTCAACTGAAATAAGTTTACTGTGTTTTATAACTGAAGGTTTTACACCCTAATGACTCACATTATAAATTACAATTGTCTTGATGAAATGTGCATTTTATTTATATCTACAACTGAAAAATATAAAAACACTAAGACAACACTATCAGTAGGCTTTACATATGTTATCCAGGACATATACATGGTAATAAATAAGATAATAATGAGAAGGATTATGAAGGATCAGAAATAATGCATTGTAACCTAATGATTAGAAGCAGAATGGGATGTCAGGGCAGTGGCTTGAAAGTAAATTGTTCATATCTTTCTTTTATCAGTTCAGTTTGGGACCTTCTTCACCACCAAATTCACTATTATTTTACCATTGTCACGTTCCTCTAATTATAAATGAATTTGTATGCCCAAACTGCCAAAGAGCTTTTACTTGAGATTAGCATGAATTCATTGACAACATTCACATCCAAGTAAAGTAAATGAGGAGTTTTGCTTACACCCCAGAAAGTTTAAAGTATGTGTAGATTCTCAAAAAGTTAGGTTTTATAAGAAGGAGAAATATTTTTAATTATGTTACTTAAATTATTCTTAAATGTGCTCTTGATGTGTCAAAAATTATCCATTATATTGCTCTTTACAGAGCATTTCTTGAGAAAACACCCTACGACAACAATAAGAGAGGTTCATCTACAGCAATAGTCATCCTCCACAGTAAAATAAACCTATCGATCAACCCTTTTACCAATATCTCAACATTTACAGTTAGTGATGTGTTGATCCTGGACATCCTTAGGTTTCCTCAGATATAAGATTCCCTGCGGTTTTTGCTTTACCAGTGTTGGTTCAACTGGAAGGTATACCTGTACACCAGTTAGAGGCAACCGCACCTGGGGTAACATCACCTTAATAGAATACTATACACAAGAAACCTCGCTCTAAAATTGGTTACCTGTTCTTGTTGTTCGTTGTGCAAGACAGCAATAGATAGTAGTGGTCTCTGGTTGGCACACAGGTGTCTTGTTTCAGCTAGATTATGATTTATTAAATAATGATTTGCTAACAAGAGACATGGAAGATTGTATTAGGTATTGTAAAGGTCACACCCTTTCTCTATCTTAATGTTTGGACATTTGAGAATTTTAAATTTTCTTAATAGGAAGGAATTTTCTTAGTTTGAGTATGAAAATAATAATACCTGTGAACGATTCTGATAGATGTCCTCCTCAAAAAATGTTGATCAAATCTATTGAGTAAAACCAAATTGAAGTTCTTGATGAGAACAAAACCAATGATACCAAGAAAACAAATTTAATCCTAATGCATATTGTTTGTACAAAAGTAAAATTATACCTTCAGTTGGATGCTTTTTTGACATAGGCAACCTAGAGACTCTAATTTTCACCATTGTCCTTATTTCATTAAGACGGTTAAAATAAGGTGTTACAAAATGGAGTTTTAGGTATGATGGTGGGGATTATTTGAAATTTCAAAAAATTTTGTTCTATTATTATGATGCAAGTTTGTACATTCAAGATGGACTTTTTATATAATATCACTCAGTTTTATGCAGGAAAATTGTTTGTATCAAACACAATCAAATGCTTTTGATAGATCAAGGAAGACACCGGCTGGCTTTGATTCTCAATGGTTTCTCCAATTATATAAAAAATGATTAATTAAAGAAATTTGTAGTTAAAATATCTTGTTAGATAATAATTTGTTACAGGAAAAAGATTATGTTTACCAGAAGTTTGGAGTGTTGATTTTGTAAGTTTTTGATAAACTTGACTGGAAATCTGGAAAATTGTGAAATATAGCAATAATTAATCAAGGAGTAAGGGTAATGTAACCTCGTAGAAAATTGAAATTCTCAACAATTTTAGAAAAAAGTGAAAACTTCATCATTGATAGAAAAGTATATTTTTATCAGAAGGCTAAGATTATGTTGATAGCATCTTATTATTAGCCATGTGGGAGTGTATTTTTGTTGTTGGTTTATTTTTAATACAATTTTTGAATTACTTGGTCAACGACAGGAGGTGACACCTTGAAGCCAATTGGTATGTGACTGTCCCACATTGAGATATGACAAACACAACAAAAATCCACCATATCTTGGCCACTGAGAAGTCATACACTGGTATAAGGTTTCTAATGAGCTCATTCTGAATTATCAGCTTGACATTGTTAGACGATACTGAACCTGATGTATTTTTGATTATTTTGTGGAAGGTTTTATTGTTCTTTTTGGAATTTTTAATTAAGTTTGCAATGTCACATGCATTGATTGCTGAAATTACTTATCTACAAATAAGATGAAATATGTCTGTTGATCTCCTGTATCAGCGACATCTCCTTTTTAAGGCTTCTTCTGCATCGTTATCAGACTGCTGTTTTGATCTCAATTACAAGTGCCATTGTTAGGGATATTTGTCACTATGTTGTACTTGTACTTGAGATGGGCATCAATAATAGAAATTACTGACCATGAAGATCAAACAATCATTGAATCTCTGAATCTGTCAGATTGAGGATATCAATATTAAAGTGTGCTACACGACATAGTCCTGCCTTTTGTGAAATAATGCAATTAATATTGCCTCAAACCATTGTCAAGGATAAGGTCATAGTGGAAGGGCAGGAAGAATAGCGTACCTTGAAATTTTAAATTGAGTTAGTGGAATATGCCTTTCCAAGCATAGTCAAAGCTTATCACATAAATAAAACATTTTGCAAGTTTCGAAACAAAGTGAACACAATTTGTTTTTAAAATTGTTGGGTTACTACAGTAATGACTCAGATCTGGTATAATAGTAAGACAAATTCTATTAAAAATATTTCTTCAATGTTTTAAAAATATATTGCATAGTCTTTTTGTTACAGGATTATCTTTTCAATTTGTTACTTGCTTATCGTGGCAATAGCAAGTGCAATGTTGTTGGATATACTGCTTGGAGTCTTTTAGATAATTTTGAATGGAGCAGAGGATACACGTAAGTTTTTTCCTGAGGTTTTTAAGTTTTTAAGAAAATTATCCTGTGTATAGTACAACATCTAAAACAGTTTTAGTAATATTATACTCTGAAGTTGTTGTATATTCAGTGCACTAGAATGTTACAGTTTGTGACCAAACATGATTTGTTATTTACCTTCAAAGATAATGTGTTCCAAATGAATTTACAGTGCTGTAGTTTATCAAAAATAAAATATTCTGTGTGAATTGCAAAATGCAAACCTAATATTCATAATGAAGAATAATGACCAAATTGAAAACTTTCAATGAACATTAAGTAGAGTGAGATCTCAACAGCACCAATCTCAAGGAGAGAAATTCAACTAATTGATAATATGTAGTTTGAGTTGTATTTACCAAATTTCTCTCAATAATTACTACAATAGGAAAATACATCCATTCAAAACTTGATGTTTTACAGCAAGAAAACTTTATTCAGTTAACAACCCATCAAAATAAGATGATACCTAGTTATTTATTAGAGCCGTCATTGAAATATAATTAATCCTAAAAGATGATGATGAGGGTTCAACAGTCAAAAACTAATAGAGTGATACAATAGAATAATACAGAATACTACTCTTTACTATTCTGTAATACAAAACATCAGACATTATGAAGAAAAGTTCAAAACCCCTTGTGGATAAAATAATTTCTAGATATTTATCTGGTATTACAGTGTATTATTTTCAGTATTTTTACTGTTGAAATGTTTCTTATTTTGATAAAATACTTTTGCACTTTTTCAGAGAGCGATTTGGCTTATACTGGGTTGATTTTAATGATCCAGCTAGACCAAGGAGAAAGAAAAAATCTGCAGAATATTTCAAAGATCTGCTAACAACTCGTTTAATACCTATTGTGCCATTTGTTGTTAAAAAAGATTATCATCTCAAAAACAAGACAGATCACAAAAACTTGGTAGCTGCCAACAAAGTAATGAGTGAAAAAGAGAAAAAATTATTAGAAGATTACAGAAAATACATATATGGGGATGATTAAAATCAGAATTGAATTTTTATCCCGTCAACTAATTTTAAAAATTGAATAAAATAAAAGATAGTTGTAAAAAGTCTAAACTTTTGATATCTTATTTCTTATGAATAACAGAAAATATTGTCGGTGATAACAAAATAAACATGAGTGTTTTACTTTTGCATGATCTGTATATATAATATATAGGGTGTATATTATGTCTGGAAACACCCAAATATATCCTTTAATAATTTAAATATAAATTTGAAACCTCTTACAATCGTGATAGAGATTGGGCATCTACTTTTTGGAACAATGTTTTTGTTATGTCACACCAACGGGGGGACGTCCTGCCCGAGGGTATCGTGAATATTCTTAATGGAAGCCTATACCTTGTGATACATAATTTTAAAGGTAATAGCTTACTGAATTGAATGCCACAAACCGCATCTCAAAGGAATTATTCTATCAGAAAATAGAGCATTTTTAATATTGAAAATTTACTGATGTTCAACAATGTAATTTTAACATGGTTCTTGCCACAAAATGTGTTACACTAAATTTTTTAGCATTTTTTTAAATGTTCAAATTAAAATAAAATAAACAATTTATTTTTAAGCTGGTTTCATTTAGTACAAATTTACCAGTTTTTTATTACAATGAATAAAACTTATGAGTCACTTTCTCTGATTACTTATGAATCTGTACTTGGTGTTTTCCAGTCAGCAGGAAGGTTTAAAGAGACAAAGGTCACTAGCCTATGAGAAACATTATTGTGTTATTAAATCATCTGGTCTACAGGTTTCAGTTTGTTGAGCATGGAGCTTTCACTAGACAGGTCTAAGCTTGGGAATTACAAATGGACAAAGGTCATATCATTTCCTGTCGAGTTAATCAGTGTCCTCTGAAGCATTGCTGTCAACAAGTTATCTAATTACAGTATTCAGTTTTTAATTTGGGCATTTTAATGGAATTGTCTGAAAGAGAACGAATTACTCTGTTGATGATGCGAAGGATATGGCGATCGTCAAAGATCTTATCGGAAGTTTGTAATTTGTTTAATGACACTTTCCCAGAAAGGAATCCCATAAGTGTTTCAACAATATCAAAAACTATTGAGCGTTTTGAAATGACAGGGAGTGTACGTAAATCGGCCAAAGTCGGGTAGGATACAATCTGCAACAGATGAAGAACATGCACTAGATGTTTTGCAAACATTTATTGAAGACCCACATACATCGCTCAGAAAAGCTGCACAGCAACATGATATGCACCCTATGTCTGTGAGTAAGATTTTGAAAAATTAATAAATATACAAACACCATTTTTAAAGTTCATTTAGTCCAACAGTTAAGTGAGGATGATTACGACACAAGAGTTGAGTTTTTGTGAACTTGTGATGCGCAAATGTGATGACAATAGAGATTTTCTGACCAACATACTATTTTCTGATGAGGCAACTTTTTTCCTAAATGGCAATGTTAACAGGCACAATTGCCGTTACTGGGCTAGTGAAAACCCACATGGATTACTGAGTCCCATTCCACAGCAACCACAAAAACTGAAAGTATGGTGTGGAATTTTAGGTAACAAAATTGTTGGACCCTTTTTCATCAATGGAAATTTAAATGCCGAACTTTACTACAATATGCTCCAAAATGAAATAATCCCCCAGCTATTCAAATTGCATCAGGAGAATACTTTGATAATGTATGGTTTCAGCAGGATGGTGCTCCACCCCATTATGGGAGACAGGTAAGAGAGTATTTGGATTTAAGGTTTCCTCATAAATGGATTTGGCCGAAGAGGAGAAATCGAATGGCCTCCAAGATCTCCGGATTTGTCACCAATCGATTATTTCCTATGGGGTCATTTAAAATCCAATGTTTATATAGAAGAAAGCCTCATAATTTGGAAGACCTAAGAAACAGGATTATAGAGGAGATTGCTTTGATAACTGAAGAAATGTTAGGCAACTCTGTCGAATCATTTTACACTAGATTGGCTCATTGTCAAACCGTAGAAGGAACACAGTTCGAACAATTGCTTTGACACCAAATGCAGGTAAAACGTTTGTTGTAAGAACTTTTCTAACAGCATACATTATTTTTTATTTGTAATAAGAAATCAATAACATAAGTATTTCCATAATTGTACTGTAATAAAAAACTGGCAAATTTGTGCTAATAGAACCAGCTTAAAATGAAATTTTTTGTTTTATTTAATTGAACATTTAAAAAAAATGCTAAAAAATTAGTGTAACCACATTTTGTGGCAAGAACCATGTTAAAATTTACATTGTTGAACATCAGTAAATTTTCAATACTAAAAATGCTCTATTTTCTGATAGAATAATTCCTTTGAGATGCGGTTTGTGGCATTCAATTCAGTAAGCTATTACCTTTAAAATTATGTATCACAAGGTATAGGCTTCCATTAAGAATAATTCACGATACCCTCGGCAGGACGTCCCCCGTTGGTGTGACATAACAAAACATTGTTCCAAAAAGTAGATGCCCAATCTCTATCACGATTGTAAGAGGTTTTCAAAATTTATATTTAAATTATTAAAGGATATATTTGGGTGTTTCCAGACATAATATACACCCTGTATTTATTGACTGAAGTAGATTGTATAATACTAATACATACATACATTCATTAAACTATTTTGCATCCATTTATAATAAATAAGGTATCAAAATTTTTGTCTTTTTACAAGATTTTATTCATGTGTCTGAACAGTGTTTTGTCTTCTTATCAGTGTTCATGAAATTTTACTGTAAAATGTGTATAGAACCACCATTGCAATTATTAATAATAGATATTTAATTAATTGATGAGTGAACGAGTCTAACCAGTAGCAGTAAAACATTGTGTGTGTGTGTGTGTGTGTTTGTGGACACTCAAACAGGAATAAACTTATAACATTATAATAATATGCTCAAATTCTTAAAGAGACCATCTTCTCATCATGCAAAAAGCCTTTTTGTATTGAATGAGTGTTCACCCTACAAAGTATTTATGCATTGAGTTAATATGTAAGAAAAAAAATTTAACAGTTTTAATGTGTAAATAAAACATTTCATTATTATTACAAACTATATATAGCAAAATGTACTATAAGAAGAAAACATATTTTTGTTTATAAAGTAAACCAAAATACAACAGCTTTTTGAATGTAATAAACTGTACAATATTTTATTCAATTATTTACATTAATGTTCTTATTAACGTTTTCTCTCTTACATTTTCTTAAGACCCTTGATTAGAGGTTAAGTACATTACATCTTGAAAACCATCCAAATAATAAAGAGTGCAGAGATGGTGGTTTCTACCATAGTTCATTACTTATCAAAGGGTTCCAAGGATAATTTTTAATTTTCTACCACATAACCTCGCGTTTGAAGGTCAGATATATTTCATCCTGAAGCGGTCACTTAACATTAGAGTGCACAGATATTGCTTCTTTTAACATTTGTTAACTACTTCAATAATTGTAAGGATGGTTTAAGATGTTATTATTATTATTAGAAAAATGTTCAGTATTTTATGCTTTATTTCACTTTATATTAAAGCTACAACAATCCATTTTTATGAGTGTGTATTTTTTATTTTCCTTACTAAAATTTGTTTTTAAACTATGCAAATGTAAACCATTATTAAGAAATAAGCTAATATTAATTTGGTTAGTGGATTATTAGCAATTATTAGCTGAAGTTGGTTACTGAACTGAGAATAAATGTCTAAGTGTTTTAGTAATCGGCCGTTTTAAACTAAAAATAACTATTATAACATAAACATTGGACGTCCATGGAGCAGAGCCCTGTAGCTGAATCTATTTCAAATCCACAAAAGGCACTATCATGAGTGTAAGTGCATTTGATTAATACCAAATTCTTGTGTAAAATAATAGTCATAATAAAACAATAAAATAATACCTGAAATAAAAAGCCGGCACAGCAAAAAATCAAGAAATTCTTTGAATAATATAGATAGTGTCTGTTTTAACAATTTAAACAAATTAGGACCAGTTTAAAAATTAAAAATATACTTTCTTTAACATGTTGACTGTGGAAGCCGCCTTTAAGATTGATACTGGTTGTCCAACTCAGACAGGTGTTTAGTAGAAATACTAATCTGAAAATTCTTCTGGTACAGCCAAAATTGCCACTTATTAAAATTTAAAATTCAGAAAAGAAAAATTTTAAGTTTCAACCCAGTAAAAATAAATGTTGTAATACTTGCAAAATTATAAAACCGTCCCTTACTAGTAGTAAAACAATAAAAACGTATCAAATTAGAGGAGAAATATAACAATTGTGCAATAGATTGTGTTGGATTGACAAGAAACCCATAGCACATAAGAATGAATAATCGTCATTGTTCTTCTAAAAACAGGATACAAATCGGTTTTACAACACACTTTAAGTCATCAACACAATTTTGAACAATATTATTCAATTCATTTGCAAAGTACTGAAAATGGAAAAAAATATTTAGAACGAGTACATATGTTCATATTAAAATCTTAAAGTACCCTTAGGTCTAAATAAAAGATTAATCTAATTTTTTTTTGTGTTCACATAAAAAAAATTATCCACTTCATAAATCTTTCTCTGTTCATGATAATTTCTCTCTCTAAGCCTAATTTTATTAATTTGTTCTTATACTATATTATATTACTTTACTTTATAAATTCTTTTGAGAATGGCAAAGGCTGAAATATTAATTGAAATTATACCAAGAAGTCAAATTTATGTTTCTACGTGAGCATTTATGCAATTATACAACCCAAGTAAACATACATACATGTATATATATGCTTATTGGTTTGTTTGGGTGGGTGACGTGTAGCGTCAAGACAACACATACCAAGAAAGGTGGTGAGTGCGCCTGCGAGTCTCTCACCATAACTCTGTTCATGTGATGACTTAGCATTCTCTTGTTTATGCTTAATTGTTTTAATATAAAGGCAATTTTAAGTGATTTATGAAACTGTAGGCAAATTAAAGATAATTAAATAATTGGATATGGCATTATAAATCAAGTATAGCGTGAAGGTTATACTAAATACGTATATATTCTTTATTTTTTCCACACAATATGATATTTTTAATCACTGCAGATCAACTATGGCGCCCCTGCCAGGATTTCGAGGTGCACCAGGGTGCCGCGGCGCACACATTGGGAAGCACTGCATTAGTCTCTTTTCAAATAGAACAATTTTTTTGGACATAAATTTAAAAAAGATTTAGAGGAAAACAGTTTTAGCACAGTATTCAACTTCTGACTGAATGCTTTCAAGAAATGAAGTGACATTTGCTAAAACCTTACATTATTCTTATCACAATTCCATATCTATATTCGTTAAGGATATCCAGTCTGCTCCATCACCACATTGGGCCTGATGTGACTTATGGACATTATTGGTCCTGTGTTATTCAGTCTGCTCAAAAAATAAACTAGTCTAAAAATATATAAATTTTCGTCTATATCAATATCCAAAAATGTAATTGTGTTGAAAAAAATTATAATCCAATGAATTAGAATGATGTCCATGACTAAACAGTTTTTTTTGTGTTGTCCTTTCAGAAAAAAACCATTTGCATCAAATCAAATTTGAGGTTTTTTAATGTATAGTTTGAAAACAATTCAAGACCATTTACACTTTAACTAATGAAAGTATGTATTGACATAAATAGTATTCAAATTAATAGATCTTGGCATATCATTTATATAAATTAAAAAGAGTGGGAGCTCCTAAACATAGCACTGTGGATGCACCGATTGACAAGAGCATTCACTAGCCAGAAATCCGTAGTGTTTTTAATTTATTGATGAGACTTTTATTATCAATATAGTCAATGTCTTTGCTCAAGTGACATATGGTAGCAGATAATTTATAGACATTTCCGAGGTTCAGGCACAAAAATAATGGTGTTCAGTAAATAATTTGAACATACTTATCAAGACAATAGTATTTGCCATTTTAATGACAGCACTTAAAATATAATTTAATGATGCCACTGTCCACTTTAAAGCAATTCTTTCCTATGTATATATGAGCTTATTCAAAATAATATAGCAAATCATTCATATTTACACATACTACGTGTACAAAAGTATGCAATAAATGCTTACCTAAGCGTAGAAGTACATACCTGTTCTAAAAATAGAAATGCCAAAACGATTTATAAAAATTGAAGAAAATAAAAGGAAATCTTGAGGTGTTAAAATAAATCTTAAGGCGACTCTCACAAAGGCAATTTCTTTTCAGTTTTCAATTCCAATATTGTCTGCAGCTCCTACGTTTATTCGCTTTGGAACTTAAATTAATCAAACTTTTACCAATTACATTTCTCTGTTTGACAGAGCAAACTTCAGTAGTTTGGAATTCTTTTACTTTGCTTATCTGGCTCTAACTCCATAAACGTTATTGGATTTTAAATGTTGTCATTTCTGATTGTGAATGGAATTTCGTTAGATCTAGATTGTTGAAAAGATAAAGGAAGGCTGAATAGACTATTATTCAGCGTACACAGAATAAAAGTCAAACATTTTAGTAAAGCTCAAATACTATATATTATTAATGGTTTAATTGGCTGATCTTTAGCGAAGCTCATAATTGGGACTGAACAAATTTTTATTTCTGTCTGTCTGTCCGTATGATGTTTGGAAAATAAACTAACCTATAGACTTGAAATTTTGTATGACATTTCATTTATATAAAAGCAGTAGGTATCGAGTTCGATGATGTTGCATGTCACTCTAAAGGATTTGGCCGAGGGTTACTGAATATTTCACATTGCTCATAAGGGTAACCACGATGACAATGAAAAATATCAGAATACGTAAATTTGTAAACAAACTAGGTACAATCATATGAGATTTTAACATGTAATATTTTTATTCATGGAATGAAAAGAAAAATTAACCCTACATCACTTAAGTGGCTAAAAGTTACGTTAGTACATATCTGGGGTGTTGCAAGCCCCCACCCTATTTCAATGTTATTTTTTGATTTACCAATAATTTTAGTACCATGAAAATTACTTATTTTTTCCTTTGAAATGTAACATAGGGTGAGGTAAAAAAAATACACTTTTCACACAAGAAATACTTTTATTATGAGTCATTTATTATATTTTAATCTTGCCAGTTAGAAGATCTTTGCTGGTGTTGGTTCTTCAAACATGTTTTACAAATATATTTCCTGTGGTTCAAGCACATAAATTAATACAAACACAGCAACAAAATGTAGTTTTCTTGTCTAATGTTCTTGGACATACGTACATCTTTCAGATGCTTGGACATCAGTAGCAAGAGGGTGGGCTTATGTCTATAGGTAGGTATTTTGTGATGGCCCCTAGTCTGATTTGTAAATCTATGAAAGAACTAGCAACATTCCGAAGGAAATGTAGGCTTAACCTGTTCATAGCATTGGCTGCACTGTTTGTTGCATACTTATCCCAAAAATTGTAATTATCAACAAAACGTCTAAATTGTACAAAAAAGTATAAATACAAGTTCAAAGGAATTAAATTCTGCACTGAGTGCAAGAGAATCGCGTATTCCGATTGTTCTTTGTTCTAGCCATGGATTTTTCACTACATGTAATTTGGCTGCGGCGTTAGTAAATATTTTTAGGTCAGTTGTATGGGTTACTAGAAAATTACAGAATAAATGTTTGTAAAGATAGATTCTTCCTTTTGTTAACTCGGTATATTTGTTTATATATACGTAAATACTCCAGGAATAATAACAACGGTGCATACAAATAAATTAAAATCATAAAATTACAATATATATTATTATATTATTTATGTATTTAATTTTTGTTACATTATTTTTTATTTAATATTGCAACAGGTTTTATCATCCAAATAAATATTTATAGACTACTTCATCCCACCACACACACAATAAAATATAAATCATCCAATTATGTGTATTTTTTAAAGTTGTGAACTATTTGGTAGAACATTACACAAATACCAAAAGAGTGTTTGGCACTGAGGGATGTGACCACCGTGAAGTTAGCGGCACTTTGTCATCCAGACTGCGAAGATAAAGTGTATTATGTGAATTATTTTTATTATTTTATTTTTTATTAATTACTAAAATAAATTACTGTATTATTACACATTCCCTTTGTATTATGTACGTAAAACGTTACAGATCTCAGTTTGAAGGCGCTTCCAAAAAATAGACAAAAATGTTTAAAACTAATTATTAAAAAGAGCTCGTTCCCCAAATCTACACAGTTTTTCTTATTAAAAGTTTGCATAAAAGTGTCATGTTAGTTGTACAATAAAACAAAATCCCAAATGTTATACGTTGTCCATAGAGGACCTGTCGTCTAAATTAAATGCACGTTAGACGTGCGTTCACGATTAAAAAGATCACTCCTGAGACAAATCCAAACTTATGTCCTTAATAAAATTTTGCACACAGATGATCAGAAAGCTATATTATAATATAAAAACGCCAAATAGGGGGTGTCGACCTAGATATTATAATATAGCTTTCACGGCATCTGTGTGTAACATTTCGTTGTGAGCGTTTGTTTGGATTTGTCTCACGAGTGATATTTTAACTGTGAGCGCATGTCTAACACGCATTTAATTTAGAGGATAGGTCCTCTGACATTTAAAAAATGTGTAGTTCTGTGGTAAAGCTTCTAGGCTTTGGTTGATAACGGTAATATTGATTCCTGTATTCAATTCATCTCCACATAACTGGTATTATTTACATATTAGCAAAGTAAAATAGATACGCCTCAACGAGAAAATGTTACAAAATATTAATTATTTATTTTCTGAAATATCAATATTTCTGTTGAAGTTGTAGAGGCTACTTTATTAAATTATTGAAGATAGAGATTGTAACAGTTTAAAGGTGAGCACTTAATCTTTTATATACGTAATTATAGACGTAATGTAACGTCTCTGCAACATCCCATTGCATTTGGGGGTGAGCAATGAAAATTACAAACTTTCAATAATAATTGATTAAGTAGTGTTTCTCTTTATTCTTCGTCTACAACATCCGTGGTGAAAATAAGCAAATATTTCTGTACTAACGGTTTTTTAGCACATTACTGGCTAATCATACCTCTAATTAAAAAACCACATACAACAAATTTAAATAACTGTTAAACTTTATTTGCTCAGTGTAAAATTCTAATCATTACATTGTTTTAAAGAAATATTATTTTAAACTGTGAAATGGAAACACATGTTTAAGCAAATGTCTCTAAAGTTTCGGGAATGTTGTTTACTTTTCATTTAAAGTTTGTTGGAGCAAAGCTATGAGGTGGGTATAGAACGTAAATAACTGTAGGTGATTATTCCAATGTTTAAACAGTTCATGCTAAACTTCAACTCAGTCAGATCAGGAGTTGTGTGATGGAAGTTAAAAAATACTTACAAACATTCAAATTTACGTTAAAACGTGATATTGCAATACATGTATGTACAGTATATGCGTGTTATCAATTGAATTTATAGGAACAAAAATAAAAAATTTCTTAATGAAAATACTGAGTGAATCCTTTAAAATTAAAGAAAACTTAAGCTAGCATTATATTACAGATGAAATATATAATTAGTGTTCTTTGAATTAACAGATCAAATATAATCTGAGGACCGCATATCTGGCTGCCGGATAAGTTAAAAAGGAACTTCACCAATTCGTTATATTGAACTAAACAAACACACAAAATAAACATCTCCGTGTGCTGTACAGATTCAAAGTTTATAAGGAAATCCAGTATCATAACCAAATGTTACGTATCTAATCATAGCAATAATAATTGAGAATGTTTATTAAAAAAGGGGGAAAATAAGAAAATATAGTAACTAAACAAAGAACATCATACTTTTATTATTTCATTAAAAATATTCTTCAAACTTGCATAAAGTCAAACCCATCCACTAAAATGTGTACAAATCCTTATATATATAAGGATTTGTATATATATATATATATATATATATAAGGATATGTATATATATATATATATATATATATATATATATATATATATATATAGTAAAAGCCCGCTAATCCGGCATCCAATGGTTCGGCACTTTCATTCATCCGGCACCGTCCTTAAAAAAATCGCGTAAATGAGATATTTTAACCGCACTGTGAAAAAGTAGAGCTGTGAGTGAGGGGGTTCAGGGCCACTTGCCGAGTGTCCGCCATTACGTGTTTGTCTAGCGTCTGCCTCAGTCAGTCACTGTCAGTTCGTACTCGAGTGCAGTCGTGAGTGTTGTGGCTCGTTCATATTGTGTTTTAACTTTCTAAAAGTTGTGCCCTATGTTTTCCAAGCCCGGCTCATCCACCAGCAAAGTTGGAAATAACTGTAAGCATGTCACACTTACCATTCAACAAAAGCTAGAAATTATAAGACGTGTAGAAAAAGGTGAGAGTAGAATGAAGCTAATGGAAGAATTCAACATTGGTTCATCAACAATGTATGACATCAAGAAGAATAAAGAAAAGTTACTTAAATTTAAGTCTCAAACTACAAATGTCAAAGACATGCAGTCTCGACAAACTTTAAAAAAACCTAAAACTTAACGAAATTTTATTCAAATGGTTTAGCGTTAAGCGGTCTGAAGGGAAGCCTGTGACTGGGCCCATGATCATGGAAAAAAGCTAAACATTTCCGTGAGGAATTAAAAATAGATGAGAAAGAATGTGCATTTTCGGATGGTTGGCTGCACCGATTTAAAAATCGACACGGAATACGGAAGCTTGATGTAGCTGGGGAGTTCCGATCAGCCGACCAAAATGCGGCTGAAGAATATAAAGCTGAATTTGAAAATCTAGTTGAAGACTACGATTTGTCAGCATGCCGGATTTACAACGCTGATGAAACTGGCCCTACTTTGGCGTTGTTTGCCTAATTCGACTTTGGCAGCAGGGGATGAGAAATGTGCCAAAGGCTTAAAAAAAAACAAAGACCGTTTGACAATTTTGCACTGTGGCAATGCCTCAGGGGACCACATGTTGACGCCTTTCGTCATCGGAAAAGCAAAAAAAGCCAAGACCGTCTGAAAAGGCATTACCCACCTACCCGTGATATACGATGCTCAATCCAATGCGTGGATGAACTCCGATTTATTTAGAAATTGGTTTTTCCACCACACGGTCCCATCTGTAAAAGACAATCTGAAAAACCGTGGCTTACCTGAAGACAGCAAGGTTGTGCTCATCATCCTAGACAATTGCAGAGCTCACCCTGCAGCGTCTGAGTTGATATCGGGAAATATTTTACTGCATACCTCCCGGCAAATGTCACGTCCTTGATTCAGCCCAATGGATCAAGGAGTGATTCAGAACTTTAAATATTTTTACAGAGCGTCCTTTCTTTAAGGCCTGATAAACTCAGAGTGTATGGTGGTTGATTTTCAGAAAAAAATTCAACATAAAGGATGTAATTTTCGGAATCGCCTTGGCGTGGAAAAAAGGTCAAGCCCACCACTCTACAGAAATCTTGGCGAAAAACTATGGCCAGCTGCCTACCAAGAAGAGGACATTGCTGTTTCAGTCGACAATGAAGCAATACTGGACTTGGTGACCCACAGTTCCCAAGACGAAATAAGGAAAGTGCCACAAGAAGAAATCTTGGAGTGGATATACATTGATTGCGACGAGCCAGTTGAAAAAGAAATTACGGATGAACTGCTCATCAAAAGTGTACTTGGACCTCAGTCAGAGCCTCATCCTGTGGAGTCCGAATCAGATGATGAAGAGGGAGCAGATGATTAAACAACACCCGTGCCTACGTGGAGTGAAGCAAGTGCCACTATCGACACGTTTATACGATTTGCCGAACGCAGCAGCTCCTACAATGCTTCAGAGCTTGTAAATTTATATGTTCCGAGAAATGACTTTTTAAAGAAGAAACATAATACAAAAAAACAAACAGACATTAGGTCTTTTTTTCAAAATAAAATACTGTACACAAAAATTATGTTTACCATAATATTTATTACATAATGTACGCACTAGTTACCCTACATCTAAGTTAACCTAAGTTTAGAAATGTTTTTCTAGGCATTAAATGTTCATTTTGTGTTCAAACTAATGTTTGTTTAATTTTATTTATCTCCTTAGTAATTCTTTAATTGTTTACACGTAAAGAGTGATTTTTTTAAAGCCACACTCTGAAACTGAGACGACGATTTTTAGCCCGCTATCATCGCTAAAGTAGAAAAAGTAAAATCAAGCTACTGTACATTATCTCTTTGGGACTGAAAAACCCAGCCACTATTTTTAAAGAGTGATTGTATTTTGGCTGGGTTTTCAGCTTTTCTGAGTTAATATCACTTGATTTCACTCATTTTACTTTAGTGTGATACGATTTTAGCGGCTAAAAAACCGAATTTTCCGGCATTTTCATATGACGCTCGGTAATCCGGAATTTTTCAATAATCCGTAACACTTCGATCCCGAAAGTGCCGAATTAGCGGGCTTTTACTGTATATATATATATAATACAGAGGGCTCTGTGGTGTAATGGTAGCACATTCACCCGGCAAGTGAGAGATCCGGGTTCGAGTCCCGGCGGAGCAAGTACTTTTTGTGATTCAATGTTTATTGAAATTATATATATATATATATATATATATATATATATATATATAAAAACATTCCTATATATATATATATATATATATATATATATATATATATATATATATATATATATATATATATATATATATTCTAGGAATGATTTCGACATACAGCCGAAGGTGTTTGATTATATACGTGTTGATACTACCGATGGAAACACACATAACATGCTATCCTCATTAATATTATAAAAGTGAAAGTGCCTTTGTTTGTTTTGTGTTCACGCGTAAACAAGCCAACCGATTGTACTGAAATTTTACATGGACATTCTTACGGTTCCTGGAATGAATATAGGCCCATTCTTATTTTGAAAATTCCAACGGGCTACACCTCATTGGTGTTTAATGTATAAAAACCCCATCTTGGTCTTTAAAGTTGTGAAATATGTCAAATGTAATAAACCGTTTTGTGTAAAATTTGTTCATTATTTTCAATTTGCTTACATTTATAGTGAGTAAATTATGTAAGAATTAATCATCCATTTCTCGTTGTTTTTAGATGACAGCGATTAAGTAAGTACTCATCTACCTTATAAAATGAACTAAAACACAAGACAGAATTTGACTCCTAAGACTACCAATGAAGCAGTCCGCAAGAACTGAGCTAGATGGAAGTTCGCTGAACTATGTTTTTGAACTAAAGTACCAATCCAAGTGTTCAGAAATATTAAAAATATTTTTCACTTTATAAAGAAACAAACATGTAAATAGTTTAATTGTTAGTGTACTTTTAATTTTTTAATTTTTGGCAAATATTAAGTATTAAATATAAAATACAAAGTTACTATCTAAATTTCACTCTAAACTTAAAGACTTTTATAAAACGTATCTTAGTTGTCTTTTAACAGAAGTAGACTTCTTTGATCTATGATATATTTTCTTGATCGGGAAACAAGGCAAAATCATCCATGGAACAAAATATGCTAAGGCCAGAGTAAATTACAATGGACATACATAATATGCACGTTTTCACGAACATTATTGATCGTGGCACAAAAGCAAACTCAACATTGGCGTCGGAAATATAGTTCACTCTGACCAGCAGTGGTCATACATGTGTAACCCCTGCTAAATTGTGTACAAAACAGTGCAAAACTACTAGCTGTAAAGATATAAAAAACAATGTAATCTAACATTTACTACACATTTAAAGACATTTATAGAACTTATCTTAGTTGTATTTTGACAGAATTAGGCTTCTCAGAGCTGTGTATGTATATTCGTTTTCCTTAATAGATATAAGGAAAAATCAACTATCGAACAAAATATACTAAGACAGGAGTAAAATTGCAATAGCCACACACAACTTATACACTTAACACATACATTTTTAAACACATTTACTTGGTCTTGGAAAGAAAACAAACTAAACTTTGGCGTCAGAAATATAATTCACTCGAACCAGAAGTACTTACACATGTGCGAAACCTACGAAATTGCGTGCGAAGCCGCGGGTAACTGCTAGTATAGATATAATTTGTAACAACTGCAATCAGTATAGTATATGACTTACTTATCGTACCTGATAGCTGAGCGGATGTGTCTTAACTTTTATCATGGAATTTTCTCACGCTGTTATGTGAGTCCAGCCCGAAGCAATGTCTAAGCACACACAACTTCAGATTTTATTTCAGTACAATAACTTAATCTACAAATATAACAGAGAGAAATTGAAATACTGTATGTAAACATAAATATCAGACTATAGATCATACTAATTAATGATTACATGTGTTCGGTTGTGTGTATCACTTTATTAAAGCTAAAGCCAGCATGATACAACTAAAGGATGATACAACTGTTAATTACAGCAGCCATTTGTCTCACAGTGTAGTTTATCTCTATTTCAGCTGTGAAGCGGTAAATCCTGGTGACATAAACACCATAACTAAAGCTGCGAACATTCACTGGACTAATCCCTTCTTTATCGCGATATTTGTGAGCAATACTGTTGGATTTTATTGCTTATAAAAAGGATTTCATCCAATCTGATTTGACCGCTGTTAACGATTTGTTTGGTTATGAGCGATTATTTTGTGGTGTAGATTGTCGAGTTTGGCTATTCATGCAGTTAAAAAAAGAGTTTCTGTAACCTAGATTAAAGTTGAGCTGTGGTACACCGTGGTTTATAGTTGATCAGTGCTTAATTTCTAAAATTTTAGGTGTGGGAACTCTTTTAAAGCGGGAAGCTCAGACCGGTGGGTATGGAATACACCCCAGGGAAGGTGGGGGGCCCTCACCCAGGAAAACTTTTGAAAATTATAACTGTAAACCTTTGTTTTTAGGCCACCACAGACATAATAATACATTCATTTTTATAAAATACCAAGTGATATTTTAATGCTGTTTATTTTCTTTAAGGTGCTTGATTAGGATGTAAGAAAATAAAAACATGAATTTAAATTATTGAGTTTACTCTCTACTCTACTCTACTCCACTCCATTAACACCTTGTTGCCTACTTTAAATTTCCCAGAAATATTTGGTTTGATTTCATTGACCATTTTGTTTGAATCAATGAAGCTCGCAAATATTAATTTTTTAATGAATGGTAAAATAAAAACAAATTGAGCCTTATTCACAGTTTTATTTATACACATTACAGTAGTAATAATAATACATTATTAATACGTAAATGGATGTTTGTTAATATAACAGCTTTTTTACAAGTTTGCATATTTTACAAAAAAATTGCATACCTTATGGGTACATAAAACAATATTAATACATTCAAAATAAACCAACTTCTTGGAAAGGAAAAAGGAAGCGTTTAATTACACACAAAATAAATGACACACAGAGTGGGAGTAACACGGTTTCATTTTTTTAAATTTAGTGTAGTTTTAAAAAAGTTAAGGTTGATTATTTTATTTGCTTATTAGTTATTATAACAAATATGTACGGATTTGTAGTATAATATTGTAAGGCAATGCCAAGACTGTTGGTAAACTTAGTTTTAGTTTGTTTGTTAATATTTTAAAGTGAAAACTACAAAAGAAACAGAACAACAATACACAAAACTAACTGTAAGTACAAAAAAAAACTCAGAAACTTGAGTTCAGAACACAAATATAAGTTAGGCATAGGCTAGTTATTTTAATAAAAACTTAATGTTCTGAAATTCTAAAAGATATTTAAAAAACAGATTTAGGAAAAAGTTCCCACAATGCAATGCTGTCTTCATGGTAAGTTTTCTGCCCTCGTTGTTTTGACTTGTTGTCAAGTGCAGAATGGGTGTCCCTTCGCCAGCCAGGTTTTGACGTGTCGCTCGGGATTGTATCTAGCCACAGGAGGTCCTAGGAGCCTGATCCGCAATAAATCGCAAAACAGTGCTAATGTAGAGTGAAGATCTAAGAGGAGACATAATTAGATTCATTGCAGAAAACCCACGTTCACATTCAGCACTAGACACTGCAATACTATTTATGATGGAAATCAGTTTCTTAAACGACGGCGGTTGCTCTAGAATAGTAGGTTTCTCTCCACTTAACATAGGCTTCAGTCCCTGCTTGAAGTGTCTGAAGTCTCTAATTATATCCTGAGAGCTGCTAATCTTAAATCTATCGCAGATTCGCTGGATCTCACATTCTCCGTAGGTGATGGATAAGTCTTTGGCCAATACATTGGGTGGATCACTTTGATGTCATTCATGATTTTGGTGAAGTGTTCAGCCGCATTTGAAGATGATGATAGCAACCTTGAAGTCAAGTTGTTTAGCGAGGCTCCGATAGAACTGTTTTTCTGGAAATACTGGGTATCTTGGATCTTACACAAAGTTTAACATCTTGAAACATCAAATCGTCAATATCAATTTTAGCTTCCACTGAACGTCTACCCATGTTTTCAACTCGGTTTTCAAAACACTTTGATTAACAGTTTTACATCACTGTGGGCTTGGATAAGGTTGAGGCTTGATTTTTGAAGCTGTAAGGACAAATCCGATAACTCTTCTAGAGCATCGAACATCAATGCCAGGTTGTGTACAAAAGTTGTAGAAGATAATGTACTACAAAGCCCTTTGTAAGTTGAACGTTACTTCGAGTCCCTTTGTTTGTCTTCAGATGCTTCAATGAAATTATTGTACAAAGCTTTAAAATCTGTCCAAACTGCTTTCACCGCCATTAAGCTGGAGGCTACCCAACGAGTATCTAAAACACGGCCGATTTTCAACATTTGCTCCTTTAGTCCTTTAGCAACTTCTGCCAACTCCCTGCTGTTTTTCGGTGAACAACTAAACATATTTCTAATTTTATCGATGAATATCGTAAAATGATTGATTCCAGCTACTTCTTCTATGGAATCGTGCACGGCAAGCTCTAAACGATGGTTCAAAACAATGCCAAATGAACAAGTTGGGGAACGTTTCAGTAAGCTGTATAGCAAGGCCAGATTTCTTGGTGCTTCAGTGCTACTAATAGCACTGAAGCACCATCACAAGTTAGAGCAATCATATGGTCTTTCATGAATTCAAAGCTTAGACCTAATGCTTGTAAACTGATTTAAAAGTTCTTGTAATATACCAGCTGATGTTGTGCTATTTAGCTCAAAAAGTGTTAAGAACACTGTCATAGGGTTTTTGCATTCCCTTTAGAACAGTTCTGATATAAACCACCAAAGCATTTTTGTTTGAAACTGAAGTGGCTTCATCCAAAAGCAGGGAAAATTTAGAGTCTGACTTGATTAGGCCATTTATCACGTCTGATTTCATTTCATCAGAAATATGATGAATATATTGGAGCAAGCAACATTTGAATGTAGGATTCGCCCCATATCTCTAAGCCATTCATTATTTGAAGATCAATTTCAGTTTCAAACTCAAAAAATGGCCCTATTTAGTTTAGCTTGCTTTATAAGCCGTGCGGAAAATGCGCTCAGTTACAATCTGCTGCTCTTTATGCATAGAAGCAACAGCTTTTTTCATTGTATCTTTTCTTAGCTTCAATGAGTATTTTTTCAGCTAAAGAATGAGCTCGAGACCACACGGTGTAAAAAAATATCTTTTTCCTAAGAGAGGATTGCTGGTCTTTTTTATTGTTTCCATAAGCGGTAACAGTTCCTAAAACCCACTCTTCGCTAATCTTTAGGCCCTTCGTTTTCTCTGCACCTAGAGTACTCACACTACGGCAAACGTTGCAACCTAGTTCTCTGTTCACAATTAACCATGGATTTTTAGTTTTAAATTCAACAATTTGTTCTTCAGACCAACAAACTGGCTGTTCACCCTATTAACAAAAATCATTATTTTCATTACTAACCTTAGCTTCGTCTGCATCAGATCCCAAACCCACCAACCTGGATACTATTTTGACCGACGAGGAAATCGAAGGGGAATGGTAATCGCAATTATCCTCATTGATCCCGATTGCGTCTTCTTTTTTATCTTGATCAACAATTGAAGTTGTAGTCAATGCTTCCGAACTGCAGTTCTCATTATTCGCATTAACCTTTTTGTTTCTTAGGGTTAGGTTTAAAGAAATCAACAATTTTTCTGGTAAGTCATAGTCAATTAGGAAACTATTTAGCTGCACCAGCACTAATAAGCATAAACACGAAACACAATCAACGACCTGCACCTCAAAAACGAAACTTAAGCGTGATGGGATGCGATGCAACTTGTAACTTAAACGCGAAACACACCAAGGTCAAAGTCAACTAGTCAACACACTTGTGATCACTGGGGCGGTGGCGCGGTGAAGGAAATGGAGGGGGAAAGGAAGGGGGTGGGGTGGGTATTGCTTTGTTATTGAGAGGCGCAGCCGCGCGCATGCGCGAACTAGGATGACTCGCCCGTCACCTTCCTCCTGCCTGATTCCGTGCAAGACTCATCACAGCACAGCTCACAACTGCTTGTACGGGCGCTTACTATCTGCTTACGAAGCATTTGCAAACAAAGCATAGCATAATATTGATCCTACCTACAATTTTTTTTTTAACTAAAACTTGTACTCGTAGTTTTAAAAGCGTTCCCTGCGTTCCAGCACTCTTGGGAGGTAAGGGAACGCCGTTCCTTGCGTTCCCACTGAAATTAACCACTGTAGTTGATTGCACATTTTGAGAATTTTGTAATCCATGTGATTCAAAATTAACACATTCATTGCCTGTATTATTTGAGCATGTTTAATGAAAGCATGTTACTATTCATTTCCAGTGAGCAGAGTAACGTTTGTATAAAATTACTCTAGCAAATTCTCTAAGCCTAGAGTTGAAAAACGTACAAACCTAATGTATTACCTTAGGAGATTAAACTTAAAAATGTTGTTATATGGAAACTAAATTGTGGCGCATATCGGAAAGTGAGGGATTTGAGTTCGAGTCCCGGCGGAGTGTGATTCAGTGTTTATTGGAAGTAAATTCGGGCTGTTGCCATCTATACAAATTTAATGAATGTAAAGAAAAGGTGTTTGAAAGGTAATTAGTCTTCCGATAACATGTTAGTTTGGTTATTTAAACGCATATGTGACAGAAACGGACATGTAAAATTTAATTGAATCGTAAAAAGTAAGGGCTCTGTGATGTAGTGATAGCATAATCACCCGGCAAGTGAGAGATCCGGGTTCGAGTCCCGGCGGATCAAGGACTTTTTGTGATTCAATGTTTATTTTCTAAAAATAAAGGAGCTGTTCACTTTTCACATAAGATTAAATACTGGTGTATCCACGGACTGCCACTGGATTGTTTTAGTCTTGTTCTGTTTTTGGGTTTTATAGCATCCTTATATATATATCCAAAATGGGAAACATGATTGCAAAACTCTTACAAGATCAATTACACCAGTTACAGCATATGCTCTTGTAAGAGTTTTGCAATCATGTTTCCCATTTTGGATCATTTCTTGGAGGGCATCTTACAATTAACTTTGATCCTTTGGCCATAGATCAAATTAATATCAAAAGTCGCCTTTTTAATAAATTATACATAGTGTTATTTTATTTCAAGAAGTTAAAATCTTAACACTTAAAGAGCTTTTTATAACATTTATTTTAATTCACACGGTAAAAAATTTAGAGGATCTCATAAACAGAATTCAGCACAACCGTAATACAAATTGTTCGAAATCTACAGGAATTCTACCTCTGTATTAACTGTATTATAAAGTTGTTTCTAACACCAACTCTTACTTTATTGTAGTGCACTCAGTTGTGCACCTGATGAGATCATCTCTTTTTCTGGATTACACTTGATTTTGTACTCTGGATGTCTCTGATGTCAAAACGGTAATGGGTTCATTTTAGCTTCATCGTCACCGAAATTTCTTGGATCTCTTCAGACGGTTATTAGGTTTTTTATGAAATTCCCACATTTATATTTAAACGATAAACTAACCATTGGTTAGTTTCTTTGTCTATTGTGGACTCTGAAGCAGTACTGTCAGTAAACTATGGACAGACAGTCTGACTCGTGTATCGTCCACCCTCCATTGTCTATCACTACAGCAGGTCCATTTTAATCTGTAACAGTTCTGTTTACCTTGTTGATTAATCTTATAATCAATTGTGAACTACTTATCAATTGATAATCATTTAAAACTTTAACACATAAAAATTAAGTCGACACAATGTTTCATTAATTAATTCACACAAGAGCAACTAGTGTATGTGCTTGGACATAGCCCATGAGGCTCATTTCCTAAGTACTCTACAACATTTTTTCTTTATCTTCTTACTTTCTGTAGTTATAAAATCGTTACCAAGCATACAGCTTGTTTTAGATTGTAATAATGTAAAAACATTTACTTTATTTAGGAAAGTAGAATTTAAATAAATTTCAAAAGTACTTTATTGATTCAATTAGTCTCAAGTTTCCCTCTTAGACCCGTCTGTTCAACGATGAATCCTTGGTGTACGTCAGATTAACTTGAGACCCACCGAGTTTGTATCCGCCCAACGTACAAATGTACAGAACGTTGTGCCAAATAATGTAGTATTGTTAAAGAATAAATTAATAATTGAGGCAAATCATTTTCTATGGATGAAAAAAACCAAATAAAAAAACTGTAAGGGATTATAAGACAAAAAATAATTTTATAATAATGTCTTCTAAATAGGAGTTGCTTTCGCTAATCGGAAATTATACAGTATATAGAATTAACCAAAACGAAAATGTTAGATTATCAAGTGTTATCAAGTATCCAAAGTAGTAGTGCATCCCACAGGAGATTAACAAATATGCAGATGTTAGATTTTAGGGAGTTTATCATATTTAAAGTAGGAGTTGTATATCCAACCGGAGATTAATTAGTAATTAGCTGTTAGATTATAGGAGATTGATCACGCCTCTAAAATAGGAGCAGTATATCCAACCGGAAATTAATTAGTAATTAGATGTTAGATTATGTAGGAAATATCACGTCTCCAGAGTGGGAGTGGTATACTCCACAGGAAATTAATCAGTATGTAGATGTGCGATTGTAGAGGTTAATCACGTCTCCAATGTAGGATTAGTATAGCTCTCCGGAAATTAATAAGTATGCAGGTGTTGGACTGTAGAGTTAAGGAGACAAGGCATATCTGACAGTTTAATCTTCAAAGAAGGGCTTCGTATACCTCACCGGAAGCTATAAAATACACTGATGATAGATTGTAGAGGATCATGAGACTAATCACTATTTGAGTGTGCGTTTGACAATACCGCAATCGTGCGAAAACGCGTAAGTATGTAATTTATTGCTTCAAGCTGACAGTACTTAATATAATATTTATATCGGCAATCACACATCCAGAATGAAATAGAAGTTATAATAAGTTACTATAATTTTGGAAGTAAAATGAAAATGTATTGATACTTATTTTATAGTACAGGAGTCAGGGGTCTAATTGTACAGATCTTAACGCCTCCAAACTAGGCGTGTAAAGCCTGCCGGAAATTATACAGTTCGTTGAATTAATTTTGTAGAGAATTAGAAGAAACAATTTTCAATATATGACTTTGCATAACCTACTGGGAAGAATGCACATGATTAGGCGCGATCTCTGCTTTTTCCAGAAAAAGTCTTGTCAAAAGTGTTTTTTGTAAAGCCTTCGACAGGGTCAGCTATACTCAGCTCATAGCCAAACTTCAATTTTATGGAATCCTTGAGCGTCTTCTTATTTGGTTTAAGAGATACCTTTCCGACAACTGCTGGTCAAGTTCGCTGCGTAAACTTCTTCAGCTTTTAGTGTCACCTCAGGTGTACCCCAAGGACATTTTTGTTAATGATAACTGCAACCTCTTATTAATTAAACATTTCAATCCGGATCAGTGGAGCAGCAGGAAGTATAATGATTCATTAATCCATATTTCAAACAGAGAAAACTGTATAAAGAAGGGAGCCATTCAAGAAATAAATATGTATAGAATTTCCAATTATATCAAATATAGTTGGAGGGAAGGAAAAAAAGTTGCTAATAATAAAATAGCCTCTCTGGACTTATCACAACGCCAGTACCGTGTTTATCTCGTAGTTTCATTTCTTGTTCCAGTACAGTTCCAGTCATTCTTTGCGATGGAATGTAATGGATAACATTGTCGGGACTGTTCCAGTTGAACCTTTAAAATGTTCGTTGTTGCGGTTCCATAATCGTTCCATTTACGGAGCGTCGCGACGCGACGATGCAGTTTCAGTTAGAACAACCGACCCACTAGAGGAGTGGGCAGAAAATATAAAATAGAACCGGTTTAGAATACAAAACACTTTTTGACAAAGTCTCGTAAAAACTAAACTAAAAAATGACACAGAAGTAAAAAAACCGTGTTTGCAGTGTAACATGTTCTTATAATAAGCAATACATAGGCGATACAAAAAGGTCACAAAATGTGAGAATTAAAGAACAGAAAAAAATATGAAAATGGCAAGTGGGAAAGCCTAAAATTGCTGGTCTGAAATGATCTCATGAATTATTGGGATGAAGCCAACAAACTTCGAGGAGAATTTATCTAAATGCAAAATTATGGAGGCTCCATAACTATTATAAAATATAAGAGACAAAATTACCAACGTTTTGGTTAAAGTTAGGCCACTTTGAGTATCAATGTTGAAAAATAACTAACTAACAAGGAAACCTAAAAATATTTTAACAATCAAACAAACCTCAGCCACACAATGCGTATACATAACATGACATTAAGGTCTAGGACCAAAACATAAGGTCGTACGGAGATGGCTGCTTTTACCCTTTTCCCTCCAGACCATCGCCTTCCTGTCTCATTGTTTCAGATCACACGCCGTGAGACCGCAGGAAGTGTCGACATTGACTGACTTCTCGTGCTTGTGGCTTGTGCTTGCATCCTGTGAAGTGACAATGCCTAGATTAATTTTTCTCCTGTCTGGACTCTAAGCGGTTTTCGAGTATGTAAGTAAAAGGCTGAATTAAAACAAACTTTTATCGCTAGAAGCAAATAACACATTCAAATGTCCCATTGATAAAATATAACATTAAATGAACTCAGATAATATTCAGTATTGAATAGAATTAGACAACAATATATTGTATAACTAGACAATGTTCAGTAGAACAGCACACAATACTGTGTGACCCAGTTTCCAAGATGTGGAGTGTCAACGGATTAGTTGGTCGGCAGAGCACGTCTGAACACTACAAACGGGCTGTGGTAGATATATATCGCAGTTACTCAGTTTAGCTGCCAGTTATGGAATGTACAAGACATTAGTGTGGCCTAGTATGAGCTATGCCGTCCATGACATTAATAAGATTTATGGTGTCATTGCTGAAGCAAATTTTGAAACAGAATGAATGGGAGTTTTATATCTTCCTGTTTTGTGCTTTATTTAATATGAAACAGTTACCAACAGCTGTAAATAAAATTATATGTTTACCGACAGTTTTTATTAAGGAATGAATAGGGGGTTTTCAGACAATCCCAAATGTTTTTGTAAGAAAAGATAGTAATACTGTGTTTAAAAATTCACAACCTGATCTCTTCCTTGGGTGAAAAATTAATTTAAAAAAAATGCTAGGTTACAGTGAACAAAATTAAAAAAGAATGCTATTATTAGTTGTTTCTTAATATGAAGGAAATATAAATGTTTCTTGGTTAGTGTCGAAAGTTTTTTCTTAAGATTATTGGCTGAGCGTTAGTAAAGCTTATCACTTGAGGGGTGGAAAGATTTTCTTTTGTCTATCCGCAAGATATCTCTAAAACTAACTGACCTTTAGAATTGAAAGTTTTACCTTCCTTTTTAAATAGGCAAGATGAGTTCGATGATGGTGTACGGCATTCTATGTGATTTGGATGTGCGCTTGCTAATATTTCTACATTGGTATAATGGGTGACCATGATGGCAACGAAAAAATTGCCGAATAAATTAATTTTTTATTAATCTGAGTGTGATCATGTGAGATTTTAACATTTAATAATGTTTTCTAAGGTAAAAAGAAAGATATAACAGAGTAGAATATCAATTTTAAATATAAGTAACAAGAATAGATTTTGGCGCTCCCTTGCGTTGTAGTGCCCTTCCTAACTCACTTTATCATTTGAACACTGTCATAAACTGATGTAAAAATATGATTGTATGTGTGGCAAGATATCTCGAAAAAGATTTAATTTAAAAACTTATAATTTTTTGCAAACATTTTTACATAGACAAGAATGTACAAGCCACCATTATACGAACATGCCCAAACATGGAATTTAGCTTTCATTGTAGCCCATCATTCAGTAGTCTGGCACAACGTTGTTTACCTGCCGGAGGAAGGTAAACATTTATTTCTGTACGATTGTCTGTCTATAAATCTGGCGGCAGGGTATCTTGAGAATGAAATGAGGTACTGATTTTGAAATGGTTCAAGCACAGAGTAATAAGGTATATACCTTATTACTCTGTGGGTTCAAGCAACCTCAGCGAATCCTGTTATACAAAACGTGGTGTGACGTAATCAGGCCCTGTATATGTGATAACACTTGTTATACAATATATAAATATTAGCGAAGATCTTTCTATCGTCGACCCGAAAAACCCTTGTGACACAAATTTATGTAAACATTCTTATTGAATTTTTTATCTTTCAGAAGTTATTACAAAGGGAAAGTTGCGACATGAATGTAATAACTCCTTAACATTATAGAATAAGCGAAAATTGGTACATGCTCGTTATGTTTGTGAATGAAAAGTTTACGGTAAAAGTTACTACGCGGTAACTTGCAGAAAGCAGAATGAGATTCTGCGGCGTTTTATGTCTCTCCAGTAAACTCAATCTGGCACTTTGCATCCTCCGGGCTGTCTGGATTGACAAGTTTGGATGGCTTACTGACTTATTTCTCTCGTAATAACGATGAAACTTCAGGCTATTTAGTAGTCCATCCGTTTGTGCATTACCTCTTTAATGAAAGAACTTTACGACGTCGAGCCCCTTAGCTTGTATAGAAAACGTCAATCTTGTTTTAATTTCAATTAAATTATTATTTTTCAAAATAATAACTTTAACCATTCAAAATAAATTTAAATCTTAGTACAGATTTGAGGTGATGAGTTATGAAAATGATTGGGTCAATTGATTTAATAAAGATTTATAATGCATGCGTCAAAACTCATTACTTTATACAGTGGTCAATGTTGCCCTTCAAATATAACATATTTAAAAATTCAGAGTAATACAGAGTGTCCCACGAAGAGGTTTAAACGTTTGATTTTATATTGCTTTCAAACTAATTAATAATTTAGTAATTAATAAAGTAGGTTTTAAAAATATTCTGTGAAAATTAAAGCTCCCTAAAAATGGAAGAAAACAAACAAAATGGTGACATATTGAAAATTTTACAATTTTGCTTCTAAACATTCATTTCTTGAATTACCTGATTTGGTTACTGCATTGCAGTTTTAAAGAACAGCTATTTAATAACGCTTATTGTTGAAAACAGCTGTTTGATTGAAGAATATTGCTTGTGCTATACAAACATAACCTAACATTATCCATTACAGTTTTACTGATATTGAATTTCGAGAGAGAAATGGATTTTAATGTTGAACAAAAAAGAAGTGTTGTGCCTGGGCTATTTCTTTTAGCAACATTACTTTAGCAACATTACAGAAGCAATTAGAAAACTTCAGGTTGTCTACCCAGGAGTTGAAACCACCTAGCAATCCAACAATAATTAAGTGGAAAAATCTTTTGTTAGAAACTGAAAGTGTCGTAAAAAAGTACTCTAGATGATTAAATGAGAATAGAAAAGTACTAGTATGCGCATCAGTACTTCGCTCTCCAGGTAAACCGAAATCACTAAGGCAGGTTGAACTAAAACTGGTGTTCAAAAGTCTTCAGTACGGAGAATAATTAAGAAAAAAAAGTTAAATTTTACTAAGGTCACCTAGTCCATAATTTCCTTGAAGATGATCCGGACAGGAGAGTAGATTATTGTTCTCGTATCAATGAGTTTCATGAGCTATATCCTCATTGACATACTCAATTTTATTTTAGATGAGTCTACTTTGTACCGCAATGGTGCTGTAAATAGGCACAATTGTAATTATTACAACAACGGTAATCCATAAATTCTTAAACAGACTCTATTCAAATCAAAAGGAATTACTGTTAGGGCAGCTGTCAGTTGTAATGGGGTGCTATTTTAAGACATTTCAGACAGTAAAATGACTGAGAATAGGTATAAAAACAAGTCTTGCCACATTTTACGGTTCCAGAAATAGATCAAGCAATCTTCCAACAAGATGGTGCTCCTCATTCATTTCGCAAATCCTGTCAAGCGATTACTAAATGTCAACCTTCATGGCCGCTGAATTGGTCGTCGAAGTGATGTTTTATATTGGCCACCCTGATCCTCAGATTTAACTGTATGTGATTTCTTTCTATAGGGTTACTTAAAGAAACAAGCTTATACTCGTAGCTTCAATAATGCTAAGAAATTAAAAACAATCAAGTAATGAGGAACTTCTCCGGAGACCGCAGAATGTGTTTGTAAGAGCTTACGATTCATTTGTTAAGCGCTGTTAGGAGTGTGATGGATTACAATTCGAATAATTGTGAACTGTAATTGTAGTTTTTTAATAGGCTATGTTCTAATATTCTGATTGAAATGATTTATTTCTCTACAATATGAAAATAATTAATTTAACAAAAAAAAATTCAAATATAGTTTTTCAAAATGCCACCATTTTGTTTAAACAATTGCTAGAGAGCTGAAATTTTCACAGAATATTTTAAAAATCTATGTAACGAATTGAGTAGAATTTGAAAATGTGCGTTGCATAAAGGGGCAAGCAATATAAAATAAAACGTTTAAACCTCTTCGTGGGACACAAAGTATATAAAATTTTGAGACATAGACCAAAGGCATATTATAAACTGTTGAGAGAGAATAGATTTGGGTCCTCTACGAATAACAAGTTTGGGTTGAAAAGTAACCGCTGCGTCACGTCGCGCTGCCGCCGGCGCATTTTGTATCTTATCAGGTAAGGAATTCCGACCATCGGCAGAGATTGACCCCTCCTTCAATCCCTTGTCTGTTGCTGAACCAGCTGTTCTTAATATCCAGTGTCTCTTGTAATACAGTCTCTGAAACGACTTTTAATACATAACTTTTTTACTGAACATTTAAATCGATGAGGAATTAATGCGCCACTGACGTTATTGATACTGTATCGATTCAAACCATTTTGTTTCTTTCTAATATAAATAAGTTTGTTGGAAATAGTAAAAAAGTACAAACAATCAGAATTTATGATCAAAACAAATATTGGTTCTCGTGTGTACTCACGATGAGAAGAGAAACAAATTACGAGTATAACTACGTGTTGTATTTGTTAACTCACATCACAGGGTTAAAAAGTGTCCGGCGGTTTTCCATCGAAAATGCTTACATGCAAAACTATATATATATATTATATATATATATATATATATATATATATATATATATATATAAACAATATGACAGTTGTTTATGTTAGTGAGATTATATTTGCAGTTGCTACATTTCGCAACGTAGAATAATAAATCAAAATATTTTAAATGAAGACAACGACCTTCAAAACAATATTTTTATGAACGTTATGTATAAAAAGTATAGTGTTACCATATAATAAGAGTAAGATAAAACTACTTAGCTCATAACTATTTTAGGTAATGCAAGATGTATGACTATTTAAATAATTAATATACTAGTTAGTTTAAAACCCGTTGAAGCCTAGATTTTAAAGTGAAAGCATCACATATTGGTGGGATATTGTGAATACTACTTGTACCACTAGGCTGTTACGGGTTAAACAATTAGTATACTAGCTAGTTAGTAACTTGTAGAACATATATTGTAATGTTTAAAAAAATGGTGAGCTACAACAGTATGTAATAATATGTTTACATACCAGAATTGCAGTTTTGTCATATCTATAAACCTACATGACTTTACATTTAAAAATCTTAGTGTCTTCAATATAATATTTTAATATTGCAGTCATACCTTTTCCTAATTTTCCCACATATTTTATTAATTGGACTTTAAAAACAGATAATGGTGAGGAAGACAGAAATTTAGTAAAAGAAATCTTAGGGAAATTTCCCTAATAAAGAAATCGTGCACCACCGTAGGGGGTTTTGGAGGAGGTCAAAATGAGAAGAAATCAAGGGACTATTAACATCAAACACATTAACATCTACATTAACACATTAACATCTTTTTCCCAGATCTTATAATTTTAGCTTGACACACTTTACACCAACTGTCAGTTATTTACATAAATATTAAATTGGCTTGAGCTAACTAGACCTTTCAGGACGTGAATTTCATTATCTTTATATAGTCTTTATATCCGAAAGCGGTATAACCATTATTTCTGTGCCAAACAGTCGGTTCTAAATATGTCAAAGTTAGAAAAACATTATCATTTGATATCTTAATACATTTTGATACTCCTCCATTTCGTCTTCAATCAAAAATATCACGACTGGTGATACGTTTCTTTCTTAGGAGAAATTCTTATATTGTTTTCAAGAGAAAAACCAGGTCGCGTGGTTATACAATGCAAATCGGAGCTCAGTTTCTAATTGCTAAGTGAAGTGCAAGGAAACAATTGCTTAACACTCTCACAACAGTTCTATGTACCCAGTGATGACTAATGAGCTCAGTAACTACTGCTGGGGCACTGTAAGGTAACTGTCACAATTAACGTATTAAATAAAAGGCGAGTGAGGAAAAGTCCTACCCACAGCGGGCGTTTAGCCGCGTTGTTGCATGTGGAATTTACTGAGTAAAACCAAGCTAAGAAAACTTTTTTTAAACAGTAAAGAAAGCAATGCTTAGGTATATGGGACACCACTTACTACTTAACTATTTAGTAGTTATGTATTGATTTTTATTAGTTATATTTATAGCCTTGAAAAATACGCAAAGAAGAAAAAAAAACGAAAACATCTTTAGAAGTAAGTAAAAATGGTTTTTGTCTGAATTGCCCTTGAACTAAGATCTGTTCTGATCCTGACGAGAAAAGCATTGTAGATGTGGGATTCAGTTCAAGAAGAAAATAAGATATATTTTCCAAAGTTGTAAATTGATGCCGAAATACAAATATGGACTTTAGAATCTATAAACTTTTGAAATGTTTTGTTTGTTGGGTCTTGAGGTATTGACATTGGCATCTGATTAGATACAGGTAACATATCGCAGCTTTGCTCCTCAGTTCAATGCAGTACCATGTGTTAGACACGGTCCTACCGCACAGTGAAGTAATCGAGTTTTCTACACATACTCGTCTTTACGTCTTTTGGTTGATTTTGTGGTAGGTATGGTTGGAAGGATGAGAGTACTTACTCATATAGTCTGAGCTTCTTTTTACGTTGGTGTCTCTGATGTCAAAAGGATGCAAGGAGTGTATTTTGAAAGTTTTCGTCACCGATAGTTTTATTGATTATCTTTAGACAGACGTAGAGTACAGATTCCTGGTGTACAAGTGTCAGATTTTAGGACGCTGCTTTAAGTGGAAGTTGATCTGGAGTATAACTCAATATTTGCAAGTGACGTATGTTTAATAAAACTCATACTGTACTTTTGAGAAATTGCTTTTATGATCAAGTACCATTCATTTTTGTTATCAAATGTCATTAAAATGTTTAATATATAATGCACAGGATAATAAAATCAACATATACTGTAATTTTATTTCAAAGTTAAACTTATAGTTTTAAAATTGTACTATTCCTATCTGAAGTACAAAGATAAGTGCTGTATACGTTGTAAAATCAGATTAAAACTGTCTTACATGTAGATATGGAGATTTTTAAGCATGTACTATACTGTATATGGAAGATATAAAAAAAATATAATGGAAGTTATAGAAAACATTTTTAACACACGCTTAGCTTCAAAAATGAAAATAGAATTCCGAATACATTGGCAATTTATAATAGACAGTGGAGGTTTGAAGGAATATCTTGTGATCATGTTAATGTTATTCTAACGTGAATATGGACATACACACATACAGATAAAAGTCGACTCAAAGTGAGGAACACACCGGTGAACTGGGTTAGAGATGGGTAATTAAGAAACAACCGATCAAGATAAAGTATGGATTTCTTATTGAAATTGACAGCAAGCGACAATTTATCAGAGTTAACCCTTGACTGAGTTTGAGGGAGATAACGCAAGTTTGAGGGTATCAAATCAAGCTGACATTGAACAAATAGATAGCTGCAGAGGGACTGAACCAATCCATTCAACTGAGTCTAATGTAACTATAAAACAATCCATACTAAGTAAAGGAATCTGCTAATTCAAACCTATCCTACTTCGACCGCAGACAGGGATAATCCGTTTCTCAAGTTCTACAAACTTGGAATTGCCTTATCACACTAATTGGCTAAATAAATAGGCAACATTACACTCCCACACAATGAATGGCAGAGCATTTGCCAATTATTATTCTTGAACTTATTTTCAATTGTTATTTACAGTAGAGTCCGAAAGAAAATTTTAAATTTAATAATGACAAACACGTTAACTATGTTTTTTATGTATTGTTTTCATAAAGTAATTTCAAGAAACTCTCTTTAATATTGTTTCAGTATGATTATTTTTGAAAAGTGTTAATAGATTTGTTTAATAACTCTTTTAGCCCAACAACTAGCATAACATATCGAAACTAAAGATATAGAGTTCTATGTTAGAATTTTTTTTTTGTTTAGTTCTTTATTACAAAATAATATTATAACTCTACTCGTGTATCGGTTTGGGCCACTTTCGTGTCAGTATCGTCGGAAAGGTAACTGGTGTATAGCGCTTTTGTTAGCTTGATCATGGTCCAAGGACACACACACACACACACACACACACACACACACACACACACAATAAGGTGCTAAACTACGATCATTTATAGTATAAATAACTTTTAAAATATAATAACAAATATAAGAAAAAACTCAAAGTAAATGCATATATGATGTAAAAATTAAAATATTGGGTTTAATCGGTAGAGTTTTTATTAAATAAGTGCTGTCTTCCTGAAAATAAAGAAGAATTCAAAGAAAAATATAATGAAATAATGAAATCATATTTACAATACAACGATACAAGCAGATTTCCTTTATGGTATTTGGTACTTTCAATAACAAAAGTTTCGGCTGCTTTAATTTGTCGTCTAATATTACTATTGGTTTGGACGAACAGTGAGATATGATGTACCAGATTATTAAACTTAGTTTGGAAGCGGATTATCTCCGTCTGTAGTTAGAGTAGGATAAATTGGAATTGGTAATAACTAGTCCTTCAGCTTTTGCGGATTGCGTCCTTGTTACGTCAAGCTCAGTTGGGAAATTGATTGGCTCAGTTCTCTACTACTTATCGGTTAGTATTTGTTTGATTTGGCAGACCTTAGTCTAGAGAAATTAGTTATATATTTCTGGGATGTCTATTGCCATCTAATGAGAAGTAGTTTTTCAGAAGAATTAAGAAGAATGTTCAATTACAATTTGTTGTAATCTTATCAATTATTGATCTTTCTGTAATATTAATCGGAGTTTCGAACTTACTCCGTTGATTTTGTTAACAGCATTTTTAACCCCTCAAAAAATCATTAAGAGGTATTTTTCGTGGTAGAGAATTGCATTGGATAAATTTTCAATAAATAAAGGTGGATCGTTTGTAGTACTTCATTTTAAGGTCTCTGAAAAAAAATTATTATTAAAAATGGGCTTTAGCTTATATTGCAGCGTAAGGCACAGTTTGTAAAAATCTAAAAAGCCAGTTTTGCAGGTTTTTTATTGTTACCTTATTAAAAACATATAAAACTCTAATTTTTGTTTAACTAAATGAGCTATTAGTTATATATTTGTAGGATGTTTATCGCCATCTGATGAGAAGTAGTTACTGAAAGAATCTTAAATTACAATTTGTTGTAATCTTATCAAATATTGATCTTTCTGTAATGTTAATCGAAGTTTCTAACGGTCCGTTGAAATCTATAGAGCTACTCCCCCCCCCCCCCCCCACCCCCCCCCCCCCCCACCCCCCCCCCCCCCCACCCCCCCCCCCCCCCACCCCCCCCCCCCCCCACCCCCCCCCCCCCCCACCCACTTCTCGAAAATTCAATAATAAACCTATATATTTGTACTAAAATTATTGCAACATAGTATGAAATGTATTTTTAACATATAACCCATATTTCTTTTTCAAAAACTTTACAGAAATCTAAATTTATTGTTGCAGATATAACCAAAATATAATGAATAATTTATTCCACCGTTAGTTCCCTCATGAGGTGGTTTATCAATGTCGACAAAAATTTGTATCTTAATACCTATTTAATATAAATAATTTCTATGTTCTGTTTCAACTATAAGTTATTCCATTTGTCACTCATCGGACGCTTGGAAAAAGCTACCAGAAACAGGGCTATCCCTTCTGATCTTGTGTTAGTCTTGTTTCGTTTCGGTATTGTCAAAGCAAATAATTCAAAGCTTCGTGATCAAATTTTCCTATCAGTTAGTTTTTTTAAATGAGCAGCTCTTAACTTGAATACTAAAAATCCTCTGTGTTACAATAATAATCATCACTATCAAAAACAAAAAATATAGTTTTCAAAATCTAATTAAAAAGAAAATAGTTAGGACATCAATTTTATTAAAGTACCCACTCCCTAAATTATTTATATATGGTAAAATTGTTATTTAAATTTTAATTTATTTTGAAACATTCCACATTCCAAATATTATTTAAACTATACTCATTCATTAAACTTAATTAATTAATAATGTGTTACTGAATTCAGTTTTATATTCATAGTAGAATCTACAATAAAAGTTATGGATTGGAAAATTTCAAACAAATAATTACAAAACGTCTCCTAGACCTTATCAAAAAATACTTTCTATAAGAAAATCGAAACAGCTACGCAACCTCTTGATACGAAATGCGAAAGACCGGAGGAGATGATGAACTTAGACATTTCTAATTCCTTTTTCATGCGCTACTACTTCCCCACTTTGTAGATATACCAAGTAGCCTGCACCCTGGGCAGCTTAAAATCCACACATTTTTTTATAGAAGAAGAATAATCGCGTCTTGGTTATGGTATGAACTCAAATTTCGCAGCAAAACCGGTATTAACAGATTATCATTGCGTTCAGTCCCACAAAGATTAAATACTTTGTTACTTACTACCATATAAACTAATATTCATAATACATTGGTTGGAAAAGTTTTAAATATTTAAATTTATTAACTAACTAGAAACGTTGCAGTAGGATCACGATAACAGAAATTCTTCTTCGCAACTGAGATGCAGTACGGTGCCACTCAATTGAATTCTGAGACTCTCAGATTCTTTCACTACCAAGTCATCGTTTCACTACGAGAAGGCAATTTTACCCAACAGACTTTTTAGATTGGTTATCTAAATAGTCCGCTTATCTTCATGCCTTTCTTGCACATAGAACTGAACACACGCATTCCGTTCACTGCCTGAGTTTCAGAAACCTTTGTACTAGACGTATATATCTCCAACATAATATTTCACCATAGCATACAATAACAGTTTTCTTTCTTCTCTTACACAAAGGAAATCAATATAAATGTTTTTAATTAGGCTTTTTGGTAATATAAATAGTGTGATACAAGTGAAAAAAATGATTTCTTATGCAAAAAATCTTATTATCTGAGGCACAGCTAATCCAAACTTAGCAGTCTAGTCAATAAAGTATTATAATATCTTAAGCATACTTACTAAGGCAGTACAATAACAGCAGGGAACTTTCACTTACCCGTATCAATATCAAAAGTCAAGGACATATCACTCAATTTTTTTTAATTTCTGTATACCGCATGCCCTTAGTCATCCATGATCACGGAGTTTTATTATATTAGTTTAGCTAATTAAACTATTAACCATTTTTTCAGATATGTGTATAATGATAAATAAAATTATATCAGGGAGGCTTTATCAATTGAATACTGATTCAGTGATGAAACCCTACGTATAGGAGAAGGATTGACTTTTAAGAGACCTATTATAAAATACAGTTACAACCTATACAAAAAACGAGTTTTTACAGTTTCATTAACTTATATTCTTTTTTACAAAGTTACTGTAGTCAATTTGTTATTAAAAACAACACTATAGCTATTACAAATAAGTAATTTAATTTTTTCACTGGTGTTGCTATTGACTAGGTGAGTTTTGATTCAATGTTATAATTTGGTTGGGAAGTGTGACGAAGTGGTACCTAACTTAGTGTAATAACATAGGTGGTCCTGTAATCACACTCAGTTATATCCTTCAGTTATTTTACATACGCTTGTTTTTATGTAAATTAAGACTTGGGAGAGTTCTTTGCCAGGTATTAATGAGTTTGTATTTTGTAATTTATAGTTAACCAAATGCGTTCAGGTTTTTGATATGTAGAAAAGAGAATTATTCAAATTTTTGTAAAGTAGAATTCTATCTTAATAACATGTAAAAAATTCACACATCCGAAAAACTGTAATTCTTTCCAATTATACATTTTAGACGATAATCTTAAACAGAGGATATAAGGAAGGTTTACCAAACAGGAAATTAATGATATTAACTTAGTGTTGTTCACTAATTTAATATTTTATTGAACAATAAACAAGTACTGGCAAGACATATATCACTAATTAAATGTAAACCATTTGTGGAGAAACGGACGACAGACCGACAGATCTGACACCGCAGTAGAGTTGTCACGTGACACAATACGCACCTTTTCTTCTTGTTATATTTACACCTCAACTACCCCTTTCACCTGCAACAATGTTCCCATTCCCTGACTGCTGAAAAATGGAAATGTGTACAACTTTTACATAAATAAAATACCAGTTCCACAGTTGACAGGTTAAAAAGATTATTATGCATAGCTCACATGAGTACGAATATATGCTCATTAAAGTTTTATTATAGCTTTCTATTAAAATACTATTTTATTTTACCGGTAAATAATATAGTATGTTTTAATTCTTTCTTCCATCTGAATCCTTTATGTATTATTGCAAGTAAAATGTATCTAGTTTTACAAGTGATTTAACTAAGGTAATGTTTATATACGCCTATTCCACAAAAACATGCATTGTAGATTTACAATTTTACCCTAATTAAATCATAATTTTATTTCTTTAACATATATAATGTGGAAAATACTGCAACAGTTATGTTATACCATTACTAATGAGCCACTTTGTTATTTAGAACATCTATATCGGCTTAAATTATACATTATTACCTTTTAGAGTGCTAAGTTAAATTAGAAAAAATTAAATTGAAATGTAATATTTCATAAGTTTTCTTAAAATGAATTATTTTCTACATGTGTAGATTGCAAAATTGAGTTATAACAAATTTAAGTTTCCGTTAATAGTATCACAATTGGTTACTGTGAAGAAGCTATACGATTCATTACGTTAAACAAGATTAAACTCCGGATTAGGTTATTTTCCAACATCCATGTGTGCTTGAGGTAAATCAAAAGTTGGTTACGTAAAGTTTTTATTTTGGCCTATAATTAACTTTCCACGTATTTTAAATACTAAAATCCTTGTTAAAGTGTATAAATTTGTGGTAAATACTATATCTACTAATTTCATAATATCTACTGTTGTATTGAGCAGAAAAAGTATGCCTAAATCTAATACTATCTATGCTATATGAAAAGGTATATTTTTGTTGGAGGAAAGTGTTTTCATCTATAATTTTTAAAAATACGCATTTTAATTTCAGCGTTGGTCTGAAAATCATTTGTTTTCATCTAAACGTCATGCTCAGTTTGACAAGTGTAATTCTTCAACGGATATGTACCAGTTGTTATAAATGGATCCAGAATGGTAATACATGAAAGGCGTGTGTCTCGTGTACTTTTGTATTGGAATTTTAGGATATAAAACTGTTAGGGAAGTCTGTCTGTATACGAATGGTGTAGTATGACATGAATTAACCATTAATCTTTGAAGAATAGACATGCTGTATTATTTATTTGTTGAGTAAACCACAAAATGTCAGGCCATGACAACGTATCTCTCATATGGAGAGCTTGTAGGTGTTCTGCGGGGGAAAGTATTAATAAAAGAAAATAATTTTTTTTTTATGACTGATAAAAATATTTTTATTGAAAATGTATGTATCAAGAAAGCAAATTCGTAGAGCTAATTAAAAAAAAATAACATGTACAGTAAAGTGGACATTTTAGGAAGATATTGGACGTTAGTAAATATTTATGGTCTGATCAAATGTTTCTCTGATCTCGATCTGTTCAAGAGCTACAATCTGAGCATGAAGGAATAAACAATGATCAACTAACAATAATGATCAAAATTTGAGGAATTAACGATAATATGAGGAAGATCTATGCTATCATATAATCTTATCCCTATAAGCGGCATCTATCGGATTTCAGACAACTATTTGTTGTTTATCGATGACCGTCGGTTTTTTGTCAATCGTGTACTCAAATCAAATCATCTTTTATTGCATTTTCTTTACAATTCAACATTGCATCGCAATCGTCAAGAAACCCCTTATAATTATAGTTATAAGCAACCCCTTATACATTCACACACACAGTCAAACTTACATCTTCATACATTCTCTCAAACACATTCTTACTGACCTCAGATCCTATGCTCTCATAAATCCCAGCGGCTCATCATGAATTCATCGACAGAGTAAAACGCTCTAGACACCAGTAAGGCGTCTTAGACGAGTTTTAAATTGATTTTGATTGTTGGAATTCTTTATACTTTCAGGGAGCCTATTGATCAGTTTGACACCAACTTCTTGAGGTAGATGTTGCGACAACGCCAGTCTGTGATGCTGAGTTCGATAGTTGACCCTGCCTCTTGTTTCATATTGGTGAACGTCCCTGCCACGAATCAGAGTACACCTTGATCTGCAGTACGTAATCACCTCAAAAAATGTAGAGGCAGGGCAAAGTCATAAATCCAAGCTCCCTAAAAGATTCCCTACACGACTCTCTGAAACTCAACTTTTGTATGATTCTGACAGCCTTTTTTTTGAAGTCTGAATACGCGTTCCAATCTAGTTTTTGGCACAGCCTCCCCAAAGTCCTTTACTCCATACGCAAAGTGTGGATGGATAAGGCCATATTAGGCCATTTTTTACAACTTTGGGGGAACATACAAACAGATGATTTTAACTTGCGTGTAATCAACCATTTGGTACTGGTACATACCTTTATTTTATTGTACAATTTTATTCGGTTTTATTAATGAAAATACAAAAAAACTGTGTTCTTATTATTTATGTAAGTGGCTATATGATTTAAATTTAATTTATAGTTTTTCTGACGTTTTTTTTTGTTTAACACAGGATGACTCTAGCAATTTTAATCACAATTTAAGCTGGGCGGAGTTCTTAGTAAAGCATTTCTGTGGTTTGTCTTGACTCGATTATCATGTATTAGCTTCAAATAGATCACGTCATATATTTTTCGGTATTTACTCAACGAATCAGTATTTTTATAAAAGTCTTTAAGTAGATTCATAACAAAAAACTTTCATCACACAGTTCACTTTTTCCCACAAATTTTCCCTTCAATACGCCACTCTTTTCCTTTCAACTAAGACTTTACATACCCATAATTCGTATCTCTTACACAGGTTCACTTATTTGTTTCAGCCAAATGAAAGCATCCTAGTTAGTTAAAATATAAACTGAAAGTGTGGTTAAGTGAGGTTTTCCCTAATTCTTTAGACACGTCGTGTGCTTTATCTATTGCCAAACTTCAGGTTTATCTATTGCAAGTATGTAAAAAAACAAATATGTAAGAATGTTGCACTACTGTTATACGTATGTTATAACGTATGTTGCTACGTTTGTTATACGTAGCAATAAATTCTACCGAATTCGGTGGTTATCTTATGCGATAACAAAGTTTTATGATACATATCAGAGACTAAAGTATTTAGCAGCGCTTTACTAATTTGATTTGCAATTTTTAATTATGCGTTTCAATAAGGATTATTATAAAGTCAAAATTAGGTTGCATATTTTAAAATTCGCCTATACCAGACTGAGAGTGAATTAATTATATTTAATTTATCACAATAATATGATTTCTCTTCTTGGAACGTCATTTATAAGTTAACAATCCTCCTGGAACATGACTGATATAAATCTTACACTATTTCCACTATATCCGTTATTATTCTATTGTTTCATTATAATAATCACACATTTCCAAATTATCTACTTATAAAATATGTTATATTTGGTCTTCTGCGAGTTTGGTCTTCAAAATACGAGTTGCTTATAAAAAGTTCTAGAAATATACGTTATAGTGTTCTTTAACAGACACAGCGTCAAAAAGAAACATCAATGTCTGATCGTATAACGTGTTTATGAACGTAACCAAAGTGGAAGAATTATACAGTCTGGGGACTGCCACAATTAATATTTAATGTGGAACCAAGGTAAACAAACGGCGAGGACGCTCGTCAATTTTATTATCTGTTAGTTTAATTAATGGTTATAGCATAATATCTGAGGTACGAATAGTGCAAACAGTTTAGTATTTGTTGTAAAAATAATATTTTATTTTTAACTAAACTAGATATCACCAGTAAAACAACCAAAGGTTTATGTTTAATATTATATTAACCCGTGTCTAAGGATTACCATATTAATCAATCACCAGATTATTAGAAGCCGTAGAAACGAAAAAAATCTAGTTTTCAGCTATATAAAAACTGCAAACTATCAATCATTAGATGTCAATAATTCCTTGGATTTATGAATAACACATCATAAAAATATTTATCCAGATGTATTGTAATTTATGAAATAAATTAAACACTAAGTACAGAAATATTAAACTAGTACAAATCTAAGGAATGAAATAAAAAATTGCAATAATAAATATTAAATTCCAGATTTAAATTTATATCCTATCTAAGTAAACAAAATATATCAGTGAAGGTTCCTGCTATTTGAAAATCATGTCTTGCTAAATAAAACCTTACAGTGAAGCTTCTCATAAGACTGAAAATATGTTCAACTACTTCAATCTCAGTCCCAACACCAATTATGAATTTTATATAAGAAGAAATAATGAAATTCTAGACATAACATAAAAGGAGGCAGTTTCAATTTTCGCGTAAAATTTTCAAATAGTTGATTTTGATACAAATTTTTAAAATTAAACTTTTCTTATTTTTTAAGTTGAGTTGTGAATAATACGTGAATAAGGAAATATTTTAAGTCTCTAGAATAGAAATAGCAGTCAGCAAGATGAATGGTAACAGTTGACATTATGATAAGATCGGTGGATTTGTGTTATGAATTCGATGTATAATGAAAAAGTGAGATTCTGAATATTCTTAAATTGAAGTTGCAGTCGGTCAGATCAATAGTAACAGTTGAGTTTAAAAAACCTCATTGAGGTAGATTTGTGAATGAAAAATTAAAAATCTGAATGCTCTAGAATAGATGAAGCAGTGAGCCAGATCAATGGTAGCAGTTTAGTTTAGGGTACTCAGTGAAGTGGATTTGTGGTATATATTCGATGATTAATGAAAAAATTAAATTCTTAATGCTTTCAAAACATACATATTGTCAATTATTCATGAAGATAGAAGAATTTGAATTCTATAGATTTGGACTAGCAGCCAGTCAGTTGAGTGTCAGATACTCAGTGAAATAGAACTAGCAGATTGTCAATAGTATTGTAGCACTTCATTATCTGTACTTCAAAACAGACCAACTTTAACACATCCTATGTTTCAGAACTTTTGAACTACATATTATACTTAAGTGAGTTGCAGATTAGTAAGAATGCTTAAGTCTCGAGATAATTGCGATCATAGGTAAAGTGAATACTGATAGGAAATCGTATCCACTGTGTTATAAAGCAAAACGTGATATTAATATCTAACCACACAACACACACAAACCATATATACCATACGTATAGTAAACCATTTTTTATCTCTGCTATCCAAGTGTCTTTTTAGATTGTGTTCAAAAAAACATTGTTAAATTTGTTAAATGTGTTTAAAACGGATATCAATTTTGTAAAACGAATTACCATAGAGGCATTTTTTAAGGAACCCTTATAAAATTGCAAATTACTTATGGTAATTATGAGATGTTTTAAGTACTTATTATATAACAAACGCGATTGATTAAATACTCATTATTGATCATAATATTTTTTAGCTAACTTTTAGGGGATACAAATTGTAAACTACATTTCGCAATTTTGTCCGCAAAGTGCACGATTAATTACTATAATGAATAATTTGTGCCCTTATTCTGAGATAGTTATAGAATAGTAATCATATCACTAAAGTATATGATTTATCGTGAAAAGGATAAATAATTTTATTTTAGTGAAAAGTAAAATTTAAAAACAATACTTTATTTTACTTTTGATATTTATACTTTATTATTATTACTCGTATTTAATCTTATTTAAAGGTACTAAAAATATATTGATTGTAAATCCGTCTTTATTTACATATTTATCAACTGATATATTTGATATATAATTGAACAAAACTCTATCTTATTGTGCTTTTTAACTTTCTTATCAGTTTATATTAGTGTAAAACTACTACACTAGTATAAACTACTAGTTTACACCACAGTAAAAAACCTAGTTGTTACTACTAGTTTATACTAGTGTGCTTTTGAGTGTGTGTTTGTGTTGATTTATGGATATGGTCACGAACGAATAATTTATATTAGGTAATTAAAATTTGGCTATTAAGAAAACATAACTTTTGAACAATATGCATAATAAAATTGAATCATATATATATTTAAAAATATTTATTTTTGTTTTTTTAATATTTTAAAGTTTTAAATAATAATCTTTTTCTCTAAAAATTGAAACTTTACCTTGTTTACAGTCTGAATAAACCAATAAAAGTTTCAATACAAATATCTGCCAGAACTAGACGATTAGTATGATTGCACTAAGTTATTTTTCAAATGTTTTTGCTTTGAAATTTTCCCATTGTCACCATGGTAACCATTTATACCGCTACAAATTTTGCACAAAAATTATATAACGTTCAGCTAAATATCATGGAGGGATATGCACCATCATTGAATACAGTTCTGCCCCTATAAAAATGCAGCTTCATTTAAACGTTTAAGTCTTTAGGTCAGTTTGTTTTCAAGTTATCGTGCGGACAGACAGAAATGAACTTTTCAGCCTCTCGAGTGATAATCTTCGCTGACGCTCAGCCAATACGAAATTTGAAACTATTTTTTATTGAATAAGAATAATTGATCAAATTGCTTTTTAGCATATCATTTACCTGGTAATTATTGATGGCATTTTATTTCATACTAGATACAAAACATTGGTAAATTGTATTCTAGTTTTTAGTCTAATTTACAATTAAGTAAAGAAAATATTATAAAGTAAAAGTTACCCAGTTACCTGCGATTGGATTGTCCCTCTGCTACTCTTAACTTGGTTCTGTAATACCAGATTGTAGGGTCATATTCCATCAAACTTACTTCTTTCATAGTTGGATTGTCTCCATAAAACGATAAAACTTTCAAAGCAACTTGGACAGAGTTTAAGTGTTGGTTAGGTTATAATTAAAAAAATTAACACATTTTAAAAGTAACATAACCACGTAAAAAAATAACAAGTGATACAACAAAATAAGACAACAAAAATATCAACACCAACATGCGTTGCGTAATAGGCTTCGCTGATGTTACCTGGAAATATTTATGTCTGTTGCTTGAATCATATTGCTGTGGTCTTTGTGTAGAGCTAATAATGTTACAGATTTAATATTTACGAGTAGTTGCATCATGGCTTGATTCCTAGTACCAGTTCTCAAACGCAATACTACTAGTAATATTCATTAGTATTGACCTATTTGGTTGTAGCTATGCAACTACTTCGTAATTAATATAGAAGTATTTGGGCTATGTAGTTCACAATCATGCATTTCACAATACGTGTGCGCTCACTACACTTTACTATTATATGTTACTCATTATGTGATCTACTGAACCGTGCTCAAGATTGAATTATTCGATGTGGAAGATATTTTTTCTGATTATAACTATTTTATTTTTAGAGTTTGTTTAAGAAAGAAGGAAGAAGATTGTGTAAGAAATAACAGAACTAGTGTCTAGGAGTTACTGGAGACTATGACTCATGGGACCGGATAATTTTCATTTCTGTCCGTCTGATTGTCCCTATGATTCTTTGGAACGGAGTACAGATATGAAATTTCGCATTAAGCTTCATTTATATAAGAGAAACACCAAGTGAATGTCACTCTATGGGATTTGACTGAGCGTTAGCGAAATTATTGACATTGGGATGCCAGTTAACCATGATGTCAACGAGAAAATGTTAAAATTCCGTAAACTGATTTACTATATATTCAGTTACGAATTGCGTCATATTCATATTCAGTCATATTTTTCTGTCAAAGACACTTTGTTAAAGTTTAATTACAGACCGGCATCTTCCCTTTTATCTGAAACCTTTAGTAGAATACGAGAGTTTAATTGCAAATTGATAATTTTCCAGAGTAACAAGTTAATTGGCTTAGTTAAATTCTATTGCGGATTCTTTTGAAGGCTTATTAACGTATATTGTTTGAGCTATTTCAGTTAATTAAAGAGAGATTTTAACACAATGTGAGAACTTAAGAGTTATTAGTTCAACTTTAAATTTTGTTAATAATTAAAAACAAATGTGTGGTTGAATTCACAATTAATCGTCTTCTCAGTTTCATTTAGTAATTATAATTTATTCATATTAAAATTGTAAATATAATATAGTATGCAGAATATAAAATTTAAATTACATATGTACGATTATATATGCACACACATATATATATATATATATATATATATATATATATATATATATATATATATATATATATTTAAGTAAAAACCGTTAAGGATAAACTACATTAGTTACATTATGTTTACATAACGATTAAGTAACGAATATGAAACATAACTATATGAGAACAAAAAATTTAATTAAATTCAACTGCGTTCTTTTCAATTTACAACTTTTTATATTGCTAACCAAGATTTGGTAGAGTTCATTACCTAAAAACATACGTTAAGGTATATAGAACTTCAAAAAGCAAACTAAATAGTTGAAACAGGAAATTTTTTTATTTTTTATTTATCCACGAAGCTTCATTTATATACAGAAAAGATTGAGTTCGAAGGTACTGCATCTCCCTCCCTGAGATATGCAAACAAGAATACTGTCTTATAACTCTTAGGACATTGCCACTAGTGGAATTCTGCTGAGTGTCATTGAAGCGTATCACCAATTAGGCTGGCTCAATGTTTTGTCTGCCGGGGAAAATAACAATTTTTAAGAGATTCTGTCTGTCCGCAGGGCATCGCAAGAAATAAATGATGAATAGACTTTAAAATTTGTAAAGGCAACAACAACGAAACCTTTTACGCGACATATAGTGGCGTACTCATACTTTGTAGCTACAGAATACTTCTTTTTTAAACTCCCGTCAGTTACATATTACATATCTTCATCTCAGTAGACCCCGTGAAACAAACATAACTAGGCAGATACAACATATATACTTAGCGCCGTCGGGTGAGCTATATGGTTTTGATTATAATCCTGTACAGTGATTACCTTCGTATCTTTATCAGTTAACATTTACATACAGTAGACTAAATGTTGGCTTAAGTAGCGGTGGGTTTATTCCTTTGAGTTTTCGATGGTTCCAATTTAAGTAATAAATTAGTGCTTCTGAGAAGGAAACATCAATGTACACGTTCCTACAAAGGTTCCTACAAATGCATGCCTAAAATGCTTAATATTCTGTCTATCTATTTCTGTTATTATGTTATTGTGTTTCCTAAGTGAGCATGCAAGCTATAAAAATAAATTTTTAAACACACGCTTCTAGTGTAAAGATTATTATAAATAACCTTTTCTCAGCTAAATCTAAAATGGCGATTGTTATAAACGCTGATGCTAAATTTCACAAAATCGTCCACATGTTAAAAAATTTAATTTAATAGGCCGACAATCTACAAAATGTTAAAAATATTAACATTAACAAATAATAAAAGATATTACATAGTCAATACATGTTTTCAAACTTGCATTATAAACATTTTTCTTCTTGAAATACAATAAACACAGTTCAATACATATTTGACTATTTCCTAACTTTAGTAGTACCCTACGTCAAATTAACCCTGTAGAGTCAGTTGTAAGAGATATTTATCCTAATTCTGTTATGAGTTCTATTATAGTAAAGCCAACGTCCCCCACAATTCCCAAACCCACACTAATTGTAAGCCAAGTAGATATTATGGAAAAATATAGTTATAGTGAATCACGTAAAATAATTTTTTTATCTTAAAAATACAGGAACAAAAATATACCACTGTTCCGTCAGCTTGTATGGATTTAATTCGTATGGAAACAAAACTTTTAGTTTCAAAAAGATAGAACCAACCAGTTGTTGCAGGGAGTAAATATACGTATATGAGCCACTCAAGAACCATACTAGTTTAGATATATCCCATTTTGAGTCTACAGGTTCGAATTCACTTTATAATGTCTGAGAAGAAGTATGCATTTGTATCAAATCAATAACCAGGGACAGGCGGTAAGGGCACTCGAGCTGACATTGCACTCAAGTGGCGTAATGACGCACAATATCCAATTTTGGATCTTCTCGTCTATAGAGGATTTGGTGAATCCACATTGTTGTTTAAGTAGGGTATTTTACTCTAGTAGGCAGGATAATTTAGCTCATGTTTGCTGGCTTGAATATTTTATATAGGCAATCTTCATTTTAGCACTGTAAAAACAAAGGTTTTAAAGGAAAAATTAATGTTGAATTATACCAGAAAATACATATTGTAATTAGGTGGTGTATAAGTCGTTGTAAACTGTCCTTATTTATTAAAAAATGTTTAAAAAATATATATCTTAAAGATATATATTCTTAACTAGACGTACATATTTAGAGTTTCTTGATTATGAGACATTCAAATTCGACTTTTTAAATTTTTACAATGAAAGAGAATATTTTTACGTATACCTGAAGAATAGTACGTGTGCAAGTAACACGTTTTTTCGATTGGTAAAATCCTTTACTTGTAATGAATATTTGACATTTCCGGGCACAGAGTTCTAATAAATTTTAGTCTGTTACTTACTAGTATCATAATTACATGAAACAGGTAATTACAGGAAACATGATATAATTACTAGTATCAGTTACTATGAAACAGGTATGCGACTTATTACACTATACATGATGAAGATCCAGATTAGGTTGTTTTCCGTCAATTCCATTTGTGCTTGAGGTAAAAATATCGTTTTTTGTATACTAAAAAGTTTGTTCTTTGGCTTTCATGACCTGTTAAAACCAATTTTCATAAAAAAGGAATGCAAAAATATTTGTTAAAAGTGTATAAATGTATGGCACATACTGTATTCACAAATTTCGTAATAATTTGAATTTTACATAGAAAGAATAAACATTTTAAATTAAAAGTGGATTTCAACGTTGCTCATTACTAAAAAACTTTTATCTATGAACATTTTAGTTGGGAGAAAAGTACTTTGATTTATTATTTTTAAATCACACATGTTTTTATCAGTTTTCAGTATTTTTTTCAGATAACATTTGTTTGTATTCAAATGATTTCTCTGTTGACAAGTGTAATTCAGTTGTTATAAAGTGATCCTGCATGGCAATGCACGATGGTTGCATGTCTCTAAAAATAAATAAATTTTAATAATAATAATAATTTTTAATAAAATACATTGATTATTTGTATGATAATTTGCGATTTACTAATGACTGCTAACCGACTAAAGCAAGATCTTAAAGAATAACGTCAACTTGGTTAATCTATATTCAGTTTCAAAGCAATGGCATCTTTGTCTTTTTAAGACAGTTTGATAAAGTTTAATAACCGATTGATGAAGACTGTCACCTTCCCTTTTGTTTGCAACCTTTACTAGAATACGAGAGTTTAATTGCAAATTGATTGAATTTTCCAATGTAACAAGCTAATGGCTTAATTAAATTCTATTGCGAACTCATTAGAAGGTTTTTAGCGCATATTGTTCGAGCAATTTTAGTCAAATGAAGAGTGATTTTAACAGAATTGAGGAATTAAGAGTTATTAGTGTAACTGTACACTTTGCTAATAATTAAAAAGATTTGTTATTCGAAATTAATCGTCCGCTAAGTTTCATTTAGTAATAATTATTAATTTATTGATAAATAATGAATATAAAGTAATATGCAGAATATTGAAAAATAAAATTTAAATTAAATATAAATGATGGATATAAATTTAATTTAAAATCATTTACGATATCTATATTACTTACAGTATGTTTACATAAGGTTTAAGAAACTAATATAAAACATAAATATATGACAAAAATCAAGAAAAAAAATTAAATTGAGTTCTTTTCGGTTCACAACTTGTTATATTGCTAACCACGATCTGGTAGAGTTAACCTAAGTTCATACGTTCAGGTTTATAGCACTTGAAAAAGAGGAACTATTTCACTCATGAAACGTTGTGTTGCAATTTTAAATATATGAAATGTCCAAGAATTCTTTCAATTAACCATCGTAAATCATAATTTGTGAATAAAGCTGTATGAATATATTTAAACATGTTTTATTTCAAGTGAATAAAACGAATAAGGAAGTTATATTAAGGAATCTATTCTGCGATATCTCAAAGTAAAAAATATCAATTATACAAGGCTTTATTTGTTGTACATTTAAATACAGAAATTTCATCTTCAGGTACCTGATCGAGCACATCACCGTTAGGTAAATAAATAAAGGTTCTTAAACTCCTCTATTTGAGGACCTTTATATGTTTAACTTAGCTGACACTGATTTAATATTTATTTATGTATATGGTAGTATTGAAGATTAAAATTTAAAAGATTAAATCGTCTTGATTTTATAAATATTAAATTTTTACATGATAGTTAGAAGAAGTTATGACTTTTTCTACGAGTTGTAAAAAAGTGTTATTTTTACGAAGTTGGATGTCAAAACACACGTGAACACATAAAGAACCAAAGAGATGGTTATAAAACTGTTCTGACATATGTACGTGAGAACTTTCGCTCCACACACAGCCTCTAAATAAAATTTCGTTAGGTTTATTGCCGTATTGCTGACGAATATTTTAATATTACATAGATTTAGATATTTTATTCGTGCCTAATATTTACTTAAAAAATAAAAAAAAAAACTGTTCGTTCTTTAGACCTATTATTAAAATTTTCAATAAGTTTAAGGCAATATTTCAAATTATATAGCTTTCAAGTTAAACTGGTAGTATACTAGCATAAACCTAAAGTAAGCTGTAGCTTATTACAACAAGCTGAAATTGTAATGATAAAAAAAATCTTTGTCCAATATATAATTTTGTAAAAAAATATACTACAGTAATAGATCTTAATTATACAATTGAAATAATGCAATAAAAACATCTGCAATTAAGTTTTACATCTTATAAACTATTCACAATAATTTGTAAATTTTTATTCTTAAGTTTAGAATAAATTATAATCTAATAATACACCGAAAATACAAATCGAAGGATAGATTATTTGGAATAAATATTTCATGCTTTAAAATATTAGATTTTTTTAGAAATTTAATGTTTGATACAATAAAATTAAATTATGGATTTTATATTTAAATTCATTACCTCGATTACATTTCCCTTGTTGAACGGTGTAAGACCTATGGGAAACAATTCCTTTTTTTACTATACTACTTCAATACAAGTTTTATGCTCTTAAAACTTTAGCACTTGCTCTCCAGTCTCTCCCCACGCAATATGTTCTACTATACTCACAGCACTTTATAGTTTTCTTGAATCTTGATAAAGTTACAACATGTGTACGATGTGTTATTGTTGTGTCATTTTCAATAGATACAGGCTCGTTTTTTACAAGAACCTTAACCTTAATTATATAGGCTCGTTATGTCTGATCTGGGCCTTTTACGTGACAACCTCGCCTCTCTGTTTATACTGTCCTGACACTTTAAATATTATGAGTAGGACACGGATCAGCCACTCAATTTGTTCTAAAATCTTGACTTAAAAGAAAATTTACGAAACCTTTAATTATTTTATTAAAGGAACTCTACAAACAACAATAATGATGAAATTTGGTAAAATAAGTCTTTTTCTAGATACTTTGAATGTAAAAGAAGCATATAGAAATAAGAGGTTTTATTATTATAAAAGCATTGAAAGTAAACAAATATTTAAGTGTCTAAATTGTTCTCAACATTTTCATTCATTTAATTAAGAGCCGCAAATATCAGTGGTACGGGTATCTATAGTATTTTTGAAACATACTAAACATCTCATGTATTATTCGGGTGTGGTACAAACATAGTGCTGGGGCATATAAATGCTTCTTTTTTAAATGTTACTCTGTGTGTCTGACCGCAGGATATTTTAAGATTTTAAAGACAACATAAACGAACCTTTTACGAGACACGTGACGAGGCGTATTCCTACTTATAGCTGCAGAATACATCTTTCTTAAACTTCCTTCAGTTAGATAATAATCACGTATTTTCATCTCAGTAGACCGAGCGAAACAAACATGTTATAGGATTAAAACAGGGTAGAAACAAGATATATTCATAGAGCTGCCAGGTGATATGGTTTTGATTATAAATCCTATAGAATAAATACTTTCTTATCCTTAACATAGTAAACATTTATATAGAGTAGGCTAAATGTTGGTTCAAGTTGTAGTGGGTTTATTCCTTTGAGTTTTCAGTGGTTCCGATTTAAATATTAAATAAGTGCTTCTGAGAAGGGAAACTGCCTAAATAAATATCGTGGTGGTATTGAGTTATAGTAGGCGAATTAAACTTGAACATGGGAAGTATAGCATCAGAACACATCAAAATATAGTAACATGTTCGTAAAATGCACAAAAAAAAACTTTAAACATAATATCGATTGACAAAATAATGCACAGCTATAAGAAATATAAAAGATTAAAATTCTTGAAATGTAGAGTTATATGTTTGTAACATTTAATATCTGTTACTAATATTTTTTATTTATAGAGGTAAAACAATACTACAAGATAAATGCAGTGTTGTAAATAAGTGACAGGATTTTATTTCATCGCAATTTTGCTTTTTAGTACCCTTCTTAGATCACCCAAGCTTTGAAACTGAACTAATGAACAAAATTATGAATGAACCACGTGGCATGATATATCAAGAAAGTTATATAAGTAAACTTGCATACAAAATGATCACTACGTAGACAATATTGAGGTCTATGATGGTGCAGGTCCAACCATGGAATTTGGCTGAACATTATTGAAGTCTATTTTTCAGGAGGTTGACACAATTTTCTTTTTACCTGTAGGGAGTAGAGAAATCTATTTTATGTGTGATATTATGTATTTCTACAAATATATATTTGTCCGCTGTACATCTCAAGAATAAAATTAACTATATATGAATTTTTGTAAGCAACTTCAGCTGTTACGCGACACGTGGTGTGATGTCCTCCTTGTAATAAATCTTGTTCAAAAAAACCGTATTTAATTTACTATTATGTAGAAGAGCAAAACTGATATATGTATTTTAATTAATTAGTGCATTATAACTTTCCAAAGATCAGTTGCTCGTATGAAGATAAAAAAAACATTCAATAAACTCAAGAAGAAATGGCTTACTTGGAGTATAATAAATTAAAGTAATACCGGTACTTTAAAGTAATATCCAAAAAAAACGTTTTTATAGAAATTTCTAAGTGAGTTGAATTAAATTCAACCTAACATTTAAACTAAAAATGCAGCAGTACAGTAAAATGAATTGATAAATATCTGAAAGTACATACAGATGAACTCAGTTGGCGTACTTTTATAAACCAAGTGTGTCAAACTGTCTCTTCATCTGTATTATTGATGTGCCAACTTGCCAAATTCCTGCTTAAACATATTTACTGCTCCCTTGTTGAGCCATTCCTAAGACACAGTTTGTTTGTCTGGGGTCTATACTAATTCATAGCACAGATTAATATAGGTTTATTGTTAGGTAAACGAGACTCTTGTAAAAGTGTATTCAAAGAACTAAATTTGTTAACACCACCATCAGTATAAACTGTTGTGTTTCCAAAATTTAACAGTGTATCAGTAATTAATGAATGGTACACAGGGGATCCCGACACCCGAACACGTGTGAACCTCCGACAAACACAGCTCCAGTCGGCTTTGGCTGCAGGTTTGCCTTTTAATGTCGGCGCCAGGTTATTTTGGAACCTCCCTGGTTGCCTAAAATTCGTCTAAAACAAATCGGAATTCAAGGTAAAATTGAGGGGGCACTGGTTGGTGTGGTAAATGTATTATATTTGCATTTGCTAATTGCACCTGAATGTCTTAATTGAATTCCTGAGTTTAGGCAAATTTCTTTTATCATCGAATAAATCTAAGACCTCTTTTGTTTTTCACTGTTGACTTTGTTATAACAATTTTAAAATCCTGATATACTGACAACGTCTTGCAGCTTGTATTTGTCACATATTTTTGTATTTAATACATTATTGTATACTTGTGTTTTATCCAGAATTTATATTGCACTTACTACTAAATTTATAAATACAAGCTTTTTAGTACGAGTTTCAATTATTAGTATAGGGAAAAAGAATACAAAAAGTACAACACAAATAATTACATAGCGTACATATAAATTATATATTATTTTCAATGCGTTTCTTCATCACACGTGTTTTTCAGTAAAAGCTAAATACTATATTTCTATGAATACTTAGAATAAATCATGAATTATCTTTAAATATTGATATGGGTGTCTATAAACTATGCTTAGTTAAAGACACTTCTGAATGCGGATAATTTAACTTCCAGTAATAAATAAAGGATAGAAAGGGAAGAAAGAATTTTAATATACTGTATTATTGCACCTAAAATACAATAATAGTTCCTTAGAAAGCCGTACTAAACTTTATTCACCACATATTCGAACACATTTGAGCATTGTTTGTATAATACCTCTTTGCAATCTGTCAACAGCGAAACTGGGTATATTACTTATGTAACAGATGTAGACATCTCCATTTTTCAGTAGTCATGGAATGGGGACATTGTTGCAAGTGAAAGGGGTAGTTGAGGTGTAAATATAACAAGAAGAGAAGGTGCGTATTGTGTCACATGACAACTCTACTGCGGTGTCAGATCTGTCAGTCTGTCGTCCGTCTCTTCATAAATTGTTTTCATTTAATTAATGATATATGACTTGCCATTTTTTTATTCATAAATAAAAAATTACATTAGTGAACAACGCTTCGTGAAATCTACAAAATAAAAACAGCTATAGAGTTCTAAAATTTGCATGTAACTTTATCGAAGCCTATTATGCGACACGTGGTGTGGCGTACTTCAACTTTGTTACACTAATTAAATAAAGTAAATGTTAAATACATTTTACTATTTATTAGTTTATAAATTATTTTTCCATTTTTGTAAATAAAAAGAAATCATGCTTAAGATTTTAGTAAGGCAAGACTCTGTATATTCTCTAGATCAACAATCCACCGTACTAAAGTAGAGATCACAAGCCCGGAAACACCTTTTCAATTAGATCACCTATTCAAAGCTTCAAGGTTTACGACTAGAGTGGTAGAGAACGTTAATTGGAGTGCGTGATTTAACAACCTGTATTTGTTTGTAGTATCTATCGACATGCATTACTATTATTTTTCTGACTATAAATCATATTATAAACAGTGGACACGGATTTCAGAGAAATATAGTCACTCACTTCACGTACTAATGCTATATTAAAAATGTTATTTTGGTTTAAAACCATTCCAAGTGTTATGCAAATATATTTAATTATTTTAAACGGTAAGAAATGAAACTAGTTTACGTGACATCAAACTCAATTTAAACTAACAAGAATCACTGAGGAAAACTGGAATATTCAAGTTCTCACATTTTTTCGTCCAATTCAAAAAATGAAGTTTTGTATCTCATTTGATAAAAACTAAGAAAATTTAGAGCTTATTAGTCGTACCACATACATCAACTCTCTCAATACCTGAGGTAAAGGATATTGGTTTTGTAACGCTTTAGATATCAATCTCGGATTCTTTAACCTGAGCGAACTTGATAGTAATACTCACTGATTACCCGTTTTTATAATGTATCATTTTGAACGATTCTATAAGTTTTTCACAGTTATTCATCAGTAAATAGTTTATTACATAGTAGTGAAAACAATCTATACGTTGAATACTATTACGTACAACCGAGTCGCGGAGTTCAGTGTCACAGGAAGCGAGAAGTTATTGTCGCGGCGTAGCGCGGTGCATGCATTAACAGTTTGTATCGAAGTCCTGAAAATTGTATTTTCTTGTATAATCAACGTTTCAATGAATTGTGTATACCGTGGCATTATTTTAATGTATTGACCTGTATTTTATACTTCTCATGTTATTTTAAGCCGTTATTTAATTAAAAACTCTCTAAAAAGAATACAATTATGAACTATATTAGAATTCTTGAATTGATTAAAATAACAAGAGGCATAGCGTTTTCAATAAAATCATGATAAGACGCGCAACTAAAATTAAAGTGGTTACAAAAAGCAACTCTTTAATTTCAGTAGTGGGTTTGATGATGATTTATTTGAAAATTAATGGCCGTACACAAATAAAATGGTATTATTAATAGAGTGTTTGTTTTAGAATTAATTAAAGAATTCCGATAAGAAAGAATATTTAACAATGTCCTTAAAGGTTTAAAGGTTTAAAAATTCCTTATTGTTTAATTCATATCTCTATTACAAAGTAAAACTCTATCAATTTGTATTGTTTGTAAACAAAATAATATTTATACCATTATTATTATTACGTCAGTAGACTCAGGAAATAAAGGTCTTTAGGGTGTGAAGCAATATAGTATATTAAATTAGACATGACCATTCTAAACTTAGTAGTAATTATTTTAATAATAAAATAAAATAGAAATAGAACTTAGTCATTTTAATTTGGTTTCAATCGCTTGATCAAAGCAAATTGGCCTTACTCGGTGTTTTTATGCTTTATGTAAACCTATTCACATTTAGTATCGCTAAGCATTAAAAAAGATAGTTGGGCATATCGGGGAGAGAATATTAACAATTGAATACTCTGACACTGAGACAGCTATTGATAGGACACAATTTGATTAAACAATACAGGACAACACGTGTACTTTGCAGAAGCTAAAAGGGGAGCTACGTACACAATGGATACAAACATACAGTATGCAGTATACAGTATATAGAATATATAGAAACCGTGAACACTTATATGGATGACGTGCCCAGGCCAAGAGTAGACAAGGTTATCAGTCCATTCACTGGTCACTGAAGGCACTCACAGTTCATCGAGCCGAGATGCTGTCTGGTTTACACTTCACTGTATCAAAATATAACGAAAAAGAAATGTATACAATGACACAACACCATCTTGTGTAGGGATTATATTCAAGAGAAATATTATCCGATTCTGCTTTATGGATAGCTGCCTTTGTCCCCCATACGATATATATATATATATATATATATATATATATATATATTCAAGAGAATGTAGAGGACAGTCAGTACAGTAGACGTTTCTGATAAAAAGTCCGTCCGTAGAAGGCATGATTTGAACCTGCATTATATCTAACTGAAACACAAAATAGTTCTAATTTGAAGTTTAGTTATCTAAAACTCCTCGCAAAAATAAATTGGCAACAGATTTTCGATGCTAGATTGTTTGTGACTTATCCATTATTGCTGGTCGTGTAAAGCAAGGTTTAAAACATAATACTCAATATTGGAGCACTACCATCTCTAGCTACAAGAGACAACCTGATAATATTTCAATAAAAAATTGATAATATTCAATAACACACTCCTTTTTATCTGCAGCCCTTAAAGTAAAATTTAATTGCCGGATATTGTTAGTAAAATTTAGCAACAACTGAGAGCGCACTATAAAGATAATTTTATCAACTATTCACGGAAGCAGACTTTTCAGACATACGTATAGGCTTATATATGGTATACATAAGAGTAATGTTTTAACCATTTTCAAAGATTTATGAGCTGTTTTAGAACCAACCATAGCTGATTTATTCTGGCAAAGTTTTTTTCCAAAATAATCCCGATTTCATTAAATTGCCAACAACAGTATTTGTGAAATGATTGGATGGGAGAGTAACAGTAAGTAACAAGAATTCGCTCGGGCGAGTCGCACTTATATTTATTTGGTTGGAAACGTAAAATATAGTATTGCATAAATTAATTGAAAGTGCGTAGCACTTTAATTATCATTAGTTAGTTAACTCTAATAGATGAAAACTCTCTCGTCATATACATTATCGAATACCAATTAAGACATCCGATTTTTACAAAATATATTTATGTCATTTTAGTTTTATAAAATCTTCAAATAAATATATTTTGAGCATTTCGTATATTTATTCAGTATGGGGTATTTTTATGTTTTAATTCCGAATAATAATTAATTCCACTGTCTGGAATCTGCTTTGAAAGATATTTCTTATTCGTACTCGATGTAACAATTAAGTAAAGTTATGGCAGTTTGGAACTATTTGATTCGATAAGATTCTTTCTTAACGTAACACTTAGTAGTAAAATACCAACAAAAACTAGGAACTAAATGCAGATTATGTAAAAAAATTATTTACAACAATTAACAATGAAACACAACTAAAACACATATTAACTTTTAAACGGCTTTATCAAATATGTTTAAACTAATACAATCGCACTGGGTTGACGAAAAAGAATCAATAGCTAGCAATGCATTCCGTAGTCTAAATCACCTTCCTCCCCACCTCCCACACAATAATAATAAATTTAAATACAACAATTTTACTTACCAATCGCTGATAAATCTGCCGGTCCTTGTCCCACTTCAAGACACGAACGTCAAACCTATCCTTGCATCAGGCGCTTTATCTATCAGCTGTATAAGCAGAGAATCTAATCGAACCAAAGCGGGAGTTTCTCTATGAGCATAGTTCGATATTCTTTGAATGATAAACTCTTGAACTAACCCACATTTTTGGATCATTTTACGTGCAACTGTTTTTGTAACCATAAAAGTTTTTGTAGTTTTCATAGCAGTAATCCGTGACTGAAATAAGTTTTCCGTCTGAGAATGTCTCGACTATTGCTACCACGAAAGGAAAAGTACTTGTTTTATTTATCACTTATTTATACATATGTCGTGGTGCGTTTCAACTCTGCTAGTGTTATTATATTTTTATGGATAATTGTTGTTGTTAACTGCACATTTTCTTATTTCATCGTAGAATTATTCGCTGTCGTAGAGTTGTTCTCACTGTATATTGAAAACTTTACCCTTTACCAATTACCCATGATATATTTTGACAGTGTAGTTATGCATTGGAAATTTTATTAAAGAATTGCTGAGAGAGGAATAGGAATACATATGCAATACTGTTAACTATTGGTTTTAAAGGATATTTTAAATATTCTGATAAGAGATTTCTTATGTAAAATTTAACCTATGTGCCTGATAATACCACATCACGGTGGTATTAACTTAAAAAATATCGTTTAAAGACTAGCGCCCTATCAGTCTCTTACATAGAAGTCCCACTTTACTTTCGTCTCATAATTAATTTTACTGTGAAAAATGAAGGATTGTGAGTTCTCACTCGAGTATTATTCTGTGACTGATCTACTGTACTGGGGCAGTAAAAATTTCAATTACGCGATTGCAGGGACTGATTCCCCAGCGTAACACGTAGCTTGGCAGTTGTTAGTTGTGACATGATTGGTTGGTGTACTCCATTGTTTAGAAAACCAAGAAACTTTTATACAAAAGTTCATATTATTAGTATGGTTTTTGTAGGCATTTTATAGACGATTGTTTTTTTATATAAAATAATGCTAAGAACAAGCTATACTTTGTATAAAATATTATAACGCAAATATTTCTACCGCTAACTCACCAAATATAAACTCTTGAACTAACCCAAATTTTTAGATCATTTCACGTGCAACTTTTTTTGTAACCATAACATTTTTATAAGTATAATCTACGTGTCTGTAAAAGGTGTTAAAACCATTGCTCCCATTGTCATTGCCAGATTCTCAATTTAAATTGTAATTCTCTTTTACCACGAAATAAAATGTTAAAAAAAGGTAAAAAAACTATAAATTATTGTTTATAACGCGTTATTGAATTATGTCATATGTACATATACAGGGTGTCACTAACGTATGTGGCTAATTTTATGACACTACCTATTATTTTTTATTAATTTACAAAACATATTATCTCTAGAAATAGTAAAACAACAGATATTAAACTCTGCACAGAGATTGTGATAAAACGGAGAATACTTGATTTAAAATAATACAAATAATCTGAAATATGTGGTTTTTTGTCAACAACTTATTACTGGAATTATTTGACTCAAAAATCTGCAACAAATACCGTTTTTCTGGTATTAAAACTTCAAACATTTTTTGAGGGGGGTTATTGTTTGAAATAATGATAACTATTAACCACTGAAATTTGTTATACATTTTCAGAAACACCCTGTAAAGAGGTGTATATATGACTTAAACGGATGTTTAAGATAATTTAACTAAATTTTATTACAATAGCAATAATGAGAATACAAAGAAACAGTATCTACAGGCAGTGAAGTTTTTTTTCAGTTTATATCTGCAACACAACCAACTCACTAGATGGGATTTTTCTGTTCCCTGATGAATGATTCAGAGAGTCACTTTGATTGGTTGTTCACCGTATCAGTAACCAAGTCAGACTGTTGACCGTGATGAGTTATAGCGTGCAATGTCCAACTTATAATATCTCCTATCATTCATCTGTATCACGACATGTCCTATAGAGTTTAGGCATTAACCATGAGAGATCAAATTCTAAATTCAGTTTAATGGGTATATCATAATAAAATCTATTATTCTAACCTCCCTCTACTCACTTCTTAAGGAACAATACATTTGTAATAACCATAGTGTATAATTTTGTTTCTCCAAATTCCAATTTAGTGCAATTACAAATTATTGTCTTAAAATTAATATAAATACAGTGTTTGATTCAATAATAATTTTATGTTCACAATATATATATACATATATGTAAAATAGAAAACAAAATATACAAAAAATATTAGACACAAAATAAGATAAAAACCTCTACAGGCAAGATTACAAATAACCAGATAAAGTTTTGTTAAATTTATCTATCAACATCAAAGAGTACTTTTTTCAGGCGTATTTGACGGTGGCAGGTAAATTTGACTCACAGTAACCTGCTGGGCATCGAGTCGAATAGTCAGTTCCAGTATTAAACAGTATTGCATTGACCTCGTTAACGATATTTCAGGCACGTGTAGTGCTGTCAGGTAAATTTGGCTCCATCGCGACCTGCTGGGCATCGAGTCGAATACAGTCAGTTTCCAGTATTAAACAGTATTGCATTGACCTCGTTAACGATATTTCAGGCACGTGTAGTGCTGTCAGGTAAATTTGGCTCCATCGCGACCTGCTGGGCATCGAGTCGAATACAGTCAGTTTCCAGCATTAAACAGTATTGCATTGACCTCGTTAACGATATTTCAGGCACGTGTAGTGCTGTCAGGTAAATTTGGCTCCATCGCAACCTGCTGGGCATCGAGTCGAATACAGTCAGTTTCCAGTATTAAACAGTATTGCATTGACCTCGTTAACGATATTTCAGGCACGTGTAGTGCTGTCAGTTAAATTTGGCTCCATCGCAACCTGCTGGGCATCGAGTCGAATACAGTCAGTTTCCAGTATTAAACAGTATTGCATTGACCTCGTTAACGATATTTCAGGCACGTGTAGTGCTGTCAGGTAAATTTGGCTCCATCGCGACCTGCTGGGCATCGAGTCGATTACAGTCAGTTTCCAGTATTAAACAGTATTGCATTGAGCTCGTTAACGATATTTCAGGCACGTGTAGTGCTGTCAGTTAAATTTGGCTCCATCGCAACCTGCTGGGCATCGAGTCGAATACAGTCAGTTTCCAGTATTAAACAGTATTGCATTGACCTCGTTAACGATATTTCAGGCACGTGTAGTGCTGTCAGTTAAATTTGGCTCCATCGCAACCTGCTGGGCATCGAGTCGAATACAGTCAGTTTCCAGTATTAAACAGTATTGCATTGACCTCGTTAACGATACTTCAGCCTCGTGTAGCGATGTCAGTTAAATTTGGTTCCACTGCAACCTGCTGGGCATCGAGTCGAATACAGTCAGTTTACAGTATTAAACAGTATTGCATTGACCTCGTTAACGATACTTCAGCCTCGTGTAGCGATGTCAGTTAAATTTGGTTCCACTGCGACCTGCTGGGCATCGAGTCGAATACAGTCAGTTTCCAGTTTTAAACAGTATTGCATTGACCTCGTTAACGATATTTCAGGCACGTGTAGTGCTGTCAGGTAAATTTGGCTCCATCGCGACCTGCTGGGCATCGAGTCGAATACAGTCAGTTTCCAGTATTAAACAGTATTGCATTGACCTCGTTAACGATACTTCAGCCTCGTGTAGCGATGTCAGTTAAATTTGGTTCCACTGCAACCTGCTGGGCATCGAGTCGAATACAGTCAGTTTCCAGTATTAAACAGTATTGCATTGACCTCGTTAACGATATTTCAGGCACGTGTAGTGCTGTCAGGTAAATTTGGCTCCATCGCGACCTGCTGGGCATCGAGTCGAATACAGTCAGTTTCCAGTATTAAACAGTATTGCATTGACCTCGTTAACGATATTTCAGGCACGTGTAGTGCTGTCAGGTAAATTTGGCTCCATCGCGACCTGCTGGGCATCGAGTCGAATACAGTCAGTTTCCAGTATTAAACAGTATTGCATTGACCTCGTTAACGATATTTCAGGCACGTGTAGTGCTGTCAAGTAAATTTGGCTCCCTCCAAAGTCTGCTGGGTAGCGAGTCAGAAACAGTATGTGTTATGTATTGAGCATTACCACATTAACTTCGTCAGTGACACTTGTCAAGTGCTGTCAGGTAAATTTGGCCCATCCAAAGTGTGCTGGGTAGCGAGTCGAAAACAGTATGTGTTATGTATTGAGCATTACCACATTAACTTCGTCAGTGATACTTGTCAAGTGTTGTCAGGTAAATGTGGCCCCTCCAAAGTCTGCTGGGTAGCGAGTCAGAAACAGTATGTGTTATGTATTGAGCATTACCACGTTAACTTCGTCAGTGATACTTGTCAAGTGTTGTCAGGTAAATTTGGCCCCTCCAAAGTCTGCTGGGTAGCGAGTCAGAAACAGTATGTGTTGTATGTATTGAGCATTACCACATTAACTCCGTCAGTGATACTTGTCAAGTGCTGTCAGGTAAATTTGGCCCCTCCAAAGTCTGCTGGGTAGCGAGTCAGAAACAGTATGTGTTATGTGTTGAGCAGTACAGTAAATTTGGCCAAAATTAAATTTGGGTCTGCCACTGCCTGCTTGGCAATGAGTCATGAATCTGTCATGTATTGATCAGTATTACAATAACATCGGTGATGACACTTCAGTCTCGTTTCAGATAAAGTAATGAATCACATTGCCCCCACTGATATCGAATCCTACATGTCGACTTGTTTTATTGGTTTTTGGACATATATCAGATATTTGACGTCAATTAAATAAACGAGCAAGTTTATATTTGATGCAGAAAATACTGATATTTCAGCTTGTTTGTTGGTAAACGCTGTTTGAAATTAGTTTTTACTGCGGATTTGAAGTTTATATGAAGTTACTGAGGTATGTTCTCAATCTGAAAACTGTGGTTGTGACAAGTTTAATTACTCAATATTATCACTTTTTTATTTTAGTGCGGTAAATAATCACTGTGAAACGCTTGTTTAGGTTTAATGAATGCCATAAGAAAATAAAATATCAGTGAGTGTCTGAGTGAGGAATAGGGTAGCATGACAATGTAGAATTTAAAAGTGAAATATATGTTTTACAGTCGCAGAATGTAAGCCAAATCAAAGGAACTTTCAATCAGTTTGAATGAAACAATCCAATCAACTTAGAAACCGTCTTGAAATCCAAGCGTTACAGAGGGATCTTTGAAAATGTGTTTGAGATTGTATATGTGTAGGTCTTAGACTTCAATTTCGTTATGCATTGTGGCCACGGCTTGACGTTTAGCTAGAAAATTCCTCAATACATAATCGTCAAATTTTGCGATGAATGGACATGGAAGAGCTGTTCACACTATCTAAAAGCTATATAGGATTATCGGTGCTTGATCTGTGACTATAGGGGAGAGTTGGTTGTTTGTAAATTATTCACTTATAACCAAAACCCGTGAACTTCACGCTGAGGCTCGAGTATCAAAAAGAAAAAAAGCACAATTTCGCTAGCTACGGATAATTATGGCAAGATTGGATTGAAGGAAAATCATCAAAGTACAGCACTTATCCTAAACTATCGACTGGACCTCATGGGGGAGACGGGATAGTATATTATTGTAAATATTTTTTCATGTAAATATACAACTATCAATTGTCTATTTCACAATATCAAAGCATATAATTTCCATAGCCAAACTGTACTTGTTAAATTGACGCCAGTCTCATAAAACAACACAATCTTACATTGCACATTCCCTTTCTGTTTTTATTTTTTATCAAATTATTTAGTTTAGATTCGGATTTATTAAATTATTTAGTTTAGATTCGGATTGAATGTTCTTGCACGTTAAATTCTATAAAATTAAACTTTAAACACGAGTTATTTTTCTTCTTCAAAGCGAAAACTTGAGTGTATACCATCTAAATGCAATTCGACTAATGCTTGTAACATATCATATGATGCTATCTGAAACTTAGCTGCGTGAATGAATTGAGACGTGACTCCGTCTGTGCTCTGAGTATATTCTGCACAAGCGGGACCGATCCGCGGCTCTTGGGGTAGAGACCTTATCGCGATGCTTGGCAACTATCACTCGGAGACCAAGTGCAAGTATATATGAGTGAAGATTACAAATAGCAGCATTACTAGTTATTGCAGTTAGAGTTGACAACTGTAAAAGATTCGATGGAAGTCCACACAATTCACCTGGTCTGTTCATCACGTATAGGACCTACAGAGCCTAGAATATTTGAAAGAAGGGTGCACATTGAGAGTCACCAAGGACGAGTTGGTCAGGTTACATACTGGAAGGGTTGAACTGCTCCTGCTCTTCTCCCCACGCCAATGTAGGTTTTGGCAGAAATTGTACGTTGTTCTTGGTTTATTTGTATGAGCTAAAGCTATGAAAATGCATTTCCTACTTATTTTTAGGTGTTTTATTTTATATTTTACCTACCCATTATGAGCTGGGCCGTAAATTGTGCTTTTGTAGTCCTTTTGTGAGGACATCCTTTTACAGGTAAACAATTCCTCATAAACTAAAAAACATATACCAGTTAAAAAATTGACAAAATTTACGAAATTCACATGCGACTTAAGTTAATGGAAACAACTAGATCAGCAAAAGTATAGACCTACGTCAACTGTCTTAGTAATTATAAGGTAATTATTGAGCCACCTGATGATAAAACTTTGGTTCGAAAAGCCTCGGCCCAAATTTCCAAAATAATATTGAAAATTTAGTAAATAACTTTTTGTTTTTACCATCTTGTTTAGAAAAAAAATCAAAGACATACCCATATCAATGGTGAATTATATTACGGTATAATACAAATTTTTTTAGACATTTTCTCAAGGTTATGTAATAAGTACGTGTATAACATGTACCAATAAACATATCGCTAAACCCTATTATTATTACTTTTAAATTTCAGTATTTAATATGTTATAATTAGACAAGAGCTGAGGCATGCAAGATATGACAATTTAGTATTGAAGCACAAATTTAGAACTTAGTATAGCGCTTTGTGGAACATGTCTCTGTAATGAAACAACACAGAGAAATTACTTTAACCACTAATTCACTTTGCTTTAATCGGCTTTCGATTGTTTTCAAACCAAGTCAGATTAAGTTAACTTCGGTACGAGAGATAGATAAATATTATTTATTGTCAATTGAATGAGAGGGGATGTAGAATGATATGAATTTCATTTTGGATGAAAATAAAAACGTATTTAGTACAATATACAATATTTATGCGGGCTTTTCATTTATAGCCTTAATAACATTTAAATATTAATTATAGGTATTGTTATGTTATACCTCCACACATAAGATATAATTTAAATGACTTATAATAATACAATTTAAACAATTATTTGTTACTGATGAAAGTAACGAATAATTTCGTAAAAGGATAAGTAAATAGATTTTGAACTCAGATTTGTTTTTGCAAAGAGACAGATTAATTTAGGCATAAACATAGAAGGATTTGTTATTTAATTAATAATCCTTTAATTAACAAATTAAATTTTGTTGAATTGGATAATTTCATTTAGTATTAAATAAGACAAACGGGGGGGAAACGATCTTAATTAAAATAACAAACGCTGACATGTATATGTATATACATATAATATATACATTTACTATAATTATTGCATATGAATACATTTGTAAACCGATTAATAATTTTGAAGTACTTATATTTGTTCATAATTAATTGTTCAATAAGCATTGAATCACAACAATTATATATATAATTTTATATATATATATATATATCATTGTTGTGATTCAATGCTTATTGAACCATTATATATAATTATATATATATATATATATATATATATATATATATATATATATAATTATATATAATGGTTAATATAGTATTTAATATATTAACTGAACATGAGTAATGTTTTTATTATCTTTAATCAGGTAAAATAAATAAATGAAAAATATCTCTACCATATATTATTAAACGCAAGCTAAACCGTGGAATTTCACAGATAAGTTTTTGGTTTAGGTCTAAATAAATTTTGAACATATACTTATGACTTATGGGTGTCTTTATTGTTTTACATCCGAAGTGTAATAAATTCTACTGTCTGAAAATTGCTTCTGAAGATATATATACTATAATAAATATAATTATATTACATTGTGTTGTAGTTAGTGAAAAAACAAAAGATGAGAGAGATTAATTCTGCTATACACATACGGAGAATCCCCTGTTACTTCTGGTAAGTTGTGTTGAAATGGTGGTTTCTATTTTTATTTTTATTTTATTTCCAATGGACATACTTCTCCATTTTATATTCAAGATTCATATAATTAACTTATAAACAACTTAACCTAAACAAGAATTTCTACAAACAAAGCACGCGGATCCTTATGATCTTATGAAGGACGATTATATTGCTAATTTCAATTATCAATTAACGTACTACATAAATGTACTAACACTCGTATATTACATTTATCTACTCAAATAGTGGTACCTTTCGGTTCCTGCGGTTGTGTAAAAGGATAGAGACATACGGGTATAGCCAACAGTGTACCGCACCCGGTTGGTCTTTACATCCACTCTACGCAGAGTTCCACTCTATTTGATCATTCTAGAAAGCCATTCTTGTCTTATATCAGTCATAGTAGATTTACTATATTTACTATAGCTTACGAGAAATAATCCAGTCAGTAGACTTTGCAAATCTCTAGAATTAGGGTGTGAAGTCTAACTTCAGTGAATCAATATATGCACTATTGGGATAATTCTAAAGTTCAATACTTATTTATTACTCTGTGATGTTAACTCACTAAAGCATTAATGTTAGAACGGTTTGTCTAATACGACTTCACCCTCCATATTTTATGACGGCTGATATTTCAATTTAGTTTTTACATTTTGATACTGTTACATTTAAGAGTTCTTATTTTTTCACCTTTTGGAAAATAATTTAATTACATGTTAAAGATACTATTGGATTTCCTGGTAAATTCGATTTTAGTAAAACTTAGGAATATTAACAAAATGTTTTCAATACCTTTATATAGTCACATTACTTATAACATTTGGTTCTTTAGCTGTTCAGATCATCGCCCTACAAACGTAAAATATTAATTACGTATTGTACAGAAAATCCTTCAGAGTATAGTTTCATACTGTTATTTTCTGTAGAAAACAAACTTCTACAATAAAAAATATAGTAATTCCCACATTTTACCTCGTAACCATTCGTACAACTGTATCTTGGTTTTCTAAACACTGACGTATTTCAGGCAATAGGTGTATTTGGCATAGTTGTAACACTAACACTAACAACTGCCAACTGCTACGTGTTACGGCCTGGGGAATCAGGAGGAAGGTATTGTGGTATTTTTTATGTGCTGGCTATAAGGGCGCGGGTTTAAAAACGATAATAATTTAATATTGTATAAACTCCCACACGTAGACTTGGCACTATTACCGTGATATCACATCGGTTAGATTTTACATATGTACCTTCCATATTAGCCCTTTAAGGATTCCATTGTCAACCAAGCAGTTTTATATATATATATATATATATATATATATCAATTTATCCTATTGTGAACTTATTAGTTCAGACATTTCTGATGAAGCATCTCTTAATTTAAAGTGTGTAAATTTCTTTTTCGATTTTTATTTATGTACACAATTTGGAATTTGTTCCAAGATTTTGTTCTTTATTAAATGTCCTTTTTTACGTATTCAAACAATATTATCGAAATCAATCCATGCAAATTACACTGTTTTATATTTATTTTAATCCTGGCCGCGAGTAAGAAATATCTTCAGAAGCAATTTTCAGACAGTAGAATTTATTATACTTCGGATGTAAAACAATAAAGACACCCATAAGTCATAAGTATATGTTCTAAATTTATTTAGACCTAAACCAAAAACTAATATGTGAAATTCCACGGTTTAGCTTGCGTTTTAATAATATGTAGTAGAGATATTTTTAATTTATTTATTTTACCTAATTAAAGATAATAAAAACATTACTCACGTTCAGTTAATATATTAAATACTATATTTTACGTTCCAAACCAAATAGATATCAGTGTCACTCGCCCAAGGGAATTCCTGAAACACTTTACGTTCATGATTTTACAAATATTATTGTTGATAATTTATGCAATATATTTCTTGCAAAACGTTATCTAAAGCAATCATTTACGGTGATTTTAAAATAGTAAATATCTCTGCCAAATCGTGGAAAATATTTAAACATTAAAACAGTTCATATAAATACATTTTCTTAAATGCTTATTACCATGTATATCTGTTACTTCTTTCACTTTAAATTATTGCGTTTTAATGAATTATAGTTTAGTTCTTATTATTAAAATGTTCAAATGAAAATTATACTTTAAATATTTTTTTTCTTTAAACAATCTTTAAACCCTACGATACAATTTGCTTTTCCTTTATGGGTTTAGACCTTTCCTGACATTAAACGCCCCATAAGGTACATTTTTTGTACAAAACCAGCCTTTTTATGGCCAAACTGTATAAGTGAGTATAGGTTAAATTAGTTTTTAAATATTTTAATTGGTATATTCTTTGGACTATTCTTGTCAAAGATCTTCATATCTGACTGCTTCACAATTCTTGGGGAGTAGAGTTTCTTAATATCTAAAAAAGATTAGTTTATATTTTAAAATAATGTAAAGGAACCACCTGTACGTTTCTCAAACCAAGTACCGCAATTGCCTTGCTTCCTCGCATTAGCATTGCAGGATACCTTAATTAAAGGCTAGTACTGTTTTTATTTCAAAATGTCTAACATTATCACATCAAAATATTACTTTAAATATCTAAATTGCGACTAATTTTTAAGAATCCAGAATGAACTACTAGGTTAACATTTTCATTTTAAATGTAGGCTAACTTTATGACATATTTTTTCATATTCATACTGACTTTTGACGTGACAACGTCTTATAATTCGATGGAGCTGTCTGTACGCTCCAAAAAACATGACTCATGCGGCGTTTCCTCGCTCTGGAGGCGTTCCATTTAAGACTTGAAGTGCAAGCGAGAGCGCGGAACGAGCGACAAACAGGCACAATCGGCCTCCGCGTTCGGCAATGTTCGACATCATTCTGTCTCTCTCCTGCTTGAGTGAGCGATGCGTCCGCGTGGACAGCTGCCATACAATAACACATTCACTTGTTTTCGTCAATAGTCCAGGAGAAATAGCAGTTAAAAATGGTCAAATAAATAAATGTTTTCTTACAGCAAACTAATGGCACAATTTAGTCAAATACATCATAAATAAATTAAAAAAACATTCCGAACCAAAATCGTCTATTAGGGGGTATAGGAGGGGAGGTTTTTAGGGGTGAAAATGGTTTTTTTGCAATTTGTGACTAAACAATGCATCCTATTGAAAAAAGTCAAATGAAAAAGTTGTTGGAAATAAAAAAATCTACAACTTATGTTGTAATCATTTTTGCCCTAACCTCAAAACTTTCCAAAAAACCGTTTTTTTTTGTTTTTAATTTTTTTCTTTTACAAAAATGGTTTGATTGAGCTGAAAGTTTAATCAAATATACTTTGTGCTATTTTAAAAATACTGTATTTTTTTTATTAAGAAATATTCAGCCGTTATAATAAAATGTCACTTGAAAAAAAAAATTTTTGATAATTTTTCAATCACCATTTTGAAACATTTTTTTTATTAAAAAAGGTTCTCTGACGGCTCATTTTTTTCGTTTTTTGTCTATTTTGAAGAAATGAAATAAAAAATATGTAGTTTAATTGAAAAAACTGCAGAAAATTTGAAAATAAACAAAATATTGACATTTTTCATTTTACATTGCATTATTTACGTGGAAAAATTGTTATTATTTATTTAAATTATAATTTTTTATACCAGTGCTATTTGTAAGCATAAGGAAAGTAATAATGGATCATGCACATTTAACAATTACGTGGAAATTCAAAAAACAGAATTCGAGTCCTAGTAAATTTTGTTTTTTAATTTTTCAGGTAACACGACTGGACTACAAGTATGAAGTGCAGTGAAAAGTGAATACCACGTAAATTGTTTATAGCAACGATAATTGCGGTGATAAAGGTAATGATTCTTTCGATATTAAATATATGTTCAGTGATATATTGTCGAATATTCGTGCTTTCGTCATTAAAATAAATAGCATCGGTCCACTGGTGCAGCGATTGTAGGTTATGCTATAATTGACAAAACTATAACAATAAGTTAACAGAACTATTTCAGGATGAGTAAAAAAATCAATGGCTTTACTATTCGATCGAAATAATAATTATCGAGCGTAGCTATGATTTCAAACAATTAAAACATAAATGTTAAATCTTCCACATCACAGTTTATTCATATAATAAATTATTCAAAATTATTACTTTTTTACAACAAATTACAATTAAATTTTCAAAAATGTTCTTATGACTTTGTAACGTTCAACTATCGTTAGTAAACCGACTTTACAGACAACCGGTATTTCAAGTAAAATAATCTCTCAATTCATATGAACGCGATTTTATGAGAAGCGTTCCCTATCTGTTAAACAATGTCTTACAATTGGAAATGTTTTTTAGCATCGCTAGAATAAGAAAATAAATTGGACAACACAATCTCTGCACTTAAATACTACCTAATTGTTTTATGACATGCAATAGACAATCTCATATAAGAGGCCACATGGGACGAGACACCTTAAACAGCGAAATATTCTCGAGCTTCTCTGAGACAAGGGATTAATATTGGAAGAAACTTCTAATCCAGCACTCAAAGGTATATTGCAGCTCCAAAAGATGGATTATACTCACCCTCCAAACAAATGGCATAAGGAATCTTATGGTAAAGTTCTAAAGTTTTATTTAGTAAGTGGCAGACGTTAGAAGAAAATAATATGCCTTCACTGTAGGTTCTTCCAGTTATGCAGTAAGAACATTAGCTTATCTCTTGTTACATTTTATAACTATTATATCGTAGCAACCGTAACATAACCAGCAAATTACTTCCTGCCCACCACCAATGTGATTTATGAAATTAGATAGATAGTATCATCCACGCACTCCAAACTACAAAGCTGTTTTTATAAGAGATTGAAGGGCTGCTCGTGAAACTTCTTATAAAACTCTGTGCTAACCCAGTGAATGTTAATTATTTATTAAAAGCTCTTTATAACAGTATTCAATCTTAATAATTTATCCGTTATTGTTTATATCAAAACTTTTCTGTATGAGCTAAATTTTAGTTCAAGGACGATTTAAAATAAATAAACGTGAGCTGCAGCCACAGCGCTAAATCGTCTTTTGACGGGAAATTCTGAATGCTAGTGAATGTATTCCCCAGGAGGGTTCACTTCAGGCTGGTTTATAAATTCCAGTTTAACCTACACTAAGGACAAAAAAACTAGTGTGACAATTAAATCTGCACAACTATATGTATGCCCTGGAGCACACATCATTTACCTCAAATTTCGAGATCTACTCTACTTGCTGGGAATGAGTGCTGGAGTTGAGGAGTTGGTGAGGCTTCCTTCATGTTAAAGACTTGCTACCCTGGACATGAGGGACTGCTGTCTACTGCCTACCTTGACTGGAGGGAGTAAATAGATATGGCCTACCCTTTTTCCAAAGTCTCATGACAGATAAATATTGCCCGCAATTCTTCTTCAAGGATCTTAACAGGAAGCAATCCCTATACCCGACCTTACCGGTCTTGATTTTCCTGTAATTCTGAACTCCAATAAGATTTCTTCAAAAGGTAATAATATGATTATAACTACATCCATTTATTAAACAAAGTAAAATACAAGTTGTGAATAATTGATCTGTCGCTCGCTATATTCCTCAGAGGAGGCGGATACAACAAGCCTTAAGTTTGGCAAAGAGGAAACATAAGAGGTTGTCGCCATTAAGCAACTGATAGAGTAAAGAATGGATATTACAGTATTTTGACTATTTACTAATAGTAAACATTTATTTATAAGAATATTACCAGATAGTTTAGTTGGGAAGATGGAATATTAGACATGAAACGTCGAACTTCAGTTAGATATCTCATTCATGTAGATTCTATTTGATAAAAAAATGGTCTGCAGATGTTATAAATCAATGCCCATTTTTTTAAAGAAATATTTGATTTTGTATGATAAATATAATATGACAGTGATAAAATAAAGCTTAATTCATAACGTTCCCTTCATATAAACTATTCAACGAAAGTTAAACATGTACTCATGGGTGTTTGAAATGGATGTACCCAATTTCGTGTTAGTTGTATAGAGAAATGTGTTGTTGACAGTAGAGTATGTGTTGAACTGTACTTGAATAATTGAAAGGGAAGAAATTTTCCAAATAAAAATATATATCTTTTAATATGAGATGGTATTGATCGATCAAACACCTTGTAGTTAATTCATTTCTCATATTACAAGTTGAAGAAAATTTAGGAATCAATAAACAGATCAATATTGATTATTTTTCATACAAATACAATAATCAAGAGATATTTATACGGATTTTCATACATGTTTTAAAAGTGACATTAAGGTTTGTTTATTAATTTTTTATTTTAGTACATTTCTTTGGATCAATATAATAAACAAAAAAATTTTATTGAACATTGCGTATTAAATATATTATGTAACAATGGTCGTAATCAGAGTCGGGAATGATAACTACCACCGTAGCGTTCTGGTAAAGTATGGCGGGTTGGACGGGCACAAGAGAAAGCACTGATGTCGTTTAGGAAAGCGGCATGACGGGGTAGTAGTCTTAAATATGTGTATTTCTACCAGCATCAAGTTTAGAATAAATATATTTAGATACATTTCTAAGAGATTTTTGTGGGAAATAAACAAGTAAAGGCTATATTTTAAGCACTAATTTTGAAATAAAAATTTAATTTACTTAAAAGTTTGATTTCAACAGTACTAACTAATCAGCTACGAAAATGTAATAGTTTCAGCAGGGCTTGGAAAATTAAGTTATAGGTATTATATTATATTGATTTTTTATATTTTCATTAAGTGATTACAAAACAAACAACCAACATAAGCTCCATCTTCAACATTAAATTAGTTATATGTTTTACTCTTTTTGTTGTTCATGTTCTGTGAAACATCAGTTTGTCCAACATAAGTTTGATATACATGTTTGAATGGTTTATTATTTAAACATAAGCTCCATCTTCAACATTAAATCAGTTATATGTTTTACTCTTTTTGTTGTTCATGTTCTGTGAAACATCAGTTTGTCCAACATAAGTTTGATATACCTGTTTGAATGGTTTATTATTTAAACATAAGCTCCATCTTCAACATTAAATCAGTTATATGTTTTACTCTTTTTGTTGTTCATATTCTGTGAAACATCAGTTTGTCCAACATAAGTTTGATATACCTGTTTGAATGGTTTATTATTTTCAAAATTTAAACACATTTATTATAAACAACCTCCGCAAGTTGTAATTATGTTCCAATGGAAGTAAACTACCGGAAATTACTCAATAAACGTAAGCGAAAAGAGCTGCACTCAGGTGTAAACCTGACCTTTGTAATAGTTGAGATGGTGAGAGAGAAACTTAATAACCATAAAAATTTAAGTGTATTCTCGTACTTTTAGTATATAATATTACTTGTTTTGTATATTATTGAAGGCCATCACCTTTATGTAAAAGTGCGTGTCAGTAGAACACAGTTTTGATGCTATTAATTTATCAATCTCGTTAAAATATTACCCAGTGGCTTCCTTGAAATGGTGATGTTTTTTTTCCGGTCTTGGTTCCAAACACAGCAAATGAATGAAGGTAAAGTTCTTATACATCTATACAACTAATAATGACTGCCTCCAAGAAAGCTTAGGATCTTATTGAAATCGAAGCTAAACTTCTTTATCAATTCTCTGTTAGAGACTTGGAACCTTTTCACCTTGAGTGTAAAGACAAGATTATATGCAAAACAAAACATCGGGAGATCACCATCATGTCCTATATGAAGCTTTATAGCATTTTTTAATGTTCTCTATGGATTTTAAAAACACTAGGCTGTGTGCTCATACAGTTCAAATTAGTTCTCAGCTCCTGAACTATTGGAGTTTATTAGTTAATTTTCAAACGACTGCCCAGCGACCAACTCTAAGGATACATTTCTGAGGCTAGGATGTATAATCAATATTTACCCACTGGCCCTCATTAGTAACAAATTGAAATCAGTGATGTGGTTGTGTAAAAATATTTGCGGGTGTCTTTGCTTACCTTTTTACAAGTGCAACTTAATTTTTTATTACAGAATTGATAAATTATATAACATCAAAACTTGCAGAAATATGATACAATTCCCATAGAGAAGGATTAAATTTCCATGAAATCTGCAGCAACGTAAGGATTAGGCTATGAATAATACTGAATGCAAAGATTAAATCTCGACATTCTGGTTGATTTGATTATAATTACTGCTGGAAGCTATAGGCTGTGTATATATGGGCTTATGCAGTATAACTTGAACTAGTGAACACGATAACCGGAATTTTTAAAATATCAAGAATTAACTTGATACGAAAGCAGAGATAGCGGTCATTCACTTTCGGGCAAAAGTCTTAACTCAAATGATTCTTGGCATACTCAAACCAATAGATTTTTACTTATATTACGTAACTATAAACTACTTTTATATTTTCCCTTAAGGTTTTAAGATACCAGATATTCAAAATTAAGAAAAGGTATGATTTAAAACCAATAAATCGTTTGAAGAAAGGCGGTCATTCATATTTGCAGAAAATCTTACCTAGCATACAATAACTGATATAAAGGCGTTTATTTCAACTTTCTGTACATGCACAACTTGAATTTTTCCAATCTACATCTGCAATTACGCATACGCTGGTGTGTCTTCCTTAATTAATTGTTTCCGTTTGAACTCTTGTTTATACGTACATGAGTATACGTAGTTTTGATGTTAACTGTCTCCAGGAAGACCTAGAGTGTTCTAGTATTTATCTAGAACAGCACAATAATACTTACTACTAGAATTCACTCATTCTTTCCGCAAAAAGATCAGTGAACACACTATAAACAGTAAATTGCACTCTAGATTTCTTCTATAAACAAATTATACATTGCATTATTATTCCAATGGAAAGAGCCATTAGTATAATTTAACGAAATTAGTAACTAAACTTGTATATAAGTATAACTAAAAACCTTCATAGCTTAATTTCACTAAATTCATTTTTAAGTGGAGCGTAATAAGTTTATTAGTTGAGGTACATTATTTTAAGGCTAATTTGCTAAAATAATACACGTAATACCTATTATTCATCTAAAACTAACACATCGCTAACATTTACAATTTATTTCGCATTATAAAATGTCTAAAAGCTCTAGAAACCAAAGAAGATTTACTGGTAAAAACAAAGAAAGAACGTACTTGAGTGAGTTCGGAGATCAACTAATGTACGCCCTGAAGCAACGAGATAGTTCTTAGCTTAGCCTAGATTTCAGAGATAGTGTTACTTTCCGTACGTAATAATCCTAGATATTAAGGAACACATAATATTTTATAACATGTTTCCGGAGAATAATTGTATATAGTCTACAAGTGAAATATGATAGTTTGTAGAGAAAATTGTTTCTTCCAATGTTCATAACTTTAGCGATTGTGAAGAAAATTTTGAAGTCAACAAAGCCTTAAGTTTTTGAAAGAATTTTCAAAATGCCCCAAAGCAAAAAGACGTAATGATTAGTGTTTGAAAATTATTGAAACTTTTAAAGAGTTTATTGGTTGTTTTACGAAATGGAATGTAATGAACAGCATACAAAGCTGAGATTAAGAGAAAAAGAAATATTATAAATGTCACAAATGTTTTAATTGGCTGCGTAATAAATTATCATCATTTACGAATTTAATACGGGAATAAACTTGAATCTTTGTATTCAGGAGTGGTAAAAGACTTGAAGTTATCAACTGCGATAAGGCATACAAAGTTTATTTCCTGTATGACACACATGGAGGGAGAATATTATGTGGGTGACAAATTAAAAAAGGAAAGTAAGTTGAAAATCATACTGCAAGTACTTAGTGGTATAAACATAAATTAAAAGGAAATCACAATAAATCTGTTTATTTGTTTAACCGAGACATATTTTCCTTGTCCTTGAAAAGATTAGAGAAATGAACGATGTCCCAGTTTTCGCTTACGCTATGACGGGACGCAATACAACCTCTTAATTTTTGAGAAGAGGAACACTTGGAGCTTACCGAATATTCAGTAAGTAAAAAAAACTGCGCAAACAGGCTTTAACCTTCTAAGGGTGTCGTAGAAGTGAAATAAAAAATATTAGACTTTTACTCCGTTTATATGGATTTAATACAACAATTGACTTACACATACGTAGGTATGAAATGTACCATAAATCTGTAGAAAAACTTAAATTGAAACCTAATTTCCGTATCGGCAACTCTCTACCACTAAATCTGGTTCAACTGAGCTGAATTTAAACAGAATAGGTATAGAAAAAGTAGTTTGACACTAAATGGATTCTCAAATACTGTGAACAATACACGGTTACCCATTAATTCGAGAAAACACCGGTACCTAAAGAAGTTATTAAACAGGTAAAATTTTAATTTTAAAGTAGAGTATACAAGTAATTGCATCTGTTTTAAGACTATACACAGTATATAGAGTGTGCAGAATAAAATGATTTACTATGATAACAGATGAGTACTTTGCATAGAAGATGAACTAGGGAACACATAATTTAAAAACCCAAGGAAAATTTATCACTAAATATGCTATATATTATTATATTTGTAATGAGTTAAATAAATTGTGTATTAGAAAATTATGTGTAAAGTTATTGCATATTCTCACTATCATTTTTACACCTAAAAACGTTAAACTTCTAACATTGTGTCATTGTTGTTTTTATTTTTTTATTTTATTTACGTGTGATGAAAACAATATTACTTGTTATTTAATAATACTGATAAACAAGCAATTAAATCTATTTGTCTTTTAGTATATATGTAACTAGATCAAATGTGTATTGATGATGACTGATCATTTTTATATTTTTCATTGTTTTTTAAGAAGAAATATAATAATAAGGGTTATATAACATCGTTAGATCTATATACTGTAGTATATTGTTTTTCTGTCCATATAAGAGGTCATAATAACCGTCTACATAACCCTCGTATATGTGGAAATTTTAACAGGTTTAGTTTTAAAGTAAAACCTGATCAAAATTATAATAATACAGTTTAACAGTTTTATATGGGAAATTTTACCGTTATGTTATAAAGCAATTTAATTATTTATTACAACTGAGTATATAAAAATGGTATTATGAGTTTATTTGAAAAATGTTATAATAAAATTAATATAGAACGAATATACCTGTTACATCAATATTTACAAAGTTACGAGATGTAATCTATATCCTTAGAATTGTGACATTAAAAAGGGGTGAGGAAAGGGATGCAAGAGGGGTACGGGTGGAGAATATTCATCAAACAATTTTGTAAATAGTAGTATTCGATAAAGGAAAAAGTCTTTACAACAGTTATGGCTTAAATAATGACCCTATATATAGAAAACGGGAATAACGTAATTCACATAAAATAGTACAAAAGAGAAGTTACTATGGTAAATACCACTTTTCTAAGGCAAATCATGCATGGAAATTCCTTTGTATTGTGAACATAAAATTCACCTCTTACTTAGAATATATTTGGTTATTTTATAAAAAAATACATTAACTAAAATTATTTCTTCTATATACCGGTTAAAATTTATTAAGCTGAGTACCAGCGATGAGAATACACAGTTAGAAAAATATAACATTTATTAGAGTATTCAAAGCCTCGTGTACCTCAGGCTAGAATACCATTTGAATACAGTTTAGGTATTCACAATGGTAGCAAGAGGTTAAGTGTGTCCTTTAAATTACTTGTGGGAGTTGTTTCAATAATTCAAGTTGTTTTCAACTTTGTTCCGCTCTAAAAATAAGAGCAAGGCGCATCACTTTGAGAGTATGTGATTTTTTTGCATAAATTTAAAACTGCACAGTTCAGGATACTGCTGACCTCATGAAGTGTACCATTTTGTACATTTTTGTGTTACGCAAAGTAAAAAATAAACAACACGTTTAAAACGCAAATAAATAACACACTAAAAACTCACATAGATGATATATTTATTGTGTCAAAAATCCAGTTCAGTACAGCTGGTCTAGCCGTTGTATCAACTTATCATTGGATTTGTATCAATGTAACATCGAATTTGTATCAATGTAACATTGGATTTGTATCAATATAACATTGGATTTGTATCAATGTAACATTGGACTTGTACTAATGTAAAATTGGGAATTTGTTACACACTATTTCTATGTAATACAAATCAGCTGTGTAATATTAACAACAAGGATGAGATATTGTAGCAGTGTAAAGAGATGGGTGGTTATTTGTAAACCCTTTCCGCTTCATGAAGTGGCGTTCTTGCGTCATGTGGCCAGCCACCATTCCGTTCCGCTTCGTTAGTGACGATTTAATCAGCGACGCTCTGCTTTCTAAAACATATCAGTCTTAACTGTATTTAAATATTAATGTAAAGTCTTCTATTGCTTTTACTGCTCTTAGTTATGTTAAATTTTAATAAAAATATGATAGCTTTATTTGAATTTTTTAAATATCTTAACATTGTCTTCTATAACATTAATAAAATATTGAGGTTCCTTTAGTAATTGAAATTGTATACATATACATGAAAAATACCCTAGATGAGTATTACAAAACGGTACAATATTGATAAGACATACGTGTTTTCGAAGTTTTTTTTTATTGCTGACTCCAAAATTGTTGACTTATTTTTGCTGACCTCAGCAGACCACTCATTCCCTCTTTACAGCAACACAGGGCTCAGTACTTTATCCGTGACGTGACCTGTCATACTAGATATAAGTCAATTTTGACATCTGATGTATTACAGCAGTAAGCCTATTACAACCAACAAAAGGTAGATGACAGTTTTATTTGATCCTTTGACTTTATGATGGTACATTTTTCGTTTCAGAATCTCCATTTTAACTGTGCCACCATTGATATCTCAATAACGACTGAATTTTGGAAAAATAAATGCGTGAATTTACCTACTTTGTTGCCATTAAAACGCCATTAATAATATCAAATGTGGGTTATCATTTTTCAGCATGGCGGCAACTTTAAGGGAATTCCCTACTGAAACTAGTGGTGTTCTTAAAAATATATTTATATGTGTGTAGTGGGGTTTATTTGATACTAGAATAATGTTTACCACGGTTAAAGTAAAACATTTGGTTTTATTTCCATAACTTATAAATTATTTTCACATGGGACATATTTTCTTATAACTTTTCAACTACTGAATCAACTTTTGTGTTATTTCATGTGTTGTTTTGCCATAGCACACATAAAAGCTTCATTGTTTCCTGTATGAGGAATCACAGACAAATATAACTTTTAAGGCGGAACTACGCACCAACAGTTTAAGGACCATCAGTTGTCATGCGTCTGGGGGATAGCGTCCCTCCTCTTAATATGTTGTATTTTGACATTGATTACTCAATGATCAATACTGTTCAGCTGGAACAATGACGTCTAATCTACTCTAAGAAATCAAGTTCAATTAATCAGAAATGGGTCGAGGATCTTGTTAGGAGCGGTTTTTTCTCAGACAATAAGTTGACATTAATAACTTGGATGGATAACCTATGAGTGATTATGATTTCTAGTGTGTGTGGCAGTACACCTGTATGCCTTGTTAGGAAATGGTCAAAACAAAAGAAAAAGTTCGAAAACGTTGAGTGTCCTGCAGCTATTTTCACATATAACAAGAACATACGTAGAGCAGACACCGTTATTCAGCTCATGGAAGTGTACCGCACAAGGTTCAAAATTTAAAAGTGGAATTTTAACGTTATTCCGCACTTCTTGGGTGTTGTAATTAAAAATTTTACTGCACTATCGCAGTCACTGCCATTAAAAAAAACACCGAAAAGAAAAATCATAAACTTAGGTTTAGATACTTTTACTAAGCTTAAGTTCAGGCCAGCAATTTCCGAAGCTCTCTTATCTAGCCCAACTGAAGTTGAGCAAATCGATGGTGAAGTTGAAGCAGTAGCTGTTAAACCTCAAAACTGGAATGGTTAACTGCCTGGCAAAGACAAGCAGTACGACATATTCAAACATTTAATAACCCCCGCAATGCCAGAGGAGTCCAGTTTCAAAATAGGTCTTGTCCACGAAAAAACTTTTTTGAGTTATGCACAGATTTGGATTCTACAAATAAAGGACTACATTTTAAGACAATTTTTTGGTTTCAAAAATATCCTTGTCCCGTTTAAATGTACTATTAAAAACTACATGTTGTTTCAAAGTGGGTCTTGTGCTGAACTGTGTTGTTTCAAACAGAATCATGTCCACTTTGTCTATTTTTGCAGCAATATGAAACTTTTCCTATTTAGTAAAGATGGCTAAATGGTTGTTTTGGATCAAAATTGAACCATGTCCAAGTTGTAGTTTCTTGGTTTACTTGCTGTATTTTCGTGATAAAACTCAGAATAGGTTTATATAGATTAGAAATATTTGAGTTTAAAAGACTTTTTGGTTGGCAAACATGACTGTTTACTTCACAGGTGATATTGCTTGTTTGGTCATTACACATTTACCCATCATGAACACAAGTGGACACTGGTGATTATTTATTTACAAAACAACTAAGTTAAAGTTTGTTTACTATCGAAGCAATGGATAATCAAACTATACTGTGAAACCTGTTCAACCTGGATCGGGGAGAAAGAGGAAGAGAAACCCTGAAAAATGGAAACGATCTACTGAGAAAAGAAAAAGATATGTTTGTGCTTGTATTTTAGGTTAGGCCTTAGTAGTTTGGGTAGAAACATATTAACATGTTGAGTACTGTTTTGATGTTTTGAAATATTTACAACTTCACCTGTCTTAACATAACATTAAATATTCTAAAGAACCTATTCCAATTAAACTTTACCTAACTATAACCTTCATATTATAACCTAATATAACCTATAACCTAATACGCTTTGTTAGACATTCTACATCATGTGAATTGAATATGTTGTTTCAGATACTCTTCAAAAGGACTTCCAAAAAAACCTGTCTGTATTCACAGAGGGACACATCAATTCGAATGCAACTAACTGAACATGCAAGACGTTAGAAAGTTTCATGATAAGTATTATGAAATTGCCCAAAAAGAAAAGGATATCAAGGAAAAACAAGACTGTTATATTTTAAGATACATAACAATCAAAACTGTAAAGAGGTCAAGACCTAGGACTCAGCATGGATCTAGGAAAATTTTGACAGCTAAGTATTATGTTCCACATATCGCCAACAAGCAGGAACAGGCCTAGTTCAGGTATGTCAACAAACATTTCGTTCTATATTAAATGTATCAAAATCACGAATCCAGAGACTGCTAAAAAAATCAAATGAATGACATGGGATCCACCCCTAAAGAAAAAAGAAGTGGTGACCGAAAAACTGTTTTGTTTTTTCCTAAAAGACAAAGTTTTAAGAGCTTTATTGAAAAACTTGCAGCATGCGAGTCACATTACACAAGGGCGAAGTCTAAGCGCCAGTACCTTCAAAGTGACTTGTCAGTACGAAACTTTGGAGAATGTACGTACAATAATCAGGATAACTTAGATGTAGCTCTGAAGGTAAAGTATGGCTATTTTAGAGATATTTTTGTATATGACTACAATGTCAGCTGTGGTACTCAAGGCTACTGATAAGTGCTCACGTTGTGTTAAGTTAAAAGGAATGCTAAAAGTGGCTAAAACTGCAGAGAAAATAAAATAATCTTATAATTTCTTTGAGAGTGCACAAGCTGAGAGCAAAAGGTGTTTTTAATGCTCTTAAAACAGAGGTTAGCACCCATGTACCTTACTCGTTTGACTGCCAAAAAAATATGGTGCTACCAAAAATACCAGACCAACAATGTTACTCTAGTAGACAGTTTGTCTACAATTTCACCATGTGTGAGGGTTCATCAAAATCCAAAAAAAAGATAGAAAACACAGTCACATATACTTGGAATGAGATCCAAAGTGGAAGGGGGTCTAATGAGATTATATCTTGTGTCTATGATCGTCTTAAAAATAAAAATTTTGAACCAGGACAGTCAGGTGTTAGACTGTTTGCGGATGGCTGTGGAGACCAAAACAAGAACTCCATATCAATAGGGATGTTAAGCAAGTGGCTCCTTCAAGAAGCGCTAAGACAGGTCAAAAGTGTTTCCATATTTTTTCCAACACTAGGTTTTTACCTGCCACCAGATGAAAAACGTGTTAACAAAATGGAAACTATTATTAAACCTGAAGAATATCATAAAGTATTTTCTGAATTTGCTACAGTCAAAAAACCAGAGGATGGTTTACAGTTTTTTTACTGTAAAAACAATGTCGCGCATGTTTCGAAAAAAAAACAGGAAAATGGCATTTTAAATTTGCTTCAACAAAACGATTTATTTTAAATCGGAGTAAAAATGGAAACATTCTACTAAGAGGGGAGGTATCTTACAACTGCGACACAGGCACATCAAAAACTGTAACACAGCCAAATAAAAATCCTGGTCAAATCAGTCCAGAAAAAATTGTTTTAGGTCTTCTCCCCAAGCGTGTAAAGGCTAATGATGTAAAGAAACTCCTGGAAAACCATTTTGAGCCAAATTCGAATGATAGGCAAGATTTGGACTTTTATAAACTTGCCCTAAACACCGCAGGACAAAGGGAGGATGAACTCATGGATGACGTGGAAATGATTGTATAAAAATGTTCTTTTTCATGTATATAATTATTTTAGTGTGTGTTAATAAATAAAATTAATATAAAACAGAACAAGTACTTTCATGAAGCCCCTGTTTTTAAAACATTTTCTACTATTTTTTCTTCAAAATGAGTCTTGTTCCCTACTGTTTGCAGCATAATGAGTCTTGTACCTGGCGTTGTTTCAAAATGGGTCTTGTCGTTTCGTTTTGTTTACGTTTTGCATACATTTGGCACGTTTTAATGATTTTTGTTTAGAAAAAGAATGTATATGACACTAAACTAAATACCTAGTACATAACCTATGCTATCACATCATTGCTACATGGCGAAACAGTTTTTGATCAATAACGCAAAATCAAGTTGACTGGACAAGACCCATTTTGAAAATGGACTCCTCTGGCTGTCGTTACACCTGTTTATCTTGGAAAGAGTCCGATGTGACAAATTTGAGGTGTGAATTTGCTTGTTTAAATATAAATAATGTTTTAACTTGTTTCATGCCTAAAAAGATATGTTTTGTACATAAATTGCTGACCGAAATATAGAAAATTATGTATATTTCGGTGTTTTTGGTGTTTTTGTTTATTCTTTTTCTATGGTAATTAAAACCTTGATATCATCAATCCACCTTATATTTTGTAACATATGTAATATAATGTTTTATTAAATTTAACAATAATTAATACGTTAATTAAACCTGACCTATACAACTGAGTGGGTTCATGAAAGAGGTCCAGTCTGAACAAAATATCTAGCCCTAACTATGTTAGTATTTTAAGCAAATGAAACAGGATAACATCTAAATCATTTTTAAGGCTGTAATTAAAGCTAAAGACGTAAAATATTGGTGAAACATTTGTTTTCTATATAAAAACTACTCGGGATTCTAGTTCAGACACCTCACAAATCTCAGAGGTGTAAGAGCTATTGACTTTAAATCGTGTATTTATTCACAGCAAAATCTAGGTAGAAGACAATTACGGACAATTTTATTTGTTTTATACATGAATAATATATTATTTACCAATTAAAATCAACCAATAGAGTGGGGGAATAAATTTCCCAACGGGATATGTTGATTAAAGAATATTTACTAGAAATTCGAACGATATTAGTTATGTATAAACCTTCTTATAACTAATATATATTAGTATAAAATTCACAACTGTGCGTTAAAGGCTAATAAATACTCGTAATATTGTTTGATGTTTTCCATCAATAAGATAGAACTAAGGGAAAGCGGTATCTCAAAGGCGTTTTACGGCAATTACATTTAAGGTAAAAGAGAGGGCGCGTTTAAAGAGATATAATTAATGGGATGGTTTGGTATTGAAAGAAAATATATTCTCCTTTATTATTCTTTTGATGGTTCAAAAGTTATTGGTATTTTAAGAAATAATAAATATAGGGTACCGGATGCAACAAACCACTACAACTTTTATTTCAAATATGTATCAATTATTTAAACTGACATCAATTTGTTTAGTTACGATGTCATTTTATAGTTAAAGCGTTTCTCTTCCCACCAACTATCATGATACCATTAAGATGTAAAAATTATAAATTTGGATCGATTACTGGCGAAATAACTTAAAACGCGGTATTAAAATAAATTTAAAAATTAAAAAGATAAAAATCGTCATTTATTAATTTCAGTTTCACTCTTTAGTTTAAAAAGCTAAAATAAATTATAATATTGTAAAATAAATTTTAGTTTGCCATACGAAACTTATATTAATTTTTAATTTAAAAAAATTAAAAGTCAATTAACAAAAGGGTAAGTTGCTGCACTGATAGCATGTACAAATGGAAGCATAAAATACCATGATTGTACACGAACCCGGTCGGATATACAGTTTGCACCTACTTAATAAGAGCTACAGACCACATTGTAGAGACTGGACAACTACAAACTGAGGACTTGTTAACTAAATATCTCACTCAAATTATTGTACACTGATTGCCCGGTATAAGATCGTCTAAGCAGACATGATTAGCAGACTTTTATTTTCAGTATTTAAATATAAATTGAGCCTGAGAAACATCAAGCATAATTAAATATATTTTGAGCCCTACCATGGACAAGAGTATTGCATTGTTAATTTTATAAGCAGCAATAATATCAACTAATAAAAATCAACTTCAAAAACATACAGTGCGTGTAGACTCTAATTAATTTTAATGATTTATATCGCTTCTCCAGGTGAGCGTCTTTATCGGAATAAATATTATCATCGTTACAGTTACTGAAACTGAACAGTCTGGTGTTGCTGCAAAATCTCATTAGAGCTTGATTGAAAGTAAAAAAGTATTTAACAAAAATGATTTTTAACATATTTTTAATTTCAAATCCACTACCTCATGGATTTATCTGTATAATATTATGTATATCTTACATCAGATATCATCAGAAGTATCATAATATCTCTTTCAAACACTCTGTCATAATATGAGTAAGTAAATAGGTCACACTATTGTAGCACATGACGATATTATAGTGTGTATTTTCGGTTTATTACTTTATTTAAACAAGATAATAAAGTTGCTTGTTATATTATCGGTGATTCTAACCATCTAAACAAATTAGCTTCCAGCTATTGCTGCTGATTGCCGTAATGGATACTGGTGAAACGATAGGTTGGCTGTTTATGAAGTTACATGTTTACGGTGGAATACTTGAATATGCTGTAACTCCGATAAAATTGTTAATATAATAAAATTCTATTATGTATTTTATTTTTATCATATATATTACAATAAAACAATAACTGCCACAAATTCACGCACAAACCATAAAGACATTTCTTCTAGAGTTCAACCCTATTTCGACCCCTTTTGAAAGGACTTTATTTCCTTACACTTTGATATTTTCTTTGCATTTGGTTTCTATAACAAATATAAACCCTACTCACTTCATCTATGTTACCAGCCAATTCATAGCGCGTATCCATACCAATTCATCACCCTGACTAATCAGACCTCAATTCTGTTATACTTAATATGAACAGCAAAATAAAAGTTAATAAAATTCATTCTTGCTGTGAATTAATACTACACATTAATGCATACGCAATACTGGCTGTAATTAAAATTTAGACGGTACACATAATCTAACTTACACTACTCACTAGTATAAACCTCTTGTTGAAAATTATTTCTCCGTTACCAAACCTCTCCCTGATCGGTAATAAGGTTTAAAAAGTCTGACTTTTTTTCTATGTTTATACTTTGTAAACACGGATTAGTAATTTTATATTCTTAAATCTGGCAGCAGTGTTTGGCGGTGGGTGTAGAGGAGGATTTAAACTATTCAACCATTAACGGATTATCTATGTACGGGCTGCTTTAGTGGTATTTTTATTTGAGTTGTAGTTTGAGGGCAAATTTAGACTCCCTTCCAATTAAGGCAACTGTGCCTCAAATTTACCACTATTGATTTTTGACTGTTTGGTTCATAACCTTCATAATAGAGAGCTTTGAGTTTTGCTGGCTCTATTCCTTGACGTCCTTCATTACAACTACATTTAAATTCCAAAGAAGTACATGTCAAACATTATTATAGTTTACATATACGGTACATTTATTTTCCACAAAGTTATACTTATTATGTTTAGTGTACTATCTTGAATTCACCTTTTCATATATATATATATATATATACATAAATAAATATATATATATATATATATATATATATATATATTACAGCTTAACATAAAACATTCAGGAAGCAGACATAAATAAACATCACAAATATGAGAAACACTATTATTAGAGGCAATGCCTTAGGTGAATAAGATATGTTATATTTTCCTTGTTCGCATTCAGCATATTAGGAACAAAAAGTACATTTCTTTAATGACTTAACCAGGAAAAAAAGTTAATTTTATGACACTATTTCAGTAAAGATAATTACGTGAACAGTCTGTTCTAGGAAATAAGGAAGCGGCAGTTGGTTATTAATTATCCAACTGGAGGACTAGTGTCAGCTTGTCACCTGTAATCCTAACGTGCATTAAATTATCAGCTTATCTTAAATTTTCATTTGTTCCGTAATTTACTTACGATAATGATTGGGAATCTTGTTTTCAAAATACAACTTTATTAAATTTTATATTTTTTGAAAAGAAACGTCATTTTGCACAGTAGAAACGTTTCTTATGTGTTGTTAACTATATCCTTCATGAAAAGAAATTCTTTGAAATGGGTGAAAAAAAATTTATATTCATTGGCACATTAATACAACAACGGATCCGGAAATTCACACTGTGGCAGTCTTCACACACTTCTATATTGAGATTAGGGTTAAATATCTTTATTGCGCATCAAATACAATATTTATTCCATAACAAATTAACTGCTAATGAATGCAATCTTATTTCAAATTCTTAACTGTTTGTCCTTAACAACTTTAAAATATTATAATTTTTAACTGATTTACTTGATCAGTTAATACCACTGGATTACATAATAAAATGTCCATGATCTTTAATTGTTTAATAGTTATTGTTCTATTGCTTTGAGCAGTCAGCATTCGTCTCTAAAACCTTTAAGTCTCAAGAATTGTTATAATAATGCACCGATAACACTTTAAATATTAATACTTTTTTGTTTGTACTATGTATATTTTGAGAGGCCATCATGAGGAACGGCAGATTTTCACCTAGGAGAAATTAGTGTTAAATAGTTAATTGTGTATTATTTGTATTAATATTTTAATCATTTTTTACCATAAATCAACTCTAAGAGCTAATTTAATTTTTATACTAATATATAAACTGTTAAACATTTTTAAATAGTAAATTTTGGCTCCCGAATACGCAACAATATCTAATTATATTTTATAAGTTATTAATATAAACTCCATCTTTAATATTAAAACCATTATATAGTTCCTCGTTCGTTAATTGGTTGCCGTTACTAATATTTGGCCATCATACGTTTGCAATATATAATTGTTCGAGTACTTTTGATATTTTCTACATTTTAAAAATAAGTAATGGAATCGCCCTCTCTTACTTTAAGTTTTATCAGATCTGGGTATCTAGAGACCGATAAATAAATTGCATTTGTGAATGTAATGAGCAATGATAACGCCATGCGTACAGATAGCGGAACATACTTAATCAATCTGAAAACAAGTTTCTAGGACAATAACCACTTTATAAAGACGAATAGTGTATGTAAATCCTATTTATATTGTAAAACTTATATTTATAATTTATTGATACGCGTGTGAATATTTTACAACACGATACCTAAGCGGAGTGCCGATGACCGAGCGGTCTACGTCGTTGGATTTTGGGTCTCAGTTAGAGATAGCGCAGGTTCAAATCCTGTCTGTGACCGTTGCACTTTTTATCAGTACCATCGACCTTGTACTGTATCGACTCTCCCCTTATTCTGTTTGATAAGATCCTCGCACAGGCCAGTGGCCTATGAGGACGGATAGAATAAGGCTTAAAAGGGGATCGGTCTCTCCTTAAAAAAAAGACAATATTCTCTAGGTATCGATTTAAATATATTAAGGTGGGCCAAAAGTGTTAGAATGTGCAATTATATAAAAAGCAACAATTGTTAGAGTATTCAGATCCTCGTCTGAGGTCAAAGATTTTACCTCATGGCAGAGTACAAAGTGTATACAGTTTACATATTTACAGAGGAAGTAAAGGGGTTAAATGTGTGCTTTAGACTGCTTGTGGGATTGTTTAAATAATTCAAGTTGTTTTCACGTTTGTTCTGATCCCAAAAAGAAGACTGCAAAGTAACAGATACTGCTGGGATTAAAAGCTATACCATTGTTTTTACTTTTTTGTACGTAAGTATGCTGATAATCATTTATACCTTAGATTAGTTTTTCGTTTGTTAATAACAGATATGTAAAAAATATACTTTTCACGGTTGAAGTAACCTTAAATAGTAAAGGTTATTGTTCCTAAACAAAATCAATATCTGCATATAGTAAACATTGATTAACATACAAGTGATAAGATCATCGTAACTGAAAATTGTAAACACACAAAATAAACACATTTTTAATTGAATATTAAGTATTACACGTATTAAATCAGTTGAACACAAAATATAATCACTAATAATACTTATATCCCGATGAAGATACAGCGAACGCATGATACAAATTATTTCATGTACTTTAAAGGTCAAAATAAACAGTTTATTAATCATAAAGCTGATACTAGGTGTTAAAGTTATACATTTATAAAACTCCGGCGATTAACATTGGATATAAAGAATAATATAAGCCGCCATTTTAGTATATCTTATGTATAATATCAATGTATATCCATTACAATATATTATCTCGTACAAAAACACGTAAGACGGGTTTAGTGCGATTTATATACATTCGTACAGAGCAGATACAACATTTTATGTTAATGAAGTCGGTCAGAAAGTTACAGTGTGGTGAGGCACTGCAGAAACTACACTGTAAAACCAGCGCACATGCTGACCTAAAGACCAGGTACTTCACAAACTTTACTGACCAATAGAGGTTGACTTTTGGATTAGATTATAAATGCAATGTCTTCGTTGGGTATGAGATGATGTATTTGGAATATTCTAGACGCGCAACAAATGTTCGGTAGGCAATAAAATCTTGCCTGCTTCCGTAGGTTACGCAACAACAATAAACCGTTTGTTTTTCCCACAAAGATAGTAGTGAATAGATTGTAAACGGCATAAGTAGGGAATGCATATATACATTGAATTAGGGTGTGCAGTGAATACACTTTAAATACTTACTTACTTTTTATACTTATACTTTATATACTTTTAAAGTAATATTTATTTTAAATACATAAAAGTTTAAATACATAAATCAATTAAAGTAATGCGCCTTATATTATATTTTAAAAACAACAAAGTTGCTACAAAACAAACAGCAACAACAATTACGAATCTCCAGCATTTGTCAGTATACTGCCGAACAGCATTACTCCTCCCCGAAGGATAACAGCTAATTACCGACCTAATCTGGTCAATGATCCTTACGTAAAGAAAACGTAGCTGAAGGTCATAAATTACGCTTTTGTTCCTTCACGCATGCTCTGTTAACCCCGGTATTGATTCCTGGCTTTCTTATAATATTCTTTTACTATCGGAGGTATCCGTTAAGTATAGGGATGTTGTTATGTTTGTTTTGACATTTTAGAACTTTATTAAACAGTTTAAGACCACTTACAATTTACATTGTGTACAGTGTATTCACTGTCCAAATGTATTTTACTTATTATTATATTTAGGTAAATATACAATTATGTATAGTTATTTCTATTATAATGAATACTAATAATGTGTCCATATTTAAAAAAACTGTAGTTACGTTTTAAAAATATATAAAAAGTAAAAACATGAAAAAGTAATTTAAAAGTAAACAGAAAAGCCACAATTAACCAATGATTTTACTTCTGTCACACGAGGCCTTTCGAGACTAAAGATCGTGGTGTGATAATTGTGACTTGTTTTATAAATTAATATACAAAAATTAAAAAGCAATTTTATTTCATTACATAAGAAAACTAAAATATATTTTTAAAGATAAACAAATCAAAAACATAAACAATTTTCGTTTGGAACTTGTTAAACTTGAAATAAACAGTAGTAATCAGAAGGGAGTAGTGAAACAAACACGAACACTGTTTTTATTTATAAATACATAATATACGTCTACTGTTACTAGAGTGGAAGGATAAATACCATAACGAGATATATTCATAAGAGAATATTTTACTATAATTCAAATATAATTACTTAATTTAATAATGTTTAAACACATAAGTAATAGTGTTGCATTAACATTGTAGTATAGAAAAGTTACAACTTTGATATAAAACTAGAACAAACTAACATTGTTAGTTTTTTATATGAGTAAGTTAGAACTGAGATAAAGGAGTATTTTATAACCGTTTGACGACAATTACATTTAAGGTAAGAGAGATGGAGCGTTTGATGATATATAATTAATAGGATGGTTGCTGTTGAAAGAAAATAGATTCTCTTTTATTACCTCCATTCTCATTCTCTTTCAATGACTTAACGAGTTAGCACTATTATTTGAATTTGATATAAACCGGATGGAACAGGCCATCACTTTAATTAAAAATGTCTATCCTGTTAAATAAACCCGCAACAATTTGTTACGTTATAATATCGTCATGCTATAATTATAGCGTTTCCCTAAAATAAGAAAATTATAAATTAAATCATAACTTCTAATTATAACTACGTTGAGAACTATATTATTAAAAAGTCACAATTATATACCAATAATGAAGAAATAACCTCTTGTACTTTTATAATTAATTATGCTTGTTATAGAAAAGGGAAAAAACTTTAAGTCAATAAATCGAATTCCGATGCGGAAATAAAAATGGCAAGTCCAATTTCAGCTTAAGACTGTCTAAAGTGAAAATTTAATTTAATATTGGATATAAGTTAACAAATTTACAGGGGGGATTATACTGTACTTCTAACCTGTGCAAATAGAAACATATAAGACGATGATTGTACACAAAACCAGGATGGTTGGACAGTTTGCTTGTAGTTAATAAAAGCTACAGACCACATTGTAGAGACTGGACACAGTCCTAGCTAACTGCAAACTCACCTAATTATGTAACTCTAACTAATTGTACAATGTATAAGTTCCACTAAGTGAGTATCATTATTAAGTGTTATTATTTCAGTAGTTATTATTTCTTATTATTAAATAGACATGCATTAAATTCCTTTTATTTTCGACCAATATCTTTACAATCTCCCACACGCGGGGAGGTAGGTGACATGTGACGTGATATTGATAGTAGTGCATGTCACTGTCATCGCTACTACACTGAGATCCCAAATAGCGGATTATCCATTCTGTATTAGTGCACTTTTGCAGTTAATTAGAGCGTACACATTATTACTCCATTACACTTTAAGTAATAATTTAGAGCGGCTATAAAAGTAAAATTATTCGTAATTTTGTGTGTGTACACATTTACTATAAATTGGATTCACTACGGTACCTAACTGAAAATATTTTAGAAAATTTATGATTTCGTCTTATAGTTACAATTTATGCAATAACATGGTAAGGAGCACACCACACTACATGCTTTTTAAAGTATTTCGTTTTGGTCGCTTGTAATGTTTCAAATCTATATCTCATTTCGTTCTCAAAACGTAGCTTTAGACAGTAGCTTCATCAACAACATTAATAAAAAAGCGTGTTATACTTTTTAATTTTTTCATTATAAACGACCTACTTATAATCTAAAAATACAAATTAAAGACAGGTAATAACAATTTTGTAATGTAAACTGTTTTCAGTTTCGTCCACAGATATAAAGTGTGTATTGAAAAGTTGTATACTCTGCAAATAAATTTGTTATTGTTGTTTTACTTATTTTGGTTTATTATTACTTATTATTATTTTGGTACTTTTTTGGTTTTTAGTATCAGTAAATATGTTACATATTTAACTTTTGTTTCTTTTCTATATTATTTCCTTGATTTATAAGTTTAAATTAAAAGTATACATTGAACTTCGGGGGCTTGTGACCCCGAAGTCAAAGATGTAACCTCAGGCCAGAGTACAATGTGTTTACAGCTTACATATTTACAGAGATAGTAAGAGGTTAAGTGTGTGCTTTAGACTGCTTGTTGGTTGTGTTTTAATAATTCAAGTTCTTTTCACGTTTGTTCTGCTTTCAAAAAGAAGTGCAAGGCGCAGTACTTTGAGAGTATGTGATTTTACTTGAATACATTTAAAACTGCATAGTGACGGATATTGCTGGGTTCATACAATATACCATTGTGTACAGTTTTATACTCAGAATATTCAACATGCTGACGATCATCGACTCGCTCGTTCAGAGTTATTTTTAGTTTGTAACAGGGTTATTTTAATTAACTAAGCAAACAGACATTAAATATTTTGATATAATACAAAGTAGGCTACTTAATATATACGTACTAAGACAAGTAACTCAAAAATGTTAAATACAGTAAACATATACATATTTGTGGTTTAAACTTAAATTAATAAACGTATTAAATCAATTAAAGGAGCAAAAATTAGAATATTAAGTTATAATTCTTATGTGTGTGTGTGTGTGTGTGTGTGTGTGTGTTAGTTTACATACAACCACTATAACACAGGTTATCACCAAACGGTCAGGAATCAGTCCTATGCAATACAAATATAAGAATCACCTTTATAGGCATTGACTTTGGTGAACAAGAAATGTTACTTTTCCTTTTTCGCATTCAGCATAATATAAAGAAAAAATTCTTTTCTTCAAGGTCTAATTATGTGAACAGTCTGTTCCAGGAAATAAGGAAGCGGCAGTAGGTTGTCAATTATCCAATTGGAGGACTAGTGTCAGCTTGTCATCTGAAATCCTAACGTGCATTAAAAATATTAGTGTTTCTGAAAATTTCATGTGTTCCATAATTTAGTTTAGATAATGATAAATTAGAACTTAATGACGGTTTCTATGATGAACCATTTGCTTTAACAGATCACCAAGTTACCCGATTTGAAAAATCTTTCTTATTAAAAACCATAATATTAAATTTCAAATTATCTGAAAAGATACATCATATTGTTCGATAGAACAATTTTACAAGCGTTGTTATCCTTCAAGAAACGAGCTCTTTGGAATAAGTGAAAGGGAAATTTATATTCTTTGGTACATCATAACAACAACGCCTCTGGAAATTTATACTGTGGCAATATTTACACAGTTCTATATAACGTTTAGTGTCAAATACTTGGCAGGCGCAACTAAAATAATATTTTGTCCAACAACTATTAACTGCTAATGAGTATAATATTATTTGAAACTCTGACTCTTTGTCTTTAACAATTTTGGAATTTTATAATTTTTAACTGATTTCCTTGACTAATTAAAATAATGTGTATGCTCTTTGATTGTTTAATAGTTTTTGTTCCATTGGTAAATAGTCAGCCATAGCTCCTATAATCTCTGAGTCAATAGAATTGTTAAATAATAATAATACACCAAAAAAACCTTTAAAATCAAACATTTTTATTTGCACTATGTATATTTCGGAATTGGTAGACCATCATGAGGTATGGTAGATTTATACACAGTCAAAATTAATATTAAAAGGGTCATTTATGTATTGATCTTTATTAGTAAGTCAAGAAAAAGTACTAATACAATTTTATATTAATACACCAACTAAGAAAACTTTTTGAAAGGTCAATTTTGTTCCCCGAGTATTCAACATTATCCCATTATATTTATGTATATAAACTCCATCTTTAACCTTAAAACAGTTATATGGTTTCCTCATTCATTAATTGGTTGCCGTTAGTAATATTTGATAGCATAAGTTGGCTATATACAATCGTTTGAATACTTTGCTATTTTCAACATTTTTACAATAAATGATAAACATAACTTCTCGTACTTTTAGTATTTACCTGTTAACCCGTATAGCTCAAGAATCAGTACCGACCCTCTACTATTGTTCTACATCAATATGTTCATGTAAATGCTTATCTTGTCCAAATTCTGCTGAATACACCAAGGCCAGGGGCTCTGAGGATCCGGTTTTATCAGATCTGGGTATTTACAGACTGATGAATGCATTGCATTTGTGTATATAAAGAGCAATAATTATAACGCTGTTTGTATGGATAACAAGACACGCGTAATTTTAACATATATTGTTGAAAATAAAACACGCTTTTACCACAGTTACCAATTTTTAAAGATAAATAAAGTTTGTAAATTCTATTTATTGTAAACATTATATTCGTAACCTATTTTACATGCATGTCATTATTTTACATCTATACATTGTCTAAGATATTATTCTCTTGGTATTGATTTAAATGTATTAAGGTGAGTAAAAAACTGTTAGGATGAGAAAATATAACAATTGTTAGATTATTCCGAGCCTCGTTTGAGGTCAAAGATAAAATAGTTCTTATGCCAGAGTGCTAAGTGTGTAACCACTGTATTTACAGAGGTTACGTGTGTGCTTAAGTCTGCTTGTGGGAGGTGTTTTAACTTGTTTTTAAGTTTTTTCTGCTCTCAAAAAAGAGCAAGGCGCAGCAGCACTTTAAGAGCATTTGATGTTTCTGGCATAAATTTAAAACTGCACAGTTAAGGCTTATACCGGGCATATAATTTATAACATTGTGTACATTTTTGGGCGGAAATATCATGCTGACGATCATTTACAACCCTAGATTAGTTTTTTTTTCTGTTGTTAATAACATGTGTACGTAATTATACTTTTCACCGATGAAATAGTAAAGAATATTTTGCCTGACCAAATTTAATACCTGGATATAGTAAAAGTTACTTAATATATGTGATAATTCAATTGTAACTGAACATTTTAAATACAGAATTATTTACAAATTTGTTGATTGAATTCCAAATACTAAACGTACATCAATGATTCGGTTCCTTTATCTATTAAATATAAATCCATAATTTGAAATAAATTTAAAATAAATTAATTGCGTTTTTGTAAATGGTATAATAGTGTTATGAAAATAACACAAAACATGGGTGAGGTCGCTCTTTGTTTTTCTCTAGAACCGATGACTGTTCTTATACCTATCCTCAACAGGCCAGTCACAGCCGCTTAACGTTAACGAAGGGGTCAGTATTTTATCTGTTATATGACCTGCCATATAAGACATCAGTCAATTTTTACTCTTTAATAGCTATTTAATCTGATTCAAACACACGCTAGTTAGTAAATCGATCTCTTGTATTCATGATGATACATTTTGTTTTAAATAGCATGCGGGCATCCATTTTGATTGTGTCTGTATTTGTAAATACATTTACAGGAAAGTTAAAATAGGGGACTTGGTTACTCAACAATAATAAATCGTTCGTTTTTCCCACAAAGATAGTGTTGGATTGATTGTAACGAGCAAAGTTGGGAATGCATATTTACGTTGAATTAAGGTGTACAATGAACTAAAAATACATAAAAGTATACCATTAAAAGTAATGAAATATAAAATATTATATTTTAATACAAAAAGTAATGCATTTGATATTATATCTTAATACACAAAGTAATGCACTTGATATTATATTCTAGTACACAAAGAACTTTGCTACAAAATAAACATGTACAACAATCATGAATCTTCATCATCTATCAGTAGACTACCCAACAGCATTACTCCTCCCCGACGCACAGATAACAGTTAATTGCTGACCTAATCTGGTCATTGATCCTCACGTAAAAAGATCGTGGCTGAAGCCTATAAATTACGCTTTTGTTCCTTCACGCATGCTCCGTTTCCCTCGGTATTGATTTTTGGCTTTCTTATAATATTCTTTCACTATCGTAGGTATCCAGAGGATGTCGCTTTTGTCAATTTTAGAGCTTTCTCAAGCAGTTTAAGACAACTTACAGTTTACATGGTATCATATCAAGTGAAATGACTATTTAATTCACAATTTATAATACCAAAATTCCAAATATGTTTTATTTACCATTTTGTTATTTAAGTTTTTAGAATAAGTAACAATATTAAAACATGAAATGCCATTTTATATGTAAGAAAAATAAAATACAATAGTAAAACTAAACAAAGCGGGAACAAAATCAATTTCCTTTTAAGGTTGAAAACTATAACTAAAGATTAGTAATCAGTAGGGATTACTAAAGAAACACGAACAAGTTGTTTGATTCGGAATGTTAATATACGTTTTTCGTTTAATCTTTACCACTAGAATCGTTGATTAAATACCTTAACGAGATATATTGACCACTCTATATTTCTTAAATTCATTACCATTCTAATATTATTACATTGATTATTAATTAATTGACAACCTTAGTTTATAAACTAGTACAAACTAGTATTGTAAGTTTGTTTATGAGTAAGTTAGAACTGAGACAAAGGAGTATTTCAAAGGCGTTTCTCGGCCATTACATTTAAGTGAAGAGAGCGGGATCGTTTGATGGTATATAATTAATATGATGATTTCCATGGCAAGAGAGTATATTCTCTTTTACTACTTCCATTCTCTTTCAATGATTAGACGAGTTTCCATATTTTTTTGAAACATTAAAAACACCAAGTGGAACAGACCACCATAACTTTAATTTAAAATGTCTATCATGTAATATAATCCCTGAAAATTATAAAATATTGTCATCTTATAAACAAAGCGTTTCCTTAACATAAGACAGTTAATTATAACTAGAATCATAACTTATAACTATCATGGGATCATTTACATTAACAAGTCACAAACATGTACGAATTTGTATATAATTGTAATTTGTATTTTTATAACTAGGTTTGAAAAACGTTCAGTAAATTAACTACATTCCAATTAATTACACTGCATAAATTTTAAAAATGTTAAAGTCACTTTAAGAATGTCTAAAGTGAAAATTATATAAAAAGTTGTATATAATTGACAATTGGGTGATGCTGTACTTATAACCTGTGCAAATAGAAATATAAAATACGATGATTGTATACAAACTCGGTTGGTTGGATAGATTGCTTCTAGTTAATAAGAGCTAAAGATAACACTGTAGAGACTGGACACAGTCCTGACTAACTGCAAACTCACCTAATTATCTAACTCTAATTATTGTACACTGTTAGCTCTGTATAAGCTCCACCAAGCGAATATAATTTTATGTGTTATTATTTTAGAAGTTATCCTTACATTCTTTCATTTTCGATCGATGTATTTGCAATCTCTGAGAGGTGAGCGAGCACGTGGAATGTGATGTAATATTGATAGTAGTGCATGTCACCATCATCCTTACCGCTACGAAGCTCTCAAAAAGCGGATGTTTCTATTTCGTTCAATGCATTTTTGCAGCTTGATAGAGCGTAAACATTATTATTGCATTAAGTCTTTGGATATAAAAGAAATTTTATTTTAGTACATTTACTCGCATACATGATTGTTAATTGGATTCCCTTCCTAACTTGAACAATGTTTAAAAAAATGTATGATTTCGTGTTATAATTAACGTTTCTGCAATAAAATGGTAGAAGTACACCACAGCACGTTTATTGTAATAGGTTTCGCTGAGGGAGATTGTACAGTTTCAAATCTATATCTCAATTCATTCTCGAGATGTCCTGCGGGCAGATAGACGTACAGTAATTCATACAGCAAAGAAATTGGTTTAGGAAAAGTGTTTAAATACCCTCCGGCAGGGAAATGAAAAGTGTGTTGCCCTACTAATTGTGTAATGTTTCAATGACGGTCAGCCAAGTTCAATGGCTGGACAGTTTAGTATAAAGTTTTAATTCCACAGAATGTAATAGTTCTCGATATATTTTACTAAATTATACATTTACTTTTTTGTTCATTAAATTTCTGACCAGTGTAAAATAATAAAAGTTTCAGCGACCTAAGGAGGTATGTGCTGAAATAAAATCTTAGTGATAAGATTGAATAATAACTTTACACTCTATTATATTTTTTTTAAGTTTTATCTAGGAATACAAATACCAAATGTTTAAATCTCATATTATTGTAGTAACAGATTGATGTATTCTACTAGTTTTTCGTTCCTATCATTATTATCTATATAAGCAATGTAAAATTTGCTAATGCGTAACAAAATCGCATGGGGTGACCACAACCAATCTCAATAATGCTTATAAACAAATTAAACTTTATGCATAGTTTCAAGTTTATAACTCAGTTCCTTTCGAGATACCGTGCCGACAGACAGGCATACATAAATAGAGAGATCATGTTCCGGTTATTTCTAGGTTACAACTTTGAACACACTTTAAAACGCCTCATATTACACAAAAACTAACAAAAATGAGTTATGAGAACAATCTTAATATATCCATGCAGGAAGATGAGCAGCATAAATCAATAATCATTTGATATTTTAAAGGGTTCTTTTTCAATCTGTTACTTTTAGATGTAAAAAATATATATTTAAAAAGCTGAAAATTATATCTTCGATATTATTTTTCGCTATACTTCAGCGTTACTTACAGTTTAATGGTCAAGTTCTTTTACAAATCAGATCAGTAGTGTGTTCGTCGCCTAAAGCCGTATCTTGTTAAGGAAAGAAGGTTGTAACATAAGAGGTTGTAGTACCACAAATAGGGCTGAAGAGAGGAAAGAGGATACTTTCAGTATTTATTTTACCACCATAATGGGATCGTGTCTGAATGTTCCTTTCATTCACTCAAATATACCTAAAAACAGCTCGATGTATCATGACATGGTGACAACCCATTATCTGGAAGCACCTGAGGATATCACGTCTTCTTCACTATCCAACGACCTTTAGAGTAGTCCCTTGGCAATATCACTCGAATGGTAGGCTTCGCTGACGCTCTGCCATAAAACTGAAGTTGAAACATTGAATAAATGAAGTATCCGTAAAGGACGAATTTAAAATTAGAAGGCAAACATCACTATATAAAACATTGTTAGATAATTGGAATTGATAAAAATGTTAAAATACCGAGTGAGGTAAATTACGACTTATCTTAACTTCGTATGTGTATTGTATTCTTGACACAAGAGTAGATATAGTTTATTATGATGATATTTTTATAAATTATCAGATTGCGATATACGGAACGTTTTCTTTATAGCACTCGTGGAACGACGATGCTGCCGGTAAATTATAATGTAATTAAATTGGCCTTACGAGGCGGACCTGACTGTATTCCCCCTACTTCCCCTACCTACCAGTCTCAACCTCTTGTTGACAATAATGCCTCATTACCAAACCTCTCTCTGATCAGTGAAATGTTTACAAAAGTCAGGGTTTCTTTTTGTTGTTGTTTGCTTCTTTGTTCTAAATAAGTCTATTAGATTTTTAGGAACGTTTTAACGTATTAATTAAATAATTTATTTCGTTAATACCAAACCAATTTGTATTTTAGTATTTAAACGTATTAATTATATTTAGGAGATAAAACATATTTTATTTTATTTTCATTTATTAACTGAACACTTAATTTATCATGTTACAGATATATGAATTTTTTTTCAAAAGGAAATGTACATATGTATATTTATATGGTATGAGTGAAATATTTTCAATTATAAAATAAACATAAGTAATAATCAAATTCCAGTTTGTTGTTGTTTTATTTTTCACAAGCCATAAAACAAGTGTTGTTTGCACAACATATCGTTGGTTAAGATTAAAATATGCAACAATTTATAGACTATTAAAAAGACAATTCATGAAAAAAAATATAATAGTAGTTTATGACAGTCACCATCAAAGAAATGTGTGAAAACTTTAAATTACTTCTTGATGGTTTAGATTGTAGATAGTATCCGATAACTTAATATAAACAGAGATGGCAAGTTTAAAGTCTAATCAGCATGTTGCTATATATATATATATATATATATATATATATATATATATATATATATATATATATATATATATATATACGAAGCCAAACACATACAAATATATAATGTTTATAAATAGCATTAATAACTGTTCAAACCAACATATATCTAGTAAGTCTAGGCAAGAACAAAACGTAACATGGCAATATAACAACAATCTGCAACAACACAAACTCATGCAGGCTGCTATCAGGCAGTACTACAGGAGTCTGACGAAGTGGTGGATTAAGAGAAGGGGCCATTGCCCCATCGGAGATTTAAAAACTTACTTTTTAATGGAAATCTCTTAATAATTTTCTAGAGGGACGTGCTACATCTAAGCAATTTACCCCTCAAATCCACAACGATAGTTATTTTTAGTAGTCTTGTTCGCATGCTTTATAATAGAAAAATTTGTCTTTTTTGTAGCTCTTATACATGAAGTAGTTTGCACTAATGGCATTTAAACTCCAAAGGTACGTTAAAAACTGTTATCCTTTAGATACATAAGATATTTATTTCCCAAAAAGGATTAATTATTAATAACTTATGCATAATGCATAAACAAATTCGCTCAAATACCTTTTCGGTAATAACCATATAGTTTAATAGTAACATTAATTTCTAAAGTAACTAGATATACAATATGTAAGACGCTATTATAGGCAATGCATTAGGTTATTAAGAAACACTGTCATATTTCCTTGGTTGTGTTCAGTATGGTATGAATTAAAAGTACATTTTACCATGGACTTAACTCAATTAACGAGTTAGTATTACGGGGGTATTACAGTAAACAAATACCATTCAGTTTGTTCCTAGAGCTAAGGAAGCGGCAGTGGGTTGTTAATTATCCGCCTGGAGGGCTAGTGTCAGTTTCACTAATGAGGCAGCTCGTCCCATGCAGCTCAAAGCCTAAATATTAACTCATCTTAACATTTTATTTGTTCCAAAGTCTATTTACGTTCATGGTAATGGTTGCAATTAAAACTTAATGGCCTATGTATGAGGAATCACTTACAGTAAGGACCACCATATTAAAAGATTTAGAATCTCGTTTGACAAACACAATGTTATTAAATTCTGAAAGACACATATTTGTTGGTATTTTAAAACTTTTTATAAGAATTCTAAAAACTCTAAACTAAATCTAATTAAAAAACCTTTTATAATATCCTATAAATTTATCCTTTAAGAATGCAACATCTTTGGGATTGGAAGCAGGAATTGAAATCCGTTGACACACTGTAATAACAACGGCACCTGAAATGCACTGTTTGGCAATCTTCACGCATTTAAAAATTGCGTATTGTGTCAAATGTTTTGCAGGCTCAACTAATACAATGTCAATCCCAACAAAAATTATCTATTATTGAGTGCAATTATATTTGAACTTAACAAACTCTGACTTTTTGTCTTAAAATGATTTAAAATGTGATAATATTTAATTCGTTTACTCTTTAAAAGTTTGTACTATCGCGCTAACTACTAATATGCACTGATTTATTATATCATGTACTTGATCCAAACTGTGAACAGCCTATACGAATAGCACCCTTCGAAAATACTTGTTTGTCTTGATCTATAATAATAATAATAATAATGGACTCTTCAAAATTTAAAAAAAATTTATTTTTCAAATGAGGTACAGTAGGTTTTAACGTGGTGGATATTAGTATCACAAGTTTTTAGGTATATTCTTTTTATTAACTTTGTTTATGTCACTCTGAATGAAATCAAGGATCTATTTGGACCTGTTAAACAATTTCTATTACTCAGTTGTGTTTTAAATTATTAATGCCGTATTTATATATATTTATAATATTGTAGTTTATGAATTATTTCATAAAACAACAATTAAAAGGCTGCTGTTTTGAAATACGTATTTAAAATATTTTTTTAATATAAAGCTTTTTCACACGGACCTGTTTACCACGTATTGTATCAATTTAATCACAAACATAACAACAAATATTAGATTATTTTAGCAAAAGAAGCAAAATGGCGTATAGCTGCTAAACAAAGTGAAAATTGATAAAAGACTATTCTATAGGTACCCCTATAGGTAACTGTATTGTTACACTCTGTATAGGCAACACTAGTTCGATGATGATATATGTTACCATGGTATTTAACGGAGTATTAGCAGTTTTACAGTGGCCTAATGGGTATCAAACATATGGCCATAAATTCAGAAAATATAAATTGAAATCAATCTAAACATAATCATTGACTTTAACATATCATATATGAAAGTTTTACCACATACATCCTAACAATCCCAACACATATCAAATCATGTATAACAACATTTTTCATTTCATCATCTTTTTGGTGACGTTGCAGTGTAGCATAGAGAAAAAGAAAATTGATAGATATTTACTATTTAAACGCTGATATTAAACCAAAGTTAATACACCAAAATGAGAATTAATCATGAGACCAGATATTATCTCGATAAAGATGTCATCTGCAGACGATACATTTTACATGATATTTCATTTGGACATAGACAAGAATAATTTCAATGGTGGTGCATGTGCACCATGGAATTGCGTCATTACAGCCTACCACGAATTAGACTAACAAAATTTCTCTTTTGTCAGCAGTATATCGCGATATTGAATTGAACTATAGATTTTAAATGCTGTGTGTAAACTCAACGATACATAGCGTACTCTTACCTTATATAATAAATTATTTTAATATAATTTTTGTTATAAAAATCTAAGGCATGATTAAAATCTAGTAAACAAATGCATTGATAAACTATTTTTTAAGCACGTACTTAGAAAGGAGGAAAGGGTGAAATATTTACCTTGCATTCATGTAAATTCGTAATCCCCTGTCCATTTAACTAAAAGTTTGCAATATTGAATTTTGGAAAATACAGAAGCAGAAAAATGTTGCCTGAGATTAGATCCCTCCTTGTGTCTCAAAAAGCATATTTCATGTTTAAATCAATGCTATGTATATGAATTAATATATTATTTAGGACAATACCTATTTAGCATTGAATACTTTTTGCCAATTAGCATAACAAAATGTATGAGAGATAATGTCAGAGTGTAATTTATCTCAGTTCTAATTATTAATTAGTGCAGAAATAGAATACCATCTCCATATAAAACTCCATTTCCAGGAACTGCTCAGCAATGCTATGATTATGTTGTGAATATAATGATATTAAGTGCCATTCTGTAACTAATGATTTGATTGTAATTAATGCTGGAAGCTACAGAGTATCGTGGAATATTAGTCTGGAAAAGATCTAGACTTTTGACCCGTAACCATACGGATGCTTGGAGGTGACGGCGCTGTTAACCTCTAGCCATTCCAGGAAAGGTATTCCCAACCGCTCCCTGTTATTCCCTTGTTTATGACTACTATCTTCTGCTAAAAAAGCCTATATGGATTATCAGATAAAAATTATCTCAATGATCACAACTTATTGTAATAATAGACACTATTAAATGCCCTGAATATATTTAAAATATTTTAAACTTAAATACATAGTAAATTAGAATAAATCCTAAAGAAATTAATGAGAGAAATAAATCATGATTTTTGTATAAATAGTCTTAAAATCACAAAAAGTATGATATAAACACGTTTTACTACGACAACAGGGCAATAAAGTTTCGTTAGAAACAAAATAGTAAACGTGTCAAAACAATTTAGAAAATAAAATATTTTAATTATTTTTATACTTATTTTAGTAGTTACAAAATTACATAAAAACAATTACATATTTTTGAACATCAGTTTCCTTAAAATATAAGTTTAGCCGTTACAATATTTTTTAAATTGTTAAAAATGAGTGTTAAATAGACCCTTTAAATTGGAATTATGTTTAAACGGAAGTGGAAATGACCCACTAAAACGCAAGCAATATCGCAGCACTCAGTAGTAAAACCGACGTTTTCAATGGTTGTTAAGATGAGAGAGAAACTTAATAAACATAAACATTGAAGTACCTTCTCGTACCTTTTGTACATTACTATTTCTTTAACCTGTTGAAGCACAAGAGATAAGTATCAAGTTTCTACTAGTACATCAGTATGTTAGAGTAACTGCTTACCTTCTTCAGATTCTAGGTATATATGGGTTAATGTATTAATCCTGGACGTCCACTTTATATAAACAGTAACTATTAGTAGAATATAATTTTAATGTTATCATTTTTTATCGTTTAATAACTTTCTTCGGCGACTTCCTTAGGATAAGCCTTAGGTGAAGGTTTTCAGGTATAGGTTAAAACACTGAGTAGGCGAAGGGAAAGGGTTTCTACAGTAAAAAATTACTGTCTCCAAGATCGCTTTGGAGCTAAAAGAAATATAATTTCAAATTATTAAAGCTATATTTTAGACTACGAACCTTTGGATCCGAGTTTCGGGACAGGAATTATGTTAAAAAATTATATCTCCAATAACCCTCACGCACTAGATGATGCCCTATAGGAATTCCCTATCTCATGTAAAACTTCCCACCATCAAAGCCCCCAAGATTTCCTCATTAGAAGCCACAGGTTTTCACGTCTGCTGCAGAGACACGATGGGGACTGTCGATATGTTGTCGTGCAAAAAGAGTTCACGAATCAATGACTTCAGGACACCTTATAGTATAGAAGCCGATAGAAAATTTTCGATGTACCTGGTTGAATTCAATAAAGAAATGAATGGACCGTCGGCCACGCTAGATTTTATGGAATTGATAATTTCCACAGCTTAATACACTTAAAATGAACCGTGGTGCACTTAAATATAGTTATATCTCAATTTAAAAACGAGATAAGTAGACTGAAAGTCGCAGCGTGAGCTATTACAGTTAGGTGACGTTGATTTAACATTTTTTTACGTGTCTGACGTTTGGCTTTATAATTGATTCAACCTAAGAAAAAAGTCATAAGAAAAATTATTGTTTCATGTTTTTAACGCTTCTGATGCGCTCAAATTCATAATATTTCCAATAAAAACTAATGTGACTAACGTACGAGTTTTTTTTTCTTAGAAATAAAAACTATGTTGTATGCTTATATAACACAAATTGGCTCTCGGCCCCAGAACTATTGTGGTCATTGGTTATTTTTTAGAATTTCAAGCGATATATCAATGACACCAACTCCATCAGACGAGGATGTATTACTATTACTATTTATTTATTGGAGCTAATCAATAATGAATCATCAGTGAGGTTGTTGTATATGATACGAGTAGTATTAGGAAAGATACAGGTAACTTTGTTTATTTTTCTTCTGCTACCTTCAGTTTAACTTTCCTAATTTGCACTTTTGATGCATGTTGACTATTGATGCATGACTTGGAAATGTATACATTATCTCTGTGCCTATCATTAATTATACTTTTTTAACAATAGTTTTGTTATATTTGAGCGATTAAAGATATTTTCTCTTTGAATTTGAACAATAAATTATGAATCGGCTTAAATATAGGACTAGATACTGGATTCGAATAATTTATTATTATGTTAAATATTGGATTAACTGTTTGCAATATGAAATATTGCTTTCTGACTTATTCAAATGTTCAAAATAATAACCATTGATATAATATTTTTAATTGTAAAATCAACAAAAGAGAAAGTATTATATAATAATATGATTTATTCGTTACATATTTGTACCAGGACCCAAATGCTATTAAGGGTTGAATATATCATGGGCAGATTGCATCTGAGGGTGAATATTCCATATTCCTCAAAAGGAAGGGAGTGTTCCTAGAGACCGATGAATACATTAGCCAAATGTTCCCAAAAGCCGAGAGCTGTCAGAAGTTAGGATCTTACAGCATATTATACTGGTGAATGTAATGAGCGATTACAATTTCATCTTTATATTATAAAGAAATACATTTAATCTACTACAGTAGTCAAATCAAAGACGAAAATCTTTTTATATAGCAGTTTACGCTAATCTAACACAAAGCAGAATGGAAATGAACTGTATAATGTAAAACTTTTATTAATTTTATATATATATATATATATATATATATATATATATATATATATATATATATATATAGCCATATGACACATATTTACTTTACATATGTTATAAATGTTCTATCATGATGTTTAAATATTTATTTAAATTATTATTTGTTGTATATTTGATTATTAAAACATAACCGTTGTTGAAGTATTCAAAGCCTGGTCTACCTTATGCCAGAGTACAATGTGTATACAGCTTACGTATTTACAGACGTAGTAAGAGGTTAAGTGTGTACTTGAGACTGCTTGTGGGAGGTGTTTTAATAATTCAAGTTGTTTTCACGTTTGTTTTGCTCTCAAAACGATGAGCGAGTCGCAGCACTTTTAGAATAAGTGATGTTTCTTGCATAAATTTAAAACTGCACACGTACAAATATCACTAGGCACATAAAGTGTACCACTGTGTACACTTTTGCTGTATGCAGAATATTCAACATGATGACGACCATGTACTGGAACAATCAGAGTTTTTTAAGTATAGTTTCTTTTTACAGACCTATTTTCTGAACATGCGAAGTACTATTAAATAGGAGAGGTTTTTTTGATTTTGCTTACATATATTAATTATGTATATCTATATCTTATCTAATGTATTAATATATACGTGATAAAATAAATATAATGCAAACATTTTAATATGACATTTTAATTGTTAAGTTTCAAGATGTATTTTAAGTGTATCTAGTTGACTTAGTACGCATCGAATACATCAATATAAAGTTAAATGATTTGTTTTTCTTAATATATCATAAAGAGTTGTTGTTAAGATAACAAATTCCCCATAGTTGCAAGATATATTATACGAAAACAATTTCACTCTAAAGCTATTCTTGACACGAAGATGAAGGAACACTCCAAAGCCAATAGTTTCCAACGCCGCAATAGAAGTGTTTACTTCGAGAATGGCCTTGGTTAGAAAATAAACATGTCAATTCCTATAGAAAAAAAGACTTCAAACAAAGAAGAGAAACTCCTATAGAAATATAATAGTCGCACAAAGAAACTATATGGTCACCACTTCACTAACACAATATTTCAGATATTGTGTATATGTGTGTGTGTGTATATATATATATATATATATATATATATATATATATATATATATATATATATATATACAAACACACACACACACACACACACACACACACACACACACACACACACACACACACATATATATATATATATATATATATATATATATATATATATACTTATAGCACAATTATATATATATAAAGTCGTTCTTAGCACAATTAGATGATAATATATGATGTAAGATACTTATGTATTATATGATACATAAGTTATATTATATATTATATTATTATAGTTATATTATATATTATATTATTATAGATATATCATATATTATATGCATACATGATACTTATGTATTATGTAAGATACATATATATAATATATATATATATCATTAATTAATTTTAATGAAAAATATGATCTAAGTATCTTACATCGTATATTATCATCTAATTGTGCTATGAACGACTTTAAATTAACTTTCATAATAGATATGAAGAAGCAGGCTACGTTGCTGTATCAAACGACTACAATATAGTTTATTTATTTTTCTATTTATTACTTTATTTTTACAGGTTGTTGTTTTTTTGTTAATGTTGTCGGTGCTGGTTAAATTATCGGTGATTTTAATCATCTAAGGAAATTAGCTTCCAGCTATTGTTCCGATGTTTGTAATTGATACTGATTTCACAATAGATCGAATGTTTATGAAGTTAACTTATATCCACGTTTATGTTCAAATATCTGGCTATACTGTAGCTTCTACAAATACTGCTAATAGTGTTTTATTTGTATATATTTATTAATTTTATACATAACTATAAATGACACAAACAAAAAAAATGTTGTAAAAAAATTACGCACATCCAATAAAAATATAAGGATGAGTATCAAATTTTTAGCAAAATTTAAATTAAAAGTTATCAATAACGTTTCCTGTACAAATATTGAACACGGTACATTTAATACTACCCTGAGTTTTAATTCTCGTTAACTTTGGAAAGTTTTACAAAGACGTGAAAGAGGCATGTGAAGACAGGCTGTATGAATAATATTAGCATGACATTGAGTTTGTATTTAACACTTTGCCTTGTGGTGTCAGCTTATCATAAATTGCTGACACCGTATCATATGTTTAATATTTAGAATGTAATGACATAATATCTATTAATCTATGAACACATTGGTTATTGCAGTTTATTTATATTGGATTTTGGATTCAGTCAATCTGTTACATATTCCATTTTCTGTTTCTATACTAAATTATTTTCTTGATTCATATGTGTTTTATATATATGCAATTTAAGAAAACTTACATGATATTGTGTAAGGTGTAATCACTATTTATTTCACAATTTAAAATACCAACAATCCAAATATGTTTTACTTTACTATTTCTTTACTTACGTTTTTAGAATAAGTAACAATATTAAAACATGAAATGCCATTTTATATGTAAGAAAAATAAAATACGATAGTAAAACTAAACAAAGCGGGAACAAAATCAATTTCCTTTTAAGGTTGTAAAACTATAACTAAAGATTAGTAATCAGTAGGGATTACTAAAGAAACACGAACAAGTTGTTTGATTCGGAATGTTAATATACGTTTTTCGTTTAATCTTTACCACTAGAATCGTTGATTAAATACCTTAACGAGATATATTGACCACTCTATATTTCTTAAATTCATTACCATTCTAATATTATTACATTGAATATTAATTAATTGACAACCTTAGTTTATAAACTAGTACAAACTAGTATTGTAAGTTTGTTTATGAGTAAGTTAGAACTGAGACAAAGGAGTATTTCAAAGGCGTTTCTCGGCCATTACATTTAAGTGAAGAGAGCGGGATCGTTTGATGGTATATAATTAATATGATGATTTCCATGGCAAGAGAGTATATTCTCTTTTACTACTTCCATTCTCTTTCAATGATTAGACGAGTTTCCATATTTTTTTGAAACATTAAAAACGCCAAGTGGAACAGACCACCATAACTTTAATTTAAAATGTCTATCATGTAATATAATCCCCGAAAATTATAAAATATTGTAATCTTATAAACAAAGCGTTTCCTTAACATAAGACAGTTAATTATAACTAGAATCATAACTTATAACTATCATGGGATCATTTACATTAAAAAGTCGAATTTGTATATAATTGTAATTTGTATTTTTATAACTAGGTTTGAAAAACGTTTAGTAAATTAACTACATTCTAATTAATTACACTGCATAAATTTTAAAAATGTTTAAAGTCACTTTAAGAATGTCTAAAGTGAAAATTATATAAAAAGTTGTATATAATTGACAATTGGGTGATGCTGTACTTATAACCTGTGCAAATAGAAATATAAAATACGATGATTGTATACAAACTCGGTTGGTTGGACAGATTGCTTCTAGTTAATAAGAGCTAAAGATAGCACTGTAGAGACTGGACACAGTCCTGACTAACTGCAAACTCACCTAATTATCTAACTCTAATTATTGTACACTGTTAGCTCTGTATAAGCTCCACCAAGCGAATATAATTTTATGTGTTATTATTTTAGAAGTTATCCTTACATTCTTTCATTTTCGATCGATGTATTTGCAATCTCTGAGAGGTGAGCGAGCACGTGGAATGTGATGTAATATTGATAGTAGTGCATGTCACCATTATCCTTACCGCTACGAAGCTCTCAAAAAGCGGATATTTCTATTTCGTTCAATGCATTTTTGCAGCTTGATAGAGCGTAAACATTATTATTGCATTAAGTCTTTGGATATAAAAGAAATTTTATTTTTAGTACATTTACTCGCATACATGATTGTTAATTGGATTTCCTTCCTAACTTGAACAATGTTTAAAAAAATGTATGATTTCGTGTTATAATTAAAATTTCTGCAATAAAATGGTAGTACACCACAGCACGTGTATTTTAATAGGTTTCGCTGAGGGAGATTATACACCTTCAAATCTATATCTCAATTCAATCTCGAGATGTCCTGCGGACAGATAGACGTACAGTAATTCATACAGCAAAGAAATTGGTTTAGGAAAAGTGTTTACATACCCTCCGGCAGGGAAATGTAAAGAGTGTTGCCCTACTAAATAATATGTTTCAATGACGGTCAGCCAAGTTCAACGGTTAGACAGTTTCGTATAAAGTTTTAATTCCACAGAATGGAATAGTTCTCGATATATTTTACTAAATTATACATTTACATTTTTGTTCATTAAGTTTCTGAGCAGTGTAAAATAATAAAAGTTTCAGCGACCTATGGAGGTATGTGCTGAAATAAAATCTGAGTGATAAGATTTAATAATAACTTTACACTCTATTATTATTTTTTTAAGTTTTATCTAGGAATACAAATTTCAAATGTTTATATCTCATTAATCTCATTAATGATGGTTAAATAATAATAATGGTTAATAATAAATAAATAATGGTTAAATCTCATTAATGATGGGAACGAAAAACTAGTAGAATACTTCAATCTGTTACTACAATAATTTGTAGTAACAGATTGATGTATTCTACTAGTTTTTCGTTCCCATCATTTTTATCTATATAAGCAATGTAAAATTTGCTAATGCGTAACAAAATCGCATTGGGTGACCACAACCAATCTCAATAATGCTTATAAACAAATTAAACTTTATGCATAGTTTCAAGTTTATAACTCAGTTCCTTTCGAGATACCGTGCCGACAGACAGACATACATAAATAGAGAGATCATGTTCTTGTTATTTCTAGGTTACAACTTTGAACACACTTTAAAACGCCTCATATTACACAAAAACTAACAAAAATGAGTTATGAGAACAATCTTAATATATCCATGCAGGAAGATGAGCAGCATAAATCAATAATCATTTGATATTTTAAATGTTTTTTTTTCAATCTGTTACTTTTAGATGTAAAAAATATATATTTAAAAAGCTAAAAATGATATCTTCGATATTATTTTTCGCTATACTTCAGCGTTACTTACAGTTCAATGGTCACGTTATTTTACAAATCAGATCAGTAGTGTGTTCGTCGCCTAAAGCCGTATCTTGTTGAGGAAGGAAGGTTGTAACATAAGAGGGTGTAGTACCACAAATAGGGCTGAAGAGAGGAAAGAGGATACTTTCAGTGTTTATTTTACCACCATAATGGGATCGTGTCTGAATGTTCCTTTCATTCACTCAAATATACCTAAAAACATCTCGATGTATCGTGACATGGTGACAACCCATTATCTGGAAGCACCTGAGGATATCACGTCTTCTTCACTATCCAACGACCTTTAGAGTAGTCCCTTGGCAATATCACTCGAATGGTAGGCTTCGCTGACGCTCTGCCATAAAACTGAAGTTGAAACATTGAATAAATGAAGAATCCGTAAAGGACGAATTTAAAATTAGAAGGAAAACATCACTATATAAAACATTGTTAGATAATTGGAATTGATAAAAATGTTAAAATACCGAGTGAGGTAAATTACGACTTATCTTAACTTCGTATGTGTATTGTATTCTTGACACAAGAGTAGATATAGTTTATTATGATAATAATTTTATAAATTATCAGATTGCGATATACGGAACGTTTTCTTTATAGCACTCGTGGAACGACGATGCTGCCGGTAAATTATAATGTAATTAAATTGGCCTTACGAGGCGGACCTGACTGTATTCCCCCTACTTCCCCTACCTGCCAGTCTCAACCTCTTGTTGACAATAATGCCTCATTACCAAACCTCTCTCTGATCAGTGAAATGTTTACAAAAGTCAGGGTTTCTTTTTGTTGTTGTTTGCTTCTTTGTTCTAAATAAGTCTATTAGATTTTTAGGAACAAAATAATTTATTTCGTTAATACCAATCCAATTTGTATTTTAGTATTTAAACGTATTAATTATATTTAGGAGATAAAACTTATTTTATTTTATTTTCATTTATTAATTGAACACTTAATTTATCATGTTACAGATATATGAATTTCTTTTTTCAAAAGGAAATGTACATATGTATATTTATATGGTATGAGTGAAATATTTTCAATAATAAAATAAACATAAGTAATAATCAAATTCCAGTATGTTGTTGTTTTATTTTTCACAAGCCATAAAACAAGTGTTGTTTGCACAACATATCGTTGGTTAAGATTAAAATATGCAACAATTTATAGACTATTAAAAAGACAATTCATGAAATAAAATATAATAGTAGTTTATGACAGTCACCATCAAAGAAATATGTGAAAACTTTAGATTACTTCTTGATGGTTCAGATTGTAGATAGTATCCGATAACTTAATATAAACAGAGATGGCAAGTTTAAAGTCTAATCAGCATGTTGCTATATATGTACGAAGCCAAACACATACAAATATATAATGTTTATAAATAACATTAATAACTGTTCAAACCAACATGTATCTAGTAAGTCTAGGCAAGAACAAAACGTAATATGGCAATATAACAACAATCTGCAACAACACAAACTCATGCAGGCTGCTATCAGGCAGTACTACAGGAGTCTGGCGAAGTGGTGGATCAAGAGAAGGGGCCATTGCCCCATCGGAGATTTAAAAAATGACTTCTTAATGGAAATCTCTTAATAATTTTCTAGAGGGACGTGCTACAACTAAGCAATCTATCCCTCAAATCCACAACGATAGTTATTTTTAGTAGTCTTGTTCGCATGCTTTATAATAGAAAAGTTTGTCTTTTTGGTAGCTCTTATACATGAAGTAGTTTGCACTAATGGCATTTAAATTCCAAAGTTTAATACGTTAAAAACTGTTATCCTTTAGATACATAAGATATTTATTTCCCAAAAAGGATTAATTATTAATAACTTATGCATAATGCATAAACAAATTCGCTCAAATACCTTTTCGGTAATAACCATATAGTTTAATAGTAACATTAATTTCTAAAGTAACTAGATATACAATATGTAAGACGCTATTATAGGCAATGCATTAGGTTATTAAGAAACACTGTCATATTTCCTTGGTTGTGTTCAGTATGGTATGAATTAAAAGTACATTTTACCATGGACTTAACTCAATTAACGAGTTAGTATTACGGGGGTATTACAGTAAACAAATACCATTCAGTTTGTTCCTAGAGCTAAGGAAGCGGCAGTGGGTTGTTAATTATCCGCCTGGAGGGCTAGTGTCAGTTTCACTAATGAGGCAGCTCGTCCCATGCAGCTCAAAGCCTAAATATTAACTCATCTTAACATTTTATTTGTTCCAAAGTCTATTTACGTTCATGGTAATGGTTGAAATTAAAACTTAATGGCCTATGTATGAGGAATCACTTACAGTAAGGACCACCATATTAAAAGATTTAGAATCTCGTTTTACAAACACAATGTTATTAAATTCTGAAAGACACATATTTGTTGGTATTTTAAAACTTTTCATAAGAATTCTAAAAACTCTAAACTAAATCTAATTAAAAAACCTTTTAAAATATCCTATAAATTTATCCTTCAAGAATGCAACATCTTTGGGATTAGAAGCAGGAATCGAAATCCGTTGACACACTGTACAATTCAAGGACTTTAGCTGTGCGCGTGACCTGGAGTGTGTGGTGATGGGCGGGAGGGGTGGCGGGGTAGCATTATGCGCTGCGTCCCGAAAACATTTCCTCATGGTTAAAACCCTCCTTTCAGGAATCGTATTGGCCCAAATAACTCATCGCACTCGCCACAATCAGTCTGTTTTGTGACAGTGCTGAGTGTAGCTTGTGCTTCGCTTTTACCGATAATGTTTGTTAAGTTAAAGTCAAAAGTCAAAAGCCTATTCATAGTCAGGCTCGCGAAATTGTGAGTAATGTTTATACATTTATGAAGGAAGAGGCAGACCATCAAACTGTTAAAATTTCGTTGTCAAAGGCTCTCCAAAGAACTGCTGCAGCAACTGGAGTGTCAGAGCGAGTTGTGACTAAAATAAACAGTTAACGTAACAAGTTGAGGGTTAGTAACATGTGTGAGGCAAGTTTTACTACACCAAACAAAAACCGTCAACGACGTAGAATAGTTGACAATTTGCATGTTGAAAAACATCGAATACCGACTGCAAAACTTTTGAGAGAGGCGCTAAGGGATAAAATATATTTCCAGGGTTGTGAGAAAAGTTTTAGGTGGGTATTAAAGGACCTGGAATTTACTTGTAGAAGGACGGCAAACAATAGGAAATTATTAATTGAAAAGCCAGAAATCCGAGAGAAGAGGATAACATACTTGAGAGCGTTGAAAAATTACAGGGAGCAAGGACGCCCCATAATTTATTTAGACGAATCTTATATAGTATCGTCTCACGTATCTAACCAAACTTGGTCAAATGGCTCAAATGAAGGGTTACACGTGCCGATTTCCAAGGGCGAGAGACTAATAATTATCCATGCGGATGGAGAGAAAGGGTTCTTGCCCAATGCTTTTACATGTTGGAAACAAGCAACTATAGTGGAGACTACCACGACAATGTGAATGGGGAAATTTTTATGAAATGGATAAAGGAAAAAGTTTTACCGAATTTAGAACCAAATTCAGTACTGGTAGTCGATAACGCGCCTTACCATAACATACAAATTGATAAAGCTCCTACTTCAAAAAGTAGGAAGCAAGATATGAAGTTGTGGCTTTCAAAAAACGGAATACCATTCTGCGACGATATCCTTTTATCCTGAACTCTACAAACTTGTGCAGCTATATAAACCAAGGCATGTCCGGTATGCCTTGGACGAAACTGTTCAACTCTGGTCACGACATCTTATGACTTCCGCCCTACCACCCAGACCTCAATCCCATTGAGTTAAATTGGGCCGAAGTCAACACCATGTGGTTATGAGAAATACATCTTTCACTATGTATCAAGCTAAAGCTCTATGCGAAGACAAGATATCAAGTATGGGCGCAGAAGAGTGGTCAGTAAAGTGCAAGCACGTAGAGAAAATCGAAAGGGACTATGCACCCGCAGAACCCCATATTAACAATATTATAGAATCCCTTATTATATCAGTTGGTTCGGATACAGACAGCAGTGACAGTGACCCAGAAGAGGAGGACAATATGAGTGGGATTGAAGAACTCCAATGAAAAAACAATCATTTTAAGTAACATTTGTTATTAGAAAATTATATTCTAGCATTTAAATTAATTAAATATTATTGAAGTGATTGTAAATTAAATAATAAGAGAATACCAAATAATAACAATAATAGGACTTATCCTTGTTTTTCAGTTGTTATATTGTTGTTTAACGTGTTTTTGAAAATAACGTATGTGTGACTAATAATCGGCAAATCGAAATCGTGAGTTTAAAGTCGTTAAGAGATTCTTGCGCCTTCATCTCAGCGGCTAGCACGTAAACGCAACCCGCCACACAGATAGCGTTCGTTTTTTGAAAGGGTAGTATTAGGGCTGCACGAGCACAGCTAAATTCCTCCAACTGTAATAACAACGGCACCTGAAATGCACTGTTTGGCAATCTTCAAGCATTTCAAAATTGCGTATTGTGTCAAATGTTTTGCAGGCGCAACTAATACAGTGTCAATCCCAACAAAAATTATCTATTATTGAGTGCAATTATATTTGAACTGAACAAACTCTGACTTTTTGTCTTAAAATGATTTAAAATGTCATAATATTTAATTCGTTTACTCTTTAAAAGTTTGTACTATCGCGCTAACTACTAATATGCACTGATTTATTATATCATGTACTTGATCCAAACTGTGAACAGCCTATACGAATAGCACCCTTCGAAAATACTTGTTTGTCTTGATCTATAATAATAATAATAATGGACTCTTCAAAATTAAAAAAAAAAATTATTTTTCAAATGAGGTACAGTAGGTTTTAACGTGGTGGAAATTAGTATCACAAGTTTTTAGGTATATTCTTTTTATTAACTTTGTTTATGTCACTCTGAATGAAATCAAGGATCTATTTGGACCTGTTAAACAATTTCTATTACTCAGTTGTGTTTTAAATTATTAATGCCGTATTTATATATATATTTATAATATTGTAGTTTATGAATTATTTCATAAAACAACAATTAAAAGGCTGCTGTATTGAAATACGTATTTAAAATATTTTTTTTAAATAAAGCTTTTTCACACGGACCTGTTTACCACATGTTGTATCAATTTAATCACAAACATAACAACAAATATTAGATTATTTTAGCAAAAGAAGCAAAATGGCGTATAACTGCTAAACAAAGTGAAAATTGATAAAAGACTATTCTATAGGTACCCCAAACTGTATTGTTACACTCTGTATAGGCAACACTAGTTCGATGATGATATATGTTACCATGGTATTTAACGGAGTATTAGCAGTTTTACAGTGGCCTAATGGGTATCAACCATATGGCCATAAATTCAGAACATATAAATTGAAATCAATCTAAACATAATCATTGACTTTAACATATCATATATGAAAGTTTTACTACATGCATCCTAACAATCGCAACACATATCAAATCATGTACAACAACATTTTTCATTTCATCATCTTTTTGGTGACGTTGCAGTGTAGCATAGAGAAAAAAGAAAATTGATAGATATTTACTATTTAAACGCTGATATTAAACCAAAATTAATACACCAAAATGAGAATTAATCATGAGACCAGATATTATCTCGATAAAGATGTCATCTGCAGACGATACATTTTACATGATATTTCATTTGGACATAGACAAGAATAATTTCAATGGTGGTGCATGTGCACCATGGAATTGCGTCATTACAGCCTACCACGAATTAGACTAACAAAATTTCTCTTTTGTCAGCAGTATATCGCGATATTGAATTGAACTATAGATTTTAAATGCTGTGTGTAAACTCAACGATACATAGCGTACTCTTACCTTATATAATAAATTATTTGAATATAATTTTTTTATAAAAATCTAAGGCATGATTAAAATCTAGTAAACAAATGCATTGATAAACTATTTTTTAAGCACGTACTTAGAAAGGAGGAAAGGGTGAAATATTTACCTTGCATTCATGTAAATTCGTAATCCCCTGTCCATTTAACTAAAAGTTTGTAATATTGAATTTTGGAAAATACAGAAGCAGAAAATTTTGCCTGAGATTAGATCCCTCCTTCTGTCTCAAAAAGCATATTTCATGTTTAAATCAATGCTATGTATATGAATTAATATATTATTTAGGACAATACCTATTTAGCATTGAATACTTTTTGCCAATTAGCATAACAAAATGTTTGAGAGATAATGTCAGAGTGTAATTTATCTCAGTTCTAATTATTAATTAGTGCAGAAATAGAATACCATCTCCATATAAAACTCCATTTCCAGGAACTGCTCAGCAATGCTATGATTATGTTGTGAATATAATGATATTAAGTGCCATTCTGTAACTAATGATTTGATTGTAATTAATGCTGGAAGCTACAGAGTATCGTGGAATATTAGTCTGGAAAAATCTAGACTTTTGACCCGTAACCATACGGACGCTTGGAGGTGACGGCGCTGTTAACCTCTAGCCATTCCAGGAAAGGTATTCCCAACCGCTCCCTGTTATTCCCTTGTTTATGACTACTATCTTCTGCCACAAAAGCCTATATGGATTATCAGATAAAAATTATCTCAATGATCACAACTTATTGTAATAATAGACACTATTAAATGCCCTGAATATATTTAAAATATGTTAAACTTAAATACATAGTAATTAGAATAAATCTTAAAGAAATTAATGAGAGAAATAAATCATGATTTTTTTATAAATAGTCTTAAAATCACAAAAATTATGATATAAACACGTTTTACTACGACAAAAGGGCAATAAAGTTTCGTTAGAAACAAAATAGTAAACGTGTCAAAACAATTTAGAAAATAAAAAATTTTTATTATTTTTATACTTATTTTAGTAGTTACAAAATTACATAAAAACAATTACATATTTTTGAACATCAGTTTTCTTAAAATATAAGTTTAGCCGTTACAATATTTTTTAAATTGTTAAAAATGAGTGTTAAATAAACCCTTTAAATTGGAATTATGTTTAAACGGAAGCAGAAATGACCCAATAAAACGCAAGCAATAACGCAGCACTCAGTAGTAAAACCGACGTTTTCAATGGCTGTTAAGATGAGAGAGAAACTTAATAAACATAAACATTGAAGTACCTTCTCGTACCTTTTGTACATTACTATTTCTTTAACCTGTTGAAGCATAAGAGATAAGTATCAAGTTTCTACTAGTATATCAGTATGTTAGAGTAACTGCTTACCTTCTTCAGATTCTATGTATGTATGGGTTAATATATTAATCCTGGACTTCCACTTTATATAACAGTAACTATTAGTAGAATATAATTTTAATGTTATCATTTTTTATCGCTTAATAACTTTTTTCGGCGACTTCCTTAGGATAAGCCTTAGGTGAAGGTTTTCAGGTATAGGTTAAAACACTGCGTAGGCGAAGGGAAAGGGTTTCTACAGTAAAAAATTACTGTCTCCAAGATCGCTTTGGAGCTAAAAGAAATATAATTTCAAATTATTAAAGCTATATTTTAGACTACGAACCTTTGGATCCGAGTTTCGGGACAGGAATTATGTTAAAAAATTATATCTCCAATAACCCTCACGCACTAGATGATGCCCTATAGGAATTCCCTATCTCATGTAAAACTTCCCACCATCAAAGCCCCCAAGATTTCCTCATTAGAAGCCACAGGTTTTCACGTCTGCTGCAGAGACACGATGGGGACTGTCGATATGTTGTCGTGCAAAAAGAGTTCACGAATCAATGACTTCAGGACACCTTATAGTATAGAAGCCGATAGAAAATTTTCGATGTACCTGGTTGAATTCAATAAAGAAATGAATGGACCGTCGGCCACGCTAGATTTTATGGAATTGATAATTTCCACAGCTTAATACACTTAAAATGAACCGTGGTGCACTTAAATATAGTTATATCTCAATTTAAAAACGAGATAAGTAGACTGAAAGTCGCAGCGTGAGCTATTACAGTTAGGTGACGTTGATTTAACATTTTTTTACGTGTCTGACGTTTGGCTTTATAATTGATTCAACCTAAGAAAAAAGTCATAAGAAAAATTATTGTTTCATATTTTTAACGCTTCTGATGCGCTCAAATTCATAATATTTCCAATAAAAACTAATGTGCCTAACGTACGAGTTTTTTTTTCTTAGAAATAAAAACTATGTTGTATGCTTATATAACACAAATTGGCTCTCGGCCCCAGAACTATTGTGGTCATTGGTTATTTTTTTAGAATTTCAAGCGATATATCAATGACACCAACTCCATCAGACGAGGATGTATTACTATTACTATTTATTTATTGGAGCTAATCAATAATGAATTGTCATCAGTGAGGTTGTTGTATATGATACGAGTAGTATTAGGATAGATACAGGTAACTTTGTTTATTTTTCTTCTGCTACCTTCAGTTTAACTTTCCTAATTTGCACTTTTGATGCATGTTGACTATTGATGCATGACTTGGAAATGTATACATTATCTCTGTGCCTATCATTAATTATACTTTTTTAACAATAGTTTTGTTATATTTGAGCGATTAAAGATATTTTCTCTTTGAATTTGAACAATAAATTATGAATCGGCTTAAATATAGGACTAGATACTGGATTCGAATAATTTATTATTATGTTAAATATTGGATTAACTGTTTGCAATATGAAATATTGCTTTCTGACTTATTCAAATGTTCAAAATAATAACCATTGATATAATATTTTTAATTGTAAAATCAACAAAAGAGAAAGTATTATATAATAATATGATTTATTCGTTACATATTTGTACCAGGACCCAAATGCTATTAAGGGTTGAATATATCATGGGCAGATTGCATCTGAGGGTGAATATTCCATATTCCTCAAAAGGAAGGGAGTGTTCCTAGAGACCGATGAATACATTAGCCAAATGTTCCCAAAAGCCGAGAGCTGTCAGAAGTTAGGATCTTACAGCATATTATACTGGTGAATGTAATGAGCGATTACAATTTCATCTTTATATTATAAAGAAATACATTTAATCTACTACAGTAGTCAAATCAAAGACGAAAATCTTTTTATATAGCAGTTTACGCTAATCTAACAGAAAGCAGAATGGAAATGAACTGTATAATGTAAAACTTTTATTAATTTTATATATATATATATATATATATATATATATATATATATATATATATATATAGCCATATGACACATATTTACTTTACATATGTTATAAATGTTCTATCATGATGTTTAAATATTTATTTAAATTATTATTTGTTGTATATTTGATTATTAAAACATAACCGTTGTTGAAGTATTCAAAGCCTGGTCTACCTTATGCCAGAGTACAATGTGTATACAGCTTACGTATTTACAGACGTAGTAAGAGGTTAAGTGTGTACTTGAGACTGCTTGTGGGAGGTGTTTTAATAATTCAAGTTGTTTTCACGTTTGTTTTGCTCTCAAAACGATGAGCGAGTCGCAGCACTTTTAGAATAAGTGATGTTTCTTGCATAAATTTAAAACTGCACACGTACAAATATCACTAGGCACATAAAGTGTACCACTGTGTACACTTTTGCTGTATGCAGAATATTCAACATGATGACGACCATGTACTGGAACAATCAGAGTTTTTTAAGTATAGTTTCTTTTTACAGACCTATTTTCTGAACATGCGAAGTACTATTAAATAGGAGAGGTTTTTTTGATTTTGCTTACATATATTAATTATGTATATCTATATCTTATCTAATGTATTAATATATACGTGATAAAATAAATATAATGCAAACATTTTAATATGACATTTTAATTGTTAAGTTTCAAGATGTATTTTAAGTGTATCTAGTTGACTTAGTACGCATCGAATACATCAATATAAAGTTAAATGATTTGTTTTTCTTAATATATCATAAAGAGTTGTTGTTAAGATAACAAATTCCCCATAGTTGCAAGATATATTATACGAAAACAATTTCACTCTAAAGCTATTCTTGACACGAAGATGAAGGAACACTCCAAAGCCAATAGTTTCCAACGCCGCAATAGAAGTGTTTACTTCGAGAATGGCCTTGGTTAGAAAATAAACATGTCAATTCCTATAGAAAAAAAGACTTCAAACAAAGAAGAGAAACTCCTATAGAAATATAATAGTCGCACAAAGAAACTATATGGTCACCACTTCACTAACACAATATTTCAGATATTGTGTATATGTGTGTGTGTGTATATATATATATATATATATATATATATATACAAACACACACACACACACACACACACACACACACACACACACACATATATATATATATATATATATATATATATATATATATATATACTTATAGCACAATTATATATATATAAAGTCGTTCTTAGCACAATTAGATGATAATATATGATGTAAGATACTTATGTATTATATGATACATAAGTTATATTATATATTATATTATTATAGTTATATTATATATTATATTATTATAGATATATCATATATTATATGCATACATGATACTTATGTATTATGTAAGATACATATATATAATATATATATATATCATTAATTAATTTTAATGAAAAATATGATCTAAGTATCTTACATCGTATATTATCATCTAATTGTGCTATGAACGACTTTAAATTAACTTTCATAATAGATATGAAGAAGCAGGCTACGTTGCTGTATCAAACGACTACAATATAGTTTATTTATTTTTCTATTTATTACTTTATTTTTACAGGTTGTTGTTTTTTTGTTAATGTTGTCGGTGCTGGTTAAATTATCGGTGATTTTAATCATCTAAGGAAATTAGCTTCCAGCTATTGTTCCGATGTTTGTAATTGATACTGATTTCACAATAGATCGAATGTTTATGAAGTTAACTTATATCCACGTTTATGTTCAAATATCTGGCTATACTGTAGCTTCTACAAATACTGCTAATAGTGTTTTATTTGTATATATTTATTAATTTTATACATAACTATAAATGACACAAACAAAAAAAATGTTGTAAAAAAATTACGCACATCCAATAAAAATATAAGGATGAGTATCAAATTTTTAGCAAAATTTAAATTAAAAGTTATCAATAACGTTTCCTGTACAAATATTGAACACGGTACATTTAATACTACCCTGAGTTTTAATTCTCGTTAACTTTGGAAAGTTTTACAAAGACGTGAAAGAGGCATGTGAAGACAGGCTGTATGAATAATATTAGCATGACATTGAGTTTGTATTTAACACTTTGCCTTGTGGTGTCAGCTTATCATAAATTGCTGACACCGTATCATATGTTTAATATTTAGAATGTAATGACATAATATCTATTAATCTATGAACACATTGGTTATTGCAGTTTATTTATATTGGATTTTGGATTCAGTCAATCTGTTACATATTCCATTTTCTGTTTCTATACTAAATTATTTTCTTGATTCATATGTGTTTTATATATATGCAATTTAAGAAAACTTACATGATATTGTGTAAGGTGTAATCACTATTTATTTCACAATTTAAAATACCAACAATCCAAATATGTTTTACTTTACTATTTCTTTACTTACGTTTTTAGAATAAGTAACAATATTAAAACATGAAATGCCATTTTATATGTAAGAAAAATAAAATACGATAGTAAAACTAAACAAAGCGGGAACAAAATCAATTTCCTTTTAAGGTTGTAAAACTATAACTAAAGATTAGTAATCAGTAGGGATTACTAAAGAAACACGAACAAGTTGTTTGATTCGGAATGTTAATATACGTTTTTCGTTTAATCTTTACCACTAGAATCGTTGATTAAATACCTTAACGAGATATATTGACCACTCTATATTTCTTAAATTCATTACCATTCTAATATTATTACATTGAATATTAATTAATTGACAACCTTAGTTTATAAACTAGTACAAACTAGTATTGTAAGTTTGTTTATGAGTAAGTTAGAACTGAGACAAAGGAGTATTTCAAAGGCGTTTCTCGGCCATTACATTTAAGTGAAGAGAGCGGGATCGTTTGATGGTATATAATTAATATGATGATTTCCATGGCAAGAGAGTATATTCTCTTTTACTACTTCCATTCTCTTTCAATGATTAGACGAGTTTCCATATTTTTTTGAAACATTAAAAACGCCAAGTGGAACAGACCACCATAACTTTAATTTAAAATGTCTATCATGTAATATAATCCCCGAAAATTATAAAATATTGTAATCTTATAAACAAAGCGTTTCCTTAACATAAGACAGTTAATTATAACTAGAATCATAACTTATAACTATCATGGGATCATTTACATTAAAAAGTCGAATTTGTATATAATTGTAATTTGTATTTTTATAACTAGGTTTGAAAAACGTTTAGTAAATTAACTACATTCTAATTAATTACACTGCATAAATTTTAAAAATGTTAAAGTCACTTTAAGAATGTCTAAAGTGAAAATTATATAAAAAGTTGTATATAATTGACAATTGGGTGATGCTGTACTTATAACCTGTGCAAATAGAAATATAAAATACGATGATTGTATACAAACTCGGTTGGTTGGACAGATTGCTTCTAGTTAATAAGAGCTAAAGATAGCACTGTAGAGACTGGACACAGTCCTGACTAACTGCAAACTCACCTAATTATCTAACTCTAATTATTGTACACTGTTAGCTCTGTATAAGCTCCACCAAGCGAATATAATTTTATGTGTTATTATTTTAGAAGTTATCCTTACATTCTTTCATTTTCGATCGATGTATTTGCAATCTCTGAGAGGTGAGCGAGCACGTGGAATGTGATGTAATATTGATAGTAGTGCATGTCACCATTATCCTTACCGCTACGAAGCTCTCAAAAAGCGGATATTTCTATTTCGTTCAATGCATTTTTGCAGCTTGATAGAGCGTAAACATTATTATTGCATTAAGTCTTTGGATATAAAAGAAATTTTATTTTTAGTACATTTACTCGCATACATGATTGTTAATTGGATTTCCTTCCTAACTTGAACAATGTTTAAAAAAATGTATGATTTCGTGTTATAATTAAAATTTCTGCAATAAAATGGTAGTACACCACAGCACGTGTATTTTAATAGGTTTCGCTGAGGGAGATTATACACCTTCAAATCTATATCTCAATTCAATCTCGAGATGTCCTGCGGACAGATAGACGTACAGTAATTCATACAGCAAAGAAATTGGTTTAGGAAAAGTGTTTACATACCCTCCGGCAGGGAAATGTAAAGAGTGTTGCCCTACTAAATAATATGTTTCAATGACGGTCAGCCAAGTTCAACGGTTAGACAGTTTCGTATAAAGTTTTAATTCCACAGAATGGAATAGTTCTCGATATATTTTACTAAATTATACATTTACATTTTTGTTCATTAAGTTTCTGAGCAGTGTAAAATAATAAAAGTTTCAGCGACCTATGGAGGTATGTGCTGAAATAAAATCTGAGTGATAAGATTTAATAATAACTTTACACTCTATTATTATTTTTTTAAGTTTTATCTAGGAATACAAATTTCAAATGTTTATATCTCATTAATCTCATTAATGATGGTTAAATAATAATAATGGTTAATAATAAATAAATAATGGTTAAATCTCATTAATGATGGGAACGAAAAACTAGTAGAATACTTCAATCTGTTACTACAATAATTTGTAGTAACAGATTGATGTATTCTACTAGTTTTTCGTTCCCATCATTTTTATCTATATAAGCAATGTAAAATTTGCTAATGCGTAACAAAATCGCATTGGGTGACCACAACCAATCTCAATAATGCTTATAAACAAATTAAACTTTATGCATAGTTTCAAGTTTATAACTCAGTTCCTTTCGAGATACCGTGCCGACAGACAGACATACATAAATAGAGAGATCATGTTCTTGTTATTTCTAGGTTACAACTTTGAACACACTTTAAAACGCCTCATATTACACAAAAACTAACAAAAATGAGTTATGAGAACAATCTTAATATATCCATGCAGGAAGATGAGCAGCATAAATCAATAATCATTTGATATTTTAAATGTTTTTTTTTCAATCTGTTACTTTTAGATGTAAAAAATATATATTTAAAAAGCTAAAAATGATATCTTCGATATTATTTTTCGCTATACTTCAGCGTTACTTACAGTTCAATGGTCACGTTATTTTACAAATCAGATCAGTAGTGTGTTCGTCGCCTAAAGCCGTATCTTGTTGAGGAAGGAAGGTTGTAACATAAGAGGGTGTAGTACCACAAATAGGGCTGAAGAGAGGAAAGAGGATACTTTCAGTGTTTATTTTACCACCATAATGGGATCGTGTCTGAATGTTCCTTTCATTCACTCAAATATACCTAAAAACATCTCGATGTATCGTGACATGGTGACAACCCATTATCTGGAAGCACCTGAGGATATCACGTCTTCTTCACTATCCAACGACCTTTAGAGTAGTCCCTTGGCAATATCACTCGAATGGTAGGCTTCGCTGACGCTCTGCCATAAAACTGAAGTTGAAACATTGAATAAATGAAGAATCCGTAAAGGACGAATTTAAAATTAGAAGGAAAACATCACTATATAAAACATTGTTAGATAATTGGAATTGATAAAAATGTTAAAATACCGAGTGAGGTAAATTACGACTTATCTTAACTTCGTATGTGTATTGTATTCTTGACACAAGAGTAGATATAGTTTATTATGATAATAATTTTATAAATTATCAGATTGCGATATACGGAACGTTTTCTTTATAGCACTCGTGGAACGACGATGCTGCCGGTAAATTATAATGTAATTAAATTGGCCTTACGAGGCGGACCTGACTGTATTCCCCCTACTTCCCCTACCTGCCAGTCTCAACCTCTTGTTGACAATAATGCCTCATTACCAAACCTCTCTCTGATCAGTGAAATGTTTACAAAAGTCAGGGTTTCTTTTTGTTGTTGTTTGCTTCTTTGTTCTAAATAAGTCTATTAGATTTTTAGGAACAAAATAATTTATTTCGTTAATACCAATCCAATTTGTATTTTAGTATTTAAACGTATTAATTATATTTAGGAGATAAAACTTATTTTATTTTATTTTCATTTATTAATTGAACACTTAATTTATCATGTTACAGATATATGAATTTCTTTTTTCAAAAGGAAATGTACATATGTATATTTATATGGTATGAGTGAAATATTTTCAATAATAAAATAAACATAAGTAATAATCAAATTCCAGTATGTTGTTGTTTTATTTTTCACAAGCCATAAAACAAGTGTTGTTTGCACAACATATCGTTGGTTAAGATTAAAATATGCAACAATTTATAGACTATTAAAAAGACAATTCATGAAATAAAATATAATAGTAGTTTATGACAGTCACCATCAAAGAAATATGTGAAAACTTTAGATTACTTCTTGATGGTTCAGATTGTAGATAGTATCCGATAACTTAATATAAACAGAGATGGCAAGTTTAAAGTCTAATCAGCATGTTGCTATATATGTACGAAGCCAAACACATACAAATATATAATGTTTATAAATAACATTAATAACTGTTCAAACCAACATGTATCTAGTAAGTCTAGGCAAGAACAAAACGTAATATGGCAATATAACAACAATCTGCAACAACACAAACTCATGCAGGCTGCTATCAGGCAGTACTACAGGAGTCTGGCGAAGTGGTGGATCAAGAGAAGGGGCCATTGCCCCATCGGAGATTTAAAAAATGACTTCTTAATGGAAATCTCTTAATAATTTTCTAGAGGGACGTGCTACAACTAAGCAATCTATCCCTCAAATCCACAACGATAGTTATTTTTAGTAGTCTTGTTCGCATGCTTTATAATAGAAAAGTTTGTCTTTTTGGTAGCTCTTATACATGAAGTAGTTTGCACTAATGGCATTTAAATTCCAAAGTTTAATACGTTAAAAACTGTTATCCTTTAGATACATAAGATATTTATTTCCCAAAAAGGATTAATTATTAATAACTTATGCATAATGCATAAACAAATTCGCTCAAATACCTTTTCGGTAATAACCATATAGTTTAATAGTAACATTAATTTCTAAAGTAACTAGATATACAATATGTAAGACGCTATTATAGGCAATGCATTAGGTTATTAAGAAACACTGTCATATTTCCTTGGTTGTGTTCAGTATGGTATGAATTAAAAGTACATTTTACCATGGACTTAACTCAATTAACGAGTTAGTATTACGGGGGTATTACAGTAAACAAATACCATTCAGTTTGTTCCTAGAGCTAAGGAAGCGGCAGTGGGTTGTTAATTATCCGCCTGGAGGGCTAGTGTCAGTTTCACTAATGAGGCAGCTCGTCCCATGCAGCTCAAAGCCTAAATATTAACTCATCTTAACATTTTATTTGTTCCAAAGTCTATTTACGTTCATGGTAATGGTTGAAATTAAAACTTAATGGCCTATGTATGAGGAATCACTTACAGTAAGGACCACCATATTAAAAGATTTAGAATCTCGTTTTACAAACACAATGTTATTAAATTCTGAAAGACACATATTTGTTGGTATTTTAAAACTTTTCATAAGAATTCTAAAAACTCTAAACTAAATCTAATTAAAAAACCTTTTAAAATATCCTATAAATTTATCCTTCAAGAATGCAACATCTTTGGGATTAGAAGCAGGAATCGAAATCCGTTGACACACTGTACAATTCAAGGACTTTAGCTGTGCGCGTGACCTGGAGTGTGTGGTGATGGGCGGGAGGGGTGGCGGGGTAGCATTATGCGCTGCGTCCCGAAAACATTTCCTCATGGTTAAAACCCTCCTTTCAGGAATCGTATTGGCCCAAATAACTCATCGCACTCGCCACAATCAGTCTGTTTTGTGACAGTGCTGAGTGTAGCTTGTGCTTCGCTTTTACCGATAATGTTTGTTAAGTTAAAGTCAAAAGTCAAAAGCCTATTCATAGTCAGGCTCGCGAAATTGTGAGTAATGTTTATACATTTATGAAGGAAGAGGCAGACCATCAAACTGTTAAAATTTCGTTGTCAAAGGCTCTCCAAAGAACTGCTGCAGCAACTGGAGTGTCAGAGCGAGTTGTGACTAAAATAAACAGTTAACGTAACAAGTTGAGGGTTAGTAACATGTGTGAGGCAAGTTTTACTACACCAAACAAAAACCGTCAACGACGTAGAATAGTTGACAATTTGCATGTTGAAAAACATCGAATACCGACTGCAAAACTTTTGAGAGAGGCGCTAAGGGATAAAATATATTTCCAGGGTTGTGAGAAAAGTTTTAGGTGGGTATTAAAGGACCTGGAATTTACTTGTAGAAGGACGGCAAACAATAGGAAATTATTAATTGAAAAGCCAGAAATCCGAGAGAAGAGGATAACATACTTGAGAGCGTTGAAAAATTACAGGGAGCAAGGACGCCCCATAATTTATTTAGACGAATCTTATATAGTATCGTCTCACGTATCTAACCAAACTTGGTCAAATGGCTCAAATGAAGGGTTACACGTGCCGATTTCCAAGGGCGAGAGACTAATAATTATCCATGCGGATGGAGAGAAAGGGTTCTTGCCCAATGCTTTTACATGTTGGAAACAAGCAACTATAGTGGAGACTACCACGACAATGTGAATGGGGAAATTTTTATGAAATGGATAAAGGAAAAAGTTTTACCGAATTTAGAACCAAATTCAGTACTGGTAGTCGATAACGCGCCTTACCATAACATACAAATTGATAAAGCTCCTACTTCAAAAAGTAGGAAGCAAGATATGAAGTTGTGGCTTTCAAAAAACGGAATACCATTCTGCGACGATATCCTTTTATCCTGAACTCTACAAACTTGTGCAGCTATATAAACCAAGGCATGTCCGGTATGCCTTGGACGAAACTGTTCAACTCTGGTCACGACATCTTATGACTTCCGCCCTACCACCCAGACCTCAATCCCATTGAGTTAAATTGGGCCGAAGTCAACACCATGTGGTTATGAGAAATACATCTTTCACTATGTATCAAGCTAAAGCTCTATGCGAAGACAAGATATCAAGTATGGGCGCAGAAGAGTGGTCAGTAAAGTGCAAGCACGTAGAGAAAATCGAAAGGGACTATGCACCCGCAGAACCCCATATTAACAATATTATAGAATCCCTTATTATATCAGTTGGTTCGGATACAGACAGCAGTGACAGTGACCCAGAAGAGGAGGACAATATGAGTGGGATTGAAGAACTCCAATGAAAAAACAATCATTTTAAGTAACATTTGTTATTAGAAAATTATATTCTAGCATTTAAATTAATTAAATATTATTGAAGTGATTGTAAATTAAATAATAAGAGAATACCAAATAATAACAATAATAGGACTTATCCTTGTTTTTCAGTTGTTATATTGTTGTTTAACGTGTTTTTGAAAATAACGTATGTGTGACTAATAATCGGCAAATCGAAATCGTGAGTTTAAAGTCGTTAAGAGATTCTTGCGCCTTCATCTCAGCGGCTAGCACGTAAACGCAACCCGCCACACAGATAGCGTTCGTTTTTTGAAAGGGTAGTATTAGGGCTGCACGAGCACAGCTAAATTCCTCCAACTGTAATAACAACGGCACCTGAAATGCACTGTTTGGCAATCTTCAAGCATTTCAAAATTGCGTATTGTGTCAAATGTTTTGCAGGCGCAACTAATACAGTGTCAATCCCAACAAAAATTATCTATTATTGAGTGCAATTATATTTGAACTGAACAAACTCTGACTTTTTGTCTTAAAATGATTTAAAATGTCATAATATTTAATTCGTTTACTCTTTAAAAGTTTGTACTATCGCGCTAACTACTAATATGCACTGATTTATTATATCATGTACTTGATCCAAACTGTGAACAGCCTATACGAATAGCACCCTTCGAAAATACTTGTTTGTCTTGATCTATAATAATAATAATAATGGACTCTTCAAAATTAAAAAAAAAAATTATTTTTCAAATGAGGTACAGTAGGTTTTAACGTGGTGGAAATTAGTATCACAAGTTTTTAGGTATATTCTTTTTATTAACTTTGTTTATGTCACTCTGAATGAAATCAAGGATCTATTTGGACCTGTTAAACAATTTCTATTACTCAGTTGTGTTTTAAATTATTAATGCCGTATTTATATATATATTTATAATATTGTAGTTTATGAATTATTTCATAAAACAACAATTAAAAGGCTGCTGTATTGAAATACGTATTTAAAAATATTTTTTTTAAATAAAGCTTTTTCACACGGACCTGTTTACCACATGTTGTATCAATTTAATCACAAACATAACAACAAATATTAGATTATTTTAGCAAAAGAAGCAAAATGGCGTATAACTGCTAAACAAAGTGAAAATTGATAAAAGACTATTCTATAGGTACCCCTATAGGTAACTGTATTGTTACACTCTGTATAGGCAACACTAGTTCGATGATGATATATGTTACCATGGTATTTAACGGAGTATTAGCAGTTTTACAGTGGCCTAATGGGTATCAACCATATGGCCATAAATTCAGAACATATAAATTGAAATCAATCTAAACATAATCATTGACTTTAACATATCATATATGAAAGTTTTACTACATGCATCCTAACAATCGCAACACATATCAAATCATGTACAACAACATTTTTCATTTCATCATCTTTTTGGTGACGTTGCAGTGTAGCATAGAGAAAAAAGAAAATTGATAGATATTTACTATTTAAACGCTGATATTAAACCAAAATTAATACACCAAAATGAGAATTAATCATGAGACCAGATATTATCTCGATAAAGATGTCATCTGCAGACGATACATTTTACATGATATTTCATTTGGACATAGACAAGAATAATTTCAATGGTGGTGCATGTGCACCATGGAATTGCGTCATTACAGCCTACCACGAATTAGACTAACAAAATTTCTCTTTTGTCAGCAGTATATCGCGATATTGAATTGAACTATAGATTTTAAATGCTGTGTGTAAACTCAACGATACATAGCGTACTCTTACCTTATATAATAAATTATTTGAATATAATTTTTTTATAAAAATCTAAGGCATGATTAAAATCTAGTAAACAAATGCATTGATAAACTATTTTTTAAGCACGTACTTAGAAAGGAGGAAAGGGTGAAATATTTACCTTGCATTCATGTAAATTCGTAATCCCCTGTCCATTTAACTAAAAGTTTGTAATATTGAATTTTGGAAAATACAGAAGCAGAAAATTTTGCCTGAGATTAGATCCCTCCTTCTGTCTCAAAAAGCATATTTCATGTTTAAATCAATGCTATGTATATGAATTAATATATTATTTAGGACAATACCTATTTAGCATTGAATACTTTTTGCCAATTAGCATAACAAAATGTTTGAGAGATAATGTCAGAGTGTAATTTATCTCAGTTCTAATTATTAATTAGTGCAGAAATAGAATACCATCTCCATATAAAACTCCATTTCCAGGAACTGCTCAGCAATGCTATGATTATGTTGTGAATATAATGATATTAAGTGCCATTCTGTAACTAATGATTTGATTGTAATTAATGCTGGAAGCTACAGAGTATCGTGGAATATTAGTCTGGGAAAAATCTAGACTTTTGACCCGTAACCATACGGACGCTTGGAGGTGACGGCGCTGTTAACCTCTAGCCATTCCAGGAAAGGTATTCCCAACCGCTCCCTGTTATTCCCTTGTTTATGACTACTATCTTCTGCCACAAAAGCCTATATGGATTATCAGATAAAAATTATCTCAATGATCACAACTTATTGTAATAATAGACACTATTAAATGCCCTGAATATATTTAAAATATGTTAAACTTAAATACATAGTAATTAGAATAAATCTTAAAGAAATTAATGAGAGAAATAAATCATGATTTTTTTATAAATAGTCTTAAAATCACAAAAATTATGATATAAACACGTTTTACTACGACAAAAGGGCAATAAAGTTTCGTTAGAAACAAAATAGTAAACGTGTCAAAACAATTTAGAAAATAAAAAATTTTTATTATTTTTATACTTATTTTAGTAGTTACAAAATTACATAAAAACAATTACATATTTTTGAACATCAGTTTTCTTAAAATATAAGTTTAGCCGTTACAATATTTTTAAAATTGTTAAAAATGAGTGTTAAATAAACCCTTTAAATTGGAATTATGTTTAAACGGAAGCAGAAATGACCCAATAAAACGCAAGCAATAACGCAGCACTCAGTAGTAAAACCGACGTTTTCAATGGCTGTTAAGATGAGAGAGAAACTTAATAAACATAAACATTGAAGTACCTTCTCGTACCTTTTGTACATTACTATTTCTTTAACCTGTTGAAGCATAAGAGATAAGTATCAAGTTTCTACTAGTATATCAGTATGTTAGAGTAACTGCTTACCTTCTTCAGATTCTATGTATGTATGGGTTAATATATTAATCCTGGACTTCCACTTTATATAACAGTAACTATTAGTAGAATATAATTTTAATGTTATCATTTTTTATCGCTTAATAACTTTTTTCGGCGACTTCCTTAGGATAAGCCTTAGGTGAAGGTTTTCAGGTATAGGTTAAAACACTGCGTAGGCGAAGGGAAAGGGTTTCTACAGTAAAAAATTACTGTCTCCAAGATCGCTTTGGAGCTAAAAGAAATATAATTTCAAATTATTAAAGCTATATTTTAGACTACGAACCTTTGGATCCGAGTTTCGGGACAGGAATTATGTTAAAAAATTATATCTCCAATAACCCTCACGCACTAGATGATGCCCTATAGGAATTCCCTATCTCATGTAAAACTTCCCACCATCAAAGCCCCCAAGATTTCCTCATTAGAAGCCACAGGTTTTCACGTCTGCTGCAGAGACACGATGGGGACTGTCGATATGTTGTCGTGCAAAAAGAGTTCACGAATCAATGACTTCAGGACACCTTATAGTATAGAAGCCGATAGAAAATTTTCGATGTACCTGGTTGAATTCAATAAAGAAATGAATGGACCGTCGGCCACGCTAGATTTTATGGAATTGATAATTTCCACAGCTTAATACACTTAAAATGAACCGTGGTGCACTTAAATATAGTTATATCTCAATTTAAAAACGAGATAAGTAGACTGAAAGTCGCAGCGTGAGCTGTTATAGTTAGGTGACGTTGATTTAACATGTTTTTACGTGTCTGACGTTTGGCTTTATAATTGATTCAACCTAAGAAAAAAGTCATGAGCAAAATTATTGTTTCATATTTTTAACGCTTCTGATGCGCTCAAATTCATAATATTTCCAATAAAAACTAATGTGCCTAACGTACGAGTTTTTTTTTCTTAGAAATAAAAACTATGTTGTATGCTTATATAACACAAATTGGCTCTCGGCCCCAGAACTATTGTGGTCATTGGTTATTTTTTTAGAATTTCAAGCGATATATCAATGACACCAACTCCATCAGACGAGGATGTATTACTATTACTATTTATTTATTGGAGCTAATCAATAATGAATTGTCATCAGTGAGGTTGTTGTATATGATACGAGTAGTATTAGGATAGATACAGGTAACTTTGTTTATTTTTCTTCTGCTACCTTCAGTTTAACTTTCCTAATTTGCACTTTTGATGCATGTTGACTATTATTTTCATGACTTGGAAATGTATACATTATCTCTGTGCCTATCATTAATTATACTTTTTTAACAATAGTTTTGGTATATTTGAGCGATTAAAGATATTTTCTCTTTTAATTTGAACAATACATTATGAATCGGCTTAAATATAGGACTAGATACTGGATTCGAATAATTTATTATTATGTTAAATATTGGATTAACTGTTTGCAATATGAAATATTGCTTTCTGACTTATTCAAATATTCAAAATAATAACCATTGATATAATATTTTTAATTGTAAAATGAACAAAAGAGAAAGTATTATATAATAATATGATTTATTCGTTACATATTTGTACCAGGACCCAAATGCTATTAAGGGTTGAATATATCATGGGCAGATTGCATCTGAGGGTGAATATTCCATATTCCTCAAAAGGAAGGGAGTGTTCCTAGAGACCGATGAATACATTAGCCAAATGTTCCCAAAAGCCGAGAGCTGTCAGAAGTTAGGATCTTACAGCATATTATGCTGGTGAATGTAATGAGCGATTACAATTTCATCTTTATATTATAAAGAAATACATTTAATCTACTACAGTAGTCAAATCAAAGACGAAAATCTTTTTATATAGCAGTTTACGCTAATCTAACACAAAGCAGAATGGAAATGAACTGTATAATGTAAAACTTTTATTAATTTTATATATATATATATATATATATATATATATATATATATTATATATATATATATATATATTGCCATATGACACATATTTACTTTACATATGTTATAAATGTTCTATCATGATTTTGAAATATTTATTTAAATTATTATTTATTGTATATTCGATTATTAAAACATAACCGTTGTTGAAGTATTCAAAGCCTGGTCTACCTTATGCCAGAGTACAATGTGTATACAGCTTACGTATTTACAGACGTAGTAAGAGGTTAAGTGTGTACTTGAGACTGCTTGTGGGAGGTGTTTTAATAATTCAAGTTGTTTTCACGTTTGTTTTGCTCTCAAAACGATGAGCGAGTCGCAGCACTTTTAGAGTAAGTGATGTTTCTTGCATAAATTTAAAACTGCAAACGTACAGATACCACTAGGCACATAAAGTGTACCACTGTGTACATTTTTCCTGCATGCAGAATATTCAACATGATGACGACCGTGTACTGGAACAATCAGAGTTTTTTAAGTGTAGTTTTTTTTACAGGCCTATTTTCTGCACATGCGAAGTACTATTAAATAGTTGAGGTTTTTTTATTTTGCTTACATATATTAATTATGTATATCTATATCTTACCTAATGCATTAATATATGCGTGATAAAATAAATCTAATGCAAACATTTTAATGTGACATTTTTATTGTTAAGTTTCTAAATGTATTTTAAGTGTATCTAGTTGACTTAGTACACGTTCAAATCCATAAATATGAAGTTAAATGATTTGTTTATCTTAATCTATCATAAAGAATGGTTGTTAAGATAAAAAATACCCCATAGTTGCAAGATATTTTATACGAAAACAATTTCACTCCAAAGCTATTCTTGACACGAAGATGAAGGAACACTCCAAAACAAATAGTTTCCAACGCTGCAATAGAAGTGTTTACTTCGAGAATGGCCTCGGTTAGAAAATGAACATGTCAATTCCTATAGAAAAAAACACTAATCTTTGGTTCAAGTGTAAACGTATTCGTATTGTCGTAATTATGAAATTGTAAGAGTTCAATAATCCGAATTGGAAAGCAGAAAATTCAGTAAAGGTAAAACAATGGCAACAGGTTATATCATAATGAGTATTCTCTGTTAAACATGTACGGCAATAATATGTTTTTTTACAAGAATATCTGTGAAACTGTTACAGTACATATGTTTTTCCAGCCCAAACTGTATACGCTAACTCCTTGGTTAAGGCTAAGAATTATATTAATATTTATGTACCTAATCAGTATCATATCGCACATTAGTGAAAAATAAACAAACATTTGCGTTAGTTAAGGAAACATTGCTGCCAATTGTTTCCTCAAATAGCAATCACGGAGAGACTAGTTGATTGTATCATGTTAATGACCAGGCTTTGTATTTTTTCCTTTTTTTTATTCCTTTAGCTATTTACAGATCCCGTCCCACAGTCTATAGAAATTAAATTCAAGTTCCTTGTATTTTTTTCTTACAGTTTTGCTCTAATGATGTTTTAATCTAAAATTCTAATAACACACACACACACACACACACACATATATATATATATTATAAACATTGAATCAAAAAAGTACTTGCTCCTCAGAGACACGAACCCGAAACTCTCACTTGCCGGGTGAGTGCACTATCAATACACCACAGAGCCCTTACTTATACGATTCAATTATTTTGTATTTGGCCGTATCTGTCACATATGTGTTTAAATAACCAAACTAGAATATAATCGGAAGACCAAATACCTGTTAAACTACTTCGATTTACATTCATCAAATTACGTATAAACGGCGATTGTCTAATTTAGTTTAAAGAAACATTGAATTTTGTACCGGTGGAGCAAGTACCTTTTGTGACTCAATATTCATTGTAATAAAATTAAGCTATTGCTATTTATACAAAATTTTATGAATACACACCCATAATATATACAACAAAAATATACCTAATAGAATCGATACTGTTATTTGGAGGCTTTGGAGCGGTAGCGATGACAGTGACATGCATTACTATCAATATCGCGTCATATATAACCTACCTCCCAGCATCTGGGAGATTGTAAAGATATTGGTCGAAAATGAAAGAATGTAATGTAGATCTATGGAATAATAATAACCTACAATTTTTTTTTTCAAAAAGGGGTCTAATTTCTTAAATAATCGACAGAGAAGGAAGGTAATAAAAATTATCTATTTATTTTCACTGCAAAATCTTTCATAATAGTATCTTTTCAGACACACACATATATATATATATATATAAAATAAAAAATTTAATGAGACTTTATCCAAATTCAGAGAAGTTCTGAAGGAAACAGGATATTTTTGGACATTTGCCATCGTACAGCGAAACAAAACATCAGTGACACTACGTAACATCCTGTTTCCTTCCATCGTCAAAAATAAACTTCAAACAAAGAAGAGAAACTCCTATAGAAATATAATATTCGCACAAAGAAACTATATGGTCACCACTTTACTAACACAGTATTTCAGAAATCTCATATTTTCCTCAAAACCATGGTTTGTAGAATCTAGTAGTAACTAGTAGAAACTAGTAGAATCCAGCGATCTCAGAGGAAATTCTCATTATTGCGAGGCAAGAGTACACCAATCAACATGTCGTGTAGCAGGATTCTCTTAAGAAAGCATAAAAACAGGAGAGACAAGAATCGAATTTCATGCCTTTGTAGGAATAAAGATTTATGCACAATATCAAATCTACAGCACAATTCATTCTCGAAATATCCTGTGCTCAAACAGACAAACAGAAATAAGAGAGATTTTGCTAGATCCCTGAGTGTGTAGATTCACTAACGCTTAGCCACTTTCACATACCGAAATGAACTACATTCGTGCGAAATTTTGCCTATGAAAATGAGATTTCATGCAAACTTTCAAATCATTTCGTTATCAAGATTTGCATTTGAGCATTTGCTAGCTCACAGTAAAAACCATAGTACCATAATAGAACATGGAGGTGACAGAAGAAAGATTGTGCTAGATTGGTAGACTGCATTGCCGTCAATTATATATATTATATATATCAATTGCATGTATATATATATACAGGGTGTATATTATGTCTGGAAACACCCAAATATATCCTTTAATAATTTAAATATAAATTTGAAACCTCTTACAATCGTGATAGAGATTGGGCATCTACTTTTTGGAACAATGTTTTGTTATGTCACACCAACGGGGGACGTCCTGCCGAGGGTATCGTGAATATTCTTAATGGAAGCCTATACCTTGTGATACATAATTTTAAAGGTAATAGCTTACTGAATTGAATGCCACAAACCGCATCTCAAAGGAATTATTCTATCAGAAAATAGAGCATTTTTAGTATTGAAAATTTACTGATGTTCAACAATGTAATTTTAACATGGTTCTTGCCACAAAATGTGTTACACTAATTTTTTAGCATTTTTTAAATGTTCAATTAAAATAAAATAAACAATTTATTTTTAAGCTGGTTTCATTAGTACAAATTTACCAGTTTTTATTACAATGAATAAAACTTATGAGTCACTTTCTCTGATTACTTATGAATCTGTACTTGGTGTTTTCCAGTTAGCAGGAAGGTTTAAAGAGACAAAGGTCACTAGCCTATGAGAAACATTATTGTGTTATTAATCATCTGGTCTACAGGTTTCAGTTTGTTGAGCATGGAGCTTTCACTAGACAGGTCTAAGCTTGGGAATTACAAATGGACAAAGGTCATATCATTCCTGTCGAGTTAATCAGTGTCTCTGAAGCATTGCTGTCAACAAGTTATCTAATTACAGTAGTTCAGTTTTTATTTGGCATTTTAATGGAATTGTCTGAAAGAGAACGAATTACTCTGTTGATGATGCGAGGATATGGCGATCGTCAAAGATCTTATCGGGAAGTTTGTAATTTGTTTAATGACACTTTCCCAGAAAGGAATCCCATAAGTGTTTCAACAATATCAAAAACTCTTGAGCGTTTTGAAATGACAGGGAGTGTACGTAATCGGCCAAAGTCGGGTAGGATACAATCTGCAACAGATGAAGAACATGCACTAGATGTTTTGCAAACATTTATTGAAGACCCACATACTTCGCTCAGAAAAGCTGCACAGCAACATGATATGCACCCTATGTCTGTGAGTAAGATTTTGAAAATTAATAAATACAAACCATTTAAAGTTCATTTAGTCCAACAGTTAAGTGAGGATGATTACGACAGAAGAGTTGAGTTTTGTGAACTTGTGATGCGCAAATGTGATGACAATAGAGATTTTCTGACCAACATACTATTTTCTGATGAGGCAACTTTTTTCCTAAATGGCAATGTTAACAGGCACAATTGCCGTTACTGGGCTAGTGAAAACCCACATTGGATTACTGAGTCCCATTCACAGCAACCACAAAAACTGAACGTATGGTGTGGAATTTTAGGTAACAAAATTGTTGGACCCTTTTTCATCAATGGAAATTTAAATGCCGAACTTTACTACAATATGCTCCAAAATGAAATAATCCCAGCTATTCAAGTTGCATCAGGAGAATACTTTGATAATGTATGGTTTCAGCAGGATGGTGCTCCACCCCATTATGGGAGACAGGTAAGAGAGTATTTGGATTTAAGGTTTCCTCATAAATGGATTGGCCGAAGAGGAGAAATCGAATGGCCTCCAAGATCTCCGGATTTGTCACCAATCGATTATTTCCTATGGGGTCATTTAAAATCCAATGTTTATAGAAGAAAGCCTCATAATTTGGAAGACCTAAGAAACAGGATTATAGAGGAGATTGCTTTGATAACTGAAGAAATGTTAGGCAACTCTGTCGAATCATTTTACACAAGATTGGCTCATTGTCAAACCGTAGAAGGAACACAGTTCGAACAATTGCTTTGACACCAAATGCAGGTAAATCGTTTGTTGTCAGACTTTTCTAACAGCATACATTATTTTTTATTTGTAATAAGAAATCAATAACATAAGTATTTCCATAATTGTACTGTAATAAAAACTGGCAAATTTGTGCTAATAGAACCAGCTTAAAATGAAATTTTTTTTTTATTTAATTGAACATTTAAAAAAATGCTAAAAAATTAGTGTAACATATTTTGTGGCAAGAACCATGTTAAAATTACATTGTTGAACATCAGTAAATTTTCAATACTAAAAATGCTCTATTTTCTGATAGAATAATTCCTTTGAGATGCGGTTTGTGGCATTCAATTCAGTAAGCTATTACCTTTAAAATTATGTATCACAAGTTATAGGCTTCCATTAAGAATATTCACGATACCCTCGGCAGGACGTCCCCCGTTGGTGTGACATAACAAAACATTGTTCCAAAAAGTAGATTCCCAATCTCTATCACGATTGTAAGAGGTTTCAAATTTATATTTAAATTATTAAAGGATATATTTGGGTGTTTCCAGACATAATATACACCCTGTATATATATATATATATATATATATATATATATATATATATATATATATATATTAATCAATTAATCACCTAAGGACATTAGCTTCCAGCTATTGTTCCGATGTTTGTAGTTGATACTGATTTCACAATAGATCGAATGTTTATGAAGTTAACTTATATCCACGTTTATGTTCAAATATCTGGCTATACTGTAGCTTCTACAAATATTGCTAATAGTGTTTTATTTGTATATATTTATTAGTTTTATACATAACTATAAATGACACAAACAAAACAAATGTTGTAAAAACTTACGCACATCCAATAAAAATATAAGGATGAGTATCAAATTTCAGCAAAATTTAAATTAAAAGTTATCAATAAGCGTTTCCTGTACAAATATTGAACACGGTACATTTAATACTATTCTGAGTTTTAATTCTCGTTAACTTTGGAAAGTTTTACAAAGACGTGAAAGAGGCATGTGAAGACAAGCTGTATGAATAATATTAGCATGACAATGAGTTTGTATTTAATACTTTGCCTTGTGGTGTCAGCTTATCATAAATTGCTGACACTGTATCATAATGTTTAATATTTAGAATGTAATGACATAGTATCTATTAATCTATGAACACATTGGTTATTGCAGTTTATTTATATTTGATTTTGGATTCAGTCAATCTGTTACCTATTCCATTTTCTGTTTCTGTTACTAAATTATTTTCTTGATTCATAAGTGTTCAATGAATGTTCAAATTCAAATTAATGTTTGTGTGTTTGTCCTTTATAAACTCAGAAACTACTGAACCGATTTTGATGAAATTTTTGCGTGTTTTCAGTGGAATTCGATAATGGTTTAGATTCACAACTTGGTCCAATTTAAATAGTTTATTTAATTCGTTTTTTAATTATAAATTGTTGTTGGTGTTGGAGTGTTTTATATTGGATCCGACAGACTGCGCTACGACACGTAATACAAAGCGAACTGATACTTAACAGCTGTTAATACTTACAGCTGAAGTTCATTAAATAGACAGAAACATTTGTTTACAATTAAAATTTCGAAAATCTTATTGTAAAGTGCTTGATCAGTAGTGTAATGCAGGTTGCATAGAAGACGTCATTGCCTAATTTTAAATTCAGATTGCACCAATGATCAATAAACTATTTAATGCAATGATAATACTATTAAACGCTATTATGAAAACAACCTCATTGTACAAATCCGTGAATGTTTGCACATAAGGTAATTTTGTTACATCGAAGGTAACCAGAGAATATTCAGAATGCGCCCAAGAGGCTCACGAAGAAACGACTATTAATTATCTCAGCAATGTTTAAAATGTGATAGAAAAAGAATAAGTGAATAAGTGTACTGTTTTCAACGGGAAATTGCGTGCGAAGCAGCGGGTAACTGCTAGTTGCTTTATATAAATATACACTGGTGACACCGGAGTAATATGAACACGCACCATTGTGATTATTTATGACGCATCAGAAGAGCTTTGTACTCTAAAATTACAGCCCTGGACTCGAGAACCAGTTTACAATGTATTAACACAAAGCCAAGTTTTGTGAACTTTTTATAGGAATTTCCTGTAAAAATAATTGACTGACAGATGTGCAATTTCTGGTAGATTACCAAATGAATACATGTTTATATATTTTGTAGCTTTATAACTATAGTTATCACTATTAGTTGTCACTAGTAGTTGTTTGATCAGTTTTAGACAAAAAAATACTCTAAAAGTATTTACACATATTTATATATATTTTAATATTTTGCCCTTATCTCAATGTAGAATGCTGACTTTACTTTTATTTGCATGTCTCAAGGTTGGAATTTATTGTGCCAATCTGATAAGCATAAATTAGAAAATAATATATTGTTCATACTTGATCCTTTTCAGTTCCGTCCCATTTCACCACCACCAAAACTAGAGCGACTGATGATGAACTACTGTTTTAAAAGTACCCCTCTCGATTTAAAATAATAATTTGTATGTTTATCCATTGCAAGTTATCTTTGGCTTCCAAACCACTATATTGTAAACTAAGTTGCAGATTTTGTTATAAATATTAAATAGAATATAATCCATTGTCTGTAAAACAGCCAATAATGTAGTGGAGTGGGGAAATTTCTACAAATTTCAAAAAAATATTCTATCACTAGAACTGGTTTAGTAGACATTAGAGCTAATACTTAAAGACACTTTTTCCGCATGACTGTAACAAATTATACTCAAATTATTATCCACGTGTTCGCTAAAGCAGTTATTTTCTTTCCTTAATGTTTCTAAGAAACCTGATAAATATCAAAGCAAATATAAATTGTCTTTAAGTGACATTTCATAGACATTAGTGATGACATTAGTGACGTAAAAATTAAACAAAATATGATGTTTTAATATTTACAGAAAACTCTTTTCTTCTTTCAGTTCATATCACGTGTATTCTAAAACAGCTCAAGCAGTATAAAACACAAGGTGTTTTTGTATGATAAAATAATAACTCTTTCATTGTTTCACAGTTATTCAAAGTTATTCATTATATATTTCTTGTAACAAAAACTTTACGTTCTTCTTAATTTTTAATTTAACTGCTCCCTCATTGACTTTGGGACAAAATAACTCCATACGTACGTCCTGTGCTGAAATTTTGGAGCTATTACATGCTGATGTGTTGGTTATTTCTATTTCTATTTTATTTATTTCCACATCCTACTCAATTCTCTTCGTGAATACTACCAGTTAACCCTATAATGTGTTCACGTACATCATCCTGACTATACCTAGCCTCAGTTGTGTGTCACACTCACTTTACACAGAGACACGTAAAGTGTTACACGAGCTATGATGTAATACTACACATCGGCGTACGTGGAAGAATTAGTCGTTTTAAGACGTAGGCGACTCCAGCTATGTTATAGAAATTATTTCGTAAGGATTAAAACTAATTAGTTAAACTGTACTTTTTTGACGGGAAGACTTATAAAATATTTCACAATAATTTATTTATTAACATTAAAAACTAGTTAGTAAAATTATAATAGTTTGTCCATCCTGCCGTCCTAGATATCTAGTTCAACAATAAACAGCGATCTTAAATAAATACTTAGTCAAACGAGTATTTTGTACTCCCCGCTGACGCTGAGAAGTGTTTTTCTCCAAGTAATATATTTCGCTACAAACTCTGTTCTTTGCGTAAAACTTGAACTTCATTAAACCTCAGCTTACCTCTGTGTCTTTGAAGCTAACCCTGTGAAGGAACGCAGATGTAATAGAGAAGGTACGGATAGAACAAATATTTGTTCTTCAATATCTTAGGTGTCATTTTAAAATAAAAGTCTTTGATTGGACTTATAGTAAATGTTTTTGAAGTGTTAGTTTTGAAAAATTTTATTTGATATATATATATATAAATCTAATAACATTAAATATATATATATATGCACACCACTAACCAATATTTTAACATTAAATAACAAAATTTCAACATATTTCTTATAGCACTCGAAATACACCGATTTCAGATATCTAGTAGTTTTTAATAATGTAAATAATTAAATATGTATGCAATTAAAGACTGAATTGCTTTATGTGGAAACCAGATTTGAGAAGCTGTAATTTTATCTAAACTAGAAAAATTTCTTTGGAATCAATTTACTTGGTGAAATATTTTCAGTATTTAAATAAGTTTATAAATTCTTGAAAACTTTTAGGGTAATTAATTACATTCCAAGCAAATTATCTTATAGAGAAGATACGGTGCAGACAAACAAGACTGTAAGTGAAATAAATGGCTTTCTATCGAGACCTTACTGTCACCGGGAAAGTGGAAGTGACGTTGACACCCCTGTTAAGCAATACATTCTATCTGAATGTGGTAAAATCTACAGGAAAACAGAATACAAATTTATATATTGATTTAACAAATTTGTGAATATACTAGTCTTCGTGAATGCGACTAGTATTTTTTCATTAATTTTGTTGATTATTCTGTTGCTTTTTAATTTTCTCTTCATTTGTTTCAAACATTCTTGGAGTGCATGGTCCTCCGTATAATTTTGTAGATTATATCTCAGGAGCCAGTAAAAAATCGTCCTTTGCCTCATTTTCTAAGGGCCTACAGGATTTATCAAGAATGAAATGTGCTGTAGATTTGAAACTTTGCATGAAAACACGCGGTGTTGCGTACTCTTAAATTGTAACAAATTGTTTCAAATAACTAACGAATACCTACAGCATGTTTTGTCAGTCCAAGTAGAGAAATATAATTGTTTAAAATAGTTTGATATTAGTAAGATTATAGATTGAAATTCACGATATAAACACTTTGTACTTGATAGTATCGTACAAATGCCATAAAGATAACTGTTGCTGCTGTTCACAGCTTCCTGCAGATATCAGGACATCTACCGTTGCTATAACGGCTGCAGTGATATTTAAGGCTCAATCCTGCTGCAATGAAGTTAAATCAATCCAAGTTTCATGTAGATATTTTCTATTCTGCCAGTTTAGAAACCTCGTTTCAATGTCGTTACAGTTTTATATCTATGTATTCGATTTTATATCATACGTAACTTGACAACTGTACTATATTATTAAACTGTTTGTTACGTTTAAACTATTTGTATTCCATGTTTCGTGTTTTTATTTTGTATGGCGGCAGTTCTCCTAATCTCTTTTTAAGGTAGTTATCAATTTTATATTAATTGTATTCGATCAATACTGATCGATAGCTGTAACGTGACAGCTGTATTCTAGTATTAAGTATCAAATATATAGCATACGCTGAATTCTCCCAAAATATCCTATTTGAATATTTCTGAACATAACCGGCTCTATTGCGTCAATAAAAATAATGCTGAACCGATAACGGTTCTTTGTATCGCATCGTAACGAACGGAACAAAATTGTGGTTCACCTTAGGCTATGTGTAGACTGTGTAAATTTGCTCTCGTATTGAGCTTTGGTTGACAAAAGTTACAAAGAGTCTGATTCGAAAGTAAGTTAAAAAACCATGCTATAATAAAAAAATTACATGCATGTTTTGCATGAATAAGAAAAGTAAATATTATTTTATATGGTAGCTGAGTAATTATTGTCTATGCATATCATACCAGGTGGCCACTGCACCGGTTCTAATCCCGATTTGGGTTAGGAAATCTTGAATGCTAACAAACTATAGACTTTCATACCAAGCAATGCCAAAATAAGCATAGTTTGTTTTAGGTAGGATATCAAAAAAAGAAAGTTAAACAATGCTAAATCTAAATGATGATGTATTGGGCGATTTGCTTAAGTATGTGATCTTTATAATTGGTCTATTTTATTATAAAAATGTAGTCCCAATGTGGCCGGAAAATTTGTAGACTCCTAGTTGCATGCTAGTACGAAAATTTGGGAATGCATCATATATTTTGTAATACTATACAAAATATTGTTTTAGTTTTATTTTAACTACAAAATTCCAAATATTTTTAAATATGTAAACTAAATAACTCCAAAAATGTTAACGAGTTATTAAATATCTTTAAATTAAACAGTAACTTTTGATCCAATACCTGGCCTCCCTTTGTCGTCTCGGTAATCACATAGATAACTGTCGTCTTACATAAAAGTAAATACTGTATGAAACTATTATGTACCGATTGGTTCAATCGTACTGAAATATACAAACAAGGAAAACGACTGATTTACATTTTCCTGATCAACGTGAGGGAGAAACTTAGATTACGCTTATCTGATTAAGTAGTTTGGAAATGTGAAAACTACATGATTAGGTTTTTTAGGTAAATAAAAAAAATCTGTGACAAACTATTAGCATACAGATAAGACTCAATGTTAAAACCAATGAAGTATTATTAAACTTATTAATTAAATGAGCGAAACAGATAAAACATAATACAATTTACAAAAAACGTGCCACAATATACAGTCCACTTGGTGTTTTCGATGCTCAGCTACTGGTATTGTATGTAGTTATTTTATTTTTGTTTGACATATTTGAAGGTTTACATGGTGTAGACGTGGTGAACCTGTGGTCCGTCTTCTATTTATTATTGTTTATATTTATTTATTAATTGTTAAACAGCATTGTCATCTGTTATCGCCATATAGTAACTTTATCATATTATCATTCGTCAATATTTTAGACTACTATTGTTATTCTCATTTTATTGTTGTTATATCAATTCATTAATGTTTAACATTATTTTTAGTTTATTATTATTAAATTAGTGCCTTGGTGTTCGTCATATCATATATCTCTAATATGGTTACACCGTTGGAATGTGAATAAATAAACCCACTTCCGAATGTACCAATAATAAAGCCTTGGGAATGAGGTTTTAGGTGAATGGAATTTTATAAAGATGTGCTGACTAAGAAGTGAACACATGCTATGGGATGCCAATCTGACCAGCCAGAGACGACTCTAGTCGTGTGGGATCGACTGAGACAAGATGGATGTGGACATTATCTGGCCTGGCCGAGGCCGTGCCGAGACTCGGCGCAGTGAAAGTGTTCAGTAACGATACTATTATTGTCACGCCGACATTATACAACGGCATCTGATAATTATGTGTATCAGTTAATCGTCACTATTAGTTTACAGCATTTTGTTTTATTTGCATGGCATTTTCCTTCCATAAACACTACACTGGTAGTGTAAAGTTAGACTACAGTAACGTAGTTCGAACAAGCTAGTTAGAATTAACGTTCTTGCTGTTAGTTCTAACTAGGAACGTTAGTTAAAATTAATTGCAACTACATCTTGTTTTATTTTTTAGTAAACTAGTGCAGACTACACAAGATGAAATATATCTAATCATACCATAAATGCGTGAGATGGTCTTGTAGCCTTTGGTATTGTTTGAGTATTCTGATAACGCTATGTTTTGTGACCATGATAACGTACTACTAATCAGTCTATGTAAAGAGACAAGAGTATATGTTGCGATCCTAAATCACGTTGACTCATGGCATTCTGATGTCGGGATTTTGAATGTTCAAGGTCTTCGTTCACCTTTATCTGAATGAGGTCTTTACGACAATTATTGTTTGTTTTTCCTAATGCTTTCAGTTTATTTTCAGATCGACAAGTCTTAGAAACTCTAGATTTAAAAACTTATGTAAAGTGCTGATCATACATGCCTGGAATATGAGCAATTTTTAGTAATTTTAATTAATTCTGTTCACATTCTGTTCGAGTGCGATAACTGGAAACTTGAAAACTGTATAATTATGAATACTGGGTACCTATGGATGACGTGTATTCGTCAGGGAAATTTTGAAAAATTTCGACAATTCCAAACCTTTCCGTTCACTGTTTCATCTTTGATTGATTTGGACATAGAAACAGAATGTCCATTAGGAAAGTATCCAGTGTAAACGTTTGCTGATATAGTTGAAGTGCTATTTATTACAATTGAGGAGAAACACACAGCAGACAAAACATTTAACAATAAGAGGTGAAAGAAATGTTTTAATAAATTGTTGCAAGGGATTATTGAAGGAATCGGGAGAACATCGGGAGTTATTAAGAGAGGCTTCCATCCGGTACCCGCACGTAAACCGTTTGGTATACTGCGTCCATTGCATGCGAATTAAACTTTACATCCTAGGAGCTTTTACCGTCAAAATCAATAGAGTTCTTCTTTGGACGAAGAGAAATGTATGTATTAAGTCTCGAAGAAGACGGAAAGAGCAATGAGCGGATAGACAAGATCTAATTTAAGAAACAGAAGTTGAGTTAATAATGATTGAAAAAGTCCTGGATCACTGTCCTTGCTTTTACTACAATCTAATAATACGTTAGTTACATACAATTTTAAAGATAATGTCTAAATATCACAAACATAAAATACAAGATTGTTAGGTTCAGATTTGAATTTAATTCACAATTAAGTTATTACATATAAATTAAGCCTTATACACAATTTAAAATAAGATAAACATTTTATAAACGCATCATTTATTTAAGTTATAATTTTCATATAGAATATTTACCCAAACTTAACAACAATTACTTCTTATTTTTGTACTCAAAAATGTAACACCAACGACGAATTAAGTAAGAAGTATTATTTTAATATACGTCCCTTATAGATTTGTATATATATTTAAAAGCCTAGTCAAACCGAACTGTAATATTTTTAAACTAAAAACAAAAATAGTATTTTAAGATTGCTTGTAGTTTATTCATCATGTGTAACAGAGTAAAAAACTTAGTGATTTTAATGTTCATAAAATCCAAACAGGTGAAACATTAATTTATTTCATAAAACAACTTTTACATAAGTAGGTCAGAAAGTCTTTCTAGCTGTTTGTTATGCACGTGTGCACACGGGAACTACTGTAAGAAGTCAGATATTCAAATTTCAAACAATCACTTTTCCCCGGAGAGATTCGGAGCGTAAAGTGTTTTTTGTATTTAAAAGAGCGAGGGTGCCTCAAATATTTGAACTCATTTACATATTCTAAAGTTTTTATTAAAGCGATGTAGTATCTGTAACATCATTGTCCATTATGATTTTACTTATGAAAAATAAAAGTAAATTATAATATTTGTGTGAAAATTTATTCCAATTGTTTTTTTTAATAGGTTTAAGTTATGCCCATTACAGTGGATAACATTGTTATAAAAGTATTATAAGTAAGATAACATTTGGTGTTTGTTTTCCAGACGATGCTATTAAAGTGTTGAAGCCAAAATATTCCTCAAAAACCTATTTTAATGACCACCTCATATAAAATGTATTTTTTATTATTATTATATATATTTATAATAGCCGTAACATTTAGAAGTGAAAACGTATGTTTTGGTTGCGTTTTGCAATAAGAGTTAGATACTTTTAACGGCAACTATAAGTCTGCTAATTAGTTATAACATTTCACATAATGGAAACCGATGTATTACGTTGCAGCTGACCTTACAAACATCTTAGTTAATTGATCAAGTAAAAAAATAGTGTAACAGGATGGATTAAACCTATTTTCCATTGTTATTTGTGTAAACAATCTTACATGAGGAAATCAAAGACAACTACAGGGTTTGTCCGGAAAGTAATAGGCTGATTTTCTTTCGCCGAGACTGTACTTCGGAGCGTGCGCGCAACGACTGGATTCGGTAGAGGGCGTTCCTAGCTAACGAACAAGCGGCTGGTCAGTTGTCTCCGAGCACCTGAAGAGTCAGAACAGGCATTTTCACGTGACGTGTTTCTGTGAGTGGTGCAAGCTGAAAATGCAGCCTTCGATGCTTGGAAATCGCGCTGGCAGCGCTGCATCGACGCAGAAGGAGCCTATCTTGAAAGTTTTTAAAGAATTGTAACGATTTGCTCAATACATTTTTTTAATTGACTCAGTCCTATTACTTTCCGGACAAACCCTGTATAGTCTTACATTGGAGTAAGAATTAAGTTATGATAAAAAATCTGAAAAATCACATTTAAAATTATAAATGATTAAATCTCTTCTATCACTTAGGTGTTTTAATATAATTGTAATACATTTCAAAGATCGTATAATAGTCACACAGCGAAAAGTTTAAACCCTTCTTTACGAATACATAGGCAGGACGATCAAGGAATGAAGATGTCATCATACGAGTAGTTTAATTTTTAGTAATCTTCATTTTACAATAAATTCTTTGTATTCGTCTACATGTACGACCAGTTGGAAGATAACGATGAGTAAGTTCAAAATCGAAATTGGTCACATCCACGCATGTGTGACGTCATAAATTAGTCGTAGTCCAACTACGTGTCCTTTCATTACACCCATTACGTAACGTCGATGATACAGCTCAAGTCAATGTTCGCTGCCCACAACCCCCTGTAGGCTATGTTGTGTGTAATATCAGTAATTATCGGATACGCAATTAGTTTATGTTATGTCAGAGTTTCCAAGAGTATTCAGCGTAATTGTAATATAATGTGGGATTCTTACCGAATACTATGTGTCAACAATGCAGCTCACGAAATTCAAAGTGGGTGTTCCAAGTCATTCTCAATCATCAACTACCACGCAACATTGGACATTTAGATAAATGTCGCAGATTATTAAAGCATTGAAGTTTTCCACAATGCCAATTATATTAAATTTCCTTGCTTTTTAATTATTTTTTTAGTATCGTACGTGAACTTTTTTGAATAATCGAAAAATGGCATAATTTAAAAGAAAAAAGTTTGAATTAGCTGTTTTAGTAAATAACATTGGAATTTCAAAACGAAAGTTAACTGTTGTATAACCATGAGCCTGTTTAAGACAGCAAGAGTTAATTAAAATATAATAAGAGCTGGTCCACTTGGTTTTTAATGTGATGTTTTGTGTGAAGATGTGTGCTGGATCATCGTCTTATCGTCTTATTTACAAAAATAATTTTTTAACTATTACTCCTTTTAAGCATTACGAGTAAATGTACATACTGTAAATAAAATAATCTAGAAATGTATTATATCATTAATATAATATCATTAAAGGTACCAATGAAGACGAATAGAATATAAATGAAATGTTCAACAAATGTACATTAAAAACTAAAAATTATTTAGTATTATAAACTAAATCAGACCAGATACATACCCATTTATTTTTGAACGTCAAGCTCATGAACGTTCCTGAACTATAGTCTTGCTTTGTAGGTAAATATTTTGCTAAAGAAATATAAATATAAAGTTTATTTATCTGAAAAACTGTACTCAGATACACAAAAAATTATAAATAAAAAAATGTACAATGGCATTTTTTATTGAAACTAATTCATGTTTGTGTCTGTATGTTACAAATATATTTATCATAGCTGATACATACAGGTATACTCTATGTAAGTGTAACATTCTAAATTTATACTCATGTTCAGGAAACTTAGTTTTTTTGTATTAATAATTATTTATTGATGAATAAGTAATAAATTATAAACTACTAGGAATATGCATTTTATATCATATGAAACTTCTTACAAACTCGAAGCAAAATGCAATTTTACTACAAGCTTCTTGCTCGAGGAATATAGTATTGCATATTTAAAATGTATTCTTGTATTTAAAATATGATATAAAGTAGCATTATTTATTATGATGTTGAATATTAGATGCACCGATTGTAATATATAAGTAAATTAGAATTGTATGAAATTAATTTTGTTTCATACTTCTTTTATATGTTCTGAATAATAACTATTACTATTACGTTTTTAAATTGTTCTCAAGGGTGGTTTAGTTCCAGTTTACTTCTACTATAACCCGTTTGCAATGGTTTTAATGTACTTTATATGAAACGCCTAGTACGGCGTTTGAGTAGTACCTTGCAGTTTTTGATTCCGTTTAAAAATAAGTTCAGTACAAAATATGTATTTCGTTTGGCCTCTGTCATTTGAAAAATAGCAAAAGGCGAAAAGCTTATACTTATCCTACCAGCATATAAACAGATCACGTTATTGTTTATTCCTGAAGTTCTTATTTGAATGTTAAGAATTTTACAAACTTACACATACAGTCTCAGTTACCTCAAGTTACATCACATATTAGTAAAATATTCTACAAAAGAGAATACACGATAAAATAATATAATAATATGTTTTATTCTTAAATGATTGAACTAGAAGCCAAATGATACCAAAGGTTCAATATGTAAATTAATGGCAAGGGGCATCCGATGGGGGATGTTTCAAGTTTTTCTCACACCAGAGGGGGTCCTAAAGACCGATTAGTACATTATAAATTAGCCGGATGATCTAAATATCAGAGAGCTGACACAGGTCGGAAACTTACAGCGTACATAGAATAACTAAATACACGTAATCCGTCCACTACAGTGGTCCAAAAAAAATGCACAAAAAACACACAAAAGTGCATTTATGGCAATTTACACTTTTCCAAGATAAATCAGTATGCAAATTAACTGTAAATATTCCATTCATCATTCATCTAGTACGTATGTTTTATTTTACAATAATATTATTTTGGTAATCTTAATTTAAATCATGATTTGTATTGAGTTATTTAAATATAACAGTTGTTTGAGTATTCAGAACATCGTCTAAAATTAAAGATGTAACCTCAGGCCAGAGTACTTTGTGTGTACAGTTTACGTATTTACAGAGATGGTAAGAGGGTAAGTGTGTGCTTTAGACTGCTTGTGGGAGGTGTTTTAAATAAATCAAGATGTTTTCACGTTTGTTCTGTTTTCGAAAAAAATACCCAGGTGCAGCACTTCGAGGGTACGTGATGTTCCTGACATAAATTTAATACTGCACATTTACGGATATTTAATGGTATACTTTACGTAATGGGTAATACCATTGTGTACATTTGTTTGCACAAATAATATAAAACTTGATGATAATAATTTACTAGCACGATCAGAAATATTTTAATTTTAATTCTTAATAAAACATAACCTAAGAAATATATTTTATACAGGCAAGGTAACATGATATAGTAAAGGCTTTTTTATTTTACATATAATACGAATTTATATACAACAAAACTAAACTAATGCATACGTGATAAAAGAAGTGTGACGCAAGTTTCCTTATCTATCAATAGGAGGTTAAATGATTCGTTTTCTTAATCGTTCAAAGACTATTAATGTTCAGGTATTAAATGCGAAACAATTTCAACACCTTTATACGAAAGATATTTCATTCTAAAGCTATTTGCGACACGATGATGAATAAACAGTTCATACAACTATCTTCCAAATTTGCAATTAGACATTTTCTTCAAAACGGCTTATGTTAGGAACTGAATATATAATCCTTCTAAATCAAAACTTACTCTTTAGTCGATGTTTAAAAGTTTTCATGTTGGTGTAATGAGGAAACTTTCATAAATTTACAATATCCGGAGATTAAAACAGCAGATTAGGAAAAGAAAACAAAAGCATATGGTAACAAGAATTATCTGTTAAATCAATATGAGTAATACTTGTAAAGAAGTTTACGTTTTTTATATATATTTTATTTGATATTATTTTGTTGTTATATATAAAACATTACATAAAACTAATAGATCTATTTTTTTAACAATTATTAGTGACAAAGGGATTAAGACTTGATTATTTAAAAAGTAAGGTTCCACAAGTTATAAATTGCAATTCATTTTAAATGGTTTCTTTTTTCAAAATGATTAAAATGTTTTTATTTAAATTATATATGTAGTATATTAAGTGCTGTTTACTACGGATAATACTTTCTGGTACATTTTTATTTCAGTTATATATTATTGCTAGACATTTATGATTTTGAAACTTAGAAAACCTTGCACTATAGTAGAATCGAACAATCGCTATAGCGAGGTAATATGTATATTTTGAATGTAACAAAATATTTATGCGTTATTGGCACCTAATTGCAATTTCTCTGCAAACATTCTATATAAATATTGTTCTAAAATATATATCAGAACTCAAGATCGACGTGGAAAGTAAACGATACATACATATGGTCCATGCAGCCAATCCACGTTTATGATCAAAGTTGAAGAGGAAGGTATAAGGTAATAATTTAAGTTACAATTTTGTACTATTCATCTGCTTAATCAATTTCGTTAAGTGATTTTTTCCACTTAATGGAACCCACTCTGTGACCTGGTATTCTTGGGTTTACTAGTCAGCTACCATTCCGTTCCACTCTGTGAAGTGACGTTCTTGGGTTGTTTAGTCAACATTCCATTCGACTCTTTTAGGTGTCTTTCATGAGTCGAGTAGTCAGCCACCATTCCGTTCCACTCCGTGAAGTGACGTTCTAGGATTAAGTAATCAGGCAAAATTCCGTTCCACTCCGTGAAGTGGTGATCTTGGGTCGAGTAGTCAGCAACCATTCCGTTCCACTCCTTAAAGTGGTGATCTTGGGTCGAGTAGTCAGCAACCATTCCGTTCCACTCCGTGAAGTGGTGATCTTGGGTCGAGTAGTCAGCAACCATTCCGTTCCACTCCGTGAAGTGGTGATCTTAGGTCGAGTAGTCAGCCACCATTCCGTTCCACTCCGTGAAGTGGAGATCTTGGGTCGAGTAATCAGCCAACCATTCCGTTCCCCTCCGTGAAGTGGAGATCTTGGGGCGAGTAGTCAGCAACCATTCCGTTCCACTCCGTGAAGTGACGATCTTGGGTCGAGTAGTCAGCCACCATTCCGTTCCACTCCTTGAAGTGGAGATCTTGGATCGAGTAATCAGCCACCATTCCGTTCCCACTCCGTGAAGTGGAGATCTTGGGGCGAGTAGTCATCCACCATTCCGTTCCACTCCTTGAAGTAACGATCTTGGGTCGAGTAGTCAGCAACCATTCCGTTCCACTCCTTGAAGTGGAGATCTTGGATCGAGAAATCAGCCACCATTCCGTTCCACTCCGTGAAGTGGAGATCTTGGGGCGAGTAGTCATACACCATTCCGTTCCACTCCGTGAAGTGACGATGTTTGATCATCCACTATTCAGTTCCGTTCGTTAGTAGCGTTTTTTTTTTATGAAAATCTTCTTTCTAAAGCACAGAAGTCCTTTTCAAATGTCATTGCTTCATGTTATAAAAATTGTTTTATTACTTTTACTGCTCTTATGTGTATTATAGATTTCAATAAATTGTTTTTACTGTACTATATAAAATGTTTACAAATATTTAAAAAGTTTTTTTCTTATTACGTTCCTTAATACTATATGCGATACAATATTAAGAAAATATATATTAATAAAAAATGCGGATCCCTACAAATCAATATATAATACGCTAATAAATTTAGGCAACACTACAAATACATGATGTACGTGTTACCAAATGGTATAATAATATGATATAAATAACAAATGACATTCGTGAAGTCGATTTTGGTGTTTTCTAAATTTGCTGACTGTTATCATTGCTGACCTCAGCCGTCCAATCACTCCTGCTTGACAACAGAGGGCTCAGTACTTTATCCGTGACGTGACCTGTCATACTATACATGGGTCAAGTTTGGCAATTAATGTATTATTCTAGCAGTATTCGAATACATAGGTTTAAGTTTGTAACAATCCATTTCCTTATAATCATAAAGTTTGATTTAAAGTAGAGTACATGATGTCCATTTTAACTGTGCCACCATTGGTAAAACAGAAACGAATAAATGTATAAGAAATTTAAATGGGAGTGTTAATCTATTTTAGTGACAGTGACAAACTTGATTTCATAATTTCAATTTTAAAGGTTTTTGCTGAATACTCATTTTAAAATATAAAGAACTGCAGCCTACGAAAGTTAAAAAAAACTACATACTTTTACGTTTTTAAGAAGAATTGTTTGATTCATTTAAAATCTGTATAGAAAGCTAATGACGTTAATTGAACCACTCGTATAATTGTCATCCATTATGAGTATAATTAATACATTCCCAACACGAGTATAGAAATGTAATACTAGGAAAGTAGTTACCACGTAGGCCACAATCATTTCAAGTCGTATATAAACTGCACACTTTATTATATAAATACATAAATAAATATATAAATATATATCCACATAAACACGCAACAAAAATTATATTAATAGATGTTTTTGTATATTTTTAATATTTGATATATTATCTCGCACAACTATAAATCTCTCAAGAAAAATACACAATTCTCTAATAGTTGTTATGGAATACATAATACATTAAATACTATTTATAGACTTCGGTACAGAATAGAGACAACATGTTATGAAGTCGGTCAGAAAGTTAACCTGCAGGTGAGAAACTACGGAAACCACACTGTAATACCTGCGCACATCCTGACCTTTAGACCAGGTACTTCACCAACTTTACTGACCAACACAGGTGGCTCTCTAGAATTGAATTAGAAATACGACGCCATCCTTGGGTATGAGATGATGTAGTTGAAATATTTTTTAACCACTCAGGATAATCTGTATTTTATCTTGTCTATTTCCACTGGTTATACAACAACGATAAACCGTCCCTTTCCCCGCAAAGATAGTGTTGGATTATTTAGAACGGACATAACTGGGAAATGCGTTTTTACTTTTAATTAGGGTGTGCAGTGATTTAATGATGTACTTTAAAAATATAAAATTACATCATTCAGAGCAATGTACCTTTTTAAATAGTTTTGAAAGTTGACAATATGTTTAAAGAGGGCTGCTGCAAGAAAGAAAACTAAAACTATCACCAATCTTCAGCATCTTGACAGTAGCACAACAGCATTACTCCTTCCGGATTGATAACGGTTAATTGCTGACATAGTCTGTTCAGTGAACCTAAAGTAAAAAGATCTTGGCAAATCAAATAAATAACTCTTTTGCTCCTTACCGCATGCTACGTTAGCTCCGTTATTGATTCCTGGCTTTGTTACAATATTCATTCACAATCTTTCTTATTGATCAAGTTATAACATACTGCTATGTTCTAATATTTAAGAATAAGACATATCCGGAAGTACGTTTATACTTTATCCTTTATACCAAAGTCGATTGCAAGCACTATAGTTTACTTAAAAAACCAGAAATAAGTGTAGGTCGCAATTTCCCTTAAACTATATTTCTCTTAAATATAAACAGTAAAATAATATCTGCATGATGCACTTCTATTTCCTTTTTTAATCCTCATAGGACTCTATAATACTATATTATACAAATATTCAGGTGATAGGAACACACAAATTAATAGTTTTATTAAAGGTTCTAAAGAAACGTTGAAGATGTAACCAGAGAAATTTGGATATAAAAATAATAGCGGCACGGAGATACTATTATGGTGCCCACTTTACTCACACATCGTACTTCATCTTGCCTTTGTAGAGATAAGGTTTCATGTGAAAACTAGAAATCTATTAGCTCAATTATTTCTCAAAATATCATTTGTACAGACAGGCAAACAGAAATAAGATATATTTTTATACCTAAGTTTTTTGACTCATCTACGCGTAAACACTATTTTTCATGGAACTGAACTACCATAGAACGATATTTGTCTAGGAGCATGATTGAATGAAAAATTTCACGGCTGTTCGTCATTGAGAGTTTGTCCTGAGTATTAGCCTTCGCTGATTGTAGTAAAACATGGACGGGACAGAAGAAGTTTTATGAGAGTGGTTAACTGCAATGTCGTTAAAATCTCTCTCTCTCTCTCTCTCTCTCTCTCTCTCCCTCTCTCTCTCTCTCTCTCTCTCCCTCTCTCTCTCTCTCTCCCTCTCTCTCTCTCTCACTCCCTCCCTCCTCCCTCTTCAACCATGAGAAACATATTTTAGTTTAATCTAAATAACAATGTATGTAGTTAAATGTTTTTTATCTACAAGTCTTGAATGCGGTACAATGAATACTGACGTCAGTTTAAATTTTCGTTAACTGCGAAAATGTTTACAGAACACTTAAGGCATGTGAGGAGGGGTTTATGAATTTCTAAATATACAGGGTGATTCATGAAGTTCTCCCCCCACTTCAACAGCACATTGTACTAGTAAAAATAATGAAAAAATGTTATATAAACATAGGTCCGAAAACGCTTCGTTAGCGAGTTTACAGCTAGCGAAAGATTTCGCCTGAATTCCTGGGTAAAGAGTAAAATAAAGCCTTACTGAACTTTTGGAAAGGTTAATTAAGTAAGAAATATCGTGGATTCTTATGTATTTTTACCTGATAAAGCTAATAAAAATAGGTTTCAGAACTGTACCTGTAGTATTTTTTGAGGGATTCAGGGTTAAATGCAAAAAATTGGGGCACGAAACAATGTTTTTTTTAAGTTTGATGTACAATAACTTTGTTAAATTGGTAATAAATACATAAAATCAACAAACATTAATTGTAGAGAATTCAATTCTGAGAAAATTTGATATAATCAAAGTCTAAAATGAAACAGAAATAAGTACCAAAAAATCGATTTTATTCAGTATAATACATTACTAGTTTTTAAGCAAAATTAATCAGGTTGGGCCAAACCATACGCACCTTTTTATAATAGATGTTCGAAAAATGAGGCCATCATTATCAATAAATTTTGCAGCACGTTTGTGTATTGCTTTTATTGCGTTTCTTAATTTTTCAGGACTTCCCTGTATCTGCACAGCCGAATCCATAATACGGGCAATTAAATTCATCACGAGAATTCACTTTTTGTCTTGTATACAATGTCCTTTCATCCATCCCCAGATGCAATAATCCAATTGAGATAGATCTGGTGATCTTGGTGGCCAAGGGTGAGGCCCTCCACGACCAATCCAGTGTCCAGGAAATTGATGATTTAAGTAAGCAGAAACGGCACGTGAAAAGTGGGGAGGTGCTCCGTCATGCTGGAAGTACAAATTTTGTCTGAGATGTAAAGGAACATTCTCTAACAGCTGCGGCAACTCTTCTTGAAGGAAATGCAAATAGAACTCAGCATTTAGGCGTCCAGGTAATATGAAAGGTCCAATCAGCCGATTGTGCAAAAGGCCACACCAGACATTGACGCTAAATCGGTGTTGAAAGTTCTGTTCCACTACCTCATGTGGATTTTCTTCTGCCCATGAGTGTTCATTGTGCAAGTTATTGACACCATCCCGAGTGAAAACGGATTAAAATTTGTTTCGATTAAGTGACCTCCACACCGTTGACTGCGAAACTCCTATCCGCCTAGAAATACGTCGTGTACTTACACCTGGACTGCGATGAACAGCATTAATAACAATATCATCATCAAGTTGGACAGCTCGTTCATAATTGGTTCTAGTACTTGGTAGTGATCCTGTTTTCCCGAAGAGTACGAAAAGTTCCTGAAATTGTTTTGGTATCTGGAATTAGGGTAACGTAGTTCATATTCTTCTACAGCAGCTCTAGCATTACCATTACAGTAACCCAAAATAAAAACCATATCAGCGTATTCCTCTGATGTAAATAAGTAAGGCATTTTTTCGCTGAATAAACAATCGAATTATAACTCACAGAAAAATTGCATTTAATAACACGATTCACAGAACCCGATCTCCTGCTGTATCTTGCAAAACACCACTAATACACAGTTCTAACGTAACAGTACAGAATACCATTGTTGATCAGCTGTTATTCGTGCGTTACCAATTTAGAAATTAATAAAACAAAAAACTGCATTTCGATGATTAGTAAACAATAATGGGAAAATGTTTGCTTCATTTATTTTCGAACATTTGATGTAAATCTTTATTTAAAAAAAAAATACAACGTAATAAAACATGATATTTTTATTTACAAACAAATTTATTTAACAGTTAATCTTGTTTTCTCAATTTATCTCATCATTAAGGAACAAACATTTTGTTTTTGTTTTATTTTAACTAAATACCGTACGGTATTTCTTTACAGCTAGTAATGTACTATACTGAATAAAATCGATTTATTGGTAATTATATCTGTTTTATTTTAGACTTTGATTATATCAATTTTCTCAGAATTAAATTCTCTACAATTAATGTTTTGTTGATTTTATGTATTTATTACCAATTTAACAAAGTTATTGTACATCAAACTTAAAAAAACATTGTTTCGCGTGCCCCAATTTTTTGCATTTAACCCTGAATCCCTCAAAAAGTACTACAGGTACAGTTCTGAAACCTATTTTATTAGCTTTATCAGGTAAAAATACATAAGAATCCACGATATTTCTTACTTAATTAACCTTTCCAAAAGTTTCAGTATGGCTTTATTTTACTCTTTACCCAGGAATTCAGGCGAAATCTTTCGCTAGCTGTAACTCGCTAACGAAGCGTTTTCGGACCTATGTTTTATATAACATTTTTCATTATTTTTACTAGTAAAATGTGCTGTAGAAGTGGGGGGAGAACTTCATGAATCACCCTGTATATAATATATATATATATATATATACATATATATATATATATATTATATATAATATATATATATATATATTATATACATGAACATGCACTGCTGTGATTATTTATGACGCTGCAGAAGAGCTTTGTACTAGTAAATTATAGGCATGGAGCCGAGAACAAGTTTACACTACCGTAATAACAGCTTAGTTTTTGTAAAATTTTAAATTAAATCACTGATAGGTTAGCAAATTAATACATTATTCATATTTGGTAGCTTTTAACTATGTTTACCTTAATTAATGTACTTATAGATAGTTATAATATAATATTAATAAATATAGATAGTTGTTTGATTACTTTCAGCCAAATAAATGCCCAAAAAGTCACAATTTACATCTAAATAGGCCCTGTCTGAATGTAGTACGCTGAATTAAATTTTATTTGACTGACTCAATATTGGTATTCATTGCGACAATTTGAAGAGCACGAATTGGAAACTAATATATTGGTGCTATTTGAACCATTTCAGTACCAACACATTTCACCACCACCAAATCTAGAGCGACTGATAATGGATTGCTTTCTCAAAATTTCTTCTTTTGATTTATAATAATAATTGGTGTGTTTATAGATTGCAAGTTATCTCTCGACTCTAAGACTACTACATCTCTCTAAGTTACAAATCTGATATGAATGTTCAGTAAGTAACAATCCATCGTCTGTAAAACAACTGGCAATACATGGTTTTTTATGTACCAATATATTAATTTTACATTTGGATTCTACAAATTTAAACAATATTCTATATTTATATGTATAAATTGTTTAGTAGACGTTAAAACTAAAACTTAAAAGACACACAACATAACTTTAACAAAATATACTCAATTTGTTACCCACGTGTTCACTAAAACATTTTCTTTGACACGTGTTTTCTTTCATTTTTTCCTAGAAACATTGTACATTTCACGGTAAATAAAAATTGTCCTTATCTCACATTTAATAAACATTAGTGATGTAAAAATTAAACAAAATACGAGAGTGTGATACTGACAATAACTTAAACTTTTTCCTTCTTCTTTAACTTTTATAATTTCAATTCATATAACGAGTGTTCTAAACCAGCTCAAGCGTTATAAAATAATATATGATAACATAACAACTCTTTCATTATTTCGTAGTTATTCAATGAGAATGCTTCTTTAATTTATACAAGTATTGTAATAAACATTTCCTCTCTTCATAATTTCAATAAAACTTCTCCCTCACTGACTTCGAGACAAATTAATTTTCCACACTCGTCGTGAACTGACGTTTTAGTAAGTATAACAAGCTGATGTGTTGGTGATTTACATTTTACTTCTTTTCACTTCCTACTCAATTCGATTTATCAATACTATTAGTTAACCATTTACAGCGTTTATATACAGCATCCTAACTGTGTCTAGACTCAATTGTGTCACACTCACTATACACAGACACCTAAAGAGCTACACGAGCTATCATGTAATACTACACAACGGCGAACATGAAAGAATCCTTTGTTTTTAAGACGTGGGCTTCTCCAACTGTTCTATAGTAACTATTTTGTACAAATTAAAATTAGATAGTTAAATTGTAATTTACTGCAGAAGAGTGTGTCCAAATATTTTAAGAAAAGTTATTTATTAAGGATTAAAACAAGTTAATAAAACTGTAATAGTTTACAAAGATTAATGCCCTATATAACTATATTTTATTTCAACAAGAAGTAGAGATCTTGACCAATTGTTTAGTAAAAAGTGCAAAGTACAGGAATAGAGTATTTTGTACGCCCCGCTGACGCTGATGAGTGGTTAGCTACAAGTAATATATTTCGCTACAATCTTTGTTCTTTATGTAAAACTTGAATTTCATTAAACGTCGGCATACCTCCGTGCCTTTGATGATAAACCAGTAAAGGAACTTAGATGTAGTAGAGAGGTCCCAGATTGAATAAATGTTTGCTTTTAGGTATCTTAGGTGTCATTGTAAAATACAAATATTTCAGTGGACTTACTGTAAATTTTTCTGCAGCGTTAAGGTTTAAAAATTAAGGTTTTATTTAAAATATCAAGAAGTATAATACCATAGAAAATATATTTATACAGGAAAACAATATTTTAATAATAAATAAAATAAATTTAACACTTTAAATATAGCACTAACAATTTCTTTATTTTTGTACATAAATGTTATATAACGTAGCTAAACCTATTATTTTATATACGTGTATATATTCTATTACTAATCGAAATCTCTTACACTGAATATTCACATTCTGTTGATTTGAACAATCAAAAACAAATTGATCAAGGAATATTCATATTAGTATTACAATTTTGTTCATCGCTTAAGTTTAATTTAGACTCACTTAAGTAAAGAGCAAAGTTTACCACTAAGATGCTTATTGAAGAAGCTTAAGTTTCTTTAGTTTCATTGAGGGTTTCCAGTTTTGAAATCCAATTTTTTTGACGTGACAACGTCTTAAATTAGGTTGCGGCTCGGAGTCACTCATGAAAAAGTGTAACGCCCGGTAACGTTACGATGCCCGTCCAGTGGGTCCGCCGCACGGGATCCGCACGGGATAAAGCAGATAACTGTGGGTCCGCCGCACGGGATAAAGCAGATAACTATGTTTATTCGTGAAAATGTGGAGTGCTTAGATTCGTCATTTACAACAACTACAACAATAAAGGTAAATAATTGTACACTGATATTTCATTATCGTAAACTATGATTGATTGATTAATTGTTAGATTGACACAAAAGTTGAGAAACTGAGTTTATAGGTTATGTCATACTATTGACAAATGTTGATAGTGTTAAGTAAATTATTAGTTTAAATCACTTTGCAATCAATCGTAATTCAGTCGATTGAGAAGAAACAGCGCGTATTGCTAGTCAAACATTTAAAATAACAAACTATAATCTCTAACCTGTCATAACAGTGCGACCAAACAAACGAACTAAACCGACCAATCACCACGCGCGGAGTTAGAATTTAACTGTGTTTAGCAAGAATTTCAAATTCCAATTTTAGTAAATGTTTTATTCAACTTTACCATTTACAATAACAAATTTTAATTAATTTCAAATTATGTACAATGTTTTAGTAAACAAAATATATTTCTATAGTTAAAATTTGTGCAATTCTTATTTTCATTCAATTCCTTGTTCCTATTGTGCAATTTAATAATATTCATATCAATAAATATTCTACCGAGAAAAAGACGTTGTCACGTAAAATCTTCGCCCGTAAAACCGACTTTACAGGCAACCATAATGTTTTTTATTGATTGAAACTGATTACAGTAGCTTTATTCACATATAACAACTTTTTTATCACGTGAAACTATGAAATACAGGACTTTCTCTCTTTCTTGTTATTCAGCGGCGTTAATTTTCAGTTTGGTTTTTATATTACGTCGTCAGTCAAACAAGAATCTTGTAATTATGTTTCTATGATTTTCAGAACTAACGAGTAGTTTTAAAGTATTTAATAATCATTCAGCTTTATAGGTCTTGTGTTGATAAGTATGATTATGTTTTTTAAATAGTAACTATTGGGAATAACTCATTGAATATTTTAATATCAACGAAAATAAAATTGTCATTACTTCTTTTTAATGTTTTTACAAACAATCTGGCTTAGTAAAAGGTAACTTAACATTTTTACTTCAATATAAGTAATACAACTAATTAGTACAGAAAATAAGAGAATTTTCTAAATTTTATATAAACATTTACTAGATACATAAATTTGTTTATGTAATCTTTAAATATAAATTAAAAATATTTTTATCCCTGAGAATGAAAACTTGAAACCTGTTATGACATACATTCATTCTTTATAACGAAAAATAACAGCGCAACAAAGGAGGATATATACAAATAGAACCTCTTCTATATAACGACTAAAACAACGTTCTTTATTATGTTCCGAAAGGTTTTTTTATTATAAACGAACAACCATGATTAACAGATTTGCGTTATGCTTTCATACCTTATACGTAACTTTCTGATTATTGTTTTAATACTATACATTCTAACTTTACATTTTAATTTCAGGTTATGTGTTTGGTATATTTGAAATATTTCTTTCATCACTTAGGTTGCATGTAGATGCTCTTAGGGTACAGAGCAAAGTTCACTACTAGGATGAGTAATATTTAAAATGATTTGCCACAATCCAGAAAGCTACACGGCCAGTACTGGATGCGGCACTACAGATCATTAGTTTGAGGGGTAGTAACCTTTTTGTTTTAGACTTTCAATATGCCTTCTCTAAATACAGAAATAATTTACTATTACTTAGAATTCCTGGGGAAAGACTGTATGCATTTCATATATTAACTAACGGTTTTTCTCTGTTATATTGTAAACATTTAATTGTATAAAATTAAAGTCTTCAATTTACTGGACTTATACCTTATTAAAGACCCAATTCGCATTCAAAACATTGCGAAGGTTTTGCAGACTTTAAAACAGCAATAATTTAACAAAACCTTAAAGAAAAAGGATGTGTTTGTAGGATTTTCCATTATAATTGTGCTGTTCTGGTAAGAAAATTTTAGTTTTTACACATTTTACGTATATAACTGTATTGTCAGACAGCAGCAAATTTTTACATATCATCTGCTTTTTCATTTCTAAAGTTTAGTGTTTGTATATCACCTGAGTTAAATGAGTTACTAGTTATAATATTCAATACAATCTATATATATATATATATATATATATATATATATATATATTGATTTTAAAGGGATTTGCTTGGTACTTTAACACGTCCCAAATCCCAAATCCTGTGACCATTCCAAATAATCTATAGTCAACACCAACATTTGAACAAAATGTTTGATTTTTATTCACTTCAGAAAAACTCATTCCATGAATTTAATATAATAGCGTAATATTTATTATCTGTATAATTTTTTATGAAAAAATATCACTTTAAAAAACATTGCTATAAGAAAAGTTTGTTACAAATAAATTATAGTTCCGGTAACAAGAAAACCCCATTTTTTTCTTGGAAATGAAAAATACTTCTTATTGTAGAAACAAGCAAAATTTTTGACAATACAAAAATATAGATTTTAGAGCCTTTTCAGGTTGTTATTAACCAGTCACACAGAAAATATTTATTTGTATTAAAAATTTATTAACAAATCTTTTTACCCCACTTAACACAATAGTATATTTTTCTCAAATTTCGAGGATTTGTGGATTTTACCTATTATATCTGTAGTCAATGTAAATTAAAAAAAAAACTTATCTTAAACATTCAAAACTAAAAATAGCATGATGTTTACAAGATAGAAATAGTATATTAGGGATCGTGTAGCTTAAACAAATTCTAAACAACCAAGTCTTAATTTTTCTGCATTTACATAAATTATACACACGATATTAATAATGGGGTTAAATAACAATTATTTTGAAAGTATTAACCTACTTCTTTAGTATTTGAAATAAGTTTACGAAGTCCTCCAAAATGTTTAAGTTACATTCAAACCAAATTATCATATAAAGAATAGACTGTGTGCAAACAAGACTGTAAGTGAAATAAATGGCTTTCTATTCGGGACCTTACTGTCACCGGGATGGTGAAAGTGAAGTTGACACCTTTGTTTCTCAACACATTTCACCTCAAATTTTTACAAAATAAAATAGAAACATAATAAAAGTCTATGTATTGATGTGACAGAATTTTAGAAATACTAGTCTTCATGAATGCGACTAATATTTTTTAATTAATGTTGTTGATCCTTCTGTTGCTGTTTAATTTTCTCTGAAATTGTTTCACTTATCCATTGGGTGCATTTCCCTCTGTAGTATTTTACAGATTGGCTGTACTGTCTGTTATGGGCCTATTGGTAGAAATCCGTTTTTTTTTACTGTTTGTCTGTGGGCCCACAGTAGTGATCATGAAAGAGATAATATATAGATTTGAAGTTTTGCATGAAACCTCAGCAAAGTCTTTCACGACAAGTGGTGTGGCGTACTTTTACATTGTAATAAATGCATTAACATAAATAAAGAATACCTATAGCATGTGTTGTACATCCAAGGAGAAAAATCAAATTGTCTAAAAATTTATTGAGCTGATTTTCACAATTATCTGCAGATACCAGGACATTTATCGCTGCTACAATAGTCATGCTGGTCCAGTCATATTTAAATTTCAATCCTGCTGCAATGAAGTTAAAGTAATGAACGTTTAATATACTTATTTTGTATAACGGTAGTTCCCCAAATCTCTTTGTAAAGTAGTTACCAATTTTGCTCCACTCAGTGAACTATTGTTTTTAAGTCTTTGAGTGACCAACCATTCCGTCTACTGTCATTCTGAGGTCGAATAGTCAGCCACACTTCGTTTCTCTCCGTGACCTGAAGTTCCTAGATCGTGTAGCCAGCTACCATTCAGTTCCTCTCCGTGAACCGACCTTCTAAAATTGTGTAGGTAGCCACCATTCCGTCTAGTGTTATTCTTGGGTCGAGTAGTCATCCACAATTCCATTTCTCCCCGTGACCTGACGTGGTTGTTTTGTGTGGTTTACAACCATTCCATTTCGCCAGTTAGTTATTCAATAATAATCTCCTTTTCAAAACTTATTATTATTCTTTAACAATTAATTGCTTTATTTTATAAAACGTATGTTTAAATATTTGTATAACTTATTATACTACTTTTACTGCTCTTGTGTGCATTATAGATTTTAGTAAAATTTTGTTGTTGTAATATTGGAAGTTTTTAAAACCATTTCTTAACAATGAAATGAAATAAAAATGAAATGAAATATAAGTTTATTTCCACAATATTCATATAGGTACAGAGATTACAAATGGGTTTGCAAATAAATATTAGTTAACAATGAAATTTTAAACATTGTAATTTTTAAATATATATTTGTTGGAAATTAGCCTACATGGGCAAGCAGCCTGTGCGTAGGCTAGAGACGCTATCCTTTACAGAAATTAATGTTAGTTTGTTTTGCCGGGTATGGTTCAGAGGCAAACGAAAGAGCAACAATAACAATAATAATTTAAATTAAACAATCCGACTAAAAAAATTTATATTTAATTTACCTGAAGTAGTTATCACATTGAAATGTAGATGAATGACAGGTGGTATCGGAGGGGGGAAGGGGTGAGAGAAAGGACCAAGGTCAAGCCCGCCCATATTCTGATAAGATTAGGGCCTCGGCTCCCTCAAGGCCAATCTGTAGAAGGAAGAAATGAACTATTTTCTTAAAAATTTAAATTCAAGTTGATTCGAATAATCTGAAGTGACTGAAGTTTTTGCAAATGTTTCTGAACAATACATGGGAAGTATAAAAGGAATTTGTTATTGAAAATTATTTAACTAACCTTGTAACAGGTATACCGACATTAACTGCATGCCTGGTATTATAAGAATGTGATGTTTCTGGAAAAATTATGTTGTAATATTTATAAATATGAACTAAAAGATGCTTTATGTACACCTGTCGCAAGGAAAGGAGTAAAGATTCGTGAAAAAGAGTGTCAGTAGGATAACGCTTATTTTTCCTTAATCCTGCTTTTAAGATACATTTTTGTGTTATGTAAAGGGGCTCCAAAACTGATTTTAATGCGCCACCCCAAGCAATGTTTCCAAATGTAAGAAGAGATTGGACATAAACGCAATACGTTATTTTAATTTCATTTTCATTTAAAACATCGCTTAATCTTCTGAAAGCGAAAATATATTTTCTTACTTTTGCTTGAATATAGGCTATATGATCAGACCATTTAAGGCGATGATCGAAAATTACACCTAGATATTTGTAATTTGTAACACGTTCAATACTTTTACACCCACATGTTAAATTTGAAGAATTACCACATTGATGGATTCTCAAACTATTTAAATTGTAATCTGAATTATAGTTTAAAGAAATAGGTAGAAATTTTGTCTTAGATATATTTAGTGAGAGAAAATTTTGATCTAACCATTCTTTCAAAATCATTAAGTCGTTTGCAGCCTTTTCCTGTACTTCCATCCAATTGTTACCATAAATAAAGATTAAGCTGTCATCCGCAAACAAAAAGAGTTTTCCATACAGATTTAGTTTAGAAATATTGTTTATATATATAAAAAACAAAATAGGTCCCAATGTACTACCTTGAATCACACCATAATCTAGATTTTGAGGATCACTGTTCTCTCCGCAGATGGACACAACCTGTCGCCTCTCGCTCAGGTAGCTGCGGAACCACGCTAGCGCAATGCCGTGGACCCCTATCATTTCTAATTTTGTTAATAGTGCGATCCACAGAGTCAAACGCTTTTTTAGATCCAAAAAAACAAGCATACACCGATTATTTTTTAAATACTTTTGTGTAAATCTCTGTTGATATCAAACAATGCGTCATTGATACTTTTGTCTGGCTTAAATCCATACTGACACTCACTTAAAATGTTATGGTTTTGTAAAAATGAGACGAGTTGATCCTTAACTATTCGTTCTAAGACCTTATAGAAAACGCTTAACAATGAGATGGGGTGGAAGTTGTTTTTGTTTGTAAATTCATTACATTTGAAAAGAGGAAACATTTTTGCTACCTTAAAATTATCGGGAAATACACCAGTTGAGATACTTAAGTTAATTACATATGTTAACTGTTGAGATGTAACATGGATATTAGCCTTGAAAAGGTTAGCCGAGACCCCGTCCATCCCCGGTGTGGATCCACCCCTCAGGCCATTGACCTGGCGTATTACGTCATGTTCAGTCATAGTCTGTAGTGAGAATTCAATGTTCAGCCAGTAATCAGAGTCACGTACCACTGGATCCCCCCTGAATCAATCTCTTCGGCCAGGGTTTTGCCAACAGCCGAAAAAAAATCATTGAAATCATTGGCAACCTGTTTTAAAACCTCCTTGCTCAATATAGGTGCACCTGGTAGAAATCTTTGAATAGGAAAGTTGTCTCTACATTTATTCCTCCCAATTAATTCGTTAATAATGCCCCAAAACAGTTTAGCATTTTTTGTACAGTCATTTAATTTCATTATAAAGTAATCCCGCTTTGTAGATTTTATAGAGTTGCTTAAATCACGTCTTAACATATTATAATAAGTTCTAAGTTCACGATTAAAAGGTTATTTTTTAAGATTTTACTAATTTTATCCCTTTTACGAATCAAATTTACTAAGTCATTGGAAATCCATGGTTTAAGTTTTTTCTTCCGTGTTGTGGGATGTTTTATTTCTTTTTTAGCGAAAGATAAAGATTCAGTAATCACGTCCGAAAAATTGGCTGAACATTCGTTGACATCATAAGAATTCAGGACGGGATTCCAGTTTGAGGTGATAAGACACTCGGTAAACAGTTTTTCGTCAGTATACGTAATCGGTGCTAGTGGTGTGTCAGTGGCAGTCGCGTGGACTGTGATCCTGAGGCCGGTGCTGTAGTGGTCAGTGACGGCGGTGTGCAGCACGGCGGCCTGCACACTCTGCATGTCGTTGTATCTCACAAGCACGTGGTCCAGGCAGGTCGTGCTGTGCTCCGTCACCCGAGTCGCTTTGTCCACACATTTTACAAGTCCATGACCAATAAGGCAGTTTAAATATCTGTTAGTAATATCGTCAGGTGTCAAAAGGTTAATATTCATGTCTCCTAGTAAAATGCATGTTTTTTATTACGTTCTACATTGTTATAATAGCTATCGAGAGCATCTGTAAAACTACCAACGTCACTGTAAAACGTTCTGTATAGTGCCAAAATGTTGTAATGAGTATTTAGGAAAGTGAAATTAAGTGAAATACCGTAAACGTCACCCAAAATAGCTTGTGATGTAACTACAGAAAGTCTCTTATTTACATAAACAATGACGCCGTCATTCTGGTTCCGTAATTTATCACTCAGTACAAGGTCAAACCCCTCAATGTTCACTCCCTCCTCCCCCTCCCTCAGCCAACACTCTGTTAGAACAATTACATCTACATTGCTTACTATCAAACTCAAATATACATTTAACTCATCAAAGTTTTTAGAAAAACTTCTAATATTAGAATGGAAAAAGTTAATGTTACTACTGATAACCCTATAACCGTAAAACTGTAGAAATCTTTAAATTTAAGAGGGCTATCAATCTCTAAACATTCAATTGGTAAATCATTATCACCACTGTCATCAATCATTATTATCACAGGCTGCCTGCCTGCCCTAATATGATTATAAGTTTAAGATCGCAATATATTATCATATTATATTATATTATATTATATCATATAATAATATAGGATAAAACATTGAAGAAAAATGTTAATAAACGCTGTTGCTTTACAACTGTAATAATCATCCAAATTATAGCTATATACATCATAAAAACAAGTACATACACACATCTACACTCACGAGCACACTCACACATACACAAACGTGCATACATATGCACATACATGTACATTTTGTCAAAATAATATTGATTTATTTTTAAAATATTGTAACAACTCCTTCAAACAGTATGAGAAAGAAGAATAATATTTTAACTTACATTTCAAACGTTCTAACTACAGCAAGAAATCTATACAAATAAAATGGTGAAATAACGGTTTCATAGCTGCATAATATAAGTTATTTTATTTAAACGGAATACAAAGCTAAAATGAAGAAAAATTACTAAAATAAATTTTGTATCTTTGTAAGATTGACAAGCATACAATCTATAGCTGTATACAGTACATACATATATATATATATATATATATATATATATATATATATATATATATATATATATATATATATATATAATATACATACACACATACATACACACACACACACACACACACACACACACACAGCCATACATACACCTATAGACACACTTATAAGTATACATGGTTTGTTAAAATTGTCAAAACATAATTTTAATTATATACAAAATTATAAACTCATCATTTACCTGGTATAATAAGGAAAAGTAAATTTTTAACTTTTATTACGAATAAAAACTCTACATTTATTTTAATCAGAAGATCTCATTAATCTTTTAAACTTCACTTAAACAAGGTCTAATCTTGACTACAAATAACATTTAAAAATAACGATTGTGTGATTATAATAAATTATAATAATATAATATAATAAGTATTGTTAAAAAATTAACTTAAAAACACTTCTTCTATTTAAAATGAAATAAACTTCTAATTGCTATGAACCTATCATGTTAAATAGGTATAGGCAAAGATGCTTTAGTTGTATAATTATTGCATTGACATTTTACTAACTTATATATTATTTTATTATGTATAAATAACAAGAAGTAATTTTAAATGATGTCAGGACAGTTTTGTTTCTATATAATTTTTGTATACTGATATTTTAAAATGTGTAACAAGAAAATAAGTTTTTAACTCATCTTGTTGTAGATAAAATGAAATATAACTAGCTTATATTATTTCCACCTTGTTTGTAATGTCATCAATAAACGCCTTTATTTGGAAATCGTTAAACTATTTAACTCTGGTGTTCATAAGTGTATCTAAATTTCTAAGAGAACAAAAATGTAGCTTACAGGAAAGATATATTTTTACCTGGTGTCGCTGTGCGGGGTCGGCTGAGCCTGCGGATGGTGGTCGAGTCCATCCAGCTCCTGGATGCTGCGGTAGATCCGGATGGCACGTGAGTCCTGCGTCACCCGGACGAACACCTTGCCGTCCTTACTCCAGGCGTAGGCCAGGGATTTGGCTCTGACTCCAGCCTTGCAGTGCTGCAGCAAGGCCTTGTTGTGCTGAGTCAAGTGTTCGTTGATGAACACAGGTCCCGGGGTAAACGATGTGTACAGGTCTGTCGTCTGGATCCTCTTCTTCTTGGCCGAGGCCAACCAGTCAGCTCTTGTAGTTCGACGTGCGAATTGGACCACGATTGATGGGTGGAAGCGACGATCTCTAGGTCCCGGAAGACGGTGAGCAATAGAGATGTCTTGTCTTTAAAAGGGAACTCCGAGCGCTCCAGATATTGCTTCCAGGATGGCGTAAACGTCCTCTCCTCCCGTCTGTGGAACACTGCGGATTTCTAGATTCGCCATTCTAGAGTATTGATCTTGCTCGATGATACTCCACTCGGCGTCCCTCACCCTCTTCAAAAGTTTAGAGTTTTCATTCCTTAACTCTATACACTGTTCTTTAAGAATGTTATTCTCTTCTTCGACCACAGACAGTCTAGCGGTTACCGCGGCAAGAGAGTCTTGGATCACGGACATGCTCCTCTCAAGACCACTGAAGCTCGCCTTAAACATCTTATTGTCTTCTGCGATCTGATTCTGTATACTCTTCAGTAGGCTGAGCATAGAGGGGTACTCAGAGTCCGATCTACTTCCCACGGATGCCGTGTCTTTCCTACAGTCTTCACACTGCCACACAGCGCCACTCGGGATCAATCCTTTAAGTTTAGCAACCGTGCGAATTCGGCAACACCCGGGGTGAAATTCGGCTTTGCACTCTGCGCACTTTTCCATTTCCGAAGGCTTCGAAAATGCCTCATTACACTTTGAACACACCATTATAAATGGAATGAAATCCACTCACACTCCGAAAATCGCAGAACAAGTAATTCAGAATAATATACAATAGAAATATATTACACCCAAATGTTCGGAAGTATAGATATCCAGACAGACGCTCGCAGGTTGGAACGGGCGGGCAGGCAGAAACACGGTCTACTCTAGCTGTAAGGAGCGCTTATCTCTGCGACCTTCCAGCTCGGCTGACTGATAACGACTGACAATGTATCATATACAAATATGTATTAATAAAATATTGCAGTTCCTTTCAAATTATAATTTAAATACATTGCAAATACACGATTTGCGCATTTAAAAATGGTAGAATAATATTATGGAAATGGCTATGATATACGTGAAGTCAATATTTGTTGTCTAAAAATTTCTGACTGTTATTATTGCTGAGCTCAGCAGGCCAATCACGCCCGCTTGACAACAACGCAGGGCTCAGTACTTTATCCGTGACGTGACCTGTCATACTAGACATCGATCAAGTTTGGCACCTGGTGTATTATTCTCTCAGTATTCGAACACATAAATATTTTGATTATATTTTGAATCGATCCCCCATCTTCATAATTATAAATTTTGAAATACTTTAAAATAGTATACAGTGTGTCCATTTTAATCGTGCCTCCGATGATATCTAAAAAATATTTTATTAAATGAAAAGTTAAATGGAGGTCTTGACCTATTTTAGGGCAAAATTTAAGATATAAATTAATAATTAGAAGAAATTAAAAGTTTCTTATTAAGCTACAAAAAACAAAAGTAAAAAAAATTACATACTATTATATCTTTAAGAACAATTTTTTTATTACTTTCTTACATATTACAAATCTTAAAAGGCGATATATTTATAAAAATTACCAATATGGCTGATATGACGTTAATACATGAAAATAATTACCAACACAGGCGACAACCACGTCAAGCCGTATGGGGGTGGCTTTATATTATTTGAACCATAGCAGATTCAGAATGGATACTGCACACTTTGATACCATGTATAAATATATATTTTTTGTAAAAATAATATTTATAGATATGTTTTTAAATTGATTATTATTCAATATATTATCTCGCACTAACATACACATCTGTTGAAGTAAAATAAAAATTTTAAAAAGGCATGAAATACAGAAGACATTTTTAATATTATTTATATAGTACAGAGTATTATTCATTTAGTACAGAGTAGAGACATGATTGTATAATAGTGAAGTCGGTCAAAAATTTATTCTTAGGTGTGAAACTACGAAACCACACTGAAAACCCAGCACGTATCATGACCCCAAATCACAATGTCATCCTTGGATATGATGTAATGTAGTTGGAAATTCTTCCTGTATTGTATCTTGCCTAGTTCCGCTAGTAGTGCAACAACGATAAATTTTACGTTATCTCTACAAAGTCATCCTTGGATAATGATGTAATGTAGTTGGAAATTCTTCCTGTATTGTGTCTTGCCTAGTTCCGCTGGTAGTGCAACAACGATAAATTTTACGTTGTGTTTACAATGTCATCCTTGGATATGATGTAATGTAGTTGGAAATTCTTCCTGTATTGTATCTTGCCTAGTTCCGCTGGTAGTGCAACAACGATAAATTTTACGTTGTCTCTACAATGTCATCCTTGGATATGATGTAATGTAGTTGGAAATTCTTCCTGTATTGTATCTTGCCTAGTTCCGCTGGTAGTGCAACAACGATAAATTTTACGTTGTCTCTACAAAGTCATCCTTGGATATGATGTAATGTAGTTGGAAATTCTTCCGTATTGTATCTTGCCTAGTTCCGCTGGTAGTGCAACAACGATAAATTTTACGTTGTGTTTACAATGTCATCCTTGGATATGATGTAATGTAGTTGGAAATTCTTCCTGTATAGTATCTTGCCTAGTTCCGCTGGTAGTGCAACAACGATAAATTTTACGTTGTCTCTACAATGTCATCCTTGGATATGATGTAATGTAGTTGGAAATTCTTCCTGTATTGTATCTTGCCTAGTTCCGCTGGTAGTGCAACAACGATAAATTTTACGTTGTGTTTACAATGTCATCCTTGGATATGATGTAATGTAGTTGGAAATTCTTCCTGTATTGTATCTTGCCTAGTTCCGCTGGTAGTGCAACAACGATAAATTTTACGTTGTCTCTACAATGTCATCCTTGGATATGATGTAATGTAGTTGGAAATTCTTCCTGTATTGTATCTTGCCTAGTTCCGCTGGTAGTGCAACAACGATAAATTTTACGTTGTGTTTACAATGTCATCCTTGGATATGATGTAATGTAGTTGGAAATTCTTCCTGTATTGTATCTTGCCTAGTTCCGCGGGTAGTGCAACAACGATAAATTTTACGTTGTCTCTACAATGTCATCCTTGGATATGATGTAATGTAGTTGGAAATTCTTCCTGTATTGTATCTTGCCTAGTTCCGCTGGTAGTGCAACAACGATAAATTTTACGTTGTCTCTACAATGTCATCCTTGGATATGATGTAATGTAGTTGGAAATTCTTCCTGTATTGTATCTTGCCTAGTTCCGCGGGTAGTGCAACAACGATAAATTTTACGTTGTCTCTACAATGTCATCCTTGGATATGATGTAATGTAGTTGGAAATTCTTCCGGTATTGTATCTTGTCTAGTTCCGCTGGTAGTGCAACAACGATAAATTTTACGTTGTCTCTACAAAGTCAGAGTTGGATTCATTGCAACGGGCATAACTGTGGAATACAAATTTATATTTATTTAATTAAGGTGTGCTGAAAATAATAATGCACTTAAAATGCATAAATGTACATCATTAAAAGTAAATGCACTTGATACTATTTTTAGAAATCACCAGTGTGTATAAATGCAAATGCTAAAAGATAAACGACTACACTAATCACGGATCGTCAGCATTTTAACAGTAGAAGGCTCAACAAGATTACACCTCTTCGACATATGCTTAGTTGCTGGCCTAATCTGGTCAATGAACCTTTCGTAAAAGGGTCGTGGTAGCAGTTAATAAATTACGCTTTTCCTCCTTAACGCATGCTCCGTTTTCCCCGGTATTGATTCCTGGCTTTCTCATTCAATCTTACGAACCGGCCAAGTATGAGTATGCTGCTATGTCTCTTTGCATACTACATTTAACTGCTTTTGCCAACTTTTTACGTTTGTTAAACGATTTATATAAATTATGTACAGTATACTTGATATTAAGAAAATATAAAATGTGTTTCTATTCAAACTCAGAATAGTTGTAATTTTTTTATTTAATTTATTTTAGTTTTAGTTTGTATAAATAACACACTTGTCACCCTGATGTCTTTAAACGCAGTCGTGAGTATTTATGACGCTTAGAGGAGCTTTGTACTCGTAAATTATAGCCCTGGAATCTAGAACCAATTTACATTGTATCAACACACGGCCCACCTTTTGTGAAACTGTCAAACGAATTTCCTTTAAAAAGGAATTGAATATTATCTATACTATATCTGGTCGGATGTCAAATAAAAAATTGTTCATATTTTATTGCTATATATACCTAACACAATTATGATACTATAAATAGTATAAGCGAAATTAATACTGTAAAAGTTACCATGTATATTACACACCGTTACATTTCACAAACACTCAAACTAAAGCGACTGATGCTGGATTATTTTTATATAAGATCCTATTCCTATATAAAATAATAGGTCATGCTAAAAAACAATACAGTTCTATTTATATCTTATCTCTTAAACTATCATATTTTATGCTCCGTTACTGAATTTTGACAAATTTTTAACATAAAATCCATTGTCTATAAAAAAAGCCAATAATACAATGTTTTTTAAATAACTCCAATCTCATTTTACATGTTAAGTTTAAGTTTTACAGTGTTAAGTTATTATGGTAAGTTTAAGTAGATTTTAATGATTTCAAACATCAGTAAAGGTAAAACTAACATAGCCTATAATAAGATGACTATAATAAACTATACTTTAATTATTAAAAGCGTGTTCACCAAAACCGTTACTTTCTTTATTATTCCCCGAGAAACATGGTCCATTTCCAAAGAAATATAAAATGTCTTCAACCACCATCTCAAATTATAAACACAAGTATTGTAAAAACTAAAACAATAAAATACGTGTGATAAAGACAGTTCCTTACACTATTTCCTTTTTAAATTATATTCTTTCAATTTATATCTTTTGTGTTATAAAGCAGCTCAAGCGTTTACAAAACTATATTTTATAATATAACAACTCTCATTGTTTCTTAGTTCTTGGAACAGTATGCTTCTTTGTTTCACATATTTGTTAATGTCTTAATAATAATTTCCCCCTCCATAATTTGCATAATACTAATGTTTCACTAATTTTTGTAAAACAATTACTCTAAACACTGGTCGTGAGCTGCCGTTTTTGTAGCGATAAACGTTGGCTTGGTGGAATTTATACTTTATTTTCTTACACTTTGTTATTTTTATTTAATTCAGCTTCTTTTATAAATATAACATAGGATACTATACATAATTCACTTCATCCATGTTACCAGTTAACCTGTTACATAGCATTTAGGTACATCCTGGTTGTTGCTACCATAAATTGTGTGCAACAATCCATATATTCACAGCCAAGCAAAGAGTTAAGGACAGATAAAGCTGCTATGATGTAATACTAGACATCTTGTTGCATGGAAAATATTTCCTTTATAAGATGTGAGCGTCTCCAACAGTTTTATAGTATATATTTCGTAAGGATTAAAACTTTAATTTTTATGGGTGGGATTCTTGAAGTAGTTAACAATGAGTTATTTATAAGGAGTATAAAACTACTTACTAAAAGTATAATAGTTAGCATAGACTAATGCCCTAGATAACTATACCGTATTTCAACAGGAAACAGCGATATTAAACAATAGTATTAGCAATAGTATTAGGGAAGAGTGCAAATTACATGGAATAGAGTATTTTGTTCGCCCCGCTGACGCTGATGCGTGTTTTGCTTCAAGTAATATATTTCGTTACAAAATCTGCTCTTTTAAAAACTTTAATTTCACTAAACACAAGCATACCTCTGTGTATCTAAAGCTAAATCAGTGAAGGCACACAAATGTATAGAGAGGTCCTCGTTTGATCTTCAATATCTTAGATGTCATTTTATAAAACGCATATTTGAGTCGACTCGTCGTATATTTTCTGACGTGTTAGGATTTGAAAATTGTTATTTTAAATCTTAATAATTATAACTACATAAGCAATATGTATATACACGACAAACTAATACTTTAATATTAAATCAAAAGTTTTTTACCCATAAATATAGCATTAAATATGTCTAAATTTCTTTACTTCGATTTTAAACATAAAAAACTATTAGTTTTATAAACTAACGGTTTTTCATGTTTGAAATCGATGTAAAAAGATTTTGACATTTTATATTATATATATATATATATATATATATATATATATATATATATATATATATATATATTTGACATCAACCGACATCTCTTACACTCTGTACATACCTTCTATGGAAATGTGATACATCAGAATGTAAGGCCCTGCCCTATGTGTTCTTATGTGGTAGATTTCTTTTCCTTTTTGTTGTTTTTAGTTAATTAGCATACCCTCGGTTTTATGCACAATTTCAAAATCGAAGTCCTTATACTAATTAATAAAAGTAGCTATGATGATATATGATGAAGGTCTATGACATATTTTTTAACGTATGTATACATATATAAAGTACATATTATTACAATATTCATGGTTAAGAGTATAATTGTTTAACCTAACCCTTATATAATGTTTTGCACGCGTATTATTCCACAGCTGTCTACCTTTTGCATCGATAAAATGTAGAAATACGTAGGTTTCGGAAAACTAATTAGACTAAAAACCCTTGTTAATTAGTTCCGGTCTAAGAAAAAATATTTACATTTGCAGGTCTGAGACACTGCTTCGGTTAAAGGGTGTCTACTTTCAACCGTATAAAATCACTTTCGTTGCCAAAGCTGAATCGGCGTTGTTGCCCCTCTCAAGTAAATATATCTAAATAGATCTCGGAAATCTACCTCGGTCAAAAATCAACTACTTCCGACCTTTGTAATCTACTTTCGGTCTAAGGTATTTCCAATGTTGCTGTGTAGTTTGTTTCCCAATGAATAAAACATACATGCACAATAGAACTGAGAAACTTATCATAGTCCAAGGGGAAATCCTACCTACTTACTATCCACTTCCGGTATAAGTGCAGAAATCTTATAAAGTTCATTGTAACTTAAAAAAACAATAGTATATAAGGTTTTGCGTTTTTGTTTCGTTGTTTTGGGTCATTAGCTTAAGAAAGAATGCATCATTGAGGGACGTTAATGTTCATTTCTCTCTTTTCCTTGTGTATATGTAATACAATGTACTCATTTGTGTTGTGTTTATTTATCACCTGAATTAAACTAGTAAGTAGTTATAGTATTCAATATAACAAACATTGTTATAAAAAGGTTTTGCTTGGTATTTTAACACTGCTCAGTTGCAGTAGCCAAAACCTTAATAAAATTTAGGTCTGCATAACCTAACTATGACTAATTGAAATTGTAAAATCAGCTCAAAAGTAATATTAACAGTGGCTTTATTAAACTAAAACAATCAAATCAGCATCTTCATATCTGAAAGGTAAAACTGAATTTCAGAAATTTTCCATCGTTATATGATACAAAACATGTCTTTATTGCTAGAAAGTTATATAATATTTTTATAGCAATACGTGGACAGTATAACGATGGCGAATATTTGAAATCCTTTTATACTGCCAAATAATTATTGTCAATGAAACAATTAAATAAAGAGTTCGTCTTTGAATTATGTCAGTAAAACTGATCCCAATATTTAACGTGATGGCGGAATATTTCGGCTTATTTGTTTGGATGTTTAATGAAATAATTAAATTAAAAAAATACCATATTTCTATAAGAAAAGACTGTTGGAAACAAATTATAGTTCCAGTCACAAGAAACCCAATTTCCTCCTTGAAAATGAAAAACATACTTGTTACTAGAGAACAAGAAAAAGTTTTAGAAGAATAGAAAATTACAGAAATATCTTTAGAGCCTTTTCAGGTTGTTCTTTAACCAATCACACAGAAATCAAAGATATATTAAGAAATTTGTTTAACCTTGCTTAAGAGGTTTTGTATATTTGACCTATTATCTCGTAGGTCAAGTATTATAAAGGAAACTTATCTTAAACATTCGAAACTAATAATAGTATGTTATTTAAAAGAGATAAACTGTATCAAGGGATGTGCATTTTGACCAATTCTAAATAATCTCATTTAGAATTGGTTAAAATTTATAGCATTTTCCAAACTCTTATTTTTCTCTTTACTCGCGTACTACTACACAAAATATCTATAATACATTTTATAATTATAATTTTAAACTATTAACTACATTTCAGTATTTGAATAAGTTCATAAAAACGTCAAAGTTTTAGTTTAACTAATTACATTTAAAGCATATTATCGTTTAGAGAAGAGACAGGGGCAGACAAACAAGACTGTAACTGAAATAAATGGCTTCTCTATCGAGACCTTACTGTCACCGAATGAGTGGATGTGACGTTGACACCCCTGTTTCGCAACACATTTCACCTAAAAGTTGTACAAAATAAAAGGAAACAGAACACAAATTTATATATTGATGTAACAGATTCGTAGACATAAAATTCCTCATGAATACGACTAGTATTTATTAATTGTTGATCATCCTATTGCTGTTTAATTTTCATTGAATTTGTTTCACTTATCCATGGAGTGCATGTTCCTCCGTGATATTTGGTAGATTATTTCTTCTGTATATCTATAAACTGTAAGACTTAGTTTTTACTGAATGTTTATAGGGCCACATGATATGTAAAGAATAAAATGAGCTACAGGCTTGAAATTTAAGCTACTGAAATTTGAACTACAGCTTCACCGAAGTCTGTTACACGACAAATAGCGTGTAAGTACAGAAGTCCTAAGTACAGAACAAGTACAGAAAGTCCTCCAAAGGTAATGTTACCTCAGTTACACAAGGTGCTAAACATAAGCCTAGTTGTATTAATATGAAATCTTATAGTAAATGTTACTGAGGTAGTTGCTAGTAGGGCTGACTTGGGGGTCTGTTGTAACTTCTGGAGAAGCCGGCTCTGATTCATACTCAATTGGGTGTCTATCATCCGCGGGGGTGTTGTGATTGGGGACTCTTTTTTGAGGTACGCGGGTGCCCCTTGTGCTGAGAATGGGGCAACCGTTGATTGTCTGTCCCGGGGGGCAAAAAATACCCACGTAATTAAGCAAAAGCTTTTGGGGTATGTGGCTTCCCAGCCAAAACTTATCTTCATTCATGCTGGGACAAATAATCTGGTAAATGGTACAATGGGGGTGCTGGATATAATGGTGGATGGGGAAAGAAGGCTGCTCACCACAGCATGGCTGATCTGCTGAGTGTTGCTAAGGGTCAGTTCCCTGAATCTAGGATCATCTTGAGTGGAGTCCTGAAGCGAGGAGACATCAGCAACTCATCCATTTATCTTTTTAACGAGCAATTAGATCTCATGTGCAATAACTTCGGTGTGGTTTTTGTTGACGCCAATGACTCAATAAAAAGATATCACTTGGCCCTTGATGGTCGTCATCTTAACAGAACAGGGAAACCATCTTCTCGGCAACTTTATTTCCTCTCATATTGAGGAGGGAGTGGATGTAGTGCCTTCGGCGGTTACCTCTGTACCTCTTCCTCTAGCGCCTACTTCTTCGGAGACCGCAGCCTTGGACGGTCAACCCTCTTTGAATGTTTTGCCCTCAGTGGCTAGCTTTGTACAACCACCTTTATCTCCCACCTTGTCGGGAAACGCCGTCAGAGGCCGCCATCTCTCAGCGGATTAGCCCATGTGAACATTCGTTCAATTAACACGGGGTTCAGTGAGCTCTGCTCTGTGGTTGAGGATATTAACTTTAATTTCCTGGGTATCTCAGAAACCTGGCTTACTCCTGATATGTCTTAGGATTGTTACAGTTTGAAGGTCTATTCATTTTGGCGTTTTTGATAGGACGTGCGGCCCTGGCTTGCCTTCAAATGGCGGCGGTGTCGCCTTCTACTTCAGGGAAAGATTCGATATGAAGCGGATCTATCTTGGAACATATTGATGGCCGGCTGGAGTACATATGCGTGTTGGGAAAAGTTCAGGGATTACGCTTGTGTGTCTGTGTGGTCTATAAAGCCTCCGAATATCCCTTACTCATGCTTCACTTCTCTGTTCCACGCCCTCTTCATTGACATGCTCTCTCAAGTTGATGAGGTGATTTTGATAGGCGACTTTAATGTTGGTGTTCTTGGGAACAATAAGCCGGAGTTCAAGTATTTCAGGAATCTCTTGGCATCGATTAACCTTGCTCAGATCGTCAGTGAGCCAACCCGCGAAACAGACAATACCGCAGCCTTGATTGATCACATCATCGTTAGGAATTCCCTGAGCAACCATGACTGTTGGTGAGGTTGACACGTCTAAGATCTTGTGGTCGAGGCAAGCGTATCACTGACCACAAGTTGGTTTTCTGTGCCTGCCCTTGCAAGACTAAGGAAAGGATGAAGGAAAAATTCATTTCCTACAGAGAACTGTCAAAAGTGGATCTGCAAACGTTTTCCTCAGAGTTTTCCTCATTGAATGGCATGGGATTGAACTTCAGAGTGATGTTAACGATGCTGTAGATATGTTAACCGCGGGAATTACACAGGTATTTGATGCATGTGCTCCATTGGTAAAAAGCGTGTGACCAAAAGGAAGGCGCCCTGGCGAAATTCAGAATTAATGCTTCTGACATGCACAAAAAACCAAATAATAAAAGATTTACTTTGTCGTAATGATGCACGTGCGAAAGCGGCATACTGTAGCGCACGCAATAAACTCAATTACGCCGTTAGAAAGGCAAAAAAAGATTATTTTGCGGCAAAGTTTAAAGTGCAGTGTCTCAAAATCTTTCTGGGCAACCTTGCGCGCAGGAGATCTGAAAGGTTGGCACTGCTGGCGGTTCTATATCGGTTAATATTTCCCCAGATGAAATTAGCCGCCACTTTGCTGGCTTGGTGGCGATAACAGTGTGAACCCGGAAAGGCTCGGTTTTTTATAAGCACGCTACTTGCGAAAAGGTGCAAGATAAATTTCAGTTTCGGCAGGTGGAGCGAGAGTGAGGTAAAAACATTATCAAGAGTATCTCCACAGCGGCTTTTGGCATTGACGGAATTTAAATCATCATGGTCAGAGCAGTTAGTCCTTTCTGTAATCGGGGGTATCACCCATATCATTAATCTCTCTCTCACCTCTGGCCGATTCCCCTCTGGATGGAAAAAAGCCTGGTCATCCCTCTTCCCAAAAATAGTAATCCTACCAAGTGTGTCCGAACTTAGGCCCATTTCCATTTTGCCAGTTCTGTCTAAGGTATTGGAAAGAATTGTGACAAATCAGTTGGTTTCCTTCCTGGAGTGCAGCGGTGTTTTGCCCGATAGTCAGTCTGGTTTCAGGAAAGGGTTTCAGTACGACATCTGCTCTACTAAGTTTGACAAGCCAACTGTTTTCCGCCAGGGATAAGAATTTATGTAGTAGTTTAGCTGTTCTTGATTTCTCACATGCATTCGATTCAGTGAATTTTGATATGTTTTTGGCTAAGCTGCATTACTACGGTTTTGATCAGGTTTCAACAATGTGGTTTCGCTCTTATCTGATCGACAGAACCCAGGTAACCAGGGTGAATGATCGTCTTTCAGGGATTGCTCTCAAGGAGTCAGGGGTTCCTCAGGGTAGCTGCTTAGGTCCTATTATGTTTTCTATTGTATACTGCGGATCTTAATCTTGAGTTATCATTCTGTTCCCTTTACTCTTACGCTGATGACACTCAGCTTGTGTTTGTCATATCCTCCATTACAGTCTTCCTTGGCAATGCAGCAGATTAATGCTGATTTGTCGAGGGTCAGGCTCTAGGCTGACGAATCACGATCTTCAGTTGAATCCAAGAAAGTGTTCACTTGTTAATTTTTACCCCTCTTCAAATGCAGTCCTTTCTTGGTAATGGACCCTTGGGAGTTTCCTTGGGAGGTGTTCCTTTGCAGGTTTCGGCACAGTAAAAATCCTTGGCGTTACTTTTGACAATCAGTTAACCTTCTTGAACCATGTTCAAAATATCAATCGTGGTGTAATGAATAGGTTAAGAGTTTAAGGGGTTAGGTTTAAGGAGTTACTCCAGGAGGAAGTGAAACTGAAGATTGTCAAAGCTGTGGTTTTCCCAGTTATTGTTTATGCTCTTCCTGTATTTGGGGGAAGATTTACCCTTGAGGGTGCGGTCCTGATTGATAGGTTACAGAACACTGCTGTAAGATTTGTGTACGGCCTGAGAAAATTTGATCACGTTAGCCAGTATTGCCCGTACAGCAAGGATCCTCCCGATAAAGAGCATTTTCAAACTTCAGGTGGCTTGCCTTTTTCACAAGGTGTTGCTGACGGGAAAACCCTCTTACTTCAGGGGGATGCTACAGAACCCGGGCTGAGATTAGGGACTGTCACACTCTGCAGGACGCCATGCTGGAGGTGCCCAAGGTCAGGCTGGAGATGGGGAGGAATGAATTTCGGTACTTTGGCCCCCAGATATACAACAGTGTCCCTCACAGTCTAAAGGCTTATGGATATTCCTCGTTTAAGGACAATCTCAGACTGGCTTTGGAGGAGGAGTGTTTCACCCCTGAATAGCTGTTTAATGTATTAAAGAGGTTAGATTAGTTTAATTTTGTATTTCTCGGATGATAATGATATAGATTTGTATGTGTCTTGATTAAAAATGAATGACTTGAGTTATTTTGAAAAAAAAAAACAATGTAATGTTGAAAATCGCTTCAAATAATGACATTATTATTATTATTAAATAGTGTAAATAAATAAATATAAATTAATATAACTTTTAGTTTTCTTTCAAGAAAAAAATGTAATTGTCTCAATAATTTAATACTTTTTAGACAAGGATTTTGATCGAAATTCACTACATAAACTTCCTACGTTTAAGGATCGTACAATACCATTAAGATAACTGTTGCTGCTAATCACAACTCCCAACTGATAATAATCCATCTTTAATATATTTATTTTGTATAAATGCAAACCTTCTTTTGAGGCATTTGCCAATTTTATATGTATGTACTCAATCGAACGTAACTTGGCAGCTGTAACCTATTATTAAACATAATATTTACTACATACGTAGAATTTTCCCAAAACATCTTGTTTAGATATTTCTGGGCTGAACATAACCAACTCTATAGTGTCAATAAACATAATGCTGAACTGATAACCGTTCTTTGTATCGCATCGTAATGAACCGAACAAAATGGTGGTTCACCTCAGGTCTGTGTAGTCTGTGTAAATAATTTTGCTTCGGTTTCACTAAAGTTTAAAAGTGATTTTTATTTTTAACCTCGTTTGACTAAATTTACAAATAAACTGATTCGGTAGTAGGTTGACACAAACATGCTATAATAAAAAAAACATAATATGCGTGTTTTGTGTGTATAAGCAAAGTAAATTTACCTACTTTTACACATTTGTGTATAGCAGCTAAGTAAATATCGTACGTGCTTATCACACCAGGAAGCCACTACACCAGATTCCAATCTCAATTTGGGAAAGGAACTTTTACATGCTAACAAGCTATAGCCTGTTATACCAAGCTATGCTTAACTATACGTAGGCTACTGATTATTTATTATTCTATATTCTGTTGGTTCTGCCATTTATTTTCGATTCTAAAAATTTGGACTCGGGGTGCCCTGATAATTTTTGAACTGCTAGTTGCATACTAGTATCAAAATTAAGAAAACCGTTTTTATGTATATATATATATATATATATATAATATTGTGACGTTATTATGAATAGGTCTTTGTATTTTATAATAACCAAACAACACGTTATATCTTTTAATATGTTAGAATAAATAACTCCTAAAATGGTAAATAAATGTTTTATCTTTTTAAACCAAGCAGTAATACATTGTTTTGAATTGCTAAGAAGCTTTAGGAATTAAGCTTATTCGGGAAAGACGATTATAAAGACGTGCTGACTAAGAAGTGAACACATGGTAAGGGATGCCAATGGCGACCAGCCAGGGACGACTGTGGTCGTGTGGGATCGACCGATACAAGATGGATGTGGACATTATCTGGCCTGGCGGAGGCCGTGCCGAGACTCCCGTGACCCACTCGGCCAGTGAAAGTGTTTCGTAACGATACTATCGTTGTCACGCCGACATTATACAACGGCATCTGATAATGATGTGCATTAGTTAATCGTCACTATTAGTTTACAGCATTTAGTTTTACTTGCAATTAGTTTACCTACGATAAATGCTATACTGGTAATGTAAAGATACTCTATTGTAAAGTAAAACACGATAGTCAGAATTAACGGAGGAATAACGATCATTGCACAATTATTTCTTCTCTGCTTCATCTTCAATTGATTTGTACAGAATGGCGATAAGGGACAGCTGACAAAATCCAGTTTAAATGTTTCGTTGTGTATTTAAGATGTCATTTGTTAAAATTAAGGATAAACACACAGTTGACGGAAAATTTTACCACGCTATAAGTGAACAATAAGAGTTTAAAAAAATGTTTTGCTGAATTATTTTTTTTTTATGGGCACGAGCCAACCTGGGAAGCTATTACTGAACGAGTGCCTTATACAGTGATCGCATATAAACGGTTTAATGTCTTGCGTCCGTTGGGTACTAATTATACACGTAGTCATTTGACATTTTTAGAGAAAACTTTACTGCCTCTGAAGATTTTGACGCCAAAACACATAGAAGTCTTTCTTCTTTCGACCAAGAGGGACGTAAATGCCAAGTTAAAAATCTCTAAAAAGACTGATGGACATATTAGGATAACAATTATTGTAATAAGCATCACTCATTTCAATTTAAATATATTACATTATGTTTTAGGCGTCACATAAATTTTAAAACTGGTATTTTGTATTGTTGTAACCAAAATATGTAAAACCATCCACCTAATTAATTGAAGAGTATTATACTTACATGCTTCCCTTAAACATGTTCTTTTTTCAGATGAAATACAAATTTATTAAATATAATAGTTTCTTATAAGTAGGTCAGAAAAGCCTTTATCTGTTTTTCATACACGTATGCACACGACAACTACTGTAGGGAGCCAGATATTCAAATTTCAAACGATCACTTCATCCCAGGAATGATTTGGAGTATAATGTGTTTGTGTATGTAAAGGAGCAAGGGTGACTCAAACATTTAAGCTCAATTACGAACGTTAAAGTATTAATAATATTTTAAAATATATTTTCATTAAATCATTATTGTGTATTTCTCAGAATGTGGTATTAAAGTGTTCATAAAATTATAAAATCGCATCTTAATGTTTGGTTGCCTCACATAATATGTATTTATTATTAAAACAAATGTTTATAAAAGCTGTAACAGTATAATAACAATTATATAATTTGTCTGCGTGTTGGAATAAAGGCTTGACATTTTTAACATAGCCATAGGTTTACTAATTAGTTATAACGTTCACTTTTTAAATACATTTGATTCTTTTCGGCAGACTTTACAAGTATCTATGTTTATAAATACAGCAATATGATAGTGTAACAGGATTTAAGCCCATCGTTATTATATACAATCCTAATGAGAAAATCTGAAATAATATAGCTTCACATTGGAGTGGAAGTTTATAAAACCATACAGAATGTTATTATTATTATAATAATAAATATATGTAATCCATTTTATCGCTTCGGGTCTTTTTCAATTATAATAAATAAACAGAATGCCATACGTGTCAAAAACTTCAGAAAGTCTCTAATTCTTCTTTAAATACACTTAATTTTTCATGGAATGAAACGAAGTTGTCATAGTTTAATTTTTATTATTCTTTTTGTACAATGCCTTATCTGACCAGTTGATAAAAATGATGAATACACCTCAAAACAATATCGGCCACATCCACGAATGGTAACGACATAAATTATTAGTCTTTAGTCCCACTACGTGTCCTTCCATTACGCCCATTACGTGATGTCGGTGACACAGTCCAGGTCAATGTTCACATCCTACAACACGCCGTAGGCTATGTTGTGTGCGGATTCAGTAATTATCGGGTACTCAATTAGTTTTGTTTAACATTATGTTAGTGTTTCCAAGAATGTTCAGCGTGACTGCAATACAACGTGGGATTGTTACCAAATATTATGTGTCAACAATGTAGTCTACGAATTTCACAATGGGTATTTTACGTATTTACCAATGATCACATACCAAGCAACATTGTTCTTCCCACAATGCCAAATATATTGAATTTCGTAGCAATAGCATTGTATTATTACTGCGTGTGAATCTGTTTAAATACAATAATATAAACACTGTATAATTCAGAGGGAAACAAAGTTTTATTTGCACTTCTATTTAATAAATTTTGATTGTCTATACGAACATGAGCTGTTATGTAAGTTTCAACATGTTATTTACAAAAGTAATACTAACATTTTTCAAATAATGTTTTAATGTTAACATGTTTATTTTCCTTACATATAACTGATTTCCCCTTGAAAAATATCAATTTCCTCCGTTTCAAAAATGTTTAATGTGTAATATTTTTAAGAACAGTATTACAAAGTTACGCCCTTAATTTCATTGTGACTTAATGTGAGAATTTATACTTAAAAGATAACATTAATACCTAAATGTTTGTTATTTTCCACTTCAGCAAAAATATTTTAAAATTTTTAATAATAAAAATATATAGGGTATCAATTTAAATATTAATAGTGACACTAATAACATAAATGACTACTTGAATTGTAATTTTTAGGAAAAAAAGTATTTCAGCTATATGTATAATCCATTACGCATAAAAGTAAGTTGTCACCGATTTTATACAGTCCATAAAGAGCTAGAAAATTTTTTAACCAGTTCCGCAATTAATGTACATTAATATACTACTACAGAAAATTGTAATATCATCAAAAATAAAAATACCTCAAAGAAAAGTTAAGTTGTAACTACAAACTAGTATTTCAAAGCGGATGCCCAAGTCCATTATACTTTCTACATAATTATCTACGAACGTCAAGCGCATGGACCGGATCCTAAACTAACGTATTTATTCGTATTGTTTCTCTTGTTTGGATTCTCGCTTTGTAAGTAAAAATGTTGCGAAATAAATATAGATATAGAGTTTATTCAAGTGATAAATTTTACACACATGCACGAAAGTTTAATAATATTTTTAACCATTTAAAATGGTATTTTGATTGAAAATAATTTATGTTTATGTCTGTCTATTACAAATATATTTATTTTTAATAATACCTTCCAGTGTACTTTATTTAGGTGTAAGAAATTTAAAATGTTTCTTTTACTAACCTAAATTGTTAGCTTATTAGTAGGGACGGTAGCTATGAAGCACCAGTGCTCGGAGTAGAACGTTCATTCTTCACTAAATTTAAGGACTAAAGCATTACTATCTCTGATCTCCATATCACTTTATCATTCCACGTTTGAAGACTTTAAGTTTCTAAAAGACTCATTTATTCCAACTTTTCCATTGTTTTAGGCACACTGATGCCGCATTATTTCATTTGGGAATTCCTGTACTATACATCTGGTTTAAAACATAAACTAGAATTCTAATCCATTTATAGACAATAGGAATTCAATTTTGTGGGGAAACTTACACAACTCGAGTGAAAATGATACAATGTTGTACTTTCAATTCACCCATTACATCATGTATAATTTACTTACATAATTAGTAATTTATTTGCTGGAAGCTTTGTTGTTATTGCATTAGTAGTTATTTAATTAGGAATACATGTCTATTGCTTTGATACATAAATTGCTTGGAATACATATTTTTACTCATAAATTACGTATAATCAACTCACAATTTTTAACTTGAATGTAAATTAATGTGGCGATATTTTCTTTTTGAGTTTAGGTCGTATATCGGATACTAAGTAAAATTAAATAAATTTGATTGCCTTATTTTCATGACACGTGTTATGGTGTTTATAATTCCTATTTTTAACGATTAATGAAAAATACTATACCCCAATAAATTAATTCACACAGGTTTACCTCTGTCCTTACAGCAAATAAATTACCCCAAATTATATTTTTGAAAACATTCAAAAACTCTCTTGGACATGAGTTTGTAAAAAGATGCAAAATGTATTATTACGATAAGCTTATTCTTCGTGGAATCTAAGATTGCACCTTGCCAAACGTATCCATGTACTAAAAAGATAATATAAAGTAATATAATTGACGATGATTTGAAATATTGTACTTACTGGTTGTAATATCAAAGTTAATGTAAATTGTATGAAATTAATTTTTAATACTTTAATTGCATTTTCTTGCATAATAACTGCTACTATTTTTTAAACCTTTTTCGAAGCTGGTTCAATAGGGAACCCGTTGAGTTCTAATATAACTATTATACTACAACCCGTTCACAGTGGTTTTAATGTACCTTATAAGAAACACCTAGTACGATTTTTGAGTAGCACCTTGCCATTTCCATATACATCTAGACAAACGGCTAGTATAAGATTGCTATTTCAGTTCGCTTATGTTATTATAAAAAATAGTAAATACAAAACAGTTATAGTATATTTTACTGAGCAAACTATAATAGTACAATCAGCCATCAGAACTAATCAACATATGAACAGATCTCATGATTGTTTATTCCTGAAGTTTTTATTTGACAGTTTAAAATCTATAAAGATTTGAAATTAAAATAAAAATTTTTATATTAATAACTCTGTTGTATACTACAATTTTTTGGGATATTGAGTACATTAAAATATTATGAGCATAAATTCGTGATATTTTAGTTGTTACAAAACCTATTTACTCCTTCTAACTGAAAGGGAAAGGCTATACACAAAATCCACCTGATTATTTTTCAAACTACTTTAATTTTATTTTTTATAAAGCTAAAAAGAAATCGTAATTAAAAGGAATTTTTCATCGTAATTAGAAGGAAAATAAATTCAAAACAAACTAACAGAATCTACACTCAACTTGGCACGTACAGTCTCAGTTAGCTTAAGTTTTATTACAGTTCGGTAACAAAGTCGACAAAAGAAAATATACAATATAATAATTAAATAATTAAATAATTGTACCAAAAGCTAAATAGTATTAATCGATCAATAGTTAATGCAATAGGAATTCGAGAGAAGATGTTCCAAGTTTATCTCAAACTGTGGGGGAGGGGGGCTCTAAAGACCGATGAATACACTACCTAAATGATCCACAGACGCGAGAGCTCTTAGTGTTCGGGCACTTCCAGCATATTATACTGGTGTTTATAATGAACAACGATATCGCCAATGAACATAGAATACAAAACACACGTAATCCGCCTATTAGAATGATCTAAAACAAGTACAAACAATTTATATGACAATTTACACTTTTGTAAGACAAATCACAATGAGAATTATCTGTATATTTAAAAACTTCCATTCATAATTCATCCAGTATATATGTTTGATTTTATAAAAATACGTTTAATAAAATGGTTTTTAAATATTAATTTTAATTTTGATTTATATTGAGTTATTAAAATATAAATGTTGTTTGAGCATTCAGAGCATCGTCTGAAGTCAAAGATACTTCAGTCTAGAGTACTATGTGTATACAGCTTACGTATTTACAGAAGAAGTAAGAGGTTAAGTGTGTGCTTTAGACTGCTTGTGGGAGGTGTTTTAATAATTCAAGTTGTTTTCGTGTTTGTTCTGCTTTCAAAAAGAAGAGCAAGGCGCAGTATTTTAAGAGTATGTGTTGTTTCGTGCATGAATTTAAAACTGCACAGTTACGGTACTACCATACAAAGTATACCACTGTGTAAAATTGTGTTGTATGCAGAATATATAACATGCTGACGATCATATACTCACACGGTCAGAGTTCTTTTAAGTTGTGGTTTAAGTAATAAATATGCAATGGTGTATACTTTACAAGTGAAAATTGCCATTAAATAGGAGAGAGTTTTTGATTTTACTTAAATATGTAACTTATGATTATTTAATAAAAAAGTATTAATATACACGTGATAAAATAAGTTTAACGCAAACTGTGATATACAATAAATATTAAGAGCTTATTTAGTGTTAATAAAACATATGCAAAGAAATATATATATATATATATATATATATATATATATATATATATATATATATATATATTACACACGCAGGACAACATTAAATAGTAAAATTATTTTTTCAATTTGCTTCATTTTATTGCGTATCTATAGGTAATAAACATTTATTTATATAAACATGATAAAGACATAATGAATTAGATGTTTTAATATTGCGACTTACTAAAAAATATTCATCCTTCGTTCATATTATCGGTATTTCTTTTTTTTAGGAATGTACATGATACAGTACAATATATTTTCTTACTTCCCAATCCATGTTCGTTATTTCATTATATTTACTTTGTTAAGTCTATTAATTATTACTATACTCATAACTTAAATATATACTTAAAAGTGGACGCGATGTCTTTTCGAAAAGTTTATGCCAAGAAGAATATACCATTTAGTATCTGGAGTATTACTTTGTGATTCCTTTTGCGATAATCACGGACACATTGCGGCTCCTTATTCCCTCAAATTGCAGTTACGGTGCGAATAGTTCGTTAAATCATGACTATCCCAATCCACGTTTATAGTCAAAGTTTAAAAGGAATGTAAGCCAACATAATTTAAGTTATGATTGTGTAGTACTCACATGCTTGAACAATTTCGTGAAGTGTCATTACCAAATCAAGTAATCAGCTACCATTATGTTCCACTCCGTGCAGTGACGTTCTTGGAACGTGTAGTCAGCCACCATTCCGTTCCACTCCGTGAAGTGACGTTCTTGGAACATGTAGTCAGCCGCTATTCTGTTCCACTCCGTGAAGTGACATTCTTGGAACATGTAGTAGCTGCCATTCTGCTCCACTCCGTGTTCTTGGGTTTTGGAGTTAGCCACTATTCCGTTCCGCTCGTTAGTGACGTTTTATTCAATCATCCTCTCCTGTTTTAAACATACTACTCTTCTTATAAAATGTATTGCTTCATGTTCTACAAACTCTATTTAAAATCTTATATGAACTGTTTTAATACTATTACTGATGTTTGATGTATTATAAATTTCAGTACATTATGTTAGTTATTATATTAGAAAGTTTTAACAAAATAATGTGGTTCCTTATAAACTATGAAATTAATATCTTACAAATACCCGATCTGCGTATTTAAAAATCGTACAATAATATGTTGAAAATATCAAACAATGTACATGAAGTCGATTTTTGTTGTTCTCTAAAGTTTGTTGACTGTTATTATTGCTGACCTCAGCTGGCCAATCACTCCTGCTTGAAAACGCAGGGCTCAGTACTTTATCCGTGACGTGACCTGTCATACTGAGCTTTCATCAGTTTGACACCTGATGTATTGTTATATCAATATTCGAACACATATATAGTGATATGATAGTTTGAATCGATCTTTTTCTTCATAGCCATAATGTTTATAGTACACACTGTGTCCATTTTACATGTGCTTCCAATGATATCTAAAAACCGATGCAACTTAAATTGAGGTGATTACCTATATTGGCGACATTAAAAAATTATTTAATAGCTTTAAATTTAAAGTTTCTCATTTAAAAACCTACATTATGCAGGATATATACAACTTTAGGAAATGTTAGGAATGTTAGGAACTACATTAAACTTATGAAAGTTTGAAAAATGACATATTCTTAAATATTAAAAAACAATCGTTTGATTAATTTCGAAAATTTATATAAGCTACTGCTATTATAGTTGAGTAATCACCATAGGCAGCAACCACGTCAAATCGTATGGAGATGGCTGTATATTTTATAAAAAATGACAGATTCAGATTGAACACTGCACACCATAATATTATACATAAATATAAACTTTTAATGCAGATAAAATGTATAGATATTTCTCGATATTTATTATTATTCAATTTATTATCATCTACAAATATATACATATGTAGAAGTAAAATAAATACATAAATTACTGTCCAATAATTATTATGAATTACAGGATACATGTTTAAAACCATTTATATTAACCAACGTTAGTGAAATCGAGCAGAAGTCATCCTGAGGTGGGAGACTACGAAAACTACACTGTATAACACTAACGCATATAAAAGAACAGATCTTGTGATCTATAGACCAGTTACTTCACCAAATTTACTGGCTAATGCAGGTGACCTTTTAGGATTAGATTAGAATTAAGATGACGTCCTTAGGTGGTAATTTAGTTAGAAAATTGTAATAGCACAAAATGTTCTGTCTTCAAATGTGTGTCTTCTATACTTCAATGGAACAATTGATTATTCGTTGTTCCCACAAAGACAGTTTAGGGTTTATTTTAAAGGGCATGCCTAAGAAGTACATATTTACATAGAATGAAGGTGTACAATGAATTAAAGATGTACTTTGGGCCGGTTCTAAGTCTTGAGACTAGTTCCCCCCGGCTCATGTTGTGTATTTATATAGTTTATGTAAGTGTTGTTTGTTGTGGCTGCAGAAGGCTCTGACTGTGCTGTTTGAGAGCGCTCTGCACATCCTCTTGAGAGTGGCAAGGAACTTCTAAATTCTTGCACGTTAGAGGAAGTAATTGTAGAAAATGTTTTACCTTTTCAAGTTTTAATGTTATTTCTTTTTTAATTTTCCCTCTAACATGCTAGCGTAAGTTGCTGTTTCGCACTGACGAGTTCCCGGAGAGGAACTCCTGCCTCCTGCTGCTATCTCATTGTACCGTAAATTAGTTAATTAAATTTCATACAATGTAAATTTCGCAACCTAATCAGCCAGTATAATATAATATTATTTTACATCCAATGTTCCGGAACTAAATTATTGGGCGGAGTAACTACCTAATTGGCACGCGTATGAATTTTTTCTTCTAACCCTTTGTAGCAGCCCAACTACGTAACCGATCAGACCTCGCGCGCTTTGTCCGTAAGTAAAATTTATCTTTTTGTATTATTAAATTAGCCCTTTGATGCCAAACGTATAAAATGAATGTAACGTAAAGTAAAGATGTGAATAGTAAAGTAACTTACCCTTGAAGATCTTTTATTTGCTTGATTGAGATAGATAAAGGTTGTGGCGTCGTCCTTATGGCGACGAGCACGTTGTTATAAATAGTAATTTGTATCATTAAATGGCTAATACCGTCGCGAATTTGTTTTAGGCGAGTTTACGTAGCTGATGTATCTCACGTGTTGTTTGAATAGATGGCTACCACTTCTCAACTTCTACTCCTCTTCTAGAAATAACCGTTCTTAGACTACAGGGTTGTAAGTCTACCTATTGTGAAGGGAAGTAAAAAATATTATTGTTTTGTAAAGTAAAACGTCGTACGCATAATTCAATAGAACATTGGATATTTTAGGCCCACCTAGAAGATATACTTTTTAGTTATTATATTCTAATTGGCAGCAACGTGGCATTACATAACTTTTCCTTTACCATCTAAAAGTGGTGCTTTTAAGTTTTCGTAATTAAACTGAACTTATAAGTAAACTTTGTATTTCTAGTATTTATTACTACGACCTCAGAAGTCACCACCCCCATGTGTTATCGTCATACGGTACACAATTTTTTGCGCGACTCTGCTTTTGATGTGCCTACTCTGCCATCAACTGGGTGAAACTGAGTGAAAACGCCACGATGCCTGCCATTAAAATAGAATATTTGTCTAAAGATGAATTGATATTTGAACTGATATCTAGAGGTATTAAATTAAATAGTGACAGTACAGTAAATGAACTCAGAAAGTCCTTAAGACAGTGTTTGAGAAACAATATTTTACCTACTCCTAGTAGCCTATTAAAAATAGACCACAATCAGGAAGTAAAACTTCTCAGTGAAAAAGTGATATTATTAGAACATGGGTGCAGTGAATTGAACAGTGCTAATTCACTTTTAGAAATCACCAAATTCCAAGAAAAGTGTAAACCTTTAATAAACCGTTTATTTTTAGACAACCAGCTAGAACTAAGTTCTGTACATAGTGAAACTTTATCAGCTTTAAAGTGTAGGCTAGTAAATGTTGAACAACAGTTAGCTAAAAACTTGCTACCTACAGTGAACCTAGAACAGCTTAAAGTGTTAGAAGCCAATTTAAATGAATCATTAGAACAAGATGAGGCTATGGAACAGGTAGTGAAACAACAAATAGGCCCTATTTCTGTACAACCACCAACAATATCGCAGCCTACTGCCAGTACCCCCACTTTGCCTATAATGCCTATTTATAATGCAAACAATGATTGTATTAGTCAACCTATGTCTGGTTTAAATATGTTTAATAAGTTAAACAACCCTGTAGAATGTTATTTACAAAATTTTACAGTAACAAATGGCTTAGTAGTACCTGAGCTAATAAACTTTTTGAAAACTTTGTTAAAACTAAAATGTGAAACTAGCCTATCAGAAAATGAAATTTTAGCATTGTTACCATGTTATGCAAAAGGTCCACTTTTAGCCAAAATAATACAGTGTAAGTCTGTCATGCCAAATGTCAACTATCTACACAGGGAATTAATTAGTGCTTTTATCCCTGTAGGCCTAATTGAAAGACTGAGACTAGATTTAGTTTATAGGCCACAAAGGTTTGATGAGCCACTGTATGAATACATCTATGACATCAAAGAGCTCAGTCAAGTTTTATTGTGTAACATAAGTGAACAGGACTTGGTAACTTGTATAAAAAGAGGTATTAAGCCTACAGATAGAAATAAGTTAATTTTTGAAAACAATCCCATTTGTTTTACAGATTTGGAAAATGTGTGTATAGCTAGTAGCAATATAACCTTTAATGATAACTTAAGGGACAATTTAAGTAAGACATATGTTAACAACATGTATCCACCACATGTTGAATTTAGAAAAAGTAGGCCTACTGTAAAAACCCAAAGTTATGTTTCAATTGTAATAGGCCTGGTCACTTAGCAACAAATTGTTTTAGGAATCCAAAAAACTAGTCGATAGGGGAGTGGTATTACACACAACACCTAAAAATATCCCTCCCCGGTTTCATAAGTTTAAGAATAATAATTTTATAAATAGTAATACAGTAAGAAAAGAAAAACACTATTTTATGAGAGTCTATGGTAAGGTAATTAAAAATTGGAGTAAATTAAACTATAGAAAACCTAATTTAAGACTAAATGTTAGACAGTGTAACAATATGCCTTTAATTGAAGCTATAATGGGTAAAAATGTAAAAACAAACTGCTTATTAGATACTGGTGCTACAAGAGATATAATTAGTAAAGAATTTTATGATAGCCTATTGTTGAATAAAAATGTTTCTAAATTAATGAAGTCAGATGATAGAATGTTTGCTGCAAATAACACTGAAATAAAATGTTTTGGTTACTGTTATGCTAAGATAAAAATTTCTAAATTTTGTTGGAAAGTAAAATTTATTGTATTGGATAATTTAAAATGGGACATTGTATTGGGAAACCCATTTATATCTAATAGCAAATTAATTTTAGATCTTGATGGAGATTCATGTTATTTTAAATTCAATTGTAATGAGAAAATAACTATTGTCAGACAACAGCCTTTTGAACATGAAGTAAACAGCATTGATGTAAAAATAGGGTGCACTAGAGCTGAGGCTGACATACAAAACCTTATAGGGGATTTTCCAAATGTTTTTAATCCAAAATTAGGAGAGGCTCTAGATTTGGAAGTGAGATTAGTTCTAAATGATCCCACACCTGTAAATATTAGGCCTTATTTTGTGAGCCCTCCTACTGTAAATAAGATGAAAACAATAATACAGGATTGGTTGGACCAAGGAATAATTGAACCCAGTACTTCAGCCTACTCCAGTCCAGCCTTTTTAACCAAAAAGGACAGACTTGTAGTCAATTATACCGAATTAAATAAAAAGTTACAGAAAATTGATTTTCCCATTGGTGATTTAAATAATTATTACCAACATCTTAGTGGAGCCAAATATTTTTCAATAATAGATTTAAGAAAAAGTTTTTTGCAATGTCCATTATCACCTGATAGTCAAGATCTTACCTCATTTAGCACTATATATGGTAAATATAAATTTAAACGAGTACCCTTTGGTTTACATGTTGGTAGTGCTGTATTGTCCGCCTATCTGGATAAAGTCCTAGACAATATAAAATTTAAATATGTGATAAATTTTTGTGATGATATCTTAGTGTACAGAAAAGACCTTGATTCGCATTTAGTACATGTCAGAGAGATTGTAAATAGACTAAGCAAACATGGCTTAACGGCAAACCTAGAGAAAGCAAAGTTTTGTTTTGAGGAAATCTCCTTTTTGGGGAACTTAATAAAAAATAATACAGTAACTATAGATCCCGAGCGAACAAGGAGTATAAGAGAATTTATGCCGCCTAAGAACGCCAAGCAAATTTCACAGTTTTTAGGTATGCCCAATTTCTTTTCAAAATTTATAAATAATTATGCTGAATTATGTAATCCTTTAAATCGTTTAAGAAGGAAAAACGCTAAATTTGTTTGGACAAGTGAATGTCAAGATTCGTTTGTAAAGTTAAAAGAAGCTATAATGAATCCTCCTGTACTCCAGTTAGCCGATTTTTCAGAGCAATTTATAGTAATGACAGATGCTAGTGGAATAGCCGCAGGTGGTTGTTTGTTACAGGAAAACGACCAAAATGAATTAATGCCAATAGCCTATTACTCTAGGAAATTTACTGATGCCGAATTAAAATATACTGTTTATGAAAAAGAAGCTTTGAGTGCACTAATTTGCATAGAAAAATGGCACGAATTTTTAGAAGTAAGAACCTTTAAATTAATAACTGATAACCAAGCTTTATCCTATGTCCTCAATCACAAAAGGAAGGTAGGAAGACTTGCCCGGTGGATCGAGAGGATTTTGAATTTGCCATTTGAGGTGGAATTTAAAAGTTCCACCGATAATGCGCTGGCAGACGCCCTTTCACGTATGTTTGAGGGCGAGTCGACGGGAACAGCTGATCTGAGCCCCAGTGACTGCCGGAACGTTCCAGACCAGGATAAAAATAGATTATCGATTTCCTTCTGCCATTCAAACTCCTCTCGAAGGCAAACATGTAAACGAACATCTAATGTAAAGCCTAAAATGCAGATAAATAATAAGTGCAATAACAAGGATAATTTGTGGTTGTTAATTAATGATTTGCCTTTAGCGTTTAAAGATTTAGAAAAATATCAACTTCAAGATAAAGAAACTCAGCGAATCATTCAATCTGTAAAAAGCAATAGTAACAATTTATGTTATTTTATAAAAAACAATTTACTGGTGTACAAAAGGAATGTAAAAAGTAAGAGTAAGATATTTTTGCCTGTACAGTTAATTAATTTAGTATATGAATTCTTCCACAGTTCTTTAATAGGAGGTCATTTAGGCATTGCTAGAACGCAAAGAAAAATTAATCAGTATTTTTATAGACCTGATTTAGACGAAATTATAAAGGCAAAAGTGAAAGCATGTAATGTTTGTAAAATGAGTAAAGTGTGCCAAAGAAAATATGAAGGCGAATTAGTATCTGTGCCATTTAAGAACAATATGGATTGTTTATTCATAGATCTTTTAGGTCCCTTAGTGAGAACTAGAAACAGCAATGTATATTTACTTGTAGTTGTAGATGCCGCCAGTAAATTTCTATGGCTAATCCCTTTGAGGGAATGTAAGAGTGCTGAAATATGTAATAAATTAGACCGCATAATTTTTAACAACTTTTCTGTACCTAAAATAATAGTGTCAGACAATGCCGCATATTTTACATCACTGTATTTTAAGAAGTTCTTATTTAAGAATTTTATTGAACACCGTAGACTAGCGCCTTACAGGGCTAATGGAAATCAATCAGAAAGGCATATTAGAAACATATCTACATTATTACGTAGTTTCTATCACAACTGTCATAGTAATTGGGATAATGACCTAGGCTATATACAATTAAGTTTAAACACCGCCCATAATGAAAGCACAGGTTTTGCTGCCTTTGATTTAATGTTTAATCATTCCTGTAATAATGCTTTATCTAATTTATGGAAGCTAAATGATCTAATTGGTGAGAATTTGTCCAAGGAAACTGTTGTAAACAATTTAAAGAGAGCTGTGGTGAATGTAAAAAGGAGTATAGCACATAACAGTAATAGACAAAAGTACTCAGAGCAAAATGTAAAACATCCCTCTAAGTTGCATTCCTAAGTATGGATTAGAACCCACTATTTAAGCAATAAGGTAGAAAAGTTTTGTGCAAAATTAGCACCAAAATATGTAGGAATTTATAGAATTTTATATTTTTAAGCCCTGTAACTTGTATTGTACAACACACTGAAAATGTTTTGAATGTAAAAAAGGTTCATATTGTAGATTTAAAATTAAATTAAGACCTGTTCTGTATAAATAAAAAAAATTTTTGTAGCACCCCTAGCTTAAGGAACCACTTGCTGCCAAATTTAAAAGATAAGATAAAATCCAGGAAGTTAACTGTTTGGTGAATTCTTAACGAATGTGTCAATTGAAATAAAATATAGAAAAAGAATTTGTAAATAGACTTAGAGTAAAGAAATGAGACAAAGTTGATCCTGACTGTTTGTAATGAGGGAACCAAATATGAAAAATTGTCTGTGTTTTGTAGGTATGCCGAAATGTTGAATTTTGAATTTTGTAGATATATTTGAAGTGTTAAAATTCATGTAGATGTAAGATGTATAGGATGTTGTATGTAAATATATATATTAAGAGTGATGCAGTATTAATACGAAATGTGAGACTTAGCTTCTCGTGAGGGGACGTTTCATTCCAAAGTATTCGATCCATATTGGTAACTTGTCCGCAAGTCTCAGGGTATTTAATGGCACAACACTATACACAAAACACTGGTATGAATGCAAAAAAGAAGTATGAATGTGGCGCCTATATAACAAAACACTACACTACACTTGTTTACGATTTAATCGCCTTAAATGCCCTTATTCTTGCAACGACCCGCAAATTCTAAAACGCTGCAACGTGCACTGCATGAAAATAGTTTGCCTAAATTGATTTTCTATTTTTGGTCCATAAGCGAGCAGTCATAGAACTGCATTGGCATGCGATCTAGCGGATTTCATAGGAAACTTTTGAAACCCCGCGCTATCGTATTGTTATGGTTGAATTTGAATTTATGTAATGAATAAAAGGTTGAATTAAGTTTGTTATTTAGAATTTGTTTAAAGTAAAGCGACTAACTAGGTTGCGAAATCAAAACAGGGGGGATATTCTGTACCGTAAATTAGTTAATTAAATTTCATACAATGTAAATTTCGCAACCTAATCAGCCAGTATAATATGATATTATTTTACATCCAATGTTCCGGAACTAAATTATTGGGCGGAGTAACTACCTAATTGGCACGCGTATGAATTTTTTCTTCTAACCCTTTGTAGCAGCCCAACTACGTAACCGATCAGACCTCGCGCGCTTTGTCCGTAAGTAAAATTTATCTTTTTGTATTATTAAATTAGCCCTTTGATGCCAAACGTATAAAATGAATGTAACGTAAAGTAAAGATGTGAATAGTAAAGTAACTTACCCTTGAAGATCTTTTATTTGCTTGATTAAGATAGATAAAGGTTGTGGCGTCGTCCTTATGGCGACGAGCACGTTGTTATAAATAGTAATTTGTATCATTAAATGGCTAATACCGTCGCGAACTTGTTTTAGGCGAGTTTACGTAGCTGATGTATCTCACGTGTTGTTTGAATAGATGGCTACCACTTCTCAACTTCTACTCCTCTTCTAGAAATAACCGTTCTTAGACTACAGGGTTGTAAGTCTACCTATTGTGAAGGGAAGTGAAATATTATTGTTTTGTAAAGTAAAACGTCGTACGCATAATTCAATAGAACATTGGATATTTTAGGCCCACCTAGAAGATATACTTTTTAGTTATTATATTCTAATTGGCAGCAACGTGGCATTACATAACTTTTCCTTTACCATCTAAAAGTGGTGCTTTTAAGTTTTCGTAATTAAACTGAACTTATAAGTAAACTTTGTATTTCTAGTATTTATTACTACGACCTCAGAAGTCACCACCCCCATGTGTTATCGTCATACGGTACATCATCATGGGTTATCGCGGACAATTTCCAGGAATTTCCTACTCTGCTGGAAAGTTGGCCTCCATTGTGAGCTTAATACCACTAGAAAATACCTGTGATACCCTTCTATTTGTTATTTATTTTGTTTTTGTTGTCAGTTATTATAGTTTATATTTTGTTATTTAGATTGTAAGTTTCGTTTAAATGCTATTTAGAGTTATTTCTTGGTTTTCATTAGGAGCCCCCCCCTTAACCGAAGTATACCGAGTGGAATTGGCAATTATTGTTTTAAATTGTGACGTTTCCTAATTTTTATCCAGGTGCAACTGAGAGATAACACCCGACATATTATGTTAACTCTAGCAATGATTCTTTGGCCAAAATTGTTATTTCGACAGAGAGGTTCTTATCTTGGTTAAAGAATTAGTTTTTTCCTACTCTGTGGTGGTGACTGCGAACTAAAAAATGGATCTGAGCACGCTATCCACGGTGTTTTCTTTTATCCTTTTAATTCTGATCCGCCATCTCGTTAGCCACCATGGTGGCTTGCTTCCTAATTGTGTATTTTGGGTGTGCGAACGGAGATGTGCGGTTTCAACTTCAAACACATAAACGTACAACGTTAAAAGTAGTGCACACCATATTGATTTTGAAAATCAACAATGCGTACAAAGGCGACTGCTACAAGATGAAGTACATAAATCACCAATCTTGAGCATCTTGACAGTAGACGGCCCAACAGCATTACTCCTCCCCGATAGATAACGGTTGACTGCTGGCCTAATCTGGTCAGTGAACGTAACGTTAAAGGCTCGTGTCTAAACCTTATAAATTATACTTTTACTCCTCCACGCATGCTCCATTAACCCCGGCATTGATTATATAAACTTAAAATATATCTGTTATTGTGTCAAATTTATAATTTGTTTTTTTTTTTGTAATCAAATGCAGAAAGATTTTAATGTTTCAAATATACTTTTTAGTTAACATTTAAAATAATACTAATATTGTTATTTCCTTAAACTTATTAGAAATTAATTATTAAAATATAAACAATATTTATGTTTTGCGAGTATGTAAGAGATAAGGCAAAAGATTTTCCTAGATAAGAAAGATTGATTATACTTATGCAAGTTAAAAATGCCAAAAACAAAAATTTTAGTTTCGAGGTTACAAAATTAAAACTAAGATATAATAATCATAAAGTAAGAAGTAAGCAATAATAAGGCAATTACGTACATGTGTGTCACAGTCTATTTTATTCTAAACTTCTAATACAATTAGATATAAATCAGAATAGAACACTTCAGCTGATTCTAAAAATTCATTATATGTTTACTATTAATTATTTGCTTGTATAAACCTTTTTTGTATCCTTTTTGAAAACGACAATTTAATCGAAAAAAGGATTATATGATTGTCTTATTATTTTATTGTTTAAGGAAGCCTCTGTGCATTTATTTTCTGCACACAGTATATATATATATATATATATATATATATATATATATATATATATATATATATATATAGTTCCTTTAATATTTCGGCTTTTTGCCGTTTTCAAAAAGGTATAATACAAAATAACAATACAGCAACCAAATTTACATTGTAGTAAAAACAAATACAAATTTGCATTGGTATTCTGTGCAAACAGAAACAAACAACTCGACGATTATACGCTAACCCGTGTTTGAACAGTTTGCTCCTAGTTAATAAGGGCTACAGACCACATTGTAGAGACTGGACATATTCTTGTTTAACTGCAAACTAAGGATTCACCTAATTATCTAAGACTAATTAATTGTACACAGATAGCCTGGTATAAGCTCCACCAAGCAAACATACGTATTAATCGCATATATCATAATAAACTTTGCGGCTATCCAGGATAAATATTAACGGGTTAAATTCATAAGCAATAAAGTATAGACTACAGGTACTTACTTTAAGGCATTTATAGTACTTCCTAACGTGAGCTTTGTAATGGCAAAATAATATTACATTCCTTATAGTACTAACACTGTTCAGTCGGATGAGGTTGCATATCTTCAGTGGCCCTTATTCTCAAGTTTTTGAAGTAAATATCTTTTCAAAAACTTTCTTTCGCAGGATTTACCCTCCAACGGCCTGATTAAAAAAGAGTCCGTTCGCTTTCTGAGGGACTTCTTCGGTCGTAGGTGGACTTCTAGTAAGAGAGAGGTAGCGTTTGAAGAGATTTAATTAATGAAATTCTTCGGTATTTAAAGAAAATATATTCTCCTTTATTATGTCCACTTTAATTACTGAACGAGTTAATATTATTTTCAGGAATAATAAATCTGTTGAATGATTCAGACCAACACTTTCATTAAAATTGTTTGTCTATAATATAAAGCCGAAAATAATTTACTGGTTAAAATATCTTCATTTTATAATTAAAGCGTTTCCCTAATATAAAGAACTATTCATTTAAATCATTATTATGGCACTATCACTATCAATATTATGGCATTATCGATGGAGAAATTATAAATAAGGACAAACAATAGAGATATAAATTCTAGTATTTTTCTAATAAAAGTTAATAATAGGAGAATGTAAAAACGGTTATGAAATGGAATTTTATTTATATGTTTACACCTCCACAGTACGAAACAAATAATCTAAATGTTGTTAAAATTTATTAAATATAAGAATAATCCATACACATATTTTTATTTCAAAATAATAATTAGTATGAAATACTTATTTACAAATTTAGTAGTACGAACAAAATACCAATTGTTCTATTGTGCTGCAAATAGTTATTATAGTAGTATTATATATTTTTTTCCTATACAAGACAACATTAACAAATTAAAACTATTTAGTTTATTTTGTGTACACTCAATTATTTTCTTACAATTAGCTGAAGGAACAAAACCCGTGGTCTCGGCACTAATGTGACTGAATGAACAATTTGCTGACTAAGATTTTAGAAAACGAACGAACGCAGCAGGACCGTGACCATTGCAAATGGAATCACAGTTATAAATATAAGCGATTTGACGGAAAAATTAAATATGATAGTATAGCAAACAGGGATTGAAAAGCATGGGCATAAAGTGTATTGTATCAGGTTTACAGATAATTATATATTTAAGATCTCAAGCAAAGATACCCCGAGCTTAATAGCCCACAGAGTTAGAATCCATTCCATTTTAGGCATTTAAAATAATCATGAGTACAATTAGCACTTTTGGACGAAAAGGTCACTGTGTGTACGCGTCTGTGCGTGTACATGTCTACAGTGCAGAGATGTAGCACCATTGTTGGTCTCATTAAGAGTAAGCCATATCAGGAAGTTGGGTTTTCATTCCATCCATTATACCGAAGTCGATTACAAGCAATGATACAAGAATGATTTTAAATATATTTTTAAACCATGTTTACCGGTATGGGTTCTTGTTGAGCGCAAAAATGCAAACTATACTATATTTTATTGATCAGGACAAGAAGACAACGTCATCTTGAAATGTAATTAATTCGAACCTTATATGCTCCTACATTTGGAAAATCATAAATAAAATCCAGTAGCAATTTTGATTAATCTACGCTCCTCTTAACTATAAAGAACCGAGTAGTACCTATATAATAAAATATTACATAGCATTATTTATATATATGTTCAGACGGTGGAACACACAAAAATTCTAGTTTTCTTGAAATTTCTAAAGGAACGATAAATAACTTAGTGTGAGAACGTGACTATACTTTGTTTGAAGTTTCTTTTTGCCGATGGAAGAATAGTGAAGGAGACAGGATGTTTTCCTGACATTTGCCATCGTTCAGTGAAACAAAAAATCAGTAAGACTACGCTTCGGGATGTGAAATCTGATCTCTTCTTCAGGTAAGTAACTGAACTAACACATAATTACAAAATATGTTAAAATAAACAATGTTTTATGAGTTCGATGGCAAATGTCCAGAAAAATCCTGTTTCTTACACGTGACTATAAGCAGATCAATAAATAGTCAGAGAAAAATTAACAGTGGCATAGTTAATTATATAGCCACATCGCTCACGCAATATTCCAGAACACTCATATCTCCCTCGGAAACGTATAATTATTTCTAGTGGAATCCAATGATTGTAGAGGAGATAATTTTACCGTTAAAAATTAGGAGTACAAACAAAACATGTTGTATAACAAGCTTCGTGAGGAAAGGATGGGATAGATAGGTAGTAACCCAAGGAGATTCAAGTATCACCCTTAATCTTGCCTTTCTATACAAAAATATTTAAGCTCTATTTCAAATCTATAACTCGATTTACTCTCGAAATATCCCGTGGACAAACAGACGAATAGAAATAAGAAAGATTTTCCTGGCTGAATCAATGTTAAACTTCATTAACGCTAAGCTAATTTCACATACAGAAATGAACTATCATGAACGAGATCTTGTCTATATAAATCAGAGTTCAAGCAAAATTTTAACCCAGTTTGTTACCGAGATTTCCTTCTGAGTGGTAGGCTTTGCTAACGCTCAGTGAAATCCCATAGTGGAACTTGGAGTGGACAGAGGAAACATTTTGTCAGAGTGATTATGAACCCTCTCTCATTGAATATGTTTAATTTTGAAGATGATGTATGTATTTTACATCAGGTACTATCAATTAATTTTATCACTCAGTCTCTTTATAATAAACTTTCATAATAGATGGAAAGAAGCAGATCATGTTGCTGTTGTGAACCACTGCTCTGCTGCATTATAATTCTTTTATTTTCGGTGTATTACTTGATTTTAACATGTTTGTAAAGTTGTTGATACTGGGTAAATTATCGGTGACTCTAATCATCCAAACATATTAGCTTTCAGCTATTGCTGCGATATTCGTAGTGGATACTCATGCAACAATAGATCGGCTATTATAAAGTTATCTTATATCCACGTTCATGTTGGAATATTTTACTATTCTGTAGCTTATAAAAATATTATGAATAAATAAATGTTTGATATACATTTATTTATATTAAATGTAATCATAAAATTGTACAAAAAACAAATATTGTCAACCTATTATTAACATACTTTAAAAATACCTAAATAAAAAATAATTTATAACTATTTTGTCTACAAATCTTGAATGCGGTACATTGAATACTGGAGTTAATTTTAATTTACGTTAACTGTGGAAAGTTTTACAGACACTTGATAGAGGCATGAAAAGACGGGATGTATGAATAATATTTGCATAACAATGAGTTTGTATTTAATACTTTGCCTTGTGGTGTCAGCTTATCATAAATTGCTCACACTATGTGATATTAAATATTACTAAATGTTAATAAAAACACTACTTTTTCCAAATTGTTTATTTTTTGGACGAGGCCTTTCGAAACCAAAAGTTTCATCTTCAGGCAAGTCCACAAATAAATATTTACACATTGTTTGTTATAATTAATATTAAAATAACATATGGTGTAAAAATGTAAATACAAAAATTTTGGAAATATTTAATATTTCAAAACTTTTTGTATTTACATTTTTACACCATATGTTATTTTAATATTAATTATAACAAACAATGTGTAAATATTTATTTGTGGACTTGCCTGAAGATGAAACTTTTGGTTTCGAAAGGCCTCGTCCAAAAAATAAACAATTTGGAAAAAGTAGTGTTTTTATTAACATTTAGTAATATTTAAAGAATTTTCAAATCGCTCCAAGAGTCTACTATGTGATATGTTTAATATTTAGAATGTAATGATATTTGTGTATATTAATATATGAACTGATTGGTTATTGCTGTTTATTTATTTTTGACTTTAGTTTTAGTGAGTCTGTTTAATATTAATTTTTTTCTGATAACACACTACTTTCTTGATTCATAAGTGTTCATTGCTTTATATAAATATACACTGGTGACACCGATGTAATATGAACACGCACCATTGTGATTATTTATGACGCTTCACAAGAACTTTGTACCCGCAAATTATAGCCCTGGAGGCGAGAACCAATTTACATTGTATCAACACACGGCTCACCTTTTGTGAAATTGTTTCTAAAATTTTCTCTAATTTCCTCTAAAGAAATTTGTTGGATGTCCCATTTGTAGTCGGATACCAAATGAATAAATTGTTCATGTTTTATTGCTGTACATACCTAACACATTAATATAAAACATTTTTCTACAACAATAAGCTATATAAATATATAAAAAGTTACCATTTATATTATACACCGTTTCATTACTCCATCACTAAAACTAGGGTGACTTATGATGGATTACAGGTATACAAGATCCTCTTTCTATCTAAAATGCTAGGTCGTGTTCTAATACAGTGCCTGTTATATCTTGTCTCTTAAACTACTATATTTTATGTTCCGTTACTGATTTTTAAAGAATGTTTAATTAGAGACAATCTATTGTCTGTGATGCAACGTGTTTAGGTAGCTCGATGTTCATTTTACATGTTTATGATAAGCTTTAAATAAATTTTTAAAGATGACTGTAACAAACTATACTCAAATTAGTATCAACGTTTTCACCAAAACAGTTGTTTTCATTATTTATTTTCCAAGAAAAATGGTTTATGTCACAGGAAATATAACATTCTTTAAACACCATCTCATTTCATAAAAATAAGTATTGTAAAATCTAAAGCAAGTAAGTGTTATGTTATATTGCATCTATATCTTGCAATATTTCCTTTTCTAACTTTCATTCATTTAATTTATATCGGTTCTTTTCTTAAATAATTCAAGCATTTAAAACACAATATACTCTTCATTAGATATATTTTTTTACTTTCTTAATACCAATTTCCCTACTCTATAGTTTTTTTAAATCTACTCCCTCGCTGCCTTTGGGACAAAATAATTCTCTACGCTGCTAGTGAGCTGACGTTTTCGTATATATATATATAACAATACGATTTAAAGGGTGTTTATATTTTATTTCCTTTCACTTTTTTTCCTCCGATTCAGCTTCTTTATTTAATATAAATTTGGATGTCCCAATCAATTCTCTTTATCAATACTACCAGTTAACTCTTACAGTGTTTACGTACATCATCCTGACTATGCCTAGCCTCAGTTGTGTGTCACACTCACTTTACACAGAGACAGGTAAAAAGTTACACGAGCTATGATGTAATACTACTCATTAGAGTACATTGAAAATTAACAGTGTTAAAGATGCGGAAGTCTCCAATGGTTTTTAGTTTAATTTTCACATAGTATTAAAACTATTTATTAAAAAGTAATTTTTAGAGGAGGGTGTCGTCAAGTGTTTTACAATAAATTATTTATTGGGAATTAAAACTAGTTAGTGAAACTAGAATAGTTTACCTAGCCTGACGCCCTATATATTTATACTGTTAACAGGACACAGCGATCTTAAAAAATATTTAGTAAAGAGTGCAAAGTACACAGAATAGTGTGTTTTTATGTCCCGCTAACGCTGATGAGTGTTTTGCCTGAAGCAAAAAACTCTTTACGTAAAACTTGAATTTCATTAAACGCCGGCATACCTCCGTGTCTTTGAAGCTAAACCAGTGAAGGAACGCAGATGTAATAGAGAGGTCCCGGATTGAACAAATATTTGCTGTTGAATTTCTTAGGTGTCATGAATACAAAAATTTGAGTAGACTCACGGTAAATTTTTCGGACGTGTTAGGGTTTAAAATAATAAAATTACATAAAAATACACGCAAAAGCAATACTTTTATATTAAGTAACGAAATTTAACACATTATATATCATTGAAAATTTCTAGACTTTTTGCACCAATTTAAGATATAAAAAACTATTAGTTTATATTCATATTTGATATCAACAAAAATGTCTTACACTCTGTACTCACCTTCTGTGGATAACACCTTCGGAAATACTTCCGAATATAGGGCTCTGGCCTACGGATTTTTATATGGTGGATCTTTTTTTCTCATTGTATTTTTGTATTAAATAGCCGTTACCCTAGGTTTCACGCACAGTTTTTAAAATCGAAGTCTTTATACTACTTAATAAAAGTAGCTATGATGTTATATATGTTACATATGAGTTCTATGACTTTTTTAAGTAGGCATACATCAGGTAAATATTATTGCTGTGTTCATGGTTAAAAGTATCAGTTTTAAACTGTATTTTATATAATGTTTTGCACGAGTATTAGACTTTCCAAATCTACAGCTGTCGAGCTTTTACTCCGATAAAAAGTATAAATACGTAGGTTTCAGAAACCTAATTAGGTCAAAAAGTCCTTGTCAATTAATTCCGGTGTAAGACAAAAATATTTACATTCGTAAGTCTGAGACACCTACTTCGGTTAAAATGTATCTACTTTTGACCGTATAAAATCACTTACAGTTAAAGTTCCCCTATTGCCCTTATCAAATAAATATATGTACTATATAACTCTTGGAAATCTACTTCGGTCAAAAAGCAATCACTTCGACCCTTTGTAATCTATATTCGGTCTAAGGCATTTCCAGTGTTGCTATGTAATATGTTTCCCGATAAATAAAATATACATATATATAAAAGAACTGAGGAGCTCCTGTTGTTAAGGTCTTAGAGAAAACCCTACCTACTTTCTATCTGATTCCGGTATAAGGGCAGAATTAAAAAATAATCGTTTACAAGGTTTTGTGTTCTGAAGTCTCGTTGTTTTTGGGTCTTTAGTATGGGAAAGAATGCATCATTGAGGGACGTTAATTTTCATTTCTTCATTTTCCTTAAAAGTGTTAAAACAGTAAACATTCTTCAAGATTTCAAAGTAAACAGACGTTTCAGCCAATTTGTAGCAGTAACTTTATTGCTTCCTGAGTTGTCAATTATCAGAGCGCGCGCGGTGCGAGAGTACTCTAAAAATCGGCACTGAGATTTCAGCGCTCGAATTAAAAAAAAAGTGGCTGAGTCTTTATAATTTACCCTGCACTTATTATAGCGTAGTATGGATTTTTAATAGTTAGTAACACAATTAGTTATACGAGTGAATTCTGTACACTCTCTCACATACATTGTAAAATGTACTAAACATTATTAAATTACTTGTTTTAATATAAAAGTAGCTTACAAATATTTAGAGTCATTGAGTACTAAATAATAAACTAAAAATTATTCAAGGAAAAGGTTCGTGGAAAAGATAGGTTAAATAAATAAAGTAGTCATCAGTATAAAAATATAATATATAAAACTATACAGTCTGACAAGGAAATTAACAACCGTCTCTCATTATTGCAGTCATAGCTAAATAATACAAAATAATGCACATTCCTAAGTTATGTTTCTTGGCCACATAATTTTAAAAAGAAAGAGCAATACTTTTCTTACAATTTGAGAAATATTTATACGTTATACATTACAAACAAACGCTGAATCCTACATTAATAAATTCTTACTCTATAGGGGTTTAGTTTTATCTTGTTCATTTACTACTAAAACGTATTAACTTTAATATTGTAGAGCTGTAAAACTAAGTTTCTTTTGTTTCTTTGAGGTTTTGAAATAAAATTCTTGCATTTGAAACAAAAAAAATACTACAGTAGACCTATAAAATACCAACTTGTTTTATCATAAAAACTTAAAAACACGACTTTCTCTCTTTATACTGTTATTCTTCCCTTCAGTTTGGTTATTACACTATTTCATCCCTAACACAATAAGTGTTATAATTATTTTTCACACTTCCATAGCGAACAAGTGTTATAAGAGTATTTGAAAAAAAATTTATAGGTCAAATGTTAATAAAAATTATTGTATTTTCTAAATAACACCTACTGTTTAGTAATCAATCAACTTCGTAAAATCATAATAGCTTATTTATTTCTTTTACTAACAATTTGACTTAGCAAACATCAACCCTATATATCTGAACTAAGCTATAAAATAGATAATGTGTAATTTGTTTATTAGATATAACTTTTTTAATACATCTAAAAATATAAATTGAAGATTCTTATTCGTATAACAACTTGTATTTAACACCCAAATAAAAAACTATTTTTGTTTATAATATTGTGGTTAATTTTCAATTTATAACTAAACTACCTCATTTTTTATTAGTTAAAAACATTTTTTTGCAAGTAAGTACTTTTACAGGATTTCAGTTATACTAATATACGTATAGATCTGTATATTTTTTTAATACTATTTTATATTATTCTATTTTAACTTTGATATATATATATTTTACACATTTTGTACATCACTTAAATTTATCTTAGACATACTTAGGTAAAGAGCAAAGTTCATCACTAGGATGATTAGTATTTGTATTGATTGGCCACACTCCAGAAAGCCCCACGGCCAGTACTGGATGCCGCACAACAGGTCAGTAATGTGAAGGGTAGTAACCGCCATAGTCGTGTTGCTCGTAGTCGGCAGCAACGGGGGCGTGCGCCGGGGCTTCGTAATACTTGGGCTCGGGCTCATAGTGGGGAACTTTAGGTTCTGTCTTCTTGACGACTGCGTTGAACCCATTGTGATCATCCGCCGTGTATTCCACAGTCCGCACAGAGCCGTCCGGCTCTATCAGAGTGTACTGGCCCTTGACGACATCCCCGTCCCGGGTCTCCCACTGCGACTTGCTGTCTCCCGTGTGGTAGTCGGACACAGTGTAGTCATACGCGTACTTTGGCGGCGCCTGTACAAAAACCAAGGAATGAGAGAGTTACAATATTATGTTATGATTCCAAAATGATTTGTAGGTGTATGTGGCATAATCAATATCCAGCTGTTCAAGAAATATACGATTATTAATAAGAAAAATAGTTATGGCTATAACGGGCTGCAATTAATTTTTCCTAATTAATAATTTTGTTCAGTCAGCCTTAGAATATATCGTCTATTAAGATATTGAAAATAAACATTCTTGTTATTATTGATTATTCCACAAAGAGCTTTAGGCATTTGAAAGATTAAAAAGGTGCATCTCTTTTATAAGCAGAAATGTAATTGACACAGTTAAAATTGTATTAATACCATGTCATGTTCTAAAACTTTAATTAGCTACGAATTAGTTCCTTAAGACATAATTGTCTTTAAAAATATTGTTATTTAAATAATTCTTAGTGAAGTCCTCCCGTCTGGTTCCAAAACTACCCATATCCACTGCTATTTTAATGGATAAAATCTTTTTGGAGTAAACCAATATTTTTTCCATTTTTGCTTTAAGGCCAAGATTCTGAAATGTTTTTAAATCGACTAACCAGAAGCAAATTAATGAAATTATACCATATTAAGGAACCACTTAACTCACAACACGAATTGCAGGCTTAAACACAGCAATAATTTCACACAGCTTAAAATTCTGAAAAAGGGAATGAATTTGAAGTAGTTTTGCAAATAAATTTGTACTGTCTTGGTAAGAAATTTATACAAATTACACAGTTTCAAGGTATAACTATCTTGTCAGACAGCTGAAAACTATTAGTTCTCATGTGCGTTTCCATTTGTATTCTTAAGGTGATAAAGTGACTGTCTATCACTTGAGTTAAACTAGGCAGTAGTTATAATATCCAATACATCAGATATATGTTTTACATTAAATTAACTAACCACTAGGTATTTTAACCCAGCTTAGTTGCTGTAGCCAAAGTTTTAAAATAAAGCAATAGTTTACAAAGTTTACAATAGTTATTCCAAAGTTTGCAATAATACCTTCCATACCTTCCCAGGTTAAGTGTTAGAGAGGGCTTCTTAGCCCGAACTTCGCCTGGTAAAATAAGGCTACTTTACTTCTTTACTTCTCTAGTTATGTATATGTCGTAACCATGGCTAAAGGAAACAGCCAGTGCAGCGTCTTAATATTTAGAAGGTTAACAGGATTTCGGAAGTTTCCATCTTAATATGTAGCAAAATATAAAATTGTTGCTAGAAAAATATACAATTTCATTTTGTATCAATACAAAGACAATATAACAATAAAAAATGTTCCAGAATTTGGGATTCTTCCAAATAATTCAACACCTATAAACAAATTTAAGTAAAGAGCTTGAATTTGATTCTGTAAGTAAAATTCATACCAGAATGAAATTTAACAGAGCAATGTTTAAGCGTATATATTTGAACAATTAACTTGTAATATATATCCTATTGTTACAAGCAACACGTTACTACACACAATAGATTATAGATCAAGTAAAAAGGAAAACCATTTGCTCCCTGAAAATGAAAAATATACTTGTAACTGGAGTACAAGAAGAAGAACACAATAACATGGAAATACCTGTATAGCATCATCTGGTTGTTTTTACCTACTAACACAGAAATAAATGGTAGTAAAAAGCTGTTTAAACTCTCTTCAAACAGTGAGTATGTTTTCCCAAATTTCAAGGTTTTTGTAGATTCTACCCTCGGATTATATTCGCATTACGCAATGTGATTAAAAAAAAACTTATATTAAGCTCTCTAAACTAAAAAAAGTATGATAATGATATTTAACAATTGTAAAATATTTAATGATTGTGTACATTGACAAATTCTAACTACTAAGATAAGAAAACTCATATTTTTTTCTATTTTCGCGTGATAATATACAAGATATTAAAAAGTTTGTATTATTAATAATATTTTTAATTATAAACCCATATTTTTCGTATTTAAAATAAGTATAAAATTCCTAAAATATGTCAAGGTTAATCAATTACATTCAAAGCAAATTATCGTATAGAGGAGAGACAGAGGCAGACAAACAAGACGGTAAGTGAAATAAATGGCTTTCTATCGAGACCTTACTGTCACAGGGGTGACGTTGAAACCCTTGTTTCACAACACATTTGTTCCTACAAATTTACAAAATGAACGGAAAATTTATACTTTGATTTAACACATTCATACATATATAGTCCTACTGAATACGACTAGTATTTTAAAAAATTATTATTTCTAATTATGTTGTTGTTCGTATTATTTTCTATGTTCCTCCGTGGTATTTAGCATATCTATCTTTCATGTCTGTATATATCCTATACATATTAGTTTTTGTTCGGATTTTCTATGGGCCTGCAGAATATATAAAAAATTAGCTATAGAATTGAAATTTTGCATGCAACTTTAGCAAACTCTGTTACACGACACGTTGTGTGGTGTACCCTTACCTTCTACATCCAAGTGTAAAAATACAATTATCTAAAAAAGTTTAATATTTTTAAGATTAGGATATTGATCCAAATTCACGAAATAAATACCTTTTACTTGATTTGATCGCACAAATGCCATAAAGGTAGTTGTTGCTAATGTTCACAGCTCCCTGTAGGCCCCAGCACAACTATAGCCTTTAAAATGACTGCAGTGGTATTTTAGGCTCAATCCTGCTGCAATTAAACTAATCCACGTTGAATGTATAAATTTTATATGCCGATATGAGATTTGCTAATCTCTCCTTAAAGTCGTTGCCAGTTTTAAATTAATGTATAAGATTTTATCTCTAATGTAATTTAACAACTGTATTATATTATTAAACATCAAATCTATAACATATGTAGAATTATCCCAAAACACCTTGTCTCAACATTTCTGCGCTGAACATAACCGGCTGTATAGTGTCAATAAACATAATGCTGAACCAATAACGGGTCTTTGTATCACGTCGTAACGAACCAAACAAAATGGTGGTTCACCTCAGGCTATGTGTAGACTGTGTAAATTTGCTCTCGTATTGAGCTTTGGCTGACAAATGTTATGAAGAACATGATTCAAAAGTAAGTTAAAAACTATACTATAATAAAGAACATCATATGTATGTTTAGTGTGAATAGGAAAGGCATATCATATTTGTATATCGTACCTGAGTAATTATTTCCTAAGTTTATCATACCAGGAAGCCTCTGAAGTGGGTTCTAATTCTGATTTCAGCAAGGAATTTTTTTTAACACTAACAAGCTACATACTATTATACAAGCTATGTCCATCTGAGCATAGCTTATTTCAGATAGGTCATCAAAAAAAGAAAGAAAAACAATGTTACATCTTAAACAACGACATAGTAGGAATTTCACTTTAGCATGTAGTGTTTATAATTAGTGCTCCTCCATTTTCTATTCGATGTATACAAAATTTGCTACCAGGTGGCTCGATAATTATATTACTGTACTGCTAATTTTATATTCTTATGGTATTAAAATTTGGAAAAGCGTCATATATTTCATATTAATAAAAATATAGTTTTTATTTGATTTTAACTACACAACATCTGGGATTTTTAATATGTAAGAATAAAAACTCAACAAATTCTTTGATATTTCATATTAAGCAGTAGATTGTGGTCCAACACCTGACCTTCCTTGGTCATTCCGGTAAACATATACATAAATTACCTCCTACACATAATAAAATGTTGTGCGAAACATAAAGATTATGTTCCAGTTAGAAATAAACAAACACGCAAAAAGAAAGATGTCGATTTTCTTGATTAAATATATGTTTAGCTTACTCTTTTCTGGTGAAACAGTTTAAATATGTGCAAACCATATGAGTATGTAAATTAGGTATATAACAAATTCTGTAATACAATATATAGGATAAAACTCAATGTTATTATCAATGAGATATAATTGACTACTGAAATAAGCGAAAATTGTAAAATGCAATAAATTGTTTTGAATTGCTAAGGAGCTTTAGGAATTAAGCTTTTTTAAAAGATATTTATAAAGATGTGCTGACTAAGAAGTTTACACATGCTGACATTGCCAATGGCGACCAGCCAGGGACGACTGTGGTCGTGTGGGATCGACCGAGACAAGATAAATGTGGACATTATCTGGCCTGGCCGAGGCCGTGGCGAGACCCCCGTGACCCACTCGGCCAGTGAGTGATCAGTAACGATACTATCATTGTCACGCCGACATTATACAACAGGATCTGATAATTATGTATATCAGTTAATCGTCACTGTTAGTTTACTGCATTTAGTTTTACTTGCATTGCATTTTCCTTCGATAAACACTACACTGGTAGCGTAAAGTTAGACTACAGTAACGTAAAACAAGCTAGTTAGAATTAACGTTCTTGCTGTTAGTTCTAACTAGGAACGTTAGTTAGAATTGCTTGAAAATACATCTTGTTTTGGTTTGCAGGTGACAAGTTTAAACCGTCATAAACATCCGTTTAAACAAGCATTAGGGCTTAAACTTTTGGTATTGTTTTAATTTTCTGCAAATCAACATGCTACTAATCTATGCAATGTGTATATTTAATATTATATACCAAACTATATATTATTGTGATCTAAAATCTCATTGACTTCAGAGTGATTCTCTGAAACGATCTTGATGTTTACTAGAGAAAATTGCATTTTAAGCTAATATATAACCAGTGCATTCTGTCGTTAATTAGATAGTAAACTTTTCAACTTGAAAATAAGAGAATAGGAGTCTCTTTCAATAAGGACCAAGCCCGGAATGAGGTCTAATAACCCAATGAGAATAATCCCTATGCTTGCAGTCCATTTCCTCTCGATATAAAAGTCGTAGAAACTCTATATTTACAAAGTATATGTACCTAGCTGTCAATATATGTACCTAGAAAGTGAGCTATTTTTTTTTTGTTAGTGATTTCTGCCTCGGTAACCAACTTGAAGACTTAATATATAATTGTGAAGACTGGATACCAATAGCTGGCAAGTACTTCCAATGGAATTTTGAAGACGGAAACATTGGGAAGAATAACGATCATAGCAAACTCTTGCCTTCGCCGTTTCATCTTCGAATGAATTACACATCCAGATGAACTTGCATTGGGGAAAGCCGAACAAATCCAGAGTAAAAGGTTTGCAGGAATAGTTGATATTTAATTTTTTTAAACTAAGGAGAAGCACAAAATAGTTCGAAATGTTAAACATCACTGCAAATAAACAATAAGAGTAACAAAAAATGTTTTGTCGAAGAAATTGTTACAACAGATTACGGAAGGACTCAAGAAAACCTCTACTACGGGCGCCTTCCATCCGGCGCCCGCACATCAACAGTTTCATGTACTGCGTTCATTGCATACGAACTGGACACATCCGTAGTTTTCGTTCTTTTTAAAAAAAAAATTTTACTACCGATCGAGCTTTTCGCGCGAAAATCAACAGAGTTCTTCTTTGGACCAAGAATAACGTATCTCTAAAAAAAAGGGACAGACAGACAAGGACCCAATTTTGATAAACAGCTAACGAGTTCTTAATATTTGAAAAAATCCTAGATTTCTGTACTTACTTTTGCTATCTTCAGATTTCAATTAATTGTTTAAAGTATCATATATAATGAATACAAGAAGGTTAGGGATAGATTTTAATTTTATTCTTGATTAACTTATAATATGTAATGTCTAGCATTTACACAATTTAATTTAAGATAACAAATATTAAGACAAGTATAATTCATTTTAAGTTAAACATTTTATATATCACATAAATTTGAAAGCCATCACTTATTATTCTTGTAATTAAATATGTAACTCCACAGGCATATTAAGTAGCGGGTATTAATTTTACATATTTCTCTAGTCAAATCAAACTGTAATATATTTTAATGTAACCAAAAGTATTATTGTAGATTTGAACTCATTTTATTCAATAAGTGTTACGAAAAAAAGGTTAGTGATATTTAATATTCATAAATACGTTCAAAGGTCAAATATTCATTTATTAAGTATAATTACTTGTCCACAAGTAGGTCAGAAAGGTTTCTGTTTATTTGTTATCATACACGTGTGCACATGAAAACCGCTACAAAGAGCCAGGTAATAAATTTTAAAGAATCCCTACTTCCAAAGAATAGATTTGGAGTGTAAAGTATTTGTGTATGTAAAGGAGTAAGGGTGACTCAGAAACGCGCTCATGTAAAGATTTTTAACTAAAATTAGTACAACCCTTCCATTATAAATGTTCACGTAATAAATTAAAATAAAATGTCATGTTGAATGTGCTATAAAAATATTGAAACAAAAATATTATGTAAAATCTCATATTAATGGTTTCTTAATATAATATGTATATTATTAAAATATACATTTATAGAAGCCATCACTTGTAATAGTAAAAATATACATTATGGCCACGTTTTTACAATAAAGTTTGACACCTTTAACGGTATTTATACATTTAGTTATACCATTTATGATGGAAACTAATTTATTACGTTACAGTTGACCTTCCAAGTATCTATGGTCACAAATTATTTAAAATGATAATGTAACAGAGTTTAAGCGATTTTCCATTGTTATTACATACAATCGTAATACAGTCGTAGAATTTAAAAAAATTCTAGCTTTAAATTAAAGTGAGAGTTTATCAAACCAGGAGAAAACTCATTATATACCTTTTTTTAATTAAAAGATCTTTCAAGGGATGAAATAAATTAGTCGTAGTTTAATTTTCATTATTATTATTTAACAATTTCTTGTAAGTCGAGTTGGAATATAATGATGAGTAAATCTTACATCGATCTTACATCTGTGTGACTACATAAATTAATCTTAGTCCCAATACGTTTCCTTCTGTTACGCCCATTACGAGATGTGGATGACACAGCTCAAGTCAATGTTCGCTGCCCACAACACCCTGTAGTACAATATCGGTAATTATCAGATACTCAATTAGTTAATGTTGTTTTTAATATTATGTCAATGTTTCCTAGATTGTTCATCGTAACTGTAATACAACGTGGGATTATTACCAAATATTATGTGTTAACAATGCAGTCTACGAATCTCACAGTGGGTGTTCTACGCATTTCTCAATCATCAACCACCACGCAACATCGGACACTTTTCTTCCACAGTGCCAAAATTATTGAATTATGCAACAATAACCATTGTATTGTTATCGTATGTGAATTTGTTTGATTAAACTAATCTAAAAATTGTATAATTCAAAGTAAACATCTTCTGTGCTTGCAAGTTTTATAAATAAAAGTTTAAAAATCAAAACGAACACTTTGCTGACGTATAACTAGAAGGGAGCATCAACATAAGAGATAACAGGAGTTAATCCAGGTGATTTGTAATATTGAATGAGTTACTGAGGACTCCGTTTTTAATATTACTGTTACGGAACAAGATTATACTACTGTGTCAGTGGCCTACAAGGAAGCTCAGCTCCTGGCTGCTTTTGTATTTCCGCTACCTTTTTAAAATACAACTCTCCGATGTTTTGTGAATCTATCTGCTCCACATTATTAATAATACCATTCCGAAGTTCCGAAGAGTTTCCCGATACCTTCAAGGTCCCTAAGGTAGTGCCGTTGTTCAGAAGCAACAATATTACACAAAAAAATAGATTTGTCTTCCAATTAGCTTACTTAGTGTGACCTCCAAAATGCCAGAGAAAATTGTAAAAATCAACTAACAGAATAAATTGAAGGACTACTTATTTTGACAGTTCACCATTTCGGATTCAAGTGGTCTAAAAATTTTGCCGATGCACTATCAATAGTAACTATGAATACCAAATGGGATTTATAATACAATGTTTATTAATATTACACTTTTTATTATTATTTTTTTTTTTTTAAGGAGAGGCCGATCCCCTTTTAGGCCTTATTCTGTCCGTCCTCATGGGCCACTGGTCTGTGCGAGGATCTTATCAAATAGAATAAAGGGGAGAGTCGATACAGTACGAGGTTATTGTACTGATAAAATGTGCAACGGTCACAGACAGGATTTGAACCTGCGCTATCTCTAACTCAGACTCAAAGTCCAACGACTCAGACCGCTCGGCCATCGGCACTCCCAAATATAGTATATAGATCATATACTAGCTAAAGCATTAAATATGAAGGACAAGCTTTCTTGTTTAATATGAAGGACAATTAAAGCTTACTTCACAAAGTTCATTTAATTGGCGTACGTGAAACATTATTTAACTGGTTCAAAACATACTTTACCAACAGATAGCAGTTCACAATAATTAATGAGTTAATATTGGCTTAAAGCCTGGCAACTGTGGTTTCATCCAAGGGAGTATTCTTAGGCTATTATAATTTTTAATCAATATAATTTTTCAAAATCAAAATTTTGGGTAGCTTGTTTTTTATGCTGAAGATATATCAATTTTACAGTTAGTGGAAACGTGGGAAACTCTCGTAAAATCAACTCAAGACATGTTAAGAAATAAAAATTGTTTTATTAATTTTTTTACGCTGAACGTTGCTAAAACAAAATTAATTCCTTTATCATTACTAGTCTGCAGTGGCAATCCGATAAATAGTATTAAGCTCCATGTATACAACGACCTCACTCGCAGTATTGAATGCACTTTTGACATAAACGATCGCGTGATCACGCTAATGAGTACCTCGTTATATTTGACAATCGTTAAATTGACATGGACTGCACACGTCAACTATAATAATAATAGTTTAAGGAAAACGATTTTCCCTTTTCACCGATTTCATGAAGCAGCGAAATTAGAGAAGTTTGTAAGGCATATTTCGCATTCGCACACATGGATTATTGGGGGGATGGGGATTTTATCACAGGGTGGACCTTACAGGACAGTAACAGAACGGCTTCTCGTCGTACATGAATCTATTATGTATGCAAAATTGAATATAAGACAGCTTTACATCAAAGTATTTGTTATCTAAATTTTATTAAAGTAATCCTATTTTACTCTGCCTCTTGAATATTTAACAAGAAATGCTAATACGGGAAGGACCAAAGTACTGAGGATAGTTACAACCTTCTCTTTTACTAATACTCATTACCTAACCCACAATATTATCAAAACGTTCGTTGCTGGATTTCATAAAAATATGATTCATAAAACAATGCTTTCTTTAAAAGAAGAATATTAAATTGGATAAATACGGTGGTAAGAGATCGTATTGAACTATTGATTACATCAAATTATGAGCAATATATATATATATATATATATATATATATATATATATATATATATATATATATATATATATATATGATGTGATCAATAGTTCAGTACGACTGGTAGTGGAAGGCGGAAAAAATGTATAAAAGTGTTTGTATAACATCCTTACAACAAAATAAAATATAAATTAACGATGTTAAAAAAACTTGTATACACGCCAACGTTACATATCTACATTTGCTTCGTAATTGAAACAATTTTCAGGTATGTGCATTCTGTGTAGTAGCTGCAACTGTAAATGCACTAAATCGCTATAAATAGTCTATGAACAATAAATATTAGCTGTCGGTATATGTTTAAACGATTACTCTGATACATTCAATATGTGTTGGCAACTACAGCTATACTAAAGATAACAATAGAACATGACCACAGTTTTTTAATTACAATACCGACTTTTAATGTTGAATTAGGCTGTATTAAGAATACTCGCCTTCGGCTCGCTGGGGGCTGCGCCCCCAGGCCCCTAATTGGGAAGTTGGCTAAATGCGGGGGTAAGCGGAATTCGGAGACAGGTTAAGTCCGAGCATTAGATTAGGGATCTGGAAGTTTAAAGTAGACCTATTTTATTGATTCATTCCGGATTCAACCAAACTTTGGACTTTGAGGGCGTTTTGTAGTTTAACCATTAGAGATACGAGAAAAAGTAACTAGACCTTTCTTGTCGGAAATGTAATTTAATGACCTCGGATCTTAGCTTCCGAGTTTCGGTTTAGCCAATACACACCATGGAAGAAAAGTTTGCACTGGTCAGCTAATGTGAATTGTTTAGTGTAATGATAAAAAACGATTCTAAGTTAGAATTTTAAAATGTTAAGGGAGTACAATTTGCTCAGGAGTTTAACTATTAATCCCAGGACATTCCCTGTGGGGGAGGGTTAATGTTACCGGGGGTTAAGACATCAGCGGGTTTAATTTACTCAGGAGGTTATTTTAGTCATACCGGGAAATTTCGGGGTGAGGGGTAAATATTACCGAGGGTTAATACATAAAGATATAGAGAAAAGTCATTGGACCTTTTTTGTAGTTCACTTCATTCCTGACTAACGATTTTTCCTCCGATTCGAGCTAGCTCCAACGGTTCGCCCGCTATCGGGCTTCAAAGGAAAGCCTGCAAGGGTGAAAAGTGTAAAATTTCACACATTCTTTTCAGGATTTAAAATAAAAACATTCCTGTTTTGACGATAGGGCAAGAAGTAACTAAAGTCTTTTTGTAGATCACGTGATTTTCTAGTTCCAGTACTACATCTATTTTGGACTACGATCAACGGTTTGGCCGCTATGGTGCCCGTAGTCTAAAATTTCACGTAATAATTACGCCCCCAAGCCTCCAAAGTGAGTGCTTAAAAATTCGGGGATTAGATAGATTTGGTGATTGGTTAAATTCGGACATGAGGTTTAAAGGTTTATATCATTTCACCTGTTTTTGATTCTTTTCATTTCTTGTTTGTTATTCTTTGCTACGTTCATAACTATCGCGATTACTCCTTTATTCTACCTTAAACGGTTTAGTCGCAGTAGGTCGGTGTCAGCAACTATAGGTTGGCAGATATGGACATAGTGAACATTGCCTTTGTTTAAATTTTCTCACATTCTTACTGGTTTCAGATTGAATCTCTTCTTAGTTGACAGTTAACCTACTGGTATACCTAGATTTAAGCTCCGATCAACGGTTCGGCCGTTATCGACACCAGAAACTAAATTTTCACCCAAAAATTACAAAAGTATTGCATTTAAACGTGTTTTGTGGACAAATCATTGAGGAGAGGGCAAAACGTTACCAGATCTTTTTTGTAGATAATGTAATTTCCTAAATCTTGTTGACAATTTGTTTTGAGCTACGACCAATGGTTTCGCCGTTATCGAGCCCGGAATCTAAAGTTTACATGAAAATTGCACAAATGTTGGACATGTTTTGTGACCAAACCGATTAACCAAAAGGATAATTGACCTTTTTTGTAGATCTTATCAGTGCATATTTAGAAATATTTTTATATTTAAGCTAGATTCAGTAGTTCGACCGCTATCAACTCCAGAAACCAAAATGTCACGTCAAGATCACAAAATATTACCATTTATCATCCAAACGAAAGGAGATAGAGTAAAAAGTCACTGAACATTTTTGTTGAACGCATTATTTTGTATTAAAATCAAATATTTTTATTGGGCTAGAGTTACATTTTTGGTTGCAAAGGAGCCCAAAAAACAAAATTCTCAACTTTAACTTAAAATATTTATACTTTCAAACGGGTTTTTCGGTAAAACCATTGAGGATAGAGCAAAATGTCACTAGACATGTTTTGTAGATCAACTAATTTCCTGTATTGTAATACGAGTAATACTCGTAATGCGTTTAACAAAAATGTTCAGTGACTTTTTGCTCTACCCTCAATGATTTGTGCGCAAAACACGTTTAAATGCAATACTTTTGTAATTTTTGGACGAAAATTTAGTTTCTGGTGTCGATAACGGCCGACCCGTTGATCGAGCTTAAATCTAGGTAGACCAGTAGGTTAACTGTCAACTAAGAAGAGATTCAATGTTTTTTTAGCTACAACAAACTGTTTACCCGCCATAAGGCCCGGAAGTTAAATTTTAAGTGAAAATTACAAAGATTTTACACATAATCGCGTTTTGCGGCCAAACGAATAAGGATACAGAGAAAAGTAGTTGACCTTTTTTGTAGTTCACTTCATTCCTGACTAACGATTTTCCCTCAGATTTCAGCTAGCTCTAACGGTTCGCCCTCAATCGCGCTTCAAAGAAAAGATGTGTTATGCCATTAATGTTCTAATCAGAATACATTCTTCAATTAAGAATGCCAATGTTAAGTTTACATTTGCAGGTCTACAGAGAGTGATTACAGGAGAGAAAATTAATCATTCAGAATAAAGGAAAAGAAATTGTATCGCCCTACTGAGTGATGCTCAGCCAAATTCCATTGTTAGATATGCAACATTATAGTAATCACTCTTGTCTATGTAGATATGAAGTTTTAAGATATGAAAATTTAAAGTTTAGATGTGAAGTCTCTCTTGTGAAATTTTGCTACATGATAAATTTGCATCTTTGTTCACTAAATTGAGTTTCATATCAGTTTTAAACAGTACATTTGTCGTAAAATTATGTTGGATAAGTTATAGTACGTGTTAGTATATGTTCTTCAATTTTTTTAACATGAATCACGTCTTATGAGTATACTGTAGTTCGTTTATACTTTTATTTAGTCTACAATTTTCTTTTTGGCATCATGGCTTACTCATAAGAACAACACAAAACTATTCGATAACACTCAGCCAAATCCAATGCAGTAGTATGTACTATGACCAAACTCAGTGTCTCTAGTATATAAATTAAACGTCATGCATAATTTTAATTCAGTTGAGATATTGTGCAGATAGGCAGACAAATGGAAATTACATTTTTTTCAGCACCATGAGTGATATGCTTTGCTAACGCTCAATCAATAATTGACTATATTAAAATCCATTACACAGTTTCACCCCAACAGCTTCAAGTTGTTTTGTGCATGTGCGAAATTCATTGACTGGGACTTTCACGTGCTTCATTTGTTTGCCACGAGTTTCAATTAGCGTTCTTGTGGCTTAAATCAAATATACCAGACAATTAGAGTATTTAAAATTACTACATATTTGATTTTCCAACAATTTTACACAAAGGACTATGTACTCATCTTCATACCTATGCAATATATAATACCTTACCGTAAGGGGTGACGCTTGATTTAAAAATCACAATTTAAACTATTAAAATTGATCTTAACATTTTCTTTATAATGACAATACACACACAAACGCACACACACACACACACACACACACACACACACACACACACACACACACACACACACACACACACACACACATATATATATATAAAATTTCAATAAACATTGAATCGCAAAAAGTACTTGCTCCACCGGGACTCGAACCCGGATCTCTAACTTGCCGGGTGAATGTGCTACCATTACACCACAGAGCCCTCACTTTTTACGATTCAATTATTTTGTTTTTGCCGTATCTGTCACATATGCGTTAAATAACCAAACTAACGTATGATGGGAAGACCAAATACCTGTCAAATGACTTTTATTTACATTAAATTTGTATAAATGGCAATAGCCTTATTTAATTTCAATAAACATTGATTCTAAAAAAGTACTTGCTCCGCCGGGACTCGAACCCGGATCTCTCACTTGCTGGGCGAATTTACTACCATTACATAGTAAATATATATATTCAATTACAAATTATGTATATATTCAACCATCAGCGATGCAATTATGGTTACCATTGATGTCCAGTCTCTATACACAAACATTCCTCATAGTTTGGGCAAAGAAGCAATTCATAGTTTTTTAACCACTAGACCTAAGCAAGCCAGTCCCAGCACAAAATTTATAATGACATTACTTAATTTTATTTTAACTATGAACAACTTTAAATTTCAAGATAAAAATTACCTCCAAATTAATGGAACAGCTATGGGCACCAGGATGGCACCTGCGTATGCTAATCTATTTATGGCAAAATTAGAAGAAGATTTTTTGAATTCTCAACCATACAAGAGGTTTGTAGGATTCATTGACGATATTTTTATGATTTGGAATAATAGCTTAGAAAATTTAAAAGAATTTTTGGAAAATCTGAACAAATTCTCGATTTTGAAATTTACTTGGAAATTTTCTAAAGAAATCATAACATTCTTGAATGTAGATGTTTTTATTAAATCTGGATTTCTCAAAACAAAAACTCATATTAAAGACAGTAACACAATGGATTATCTACATTTCAACAGCTGCCATCCTGTACATGTCAAAAAATCAGTACCAAAGGGTTTGTCAGTTAGGGCCAAAAAATTATGTAATGATAGTGCAGATTTTCAAAATTATCTATAAAAACTTGGAAATGCATTTGTCAAGAGAAAATATCCTTCAAAATTTATAAATAATCAAATTAAACACTCTAATGTTCATAAAATCCAAAAGAATGATGACGTAAAATTTATAACAAAATATTTTCCTGGTTTATATAAAACAAACAATATTCTAAGAACGGCACACAAAATTCTTGAATCTTCACTAATTACTAAAAACTTATTTTCAAAACCACCCAGGCTAGTGTTTCGTAGAAATACTAACCTGAAAAATCTTCTGGTACGGCCCAAATTGCCACCTACTGACATTCAAAATTCAGAAAAGAAGAAAAATTTTAAGTGTCAACCCTGTAAAGACAAATGACATAATACTTGCAAAATTATAAAATCGTCCAATTTTTTTACCAGTAGTAATACAAAGAAAACTTACCCTATTAGAGGAGAAATTAATTGCAAAAGTAAAAATGTAATTTATCAATTAACATGTAAAAATTGTGCAATGGATTATGTTGGATTGACAACAAATCCATTGCACATAAGAATGAATAATCATCGTTGTTCGTCTAAAAAACAGGATGAAAAATTGGTTTCACAACACGCATTAGGCCACCAACAAAAGTTTTGAACAATGTTATTCACTGAAAGGTATTTGCAAAGTACGCGAAGATGGAAACAAAATTGACTTAGAAAATTTAGAACAGGCACATCAGTTAATATTAAAATCAAAATTACCCTTTGGTCTGAATAAAAGATGAAATAATAAATTGTTTTTATTATGTATTATTTTTTCTAAATTATTTTTTAAATTCTTTCTCTGTTCATGATATTATTTATTTCTCTTTGGTGTTAATCACATGTTAAAAATTCCTGTTTATTTATTTGTTTATGTCAATTTTTATTTATTTACTTTTGTAAATTTTGTTGGTTTGTTGTTATTTTTTATTATACCTTTTTGAAAACGGCAAAGCCGAAATATTAAAGGAACTTTATATCAAGAAGTCTAATAATTTATATATATATATATATATATATATATATATATATATATATATATATATATATATATATAGGTATAAAAGAAAACAAAACACGTTTCTTCAACTCGAAATGCTTAATATTTCGTTACTTTTCAGTTACATTATCAAAAGCATGTATACAATCAAATATAAACAAATATAAGAATGAAGGTTATAAAAACATTGGAAACAACAAAAACACATGGTATCAAAGAAGGAAATTAAACACGTAACCTTTCCTAAACACAGAGATAGATAAAATGTTTGAATAATAAATTTAAATTAGCTGTGTCTCAAATTTAATCCAACTGATGATTTTGATTGAAGAACCATTATGTTTGCTTGTTCTTTATTGTCATAATTTTGAAACTTCTTGATGCCAATTAGAGACAAAAAATTTTCACAACAAACAATAAAAGGTTTTATTGTGTTGGACAGCGTGTGAAGATACGGGTCTAAGTAAATTTTGATGTCGAACATCGGGCACGATGATTGTTCATCCTCACCCTAAGTGACGTAGATGTTTCTCCAATGTAGTCTTTAGGGCAATGTTGACAGGATAATTTATAGACTAAATTTTCACTGTTACATGTGATATCTTATGCAATAGAATATTTTTTGTGTATCGCAGCTTTTGTAACAGTTTGTAGATTGCATATTCCACTGCGTGGTTTATTGCACGGATGGCATTTGTGTTTGAAATTTTGACTGTTGTCTTTATCTTTAATACATTTTGGTTGAACTAATAGATTTTTCAGATTTGGTGGTCTTTTGAAAACAATTCTAGGAGGTCTATTAAAAAGATCCTTTGTTTCTGGAGATTGTTCCGATATTTTGTAGGCGGTCTTCACAATTCCATTTACTTTGTATAATCCAGGATGGTACTGAGTTACAAATTTGGCATCTTTTTCCACAACACTTAAAACATGGTTTGTGTTTTTAGGCTTTTATATATATATATATATATATATATATATATATATATATATATATATATATATAGTAAAAATTAGCGCACATGTGTCTCGCCTTAACTTAGTTTCTCAAAGTATTGTCTAGGCCTACATTATATTTTTTTATAGATAATAATAGATTGTAGTCAAAATAAATTATGACATTTCTGTGAATATAAAGCAGATAACTAACAATCTTTTTAGACGAATTTTAATTAAATGCAATCGAGTACTGCTTTATGAATGCGAAAGTTGCACATTTAGTGTTGTGACTTGCTTTGGCCTCTTCTGAGTATTAAAGGGTTTAAGTATGACATACTGCTTATCTTCTTCAAATAATAATCACTTCAATATAATAAAATATAGCAATATAGAAGAACATTTGTCAAATATTACAAGGTATGGGTACGCCACACCCACGTGTCGCGTAAGATACTACACTGAGGTTGCATACAAAATATACAATGTATAAATCATTTACATTTCGAGATATCCTGCGGGCAGATAGACTAATTATCTTACAGAAAAGAAATTTATACATAAGTTGCCCTCAGCTAAATTCCATAGTTGGTCATGGACCATCACAGAACACATTTTTGTGTGGAAATGACGTTTCATGCAAAATTAAGTCTACGGATGAAATCTCTCTCATGGTATCTTTCCACATGTAACATTCAAAGTTTTGTTCGTTAAGTTTCAAATAGTAAAAGTTTAGATCGGTTAGGTAAAGTACCCGTTTTATACTGCAAGAGTGCACTGAAATCAAATCCTGTAACCAAGATTTAACAATGACTTTCCACTCTATTACTTTTTCGTTTTACTCTATGATTCACGTGTTTAAATACATGTACTTAGCTTATTTATTTTGTTATTTCGTCTTTGGTTACCCTTGCGACCCATTTTGATATATTCGCTAATGCTCAGCCAGTAAGTGACTTGCACAATCTTCTGTCTCAGTGTTACTTATATAGAAATTGAGCTCAATCGAAAATTTAGTCTGTAAACTAATTTTGTTTTTCAGATATCGCCCAGACACGCAGAGAGAAATGCAGTTTTTATAGCCTCTAGAAGGATAGGCTTCACTAATCGTCAGCCAGTAAACCGGTTTCTCCATTACTAAGGACTTAAAGGTCCTTATAAAAATTTTGTCTAGTTTGAATTGAAATTAGTCAGTCTGTTTGTGCTGTAAATGTTTAATAAAAAAGTCCTACAGGTGTTACAGACGATACATAGCTCCCTTTTGGTTCATGGAAGACATCTACTGATTTTGGGATTAAAAGATCAAAGTTAAACATAGAAAATTAAACCATTATGGCACGAGAAAATCACAGGATAAAGATTATTTTGAAATATTATGTGTGAAAGGTAACCATACGACGATTATAATGTTAAAAAAGTTAATGAAATAATTTTGTTGTGTTGTTGATTTCCTACAGGATGATCGGCTGGGAGTTAAACGTGGTAGTTACGGTCAGATCGGTGAAGACTATCGTTGCGTGTTGCCAGGTCCTTTGATTCTCCATTTTATCGGTCTATTTCGCTAAATGAGGTCATTGCCAGGTCTGTTACACAAGTTTCTTTCCCAACAACATTTGGGAAAATGCTAATGGTTTCAAACAGGAAATAGACCATTATTGACATAACATGGCTATTGGTAGAAGTGACAAACACACGAAACACACGCGGGGAAAGTGAGAAGCGGAAAAGCGCAAACAGGACAATGAGTCTAGGCCTCAGTTATGTGAGCGTGAGAACTTAAAAGGAGAAGACCAATTAGCGATGACTAGTGAAAGTGACCTCTACACAAAAGATGCGGTAAAAATTCCAGCTCAGGTTTCGGTTACTTCGGTCAGAAATGTGTAGCTGGGTTACGCAACACGCACATTAATAACACACACAGAACATAACGTATTATTTAAGATTGCTCGGATACGTGTAGTTTATGACATAAGGGTTTCGGCTTCTTTATTTTTGGGTCTCTGTGAAGCGATGATTAAACGTGTTAGTGTACAATGCATTGATTAATTCAAAAACAGTTTAGCTTTATATACCAAATGGACTCGCCTTCGGCTCGCTGGGGGCTACGCCCCCAGGCCCCCCATGATGTACGCTTGCAAATTCGGGGATAAGCGGAATTCGGGGACAGGAGAGATTCGGTTGTTGGTTAAAAATGCAAGCATGACGTATCCAGTCTCGCCACGGGGAGGCTGGCAAACGTGGAGACCATATATTATTAACAAAATTACATCAATCGTTGGTTAATGTTGATCTTCAATGTCGTGTACATCTTTGCATATTTAGTTGTGTATATACTTGGTGTAAAATTATTGGGTAATAATGTTTTTTATTGAAACTGTTGTTTTCCCGTTAGTTTGTCGATGCTTTAAATGCAAGCATGACGTATCCAGTCTCGCCACGGGGAGGCCGGCAAACGTGGAGACCAAATATTATTAACAAAATTACATAAATCGTTGGTTAATGTTTAATCTTCAATGTCGTGTACATCTTTGCATATTTAGTTGTGTATGTACATGTGTCAAATTATTTGGTAATAATGTATTGTTGAAATTGTTTTTTGCCCGTTAGTTTGTCAATGCTTTAAATGCAAGCATGACGTATCCAGTCTCGCCACGGGGAGGCCGGCAAACATAGAGACCATATATTTACATCTGTGTACATCTTTGCATATTTAGTTGTATATATACTTGTGTCAAATTATTTGGTAATAATGTATTGTTGAAATTGTTGTTTGCCCGTTAGTTTGTCAATGCTTTAAATGCAAGCACGACGTATCCAGTCTCGCCACGGGGAGGCCGGCAAACATAGAGACCATATATTTACATATATACAGAAAACTATTTACATCGTCGAGGAGTTTTGTTTTGGCAGGCCCTCTAGCCTACTGCCGCATCAATCAGAATGGGGAGTTTTGTTTCTGGCAGGTCCCATTGCCTACTGCCTAATCAGTCACTACGGGGAGTTTTGTTTTGGCAGGTCCCCTAGCCTACTGCCTAGTCAATCACGACGGGGAGTTTTTGTTTGGGCAGGTCCCCTAGCCTACTGCCTAGTCAATCACGACGGGGAGTTTTTTTTTGGGCAGGCCCCCTAGCCTACTGCCAGTGTCAATCACGACGGGGAGTTTTTGTTTGGGCAGGCCCCCGACCTACTGCCAGTGTCAATCTCGACGGGGAGTTTTGTTTGGCAGGCCCCCTAGCCTACTGCCAATCTCAATCCGGTTCACTGAAGAAGTTCGCTGTACACGATGTTCTTCGCGTAGGCGACTTCATTGTGTACCCTTTCGGGGCGGACGAGGACAACGATGTCTTCCGGACATCGAACTCTACTGAGCAGGACGTACAGCTGGCCATGAGTGAAACAATCAGTGCGAAGATCGACTCCGACCTGATCTATTGTCTGACCTTGGCTTTTGTGGCCGGTCATCGCGTATGCTAGCATCAGAGGAAACTGACGTCGACGGACAAGTAACGGCGAACCTTCAACGATCGCGAACCTAAAGATTATTCTAGGAATACCGATAGGTTGCGCGTCGTGAGGGCGTCTGACGGTAATCAACCGATTGGTTTATAGCCGTCACAATGACCTTAGTACCGTTTACAAGGCCGTCAGCGATATTTAGATTCCTCATGATGAGGCACACTGAGCCGATCTTAAGTCGCAGCACGTGATCAGGAACACCCTTGCCTGTAGCCTGGTTCAGTAGAGGGACTTCAACAGCAAGATTGTCATCGTTTTCACGGTCCACAGTGTCGGCGCTTCGCAGCTCATGAAGGCGACCGTTCTACAGAGTTCAAGATTATGTCGTTGATCTCTCTAACGTTCACGTTCAGAGTCGAGAGGATCGCACGACGAGCACACTGATCGGGATCGCGGAGTACGTCGGCAGGAAAGACGGTTGAGATGAGGACTTGTAATGCAGTGACATACCTCACCTCGGCCAAGGGAATAAGTGTGTCACTTTCTCTACCCTCCCCGAAAGTTGTGGACGGAACAGTGCCGTTGCCTACTGCGAGAAGGAAGTCAGGAGTAGTCAACGGAACTGCTCGTCCTGTGCGGTGTCGTCAGAGAGAAGACGCGGAACAGTCGCCACAGACGCGAGGCCCGAAGTGAAACGCACGCGACGGCATCTGCCGTACGTGCCTTTACAACAACGGGTGCGATCTGCCGGAAATCTCCAGAGCACAGAAAGATCTTGCCACCGAATGGCTCATCGCGGTTCATGAGATCTCGAAGCGAGCGGTCGAGGATCTCAAAGATGTAGCGATGGGCCATCGGGGCCTCGTCGAAGACGATGAGCTGAGCAGCTCTTATCAGTTCTGCACGCTGGGACCCGTTGGTTATGTTCCAAACGCCAGACCCGTCGCCCAGTTCGAGCGGAAGCCGGAACATGCTGTGAAGCCGTTGAACCACCAGGCATGTTTCCTGCAGCGATGCCCGAGCTGGCGACGGCCAGTGCAATCTGACGACAACTACGCACGTGTGCCAGTATGACACGAAGAAGTGACGTTTTACCATATCCCCCGGGACCATCGAGGAAGATTACTCTTGAGGATCGGCGGTCAACCGGGGTTGTCGAGAAGGGAACGCACGTGTTGCAGAACGCGTCTCTGATCTTCTGAGAGCTTTTGTTCCCATTCCTCGACAATGGCCCGCTGTTGGTTCTCGCCATAGTCCAACAGCTCCCTTCCCACTTCTGTCGTGTCATCCTGCACGTCGGGGAGACCACAATCTACTAAACACAATCCCTGCCGACGTAGACTGCGATCGATATCGATCAAGGAAAGTGTATACGCTCTTTCGGGGTCAAGTGGGTTCCTTTCCAAGTGGTCCTCGCAAAGGGTGTCACGGAAGGAATCCCACAGAATTGCTGCAGGAGCACCCATATTACAAAGGAGCACGAAGAAGGAACGAAGTCTCGAAGCGACCATAAACCCAGAAGCCTCTCGCAGCGCTTCGCGGTACTCATCCTCGTCTTCAATCAAGCCGAGCTGACGACAAACCTCCTGGAACGTACGGCAATCAGGACCACCGCGTGACAGGAGGTCGGAGTAGCCGCGACAAGGTGTTGACAAGAGGAGCATCCGAAGGTAGTAGAGTTCTCCACGATTAGGCGAGACCCAAAACACTCTACATACCTTCCCTCCACGCTGGCGAGGTGTGACGAAGTGTTTCCCGTCTTGATGTTCATATATCGGTTCTGTTTTTTGGTCTTTGTCATGAATAATGTAGTTCTCAAAAAATGTCAGGTAAGTTAAATTGTCAAAAAGTTTCATCAACAGGTCTGTTAAAAATACAATAACAACTTGGAGCTTGATCTAGTTATCGCGGAGGTGAGATCACGGGGACGAAAACAGACGTGCTGTTTACCCTCAAGATGGACGGGTAGACACTCAACTGTCGGTTCTGACTTTGAGATTGGGAAGTCCAAGAGACGCCAGCATGCGTCGCTTGCACCAACCATTCTCTTAGTCACATAGTGTTCTACCTCGTCCTCTTGTTGCCACAAAGGAGTGGACGGTGGACGTTTTGAAGTGACCCACCCTTCATCAGGTATTTGAATAGATACTTGATGACGCGACGGGTAGACGCAAGCTCCAAGTTAATGTGTGCTTCGTACTTAAGCAATAGTGCGGCGTTATATGGAACCACCCATCCATCATGAACAGTAACAGACCTGTTGCGTGACTTGATTTGACCGGTATTTCTATAATCCCGCCTGTACTGAACAAATCCTCTATCATCCACGTGAGTTTGTCTGGCATGAAGGCTTAGGATAGAACTTTGTGCAGTGACCCTTCACAGCGTCCCAGCACAGGAAGTCGGTGCGATGATCTGTGCCACAAGGACCGTGGATCATGTGCTGCAACACCAACTTCCTGAGTCTTCCACCGGCTTCTGCTTCCGAGGGGATGTCCGCGCGGATTACAGAGTCGATTTCGTCTGCTTGTACTGGACGTCTCCGTCAATCTTAAACACAATGTGGGCGTGAGGAAGGGCCCCTCATTTGCATTTCGATGACGTAGACGATATAGTTCGTGCAGCCGAACATCGCTCCGCTCCGCAGATCTCGAAGAAGCTCTAGAAGTTTTATCTGGAAAACTCTGCAAGCCGTGCTAGGGTCACTGCGTCCACTGCCGTGAGGACACGCTCTCTTGTTTTCCTCCCCAAGTCGCGCTGTACGTGAATGTGAGGAAGTACGTTGGTGAACCCAGGCGTGTGACGAGAGCCATCGCGTTCTCGTAATGAATTTTCATGTACCTGGGCCCACCAGTGAAACGTACTTGGGAGGGTAAAACTTTACCAGGCTGTGCCCCACCCTCGCCTTGGACTGTTTCATCCCGAGCGATGTCTTCGCTAAACCTGCCTTCCTGCCAGACCACTGCGTTGAGCGTCAAGAAGTTCATTCAGCTGTCCTATCCGCATGGCATTTTGGGCTGACGACCTTGACTGTGAAAATTTTATAAAACGAAGTCTCTCCTCTTCAAACCTCGCAAACATCTCGACCTGCCACGCTTGAGAAAGACGACCAAGATAAGAGAAACGAGGGATTGGAGAGCAAGAGACAACGTGAATAGTTATACTGAGAAAGCTTTTTCCCGTTATTATCCAGCATGCCGATGTGCCAACCCAAAGTGCCTTGCGGATAGAGAAGTGGGTACTGGAAGGGCTCCATCAGAGTACTAAAGAGGTCGATTGTAGAAGGTCTTCCAGCCCCACTTTCCAGACGGTGAGCCGACGAGGCTCAATAACTGCGTCATCACAACTAAGCACGGCGTGCACTTCAATACCTCTTTGCCTGTCACCAAGAACATTTGCCATGAGTAGCTCGACTTGTCAACTGGAATTCCAGGTGTGCGTTGATCGAGGGCTCATTACTCAAACGCCGAAATTCATGAACATGTGGATTTAGTGAATACAAGTAATTGGTAATGGCGTCAGTTATGTCGGCATCAAGCGATCTAGTCATGGCTATGTTCCTGCGTTCTTCACCATTCGTCAATATACAGGCGGCACCGGTTTACGAATTGGACGTCCCCACCCGCAGTAACGAACCTTTGGCCGGGGGCGTCCAAGCTGTACACCTGGTGGTACATCCTCCCTTCAATTTTGAAGAAGGAGAGGCCACTTGGGTGCCGGTATCCGCCTGAATTTCTAGGGCACAGAGAGCAAAGAGGTCATTGTAAGCACGGGCTCTGTCGAGAAAGCGGCGATTAGAATAGAACGGTGCATTAAGGGGCGGTAACTTTGTCACATTATATGCGCCCACTCCACAGCACCACACTTTTTTCTGCCCTCCTCTTCCTCGAACAGAGGTGCTTGGCAGTGAGGACAAATGAAAACGTCATCACACCAAAGACAAAGACTTGTTTTTTTCAGTTTGTATAAGTTTATGTCATAGAGTAGTACACCGCTCCAATATGCCATTGGTCCGTGGGCAACGATGAGACGAGCAAGTGAGATAGGTAAGTAATGAAGTTCGGCTAGTTTTGGATTATTAAGACGAAACAATCTAACTCTGTCGTGACATGCGTCAAGGTGTCGTTCCTCATACCGATGAACGGCCTTCCTGTGGACATCAGGATGTTGTTCGTCGTAACGACGGACGGCGTCTCTGTGGCCCTCAGGGTGTTTTTTTGCTGTAACGGCGTACGGCGTCTCTGTGGATATCGGGGCGCTGTTCAAGGTATTGACGCAGTTTATCACGAATAGTCTTAGAATTCCTTTTAATATAGTTTTTCTTTTGCCTCTCTCACTTGCTCGTCTCTCGTACTTGCAAGTCGTTTGGGGACGGCCACGGCGTATCTTTTTAGGCCTCCCAATGGCCTTGTGTTTGATTATACACTCTAACGGAGACAGAATCACTTAGGGCTCTTTTTAAGTTTGGGATCATCAAGGACGTTATCTTCACGCGTCCACGTGAGTGGTGAATAGCGTATTCTTGGTAGGATGTCAGAAGTTAGAGAATCGGACTGGACAACGTTGTGGGTCGGTGGTCGATAAAAACTCATTCGAGTTATAGTGAACTGTCTCGTCGACCCGTCAAAAGCAGTGTTAGACAACAATAAACGAAGCCAGTCCAGGATAACTCTCGCACTGGAAGAGCCGCGCCAGGTTGTTGTTCTCATTGGCCAGATCATAATTTCTCTCCTCATTCACTGGATGGGGATCAAACAGATACAGCTGCTCCTGGGAACGCCAAAAAAGCAACTGTAACTGTTTGTCCAGTGAAGAGGAATCCAATGTTGTGAAGGCACTCGGCCATTAAACACTCCAAAACATTGGACAAAGACGTAACGCACTCGTTCATATCTGATCGTTCAAGGGGGTATAGGGCATCATGTACAAATGCATTTTCTGCAACGGCAACGGACTGTCCCTCGATGACAAAATTAGCGTGAAGTTCATCGGGGCACAAGTACCGGTTTCCACCCATACGATTCTCATCCCACAATCTATTGTAAATACCGTCGCCAGTGGAATGAGAATAGTATCGATGGCCGCTGTAGAAAATTCCAATCCAAGGGCCTTCCATACAAGGGCACAGGCCCGAAATCGCAGTGCATTGAGTGTTTTTACTCCTCGGAAACAGCTGCTCGTTACCCTGATGGAAAGAACCCATAGCAACGCAATAAAACGACATAGTACCGTGAACAAGCGAATTATAACAAAAGTTAAAAGAAAAAAATTACTTTGAAGACTAATGTAGAGGTGTCCCAACAATTCAAAGCCAAAGAATGTTTAGTATCCGAAAATTTCTCCGTCCCTATCTACCGAATTAACGGAAAGATCAGCCTCTGTTTCACACGGCCTAAGGTACTCTGTTACGTACCGTACAGAGCTAGCCGGACTCTGCATTTCAAGATTAGTAGTTAGGGATAGACTGAATTTTACAACGTGAACTGAACTGAACTTTTAACTTTGAAGACGTATTGTCGCTTAACCGTTGAAGATATGATAAAAAGTGACTGGACATTTCTTGTAGGAAATATAATTTGTTTTGGGTGTTCTGCCCTCAGAATTTTGATATAACCTCTAGTTCGGCCGCTATTTATTATTTACTAAAAGTCTGCACAGTAAAAAACAGCACTCCGTCCCTATCTATTAATTTTACATTATTCTAATTTTCAGGTTAACCGTTAAAGATACGGGAAACGTGCAAAGGACCTTTTTTGTAGATCTCCTTATTTCCTAACAGATAAAGGAAAACACATTTTAAGCTATTGATGATCGTCCGGTCGCGATCGGGTCAGAAATAAAATATTTGTGACAAATCAAGAAAAGAATTTTTTTCAAATGCGTTTTTGCAGCCAAACCAATGGAGAGAGATCGAAAGTCACTGGACCTTTTTTGTAGACCTCATCGTTTCGTATTAAATTGCGATTTTTTATCTACCCTAACTATAAATGTTCAGCTGACACAGAGCCAAGAAACTAAATTCTGAAGCAGAACTTAAAAAATTAATAATTTAAAACGCGTAATGCGGCCAAACCGGTTGAGGATAGGGCAAAATGTTACTTAACCTTTTTTGTAGATCACCCGATTTCCTAAATCCATTGAAAATTTGTTTTGAGCTACGGCCATCCGTTTGGCCGCTATCGAGCCCGAAAGGTAAAATTTTCGGCGAAAATTTCAAACTTTTTTAATTTAATCGCGTTTTGCAGCCGAACCGACGGAGTTAGGGCAAAAAGTAACTGGACCTTTTTTGTAGTTCACTTCATTCCTGACCATGAATTTTTTCGTCAGATCGAAGCTAGCTCAACGGTACGCCCGCTATCGGGCTTCAAAGGGAAGCCTGCAAGGGCAAAACAGGGGTCACTTCGCGAATTTTTTTTTGAGGTGTTCAAAAGTAAAAAATTCCTGTTTTTCAGACTTTTCCCGGTGGTTTGAAGACTCCAGCTAGGTGTGTGCAAAATTTGGTGTTTCCAGCACTTCTAGAAGTGGGTTAGAATTTGTATACCCTATCAGTCAGTCAGTTACACATGCGGCTGTATATAATATAGGATTAGTTCATATATCACTTAATTATTGTTAGATTTTGAGCGGTTGAAACTAAAACAATTTTTGCAATTGTATTGTTCTTACTGTATACACAGTGTTTATAATTTCTAACTCAGTAAAATTACTTTTATATCTATTCTATAAACAGTGTGTTCATAAATTACGCTAACAAACGTTACCATATAATTGCTCAGGTCAAAATATGTCAAAAACTTAAATGATATATTGCTTAGATTACTAACTCTAATTTTAGCAAATAAGTATTGGAATACGTCTTAGCCAGGAAGCAAAATTCCCATGCGTTGTGTCTGGATTTATTAATTTTATTAAGGCCAGAACTTCTAGTAAATATTAATCTTGAAATACTGAGTGATAGAGTAAATAAGTAAGTGAGTTGAGTTCATGCTTTTTTATTTTCAAAGATTAAAAACAGTACTGAAGTTACACGTTCTTATCGCTACACTTTTTATTTTATTAATTAATAACTCATCTTATAAATAGAATTAGTTGGAGGTTGATTTAAGCATGTTTGTGGTTAAGAATTGTTAGGCAGTAACATTCAGTGCCTATCTCTCCGTAGAGCTAAGATATGTGGTCGTCAAATTAAAGAGAAACATTTTTATTTCGAAAAATATTGAGGAACTTTTCAGTGTTTCAAATGAAGTTTATATAATTAGGAATATATTTTATTTTAATGTGCAAGTCTAGTAATCCATCCCATGTGTAGTGTCAGTACAAATCAGTGTGTTATAATAAATGGTTATTATTACGAGATAGCTTCTGAAGGCTAAAATTGATTTATTTGCGTACACCCTGTACCGCGGTATGAATTTTAGGTACTTCGATCTATAAAAGTAGACATATTTAGCAAAATTTAGTGGCAGTACAGTGATTACGATAAGATAAAAAAAATAGCAATATACAACGGCATTAATGACGTACGAGTATGGTACCACTAAATACGACGACAAAACAACTAAGAAAAGATTAATCAGAATAGTAAGATAACCAATGAATAATATAACTATAAAACAAAGATCTTCAAAATCTAACATATCTGAATTTAAAATGGCGGCAACACAAAATGTACAAACTGTAGTAATTATTTTTTTAATGAAATTTTATGAACAATATATTGAAAAATATCTAAATATGGTAAATATTTAATATAAATAGTAGAAATAGAATATTATTATTATTTTAAATGAACATTTTTATTTTAAATTTGAGGCTTACGGGACGGGGTTTTAATTAACATCAAACTCTCCTAGTTCATAACACGTGAAAACATTGCGTAAATTGAATAAGCTTACACAATTAACACAATGTTTCGACGTGGTGTGAACCGGAAGGCGTTCATTTTAATTATGGACATTAAAATATGAATTATTTTTATGAGACAAATAACGGAGCATTACGGTGATTACAGAGCGCCACCCCTCACTTAAAATACAATAATTGTTGTTAAATCGCTGGTTATTACATGCAATGCTAACCCATTAGTTAGACCAATGTAAAAATGTAAGTACATCTTTTTTTATTAATTTTGTTCATGGTTTTAGGTACGTCACACTAAGAGTGATCGCATAGGTGGACGGACAGACAACTATAAGATTTAAGACGGGTGTTGCAAATTTCAAAAACATTGTCGAAAATGTATCATTAAGTGCGTAAAAATACGCAGATTATTAAGTTTTAATTAAAAGCTTATTATGAACAAAATTGCTGTTGTTTTTTGAGCTTGAATTTCTTACTTTTAAGGTAACGTATTTTATATTAGTCTAATTGAAATTAATATGCTTTTGGAATTTGGTGAAGTATATTTTGTCTTCCAGTCCTTTTATATAACAGTTTTTCATAATGAAACCTTACTTAATTAAGTTATTGGCTAGGTTTGAACACTTGCTTTGATATGGTCACGTTTCATTTGCCAGTGTGGGCTAAGGGGTTGGGGGGAACCCTTATAAACAAGAACGGCACAATTTTGAACACGCCTTGGTCGGACATGTACAACAGTAAAACTCATTTCATGTACCGTACAGACAGTATGAAGTATAATGAACACCGCACTGTCAAACACGTATATGTCTAAAGTAACCGGCTGGACTTGCTAACCAGTGTTCAAGAACCAATCACCATTGTGTAGTACTGGACTCCCAACAACAATAGTCGGGACACTCACTAACAAGACAGTAAGTATCCCGTCTGCTGGGAGTTGGACGGGACAGTAACGCCTGACTTAGCAGCTATCCCAGCAGTATTGAAATCCCAACCCATTACATCCAAGCAGCCAGTAGCATTGGTCAAGTTTTAGTTGTTAGACATTGATATATCATTTTCAGTTAGTAAAACTTTAACGTGATAGAAATAAAGTAATGCGTTATTATAATAATAATAATTCGATAAAAATACAAGATTCAGCCGTAACAAGGTAAGTGTTGTATAGTAAGACTCCCTCCAACATAGATATAAATAATAAGTATTAGTTCGTAACAGTAAAAATATTGTTTTACATAATCATAATTAGTTAAAGGGAAGTCACACAAACAGAGCCCAAATAAAGCTTACATGTGCCCCCCTATTTTTTGGTCGATCATAATTTTCAACACATATTAATTATGTTTTCCACAGAGGTTCAATAAAAAATATATTAATTCACTTATGTAATTTGCATAATATATCAACTTATATTCCTTATTTTGTAAAATTTGTGTACTAATTTTCGTAAGATTCTAAATAAACATTGGCTTAAAGTAAGTACTGGCCTGCAATATTTGGGGTTTATAGGATTTTGCACTTAACGCTAATAAGCGTACGTGAGGTTCAAACTTTCCCTGTCAAAGCTGCCAACCACTAATCGCTTAGAATATCTGACTTTAGCTGTTTGATCCCTCTTCTACTTTCTTATAATCTTTAAAATTAGAAATTAAATCGTATTAAAAGTACGCCAGATTTAACTCGTTTTATTCAATTACACATTTAAACATTTTTAATATCTGGGTGAGATCTTCATACAGTCCATACTTATTTTTACAGATAAATTCATGCGTTGGCTTGCATCAAAGGAAACGTGCAAACATAATATTTAGTTTATTAATATTAACAAGGTTCATGCTATTCATGACATAATCATATACAGAATAAAAAGATACATCTAGTAAAACTAGCTTAATCTTTCAAAACTATCTAGATATAACACGTAAACAGTGAGGAATAGCATTGAATAATATTACGAAATATTTAATAAACGTGGAGTAAAAAATGTAGGGTGGAAAGGAATGCTTAGTTCATTTATGTTCCTAACGCTTTATTTAGATTGCTTTATTTAGTTAGTATTTTGAAAAATACTACAGTTTAGTTTTTATAAATTAATTAAAAAATATATGAAAACAAGGGATGTGTAAAATATTGAATTAAAATATTTTTTAATATGTGTACAAGACTCTCTTTGACAAAATCGTGCGTAGTCCAAAATACCTTTTTTATAAAATAAAAATACATCTAAAAGTAGTTCTTGTTGATCTCCAGATTGCCACAGTGTTAAGTAAGGTAAAATATGTTGTAAGAAATACAGAAGTATTTGTCAAGTGTGCAAGTCTAAAACAGTACACAGATTCCAGAAGACATCTTCCGTAATGTTGTATAGGTGAATAAAAATTAAAATTCTTGTCAACATATACACTCAAGAATTTAAATTCAGACACTACCCCTCTGTCATCTACCCAAACACCGAGACCGTCGTAGAGCTTTCCTGTGATTGCGAAATGTGAAGTCATATTCAAGCTGTTTTAAGGTTGTTAGGAAGGTACCACTACCTGTTATCATCTCACGAGGTAAACTAATGGGTACTATATCTCAATCATATCACCTGGGAATAAAGAAAAGTTCCATCCTCTTCCAGTTAATGCGGTAAGGGAGAGTATTTCCGTGATCATGTTTAGGCTAGTAACAGCCTTTCAAAGTAAGGTATCTCAACCAACTCCGACAGCCATACTCTGCATTAACCAGACCTATCGATCAGCTCTTTTTACTCTAATATCTCGACATATGTTGTTGAGATGAGACACTCTTGGAATCATTTCTGTAACCAGTTTAGCTTCTAATGACTGGTATGAATTAGACTCTTGGGACAGAAAGCAATGTTAGTAAATGATTATCAATTTGTATGATTTATTAAAACTAAAACATCTCTAAAGATGTGTCAATGAAGTTGTGAATTAAATAAAAATAAGGTGTAATTAATCAAGTTTGACGCAAAAACCACTTACTGCTTTGTTTATTACTTTCCTATAATTATTGATCAACTCAAGTACAAAAAATAATATCAGTTAAACAAAAATATTGACATTCAAAACTTTTACATTGCTATTGATTATTACACAAATAACTGAACATTTTTGGATTTAAATATGCCTATTTATTTCTGGAACTGTACAGAAGAAGTGACATTGTCACCCATAGTAAATTTTCTTGTCCTTCCAATTGGCAAATAAAATAAGTCATTGGAGCATTTTGTGAATTGGGCATTTTCTGACTTTAATGTTCAGTACATTAGTTGGTGGTCAATAGTGTTAAATAAAAAAAAAACAATCCAGTTTGTATAGTACGACATTCCTTGCAGGTAATTGGATTACGGCGCCAATCAGTCTAGGATCAGCTCGCTCTAGCCTGACATGGTGATTGGCAGTTAGTCTGGCTGCAGCTCGGGGATACGCGATTGTTATCGAACTGATCTGTACATCATCCCTTGAAGAGCTCTTTACTGACAATCCGGATACAGGAAATTGTGTTATGCTGCATGATTATGTAACATTTAGAATACTTAAACTGATTTAATGTCTTGTGATTCCGTGAAGAGATAAACGCTAAGCTAATAAAATATGAAATTTATGTCTCACTATACGGATAACTATATTTTAACAATAAATTAATTACACTAACTAACATTTACATGTTATAACACCATAATGCCATGCAGTATACCAGAGCGTTGCGAAACAAAGCACTCGTAAAATAAATTGTAGTCATCAATGTGGTTTTAGATTCACTGATTGTATTAGTCGCAGCTCCTTTAGGTGTCATTAAATTTCGAAAAACATGAAACTTTTAATCAGTCTATTAGGAATATCAGACATTCAAAGTTTAATTTTTATATCTGGCCCCTAGCGTTTTACAGTGAACGCACGCACGCGCGTGCACACACACACACGCACGCACGCACGCACACAGAAGTGAATTAGCAGTCTGTTTTTGACATTACAAGAAATAGTGCTGTCTCTCAATGTTTACAATGGAATAACTTGTACCCTCCCTTTTTCAACTGTAAAAGAATGGGCGAGTTTTTGGAAATAACTTATTGAAATATATATTTCCTCACGTCATACGTCCTTAAGAAACATCCAACTTTCTGAAGTCATAATTAATGAATATTGTAAAAATAGATTAAATATGTTCTTAGTGTCCAAAAATTGTTCTTTCTTAATAATTTTTACTTTTACAGTGCCTAAATAAATCAGGATACTTACATAATAGTCAACGATGTGGTTGTGAGGCGAGTGATGGACGTATCCAGCCCTGCACACGGCTGCCAAGCCTGCCAATGTTAGTACGATCTGAAAACAAAAACCAATGCAACACTGACTTATGGATAAACAAGGTGATTAATAGGATTCTGATACATTCGACTTCGTTTATTAATACACACATTGCTTTCAATTATCATAAGTTTGATTCGCGAAAAAAGGAAAATTAACAATTAATTAATTACTATCGTTTAACTCATCGTCCATTGGTTTTCTTAACTAACTTAAGTTAATTGTCGTATTTACTTGACTCAGTATCATAATGAAGTACAAGCTTTTTAAATAAGTGTGTGTTTATAAAGTTTCTTTGATATATCACAAAACGGATACAACACTAGAATTTAATAAATTAATATTTAAGTAAACATCAGACAAACCAAAAGTACATGATGTATTTTAACGTTGATGCATTGTAAATTTAAATGGGCAGTTTTTTTATTTGTAACTAAAACTATATATCTAAAAGAATTTATACTGATTTTATTTGGGAGTAATGTAATATTTTCATGTTGCATTAAAAGAACCCCCAACTAAAAAGTGAAGGATAAAAATCTATTAAAAATTTCTCAGTGAGTTTTATGCTATTGAAAATAGAGAATCAAATAGCTGTGAAAATAATATTTTATGTGATTTGAAACAGAACCGTAGTTGTACACTTTCCAAAAACATTCAGATTTCTATATGACAAGCATGTAATATGGAAGAACTATTTTTGGGAGTATTAATGAATGGCGCACCACGAATTCTAGATTCAATTGTTTGTTTATATCTGATCAAATTACATCTCACATGTGAATAGTGTTCGCAGAAATGAAGCTAATGACAAAGTATGGCTTAAAACCACAATAATATTTTAACTACCTTTTAACTTTCCTCACACACGCATTGTTAGTCCAAATGATCGAATAAGCCATTTTTGTACAGGAAAATACTACATTATTACATAAATTTTGATTACAAGAACTGTCAATACATTATCAAACAACAATATTACAATTATTAGACACTCGATCTGTCGTGTAACCGTACACGTCGCTACTACTCGGTATGTACGTGTTAGTTTCATGTTTCAACTAACTCATGTTACTGCAAATCTCGGTATCTTTCATCATATACGCACAGTAGGTATTGCTTTGTAACGGGCAAACAGAATCAACTATCAAAGGAAGTGATGTAACGTAAATTCACTCGTGGTTTATATTATGCATGTAAAATAACCATATTACCAGATGGGGTTATACCAGATGCCACTTGCATTACTTGTAGCAGTACTGCACAACTTCATATTGAAATGTAATATAACGTGAACTTGAGAGTAAAATATGTGGTGTAATGGATGATGCGATTTGTGTCAATGATTCAGGTTTTAATCAATATCCAACAACCGAGAGTGTTTATAATGAATACATTAGTAAGATTGTATACTTTGTTGACACCGAAATAAGCAGTATTTTCTTATTTATCAAATGTAAAATTATCAATTTCCAAATTAAAACCCGGAACTTTAAAAAGATATTTTGAAGACAGGCGTGGAATGTTACTTTGTTTACTATGGAAACACCAGCTTGTTTGCAAAAACTTTGTATAAACTGCCAGTTTTGTGTTTTTTTCGGTCAATTAACAGCATAACGGAGTATAGTTTAGTCATCCCAATAAATTCAATGCATGCTTACGTCAATTTAGTCTAAACAAATGATTGGTGCCAAAAACGTTTAAGGGTCTTTTGTAGCACATCCGCGTTAGGGACGGAGGCGGTCAGTGAATTCCTTCTGGCACAGTTCTGAGCGTAGAGCATAAGCAGGGTCGGACGTACCAAACCAAACCTTGCCTTGGAATGTTTCAAAATCTTCCTTATGCATGTAGATTTAATGGTTTATTTATACTTGAGGAATTGTTTCCCATCAAATAACATCAAAAAAATTTCATTTCAAATGTATGTGCGCAATGCATTTGCACTGACTAATTAATTGGCATATTGTATCAAAGGAACCGATCCTCGAGATTAGCACGTGATTGCATATCCTGTGGTACGGTAACGCCAGGTTGTCAAGTGGTTTATCACCCACAGTTACTTCGAGGAAAATGTTAACTAAAACGTATTTCATTATCTTTAGCCAGGGTGAAGATTTTGACTTGTGTAAGTAATTTAAGAATTCTATTCTTACACAAATTACACAGTATAAATTAGGCAGTATTAACGGTCTAATTACTCTAGACAACTCAGTGTAGCAGAACCTTTAAAATAGACTATCTAATAAAATTTATTATCTCACGAGTTTTATAAACATTTGTTTCCACAATGCAAGTTGTAGAATGTATTAAAACAACAAATTGATTTATGCTATTCTCCTATATGCCTACGGTGGGATCTCAATGATTGAAAGTAAATTTTAACTAGGCCTCATTTATTAAACATGATGGTTTAGTGTTATTGCGTTACTAAAGCTCATATTTAGACACAATTGAGTTTTCAAGCAAGACCAATTATACATTATAGGAGAGGTCCTTTAAGAGGTATTTTTACGATACATAGTTTATCCTAGTAAAAGTCCAGTTTAACTATTACCAGGTTTGTCCTGGTACTAAAATTCCAAACTGAATTCAAAAACCTATGCATCCCCGTATCTGAGCCCAGTTGACTCCTCAAAGTGTCGCTGAATAAGTAAGGTTCTGGGGTTGTCACTCCAATGGGGCTGGTAGAGAACTTCCACTTGAACTGAGTTCCGAAATTTACTTTAAGGATGGACACTAATTGAATCCACTCATTTCCCTAATCATACTAATTTGTGTCTTCAAGTATAGTCTGGAAGTTCCTATCTTCTAAATGGTCTTCATTAAGAACTCTCAAATTAATACCAGTGAAGTTACTTTCGAACATTCCCAATATCCAGTGGAATTTCACCTCTTTGTATTACACTAAACATTCTTAATATCGTAAGATTAGGTTTATAATGTTTATTGAAAGGACTCAAAACAAAATATAACTCTCTAAACGGAGATCACTGGATTTTCTTGAAAAGAGGAAACAAACTACAAGAATAGTGAAAATTTAAAAGGTTCAATTAAATAAAATAGAGTAATATATGATGAGATGAGATTCAGGGAACAGGAAAATACAATTCTCCATAGACTCTAACAGGGCCAAGAAACGTAGAACACTAAGGAATTCATCTAAAACTTTTTACACCAAGGGGACTAGTTCACAAATAATGTACAGTCTAGATTTTATAAGAAATCAGAGGACCTACAGCTCGGAAACTATAAATGCAGCGTTTTTTTTTTTATTCTATTTATTATCATTTTATTCCTTCAACATCTAGACCAACATAGGTATAACCTTGTAATTTTAGCTAGTCACGAAATATTATCATCGAAAGTATTTAATTGATCCGATGAAAGAAAGAAGCAGTTCTCGCAAGGCTTTGGTAGTATAAAACAGATACCCCCAAGAACGATAGAAGTTGGTAAAGGGGGTTAAATAAACACAGGGACACCAAGCGCTTAAGAATCTCATGTCTTCCTTAGTGAATTTTAATATTTTAATATCAAAATAACGGTAAAACTAACGGTAAGTTTTTTCTAGTCCTACAAATATTTGTAAATAATATACAGTATATCTTATATTACGCTAAAAAATCTTTAACAGCAAATAAATGTAAATTCATGTTAAACTTTATTAAAATATTTTCATGATACATATACTAAAGATCAAAGATCAGGTACATAAAGGGCCAACTAACTAAACCTGGAAAAAGTAATACTCAATTCTTTCAGTTCATAAATGCCGAAATTTGTTTATTAACGTTCAAGTCAAGTAATAAATAAAAATTATTCTCTGTTATAAAATAAGTAAAACTTTTTTATCATAAAAGGAGTGTTACACCTCACTTCTCACACCTCAATTTATGTTTAGAAAATATTAACGTTTGCCTATTGTCCATTATTTTATTTCGTTTTTTCCAGCAAAAGTTCAAATTTACGGTTTACAAAAATGGTATTTATTCTACCAAACAAAGATCTAGGTTTTCCTCCTGGATTTATTATAAATTCCTTTTTTATTAAATGTGTAAGAGTACTAAGAGTACACAAGGTATTACCCTTCTTTAAAAGAAAACCGTTTCTAGTTGTATCATGTTTATTTTTAGTAACAGAAGATCCTAAATCTTTCTTATTTCTTAGTTGAAAATCTAATAAATATATAAACTTCATTTTTATCAAATTTATTTGTTAAATGTACAATATTCGCAAATTATAAATCACTTTACAGCTTCAGTACGTTAACTAGCCAAAAATTAAAAAGTCTCTTTTTCTACAAAATGTACTGCACAGGGTAGTATAGCCTATTTTTCTATAATTTAATTTTATAACAGTTTTGTGTTTCAAATCAATATTAAATGTTCGTGGTACCAACAGCTTGTTAGTTAATTATAGCATAAAGTAAGTGTATATGATATAAGCTGGTAATATCAATATTGCCACAGAAGCTATTTTTTAACTATACACACGATTAATTACAATTTCGTTACGGGAGCAAAACAAAATTATTATTTTATAATAGCTTTAAGCTGTAAGTCATAAAAATGATCCATTAAAGGCAATGAAGAACTCTACAGGGTAGAAGCCTCACCTGGTTCATATTGCTGTCCTGAGTCGCGGTCCTGACTACACCGCTGCGCGCTGCTTATATACCGTCCCCTTCTCTGCGGCCCGGCCCGGGCATCGGCAGTCTCGCGGCCTCGTCCTTGCATTATCCAACCTCTGGAGACCCTTCGAGATCCCTTCTGGGCAGCGTACTTAGGAAAATTATTGACATTCAATTTTTGAAAATAATTATATAATTCGTCACGTACTATACCGTGACGTGGATTCCGGATAAAGCTAAATTCAACAAGATGGTCCTATAGCTGCAGCTGCAGCGGCTGCGTGGAGGGTCAGAATATTTTTCTATGCCATATTGGGGGGGGGGGAAGTAAAATGAAAAAGATTAATATTTCGTTTACCGGCAACCTCCCTACTTAATGAAGTAATGACCTTGTAAAAAACTCAAAGGATTGGTACAGGACAATGTTAGTGCTTAAGTTTTTAAATCTTTATTTAAAGGTGTTCAGTGCAATATTCCATTCAAATTACCTTATAGAGCATAGCAGAAGTTCAAAATTATGTAAAAGATAAAATGCTCACAACAATGATCATAAATAATTTACGAATCTCAATCAATCTACATTTGCAATGTTATTAAGAAACAGCAGCTGTAAAGGTAATTATCAGTTTGGTATTAAGAGTTATACCTGATATTTTATTTTTGAGTCACATATACTTAGATATCCAAGACAAGAGTGTATAGTCAAGTGGCATGACATTCGTCTGTGCCGCGATGCATAATTAACTGGAGCACTCTCTTTGTTATATCACGTGTGCATATTTTTCCTACACGTAAAAATACGTAGAGATATATCGTAGATAATTTTAATCCATCGAGATATAAATCAATTATTATCCAACATAATTAGTAAGTAGTTTTGGGATATGACAAAACTACCATTTTAGCAGGATAAAAACTTATAATTATTTACCTATACATTGATGAAAATTACTACTAAATAGTTATACAATCTGTTCTGTGTTTTGGTCGATAGTAAATATTGACCTTAATGGAAAATTGATATCACTACTTAAATATTGTTGGTATTATCGTAATTATTACGTTTATATTTACTTTTTATATCTACTATATCGGTTTGGTATTTTCAATTGGTTAAACACAAATATTTATAGTTTTGTGTTACTAAACAAAATCGAATTTTAGGATGAAAGAATACTCATTTTTTTATTTAATATACCTACATTAAATGGTTAGTAGAAATCCAATATACTATATACACTTGGTAGTATATAAGTATGAAAATCGACAAAGTTACTAAGTTGTATAATACAGATTTGTTTATTTAACAAATTATAGTTTATTTTATTTTAAACCAGTTTCGTTATTACAAAATAACCCCGCTATACTAACTACCAAATTGTTTACAGTATCATGGCTACATATTGTAATAAAGGAATTTTGCAGGAAATTAAAACTGGAGAGGCCCTAGGGGTAAATGATTATAAATGATAGAGAAGGTAAGCATTTTAACAACGCTGTTGTCACGAAATATGTCACGCTGAGACATATTTCTGTTCTATCAAGTGTTCTGACGTATTTACTTAAAGAAAATGGTGGCAATCGTGTACTCATCATATATATATATATATATATATATATAAGTATATATATATATATATATAATTATATATATATATATATATATACAATGCCGTTTAGAATACTATATTTCCTAAATATTTAAAATTAATCAAATTATGTATTCAGTAGGAAAAACTGGAAAAGGTCCTAGGGGTGGATGATTATAAATTATAGAGAAGGTAAGCATTTTAACACCACTGTTGTCATGAGACATATTTCTGTTCTACGAAGTGTTCTGACGTATTTACTTAAAGAACATGGTGGCAATCGTGTACTCATCATATATATATATATATATATATATATATATATATATATACAATGCCGTTTAGAATAATATATTTCCTAAATGTTTAAAATTTTAAATATTAAAGTATGATTAAAAAGCATCATAACATTTTAATCATACAAATCGTAGCTACACAAACACTGTTCCAAGATTTTTCATATAATTGTAATTTATTAAAGAGTTTTATGCGCTATGCAGATGTCAGTAGCAGTAGAATAAAAATATCTAATTATACATATATACATAATTAAGTTTAATGTTTTTTCAAGTTTCTATAAGCGTGCTATTTTTAAGAGTTTAAACTTACAAAGAGGTTTTTTTCTGTAATCCGCGGACAGTTGCTACAGAAACTTACAACTATCGGATGCTATCTATGGTTGTTTGTTGGGTATGTTGTCGACATCCGCACGTATGTCACTACAGTAAAAACGGATAATAGGTAGCTATGAGAAGTATGTTGTAGTTCATGATATTAAAACAAGGTCTATTATATCTTTACTTTCATAAGCGGTATATTTTGTGCAAATGATTTAAATTTTGTTTAAGAAAGAAGAAAAATATTTGAGAAGAGAAACAGAGTAAAATTTAGAATTTACGAATCATTCAACTTTCGTATTAGTGTAATTGATTTCTTTTTTTATATAAATTAAACATGTTTTTACAAATATCTAAAACTATAAACTATAGCAAATAAATAATTGTTTCATAAAGTATTTAAGTATCCACACGCATTTCAAACAGTTTGATAAACGTTTTTAAATTAACACCTCAAAATCATTCACGCATGTCCTTAATATGGTTGTTTAAGCAAATAAATATACATTTGGAACTGTTAAAATGTAAAGTTTATGAATTTATTTTCTCGAGTCATATTCATAGCAAAATATTTAATTAAATTTGTATATAAATAAAAAATGTTTAATAAAATGGATCGATCAAAAAAACAAGCAGCATGCACAACAAATTATGCACAAAAATGCTGTACAAAATATACATATTTGTAAAGCCTCATTCCACTAATCCTTGACGTCTAATTTCAAGTTATATTTTTTTTTATCTTTCAGTTTTTAATATATCATACATACCCTGGTCATCTCATTTTTATCATGCGCTGCAGTCTTTAACTCCCTCTCGAATTCCTTCAGATATATTAGTCATAAGCTTGCAATACCACAATATGTTTAATATTTAAACTTCGTTGATTTAATTCTACTGTCATAGGCTTTTGATCTCTGGTAATCTTGATTTCCTGTGTCTCTGAAGCTTAGAGCTTTCTAGGCATAGTTCTAATTTATTAATAACAACCCCTAGCTGGTTTAATCCTAGAAATGTGTTTATTTTGGCTTTATGGATAATGGAAGATCGATATCTTTTGGTATTTTATGCATACATTCCCTCGATCTCAATACTTTCATAGACACAGTTCCTTAAGCTTTTCATACTTGCGTCCACGTTACTTTTTACTTTCTGTGACTGGATTGAAACATAAATACGCAGTATTAGGATTCAGGGTAATATACTTCCTTTGTCGAGCCATTATTAAAAAACTCTAACTTTTCGGTTCTCTGGCCTCCAAGTTCTGAATCTCGCACGTCCACAGATTCCCAAATCCTTGTGTCCTTTTCCACAATTATTTTATTTTACATTATTTACACTCATAAAGCTACCCAAACTGAAGTATAATTGAGGAAAGGATAATAAACGTAATAATATATAAATCTAGTGCTATATATAACACAAGTTTATTTTAATCTACTCTAATTTATTTCAACTCAACTTTCGACTTAACTTGTGTCCTTGCCCTGAAGAATCATTTCCTAGAAAGTACCGATATTTAGGTGTTGCTTTTTATTTTTAATTCCGCACCCTTGCTAGACAAAGAGACGTTCATGAAGTAGTTTGAAAAATTTCTTATATTAATATTTAATCAATATATTATTTACTAAATCAATAAAAACACTATCAACCTGAAAAAGTCTGAATGAAAATGTACACGTCCTATAAATGGTTTCTTTAACTGCGCAACTAAGTTGTATAGTAAGTTGTAAGTGTCCATACTCCTTCCCAAGCTTAAATGATATCTCTCTGCCGTTACAGATACCAGAAAACAAATAAGTACACGATCTCACTACCACTGTGTTATCAGAGGTTCCCAACTTATTTGGACAACGCAGGAAGGAATTGCCGTAACAATAGGCCAAGATTTAACCTCTGAGTCCTGACTTCCTCCAGCAGGTCAACCACAGTGGAACTATCATCAGCAAACAAAGGTGTTGGGTAAGCCCGAATGGGATCAGAGACGTAACGCCAGCCACAGCACGCCGCGAGGAGTGGACAGCGTTAGCGGTGATAGTACGGTCCGGGAGGCACACGACCTGGCTGGCGAGCGTGGAGAGAGGGAGAGGCACGCTTGCAAATAAGGAGTCATTAGTAAGATCGTGGACAACGATTATGAAGAACATAAAACAGATCTTTGTGCAAAGAGAAATTGTTAGTGTACAACTTGACGTGGAGAGGAAACACAATTAAAAGAGTAAAAGTAACGATAATAAACAACGTACTATCCTAGAACCTTACAGAACGTAACGAAAGTGTTACGAACCATTCCAACAAAGGAAGTTCATCACATGTGTTTACTACCTCACAGGATAAAATGATATATGAGTGTGGTCAATTTGATTACAAATTTGTTTATTCAAAGATTTTATCGTTGCCATGGTATCCATAAGTTAAAGTAAAAATGCAAAATTTATTTTTATTTTTGGATCAATTTAATTACGATAATGGCCAATGAAGATCTTATGTACCTAGTTTCAAATCTCTTTCTATCAAGAATTATCGTCAGTTAGAGAATCAGATAGACAATACGATTTTAACCCAACATTGTCGGGTTCTTAATAAGGAAACTCGATTAAGGAAACCGTATAATAACTCTGTTAGAGACAGTTGAAGGTAGACGTATTATGTGGCATGATGGTACTATCAGGAAACTATAAGGTTTCACTACACGTCAATGTAATCGTTTCCAGTTATAGTCTAGTATAGAGAGCCAATCAACATTGTATAAGCACATTATATGGGTTTTCTGAAAATCAGTGGAAATGATTATAATTATATAATAATTATTGTATTCTTACTTTATATTTTTCGTAGATTAATTCACACAGTACTGACCGTTAGATATATCAATAGTAGCTAGAACACAGTCATATAACAAGGTAATGATATTGAAAGTCGCCAGTTGTCTCATGATTGGTTTAAATTGTATCAAGCTATGATTTTCAGTTTCGATTAAAATGTTCATTTCACCGTCCAATGTTTTAAAAACTAGTTTTCAATTTTAAAGATAAAGTGTATTAAAGTTACTTTAAATACTTTCAAATAGTGACAAAACGAAATAGTACTTAAGTACTTACGTAGTTATCTGCTGTATATTCAAACATGCGTATTTAAATTAAAGCCGAGCAGTTTATTATTGGGTGAAAAACATGAATGTAAAGACCGCGTACACAGTCATTGGATCAATCCGTTATTAAAAATGATTTGGGGAGATACAAAATATTAAAAATATTATTTTCTTAGAGAACTCTTACTTCTATCTGAAATCGTAAATTAAGCCAATTTCTTTAGATCAAATATCAATCGGTATCTGCACCCATTGTACATTAAGAATAAGTCAGATATACTACTTTGAATATTCTTGTAGTAGTTCTACGCAATAAAAAGAAAGTTCAAATTGTTGTAAGGTAGACGGTTTATTGCAAAACGCCAGCAATATCTGCCCGCGACGTTGTGCAAATCTACGGTTACTCCGTTATTATCAGGCCTAGAACAAAGCATGGAAGTTGCACTTGGCGCAGGACGCATTAGTTGACACCGAGCGCACAGGATAAGGCTTGCGACACTGGGATTGTACTGACTGAGCACTTTACTTACCTAATACTGAGAAATGGAAAACGGTTGTTCTTATTGGAGCAATATGGTTAACTAAGAGAGTTACTTTCATCTTTACGTTTAAACGTATACCTTATTTCTTCATACTTCTGTTGGTGAGCAAATAAATGATGTTATTACTTTAATTATCAGAACATATACATTTTTTTTATTATTTAATATCGCGTTTACGTACAGAACAGTATTTATAGCTACTATTATTAAATTTAAAACTGAAAATAGAATCCGGCTTGTGGTCGGATTCAACAATCACAATAACAGGTAGATTTATTAGTGTTTTGAAATCACCATCTATACGGTCTTTGCCTGTAAAACAGGCTCCCGCATTGGACGTTATATCCTTTTGACATTTAAGTAGCTCTCGTATCTAGTACTCCTCAACCATACAGTGAAATCTTTCACATTGCTTATGTTCTTACAATCTCTATGAGCCGTTGTTTTCTTTAAAGCTATGGACCGAGTTTTAACCTACAGAACCATCCATTTACGTCTTTCTCCATTCTGAAGCGTACAAATTCGAATCGAATCTTCCAGAAGTAGATTCTTGGTTCGTACAGGTAATTAATTTACTTAATTTTGACATGTTTTGAAATACGCTATAAATGTTCCCATGTTGTGAATTGTAATTATTTATTTGATATTTTATTTTAAAATTAATATTTAATTTAATGATTTCTTGTCACAGGTTAACTGTATTAAAAGGATATGTGCCCTAATTTTCTTGTATAAATAAATAATTGTTGTTTCATTCTTCATTCGCACAATATATATTAAAAGTTATAAGTGAATTTTTTTTTCTGACTCATATTACTGTGTACTCAATAGTTTATCAAATTAAAATATAAACGTATTTTTCCGCTTCTTTGATAAACTTCAGCTGAAATACAAAAGAAAGTTTAAAAGTGTATACATATTTTAAGAAATATAAATGTTATGGTGTATAATTATATTCATGCAATATTTTCATGAGAAAACATTGTTATAATAATTTTACCAGAGCCTTATCTCAAAACTATATTTTGTTTACACAACTATCGAAGGAGTATAATGCTTTATAATGTTTACAATAACATAAAAGCTGGAGGATATATTAATTTGTAAAGAGATTAATTAATATTAGCAATTACTAAGATGATGTGTATACGAAGATTAAAGATAATGTGCAGAAGCCAGCTATTCCTTCTGTATAAGTATCGGTTAAGGAGCCAGCTGAGGAAGAGTCATTGTTGGCCATAACTGTTAAACGGACTATTAACCGAGTTGGTTCTATTTGGCTTCTTACGAGTTGTAAACTTCACGGGTGAGCAGTTGGCCCACCAGACCAAGTCCGTGAGGGAAGGAACGTTTTAGTGACAGAACGTGTTATAGATAAGTAAAAACAAAATTTTGCATAAAACAAATTACAACTCAAATTTAGTTCTTTAATTTAGGTACATCATAGTGATAACTACGTGTTTTAGGCAAGATTTTAATGTTTACCTTCTAGTAATAAATCAATAAATTACTCAAAACTTAATCAGCAAACAATTTTTACGGGTTATATTGCAATACATTGTATATATTCTGATAGCCAAGAACCAATATGCGAGTATGCTGTACAAGCGCACAACCCGTTTTTTCTATCAATAAGGGACTTTTTCCCAATAAAGAGATTGAAAGACAACAAAATAGTTTTGGTAAAGGTCAAATGAGAGGTTATCCAAAGTCTTACAAATATAAAAGTGTAGTTTTCCCAGATTAAACATTTCCCACCTTGTACTTATATGGTCTTAAAACTGACCATGATACATACATAAGAGTTATATCATCGTCAGACAACGAAATAAAAAAGTAGTATCTCCAATTTAGGGGTCTGTGTATGATCAGCAGACAAGGATTTAACATTTATTTAGTGTCTAATGTGTGAAGCTAAGAATAATATGATACGAGAAAAAGTTTATTTTTTCATGTTTTAAACCCTTTTTATAACCCGCTATTCTGGCCTCCTCTCAAAGTAGCCCACATTGATTTATGTCTTAAGGAAAATACATTTATCGACTTCACACAAAACCAGGTTGTGTGTTTACGAAGTGCAAATTGGCTTTCCACTCCTTCAATATTACGTTTAATATTTTACTCTATGTATTTAAGTAGTTTAAATAAGCGATTAAAACAATACTTTCCTAAAATTCCTAAATTTCATCATATAAAGTAACTATAAAGTACTTAAAGTTCTATAAAATAGCAGTGTGTCAGAAATTAAAATTCACCTTAGAATTTACAGCTATCCATGTTTTACATAAAAATATCTCCTCTCTGCTAGTGTCATAATACCAAACCGTTTTGTGAATTCACACAAAGCATGAAAATTATGGAATGTAGACTGAACTCTCATCATTGACCACACACACCACACATCATTAGTGTCTTGCTTTGTGCCACGTGTTTTGCACTGTAGGCTACTAAAAATTAATAGTGCGCATGCATGTAGATAGTTCTGTTTGGCCACCTTTGCATTATTCTATCATCAGATAAAATTATTCTGAATTGTTTAATAACATTTGTTTGTTTTTACTATTTGTGTTATGAGCCTTTATGACTCTACTTATTTAATGAACTAAGAATAAAAATATTTTCCCTCCGAATTTCACGAACATAAATTAACAGATAACCACAAAATTATTACATATCTTAACACGAAAATATGCTGAAAAATACATTCCTATATTTAACTATTAAAGGATGTATTTTAAAACTGTATACTTCAATATGGTTAGTATAAATTGAGGACGATTATAACTTTATATGAAAAGTGCACCTACAGTAGGATGTATTTAAAAAAGGATTCTAGTATTCAATGATCAGCTATATTTTCTGATCCGTTTGTAGTATTAAAAATGGTTTTATCATTGAAAAGAAATAATTTTAAAACATTGTTATACATCGTATTTAATAATACCAATAACCCTCGAAAAATAATTTTTAACTAGTTTACGTATATGGTATGAAATATTGTTTAGTATACAACTAAATGGTATGGGTATCACATAGCGGAAAATAAGGTTTACATATTCCATCTTTAGGGAATGTTTGGTTTTGTTCTATAAAACAAACTACATCCACTATCTGCCTTTCTTTGTTTTGTCGTCCTGAGAACATTTTTAGTATACTTCAGAAGAACAACGTCAAGGAAACCAATGTTTTGTACAGTATCGACTGTATGTCTGGCTAGTCTTATGATAGAACTGGAAGTACATGGTTTTCGCCAGCAGTCTTTATTTACCTTTTACAGGTCTCTTATTTGAGTTAGTATAATAAAGCAACAATCTGATCATGTCTGTTACGTATTTCATTCATAAAATGATAATAATAACCCTGAGCAAAGATGCATCCAATCAATCTTTTAAATAACAAATGTAGAAAAACAAAAATACATTGTAAGAACGATAATTTTTTAAATAAAATTCAATACATATTAAGGAAGGATTTTTCTCTCTCACACCAAGGTTCCACCCTGCTGACCTCTAAAGTTTCAAAAACTCTTCTAAGAAATGCATTGCACTAAATACATATTATAAATTTATTGAAAGAGTGTATTAAATATATTCAACTACTGTTCTGTGTAAACATACAAATACAGCGCAACTATATGTTTTAATAAATTGACTCAATTTTTTAATTTTTTTACATGTTAATTCTGAAGGCATAATTTTATCTTAATAGTAAACAACTTCACATTTTTAACTTTTCTGCTATCGCTAATTTAAAAGAGTATATTTAGGAAAGAAAATTGGAAATTCAATTAAAACTATATGTACTCTGAGGTCTACATTTTATCAAATATTTAGTATCCAATGTTTGATTAATAGTGTAATGCAGATGTTGAACATGTTATCTTACTATCAATACAGATGTAAAGACAGTCATGAAACCCACCATAAATGTGTTTGAAAGAAGTTCGTTTCTCAGACCTGATATGCATATCTTCTTGGTTGGGGCAACAAAGAAAACTCAATCGTCATACGAAATGTCTTAGACTGGAAATAAATTACAGAAGCCAAAAGTAGGCGCCTGATGACCTGTATTAGACATCTCATACATGTGAATGTATGTATGTATATATTTGTTTTGATCAGAAAAACAATGCGAATTCAACTATGGCACTAGAAATGCCATAGACCAGATTACATAACAATGGACATAAGTATAGGCTACACTTTTTGATATGTTTTCTTGATAGTAGTATCAAGTAAAACTCGAACTTGGCATCGAAAATATAGTTTTTAAAAACCAGAAGCGCTCATATTCGCGCAAAGACTAAAGTAATAGCCATGGGTAATTTCGCTTAATATCGGAAGCTGTCAACAATGAACACTGACATAAACAATGAACAATATGAACCTAAAATATGCCTACTTCTATTTCTAAGCCCCCATCACTTATTATTGAACACTGAGAAACTGGAAATTAGGATTGTTCTGCAGTGGCCTAAAATAGTTTAACATATTCAATAACATATCATGAAATGTTTCAGACAAAGTTATTTTACAGATACTTCTGTTCATTATCTGACTTCAGGATTCAAAACCATTTTTTAAACTTTAATGTAGCATGGATTTGGAGTTATCAATATCTGTTGGTAACTGTCAACTACCTCACGAGTATTTAGAATGAACTGCTATTACACTATACCTGCTAATATTTGTATAAACATAAAGATATGTTGATTTGTAAAGTTCGAAGGGTAGAAAAAATATTAAAATTGATATGGTAGAAGTGTATAAAGTTGTTTAATGTTATTCATAATCGAGGTTTCTCCTTGACCGATATTTTGCAACCACTCGCAGGAAGTTGTGCGAAATTCTCTCCCTGAGAGACGTCCTGTAGATCTCACACTCTGCGCTATTGTGGGCTGTAGACATCTAGCCATTGTCATCATGAGACCGGTCTTGCAATCTTACAATAGATCGATGGAAACACTTCCCAATCCTGCAATCAACATCCGGTATCCTACAATCTGATACTTGGAGTTCATTAACCACTGCTTCTTGGATTGCTCATTCATAGTTCACCAGAAATGTACGAGTGTTATGTGAAACAATAATTGTCGACTTATCTTCAGTTGCAAGCAAACGGACTCTAAAACAGCATGATTCTAAAACAATAAGGCAGTCAGTGGTCACAAATGACCCACTCATCGTTGTATTGAAAAATAAAATAATAGACAATTGCAGTTCTTTTTTTATCGAGCAGGTTGATGTTACACTGAAAATCTCAACGGGATGCCAATGGCGCATTGTAGCAGGTACGGCAGCGGTTATCGCAAGATAACCGAAACAAGCAACGCGGAACGTGGCTGCTCCTTAGATGAGTAACCGCTAAACGATCCTGTGTCCTTTCAGGAAGTCCGCACACCATAGAGTGGTTAGGAAGTCAGTCACTTTTAAGCCGTTTGTCTCTATCTTAATTTCTAGAAAGGGCTTATTAGCCCTAAATTCGCCTGGAAAAATAATATATACTCAACTTGTCACGAAAAATACGATTTCAAAATTTCATCAAGACCAGCAATACCAGTAAATACCTGTAACTGTGTAAGATTTATAAAAGTGAAAATTGATAAACAATTTAATTGAAAATAATATGTTCAAGGAAAGTTTCCTCATCACATTATGCAACTCTAATTGTGTCCAGAATTGCTGGGCACATATTAACACGTACTATACTCACACTTTTATTAAATTTCTTCTTCGAAATTTATAAAAAAATCGAAATTAATACAGTCCTTTGCCATTAATCTACAACATAAGACATTAAGAGTCTTATCGAATATAAATGTTTACTACTCTTGAAATTGACTACATTTGCAACAAAATTACATTATAAAAGATCTATGTTATATTTAGTGGCAGGAGCGGTTCAGCCAAACTCTATGTCAACTAGCAATAATCCGGGTAAAGTTTAGAGGTAACAACTACCTAACTGCAAGCTTATCATTTTCTGAGCGTAAAGTTTCATGGAATTTTCTTGTCTAAACGTGTTCTAAATTCTTGTAAAAAACACAATGTATCTAGAAAGTAAAAACAATAGAAAATTACAGTCACAGAGTAGTTAACTGTCAATAAAAATTAAATATTCAAAGTTCATTAGATTTTCTTAATACTTTTATATAAAATTTTAATATAAAATTATATATTTTATATAAAAACAATGCAATACAATATTTTACTTAAATTGTATTATATTACTGAGTTTAGTGTGTTAATGCAAGTTACAAGATCATATTAACTAATGGACGATATGAAAATCCAAACATTTACATATGTCCTCTAATGACTGACATGGTAAGTTATAAATCCATGGTTAACTAACTGAATTACGAAAGAGCATATTTAGGTTCATTAATGTTTTGTCCACAAATTGGTACCGAATTTTAGCCAAATATAGCGCTAACAGATAGCTTCAAACTACACTAATCTAATTTTGTGGAGAATTTCACATCCAAATGTTCTATTGATAGACCCACTGGTATGCACATTATGAAATTATCGTCAATAATAGGCACCAAATTGACGTACATCACCGAGCTTCTGTATTAATGATTTGTAAATACATTACTATCTCTTATAGATAGATACTGTACATTGTGGTATTCACCAATAATATCATATCAATTAGAGTTAGTGAGCGAAAATGACATGGAGCACACACATTTATGTACCTGCCAACTATTATTGTACGTGATGGTGACATTAACTGCACAACTAATTACTTTACATGTCAACTGGTGGACAGTGTGCCTGGCGGTTATTTCATACATCTGTTAACAGATATCGAAAAGAGCTTTACAAATAGTTTATCGATAGATATCGAACTAATATTCAGTACATCCATTTGAAGATGTCAAATACAGTGTGGTCCTAACCACGAACATGGTCTATTACCTAATCAATTACAAAAATGCCAGTAACAGGTATTTTTATGCTGACCTAGTCTGATAATTTATATGTTTTACTAAACAGCTAGTTCCAATACTGTGTGCAGTGAAATATCAATCAGGTTTACCAACTAGTAAAATAAATATCCAAATAGTAGAGTAAATATTACGTTCACAAAGCCATTCAAAAACGGGTTTTTATTAGTTATTTGATGGAAATCACGAGGGAAGTATAACATATATCGTATTTTTTGGTCATACTTCCATCAATATCGTTGCGATATTTCTAAGCTGAACATATTATTATTTAGAATTAAAATAAATTAAAAGCACTCATTATCATTAAAACTTAAGGAATAATATATTATATTTTTAACCAACTCATATTTACAACAAAATAATGCAAAGTCAGACAGATGTATCGTGTGCTAGTGGCATACCATTCGATACACCTGGATTCACTAGAATACAATAGAATTCACTAGACCTGTAACATTATTTTCTGATGTACGCTAAACTGAAGCAATATAACTTGTTAATGACTGGTTGTGTAATAGGGTTTGAAACTAGTGGCCCTTCCTCACCATTTGCATTAAGATAAATTATTTAAACTTTGCAGAAATATAATGCCTTGTTTTAATACTTTTTTCAAAAAGTTATTTTATCATGTGGCATCTGGCATCTTTTCATGTTATTTATTTTCACTTAATAACTAGCTTTTAAAATGTATGTCATAATAGTTATATTCAGATTAAATTATTGAAATCGAATAAGTATTAACATGAAATATTTAAATAATAAAGAAATATATGGAGATTAAAGGATATAGGGAAATTTTAATTCTAAATGCCATATTAGTTGATTGAAAATGAAAGTTTTCTTTTACTTTTTCTTTTTGCTTTCTATGATGACAGTGTATCAAATCTTGTTTAACGTATACAGCTGTTAATATCATTAATATTTTCATTACATTGCTGCCTTGTATTAAAAAAACTAAAATTATTAAAAACTCATTTGTACTACAGGTCTAGACCTGGTATATGTTTACTTACTTTACAGGTAAATTTATAGGTAAAATATTAGACTATAAAAGTAGTATTATTCAAACGCATAATCAATCAAACGCTTTAGTGCTTTCAAAAAATACATTTTATTTGCAAACGTTTTTTTAGCTATCACATTAAAGACTAAAACACTTTAACTTCCTAAAACTCAAACCTATCATACATGCACACGTTAAATAACTGTGTATTTCATTCATTCATGACTTTAATCTAAATAAATCAAATACACATATTTTAAACTGTGTGCAGCATTACATGTAGAGAAAAAGTCACTCATTCATCCAAAATTGTTCAGTTGCGATTTACATCTAAAATTTGTTTATACATACAATGTTGCAATCATTAAATCTCATTTATTTGACTTGCCCATTGCAGCAGCTAAATCGGTCAGTCAATCATAACCATGCCCTAATTCGTTCTCTGCGCTGTATGATGTTTTTATACAAATGAATGAATGAATTTCATTTTTACATGATTACAGAGGTGAAACTGGGGCCACATGACTCTTTCTTACATTTAACCTCAAAAGACCAACTACTACATACATAACTCCAGTCAAGTAACGTAATCAACTCAAAACTGGCTAATGCTTTTAAATCTTTTGAACATTAAAATACACACTAAAACTAATATTACTTTGTATAATAGCATATATTACATGACAAAATAACTATATTTTATACCCATTCACTCAGTTATTCATTCTTCCCACTTACACCCACGCCATCGATCTCGGCTGCCCCGGTTATTCGATCTAAGAAGGGTTTGTTTCAAAGCTGAATTGAACCATGCCCGGCTTTACAGTTCTTAATGCTATCTCTAGGGGAATTCCAATACTCCAATACTCTGCATGCGGTAACAATGAATAATTTATTAAATATTGCTGTTACATGACTTAGAATCCACAGCGTAGACGATATAGCGCAAATATTTCTTGTTCTACCATTGTTACAAATTAAATTAAATCGTTGACAAAATGTTTTGAATAAAACCTTTTAAGAATGGAATATAACACGCCTAAACTTTTAATGCTCCTCAAATCATTTAATTTTTAGAGAGATATGTGAATGTTGGATGAAGGAACGTGGGATCAATGTTGTTTGAAAACCAAATTTAAAAGCCTTCATCGATTGGGAATATTGATTTTTAATTGTTTTACAAGTTCTGGCCTGTGAAGGCAAGCTCTAAGAATCTGCCGTGCGATAGTTATGTATATGAACAAGAAAGTACGTAAGCACTACTGAAGCTATTTTGCACTAAAGTCATGTTAGCAGCAGTTGACGCTGTGGTGGACGCCTGGAAATGTATAATAATCAACCACCCCACAATTCCTGTCCGTAGGATTAGTGTGGGTGAGCGTTACTGCACAATATAGTCATCCGTACCTGAGTTGGGTTACACTTGAAAATTTGATTTTCAAAACAATTTTGTAGTTTTGTAAAAAAATATTTAATCTCTTCATATACACTTTACTAAAGAGAAAATTTCAATTTTCAACTATAAATTTAAACACTTTTAGTAATCTCGTTGTGCTTTTGATTCTTCGTCTGCAGGGCTTTTTTAGGGTCATGTACAAAACGTTGGAAGTTTGTTCGAATTTTTAAAATTTTAGTTCTACATTCTCTTTAAAATGTAGAAAGCTCCATCTCGTAATAAATGTATATGTATAAATATATTTAATATTTTGTAAAACACTGAGTTTAGACCTTGCCTTTCTTATTGTTTTTTTTTTTTTTTTTTTTTGTATGCGCGATTTTATTTGGTTCAAAACTATTAATGGTAGGTTATTGGCCTTAATGGTCTAAGATGGCTGGTTGGTGAATCTTAACTATTACAGTTGCTGAAAAGGCGGTCATCCTTGTTGGTGTTTTTAAATTTAATTTGCGTCGCAGCTAGAACTTTCTGAGAAAATTATAATATGTTGCATAGTTAAATAACAATGAACTATATAAGTAAATAGGAAAATACAATTTATGTGTATTTACAATTGCACTCAATGCGGTATAATATGGAAAGTCTTGTTTGTCAGTGATTAAGTTGTCATTTCAAAGTTACAAATAAATCTAAAATTCGTTGCCACCTAAGTGCTTTGCTTACAAACTAAAATTTTGTAAGGTTACGTAGATATAACTAACGTTATAACGTTACAAAGGTTTACGTTTGAAGAACTCCAGAATCTAAACAAAGACAAAGGAATTGGAACACTATAGACGAGTTCTATGTAGGTTATTTTGTAGGCAAAAGTTTTAATTCTCAATCCTACGACAATCCGTTTTCTCACAATCGTTAAAAGACGTATGTAAAACATCCTGTATATATATTTGGAATATGATGTTTCTGGATTCAAAGAGTAATGATTCGTGACTATACAAAAACCTTTAGAGAATTAAAAATATAAATAAATATTTAATAAATATAAATAAAAATGATATGTTATAAAACCATAACAACAATAAAATATTTAAATTGTTGAGATCGTTATGCGCCAACGCCAGAGCTCAATGTGGGTTACAGTGAGGGGTTGCACGATCTGTTCCGGCTCGTTTGGCTCTGTTTAATTATTTACCGCCGTTATCCAACTGTTTGCGCGCCTCACTCACGTAAGTGTGTCACGTGTGCTGGGCACGCAGACAGCAGCTTCCGTAACACAAACAATCAGTGCTAGTCGGACCAGAACAGTCTGTTTACAGGCGTGCGGTTGTTGGGTGGCCGCGCGTACACGGGACTATTAATTCTTCATTACGTAGCTTATCTCACAGCAACATGATTATGCAGCGATAGTTTCCTCCATGCTATAGAGACATATGTTCTAAAAAACCAATGTTATCCATCACTACAACTAATAATTAAATATACAATCACTTATTGAAAACAATTATCTGTATACAATGATCTGATGATGTTTGCGCTATCGAATTTTAATCACCTCTTATTGCTATCGAATGTTTTAACTTAAAACAAATTAGTAACCTCTTTTTGTTCTTTTGGGTACTTATTATTCCCAGGAGAAACTCGAGTTGACAAACAAATAGGGGCAAAACCATGATTTCCTGGATTTTATCAACTGATGAAATTATTGTTACACTCCATGTAACAGTTGATATCTCTTTGTTGCGCTATGTCATTAAGGGGTACAATAAGGCCTTTCTTTGTTGAATATAGACCAGGGCATACGAAACTAAAGAACCTCGTACTAATAAAGACGATCCTTCAACCTTTTGTGAGATATTTTGTCTTTCTCTGTAATAGAACAATGACCTTTAATTCGGAAGGACAGTGAACCCATTTACACACAAATAGAACCCTATTCAAACCTTGCTACAATAAATTATGCCTCGGCAACCACATTGTTTTTCAAGGAGTAGATTTCCATTTCACACATTTCACTCCCGTGATCTACGCTTAGTATTGCTTATGCGTACTCTAATTATTCTAATGAATAGCTTAATACCATCTTCGTTGCCTTGGGTTTTACAAGATAATGCAGAGAAAAATCGAGCGTGATTGCTCCTTGAATGAATACTGGAGTATAACAAAGGGCCTCTTACCCTAATTTTTCCTGATAAAGAAAGACCTCCTTTTGTTTTTGGGATCCAACGCTAACTGACACGTATGGGAAATGTTAACCGAGCTCATTTTCTGAGGACGTAAAACAACGATGAATGTTGAGTTTTTAAACAAGGAAACCAAATTGTAAGAAGAAAGCAATAACCATTGTTAATGGAACAATCTTTCTAAATCGTTAGCGGCGTAAATATGAGGGTGTTCGGTATTAAATGGAAATTAAATACATAGGTCTCTTTTTTATTTAATTTACGAAACAAATGTTTTAAAATATTTATATAAAACGTATTATGCTATTACAAGAGCTATAACAGGTATTACAAAAAATATGGTGTTGGGATTATATTTTATTATAGTAGTTTAATTAAAGGTTTTCAGGATAACACTAATGTCTTGGATATATGTGAATTTAAAAACAGATACAGATTAATATTTGTATTTAGTATTGATAAAATAGTAGCAAACAATATAGCAACTGCTATTGGTACAACGACATTTGCCAATGTAACTTCGAACGGTAAACAAATCAAACATGACATGGATTCCATGTCGAAGAGAAAACAAGCGAATCTGTAATCAAGCAAAACATAAACATTAATTGATTTGTCTTTATAATTAGTGACACTTAATTGTGTTATTTTAGAATTAGCAGAATCGTATTGGTATATAATAATGCCATTAACTTTGTTCTATTAACATAACATCAACATATCTTGTCAAATGAAAATTTTGCATAAATACAAAAATATCTGTAGTTTTAAGCTCGGTAGACCAATTTTCGTTATGTTACCTTTATAGTTATATTATGTGGAATTGGTGGACATACGACAGGACGTTCACAATGTGATCCCACACTGTTGTCGAGGTTTTGGTAATCTTGTTGTTTAATCGTTTGAAGGTTCTTTGTCGGAGTCGGGGCATTCTAGTTGTAAGTTCCTTATGCAGCCGAGATGTTTATCAGTACTGTCTATCTAGAACTGTAACAGAAAGTCCTCCAGAGACTAGAGTATAGTGTAGTCTCTATCATCCACTGACTCAAAGAGAGTTAGGTTTTATTTTGAAGGTCGTCTGTATACGTAAGTTGAAAGGTGTAATATTTCGACGGGTTGTGAACCAGAAAACTTAGATTATACGGGTCATGTAAACCTAAGAACTAAGACTAAGATGTACCTAAGCCTTGACTAACCGATATTGATGGAGTCCTTGCATATACTAAGAAAAGTAAAAGACGGGACTAGGCAAGTGTTAGTAGAAACTAGGTCTGAACGCTGGTACAAACTAGGAGTGGGGAGAAATTCTGAACTCATCCAGTACAGAAAGTTGTGCAATTTCACGACTCGCGGAAATTTAAAAATTCAATGAAAAATATAGTTATAAAATTAGGATTTCAAGTTTTTATGGTCAATTTCATTGACAACTGATAAGTGGTAATAGTTAATGGGGTGGTTTGATATCGATCTATTGCCGTAGAGTCACTCAGTCCCATTATATAGACTTCCAAATTCACTCAAAGTGACTCATTTCTCACCTCATTTACCAGCTAAAGTTGTAAGAAAAGATATGAGGCATGAAGTGTTTTCCTTAGCTGCTTACACAGGAGTGCTGAAAAGTGTTGAATTGACCTTAATATCATCTGTACTCCTAAGCTTACAAATATAAACTTTCTACAGTGACATAGATCATAATATTGAACTTTTTGATACAATCAGTAGCTCTTCACGACCTCAAGGGAATAGCCCGTAAGGAGTCTGTAAAAATTTTTTAATGTAATCATGGAATGATGTGAACATAACTCAAGCAAATGTATGCAGAAAACCGCACTTCAGAAGCTTTATTCATTACAAAATGGTGGACGTTCAAAGATTTTTTAAATATACTGTAATTTCAGCAGAAAAGCCAGGAAGTTGCTTTAATTACTTGATTTTAACATTAACAATTTGTAGTGGTTAGAAACAATAGCAAGACACTGTATTATAGAAGGAGTTGCGCGTATTCCAGTAGATGTAACAAAAAAGTATTGTCAGCATTTTATCATTGGCTGGGATACTGCCAAGAAGCCCTGTTATAATTTGAACAACTCCTATAACAATCTGGGTAGGTGATTTTATGTTGCTAGTGTTAAGAATTTTTCTGTTGAAAAGTTTGGTTACTAATTTTTATTATTTATTCTAATAAAATGAAAAACAAAGTGAACCGTTTGAAAAGTATATCATGATTGAGTACAGAATATTTCATTTCAGAATTATATTTCGTTTTTAATATTAAATATTAAGATGTCGTTAAACGTAGAAAAATAGCATTGGTTAAGAACATTGTTGCAATGAGAATATACACAACGAAGAGCGTATCGGTTTTAACTTCTTTAGTGGTTTCCTAGATAGATCCTAGATCCTAGTGTATTCTTTCTTTGGTTTGTAATCAAAGTAAGTAGTTTAATCGATAACCCCCTTTATACGGAATAATATGAAACATCATCCCTTTGATACAAAAACTTAAGTTATGCAGAAACTTCAGCAAACTCCATGATAATTTTTTGAACTGTGTTGTATGATGCTTTTGTTTGTATATGGTGTGTATTTAATTATGTTACTGAATCATAAAATTATTCTCATTATTAATATTTATTCACAAATATTATTTATTTTACTTTTTATAAAGTTTAAAACTATGAAAATGCAATAAAACATTGTTTCTGAGTGAAAAACATATTTTTAAGGGCTTTTATTATGACTGCGCTAAAATCAGAATTCCACATTTAGCGAAATATTTGTTCAGTTCAAGGCTCTAAATCAATACTTTCTTCTAAGAAGAGATTAGAAATTGGTGTCAGTGAAGCTGTTTGCCAGTATAATACTGGTAGTAACAGAAGTGTTTCATATATACAGAAATTAGGAGGCATCAGCCCGGGTTCTGCTACATCCAAAATAGCGAAGAGTTTTGACAGGAAAAAATACTAAATATTTAAATTATAGAAAGAAAGTGAAACATGCACAACTACAAGATGAACAAAGAAAAAAATACATATAAGGCCTAACATATGGTACTGGAGAATTTTAAATTTGGTTTAGTAGTAAAAAAATTATGAATTTTTTGTTTTTTACACTTTTGTGACAACAATATTATTTTATTCATAAATTTTAGAATAAGTAAGTGCCTGACATGTTATTGTATTGTAGAATTCTAAGTTAATACTCGATTACATAATATGAGATCGGTCTTGTAAATAAGTGACTTCTATTTGGTCTTTTATATCAATAAGTGTTCTATGAACAATGTAGTAGTCTGACTTTCAATTACCGTCTTCCGAGGATCAATTGTTTATTGTTTTTCCACATATAATTTGATATTATTAAAAAACTATAAAAGCTATATGATTGAAATTTTTAAAAAGTGCTCTAAATAGTATTAGGTAAATATTTGGGTAGAATTGTAATCATAGGTTAAATACAAATTGATATACTCGTATATTTTTTTGTATTTATAATAAAACATTTTATTTTAAGAAAAGACATATAAATGCTTGTAAAAATTATACAATTTCGTAGGGATTTCATTCTACCTAAATTTTTACAGGAAATTTTTACTAATAAAATGACATATCGTTCAACAAAATCAAATTATTAAAACTTGAGTTATATCGTTTTAATATTTTTAATAATTTTTACAATAAAACATTTTTTATGGTCATAGCCATTATACAGACCTACAAAACAAATGAAGAAAATTTGGAAAGCCTATCTTTAAAAATAAATGAGTTACCATTTTCAGTGCCATATCCCCTTAATTTGATTCATTGGTTCAATCAAGGAGACAAAATATATCAAATTCCATAAACTGCCAGAAACAGAAAAAAAAAACAGAAATCTATAATGTAATTTATACAAAACAACAGGATGATGGTTCGTCTGAAAATAATGAAAGATCCGTTATACATATAAATCTGCAAGACTTACAGTCTGCTGAGCGTGCAGTGTAACCAAAGCCTTTGATGTGGTATATAAATAAATCGGTGCTGCAATATTGGGAGGCACACATGTTGCTTCTCACAACGGCACAGCGTATATCGGTGCGGCACGTCGCTCTCCTGCCAGCAGCGACAATACGGCTGAGTTTTATGTTCCTTCATAACTTTCCCGAGCGCGAATCGATGTCCTATCCTACTGTAATAAATCTGCTGTATTTAACTGTACTGTCTGTAATGTAAACTATCATAAAAGCATTGTGAACCAATGCTCTAACTACTGGATGATGTTGTCAGATGGGAAATGTATTTACGTATTCACAATTAATTACATACATGTTGATATATGTATTGAAATGCATGCATAATATAAAAATGTAATGCCCAGAACACAATTTATTAAATATTACACATATATTTATCGAACATGAATGAACTTATAAATATACATATCCATCACACATAGCAGTAATAATTAGTAATTTCCCTATCGTTAATTATGTAGGTAGTTATGGTATTAATTACAATTATTATGGGACAGGTAAGTGAGATGGACCGATTTAATTATGTTCCTAATTATTAAGGTCCATGGTTCTTTATTGCACTTCATCAGGAATCTAATAATTTTCATCTGACTTCTTTACCCTTTTTGTGCAACTTTAAGAAATTTCTGAGGTCAGTAATGGTTATTGCAAAGGATCATTCTCCGGTTCTCCTCCCATCTCACTGCTCTAGATCTAGAACTTTTGAACCAACAATAGAGTATTACAGAATTAAGATTTGCATCTCAGTTAGTCGTCATCTTGTACACCAACACGGACCTAGTAGCAATTCTAATACCCTCCGTGAACTTCTATTGAAAAACTACTGAAAAAGTTTTAACTAAATAGGGGTCACACCCCAGTGGCTTTACGGGCTCTCCTCTTTCGTTCGTTTTCCAGTTAAGGGTTTATATACATTTAATATAAGAAGTCAACAAACGTTTAAAGTTACTGATCTAATTGTTGTGCATCAATTCCTTAAGGGGGTTCGGACAGCAAAAAATTGAATTTTTTGCCAATTTTGTTTTTTTAACTAAGTATATATTCTACGTTTCATTCTCTTTAATTTGATATATAACACTTATAGCTTCTATAGATATAGATATTTCATTGTTAAAAAAAAAATATTTAATTAAAGTGCTGCACAACCATTTGACTACCTAGCAGATTTTCATTGCACAGGATGTAACCACTTCACATAATAATGTTTTTGGTTGTGAATGTAAAGGAGTTATACTCTCTGTTTAGTAGTGTGAATGTTTCATACTCTATGTTTGCTAATGTTTAGGTGGTATTTAGACATATTTTTACTGCAGCCAACCATATGACTGTGTTGACAAAATTTTGTTCATGTTGTGGTTGTCATTTCAAAAACTATTTCTGGCAGAGGAAGGCTTACAGATACAGCGATTGGTATCATCACCAAATACTATGGCCTAGCTATAAGAAGGAGTTGTCAGAATAATTATACAGTAGATGACATGAAGCGTGCCATATGGGCGGAATAGTTTCATATTTTATCAAGTGATGAAACTCCCCAACATGGTCTGTGGCCTGTAGGAAAGTATAGTTGGTGCAAGTTCAGAAAAGCTGAAGCTGAAGAAAAGCTCTATAAACACAGTGAGCATTTTCACCTCCCTGCAGATGTAATGAGTGCAATAAAGCCAATTTTTAAGGACTTGGTTGAGCCTGAACTCCTCAAAAAATGCCTTCATGGGAAAACCCAGAACCCGAATGAATCGGTAAACGGTGTTATCTGGTCTAGATTGCCTAAGACGGTTTTTGTTAGACTGAAAACTTTGAAGTTTGGTGTCACAGAGGCAATAGCGAGTTTCAATGAAGATGCCATAGTGAAGAGCAGGGTCTTGGTGGCTCTGGTTTTAAAACCAGGGAGAAACTGCATTAATTTCATGCGAAATGTGGATCGTATCTGAATACGCCATGCTGACCGTGAGTTAGATACAACTATTGAAGAAGGCAAGAGGAAGGACTGAAGCAGCTAAAAGAAAGTTTGAGGAGGCACTGGAAGCAGCTGATGAAGAAGTTGGGCCATCATACTCAAGTGGAGCCTACTAAATAACATATTTAATTTTTAAATGTTCGTTTGACTTATGTCCTATTTCTCAATTACTATGAGAGATATTAAGCTGAAATGTTTACCAAAGCTTCATGTGTGTACTATAAAAAAGCTGAGTAAGTTGCAAAGGTATTGCGTGTTTGCAAAAAGAAATAAAAATAATTTTATGTACAAGTTTTGAAAAAAAATCTTTAACAGAAAAAAATTCTTATTTTCCTTTCTAATTAGTTTTTTCTTTCCATTTATACTCAGTGAGTTCTACATAAGTTAATGAGTATGTCTGCAAAATTTCATGATCATAGCTCTTACAGGTCCTTAGAAACAGGTACATGAACATTTGAAAACTAACATGGGGAACATAAGAGTGTCCGAACCCCCTTAAGTAGTCAACAAACTTAAAAATCCCAAAGATCCTCATAAAATAATTATTACATAAAAAATTACTTCTGAATTATCAGTAATATAAAGCAACCAATTATTAATTAACCAACAGGACATTCTTGAAATTGTAACGATCGACCGAACTGTGCGATACATCTAGAAATAAAGATACTAGAGATTTAATACTTGGTTCATAAGTTACTAGTACGGTGTTGGGCAGTGAGCTTGCACATCTGAACGCGAAGTTCTCTCGCATAGTTCGATACTTCGGTTTATCAATAACGCAAGTATTTTTGATAAGTAATTATTTTAATGAACAGCTATTTTCACCATTTTAATTGCATTGCAATTGAAGTCTTATCGTACACGGATTTAAAACATAGGTAATAAAGAACTTATATTACCTTCTTGCAAAACATTAACAAAGGCTGGTTTGTTAGGGATTAAAAGTAATGCCCCAAGAAACGTTAACTAATTGAAAGGAACTTGTTTGTGGTTTAAATAACTTAGCTACAAGACATTTAACTATAATTAAGCAGTTTCAAGAACGGGATAACTTTCTCTCCAACACTTATTTTTATTTTATTTTTTCAAACTATAATAACACCATATCAATACTGAACATCCTATCAGTATAATATTTGTGGACAAAACTATAGTAGGTATTTATTGAAGATGTAAAAGTACGACGCTAAAAAGCAAGTGACATTTATGAGTATATGCATCAAACGTTTCTTGGAATAACAAATATTATTATGCCAACGTGTCAGAAGATAGGGTTATTTATGTATGTTTATTATTTTTATTTTTTTTACTTTTACTTTTGTGAGTAAAATATTACTAGTTAATTTTAACACTTGAATTTCTAAATAAAAAAATACTAATAAAAGTCCACATTTAAATTGTTGAGATCGTTATGCAGCGACGCCAGAGCTCAATGTGGGTTACAGTGAGGGGTTGCACGATCTGTTCCGGCTCGTTTGGCTCTGTTTAATTATTTACCGCCGTTATCCAACTGTTTGCGCGCCTCACTCACGTAAGTGTGTCACGTGTGCTGGGCACGCAGACAGCAGCTTCCGTAACACAAACAATCAGTGCTAGTCGGACCAGAACAGTCTGTTTACAGGCGTGCGGTTGTTGGGTGGCCGCGCGTACACGGGACTATTAATTCTTCATTACGTAGCTTATCTCACAGCAACAGGATTATGCAGCGATAGTTTGAGTTTCCTGCTGCTTGAGAGACATATTTTCTAAAAAAAATCACTTTTATTCATCATTACAACTAATAAGTAAATATTCAATAGCAAATTAAAAAGTTAGATTCCTTTGTCAATATCAAATATTTGATAACCGATAAGAAAAGAATTACTGAATTGCATATGATTGAGTCATCAAGTTTTTATCCGCTCTTACTGATATCGCATGTTTCAGTTTTAATCAATATATCAGTACCTTTTTGGTGCGTTCTGGTTATATTTGTCATACATCAACACAAAAAGAAAATTTTGGTTCAACAAAATTATTTAGGGTTTTTTGTAGGGCTTTTTTAGTATGATTGGAAATGTATCGATCAACCATAAAGCAATTTGGTAATTTTGAGTTTTATTTAGACTCAATTTATACTTCCTTGATTTCTGTAGCAACATTCCTTGATATCATGACTATTCAACATTTTCATCCAAAATTAAAATAGGAGTTTTTCATGATAACAAATTTATTTTATGAGTAATATGACAAATCTTTCCCACCTTATCATTATTGCAGTACACATTTTAAGGCGGTTACGGAATCGTGATAGATTTCTCAAAGCATATTGACTTGCCAGCCCTTCAGTAGTAGAGACAAACCACCAAAATATTTATAACTTAAACTTGGATTTCTAAAATAAACTGTTATTGTCAGGTGAAATCTGAGTTGACAACACTTTAGGGTTATCGGTAAAAAATACAACTTCTTGGAATTCATCGCTGGAAGTATTGAGAAATCACACCATGTAACATCTGATATCCCTTTGTTGCCCTCGGTCAAAAAGGAATATCATAAACCCATTTACAATTTCAAATATTTTCATTTCATTTTTCAAATATTTTCCTCCCAATTGATTCACTCCTTAATATTTCCAATGGCGTGCTCTAATAAGTCGAATGAATAGCGTACTTCCTTGACTCTGTTATCACAGGAAAATTGAGTCGAGAAAAATCGAGTTTGTTTGCTCCTTGAATGGGTACTTCTCTTGATAAAATAAGACCTCCTTATTGTCATCGTGATCTGACACTACACTGAAGATTGGGAAATTTTGAACGAGCTTCAGCAAGGTTTTTGGACAAGGAACCGAAATGTAAACAATCAACATGTAAACAAAAAGCATTCATGTTTTGCATTACATTTATATTACCTATATATAATTCTCTTCAGATTTATAGTTACAATGAAATAAAAGTATTTTAAAATATGCATTTTTAAGCACATATAATCTATTATGGTATTAAAAAAGCTTTAACAGATATTACAATAAGGTACTGTTGAGATGTTATTTGAGTTTAGTTTAATTAAAAGTTTTTTTTAGAATAATACTAAAATATGAATATCTAGGATACACATAACATTCAAAATAGATGGAGATCAACATTTGTTTATGGTATTGGTAAAATAGCAGAAAACAATATGGCCAACTGCTGTTGATACAAAGGTCATTTAGCTATGTAACTTCGAACTGTAAACAGATCAAACAAAACAGTGATTGCATATCGCAGAGAAAACAAGCAAATCTATAATTAAGCAAAACACTAACATCATTTCATTCTTCTTTATAATTAGTTACAATTGATTGCGTTGTATTGGAATTAGCTCAATCATACTGGTTTGTAAAAATACTATTAAATTTGTTCTATTTGAAATAATATCGGTATATCTCGGCAAATAAGGTAAATCAATTGCATACATTTTCACAAAATTTTTCCAAGCTAAAGACAAAAGTTTAAGCCCAGTTAACCAGTTTCCAGTCTGTTATCTTAATAGCGATATGACCTTTGACGGGTGGTCTCCCTCATGAACAATGTTGAATAGTTAAGTTTGCTTTAAACGTGAAAAATGTTTCAAATATTGGAGCAGCAACCAGAATTTTACTTATTTATATCTTTGAAAATTAGAACGGAATACACAATAGTGTTAATAAGTGTTTATATAATACATTTAGAAATTATTAACACGATATGTAACAATTACCGATATGTGACTAAAATAAATACTTTTCGAAAGCAAACTCAAGTATATGTAAAAAAATAAAAGGGACTACCAATTATCTCAAAATATATTTGTTTTACTCATAATACGAATTAAATTGTGAACGTAGCAGAAGTAAAATTGTGTTTTTACTTCGATTTTTCTAAAATTTCTAAATGTCGAGGTTTAAATGTACTCGCTGAAAAATTAAATCCTAATGGTTATTGGGAAGGTTTTAATTTTAATTTTGGCAATAAATATTAAGACAAATTGTCCAATTTAAAAATCCTACGTATTGCTTGAACGAAAAACAATAACTCAAATCTATATGTTTAACAAATTTAAATTCTTAGAACTTCCTACCTCACTTGGATGTTTCAAATGTAGGAAAGGTAAAATTATTAGGCTATTACTTGCTTATGTGTTATGACAAACACTCTTAAAAATATAAATAAAACTATTAAAACCTGAATTTCTTGAATACACAAAAAACGTTTTTATTTTTTTCAAATTCCCGGTAGAATTAATTTTTCAGCGTGCAGTAATAAATATGAAATTACGATAGTATATTAACATAAATACTTACTTGCCTTCCATCTTCATCTGCCTTCATCTGTTTACACAGGTATACGCAACGCAAACCTAGATCTACATTAAAGTTTCTCAATCAAACCCGTCTTGATGTAGGATAGTAATTATTTTCTAAGCTAATTTAGTTTTACTACCGTATTCACCGACTAAATTACAATCTATTTTGATATAATCCTTAATGTGTTTCTCTCTATGAACTTATAAGATGAAGCGTTGAAAATAAATAATAATATAATCTATATTAGGGATAAACAGAGTTTCAAGAGTTTTGAATTTGATTCAATTTATAATGTTGACTACAGATTTGTATGTTTTCTACATTAACAGTTCAATCATTTTAATCGAAAGTAAATTATAATATTCATATTTTTTTTGTTTTTTTTTTTCAATTAAATATTGCTATGCAATATCACTTTTATATTTTACCATTGTTTATTGTGATACTAATCTTAGGAACCCATATAGTTAGTGCCATTATAACATTGCATGCGTTAGATATTGATGGTTTCAAAGATTATCAATATCAATATACTTGCCCATACTACGTGTTAAAAACTATTAAAAAAACACTTTTCGATAAGTAGTATTTTTTATATGAATTCAACTACCTCAGATATGTTTTGTATTTAAATACGGTCTAAAGCAATCGTGTTATCTCATATGAAATCTTTATTATGGAATCTGTTTGTATAACATGTTATTTAAATTTATTGTTCTCACAATATGGACTATTTAGTTATATAATTTATAATTGAAGGCTTTTACACTTATAACGTTTTATCTTAGTGGTGATTTTTTTAGAACAGAAATAATGGTATGAGTGTACCTGATAACTAGACCATTACATCGGTATCGTTTAGTGTGCACTACGATACATTTAACCTAGACCAGGCACCGTCAGCACGTTGGACGGGACAAGTTACACAAATGTTTGACGGGATGGCCAGTACAGTTTAGTTGTGTATTCATGGAAACTCACGTTGTATTCTTGTGCACGTGTCTGGCCCAGTTTTTTCCATTCTCATTTGTATTCTCGATGGAAGGTGAATTTGAAATCTTGTTAGATGTATATTCTGGAATAGTTTACATGATGTAGATACCCCTCACTAAGGAATAAAAACAATATGTATTGAGTCTTCAAATTCGAAAGTTTAAAATAAAATTGACCGTTTCCATCAAGAACTTTGTTTAATTAATTACCGTTACTATTTTTCCATCTTAGTTAATTGTTTACAGACAACCACGGAACAATATAATAATGTCATTAGTGTATGGATCTACATATTTAGTATAATTGGTTATCAATAAAGTTTTAGTATTACTATCTCTGTAAAGGCGAATCAATACCATGATAATATACAAATTAAAATTTACAAAAGAGTTTATTATTATGAATTCATAAAATGAATTTAAACATAAATTCTCATTATATCAGTATAAATTTCAAAACTTTAATGGCCAGTGTTTTGCAATAACGGCCTACATTATTATAAGGCCATTACAAGGTGAACGGAAAATCATAAACATTCATTCTTGTAAATACAAATTCTATAAAATTAAAACAAAGCAAGCTAAAATTGAACAATTATAGGATAATGTCAATTCGCATAGACAGCTGACAATAACTTCAATCTGAGTCGTTGGCAGATCGGTACGTCAATTCATTTTAATATGATGGCCTTCTATTCTTTAATAAAAATCACAGCTCCTGTATACTGTCTACATTTATTATGTACTTTAATTGAATCAGCTTACACTGGCTGTACACAGACAGCTGATTACAAAGATCAGCTGTCTCTCCTCTTGTCTCTGATTGGTCGGAGACCACGCTTTCTTTTAAACGTAAAAGGCCGGATTCGAGGAGCGTTGCATCATCCGAATACACTGTCATTTTGTCTCTAAAGCTTCTCTTGTCTGCGCAGTCTCCCACTAGAGTCTCTTATGAGGCGTGTGGTTTGGTCCCCGTCACAATTCCATATAAGCATTCCTCGGCTCCCTGAAGCTGGGAATGGACCGGAGAATTGTGCTGGAATTAAATAGGGTTAATGGCCTTTTGAAGATACGTTGAACAGCTTTTTATTGTGTTGTCCATTTCATAACAGTTGCTATATCGTGGATCAAACCCAACGCTGCAGTGTGCCATTGTACTGCAAGTTGAACAACCAGATCCATTCCTTCATTTATAAGTTATAATCCTATTTTACCTCTTTTAACTCTCCCCAAGCTACGTCGATTTATTTAAAGTCGTGATAAATTTCTCTTAAAGAATTAAACTCTGTTATTTATGTAGATAGAAAAAGGTTTTATGGAGTTAGTCTATTACAATTTCCTTTGGTCACTCGATCGGTTTTCGAGATAATGAGTACTTTTAAATCCCCTAAGAATGTTTTTATCAAAAGAAATTATGAAATAAATGCTTAAAACAAGATCAAACACGGTACAAAAAATAATATCTTAAAAAATCTTAGATATGATCATTGGCGAAGTTGGTATACCATTTCGTGTCGATATGGTCACCTTTCAAATGCGTAAAAAAGGCGTTTTGGTGTACACATAACGTACCCAAACATAAAATAACAGTATTTTTAGTCTGAAACTGCTGAAACTGAGTGCTGAAATAAATAATAATATTTAAGTTGTTATAAAATTTACCTACTTCTTTTCACTGAAAAATAATAACTCTTATAATCGTGAATTATCTTAAATAGTCAGCTTATTACTTCAAAATATTGATGATGTACTAATGTGCAGTAGACTTCATTTAACTTTGAATGCAACCACTTCAATTGTTATTTTCTTGGTAACTCTATGAGAGAACATATCGTGTAGTCTAGGCTGAGTGGTTATTCATTGTGTAATAACATTCTTCACGCATTTAAAAACTTCTTATTAAATTTAAAAACATAAAATTGTGTATGTTGTGCACAAGATTAACTTTTAAGTGTTTTATTCAATTTTAATGTTTATCTAGAAAACGAAAAAATAATCGTTACATCAATTAACAAAAATTCAGTTTGAAGCAATTAAAAGGTGATCAGTCAAATTAATTATGTGCCCCTAAATTTTGAATATTTTTCTATAAGGGCATTTAGAGGTAGAACAACATGCATTATTCTACATTATTAACAATTACTAAGAAATAGTTAACGGTGTTTTCAATAAACATATCAAACGTTTCATTACCATGAAATCAACAAAGTTGTAACTGGTCAGTTGGGTTAGGATCTCCAATGTTTTTATATACAACATGTATGCAAAAGAGTTCATAATATTTTACAGCTCTCTCAAGCATTCAAGATCAGACCCTCTAGAATTTTATTCTGGTACGTGAGCTGTCTCATGGGATGTTTTCCGGTCGTCTCCAATTGGTTTCGGTACTATCCAGCAATGATGGGAAACAGAACTACGTATAACTATTCTTTATAATCCGGTTCAAACATTTATCAAGACTATTTTCCTTGGGTCCTATTACTCTTTGAGTATTTTTAAACAATTTATTCACAACTATTTACTTAGTGGCACACTAATTAATATCTCGTTTAATTAGTGGCATGTCACATTTCATTGAATAATTTCCTAAACTAACTGCGATTATGCTTTTATTATGTTAACGTCTCTAGGGTACCCAATTCCCAAGCTGGAAGGAAAACACAGCTTCTAAGCACCATTCCTTTAGCTAATTTAGTTAGGTTTCAGCTTATACTTTCAAACCCCATTCCAAAGAGATCTTAAGTCCAATTCAATCCATTTGAATTTATGTTATTCTCGTTTAGTTACTTCAAAACTATGAGTTCACTATGGCGTAGAGATTAGTTTCTGTCCCTCTAACCGAGAATTTAGCGATTAAATTCTTGAGAAGGTAAATAAAAGTTTACCAAACCAGACAGCAGGTTTGGGTGTTGTTACTAGAGCAACTAAAAGGATAATTTAGTCAAAGGGAATACGCGTGTGGTAACTTTTTTATGCCACAACCGGTTGCAAATTGCCAATACATTAGGTAGAGCAAAATCATGAACAAAAACAGAATTCTAGTATGAAGAAACACATCATTTGACTCTTTATTACACGCTATAAAGTAGAGTTTGCGTTCGCTAGCTGTGGAGTTCAAAGAAATATGTCCTGTCCAACTTCGAACCTGAAAATGTATACTTAATGTACTTCCACCCTTGGAATTTTTATCAGAATCTACTTAATTTCTGTATGTTTCCTGAATATTTTACTAAATTAGAAATTTTATTTTGTTGATAATAAAATTATTATCAGCCGAAATTGAATCTATAAATAGCTGTACAGCATAACATGTATAATAAGATATGACCAGCTTCAAATATAATCGTAAACAAAAGTAAAAAAAATTAAAGTAAAGAATGTCTTATTTTACCAGGCGAAGTTAGGGCTAAGAAGCCCTCTCTAACACTTAACCTGGATCAAACACTTAATCGTCAGGATTAAAAAAGGACAATTCAAATAATGACCAATCAAATATAATTTTAATAGGAAAATAGGGTCCCAAAGGCAAAGCCTGATGAGAGATTCCATCAGATAAGTTCATTTAGATAAAGAGTTCATTGATGTTGCAGACACTATAACTATTTATATCTTCTAATCCTACAAATTAATTTATTGTTACACTCTTTATGGCTTACCAAACAGAATTAACGAAACTTCAACTTACCCTTCGTGAATTTAAAAATTAACAGGATATACTTATTTTAAATAAAATATATGTTTAAAAATTGCCACAAACCACCAAACCAAAATGATAAATATTAAAGGTTTTATTGTATGCACTGAAGCACGCCTATTTTAAAGAAACTTAGTACACTACTATATTCACGTACCACAGTAACATACACTATAAGAGAAAAACAACTTACTTATTGAATAATAGTTAACAGATACTCAACGTTGCTTCTGTCCATACTTAAAAGCAAAGTCTTAACACTTCTAAGGAATTTATATATTTTTGTAATATTTTTTATATTTTTCGGCAACCTATTAAAAAGTCTTGGCCCTGTATAACTAAATTTTTTTGTATAAAAAGTTACATTAGGTTTAGAAACTCTAAAATTACAAGCATTTCTAAGACCTTGTCTAAAAAGTTAACATTTGATGGTAAATTTCCACTAATTAAACAAAAAGTTTTGTAAATCTTAAATATATAAATACAACGTCACGCCAAAATATTCATACACACAAAACATGGATGAGATGGTTCTCTTAATCTTTTCTTAAGAATTAATTTAACATACAATTTTTGAATGTTTTCCACAGGTTTTATTGTGGATCTATACGTTCCACCCCAAGAAATTATAGCGTATTCTAATCTACTATTTACTAAGGCAAAATATAGACAACGCTGAGTTTGGATTGGGCATACGTCCCGCAAGTGATAAAAAAGTCTAATTAATGTTATGAGGTTTGATTTTAGTTTAATTATATGCGTTTTCCAGCTCAATTAACTATCTAGAATTACACCCAAATATTTTACTTCTTTGGTTGGACTGATTTCCGAACAATTTACACAGGTATTAAACGTATTTAAACAATCGAAACATTTATATATAATTTGATTATTAAATTCAATGAACCCCCTTAAAATTAATGCAGTTAGTTCTTTGTGTGTTGAGAACTAATTTATTCTTGTAAAACCACCATTTTAAATTTTACAGATCATTTAAATTTTTAAAAGTTTTTTTTTTTTATTTAAAAGGTTGCTCCCAAGACCGATCCCAGGGGGTCTCCGTGCCTGACTACAGCCATTTTACTTAAAACACCCTTTATTTACCCATACTGATTAATGCTAAAGAAATTTATCCTATTGAAAAAGCTATTAAGTTTTTCTTTTATTACTTTTTCTATTATTTTTGGAAATGTTGAAATCAATGAAATTTGGCGGAAATTTGAACAAATATTGGGCGAATTACCTTTATAAATTGGTATTACAACAGGCCTTTTAAGACTCTCAGGGAACATTCTTGTGCTGAAACTTAAATTGATAATGAACGTAAACACTTCAGCTATCCTTGAGCAGATATGCTTAACTAAAAAAGAGTTCAAACCAACAATCCCAGGCGATTTTCCATTTTTCAGAGACTTAACTATTCTCACAATGTCATCACAACACACCGGTCCTAACAACATTGATGACCTCTCTTGAACTAGAATAAAATTATCTTTGTATTGGCAGTTCTCCAAACCATTTGGCAACGAGTTATCCTCTATTATGTGATCAGTTACCGACAGAAAGAAGTCATTAAATTCATCATCAACTATTTCCGGATCTAAAATCATTGTACTCGTATTATTAATTTTTAAACAAAATATATCATTCTTTATGTTTTGACCAGTCATATTTTTAATGGTATTCCAAGTAGCTTTATGATTACCAATATTGTTTTCCAGTTTATTTCTATAATAGTTTGATTTAGCTAACTCAATTTTTTGTTTCAAGCTGTTCCTAAAAGAATTATAATATAACCTAAATCTATCATTTAACGGCCTATGTTTTATTTTTGTATGTAACCAATTTCTTTTTCTTATTTGATTACAAACGTAATCATTCATCCAAGGCTTTAATTTGCGATTTCTATTATTTAATGTATATACTACTTTACATTGTTCGATGCAAGATTGTATTTTAATTTCAAATACATCATACGCCACAAAAGCGTTATTCTGCCTATAAATGTCAGTCCAGTCCACATTAGCCAACATATCGTCCAGTTTATTGTAACTTATAATAGTACGAGTAGCAGCGGCGGGCTCGGCTGCGGGATGCCCGGCCGACCGTAGCCGCAATGACTTCATGTAGTGGTCGGTCACTTCAGCCTCCACCACAGCCGCCTCCACCGCACACGGTCGCTTGTCTCTACATGACATCCTCAAGTAGACATGATCGATACACGATCGTGTCGTAGCAGTTACTCTTGTCGGTTGCGTTACAAGCGCTTCAAACCCATAACCAGCCATCATTAATTTATAGTTGTCAACATCATTATCATCTGTCTTTAATAAATCAATAATTTATATCACCCATCACAATACAGTTTTTTAAAGATTTATCATTTTTGTTTACACATGTATTAAATTCATTAATAAAGTATTGAATTGTACAACTATGTAAATGATAAACAGTAAATAAAATAAAATCATGGCCTGAAAAACACATTTGTAGCATTAAAATATCAGCTGATTTTAATTATAACTGTTACTTTATGTGATAATTACAGAATTCTTTTTATAAACCACTACTCCACCAGAACGATAACTTTCATTAGTACAAACAATCAAGTCATAATTAGGTAGCCTATAAAACATGGCTTCATCCTTACTAATCCAAATTTCACTTAAAATGATTAATTCTGGATACTCGTCCATTACGCTCAGGTCAGCTACAAAACGATCAAATCTTTTTGCAATTTACGAATATTTCGATAATTATATTATATAACAACTATTTCCTTCCACATTAAAAATTTCCTATAATTTACAAAAACACATAAAATACAATTATCACCTACTACACTCTTATGAAAATCGTTTGAAAAGCCCTGTACATTACTTATACCATCTGAATGTTTTAATTTACTAAAATTACAAAAATAAAACATAACTATGCTAATCTCAAAATGTAGCTTAATTATACCAGCCATTTTCTGAAGATAAAAAACACTTTTGTCATCGGAACAGTTTACAGTTTTTCTAAGTCGGCTGCAGATTTGATCTCGATCGCTGGCGAGGCGGCGCTGACGCGCATGAAGATGTTGCCGCCTCGAAGCTACAGATATTATTTAATATTGTGTGTCTTCTTCACCTCTCGAGCCTGTCCAAGGAGTCGTCTTCTAGCTGGAGATAGAGACTCGTTCACGAATATCGGTTTATTAACTGCTAGACCAATATGTCTCGTAGTAAATTCTTGCCTTTTCTCTCGCCTTTTATTTATTAAAAGTTCTTTATCTTTTACAATTTGCACTACCGATTCATTATTAGCTTCCGGAATACCTTGCATCTCACCACAGTTCCTCCGCGAATACTGTTCTAAGTCGGCTACATTTTTTTCCAGATTAAGTACATTTTCTTTTAAAACTTTATTTTCAGATTTTAGTTCATCAATCACTTTTACAAATTTTTAAATTTTTCCAATACCGCTCTGCAAAGTTTCAGTGTTCTCTTCAAGTTTACTATGCAGTAAACCATAAGACTCATTAAAATCACTTACATTATTCCTTTGCTCATCGCGTATTTCACTCAGCGCCTTTATAATGTCCTCTAGCGTTATCGTACCTTCTTGTGCACTAGTTTCCAGTCCCATACTTTTCCGCCGCGCTTGGCCGCACGGATCGCACCTCCAAACGGCGTTTTGCTCCTCCAAATGAGCCAAATCCGCTTGGGCCATTTTAACACATTTTGCGTGAAATGATTTTGCACAGTCACTGCACGTTAATTTTGTTTGACTTTTTTTGAAACTAGACAAGCGCGTCTAATAAATAAGGCTAAACATGCGCAAGATCTGTTTTAAAATGCGACAAAATGTATATTAGACAACAAATGATATTTAACCCAATATTATACGTCAAAATTTCAAGCAAGACCCGGCTGGTACACTTACAGCGTGATTTATTTTATATTACGATATCAGGATACAAACTTAGTCGGTATTGCTATTTTCAAGGAGAACTAAGCAGCATATGTACATAGTTTAATTTATATGATTAATTAAAAAAATTCGCATAGCATAAATATAAAATAATGTTATTTTTATACATTGGCAGCTACATGTCTTTGTCGGTTATTAGGGCTTTGGATTCTCCATATAATGAGCTGATTTTAAATGCAATGGTACTATTGCGTAAAAAGTTCAAATACTTGTACATTTACAATAAACATTTAACACATGCATTTAATACTCGCGCTCATTCGGAGACGGGCTTTCAATGTCGTATCCTCCTACACGCAACAGTGGGATGAGTTAATAATTTGTGTTCGTTTATGTTTGCTTATTTATTGTATTACGTATTTACTTTGTCTTTTGTTTAGCTGTATTTTTCATTCATCGTACTATTTATAGATTTTATATACACCAATTGCTATCTGTTTTATGTGTATTCAACCAATGTGAACAATGTGTATGTACATTTTGGTTGTAAATTGCCTGCTTGCCGTTGTAATAAATAAACAAATGAAAAATAGGTGATCCAATTTTGAGGTGACTTATAATGTACCATGAGAAATTGTATTTATAATATTGCTTTCTTGCTAACATCCTTTGGTAAATTGTTCAAAAAATCATGCTCATTCAAAAATCAAATCATTTTATTTCCATTGGAAACTGCCGCTTTAACTTAGATGTTCAAAATTATTTTTTTACTGTTATCTGAGCCGTATGTCTTAGGCCTACATTTTTAGGACTCTTCATTTCAAAAATTGATATGAGATTTTAAGTATACAATAAACATCAAATGTCAAAAATAGCGTGAATCCACCATAGTTAACTGGTGCAAGCAAGCAATGCACATGAGAGTAAACTATAAATAGCATTATGTTTTTTATAAGTTGACAAGTTACAGTTATGACGCATATATTTTATGTCGGTGTTTGAGTACGATTCTTTCAGAGATGTTGGAAAAGACAATGTCATTACTCCGAGGTCGCAGACAGAAAGTAAATCAATTTCAAGGTTCGATCGTGAAACTAACTCATCTAAAAGCAAGGTTTGGTTGTCGCTTCTAATAATAACTGGCAAACAACAAAGTTGTGGTTGCGACAGCAATATTAATGTTTATAGCGGCGCGAGAGACTGGACGTACTTCGTGACCACGTCCCATTGCTTCACTTCTACTCTCAGTGTCAGGAGAGCGGCCAGGGTCCAGACCTCCGCCCACCTCATCGCCTGCTCCAGTCCACGGTAGCAGATGTCCCCACATCCTGTGCATTCTAGCCGTTGTGCTCCATCGCAAGGAGAATGTGCATGTTTAATTTTACAATAGGATTTAATAAGTATCTATATGTGTAGTCAGTGAATCAATTTAAACAATTTGAATCAATTAGGAGGTCCGCCCTTATTTACTAGTTGATAAAGCAGTAATAGCCAATTTGCAGTGTGCGAGAAAGGAGTGCTCCGTGGATACTTTTATTTGGAATATGTAACATAATCTGGGAACTGTTTTAACATAGTTTTAGCCAAAATTGCTTCTTTTAGAAATTTTCCTATATAAATAAATCATATTCTCGTTTATAATCTTCAAAAGTAATCGTCATGTAACTACAACTGTTTTGCTTCAAACACCATTAATGATTGGGATACTCTCAATAGGCTTTGATTAGAACAAAAACTCATTCATTTTAGAAATTATTGTTTTTAATTGTTTTTCTATTATAGCTAATGCGTTCACTATACCTTAAGCCATTATATCCATTAACATACACATTTTTTAATAAAAGAAAATCTAATACCAAATTTAAAAAAAACTATAATAACTTTACTTTTGCATGTAATTCAGTAAAGTTTTTAAAGGGCAGTACAGGTTTGCAAAAGGCGCCACTTAGTGAAAGGTTTTATTAATGATTCAACATTATGAAGTCTTGGCGGCTAGAGAAAATATAGAAATAGTTCATAATTAAAGAAAATAAAAAAGAACTATTATATTAAAGATGCAAAACTTGTTTCTGTAATAATTGTCGATGGCACCTCAATGACAAAAGAATTGTTAAAATTTAAGATCTACAGAAGCGAGATCAGAGGAGAACTGGAGGATAGTCTTTCGAAATAACCATTGCTGATTTCAGGAATTGTTACATCCTCGAAGAAGACAAAGGAGGGATATAACACACGTATCAAAGGCCGGAGAAATTGCAGTATAGGTGTATGGATAAATAAATAGGAATAAGATCAAATCGGATCATCTCACTTACCTATGCAATAATTTTATTTAATAGCATACCTACCTATATAATTAACGATATCAAAGTAATAAGTAAGGTTGTTTTAAATGATGATATGTACACTTACGGTTTCATACAAGTTCAATAAGAATATGAACGTGATTCATTGAACTGAAGATAAGAAATTATGGATTATTGTCTATACATTTATCGACATGCATGTGATTATAAACTCATATAAATTTTCCATCCAACGAAAACCAATACGCAGACATAATATTGGGAGCATTGTCTCACAACGGTTCAGTGAGATGGTACATTACAAATAGTACAGTTAAAGACAGCAGATGTATGACATGTATTCGTATTCGGGAAAGTTATGAAGGAACTCAGCTGTATTGTCGCTACTGGCTGGAGAGCGTCGTGCCGCACCGATATACGCTGTGCCGTTGTGAGAAGCAACATGTGTACCTCCCAATATTGCAGCACCGATTTATTTATATACCACATCAAAGGCTTTGGTTACACTGCACGCTCAGCAGACTGTAAGTCTTGCAGATTTATATGGATACCGATCTTTCATTATTTTTAGACGAATATCCTGTAGTTTTAAATAAATGTAACTACATTATTGATTTCTCTGTTTTATGTTTTTTAGCAATTCATGGAATTTCATATATTGTGGCTTTGACTGAACTAATGAATCTAACGAAATTCTGACTCAATTGAATCGATTATGAACAAATAAATAATTTATTTTGCTTCAACAAGAGAAGTAGTAAATACCGACCGTATATAATGAAATGCAATACACGACAAAGATCAATTAATTTTTATTGTGCTATCAAAGAATCTGCTTAATATATGTTTTCTATATTTACGAAATGTCGTTGCAACACAAATTATAAAGTCTCGGTAGCTAGAGAAAATATAGTATCATAATTTAAGAAATTAAATGGATAGTTATTATTCCATTTATAAACCGAATATTCGATAAAAATAGTTACCTCAACCATAGGATAAAAGAATGAAATAAAATAGGATTCTCATACAAGGGCCACTACAGAATTTACAAACAAAGAACTCTCAGCCAGTTATATTCCCTTGCAAAAATGTTCTTAACTAGTGCTCAGTTTTATTGTACTATCACTAACGCCATCTATTTCATAGTAAAAGACGAAGTGAAATTCTGAAATATATTTTCCTAAACTTCATCATTATAATAGTTTTAAAAACTCCTCTTTGTTTTTCATATTTATTACTCGTTGAATAAATAATATTACTAACGAATTTTTACTAGCCAAAACATTTCAAGAAATCCACAAGAAAAAATCCATATTCAAAAGTGATACGGATCCATATGAAATCCAATCTGACAAGCAATTGTTGAAAGCGGAAAAGGCCAAACAAAAGCACTAAAGTGTATTTAGTACTCCGGATAGTGACACCGAGTGACCATACTTCTATAAATTGATATAAAACCAGCACATTAAGTTTTATCACTTAAAATGCCATTATCAATTAAAATGCCAGGTATCAATTAAATTGACCATAAAACCTGTGAATCATAATTTTATAATTATACATTTCATGGAATATTTCAACGGCCGCGCATCGTGAAATCAAGGGTACGCAACACTCGACGAGTTAAGAATTTACTTCGCACTACTTGTTTGTACTAGTGATAAGGCTTAGTTTCAACTAACGATCGCTTAGTCAGGACTTTCAGGTTCAGGTCAAGGATTCCATCAATTTCGGTTATACTCTTAAAGCGCTAATCTAAATTACTGTCAAACGCTAAGACATAAAAAAATATTTTTTTTTTTTTTTAATTTCCCAATGCTAATTTTTGGTTCATATACCTTGGTATTTCCTTAATAAGAAAAAATAATAAACATGTAATATTACATATTTTTTAGAATTTTATACGCACGAAAATATTTGAAATTTTGAATAAACTGCATTGCAGGATAATGGACATAGCAACACTATTTGACAGATTACATTACATTTATACAGGTTATTTATAATGAGTAAATTGTAACTTAAGTTCCTGTATAATTAGTACATAAAATAAATAATTTTCAGTATAAGATTTTGAAATGTAATAATATGAAATTCAACACAAACTTATTTATACGATAGCCTACAAAGGAAATGAAACAAATATTGTACTTATAAACCTTATTTATTTAGAATAAATAAACTGGACTTGTATGGTGAAACTGGTATAAATTACAAAACAAATAATTGAAAAAAATATTACACCAAATAATATACCAAAAATGCGCTCATTTGTCAAAACTTGGATCATCTGGATTAGCCATTATAACAAAAAATTATACTAAATGTTAGTAAAAACAATTTTATAAGAATTGTATAAGATAGTTGTATAAGAATTACAACGGAATGATTCAAAACACTTTGTTTAACAATATAACCAACATACGACCAACACACACGTAGTTAAACAGCTGAATGAAACGAATGCGTCTGTAGGCGTATGCCGCGTCACAGGCCATACAAAAAATGGCGGCGATTGCTTTCAACCCGAGTAGATACCGTTACAAAGTCCACCAACGGTGACAAAGCGTTTTGTCTAGTCCCGACAGTCGAAAGGAACATCGATCTGCTCTCTTACGGAAGTTTTAACAACTAATTCTTCGCCATTTCATAAGTAAAGCTTTTGCGTAGACGTAATCCGCGTTTAAAGCATCGGCAGTTCCGCGTCTTTAGGCGTTAGCCGCGTTGGAAGGGTTAAGCTAATCTCTTACTTCTTAGGTTTAGAAGACCCATGTAATCTAATTTTTCTGGTTCACAACCCGTTGAAATATTACCCCTCTATACTTACTTATACATATATATATGTCTTATATTTTTTGTTAAGACGTTAGGTGTAGTAAGGCTCCGGCAACAGTGTAGGAGCAGGTTGTGAACGGGCCGTTGTCCGAGCACCCATTCCACATCCACATATGGGAGTGTCGCTTGTTATTACGGTAGCAACCGTATTTGTAGCTGACATGAGCACACGCTTAACGAAGGGGGATAGGCAACTATAATGACAGAAGCAAGTAGATCCCACAATCAAGCAGCTACAATGTGCATTGCAATCGATCATATGATAATGTAATTTTATTTATAATTTTTTATTATTAACTTACAATATTATTGCACTGATCAACATTAGTCCAATGTGACAAGAACTGTTTTAATTGGAAAGATTTATTCTTACAGCTCCTACTGTATTTTAGTCACTGGATTGGAATTTCTAACCTGAGTAAATGTTATCTGAAGCTACCATTGTTTTCAAAGTTTATTATTTTACAAAATTCTTACTCGAGTAAGATAATTTCTTATTACAATAAAAACGAGCATGGAATTATCTAACTTTTAAACTTTGTGTGGATCAAGATGCTAATCGTGTACTTCTGGGTCGGTTGGCAATCAATTTGTAATTTTAGATTGAAAGTTTAAAAAATATATTCTAACTTTACAAAAAATCATATGCTGCTGTATGTGTGACCTTTATGGTTAAGTTCTTATTATTGAATATTAAAACAAGGCACTATCTTAAAAACAAGTTTAAAGTTACATTTTCAGATACTTTTTAGGAGTTCTTGTTCTGCCCATTTTCTCATATTTGCGTACTATTATTGAATAGTTAATGTAACAAGTAATGAGGCTGTTCGAATGAAAAATGTTTGTTTATACTATTAAATAGTAAAAGATTATGATTATGTGTTTATGTAGCCCAACACATGAATGATGTCTTTCGAACTAACTCTTACATGGATATTTATGACGGATGTGTTTTGCGCTCTTTTCTTTATGATTCGTTATTCATTTTGTTCATATTAATCAAAAAGGTTACAGATCTAATTTTTGTTCATCATTAGTCAAAAAGTGTTTTTGATCTCAAGTTTCTCTCATTACGAACTGGTCAACTTATGGTACCTTAAGTTAATTTTAATATTTTTATACATCCATTAATCTCATTACTAATTCAGTTAAGCATACGTAAATCCTCCTTATAATACATAAATGACTCACCAGATAACTTACGCTTATTACATAAATATTATTACGTTTAGTTATGTGAACACTTGAAGAATACGTGTAACAAGTTTCGTCATACTTTTATTACATTACCAGCATGTATTGCAGACTGAGAAACCACGCCTATGCGTATCAGTAGCAATCACGATATTCGGGTCGAAGTTTTTATTACATTACCAGCATGTATTGCAGACTGAGAAACCACGCCTATGCGTATCAGTAGCAATCACGATATTCGGGTCGAAGTTTTTATTACATTACCAGCATGTATTGCAGACTGAGAAACCACGCCTATGCGTATCAGTAGCAATAACGATATTCGGGTCGAAGTTTTTATTACATTACCAGCATGTATTGCAGACTGAGAAACCACGCCTATGCGTATCAGTAGCAATAACGATATTCGGGTCGAAGTTTTTATTACATTACCAGCATGTATTGCAGACTGAGAAACCACGCCTATGCGTATCAGTAGCAATCACGATATTCGGGTCGAAGTTTTTATTACATTACCAGCATGTATTGCAGACTGAGAAACCACGCCTATGCGTATCAGTAGCAATCACGATATTCGGGTCGAAGTTTTTATTACATTACCAGCATGTATTGCAGACTGAGAAACCACGCCTATGCGTATCAGTAGCAATCACGATATTCGGGTCGAAGTTTTTATTACATTACCAGCATGTATTGCAGACTGAGAAACCACGCCTATGCGTATCAGTAGCAATCACGATATTCGGGTCGAAGTTTTTATTACATTACCAGCATGTATTGCAGACTGAGAAACCACGCCTATGCGTATCAGTAGCAATCACGATATTCGGGTCGAAGTTTTTATTACATTACCAGCATGTATTGCAGACTGAGAAACCACGCCTATGCGTATCAGTAGCAATCACGATATTCGGGTCGAAGTTTTTATTACATTACCAGCATGTATTGCAGACTGAGAAACCACGCCTATGCGTATCAGTAGCAATCACGATATTCGGGTCGAAGTTTTTATTACATTACCAGCATGTATTGCAGACTGAGAAACCACGCCTATGCGTATCAGTAGCAATCACGATATTCGGGTCGAAGTTTTTATTACATTACCAGCATGTATTGCAGACTGAGAAACCACGCCTATGCGTATCAGTAGCAATCACGATATTCGGGTCGAAGTTTTTATTACATTACCAGCATGTATTGCAGACTGAGAAACCACGCCTATGCGTATCAGTAGCAATCACGATATTCGGGTCGAAGTTTTTATTACATTACCAGCATGTATTGCAGACTGAGACGCCTATGCGTATCAGTATAATCATTATTCCAGCATGCTGACGATATTCGGTCGAAGATTACCAGCATGTATTGCAGACTGAGAAACCACCTATGCGCAGCAATCAGTAGCTAATAAATATGATATTCGGGTCGAAGTTTTTATTACATTACCAGCATGTATTGCAGACTGAGAAACCACGCCTATGCGTATCAGTAGCAATCACGATATTCGGGTCGAAGTTTTTACCGAAAATCTATCGAAAAAGTTTTAATCCCAGATTGTGGAGGTACTGATTTTGGCTTTAGAGGCCAATACTTGCCCACTTCTTTCTTTCGATATATACCCCATATACGTAAGGGTGTCATATAGTATTTACTTTCAAGTCAAAAAGTCTAAACTTTCAGATCTAAGCTTTGTGCTTCTATTCAAGTTTTTTACCTGGTGGTTTTTAGTAAATATTGAAAATACGAGTGCACCGTTATTTATGAAAGTCCATATTGTGGATAATATAGTAAATAACTTATTTAAAATTTCATTACACGTATTCTGGAGGTAGCCTTATCTTGTGATAACCTATAACAAATTTATATTACCTTCATGCAAAACATTAACAATCGTAGTTTGTTAGAGATTTAAACTTACAAACCAAGGGAGGTTAACTAACTGGAAGAATATTTATTGTAGTAATAACTGAACTACAATAAATTAAAATAGAACAGCACATTTTAATTAAAGGCAACTTTTCTCTATAACTACTGATTTTTTTATATTTACAAAACCTTATCAATAATACATATAATAACTATTATCAGCCACATTTGTGGGCGTACTACAAAGGTTAATAGCTACTGATTAAACATATCAGTATAACTATGACCCCAAAAATGAAACTGATATTTACGAGTATATACATTACATTTTATTTGCAGCAAAAAATATTATTGTGCCAACATGTTAGAATTGTAATCAACAGTGTAAAAGGCCTACACGTTTGACAAACATGAACCCTCACTTGTCGAATAGAGCTCAATTATGACAACATTGTATTATTTTGTTACCAGTAATTGGTTTATACATGTTGAAGTATTTGGATTCTTTATTATAATCATACTTATATACATAAATATGTATATAATATCATAATGATGTGTTTATCATAGTAATGTCATAAACATTTTGTTTTGTTATCTTAGGATAAGAAACTAAAAAACCACTCTTTGTCCTTAGTTACAAAAAGACCTTACTGCTTGCTTCTTAAGTGACAGGATATTTAGGATGGGTAAGCTTGGGGATAGGGTCCACCTCTTGTCGATATCCACGAGGAAGGATTGCGAACCTTATAACCCAGTTAAAGAACATTATAACATCCTTTCTAAGACCGGGTGGCTAGCAGTGTACCAACCACTCTAGTAAAAGCGGACAGATGTAGCCTTACATCCAGGCTAGCAACTGCCCTTAGCTCTTAGGGAAGACCACCGACCCTCAACAGTCATCCTCTAGAGTAGACTAGACCTATCGATATACACTTGCACCCTAATATCTCGACATTTGCGGTCAATCGGTTTTCTGTACCTGGTAAATATCAAACTGAAATGTACAAACTAGCCAGAAATAAACTGTATTAAAATAAATTGTTTGAATTAAAACAGTCATGGTTATATTCAAACCATTAAAATGAATTTCAGCGTTTTATATATGGCTTTGATATTTTACTGTCTAAAACAATAACTGGAAAGTAATACCGTTTGTGGTATTCTTATAAACATAATACAAGTTAACTGGGATTATATTAGTACAGTAGCAACCTAGTATATTTTTGTGGAAAATGTACACCAACGATAGAAAACCTTGTTGTTTGGACTACATCTTGATACACCTGGGAAATAAGACACTACAATCACTTGCATGCTTCTCCTTTAGCTTCTATTTTCAGCTAAACCGTAATACTATGTAATATAACTCGTTAACTTAGTAATCGGTTTTGAAACTAGTTTTCCTTCCTAACTATTAGCATATTGATATAACATTTCAATTTCACATAGACATTCTTGGACCCGTTTCAAATCTTCAATTTGTTGAAATGTTTGTTTTACTCAATGTCTGATATCATATTAGACTATTTCATTCATTCTCATAAAAATATATGAAGTGCAAAATTTGTTTGGTAATTAAAATGAAATACTTAAGTTATATAATTATTAAATGACATACTTAAACTATTAAAGTTATCTAAAGTGAGATCAATAAGTAATATTTCACTACCCTAAATTCCATGAGCGTTTTAATGATGGCAGTTACAGAAAACTTGTGTGAAAAAAATGGCCGTTAATTATTTGCTGTGTTCAACAGATAACTTACAATGCAAAGCGATGAGTACTTTTAAAACAGTACTAAACATAATTTTGTAATTAAAGCCAACAATTAATTCAGAATCTTTGAATTATTTATTTATTATTGGTTGAATGTAACAATTTAATTAGTTCCAGTCAAGGTAATAACCACTAATCCATTGCCAACACCACAATAATAGAGGACACAACAGATTGTATGCAAATTTAATATAGTATGTTATTCTGTGCCACAGCGCTGTAGGGCAACCATTCCACCTACGAACATATGTGAGCCACAGTATTAGTCCATTCATCGGTCACTGTCTTTCACCGTTTATAAAAAACAACACAAACACATGTTCGTCTACACATAACGAAGCTATGTTGGGAAGGGTTTATTCAATGTAAATGTTGAGTTAACTCCAGTTAATCTCCGCTTAGTTCAGTCTTAAACTTCATTTCGAGCTTCTTCGTCGCCGACATTTTTGGATCTCTTCCGACGAAAATGACCCCAGATTCCAAGAATCAAGTTATTGACAGCGTCATATTTCAGACGCTGTACTAAGAGGAAGGTAAATTGGAGGTGAACCCAACATTTACAGTTTCCGTATCAAAACATATAATTTATTTACAAATAATGCTACGTACGGCTTTGTATCTAAATATAATTACCCTTCGTATGTCCAATTTTCACAAAATAGGTCACGTGGCATAGTTTAATATTAGAACGGATATATATATATATATATATATATATATATATATATATATATATCCACGCCCTATAAGCAATTAAAGATTTGATTTGATTTATACCCAGTAAAAAGAAACAAATACGTGCAAGCGAGCTCTCTGTGATAAATGTTTCTTGAAGTTTGCATGTATAATGTAATATACAGCTTCCTTAAATGTTTTATAGGAGTGAACATAGTATTTACTTAAGACGTTCAAGCATTTACAATTCCTAAGTAACTTATAATTTCCAAATTTAACTTATGTAAGAGTATTCCTTAAGTGACTCTGAAAGTGCGATTATTTAACTAAACTACATTATGCTAACAGTAATATTATATATATATATATATATATATATATATATATATATATATATATATATATATATATTGGATGTATAACTCCCATCGCAAGAAAACAGAATTTATTTTAAACAAAGCGCAACTAAAGATATGCGAGGGATTAAACCAAGAAGGGTACAGTTGGTTGAAATTTCCGAAAATCCACATTATCGATACACGCTTCACGGGGTATTGTATGAAACTGAGTAGATATAAAGCATTTTCAGTTTATTGTTCAGTAGCACCCAACAATCAACTCGTAACAGCCTAGTATGGATACAATAGTACACACAGTGTGTGGTACTAGTAGATAGCTCATGCCAGTTCAAGGGCAAACCATGTTGTTGTTAAAGCATTTTCTGTTTATTGTTCAGTAGCACCCAACAATCAACTCGTAACAGCCTAGTATGGATACAATAGTACACACAGTGTGGTACTAGTAGATAGCTCATGCCAGTTCAAGGGCAAACCATGTTGTTGTTAAAGCATTTTCTGTTTATTGTTTAGTAGCACCCAACAATCAACTCGTAACAGCCTAGTATGGATACAATAGTACACACAGTGTGGTACTAGTAGATAGCTCATGCCAGTTCAAGGGCAAACCATGTTGTTGTTGACCGGTTCTGATACAGAAGGATTCCTCTGTCATCACTAGCACTATAAAGGGATTCGTCAGTTACAGGAACACTAAAAAACAAACACTCTTATGAAGTGGTTTACTGGAGGTGGGAAGTTTTTAGCACTTTAGGATTCTTTGACCACCTCCGTTACTGGATGTATAAAGATGGTTTTGAAGTAACGTTTACTAGAAATGAAGATAACGAAGCTATGTTTGCAGGAAACGTACAGCGCTTACATCAACGAATCATGACGACGGAAAATTTTAATAGAGCCGTTTGTTTAAAGATATAGTCAATTTAACCAGCACTTCCAAAATCCAGTTAACTAATGGTTTGTAGCATTTGAGTGACGAGGATGATCTAGTTTACCAATTCTTTCAATGGCAGTGCATACACAAGAAAGGGGTGCTCAGCTTAGATAAAACAAGTGTTTACAGAAATGGGTATAATCCTAGATTTGTTATAATAGCACTTCATACAAACAGACCTAATCCTCAGACAAAAAATCCTAGCAGATTTGATAATATAAAGTTTATCTTTCTGAAGGTCAGAAAAGTAAGCTTCGTACAGCATAAAAAAGACGAAAAACTATAGTAATCATTAAATGAACAGCTGTCTCAAGGAAATAATCTTATACTCCTTACCGATGAGCAGCACCAAGCTGTTTTTTCTAAGGCCATTAAGAACAAACATGGTTTGCAATTACTTCATATATAATAAACAAGGAAGTTTTTTAAGGAAATTATGGAAATGGCAGATTCGTCAGTTCCTGAGGTAAACGCTTCATTTCCCCATTAATAAGAATAAACGGGGCTTCATTATGGAGAGAAAAATGTATATCTTGGTTCAAAATATCAATGAGGGGTTGGACACCGTTATTGAAAAAGAACCAATGGTTGAAGCGACCGACGTATCGATGAGAGGCTTGATGAATTGTTGTCTGCGAATAAAAAAAGAAATATGTTCGCTGTCTCTTGCTGAAATATATATATATATATATAATATATATATATATATATATATACATATACATTAAACTGTATAAATGGCAATAGCCTCATTTAATTTCAATAAACATTGAATCACAAAAAGTACTTGCTCCGCCGGGAGTCGAACCCGGATCTTTCACTTGCCGGATGAATGTGCTACCATTACACCACAGAGCGCTTACTTTTTTCCGATTCAATTGTTTTGTATTTGGCCGTATCTGTTCACATATGCGTTTAAATAAGCAAACTAACATATGATCGGAAGACCAAATACCAGTCAAACGACTTTTATTTACATTAAACTGTACAAATGGCAATAGCCTCATTTAATTTCAATAAACATTGAATCACAATATTGATTGTGATATATATATATATATATATATATATATATATATATATATATATATATATATATATATATATATATATTTCAGCAAGAGACAGCGAACATATTTCTTTTTTTATTCGCAGACAACAATTCATCAAGCCTCTCATCGATACGTCGCTCGCTTCAACCATTGGTTCTTCATTTAATATTCATGTATACCATATATATATATATATATATATATATATATATATATACAGGAATATGAAATAATTAAAGGTTTCTATGTGTTTTAATACTACAGTTACTTCTAGAAAAACCTTGAAAAATGTAAAGTTGTAATTTTTTGTGATCTTTCATTTGATGGTACTCACTGGACGTGTTACGTGAAACGTGGTAAAAACAAATTATGTTTTTATTCATATGGTGATATCAATCCTCTAATGGAAGGATTCAACTACTTGATACAAAAGGGGTTGGTTTATAACACGGAACGTATTCAAGAGTTTGATCCCCCTATTTGATGCCTTGAGGTTCTACGACGAGATTCAGTTAATGAGGTCTGGAAAAAAATGTATTCATAATATAAGAAACAATAACAACGGATGAAAATCGTGATTTAATTTTTAACAGATATGAAGACGAAATTGAAATTGGGTCAAGTTCAAACCAAACTGAATCAAATTCTTAACAAATTTCTTACGAGATCATTGCGTTTTCAAGTGATGTATAGACAATGTCACACAATGCATCCAAAGTCAGTAAAATATTGGAATTGTCTTGAAAAAAAACCGAAAACGTAATAAATTCGATGAAACTTTTCTCCGCTGGTAACGTGATGGTAAAAAGGTTTGGGTCAGTTTTGTAATTAAAACCCACTATAGAATTGGTCAGGCAAACAAAGTAGTGGAACCATTGATATACATCATGCAGAAAACATTGAACGATGAAATAAAAAATATATTAAAAGAAATTCTGAAATTTTTTGTTAGTTCAATCCATGATCCATGAAAGTAACACTGTCAAAAACTTTTAGAATGTTGTAATTATATAAAAAAATTGCAACCATCCCATTGTTTAAACTAACTATAAATGAGTTTGTACTAACTTTCCATATAGAACACCCCATCCACTTAGATCTAAACTTTCAGTATCAATTTGCTCTCGTTGGGTTTTATTCTGAAAAAAACGTGTACAACTTTCAAAAGTCTATTTTTGGGAATCCGACATATATTTAATTCAGAAACCACTACTTCAAAGCGGTGGCTAGAATATAAAAAAACGTTAAAAGCATATCTGTTATTACATAAAATCGTTTATGATTTAATTCTTAATTTAAATTCTTATGTTGTCAATATTTTTAAAGGTAGTGACCAAAATAATATCATTCTATTTACCGACACAATTCTATTTGGGTAAAACTATTAGTGAGCTCCTAGGTTTTTAACATGTTGACACAAACCTACAACTAAATAAAAACTTCTAAATCAAAATATTCTACTAAAATAAAAATGTAACTGCATCGAATTCTCCGAATCTCAGAGCTTTTGATGTCACAGAGATGTATCGCAATGCATTACGATAAACTCTTTGGAGCGGTGTTTACGAACAATTCACCATATCACAATCACACTTGTAGATCAAAACAAAAACTTCTCCAGAACAACCATTTAAACAACATTGTATATTTATATTTAATCAGACTATATTTAGATTTTATTCACAAATTCATAGATGAACTACATCACAGATACACAAATTCTCGCAATACCAATAAATAAACATTATGTGTTAGGGTCACTGGTCATGCGCTAAGGAAGTGGTAACAGGACAATAAAGTACGCGTGTAGATTAACCTCTTTCTCATCATTTACTACCCCACCCCAGCATACGCCACTTTTTGCTCCCAGCTTACTCCAGTACATCTCATCTTCGTCCTTTTCTGTCCCCATCATACCCCACTACTTCTCGTCCTCGTGTTTTGTCCCCAGGATGCCCCACTACTTCTCGTTCCCATTATTTTTGTCCCCAGTATACCCCACTACTTCTTGCCTTTTTTTGTTCCCAGCTTAACCCACTATATCTCGTCTTTATCCCTTTCTGTCCTCAGATTACTCCACTACTTCTTGTCCTCGTCTTTTTGTCCCCAGCATACTCCACTACTTCTCGTCCTCGTACTTTTTTGTGCCCAGCATATCCCACTACTTCTCGTCCTTGTACTTTTTTCCCAGCACACACCCCACTACTTCTCGTCCTCGTCTTTTTTTGTCCCCAGCACACCCTACTACTTCTCGCCTTCGTACTTTTTTGTCCTCAGTATAACCCCACTACTACACTATTCGTTCTCATCCTTGTCTGTTTTGTCTCCAGCATACCCCACTACTCCTAGTTCTATCCTCGTTTTCGTAATCGCCTTCTCTCGTCCTCAGCATATCCCAGTACCTTGTCCTTTTATTCGCCCTAGCATACCCAAAACCAACTGTTGCAGAAGCGATCTCTCACAATCTTGTTCCAGAAACGGTCTCACAGGGTTTGTCCCAGAACAGCTATAACACGGTTTGACCTAGAACCGTCATAACCTATTTACTCGTACTCTCACTTTCAAATCTGGCCTTGTTAAGGGTTACAACAGTAGAGATAAAAGTAAGGAGATAGTTAAATTAAAATTTTCTGAATAATAACAGTGTGGATTTCTTATAACAAATTACTACATTCACTAATTAGAACTTTGACTTTGAAATTAGAAACTCAAACTAAAAACGTATTTTTATATGAAAGGAAGTGAGAGGTATCAAAATCATATAAACTCCTCTACAAGATGCATGCAACGGATTTGAGTCACCTTTCGTACAAATGAGAATGGACAGAAACTGGGCCAAATACGTGCATAGCAATACGGATAAAACGTGCGTTTTCATGAATACACAACAATACTGCACTGGCTATCTTGTCTCGTCCAACATTCTGCTACCTGATCTGGGTTTTAGTGAGTTACAGACAGTATCTCTCAATAAACCATAGACTAAACTACCTGCATTAATTGTACAGCGTGTATTATCACAGTAGATGTTCTAATTAAGAATATAAAATATGGTAAAATAAGAATATAACTAGAATCGGCGTCGAGTTTAGAGTGCCTAGAGTGTCAGTAAGAACACAGGTTCAATTATACTCTATAGTTATAGTACTTTATTATTACAGATTACATTGTACACATCCCCCCTCCCATTTATTCTCTTTAATAATATCCTTGTAATGTAACACGTATGAACCTTCTATTGAAAAAATCGATCACTGAATGCTTTGATATCTGTTCATTATTCAGAAAACCCACCATTTTGGCCTGGCGGCGTGGATTTTATGTCGACATAGCTGGATGTTGAATGGTAATATGAAGAAACATAAGTAATGTATATCACATACACTAACCACTTTGCGTTCAAGTATACAGTTTTCGGACAATAAGTAGTTACGAAATTGTTAAATAGTAAACTGGAGCTTTTTCCAGTGAAAAGTTATTAATTTATGTAGAGCAAATGTTTACTTTACTTGAAACTTCAAGACCGAAGTAAGGCATATTGCAAAGTGGATAATTTTAGTTTTTGTGGTTACGAAAGTGCAATAAAAACCAATTCATACGCTAAGCTATCTTCCCTAAATACAGCGCATACTATAAACTATTCTCGTGGCGGAATACGCACTTACTTACACATTATACATTTTCTTTGACACATGTAGGTAATTAATGCTCTAAATAAATAAATAACATTTTCTGGATGCCCTGGAGTTCACAAAGCTTTATTTCGAATCATAGATCTATATAGATAACAACAAAATAAGGTAATTATTATATTTCGTTATATTACCACGTTCTGAAAACTAGTTCTACTCTGTTTTACTTTTTTTCTCACATTCGAATTATTGCTTATTTTACAAAAATAGATACGTACTATGTAAAAATTAGTTTTTAAATATACAGACTACTAAAATCGGGTAGGGGGGTCGAATATCTTAAATATGTTATAGCTGTTATTTAATTTATATCTTTCTCATAAATGTTAGTATACACTCTACATGCTGAAATAAAAATAGTTTGTGATTATCAAATGTAATCAGTATGCAGGGTTAAATATAATTGCTGACTATTGTACATTTGTTGCACAATCAGCTCATAATCTCTATTCTCAATATATTTTAGATTATTTTACCATATAGCCAGAAACGAACTATGATATTTTACGTCGAATTACGTCACTCACGCACATCTATTAAAACGGTACAAGATAAATTCCAGGAACCAGTTAACGAACAGCGTAAGCTGGTGAAAGATGAAAGCTGAAAAACACAATTCAGTAAAGTAGTTCCGAGAAATAAACATCACGTCATACAACTAATTAGGTTTAATTTCAAAATAAATTATTTAATTTAGTTTTAAAATTACTGATATAACCATATAACGTGCATTGACATATGAAATTTAAATATAATTCCAAAGTTAAGTTGTAAAATATATATTTATCATGATATCTGAATACCAGACGTATGCTTAAAATGGAATTGTGTTATACTCGTATATATGCTATATATTGCTACCACATCAACATTATGTCCTCTAGCTTCATTTAACAAGTAGAAGAAGGAACTATATATTAATCATAATGAAACTTACAGTTGGCTGACCGTTAGCGAAGCCTATAACTCACTAGGATGGACAAATTTCATTTCTATCTGTCTAACTCAATGTTTCTTATATTACAATGAATCTTATAATAAAATGCAAAATCACAAGTTTTTAGCTCACTTCATTCAAGATTGAAATACAACCATGAGTCATAATCTTTTTTATAAGCTTATAAGCGTTACCTCGGCTAAATCTCATAGGAAGTCATTGCACCATAATCGAGCTGTATCTTGTATGCATACAAATAAAAAAACTAAGCTGAGTATCGAAGGACCTGCAGAATGTTAAAAATTTTTCACCAACGCTCAACAGAATCCTATGGAGTGACATACAGCATTATCGATTTGGACGTTTCCTGTATAAAAATGAACCGCCCTGCTAAACTTCAAGTTTATAGGTTAGTTCGTTAACGAGATACCGTATGATAGACAGACAGACAGAAATGAAATTGTTCCTATCCCTTCAGTGATTGACTTCGCTAACGCTCAGCCAAAATCCACGATTGTTGCCTGTAACTGAATTAGAAACATATTGAATCTTACGGTTTTTGTTTAAGTTACTTTTCTAATATATCGTGTTTTAAGTTGCCAGCACAATAAGTGGAAACAAACAAGATAAATAATAATGGTATGAAGTAAAAGAAGTGCAATACGCAAATTGAAACGCCAATGATACTAACAATACTTGCTCATTCCAAACCACTGAGTAGTATTGGAGGTAATTGTGTTGAGAGCATACTTGTTTGTGCACCCTCCAAGGTTTGCCGAGTTTGAAGAGAACATGTTTAACAATGTGGAGATCCATTTCAATTAATAGTTGATATAGTACCAATATTTTCACCTTGCTGTGCATAAATGAGGTTTCCTCCTTTGTTGTCTTCAAATTATCAATATATCAGTTATATAGGATTTTTAAAACCTTAGCTGCAGATATTGTTTAATCATTGTTTCCTACTATTCCTGCCTTCGTTAAAAATAAATTTCTCCTAAAATAAATTTCGTCAAGTCATAAATTTTGTCAAATGCTTGACACATATTCCAGTTAAAACTCAGTAATTCTCAAACTGGACTAACATTTACCAACGGTATATTTATGGAATGTAATATTGGTATATTTTAGTTCAAGTTACGTGTAACTACAGTGAAATGATGCTTGATCGTGGAATCTAACTACTTCAGTAATCAGTATGAACTCTTTATTAAATGAGTACTTCCAACACCAGTCGACTTGAAAGTGTACACCAGCACCCCACATGTTCTCGTATGTGTTACCAATATGGTCGCGACCGACAAGTAAGCAGTCCCGTATATGTAATGGCTAGACAGACGACATGCACTATCTGATCCTATATTGTTGTCGGAGCTTTGGTAATCTTGTTCAATCTACTGATGGTTATATGTCCGAGAATTTTAGTCGTGAGTTACTTGAGCAGCTGAGAGCTTTATCAGTACTATCCATCAACAATTGTAACAAACTACATTATACACCAGATTATAATGTGTAATCTAGTTTCTGTTCTCTATTTGCTTACAATAGTAATTAGTCTCCAGGGAGACAGATCAATGTTTAGTTTACAAGAGATTTTTGCTTCGTCAGATCTTTTTTGTGAAAAAGATAAGGAGATAATAAAATATTATTCGATTCTATCATATAACAAAATGTATAAGATAAAACCTTTCTCTTCAGAACGTTTAGCTCTGTATTCTATTTATTACATAGCTTGAAGATAATTCTAATTTTAAGTAACATTTTGTTAGTATGTTTGACTTATTTATGTTGTTCAGTGGCATAAAACACCCTTGAGCCTCGCTTAACCAAATTCGATAGCATAAAGTTTAATCGGATGAGCAAAAAAACGGTTAACACAAAATTGATGTTTTTGTAGCTAAAATTGTGTTTAACGTGGAATGCAACTTCACCTACATGATCCATTAATCCATTAATATTGCACTGAGCTTAGTTTTATAAAGCATTTTATCAAATCGTAAGTGTTATTACTGGCAAAACTTTATCGAAACATATCCACGCAGTGTAACCAAAGCCTTTGATGTGGTATATAAATAAATCGGTGCTGCAATATTGGGAGGCACACATGTTGCTTCTCACAACGGCACAGCGTATATCGGTGCGGCACGACGCTCTCCAGCCAGCAGCGACAATACAGCTGAGTTTTATGTTCCTTCATAACTTTCCCGAGCTCGACTCTATGTCTTTCCATTCGCAAACCATGCCCTACCTTCTTGTCATCAATCTGCCGTCTTTATCTGTACTTTCTATAATGTATAGTCTCATAAAAGCTTTATAAAGCAATGTCTAACTACTACTTTAATGATTAGAATCAATTTTCTGTAATAATTCTATTAATATTTTGTTTTTATGGATGAAGAAACGTGTATGTACGTATGTGATAAATACTTGCATATTAATAAGTGAATTTAGAATAAATTTATTTAGTTGTATTAATTTATCCCCAAGATATAATTTCTGGTGTATGTATATGACTTTATGGATCGTGTCACCCAAATGCTAACAAGGGGCACTGGCCAAGAAAATGTGTTAAAATATAATTGTACGAGGCCTGATTAGCAATAGGAGAATATTTTATTTTTCTGTGGTGAAATTATTTTCTACTTTCATTAAATAAAGTTTCAAAATTGGATTCCCTTTGGAATAAAAAAAACCCTGATTATTACGCAATACAGAACAAACCAATTAGTTACTTTTAGATACAGTAAACTATTAAATATTGTTATTTTTCTCGGTTGTCGATGTTTCTCGCTGCTCTTTAGACGGCTACCATTGAAATTTTCTGTAAGTCATAATTATATATTTTATATTTTAAGGCATTATGAATTCTTGAGTCATTTACAACTATTTTTTATTTTAGTATACATTTTAAACCTTGAGATTCTTTTAATCGTGTTTTAAGAAGTACTGAATAATCTGCATGCTAGTAATACAAATAATCACGATAACTTAGTATTTCTATCTATTTTAGGCAAAATTAAACTGGACAAAAATATAATAAATGAGTTTTCTCAATTAATATGTTTCTAAAAATCGTGCAACTTCTGATCTATCTTCTTTTAATTTATGCAACCGTTTAAACATGTATTAAATAGACTTGCCAGTAAATAAACATGTTTGTTGTTTGCTATATTGCTATAGGTTATATGTTTCCAATCATTTATTAATTCAGATGTCATAGATAGTACAGTATTGCCAGACTATATAATAATTAATGTAGTATTAAAAAAAAAAAAAAAAAAAACTGTTTCTAACCAAGCACATCCCGCTTATTGTACTTTCATGTCTTGATGAACCTCGTATAATCTTAAGCACTAATTATATATTAATTTTTTTTAAACCATTCAATAATGTGTTTTTTTTTATTTTGTGAGGACTTTTGTACTCAATGAGAACATAACTGAATAAAAGTGGTTACAATAATAACATGGAAAAATTTTATATTAAATAAAAACATATGTCATTAAAAATACAAAGAGATAATATTCTCTGAGGGAACTTTATTTTGCCTATGCAGATATAAAGCTTCATGCAAAATTCAAGTCTATTGATTACTTTGTTCACCAGGTGTGGACGGATAGACAGAAATTAAATTTCTCAACCCCTTCAAGTTATAGGCTTCTTTAATGCTCACACAATAAATTACAACCTAAAGTTTATATTTATTAGCAGAGATAACTCTGTGGTAATGAAACTCCAGAAATGTACGTAATTCAGAAAAGCCAATGAAATCGCAGTGATGAGTTTGATACAATCAAAACTGCCACAGAACTCAGTGATGAATTTGACGCAACCACTCTGAATTTCACAAAGCCAAAATGCTGTATAGGAAGGATGGTAACCTCTTGATTCAATGATGGTTGAACCGTGGCACAGGAGTAATTAATGTAATTATAGGGGATTGATTAAGGCCACCGTGGACAAATACTCGTATTGTCTTTATTAGAGGCGAATTATGGTATCTCGGATGATTGGAGAATCCTCACCAGAGTTATTTGAGAGAAGTCGTCCCCGTCAGGGAGTCGAATAAATTAAACAGAGTTCATTAATGTGGAAGCCGCAATCTTGTCATCCGTATCCTGTTCTACTTAATTCTCTTTCCCCTAAAATTCTCTTTGTTGTTAAAAATATGCATCAAGGTTTTTAAATAATACGGTTTTATGCATCCTGGTCATAGTTAGCTGGTTTCATGTTCTTCTTCAATATGTATATTTCTAAATTTTTATCACGCTATTTAATATGCCATAACTGCAGCATTACTAGTTTTTAAATATCAGTTGAAATTGTTACAAGTAAGTGTAAATGGAATATTTCATCCGACATTCTTCAAAACATATCAAATAAAAACTAAGGGATACTCCTGTTCGCTTTCAGAGCCAATTCTGTTTCCATTCTTTAATCAAAATAAGGATCGAAATAATTGTTAAATATAACACAATAATTAAGTAAAAATGGTGTTTCCTAGGAACTTGAAGTTATGAGTATTTAAGTAATAGGAATCAATTCTATCTAGGAATTTTTAACCAAACCTAAAGAATTCAAAGACTCTAGTTTAACTATTATTTAAATAATCAAACAAAACATCTCAGACTATGTTTTAAGGACAGTTTTGTGATATCTAATCTATGTTTTAAATTATTAGTAGAAATCGAGATTAATCTCGTTACTGGTCAACGTTACTGTTCAAATGAAAAAGCGTACACAAAAATTAGTTTTCAAACATGTATTATATCAATGTATCTGAATCTCTGTATGTTTTTTGCAAATATAGCACATTAAAGAAATGAATTTAGTTAGATATCAATACTATTGTCCCAAGAGCGTATAACTAATTACTAATAACTTGTTTATTGTTGTAAGATTATACAAGTAATACACGTATTTCATATATTTATTTGTTTTATGAATACTTTTAACAAACTATTGTGAAAAGCAATTTAAGGAAATCGTTCAAATATCAAGTTACATTCATCCGAAATAGAATTTGTTTAACAACCTTATTATAGAAATAAACATTACACATATTATTACAGTTAACTGTATTTATCAAACATGATTGGGCTAACATACAGTTAGTATACAGTATGATTTAAATATTAAAACCTTAAATAAAGTACTCACTGGTAAAGTACCAATAAAAACGTAAATAAACAGAGTAAAGGGTCCGATTAGTAAGTGCTTCAAATTTATTTTCCCAATATGCTGCTACGTGTTTGTATTTGTCTAGTGCAATTTTGCCCAAAGTAGTATAACTTTGAATAATATAAAACATAAGTTATGATCTGTTAAGGGTTATTTACAGTGCTAAGTATTTATCAAAAATATCAATTGTTTTTTTATAAAAATTGTAAAATTATAATAAATAGTAAATTTAATATTTATAAATAAGAAATAAATCATAGTAAATTATTCCATTAGTATTGATGTTTAAAGTGTCTGCTGTATTGAACAATGACGTTTAGAATTATAAAGCGTATTTTAATACTTTTGTTAAGTATAATCCTTTCAAATAAAGAAAATTTATCTTGTCAAATAGACTGACTCACTAACGGACTGTTAAAGCAATTTCCAAATCTAATACGGCAAACAAATTCAACTATGTTTCTAAGTTGTACAACCAGAATTTTCAAAAGTGTGACTATCTTGTTTCATTTAATTATAACACTGGCCACACAGACAGTGTTAACATATCTCCAGGAAAGATGTTCGTGAGAGGACTGCCACAATCCACATTGTTTGCTACACCAATCTGCGAGTTTATCTGGATTCTTCTTGAGGATTCTTGATGAAAGTTCTCCCATTACAAACAATCCTCGTTGCGTCTCAGACTCGGGCACGACTCACTTCTCTAACAATGCTTGAGTGTTTGATGAGCTCCATTGTGCAGATAACAGTTAGTTTACACCATTATTTAATGATTAGGACTACTAATCTCCATACATTAAACAAGAATTTGACTAATGAGAGAGTAGTGAAATAAATAAATATACATTTTGCTCGAAAAGAGTGGCACTGCTGGTACGTCAGTCGATGAAAATGCAAAGAACATCTTGTAGTTTTATTAAGAATGCGAGATTAAAATTTTAAAATCATACAATGGCCTTTATTGGTGTACATCAGATAAAGAGACGATTGGGCAGAAATATACCCCTTGTAATTCATCCCTTATGTACATGTGTATTTGAAAGTCCTGTGATGTGCAGATAAAATTTAAGAATTTTAAAAAACTTTTAAAATTTGCTTGTATATAATCAATTTAGGATGCTTAGATTTTGGATATGCATATGTAATTGCAACAGAAAACAGAATACGCGCTTGTTGCAATTGTGTGTGATTGTGTGGGTGTGTGTGAGTGTGCGTGTGCGTGCGTGCCTGTGTGTAGATTTATTTATATGTAATTTTATTCTCCACTTTAATTATATGAATAACGCTACAAACTAAATTTGCGACTTATAAAAGAGAAACTTAGTGAAGCCAATACATAAACCACATATGCGAAATCAGCCGATAGTCTCTTGAATGTCCCTAGATGATTTTTGTTTGTTTACAACACAGAGGAGTAAATTTTTAGCTACGTAACAATAAAATAACTAATCTATAAACAAAAGAGTTCCAATAAATCATATTAACTTGTACAGTCGCTGGATATTAATTTAGTTGTAAACGAAGTAGTTTTAAATGCAGTTTGTTGAACTAATACCTATCAGCAGTTAATTTAATTTTTACGATTTTATTTAGTTCGTGGCGATGAAATGTAACGTGAGTGAATTAGTTGTCTGTACGTAATTGGTTAGTTTATTTAATGGAATAAGAGTTAAAGTCTAAATTTTATAGATTAAATTTATTTTAACGCAGACCTACATATTCACGATTTCTTGATCCTTTGTTTTTTTCTAGAAACCTCAAAATTAGTGCGTTTGTAACATTTATGGGTTTAGTTTCTTATAATCGTCACTCCTTATGTAGATTTACATTTTTAGTTTTCGTGGCCGAGACACACCTGCTACAGACCCATTTTTCTAATGATCATCGATATATCTGTATGTTATCTGTATGCTAAGGTGTTCAAACATGGTGGGTTTCTTACACTTTACTTATAACTCATACTGTTGCTCTTAGATTTAGGAGACGATTGTTGCTAAATAGAAAACATCACCAACCATATTACAATGACCTCCAATTTCACCATTCTGACCACGGAGATTCTGACTATGTTTCTCAGCTTCTCCTTCCCCCACAGCGGAAAGAGGTGAGAGATCCAGCATGTCCTCTATGGCTGCAGTCGGGCAGGATCTCATTAATCCTTTAAACTGTGCACATGCTTGCATTTGTACTTTCTCCAGTGTATTTCTGTACGAATATTTCATAGTTTGTTGGCCAAAGTAATAGCGCCATTAATAACTATGAACCAATATCACGGTGTATATTCATCTTCGTCTTACAGTTTTATGTCTGTATCCTCTAGTCCTTCCTGAAATACTCTTACAGATAATCAGAAATCAGTAATTCTAATCCAAGTCAGTTTCTTGTCAATTATCATTTCAAAGTAATTTATATCTGATTTACAGCCAACAGTTTTATATCCATCCTGACGGTTTTTAATTTCATTATGCTTAATGAGTAAACGGTACTAGGACTGTGAATAATTAAATTTATGGCATTTATAGTCTTTTAATAACGCCTCAATAATATGTTTCAGACGCTCAGGCCATTAAGAAATGTGAACAATTTATGATAAATTGCATCTATATGTGTACAAACAGTTAGACAAAGAAAGTAAATATTCAATCTTATAATATAAAACAGTTAAGAGTTTATTATAGTATTCACAGTAAATATTGTATTTAATCATATCATTTTTTATCAAAGTATAGTAGGAATAAGTGTACATCTAATAATTATAATACACCATAAATATTCGAGGTGAAATAGACGGGGAAACATTTACAAATTACTGCAAGATTGTTTTTTAGCAATTACTAGAAAGAAACACTGACGTAAATTGAATTAAGTTTATTTATTCCAACTTCTCTCACTAAATCCTCAGTGTTGCGTCTTACCTTTTGATAATTGCCACATAAATACAAATGAAGTAAAACTTTTTGCAATAACTTCTCATTAGTTCAACGTGTTACTAGATCATGGTCAAAATACATTAATAAACACTAAGTTTCCATTATTTCACTACTATCAAATTACATCGTGTATATTAAATTTTATGTTCCACTATAAAGCATTTAATGTATCCTAAGCTTAAATAAGTTGTTGGAATTTTATATTGTAACAGTTCGCCTCAATATGTTTCTTGATACTTTAAACTATATAAATAGTTTATAAGCAAGAAATAAAAGGGCAATATATAAAAACATAAAATTATAAACTTATTTTATTATTAAGCTTTCATAAAACATGAAACTATAAGTAATTCAAAGTTACATCCTTTGGTAACAGGCTTCCCTGGGGTTCCTGTCAAGCCTATAGCTCTTTTCATTCTCAAGATATCTTTCGAGTAGATAGATAGATAATGAGACAAGAAAGACATTTTCACAGCGCCACATAAACAGAAGAACAATTTTGCTATAGGTAAACCGCTTACAAAAAGATACTGGGTGAGTTTAGTTCACTCCGCCCTCTCCCTGTATCTCCACCACTGCAAGGCACTCGCCCGCTTGCTCTATCCCCTGACCTGACCACTGCGACTTAGCGGCTAACCTCACACCATAACGCAATCTTCCCTGGATACGTCTATGGCTACATTAGTCTGTTCAATTAATATTTTAGGATTGTTTAGGGCTGCACACAAAAATACAATTTACTTTTAAAATAGCTAAGTAGCTGCAGTGTAAACAAAATGGCGCGAGCGAGACACGATCCACACACCTGATAAAACAGAGACAAGGAGATGCTTGTCCCACTCCCCATCACTGAAGGGGGGCTCCTTCGCGTGGCTGCTCAGATATGTGCTTATGCGCAAGTTTCTTTGCGAGCAGTTTATCTATAGCCTAATGAGTGACAGTCTGCAGTAAAGATCATAAAAAATCCGATTGATAGACCTACACCACCATTAAACTGATGTCTATGTTGAAATTAAGTTTCTTCATATGAAATCTTTCTCTAGCTTACGCATCATTAAACTCGAAGTTGCCTATGTAAGATGAAGTAAAATTCAAAATGTTAAATCTAATGCACAATTCATTTCAAAAATATTCAATGGAACACGCACAAGCATATAGGCAAACAAAAGAGAACTTTTGTTAGAATCCCTCGTGGTTGCTCAGCTGAATATACACAATTTAACGTTTATTCACTCACGATAGAATTATAACCTCTCAAACGTTTCCGATACCACCATCGATATATGTCTTGTCTATATACAGATAAACCAAAGGTATGGAGAGTCAGAGGACTTGCAGAATGTAAAAAATGGTTCGTCTAGGCTCAACCATATCCCATAGAGTGACATGCATCATCATTCAACTGGATGTTCCAACGGAAATGAACATTCTTGATAAACTTCAAAACTATAGATCAGTTCATTCTCGAGATAACGTGTAAACAGACTGAATGAAATTAAATTTATCCAGTTCTTCAAGTAATAGGCGTCGCTAACGCTTAGCCAATAATAGTATTATACGCTTATCCATAACGCTTAGCCATAATATAAGGTAGGAATACGGAAAATTACAAGTCTATAGTTGCGGGTTTTACTATATTAAATGTTAAAATTGCATACGCTTGTACTGGTTTGTTTACAAATTTACTTGATCATAACAACAAGATAAACATTTTCACTGACATTCAGCCAAATCCCATCTAGCTTCATGCACCACATCAAACGTGATATTGCCTGTATGTACAAACAAAGATTCATTCAAAATTTCATGTCCAAAATTCACTTTGTTCTTGTGATATCGTGAGAACAGACAGATAGGAATAAAAATAATCAGCTCCTCGAAATATATGCTTCACTAACGCTCAGCCAATAATATTTGGGAGCAAGAATTCACTAAAATGTAAAAATATTGGGTTATTACTTAATAACTTGTGTATTTATTGTATGTTATATTTCAACCCATTTCACATTATCAGAACGTGAGCAAAATAATGATGTTTTTGGCAAGCTAAATTATCTTAGGTATCCCTGTGGCAGGGTTGACATTGAGGTTAACTATATACGCAAAACACTAAACCAGTCAAAAGGCAAATTAACCCTAAGTTCGACATAGTAGTAATCTTACACACACTTCAAAGAACACTGCCTCCACATTATTTTTTCGGTGCTATCAAATTTCAGTTGTAATAGTCATGTTGTAAAAGAGTTGATAGTTAGTTTTTACATTAATGCTTTTCTAGATGGTATATTATAGACAAAAAATAAAGCATGAAAGCCTGGAAAGTTTTACTTTAGTTGTGTGTTGTGTATTGCGCGTCCAGCCTGGACGGTGTTATAAAAAAAGAAGAGAGAAGCTCGCATACACTCATTATTGGTAGGTAAATAAGCCTTCTATACCATCAATAGCTATTGATTTTAGTTTTCTGATGAACAAAACGGAAGAAAGTTTAAAATTTTTATATTCTAGTTCCAGGTTGTACATTACTGATCTTTTACAAAAAGATGAAATAAGAATTTTTATAAATCCAGAAATAGCTCGAAGGAAGTTTGAAGACAACTCAATCCAGAATTTACTTTCCTGATGGTTAAACACATATGAGCAATATACAATTAAAAGATGTTTCTAGAAAAGACCTAAAACAGACGAAACAAAACAAATAACAAAACATTTATATTTTTCGTACGTAGGAACCTTAAGAAGTCATAGACATATATTCTTTTATTTAGCTAAGCATAACCATCATAAAAAAAAAAGTCCATAAAAAGTCCATAATCAGTAAATTTTATTTGTAAGAAGATATACAAAAAGATCTGATTACGAAATCGAAAGTGGAATTTAAAAAGGTTACCAAGTTCGAACAGTTTGCTGAACGCTCGGGTAGCGAACACACGCACATAATCAATAAGAATTCCTATGTTTATGAATTCTTAGAATAGGTTGAACAAAAATAATCAAAAAATTAAATACTAATGCTAAATGACGCATCACTAGTAATGCTCCGCGTAGACTAAATGGAACATAAATATAATAATTTAAATGCTGTTCAAATTTTAACGAAACATAAATAACAAATTAAATGCATGAGCAAAATATACTAAATTAAATTTTAGCTCACTTCACTCTCGAGATATCACCGTGAGTTATAAAATGTTTTAAAGGTCAGTAAATCACAGAGACGGTCTATAGTCGAACACTATCTTATACAAATAAACCGATGCAACTGAGTATTTATTCTATGTAATTGTTATATTACATTTCAGAACGATTTTTCAGATTTAAAGTAATCTGTTAAAGCCAAAAAAAACAATTCAATGTGAGTATTCAATGATGAATACTGATACATCATTATATCCCCCGTAAGGAAGAAGAATTGTTTCTAAATGAAGGACATTTATGTTACGAATTTAACTACATTTGTGGATTTTTAAACTAAAAATATATTTGTTTTATTTATATTTAAAACTAGTTAAATGCAAAATACAAGCAAACCTAAAACTATGTTTAATGCAGTTAATGCCCACTTTCTATTTAATAAACAAAGTTTTAATAAAATATTTCAATAATGCGGCCAGTAATTCGTGTCCTTTTTGGAAGTCTAAATAAATAGTTCATCTGGTAAGTTGTGATCTTTCAGAGTCACTAACAATCATTAACATTATTTAACATTAAAACAATTGATATTATTTTGACTATATAAACCTACGAAGGTATTATTACAGTTCAAAATTAAACAGAAACTTTCCCTTCCACATGTTTACATTATTAGTTGGCTCTCTTGCTCAAAAATTAGAATAAATAATCGCAATATATCTGTACCTAACACATTTGTAATTACGTACTGTTAAGGAAGACCTGAAACTTGTGTCATACCTTACAAATTAATATTCATGGTCTTACTATTGTATTTTAACTTTGCATAAATTATGACAAAAACAAGTGTGATAATAACAGAGCATTATTTAATTTCGCTTGATTTTTGACACCAATAAACCACTTTCTATGGACCATAACTAGTTGTAAGAAACTGGTTGGCGTTTACAACTTTTAAATTGGTTTGGGGCGAAAGTGATGCGTACAGGTCGAGTTTAGGCCGAGATCTACACAGATTACTGGTTGGCTGTAGGAACTCACCGGATGTCGTGTCGTGCGCTCCAAATTGTCCTCATTAACAATTATTCCATGAACGCAACCAACATTATTTCACACAACATTCATTAAGTTTTAGCCTTAACTTACTCCATTTAATTTTGGCACTATTTTTAACTGTTGGGTAATTTTTATTGTAAAATACGAGATAATGTTGTTTGTACAGTATAGCTATACTGTATAGCACAATACGAGAAATAGATACTGCACCACAGTGCCTTAATAATTTATTTATTGCACTTAGGATCTTTTATAATTATTCCCAGCTGCTTGTTTACCAAAGCTTTTCTTGTTTCCTTATAAAATTGAAAATAAGAAAACAATTGTTGAGTTTTTCGGCAAATAGCCGAGAGCCAATCTGCATTTTATGAACAGACTAGTTTTGGTACAGGTCGAAAATGGAATCTGTCGAAAGTGTTAAAGACATCAAACAATACTTTTCCTCAAATCATATTAAATTCAGTTTGATAAACTTAAAACCAACCAGCAGATAAATAAGTAATAGTTATACGAGTATAACTGTCAGCCAACGAGGAAAAGATACTGAGAGTATCCTTTAAGGCTAATGGTAAGTCTTTAAATGGTTTGCTAACGCTTATTACATTTTATTTCAATGACTAAAGGTTGGTTTTCAATGTTTCTAGTAAGAAAATATGATCCAAGAGAAACCCGTTGTTTGATTTCTTAATCCATTTTAATACCTTTCATTCTAACCCTAAAAAGGTTTTAAAAAATGGAAAAAGAGCAACTGATTGATTTCATTTTTAAGGGAAACTTTATTATTTTTTTTAACGAAAAACTTGGTCTTGTGCTTATACAGAGCAAATTGTCTCTGTTTTTACACAACAAGTAATATAAGTTCCATTAAAAAATATTTGTGGGTGAAAACTGCATTAATAATGTAAACACTGGTTATTAGTACTGATGCACGATAAATGTACCCCTATATAAAAGCGTTCTTCCGATACACCATTGGAAAAGAGACTGTTACAAAAGTACAGCTGATCACATATTTAATCCAAACATTTAATTTAAATAATTTTGGATTGATTTGTTCACTTATTTTTAAAGGAGTGTAAAATATTTTACAAATGATAGATGCTCTAATAATTTTTCAAAATTAACAAAGTTGCGATAAACAAAAATTGTCTTTTTCCGTAGACGTGTATATATATTTATTATTATTATATTATATATATATATATATATATACATATATATAAAATCTGGTGTATGTGATCGTCAGTTTCACAGTCAGTTTAGTTTTTATAAATATAATTTATTTGAACATCAATCATTGATACCCCTTAATAGGACTACAGGATTTCATTGTATTAACAAATAGTATAGGTATACACAGAAAGTTCTCAACAGTAATAGTGATATCAAACTTAGATCAAGGAAGAGATGATTTGAGATCTGCAGTATAGGTTGTCTGCAGTTAACGATCCACTTTAGAAAAACAAAAACAAGCCATCTCATTTCAACATCTCTTGGAATCAAAATTTTGAATCCTATCTTCAATAGTTAAATATCGAAATATTTATAGTGGAATTAGTTGATTGCATAAAAGTTTATGCAACCATAAATAATATACATGAAAGTATCCTACTGAAATTGGAGCCTGAATGGTATTTAAAGGAAGCAAGACTTATCAAGACATTTAATATCGTACAGTGATATACAAAATCAGTAACACCACCATTGCTGATATTGTAATCCAATGAACAATGGCAAATGTCTGGGAAAATACTATCTCCTTCACAATCCTTCTGTCGTCAAAAACGACTTTCAAACAACAAGGAGTGGTAATTTATATAAATCTCATCCTGTGTTATTTTATTGGATTTAAGTATTCAATATGATGTTAAATCCCTTATTAGTTAGTGACACCAAAACAATAGCTAAGCTTATCTGAGTAAAATGCAAGTAATTGCTTTAAGTTATTATTAATAAATTTTCAATTTAATATTATCAGTCAAATTACGAGTTTCATAGGCACACTATTCCCACAGTAAAACAATCAATTTCAAATTGTAATTGCATAGAGGTATGTGTAGGTAAATTATAGTTTCTCTTTCATTCAGAAAACATTTATAAAGTTGCGGATTAAGAAGAAGGAAAAGTATTGGCTACAGATACTTTATATTTATAAACACTAGGTTAATTGTTTTAAAAAACATAAAGAACTGTTTAAATTATAATTAATTGTTTCCAAACATGTCTAGGCGATGTATTTCATTATTATATTGGGTTCTAATTTCAACAGGAAATGCCAATATTTTTTAACGTAAACTAGATCAAAAGCAGAGCTGAAAGCAAACATTCCGCTATGGTAGTTGCCAACTGGACAATCTCAGACAAATGTTGAGATAGTATCAGTTTTCTATATAACAATATCGTGTGACAACCAACAACCAGCGCTCGCAACACATTGTCGAGTATATTATTGACTCAGCAATTCGGTTGTTTGTAATAGTATCCTGGACGGAATATCCTGCTAATACCTTTTAAGTGTAATGCATAATTCAAAACAATAGAAAGATTTTACGGAAAAATAGCTATAGACACAAATTTATTCAAGGTAAAAATGTATTATTTTGTAACAACAGTTTTTTTTTTTATTTATCATCAATATTATTACTAAACATTTGTACTTCAACATTTTAAAACATACATTCAGAAAACTTATATTGCTTTAAATACATTTTTTTATTTAATACAGCTAAGTACAATATATATTTTTTATTAAATTATAATTACGTAAATGTGTATTTATGAAATTGGGGAGGAAACATTCAGACAATTTTAGGTGTCACATTTTCTAGAGAAAGGCTTTCTAAAAATATTTGAGAGAGAGAAGATGCTATTAAATGACATACATACAGGGTGTGTACGTATGGCTGTATTCCAAACGGATTGAGATATCAATGTGCAATCTTTACCATACCAGGGGAGTCCTATCACCATCATCATTACGACGATCCTAGCAAAAGTTTTGGGCAAATAATCCCTTATATTGTAATTCCACCTAGAACAAGACACCTCTTACGAAAACTATGCACACCAGAAACATTATATACTACGTAAAAGGGTAAGTTGGGTACCTCGGTCTTACTAAAAAGATATCACGCATTCTGTGTGTTGATATGCGCAAGACATTGGCATTTTTCCTACAGATTAGTATTTTTAAAGCGTTATTTGCCCATAACTTTTGCTAGAAACGGTCTAGAGGTGTTTTATTAGTGTCTAGACCTAGACCTTTATAATACCATGTCACAAGATAGTGGTTGCGATTTGAAGATTTAAAGTTATCCTCTTTTACCTGCCTCTGAAAAGGGGATTGAAATTTTGCTACTCTACAAAAACTCCTAAATAGTAATAGTAATAAGTATGGTGAATAGTAATAGTTAAATGATGGTTTTTGGCCATAACTTTTGCTAGGATCGTTGTAGGGATTTTTCTTTTTTGTGCTATTGCATTTCTTTTGAATATACCTTTCAAATAACGTTACAAGATAGGGTTTGCAATTTGAAAATTTAAAATGACCCCTCTACCCTCCTTTGAAAAAGGATTGGAAAATATGTTTACCCTCCAAACATTCCAAAAAAGTATTTTAATATGTATGGTGAATATTGTGCATTGATATCTCAATCCGTATGAAATATATCAAGGCGTAATAAAAAGACTATCTGGTTATATATCAGGTGTCCATGGCAAAGATTTTAGAGGTGATTAATTCCTGGAGATGTGATCGAAGACGTATAACGTATGGCAGAGGTATATAAAATTACGAGTTCTTAAAGGTAAGTGTATAGCTATAAACTTATAAAAGGCAGAATGCCTTTATATACAATCTATAGTCCATTTTATCCTAGAGGGTAAAAAATCCATGATACTAATAAATCTGAAAGTCTAGAATATCTTATAGGCAAGTGGTTTCAGAGGTCATGACGTTTCAAAATTCAAATGCTGTTTAGCAGGGCAGTAGATCTCCAAGGATGTAAGAAAAATACATCTTCTACATATGCAAGGCGTAAAAACCGTTTACAATGAACTAAACAATATAAGAATTATTATGTTGAAGATTGGAAAAGAGTAATATTTTCTGATCAGCCCCAATATTTGGGAAAAAATATTTTTGGGTTTTATGACCCATTATGGATCAGGACAATTAGTGCCAACAGAAAGCATGATGAACTCTATAAAATACATGCAGACTTGTTCCACTACTTTCTGAGCTGTTTCTCGAAGACAATGGAGTTTTTCCACAAGATTCTGCACCATACCATACATAAAAAAATAACTAGCTTTTTACTCAAAAAACAAATCATGTTGTAGAACGGCAAGGAAACTCACCCGATTTGAATCCAATGTTGGGTTATTGTAAAAAAATTTTAATCCAACGTATACATTATAATTTATTTTAACATACGATAAAAACTTCCACAGTATAGAATAAAAGTGTCTTAATGGTATTTTTTTAAATTGGATTCGTCTGGCTCGTAAATCACGATTGCAAACTAAAAACAGGTTTACTCCTAGTGATTATTTACTTCACATACTTCTTGTAATGTTACGTCATTGTTACAGGTAGTTATCATAATGCTTAGCACAATTCATCCTTCTAGCTCAACTTAAAATACAGGCTTAACGGAAATAAAATAACGCTTACAATTTTGCAACTAGTCTGCTGATCTTGAATTTTAACACATACATAGTGACTAATAACAATATCCCGATGTAACGCATTTTTAAAAGAATATATAACAATTCACAAAGAGTATATAAATTATGGTCGAATGTTTTATAGTATTTTAAATATTATCATTCACTGATGAAAGACGTCCAAAACTGCAAAAGGGTTTATGGTTGTACATTTGTTAACAGAATATTTATTGTCAAATCAATGTATACACTCGGGACTGTAAAGTGGTGTGGATGGTGAACGTTAACGAGCATTTTGATTTATCATACGTTTGCAGCATGTTCAAGCTTAAAGTGGATAAACCCGTTAAAATCCGAGATTGGGGAACGTATCAGCAAACGGTTCGACAAATCCTTTCATCTCGGCTGTATTGTTGGCGCTTTTTCATCCCTATTTAATGTTTCGTCGTTTACGAACAACTAACTCGCGTGACGTATCGGCTACAGAGTGGTTGTGGTTGGCAAACCACAGGTCGGTTGATCTGTCTACCGCCGCCACCGCAAACCGTGAGTACTCGGCGTAGTGTTTGACAGCTGTCAGCCATTTATACCACCCCTCTCTCACCAACCCCCCTCACCAACCACCCCTCACCAACCCACTTCTGTTTCCGAATCACTTTCTATCTCCTCCTTAAATAATAGATAAAGGTTATTTTTTAATTATCTGCACAGAACCGTGCAATATTCTACAAATTTTAAAATTAGTGGCTTTAATAGTTAGAAAGTGCCAAATTACTAACCATAAAATAATATAACTGTAAATATGAGATTGTAAGTTGTCACTATGAATAACTATCAGTTAATTTTTACTTCGATATGAATGTCTTTATCGTCAACAAGATTTGTTTACGATTCTACAATATTCTTAATCAAAGACTGGAATTAATTACCTAGAGTATAAACTTTCAGACTTCTTAGTTTAAATGTATTCCTATCCTAACACATTAAACAAAAAGATTTGTATATAATAAAAAGGTGTTTACTACTAGTACTCATAATACAAACAAATTTATACCTATTTCGTGTAAACTTCTCTTCGATTGAGTAAATAAAATTTGTTAAAGTATGTAATTACAAATTTAGTGTTTAGCGGACATTTCAGATTAAACCGCTATCAATGCTGCCAACTGAGAACATCTGAATACGTCACTTATTGTAAACAAAATTTATCAATATGCAATAATTTCCTATATAGTTTTAAAACAAAGCACAATCGAACATTGAAGTAAATAAATGGTATTAACCTAAATTATATCACCGATATTTTTTAAATATAGAAGCGACACCTCAATTGATACTAATAATACAAACGTATTACAAACAATATTATAAATACAAACGTATTACAAACAATATTATAAATACAAACGTATTTACTTCAACTGGACTTTAACGTTCTTATTTGCTGAGCAATAAATTATAAATTATTTGCTGAAGAAGTAGCTGGAAACAATTAAATTTACGTCTTCCTGTTTGTCATTTGCAAGCAGCGCCATTCCTATAAAGGCAAAGTTGATTTCAGTATGACTTGGATGCCATCGAATTAAGTTAAGCTAAATGTCACTCCATGGGATTTGTTTGAGCATTAGCTATTATTTTTACATTGGTAACCTTAATAGCAGCAAGAAAAGCACAGGATAAATAAAATTGTAAAATATAAAACAATAATATGACATTGAACATGTGATATAGTAACATCTAAACCATATGTTCATCTATAATTTTGCAGAAAACATTTCTACTTAAACAAGAATGCGTGTGCATTTCTATGGTGGTGTATATCCTTCGTTGAAGCCTATCTTTCACTATGATGATGACACAATTTCTATTATGTGTGCCGGGGATGTAAAAGTCTATTTTCTTTTTTATTGTCTGTCTGTTCATCTGCCCGCAGGATATCTTCCAGGTGAGCTACAGAATAGATATTTAGCACGTACACTCAGCGGAGCCTGTCACACGTAGAGAAGAATACAACTCCATTATATTAATCTGCAGCAATTTCTTTACCTATTATGGATAATTATTACTTATGTTTTAAGTCGATTTATAAGTATAATGAAGATAATTTACATTTATAGTCAAATGAAACTTAATAATACTATATTTATGGCCGAGAATGTAATATTAATTATCTAATTGACAGGTTTCAATAACCCACAGACTAATCGGGTACCAATGTGCCAGTTAATGCGCCTTCATCTCTTGCAAACACTACGCATTACTTCAATATTAGCTATATTGCGTCTCTAACTTGCAGACGCAACCAATGGAACTTGGGTTTAATAAAGGGATTGGTAATAATCTTCAAATTATTAATACGTTGATAAATTACAATTTTTTGTATTTTGAAATATACTCCATGTATATATTTTTTAATCGGTCATACATCAAGCAAAGATTTATTGGAAATATACAGGAAATGTTATATAGCATATATAGTAAACTATTTACAATTTACTGTTATCTTTCTTAGTTTTTATTTTTTCAACCTAAATCCTAACTAAATGACTAAATATTATTGTAGAAACACATGTTGAATTTCATCAGTTATTTATCTAATGATAGAAGTAAGATATTATACATTGTTTATATTCTCCTTAGCTATAAATAGGTCACATATTTATAGGAACATTTAAAAAACTGATACTAAGTTTTTTTGGACAAAAGACGCGTATATTCACAGGCATAAAATATTTTTCCATACAAAAACGGACTTGCTTGTTAATTTTAATGTGTTATTTTAATCAAACCCTTAACAAGATTCTATGAAACAGAATAGTTTAATCGACGGCAATTTTTAAGAGTAATTAAGTCGGTCTTTAATTAATCTACCAGAGAGGAACATTTTATTAAAATACAGACTTTTGCTGGCCATACCTCGGGCTATCCTTTTTTGCTCCTGCCAGTAAACGTCCGCTTTGTTAGCGTAAATTGTAAACGATTTTCATTTAGAGCAATCTATAAAAAATAGTAAAAATCATGAATGCCTGTGTATGATTCTAAACGGTTTATAACCTCGTTTTTGTAGGTAAGTAATATGTAGTTTTATTTTTTTGGTGTAAATCAAAACTAAACTAAATTATATTTTTCTTTTTTTAACTCTAATGGACATACATAGTTTTTTTTCAAACTGTTGTGGCTTTAATTGAAGCTATGCTATACGAGTATTGCCTTATTTATACGAAACCATAGATTGTAATTGTGCTCTAAGCGGATGCCACAGCAGGTTAACTTTTGGCTGGTTTATACCAGTTGAATCAAACTGAATACAGCAAAAATTGACGAGTCGCTTGAAACTGAAAACCCAGTTGATATCCAGAAGCGGCACATCATTAACATCAAACCCAGAGGATGCCTGTTGTATTGGATTGGGCTCCCTTAATTATAAAGGGTTTTAAAGCCTAACCTTTAGGGAATTTTGGCTTACCCTACTCCCTTTGACTGTAAGAGGCTGGAACAGAGCTAGCCCTCCCCCCCCTGTGACAAGGTGAGATGACTAATTGTGCCCATTGCTGCTCCTCATAGGATCTCGACCTTCAACGTTAGCCATCCTGAATATTTTTATCACTCTGGAAGTAGCACAAAGTTACTTTTGTGTTTTGGACTGAATGCAATGATAGGTTTAATTCAATTTAGTGATTAGACTCTATAAGAGAATAGGATTTTGGCCCTCGAAAGTTTAATTACATATAAACTTTTAATGTTTCTACATAAGTTTACACTTAGAGCTATTTTAGGTATACAATTATTTTTTTTCAATTTTTACAAGAAAAGAAACATGACGTTACAGTAACTGGTATCAAATAATCAAGTCGAAAAATCCACTAAATTACAAATACTTAAAAACAAAAAGCCGATAGGAAAACATGGTTAGTGGAAAAGTCGATTATTTATGAACATTGCTGGTTTTAAAATCACAACATGAAGTCGTATGAAATTAGCTAAGTACTTAGTGAAGAAAATCGTTTCACAGGAAACTAATTAACTTCATAAAACTAGCAGACCATTCGTTATCTAAATATTCGGTTGAGTAAAGGCCATTTTAGTCACCAATCATAAAAACATGATTGCCTACAAAACTGAAACAAATATAACAGTTATTTGGTTTTTACTCATTAAATAGTCAGGAACACACCCTAGTTGAGTCTCAATCCATTCAATCATTTTCTTTGTCATCTCTTAGAGTTGCCGCCAAGCTACTGAGCTAAACCGTCATAATGAAGAGGAATAAACCATGACGGATTTCCTATTCAGTTCCAACTTGCCTGCTATGATCATCACGTATTTCAACGGTACATCTGAATTGCGTCTTGATTTTTCGTTTGTGCATCTCCGGACTTGGATACAGACAATTACATAGGTTGTTCACCAGCAACTACTCGTATATTGCTGCCCACTTTGCGTTCGTTGTGTTTATCCCATTTGTATGAATCACTCAGTCTCTACACACAGGTGTATTTATATGCGAATTCTCTCTTGGCATAATGGTCGACAGACAGGAGGCGATGCGTAGCTAGACCCTTACATATCCTCCATGACGTTACATGAGTTCCGATATGATGGCTGCACTTTAGAGAGTTTAGTTTAATTAAATATTTTAGTGTAGAAATCTACATAAATATGACTAAAACACCAAATATTCTTGTGTATCAAACACTGTGTTTAGGATTTTGGTAAAAAGGCAAATAATTTTTTAAACATAGTTTTTTCTTGTTATATCACATAATGGTGGCAAACGTACGAACTTTAAAAAGAGAAACTTTTGTTCTTAAGAATATAGATGTACCTGTAAGTGATACCATAAAAACTTCGTATTATTGTTACTGCTTGCAAACAAATTCATTATTAAAGCATCGCCTGCCTGTCCACTATTCTGCCAAAAGAGAATTCGCATATAAATACACCATTTTAACAAGAGCGGTTTGTCGTACCAAAACAAATCATAGCCTACTAAAAAACTGCTTAATTTTTACTCTCATAACAAAAACTTCAATACAAATTATAAATATCTGAGCTTAACGTGAATTTCCTCTCTTCAAATCACACAGTAATTGGTCCAAAACATGAATAGAAAAACTCAAATGGATAAAGTTATGCAAGAAAAACACTCCAGAACCATATTTCTTAATGTTTTAATAATAAGTTTCGTTTAATACAAAAAGTGAATTTCGGGCTTAATTTGGAACCTTTTAGATTGCAGAAAACATGTTGAAAGAACATAGACTTGCTCCAATGAGCCCTAATACTGCCGGGCGGTTCTAAAACACGGAAATTACATGTAAATTTTATTTTTATAGCTGTTTTACAACACCTCTGCCTCAAAGTAAAGATGACATGTTACTTTACTCCAACCGCAGTAACGTTTGTTGCACAGAATTGTCACAGTACACAATACATGAAACTAACACAGACATCCACTAATTGGAAAACTATGATTACAAGTGCTCTTGACTTGGCAATGTTTTATTGAGTGATGGAATAGTGTACCTGTGACTGCAACTATTACAGCCATTACTATAATTGCTTGTATTTATATTACCTGTCTTCCTCAGTACAGATATTTTTTGTAATGAACACTACTGCGCAATTAAATCCATTTGGTTGATTGTAATGTAGTCTTTACAGATAAATAAGCAATAATGGTAAAACAAACCTATAGATATTAATTTTTGTTTTAATAATACATCTCATGATAATTAATAAATAATTTTCAATATGGTTATTTCCTTTATATTTGGTTAGACCACTTAATAAACATTTTCTTTATCATACTAACAAACGTACCACAAGCATGAAAAATACTACCGGAAAGAATCATCCGAAAATCATTCATGAATTGTTTTATACAAATAATTGGTACATTTTGTTGATTTCGGGTGTGGTAGTGGATTTGATTTAGTTGTAGATCGATCATCATTGCAAAATATACTAATTTTCAGATTATTTTGTGGGAACGACACAGTAGTACGAACACTCTTTATAACATTCTTCCACAGTATAATTATTGTATATGTAATAAAATTGTATTAAATTAAATGAAAAATGTCTTTATCAGAGGCAAAGTTAGGACTATAAATTCCTCTGTACCACGTAAGCTCACATATGTGTATATTAGGACACAAAATTAAGATTTTTTTTAATATACTCACCTAATGTTTATGACGCAGGTTGTAGGCTACTGGGTTATGCGTTATCCTAGTAAAATAAATTACGCAATCAAAACTATTTCCTTAAAACAGTATTTACGTTCTCTAATTTATAGTCATAGAATTATAGGATATGTTTGATTTTAAATATATAATTCTTACGCATAAAAAAGATTTTAATATTTTTTTTTTATTAGAATATTTTTTAATATTTAAATGAGGAAGCGTAAAAAGTCATAGCTTTTTCCTGAATAATAAATAGAAATATATTATATGTGTATAACACTTTTGGGTTGATAGTAATCATATCTTCAAAATGGAACCTCTTCTATAAATCTGCGACTACAAATATGGTCGTGAAAGTGCCTGACGAGGGCTAAAATAGAGATGATTGCCTGTATAGCCGGCACATCTCTGGCCAGGGTAATTATATTTTTCATCACATTCCATTACAATATATGTTATCATATGTGTATAAAAAAACGATTATACAAAATATACATATACATTAATAAATTACCAGAACTACTTCCCTTTGTATCTTGTATAACATTATGCTTAACAAATAATGCGTAATAAACGCGATATAATATTTATTTATTAGTGGTATATTTTTACGTGGTTTATTACAAGTTAGAACTTTTACACTTATAACATTACAGCAGTCATAAAAAGGTCACTTAAAAAACGCACACACGCTGTGCCACTTAGATCCACAAAAAGGCTTTTCCTAGAATCATTTAATCAAAAATACAAGAGGTGTAAAATTTTCAACATTCTTAAAGACATTAACCAGTGATTTCAGTAATGAGTTATGCAATTAAAATTAAACGCTCTGTTTATTCTTTTAACTTTTGTTTTTCTTTATCTCCAATGAATTATTCTTAATAGTAAGATGCTTATAAGCGTCAATTTCTTATAGTTATGTCGATTCTTATAGTTGTGTCACTTACTATTTCTGTTGATTTCTTGTGTTATTCATGGATTTTATGTGATTATTACTGTCTCTCCCAAAATACATTAACACATAGTAAATATATTTATATTATAAACTGCAAATAATATATAGTTTTTAAAGAAACGCAAAGAATTTTATTAATTTGATGTGTATAATACTTACCAATAACATTTGTAAATTGTTATTTTTTTTTAGAATTTATAAGTTTTACTTTAGCTTAACATAAGATAAGTCTTTCGTTAAGTAATTTACCTTTTTGGTTATTTTCTTATTTGTTGTGTTTATTCTTTTTATATTCTTATTGCAGCTTCCTTAAGATGTGGGTATAGAATCCCATGAAATATAGAAGCTTTTCATCTTTTTTTATTTTAATAAGTGAAATAGATATATTCTTCATAACATATAGTGAAGTATTAAAATTTAAGATATCTTCAAAACAATCTGTCCGGATTATCTTTATATCTTATCACTAATAGTTACCCGCGGCTTCGAACGCAATTTCCTGCATATTCCTTTAAACAACATACACTTCTGAGATTAGCGATGACCATTTGAGGATATTCCAACCCGTTCTTTGGTCAAAACGTGTCTACTTTCGTCCATTATAATCTACTTCTGGCCTAATGCTATAATATTGTATAATATTATAATTTTAAATGCTATAATATTGAATTTGCGTTTATTGCTCCGATCAATAAAAATATACTCGTATACGTACATAGGCTTGAGAAGTATACATTGGACAAATATTGTTTACGCAGTTTATGCGTAAAGAGTAAATATTCTCATTAAGTTCATGCATCATTTCTACGCAATCGTTTATAATGACAACTACGTCATGTTTTTCGGACCGTATTCTGAGAAATAAGCTTATTAGTACCCATTCTTGATTTTTCTTTAAGCCAATTTAAATTTGCCATATCACAGAGTCAAAGAATCCAACTAGTTTTTTTGTACCTAACGTACAACAAAAAATCACAGGTTTCTTCACTAAGAAGTGGGTTTAAAGTTTTAAATAGTATTTCCAAGTCATGGTTTCAATTCATCACTGGTGCAATCTGTAGGAAATGTTAGTAACTTTATATTTACTATATTTATTACACTTCTTACCAAGAACTGTACTCTTAATATTTTCTCAAAATTAATTCTTAACGAATGTTTGCAATTTTCTTTGGTAATTTTTATCTGAAAATGTCAACATGTCAATAGCTATCTAGTGTTAGTGAAATTTTAATCATATTTAATTTATATTAACTTTATTTAACAAAATTCTAAAATATTCCGTGACACTTATCAGATTTTGTTCATTCAAACTCGGACATTAAAGAATATTTAAAAAGAAATTAGTCCAGCCGATCTCAAAAACCTATTAATTTGTATTATTTTATGTTTTTTTTTTTTTTTTTTTTTCAAAAAGTTGAGGGCAATCCCCCTTTAGACCTTATTCTGCCCGTCCTCATGGGCCACTGGCCTGTGCGAGGATCCTATTAAACAGAATAAGGAAGAGAGTTGATACAGTGCAAGATCAATGGTACTGATAAAAAGTGCAACAGTAACAGGCGGGATTTGAACCTGCACTATCTATAATTCAAACTCAAATTCCAAGGTCTTAGACTTCTACTCCCAATGAATTAATTGGCACAATTCCAACAGTTTTTTTATATGCCAGAGAAAAAAAGATATTTCAATCAATATAATATAGTTATAGTTGATTCGCTATATTCCTGTTTAATGTCGTTCATGAAACAAAGCATTATTTACGATACTGTTAGTTTCTAATATTTACAGTTTTTTATCTAGTTTCATACTAAACACCTTTAGTACCATAACTTAAATCAAATTTAAGTTCAATAAATTACCAATTCCGTAGTTCAGAATATAATAATCATTAACATACAGATTAGACTATAATTTCAAGATAAATGTCAATGCTTGAAAAAGGCAATTATGTAATTTGTACAATGTTTTAATTCTACAACATTGTTTTTAATTTGTATTAATTTAATAGGTACAACCCATATAAGTATGCACGAGTACCTTGATGAGTATGAAGAAATTATTAACACATATAAATGTCTACTATTGTTAATGATGGCCGTAAGTTTCATAATGAGGACCTAGAACTTGAGCATATCGATGAGAAGGACGCGAGAACCGGTTTGTCAGATAGGGAACCAGTAACACATTGTCAAGGTCAGGAAAGAAGCTGCCGGAGAAATTGGCAAGCTATAATTCTGCTTTCTCTGAACGGCACCCAGGTAATAACTCAACCGGACTGAACCTCGATGCCTTTCATGAGATAGATGGACCGAGAGCTATTTATGGTTCATAACTAGTTTTACAAGTACCGGGCTTACTAACAAGTTTAATAAACTACAACACGTGTTGATACGTTACTGGTTATATTGAGTAGAAAACACCGCCTCCCTAAGGAAAATCTATAATAAGTATATTTAAGAATGGATATATAGCAATTTAATAAATTTACAATTAAGTTTATTTTTATCATTTTCACCACAACCATTTAAATCACTTCCTTAGTTACAGAAGAATTGTAAAGTTTATTTTTATAAATCCAGGAGGATCTTTAATAAGATATAGTTGTGCTGTTATACATCATGTATACACATAACAGTTGATTTCAATGTTTTAATACATACTACCCCATATAAAAATATGTTATAGTTAAAGATATAGCTTTCATGAAACAAGTTTTATACAGAACAATTGATTAGATGTTCTCGTGTTGGCTCTGACATTGTAATTTGGTTGGTGTAATACAACTTTTGAGATCAAGATGTGGATTTTCGCGACTCTAGAGACCAGTAGGCGTAGCCAGGAGGAATTTTCGAAATATTAATAGGTAAATATGTTATCCAGGGACCCATTTAAAACTTCTGTAAAATCAGTCCAGTAATCTTAAGTGATTGAAAAAAACAGTACTAATAAATTAAAATCGTAAAAGCGTAAATAGAATTACAAACGTATTATGATAAGTTTTATTAATTTTATAATATGCCTTTTTTAAATAAATTAAATTTATATTAAATAGTTAGATATATATACGATTGATGTACTAGGTCACGTGCGTCATAACTATATAACTTGATTTCAAGCACAAGGTCCAATAGTGGCTATTTATGACTCTCACAACGAAGTTAACGCTAGAGACAAGTCAGACAAGCAATTTCCGACCTTGCTTGTTATTCCATTCCTAACACAGTTATTATACCCTTCCATTAATGTACAGATCGTTCTCTTTGATGTGAACAAGTACGAAGTAGAATCAAACGTGGGACTAACCTGGACAATTATCTAACGAGACAATACAGATATGTTACTAGAACGTATGCGCAGATTTGTACAGTAATATTTTCTGTTCCATTATTTACATAGAATTTTTGTTGTCTCGCAAAGTGTCTTAGAATTGCCATATTATTACACATTTATATGTTGGAAAAAAATTAAATTCGGCTATATATATATACTCTGTGTATATTTTTAAAGTGTACTTGAAAAAGTTTGTTAATTACAACGAAATATTGTACAAAAAAAATTGTAGTTTTCTTTTGAAACTGCTCTAAGAGACTATATATATATATATATATATATATATAATAGCATTCTCGCGTGGTAAGCTACAAGCGGAGTAGGTAATTTTAATTCACCAATCTACTCGTATTGATTTTTTTATTTATGGTTCCAAATCATAAACTGTTTTATTTTTCTTCAAATATCGTGGAAAGAAACTTCTGATATCTAGAAAAGTAGGCATAAGTGATGGAAAGTGGGGAAATAATTGCAATGGTAGTTGGATATGCTGCTGAAATCCACTATTTACAACAGTTGTGGTAGTACAAAGATCTAAACGTAGGAACCGGGGTTATATTCATTTGTATAACAACTAATGAAAACCCGTGTCAGTCCCTTATATATCTAAACTATGGATTTCCCCTTCATTTTATTGTAGTTAATAAAGATTTAAGACCGGTTTTTGCTCAGACTTAGAAAATGGGTATTTTGGTCGCAACGTATAGGAACTTCTCATTCTAAAGACTGGAATCAGTATTTTCGTCGGATAGTCTAATATCCGCAAGAGGCCGAATGAACTATGTTCTTTTTTGTCATGCATCTGCTTCTCGACTATTTGGATCTCCATTCTTAACCTCCAAGTCACTACGCTGACAAATGTTTTTCACATTGAAAGTGTTTTACATTCTTACACATTTTTTACCGGTTGCCATGTATCTGCGTTTTAAGCATTCCCTTCTCATTTATTTACATGTATTTTGATATTGCAAATCTTTTAGGTTATTAAAGTTAATATTTTTCTAGCAACTAGACTCACAGTCCTTGTTTGCCTCACTTTCAGTCGATATTCTGGTCCTTCTGGGATATACAGTTAGAATGTTTCAGCAAAGGCACTTTTTATCAAAGTATATTTAAGAATGGTATTCAATTCTAATCTCCCAAAGTGAATTCCAAAACAATTCCTTTTCATTGCCAACTTTCGAAGGTATTACTAACTTATTAACTGTAAACACAGTTTACATGTAATAAATAGGCAATACATGAATTTGTAATCTATAGGTTTTTATTGTTATCTTAGGACAAGGAGCTTATAATTTGCATCTAGTCCGGAGTAGCTGCCTCAGGAGTGGCAAAATATTCTGGATGGATAAGGTTGGGGGTAGGTGCCACCTCCTGTCGTGATTGAGATTCATGATGAAAAATTTAGGGCATTAATCTTAGTCATGTCCCCTGGAAAGCCAGCTCTGAACCAGCCTCTCCAGTCAAAGCAGACAGGAATTGGTACGCCCTTACGTCTAAGCTAGCAAGTAAAATAACACAGTGTGGGCAAATATGTTCGCAATATAAAACTGAAATTAAATAATATCACACACGTTAGTAAAACTTGATGCAAGAATCAGTGTGTCCAAAAATTTTCAACTACGCACATTCAACGCTCTTCGTGACTGGATCGACAAAGTAAGTTTAAATTGACAACACAAATGCCCAGGCAGATTAGTTCCGCGAGTTATTGACCAATCGCTGGCAGTCCAGTAGTTGATTGTAACGTCACATGTGAAAGCTGTGTTTGTTACTGATACATACATCCTAACCTACTACTAGTAGGTTAGGATTCTAATGGAATGTTATCGATTGAATTGTATAATGGCTTCTCTATTCAGATTTAGTCGAAATATATTCACTTTGGTAACTTTTTTTGTGAGGAATCACAAAAAGCACAGATTGAAAATTATGTCAATCGTTATAGTGCAGAATTATAGCGGTCGTCAGCTACTATAGCTGTGGTTGAGGGCGAAATGGGATAGTATCAGAAAGGTCAGAAATATAAAATTATACTTTTCTAAAATTATATATTTCTTAGTTTGGTGCATTAAAACTCGACCGAAAGACACGAAGCTACGCTATATGTTCCATCATTGTCATCTAATCATATACAAACCTGATGTGTTGACATTAATTCTCTTATTCTAGTACTTTGGAGATGATATTATTTAAGTGTCTGACGATCGGCTATAAGTGTCTCTAGCCAGAAAAACTATAATTTAAAATAATTATATTTTCATATTTTTAACAATTTCGATTCCATTTCATTTCGATCTCTACAAAAACTTGGTTGAATCATTTCCTTCTTAGGAAGAATTCCTGTCTTGATATCAAGCAAAACCAGGTTGTGAACTTATATAGTGAAAATTGGCTCCCGGCTCTTACATTACTGTATTATACATTAATTTACTTTCGGCTTCAGCTTTTTACAATTAATCAAAATAAAATTTGAAAAATTTACAAAAATTCAACCACACTATGCGTTAACAATACCAGTAGCAAACATAACAATTGAAACATTACGTTACTAACAAAGAAATTAACCAAAACAAATTAGTATATTAACCCAGTAGAAATGAAGTTACAAATTTATAAAATTGATCACAATTAGCTCGACACAATATTTTCTTAAATTCAGAATTAAAATCTTTCTTTCGAAACACCAATGTACTTAAGTAAGGACTAAGGATATAGGCTATACAAATACAACAAAATGGAGGGTCTTCGTAAAATTCTAATAGAGAAATTATATATCTATTATTAAAAACTACATATAAAACACGTCTTAGAAAATATTTTTTCCACAAAACGATAAACGAGTCGACAGTAACATAATTTGCAAATACGACAAAGCAATATTTACTTTTCTTCCTGTGAGTTACCTGTTATGTGCGTCGAAATGATAAATTTCAAGATATAGCGGAGGAGAGTATACCAAATTTAATTTTCACCCCCCAGCCAAAGTGAACTTTTGTATAAACCTGATTCATGATAAATTATTTTTCCTAAATTGCAACATTACAATAATATCTCTCTGGCACGTCTTAAATTATGCATACACGAACCTATACTCATTTTAACTGGTTAATTAATACAGCTTAGTTGTATGGCATGGAATTAATAAACTGAGCACTGCTCAAATAATTCACGTAAATCTACTGCATGAACTCAAATCTACTACCTTTTGCAGTACCTAATGCATCAGACAAAATAATCATAAATCTAGACATGAAGTGAACTACATTATGGAATAATGTTATTAGCACAACCATTACAATAATTTAATTTGTGACAACCTTTGAAGCTTCCAAGAACAGTCACCAACGTAATTTAATAAACTCCACAAATTTGCTAAATAAACACTGAAATGCAATATTACACCATCGTCTCATTATTAACTTACAATAGATAAGGGTATAATTAGTTTTTTTATTTAATAAAAATAGAAAGCAGATAAAAATATAAATTGATTAACTCCCTCATATGTTTCTAAATAACCACAACGACTATTCATGATATTATTTTAATATCGACTTTCCAGTGTTTTAAAAATTACTTTAAATCGTTTTGGTTTTTCTAAAGCACCATTTCAACTAACTGCAAAAATGAGACGACTATCTGGTAAATATAATTTATAATTTAAAACTTATACAAATAAATTATTAGTTCATTACCTTCATTATCCATATTCGAAATTATAATACTTTATAAACTAAACATTAAAACTTTGGATAAAATATTTAAGCCCACTTATATTCCCCAAAAAATAAATTTTAAAATATTTTACTATACAAATAAAGTATTTAAACAAAATTAATGGATGTACAGAATTTAACCATTTAAATGCAAGAATACTTGTGTTATTGCATCTGAATGGAGACTCTTTCCTTTGTTTACTTGTCTTGTTATTGTATTGAATGCTTTGGTCCTTCTAAGATGAAAACCATTCTATTCAATCCAAAATTTATGTCTTATTCTGTCAAACTTGTATTGGTATTTTTCAATCCATTATGTTTATCTCCACTATTTTTCTAAATACTTTTCTATACGCGGATAAAATTTTTTTTAAGAGTATTAGATTACAGTATTAACAGGTCACATATATGTATGTAAATATAGTTTCGTTTATGCTTACATATTCAAAAATTATTTCAACTTTATTATTTTCGGTGTCAAAATATGCTAACTAGAAAATGATAGTAAACTTTCAGTTTTTTTGGCACTTTTAACAGGAAATTTTAAAAAACTCGAAACGGCTATTCTCAATAATACAAGTGCAATAATGCTCAGTTTAAATGGCGGGCTTTGCCCACAATTTCTCTGTATAGTTTCATGTACTTAATTGAATAGGTGCAACTATTTCAGTAACATTTCAACTATTATAGACCAATGTGTGCTAGAACGCCAAATCCAAAGTTCGCTGCTATCTTAAAATGAAAAATGAAAGTACTTATGGTGTAATACGATGAAGTCCTATGATTTTTTGTCAACAAAAGTAGACATATTTCATGTATATCAAAAATACATATTTTCCAGTGTTCACAATTAAAAGAAAACCTTGGTAATAATAAACAAATTCATATCAGCAGGGAATTTTCTGAATACAAAAAATTTCGAAAAATCTCAGAATTTCGGTGAACAATTCAAACCAACTATAAGTTATTGCTTCTCTTAAGGGAATGCTTGTTTTGCCATTATATTACTTGAGAAAATATTTTTAGGTATACATAAGTTTGACTAAAAAGCTTACTAAAGTAAAAAAAAACTGCTACTTTCACGCTTGTATTCCACTTCTGGTTTGAAGAGTAGAAGAAAAATCCTAAATATTCAGGCCGTGTCTCCCTCTTTACATACATTTCTTCACTGTATGTGAAACTGTGTTCAAAATAACATGTGGACAAACCTAACCACACAAATATAAACTTTTCAAGCTTTAATGATTTATTAATAACTAGCAGTTACCCACTGCTTCACCCGCAAATTCGTAGGCTTTGCACGTATATGAGGACGCCGATGTTGACTTTGCCACAACCAGAACATCTGTAAAGTACTGTATATTTATGGCCATTGTAAGCTACTCTGGTCTTTGCATTTTTTAACTGTAAAATGTAAAGTTAAAAGTATATTTTTATTTACTTTATTAAGATTAAAGCTTTTAATGTTATCTGGATATTTTATTTCTTCTGTGTTAAGCAGCGGTTGCAGAAAAGGTTAATATAAGAAGTGATGTTACTAATCAAGCTTACTCTACGCTTTCAATACTATAAAAATGTAAACAAATTGAAAATATTGGTTAAATAATTTAAACATATGGTTGCCAACTGTCATAAAATTATGTTTACACAGAACAGTTGATAACATCCAAAAAGGCTCTTTCAATTAATAATATTTTTTTGCTGTAATTCAACTTTAGAGGCGAAGATGGGGTTTTCTTAACCTTAGAGACCAGGGTGGCATATTCCGGAGACATTTTTGAAATAAGAATGTCATTCTTAAAAATTTCCATGTAAAATTTCAGTGCAATCGGTTGAATATTTTTACACGTGAAAGCGTAAAAAACAAACCCACTTTCGTATTTATAATATTAGTTAGGATGTACGTCTCAGGAATTGACTTCGGTAAAAAGGGTGCTTCCGACTCTTGCAATATTCTTTCAGTTTAAAATAATTCCAGTATCATAGCTTAATAAACCATTTTTATAGATAAATAAAATATATATAAACGTACGGCTGAGAAGCCTACTTCGTTTTAAGCGTTGACTTCAGGCCGTTTAAATTCACTTCAAGCATAATATATTTACTGTTTCAAGTTTGAGTTTTCCCTATTGTCCTGATCAAGCCAATATATACATTTGTAGACCTCAGAAACTTACTACGGTCAAAATGGGTCTACTTCCGGCTCTTGCAATCTTCTTTCGGCCTGAAATATCTCCAGTGCCTTAGTGTATTTTACCTTCTTGTCGCGATGAATAAAATATACATACATATTTAGGGTTAAGAAACAGCCTATTACGGTAAAAGAAATCTACTCTCTATATAAGGTTGACTCCTTACTAAGTTTAAGAAACATTTCAAAATAATCATATCAAATACGGAGGTTTTGCTTTATGTCTTTCCGTTTTCTGACCTGCACTTCTGGGAAAGAATGGTTATTGTTCAATTCGCAATTTTTCTTTTAGCCACTGTAAAATTCCATTTCACAATACCAAGAAAGCCAACCAGTTTTGTTTACCTTAAATGCATCTATTCACCACTTTGTTCGTTAATGTATGTTTTATAACATTGTTTTGATAGTATTAAAAAAAATTACGCAAATGATTTCCAATGTATTAGATGTTTTTGATTTTTCATTAGCGCAATCTAGAATACAAGTTCCAGGGCAGTCTCTGTTATCTGCATTTTACTGATGTACTTAATATTTACAACATTAAAACGTTAAGAAATATTTATGCCTCTTTGACGAATTTCAGCTTAAACATCAAAGACGGTTTACAGCTGTTTAACCGCTGCCAACCGGTGGATCAATTATTGGGATCCACTAAATTCTCTGCTACTTCTTTTAATATATTAGATTAGTGTGCCTTAAATATTGCACTGCTATCTTGGATTTAGGTATAACACATTTTAACAAACATAACGAGCCTACGAAGTAGAATGTACTATAAACCAAATTTTAAGGAATTTTTTATTATAATACGTCTGTAATAGAACACGTATGTGGTACTTTTAAATCCTAAAGAGACCTGTTTAAATGTTCAAATTACCTTCTCCGTATACACTTAATAAGCACGCTGTATGATAATAATAGATCTAAACTAGTACTTTAAAATACAATTTGACAAACAAATTTGACTAAAACATTTCTAATATATAAGTGTCAACAGCTGTTTAATATAAGTTAAAACCGTATTTTTAAACATAAATATCAATTTTTGCATTATTCAAACGTTACTCTACTTTATACTACTTTATGTAGTATACCTACAAACCTGCTCTAGTTCATAACTAAGCCGACAGTGAAACTCGTATTAAAATCCGTTAAGTACTTTAGAAAATATCGATGCACAAACAGACAAACACAAAAGCGACTTTAATTTAAACTATGTATTAATATTTACAATTAGTTAAATTCACCATCGTATACCGGATTAAAATCTTCATTCTTCCTCAGGTGTACAAAAGGCATGAAGACAAATAAAACTAAATAATGCGGCAATGGACAGCCACTCGAAGTTAAAATAATTTCATAGTCGAAATGTAATGTTATACTTTTTAGTAAAAAAAAAAGTAAAGAATGTCTTATTTTACCAGGCGAAGTTAGGGCTAAGAAGCCCTCTCTAACACTTAACCTGGTAACATAATTCGATGGTAAATGTTCTTAATTCTATAATTGTTTCAAACTTTCCATCGTGAAATAACTAACGTATAAACAAATAATAGTTTAATTCCGTAAAAAGTAACGTATGCTTACTTTGCAGGCCATCCGGCTCACTGTCTTGTTTGTATCGTCAACATCCGTTTTTTGAAAGGATGAATATTTGTAAATCCTGATACAGTAAAACATTTTCTCTTCCTTCCCAATATCTGTTAGCTATATCATTCTACTTCCTTTTATGATTCTAGAAATTATATCAATATCTATGTACCTAATCTGTATCGTATCTCTTATAAGTGAGAAACGGATGCGATGACCCCTTAAGGATTTTATGTCACAACAAACTGTACTAATGTCTGGTGTAATGCTTTGTGATACCTCGTGCTACAGATAACGGACTAATTGTGTCGCTTGTTTCCTCAAATTGTAGTTACGGAACAAATGGTTCGTTGAATAATGTTAGTACCCAGTCCCTCCGTTTTTGTCCCTTCAGTTACTGTTAATGTGCCGTCCCAAAAGGCCCAGGCCAAAGAAAACCAATTTATAGTACTTTACATGTAAACATTCTCATTTCTGTTTATTAAAAAAAAATATAGAATAAACTATTTGGTTTAAATTCGTCACTGCTGATATATATATATATATATATAAGATAAACAATGTTATTACTATTTAAAAATTAAAATATGCCCATGTCCGATTTTTATATAATTAATGTTTATGCAAATTTGTTAAATAGAGGATCAAACATCCAAACATCTTAATAAATATTAGAATTTATAACCAGGATATTTTTTTTTTTTTGTAATTGGCCATAACTGAAAACTCAGAACCAATAAATCTGACAGGAAACTTTAATTGGGGAACTTTTCTTTTTTCTATAGATATTTAAAAAATTCCAAAGTTTAAAAACTATCGCCAATTTGCGATAGTCAACTGTTTTTCTTATAAACATCATGTAATGTACTACTATTAAAAAAATTATTTAAAGGCTTTTATTCTTGATATATTTTTTTACATTTCCGTTAATAACGTAGATATTTTAGCTTAGAGTATTGTAGCTTAGACATTTCTTATGGAGTTTAACTATGAGAAAACACCCTCTAAACTGAAAATCCAACATGTCAAATTGTGTTTTCAAGAATGTTATGATTGTTTGCAAACTCTATCGTTTAGTAACAACAAAGGCTTTTAGTAATAAAATCCTTTTGAAAAGAGCGTTATTTTCGATTGATTCACTTTGGACGAACTAGAACTCTCTTAACCACAAGTAATTATCCTTTCCTTTTACACATTAAAAAAAATAATATATTACTCAAATTAACGCTTATTTAAAATATTACTTTTAATCACTAGGAGCAAAATAGGCTGTTTTCTATTAAAACTCATATGTTTTATTTCATATTTATTACGTAAAAACTCAACATAGTAATACTGTTTACTGGAAATAATAACAAAGTTTGAACTTAGCGCATTGAACTTAAATTGGGTGGCAACTGATCTTTCAGATCTCTCCTATAGGGTAACGAAAAACAATAACTTCATAGACCTAATTATATATCAAAAATAGCTAATTTTTGGTACAGTATTATAAAAATTTGTTTTCTCAATGTTAAAATCCATAAGAAATGTCAACTCTTTCAGCCCTCACATCTCCATTATTAACAAAAACTTTCTATAAAAGACCAATTTTACCGTCGTACTGGAATACTTCAGCAGTTTTTAAAAGTTTAAAATGCGAATTTTTAAATGTCTATAAACACAAGGAAAATTCCACCAATAATATATAGGGATTTCTGTCAAAAAATAATTAACTATCTGCAAAGTATTAGTAGTGTTACTCGCTCAATGACAAAGACATCAGAAAAGTTTCAAAAAGAAGACATGTGAGTACCTGGAAAGCGCTGTTATCCCACTTTAGTAAACTTCAAATGATGGATTTTCGAACCGTTCCTGAGCAGATATCATTCCATTTAAATTAATTCCACAGTACTTTTTATTCAGAATAATATTGACAAAATGTATAAAAACAAACAATTTAACACTGGCATATATGAATTCTTAAGGGCCAGGATTTTCCCGTTTTACAAAATTCTAATAGGACCCTAGAGATCGGTTGGTGCCACCATCACTATAAATATTGGAAAAGTCTGCTGGTAATATCAACTATTTGCTACTACGTTTCTACCCTTTAAGTTTCGAATCTTAAAATTACTGTCACAAATATGATGTAATCTTTAATTTCCTTAGTAATTTCTTATGCAATGCTCTTACTGTTATTGCTTACCTCAAACTTGGTATCATTACCAAGAATTATTAATTCTTAGTCGAGATAAATCAGATAATAAGAATTAGTATAACACGTTTTTGTCCGAATTATTCTGTTGTGGATTGTTACCGAAGATCCAAACAGAAACGTCTGTAGTCAACAGAGACGCTTGGCAGTCGAGTTAGATAAGTATTCTATTCTTCATTAAAACGAGGACATAAACAACTACTTCTTTTATTGGTCTGTTGAAATATAACAGACAATTACACTATCAAGTTTAACCAGCTTAGTGGACTGTCAGGCCCCGGGAAATGATCAGTCTGGTGCTACGGACAAGAAAAGAACACTTTCTTAACAGATTCGTTACCTCCTTCATGTGCTTTCATAAGCAAACAAATAATTGTGAAGGCTTTTTCTTTTCAGACGTATCTTATACAAAAGCCTTGTATTTAATTGCAAACAATACCGGTTTTGAGTATAGGAAACGTTATGAAAGAAGTTGAGAAAACCTGCCTGTCAGAACCAACCGAACAAACAGGGACTGTCAAAAACAAACAACTGCGCGTGACGCGGTAGGTACACAATAGGGATGAAAACAATCCTGTTGTGAGGGTGAGTGTCATCATCTCGGTGACACTTGTGCTGTGTTGCTGCAACTGCACGGCACGGCACGCGCAACTCTAGCGAATTCAAATTTAAAAGGATCTCGATAAAAATTTGTAGACATAAAAATCAAAACATTGAATGTTTGTCAATGTGTAGTATTTCTCTTGTGCCTTATGTCAAATAAATCAAGGTAAACTATGAGTACTAATAAAATCATTTTAGGTTTAAAAGACAGTAGCTCGTCATAATATTGTCACAGCAAAAACAATACATTACACACTATATGTAAAGGGAAATTTCATCTCCACTAGAATGAACTCTTTTCAAGTTCAGCAGAAGTCTAACTAAGACAATAAAGAAGTAAAAAGTCACGTGACTAGCCTAACTTTGACGGACGATGGCAGACGTGGTTTACAAAAACTTCACAAAAAAACGATTATGTGTAAATGCAAAGAGTTTAAAATTATTATTTCCAGTTTTAAATAGAAATGGAAATAACATATTTAAAAAAATGTGATTAAAGATTGCATTTGTAAGTTTCTTAAATTATAATAACGGTGGGTAACATAATACTTTAAGAAGTTAACTGAAACTATAAAATCTAATACAGCCGATAGTAAAAATTAGTTTTATGTTTGTTTTATTTTTTTTAATACTGCCATATCAATGAAACCCCTTTAAAATGTGAAGTTTTAAATACGAAATAAAAAGTAAGGCAGACATGCATTATGCAAATTATGCAATTTTTGAGGATATTATTTAAGCTTTTAATGTAATGCAATTGTTTGTAATGAGGTTATTTTTCTACGAATTAGTACTTGTTTAGAAGACACCCTCACTAAGTATCCCAAAATATTTTTAAAATTATTATAACCTTGTAGATGGAAATTTACATCAGGGAAACTCGGGCTCACAGACACTACTACACTGAATTTAAAATATTTATTAGCGATATTTCATGGTACATATAAATATGTTATGATAATTTCAAGGAAAATTGACAGTACACTGAAGATAAATATTGGTTTGGGTGACATATTTTTAAGTCATGTCAAAGAGTGCTAAACCTACTCAGGACATTTTATATCAGTAATATCAGTATATTTTTTCTAAACAAAATACAATATAATCATGACCATCAATTCCGTTTCCAAGAATTCTAGTTATAGACATTGAAAATTACATCTTTCTAGATTGTTCTGATACCGCGTTGTTAAAGAAGTGCTTGGCAGGTAAAACTCATAATTTTAAAGTACCGTAGAACAATTTATTTTGGTCTTGGATTTAGAAGGGAAAATAGTTAAATAAACTACCTGAAAAATCTATCTTATCCATCATAAACCGTTATTAATGTATGTAAATATAAAATTATGAATTATATGAATTGGAAAACTCTATTGACATCACGTGAAGATTGAATGATAAACGGATCCAAAAAGCCAGAAATCATAAAACCTTAAGCTTCAAGATAAGGCGAAAGAAGCATAAAATCTAAAAACCCCACCTAATGCAACAGCACATTAACCTGTAAGTAAATAACTGCAAACCTTTCAAAATATTGTTTTTGGATTTTATGTTTTCATAAAGTTAGGATATTATGTCTTTGGTGTCATTATTCAAAGAAGTAAAAAATCTCATAATGTCAAATTTTCAGGTTATGTACTCTATGATAAAAACTAGAATTTCCTGAAACACGATTTAAAATGTGTTCCCTATTTTTTAATACAACCGTTATATTTGTTATAAAAAAAGACTATTTTATTGAAAATACAATCATTTCACTTGAAAATTTTGAAAATGTAACGAAAAAGAAGACAATTTCTCAGCATTATATATTATATAAAAAGTAAGGCATTATGCATATTTTTATATTTTTAGAGAACATTCTAGAGACTAAAGTTTAATAAAACCAGTAACTAATCTTTAAGAAAACAAAGCATCAGTAGCGAACCCAGAGTTGAGATTCTGTGCAATCCTCCTTAGTTAGAGATTAACTCAAAGTTTCAGTTTACAAATTATCACTCTGCAATGTAAATTTTATTCAGAAACCTGCCAAGGCAATTAGCAGACGTCGAGAACAAAAAGATTAGATCTTATAAGAAGCAAGTTGGTAAATGGGTAATGAAACCGGGATAAGAGACAACGGAACTGATAATTGCATCCAGCTTTAGACAACAGATTACAAATTAGTTGTCCTTAATAGTCCAACCATCCTGTTAACCGAGTTCATAATTAAAGTTACATCATATAACAGGGTTTCTAAAATCTTTTACTATCTTTAAACATACTTATGTATGTATAACGATTTGGGTTATCTGGTACAATCTGACTTAACTTCTTTTTTACAACTATGTAACTACGAGTTAAGGCTTGTAACTATTTTAAACTATTGTGTACTCCTTCAATAGTTCTATCGAAATTTCTTAATAATGTACAATTAATATTAATGGTTTTAATATTGTACTTGTTACTTGTGTGACCCCATGTGACTGTTGTATTTGATATTAAACAAATTTTAGTAGCAAATGAAAATTTAAAGAGAGTTGTACATTTTATTCTCTCAGAAATATAACAATTTATACTATTACTAGCTAACCCGGCAAATATTGTTTTGCCATATAAATCCTTATTAGTATGTGCAAATGTGGTGTATTAGTGGAAGAAGCATGGAGCGCTGTAAACGATGATCACAGCTATGATAAACCCAATTTTGTAAAAAGACAAATAATTTAGGTTTAATAACAGTGATTAAATGTAAGTGAGTGAAAATTAACCAAAACTCTTACAAACCTTTTCAATGTTCTTTCTACAGTACGTAATAAAAAAATTTTGTAAATCGTCATACGTTATGTTATTAACCTGATGGTTAGAATCTGGAAGGCATGATCCGAGAAGATATGCAAAACTTTACTACGTATTCTCTTATTTATATGATTACAACAAGATTTCTATAACATTTTACTAGAAATATATGTTTATACATTTATTTAAATACCGCATAATATATATGCACACGCACGCACGCGCGCGTATGTTGTTATGCTTTATGTAGGTATTTAATGTTTGACATGAGAAAACCGTAACAAAGAAAGCAATCAAGTATATTCCTGTCAAAGGTACAGAAAGGTAATTACAAAATAAGTAACAATCAATTGCGATACATTCTCCAATAGCACAGTATTCGGAGTTCTCAGACATTCTAGATGTGAAAGGTAAACGACAAGGTCTTGAATAACAGTGATTATAGATTTATTGGCATATAATTAGTCACGTTCAGCAAAATAAAAAACAACTGTAATAAATCAGCTACAGTTGAAGAATAGTAATGACTTATGTTGTAGAGCGCGTTTACATTAGACACTTCTTAACGAATTCCTAGGAAATGAGAGCTAACTAATGACTGCCCTTCAGTTAACTATCTGATGATGAAAAATAATTCATGTTTAAATAAACATTTTTAAGACACATGTAATCAGTTAATCAGTTGCAAAGTCCTATTTCGTAAATGAGCTAGTATAATGTATAAAAAAATATATATATATACACATAAATATATTATATATATATATATATATATATATATATATATATATATATATACATATATATATATATATATATATATATATACGCAAACATAAAAACTTTATAGGCCACATTTACAATGTTTCATGTAAAAAATTGGAGTTTTTACAAAATTTGTTTATCTTTGAACTTTTACTGATTTCTTGAAAGATTAATAACTGGATTCTTTAACTTTTCCATGTTTAAATAGGTTTTAATAGTTACATTTATTTTCACAAAGTTAATATTTCAGTTTTATTTTAAAAACAAGGATGGACACCTAATTGAAATATCATTATCTCCTGTTTTAAACTAGATGTAGTTATAGGTAACTAATCGACTTAAAAAAACTTTACATTAAACACTTGAGATGTGTTGAGTACATTTTCATCTCCTAAATTTCCAAAATTATAGGATAGTAAGTAAAATTTAAAGACATAAAGATCATTATATTTGCACACAATGAATTGTGGCTGTTTTTTGCACAATGGACAAAAATTAGTTTTAATATTATCACATCAGTCATTGACTCATTTTTAACTTTTAGCCAAAGCTAACACAATAAACCAACTCAAGGTATTTAGCCCAAATATAAGCCTAAATACTTGAGATGTGTTGTGGGCAATTTAATGTCTTCAATTTCCAAAATTATAGGGCAATGTGTAAAAAGTAACTACACAAAACAAATTGAGGACAATATATTTGCACACGTGAATTGAGGATGTTTTTCTATTGCACAATGGACAATAAGTTAGTTTTGATATTTATCACGTCAGTCATTGACTCAGAGTTGAACTTTTAGCCAAAGTTACATAATTAACCAATTTTAAATATTTAGCCAAAATATGACCCTATACACTTAAGGTGTGTTGTGAGCAATTACATCTCCTGAATTTTCAAAATTATATTGTAATGGGAAAAAGTGACGACACAAAACAAATTGAGAACAATATATTTGCACACGTGAATTGAGGATGTTTTCCTATTTCGCAATGTACAATAAGTTAGTTTTAATATTCATCACGTCAAATTAGTCATTGACTCAATGTTATATTTTTAGCAACATGTAATACAATAAAGCAATTTTAAATATTTGTATAAGCTTAAGCACTTGAGATTTGTTGTGGGCAATTTCATCTTCTCAATTTCTAAAATTGTAAGGAAATGGGTATCGGTACAAAACAAATTGCAATTAAATCTGCGCACACGAATTGCGGCTTTATTTATTTTACACTATGGACAATACATTAGTTGTAATATTTAGCACGTCCAAAGTTAACACAATAAACCATTTTAAAATAAAACACATAAGGACTGGTTGGTCTACTTGGCATTCAGTCTGTAGATGATACTGTTTCGCGTATTTTACCCGAATTTGTCGACATTTAGACTTTTGTGCATATGTAATTTCGTAACACTCTTCTAGGGTATTTAGACTTACCCTGGACATTTTTACGGCAACATTTGGTATAAAATAAGTCAATACTAAAAAATATATATTTAATAAGTAGGCAATTACACACTGAACAACATATAAGTATGAACGCTAAAACTTTTTACAGAGTTTTAAACTTATGTTTTACAACGTTATCGAGCTATAAAAATAATTTTAATACAAGTTTTCATACTCAAGTTGTGTTTTGATTCTATAATAACTACAATGATATCAATATGGGTCAGTTATTATGTGATCAAACAAAATAACAACATAATTTAGCGGGATATAGATATTCATACAAATTACGTGAGATGAGAATGCTTTTGAGATAACAAAAGTTAGAGATTTAGGCAGGGTTTAAATATTTAAACCAGTGTGTATACAACTGCTTGTCAGCGAAACTTCAGTTTATTCCACAACACCAACATTTGTCTTGAAGTGCTTAAGTATTGTTGATGACAAGAGTAATTCCCATCTCCTTATAACACTACTGTCTGCGCAAGTCCCTGCTTAACTCTCGTTTGTTTAAACTTCTTGAGAAACGTTTCACTGCCTTTTCCGCAAATAACCGTCTTTCAACGTTTATCTTGTGGCATTTATTTTTCATTGATATTTATTTTACTCGTAGAAACAGTGATTGTTTGAGTATTGTAAATAGAAAAATAAAACTAAAAGAATAATAATTATAGGTGAGCAGCTTGTATTTTAATGCAAGATTTAACACATGTTGGTATTAAATAAAGAAACCCTTTGAAACAATCTAAATAGAAACATTTGGAAAAATTACAATCAGTAGTTAAACCATTAGGTATCTTACACAAAATGGAAGAATTAAAGGTATTCAAAAAGGGGTGATTTTCAATAAGTATGACCTAAACAAAGTGCACGTCAAAAACGCTGAAAATCCAAAAATATCAGTTCAAAACAATAAATTTAATCTTTAATTAATAAGAATATTTTGTATCAAATTGCACAAGAATATAGAATTAATAAATTGCCAATATGGCCGACTTCCGTCTTAAACTAGTAAATTGCCAGTGTAATGAATAGCTAACGGAAGTTGTACCATACAGGCCACAAACTCCAATATGTCCTTCACTTTCCCTTCTACAGATTTGTCAACACAGCTTATAAAGTAATATTAATATTCAACAATAAGCCCAGACATTTTGTTAAACTATGCTCATATATAACAGTGTTATGAAGCTAGACATATCATCTGAAACTAATTTAGGTTAAAGAAAATAACTTATCCATTTTGCGCAATTGGGTTATTTTAATTTTTGTTACGTTAAATTTTATGTCACTAACCTTTTTAATTACAGACCATCTGCTAGATGTGGCCTGAATCAAATTCTTTTAATGATTTAATGAATCCGATTGCCCGGAAAATACGGAGACCATGAAACCCCTTGCGACGGTACAGAAATGCAAAACCTTATGCAAAAGTAGATTAATTAGATTGCGTGGGTCAGTATAATTAAAGGGTTGAATTTAAACTGGGAGGAGCACGAAACTACCCAGTAGTCACAATGTGAACATGAACAAAAAAATTTTACACACAGCGATGTTTTTTTGGTTAGCTGGAAATAATTTTCTAAACGTAAGAAAAGTTCAATCCTAGTAATAAAGTGTTTATATTTCTTATCACAGCTATATTTTTTATCTGAAAATAGACATTGGATCTAAATAACAGGAAACTAACTTCTACTGTGTTTTTTTAGATTACTGATAATAACAATATCAGTTATGTATTTAAACAATAATTATTACACGCAGGATTTTACGCACAACACATGCCATCACATGTTGTGTCCTAACTAGCATTTATGACAGCAGTATTATGTGCTTAGTGGCCTATAAAGCTATGATACGGTGGTGACATTACGATGTACTCTGTTTCTAATACAAGATTCACGAAGGAGCTACACCAAGCCTTAACCATGTTTCAGTCTTACAACAGTATATATGTTATAGAAATTTTATCCGTAGACACTTAATGTTAAAAAAATGCCATTTAAATGTATACGCACAGATTCCAGGCTTAATCTTTACCTACGTACTTTAGTGTTTTTCTTATTACTCAGGGAAGTTTTACATATATGTATTTTGTGTTTCATTACAATTATTACCATCTAAACTGAAAAAAATTAAACTATTAAATTAATAACATTTATCTTTGTCAATAACTAATGTAAGCAACATAATAAAGAACAGTATAATAATTAAAGGTGAATATTAAGTAACATGCATTGACTGTTAATTAAGTTCACTAACAAAAGTGCCTAGGCAGTTGTTTAAAAGCATCCGTTTTATTTGAATATAATTTGTACCATGAAATACTATATTATGTACAAATTTCAAATTTTATATCATATGTGTTATTAAGAGATACATAATAATAAAAATATAAATAAAAAGCAAAACAATGAAAAAAATAAATTAGCATGTTACATTTAAACTATACCAAAAATAATATTCCTTCAATGCAGCCTTATCAAAGGCTTGAAGACTAGAATTCCTGCTTCAAAAATTCTGTACCAAAAACAGTTTTCAATATGATAATTCTTATTACTCAATACATACTTAAACACTATCCTTCTCGAGAGTAATACGTGTAAAGACAATACATTTATAGAATAAACAAACTTGTGACAGTATACAACCATTGATACATAATAAAGTTTAGATGTAAGCAATAAAAGAATATACAAACTGAAAATGATTTAAACATTCTAGCACATAACTCGAGTTGAAAAATGTTAACATAATTGATTTGCAATGCCGTTTTAACCCTTAACTTAGTATGTATCTATCTCGTATATATATATATATAGTACTCACCATACGAGTTAAATCAAACCAAATCGAGAAACTGCAAAACAAGCTTTCATTTATTGATATGTAGAAGGTGGTAGAAAGTTGGAGTAGCCTCAATTCACGTGTTAGGCAGAGTTTATCTGCCTGCCTCTGGATCTCACTCTCATCATTAATTTTACTCTCATAAATTATTTACCGTTGAGTCTCGCTCGTAAATCTACATCGACCGCGGTATCAGATAACGGTCACGTGACGTGGCGCCAAAATAGCTACTCGGATTGATTATTAATAGAAGGTGACAAAAGTATCAGAATATCCATTGAATATGCGAAATAGATTGGATTTATATATGCAGAAATCGAAGAAATAGTTTACCTAGTCCTAGATCGCTATTACGTTTTCAAATGTTGAAATATTACAAGTTTATGAGATTGAGGATGTTCTATTTGTATATCACATAGTCTTCTTTTCTACATTAAAAGTAAATTCAAACATCAATTTCTCTGAAAAAACTATATAATTAAGTTAAATATAATGTAAATCGCTCTACCACAGGTAGTACGGTAACAAATGCAGAGAATTTTTTTTCCAAACACTGTCTATAAGTATTTACTAAAATATCATAAGATATTACAAAATGATTCACTCGTGTTATTAATAATTTTAATTATAAGTATTGAATGCTTAATTGGAATTAATTAAGCAATGCATACCATATCCACCTAGAGCTAACTATAGTAATATAAGTGAATCAATCCAGCCAAGCTGAATATTATAATTAAGCCAACCATTGTTACATCACTAATGATTTGAACAGAAGGCATAATTTAATTTAATATTAAAATCAGTCGTATTATTAATGATGGCCTTCATCATAATTAAACTGACTGTGTCATTACCAAGTACTATATGCTCTGCGTACAGCCTAGAACAGTCTAGAATGTGTATGCTGCTGTATACGTTGAATGTCCAAACCAATTATCACATGTAACTTCCACAACCTTTCACAACGTATTTTAGTTGATTCGCCCATTTTTTATTCATTCTGTTATAGATTTAAACTTAAAGTTACTGCCCTCTGGATGTCATTCTTAGTTTTCTGGATTCAATATTCCTTTAAAAATTATATAACTCGAGTCATACAATTTTCAAGTTAGTTTTTTATTATACACTCTTCATTTATCCAGCTTTGTTTGTCTCTAGAGATTCTAACTCGTAGGCACTTCAGCAACTCGAACAGTTTTGTACTAGAACTGTGTCAACTTCATAAAAGCATTCATAAGATGTTTCTAGTATTTTTACAGGAAGCGAATCAGAACTATCCGTTTCATCTTCTTGCAACAAAGGGTAATTAGTAGTTTATTGGTTAGTATCTGTCCCGCAAGTCAATATTATAGAACCATGTTTGCCTAAAATTCACATCATATCTATATATTTTAATTAAGACACATAAAGATGAGTTATTCTAACAAACTTTTCTGGGGTTCCATTCCTTTAACTTCAAAGACGGTAATAACTATCCAACTGTTCTCTCCATAGACCACCAACGGTATTTTTTATTAAAATACAGGCATAGGGTTGATATCTATGGTATATATATATCTATATGAAAAACTGTTTACCTTTTTCAGTTCAAGGGGAGGTATTTGGAAAAGTCCATGTTTACATAAAAAATCAACGCAATATGTAACTTAGATATCTAAAATAGGACCATTTACAAACGATCAGTAAATAAGACACGTTGCACGAACAGCCATGATTGCATGTACTGTATACTAACCATATTCTGTCACTTATGAAAAGTCCTATATTGGTATAGAGCGAATGTATTGTCTTTGTTAACTATACACAAAATATAACTTCCTTGATACGAAATGTTTTTTAGTTTACGTTTTTAATTTACTAAAAACTAATAATTTAAAACTCCATACATTCCATTACAAAAATAGGGACCCAAAATAAGTAAATACAAATTTTAAGTACATTTTTAAATTACGACTATGGCTATTTTATATATGACTTAACTTAAGTGCAAACGATTTAATTAAAAGTAATGATATAATAGTGATAATTTCAATATTATGGACGAATATTATAACTAGAATATAAGAACCTAGTTTACTCAACATAACCCAACAATCAAAAAGAAGTTAAATTCACGAAGTGGTGCACAGCTTATTTTTTTCTATCAATTAATTGACAAACGTAATTTTAAAAACATGAAGTGATTTTTTTTACTTACAATTCAATGATTAAAATTTTAATCCACCAGCTAAGAAAATGTTAATTATACTAAAAAAACAGACAAAGAATAAATTTTAGCATGCATTTCTGGAACGTTTGTCGAGAATTAGTTGCAAACGTCATATTAAATTAATATCTTAGGCTACTAGAATATAGATTACTAATCCTGATCTAATTCGATTAATTAAATCTGACCGACGATAGTTTCTTGCTGTCTAAGAACATTTTTAATCAACAGGTATCTTTTTTGTACATAATTATTGGCGAATCTAGTGGAGTGAGGATGAAATTTTCCTTGAAATTGTTTTTAATTGATGTCTTTAAATTAATGAGAGAGAACTCATTAATGAGAGAATTAATGATACAAGAATTTTTTATCAATAATAGAGTGCACTCGTGGAATATTTTGTATTAAATCAGCTATGTATTTCTAATAAAGATTTTACAGAGAGAGTTAGTGTAGATATATTCATTTTGTTTCTCTGCAAATATAGCATTTTCTGACTTACTATAAAGTGATATACATGAGTCACTCTTTTAATAGTTTTGTGAACACGTGTGTGTGGCTTTAAACATAGCATATAAAGAAATTAGTCTAGAATTTAAAGTGCTTGTATGTTCATTGATAACAATTAGTAACATATAAATGTTACTTTACTGATCCATAAACTATGAAACGATGATGTGTTAAAAAGAAGCCAAATAAATCCGTTAGTACGAAATTTTTTGTTGATAATTGGATTAGGGCGCCAATCAGTCTAGGATCAGCTCTCTCTGGCCTGCCATGGTGATTGGCAGTTAGTCTGGCTGCAGCTCGGGGTACGCGATTGTTATCGAACTGATCTATACATCATCCCTTGAAGAGCTCTTTACTGACAATCCGTTTACAGGAGAATATCTTACTTCTTCTAAAATGCCAATATATTATAATCTGTTATTATTCCATTTAAAATACCGACGATCCATTGAAATTCTAACCCTTATTTCCAAGTCCCAGGAGGGTTCAGATAAAAACCAACGTTTCAAATGTATATGGTCAACCATCTGAATGTCCAAGAACGGAATAACACTAATCGCAAATGTCGAGATATGGAGGTAAAAGGGTGGATAAACAGGTCTGGACTAACGCGGAGGATGGGTGGAGTTTAATGTAATGGTCAACTTAGAGTTGAATTTCGTAAAATACCTTTTTTTCTAATTATGCCTCCTGTGCGTGGTCTGTAAGGCCATTCCATTAAAATTAAACAAAATAATGCTAGTTAAATGGAGCAAAATGGGTCATGCATACTTTTATGTAAGTATGATTAATTTTCAGGACGGTATTTTTCTTATCATAATTTGCAGTTTATTCATAATTCAATTTTATGTAAACATTACAATTATACTTAGATACACTACAAAGTTCTAAATTATTCACATTATTCTGCTAAATCGAACAAAGTAACACATACGCTTTTCCTCTTTCTTACTGGTAGAAAAAATAACACTCCATAAAATACAAAATTTACCTTAAGTTATTTCTGCCCTTTGCATTTATTGTGCATTACGTTATTATTTATTCAACCAAATTTTAATGAAACAAAATGTTTATAACATGCTTATAACACGATTTTATGTGTTCTTGAAATACAAAAGCGTGCAAGTTAGGCCATGTATTGTTTCTTTGATGACGTATGACACTCACGAGCTGGATGACGTTTGAAAGCACACCTCGAGCGATTGGATTTTTCTCCCAACTCGTTAGTCGTCAACACCCTGGCAAAATATTTTCGGATGCATCTAAAAACCTATCGACATTTAACTTATCAAGTCTTGAAACATAGTTTCATTTAAACGCAAACAACAATGTATAAATGTACCATCATGAAAGTTAAGTTAATATGTACAAACATTAAGTACGATATCCGTCTACTTCTTAAATCCTATGGCAGGTAAATTTTCTTCCTTCAAAAACTAATATAATTTAATTGTATCATAGTTTATTGAGTTATAACTTTTTATGAGTGAATTAAATGTACTGCCAAAATTAATATCTACATATTTTATTGTACCTCCAACTTTTTAACATACAAGTAACAGAATTCTATGATTAATTATAACAAAAAAACAACAACAAAATAAGTCTATTATCGTGCAAACTATATACCATCAGAGTACTCCTATGAACTTGTTCTAATTTTGCCTCCTTCTTTCTATTCATAGCTGCTGTATAAGAAACATAGTAGCCCCGCTCCATCGATGGCTCACGTCCAGAAGGATCAGGTAATGTCCATCGTGTCAATAAAGAAAATTCAACATTACAAAGAAGCCCTTTTAGGATGGAAATTTTAATTAATTAGGAAACATTTTAGGGAACTCTAGTTTCTAAATGTAGGATGGGCAACTGTATGTCTCTCAAGAAATGTGTTTATGTACAAAAGTTTTTTAGGGAAAGTACATATCTACGCCAAGGAATTATCTGACTAAAGTTCAAAGATTATTGAGTTAAATAATTAATAAAAATTTTAGCAAATTCAGATGACGGTCCCGTAGTCAAAATTGCAATTTATTAAATATGTGAGTCAAGATAAAAGTAAAGTACGTGAACCTACACCCAGTCAATGTGTTTATGGAAGGTAAATGTCAGTAATGGTACATACTTTTTCAGTGTTTATTTTCTTTCGCTCTGTTAAATATTAAAAGGACTTCTCAGATAAGATTGATCCTCCTAGATTAATTAACACGACAGAGACAGAGTCCCTTACCTCTCCACCTTCCCCCCTTCCATTACTCTTGCCCAATGTGCAAACCGCAGTGGTCTGTAATGTAAATGCAAGCACTTCCACTTTGCTATCAAGACAGAATATCTATAAGACAGTGTGATGACATCGCGGTTGTGAAAATTCCCACTGGAAGTTCCCCTAGTCTCAACATCATTTATGTTAAATTCGTGTTGCAAGCATTTTCATTCACTGAATTATCATCTATCACGAACAAATCTAAATATGGCACTCACTAACTGAACTCAAATGAATATTTCCAGCAAATTCTCAAATAAAAATTGTCTACAAGATTAAATTCTTAAATCCTTTACTAACCACATATAAGAAAACAAATAGTTACTTTTAACATACAGGTATATTAGAACATTACATTTAACTCCTATTTTAATCCTTAATGATTAACAACGGCAATGTACTAACACGTCTTTCAAAATCAATATATAGGGAACTGACGCAATACAGTAATAAATATGTGTCAGCAAGTGAATTAATCTTTACATTAAAAATATATTTTTGTGTTCAATACACTTCACATAAAAGTGTGTTCAATAACGATAAAGGTCAAAACCTAACTCCTAAAATCTGCAAGATTACAATTTTAATAATTATTAGTTTTATTAGCTTTATGTATTTCAAGTATTTAGTACAATAGTCGCATCGTTAATTGAATACCCCTACTCTTTTCATGTGTTTAGTCTAGTTATAGTGTGATTTAGCATGTGTTTATAATAGTCGGGGAGCAAAACCTTATTTTGCACGGTTTCAACACACAACCTTGTTTCTCTTGAAATCGGTAGAGACATTTCCTGTAATAAAAATCTATCATTAGCTAGGCTAGTTATTGTGGTATTGAAATGGGAGAATATAGAAAGAAATAAAAATATGAAACTATTATTTTCTGAGATAAAATTAGTCCTAGTTTGATACAGTCAACGCTGACGTCAGAAACTTAGGGGAGTCGGATTACCCTATCTTTCCCATGTTAAATAGTACAACTTTATGTACCATTTTCTAAGAAACCGTTACAGATAAAAACTTAAACCTTTTTTTGTTTTATTATGCATATATTGTTGTACATTTAAGGCACAGCATTTCAAGGTATCATATATTTAAGTTTTTTTTTAAAAATTTTTATATTTTAGCATAAAACATTTTAAAAAAGTTACCGTTTGAACGTATGTGACTTGGAACTGAAAATAATAAATGTAATTTCCTGTGCCTTAAATCTGTATTTATATATGCCAATCAAAACAAAAAAATTTAGGGCAATATCTTTTTTGGTTTAGGAGATAAAGGTATACATTTGTGTAAAAAAACACCGTTTTCCGGAAAACGGATTTAAAGTCAAAACGCAGGTTATCATATGACAATAACTCACCCTAGTGCATTCCAGCTCCATATGCAGGGTTGTCAGGGTCTTCCTGCTGTTCATAATGGTCCTCTAGTTTCCTTTTAGCTGAGGTCAATTCCCGACGACACTTTTTCTCTATGTCTTCTATTGCTTTATCGGCTTTCCAAATCCTAGTATTGTCCAATCGCGTCATCACTTTCACACAGTTTCTCCCTGGTCTAATGTTTAGCTTAATCAAAATTCTACACTTAGCAATGTTTCCATCGTTATAACAAGCTACAGCATCATAAGCTCCAAATTCTAAAGTGGTTTTCATTATAAATGTAGTTTTAGGGAGCCTTGACCAGATAATGCTGTTCAGTGATTCGCACGGGTTTTGAGTGCCTCCATGTAAACATTTAGATAGGAGACTTGTTTGGCATAAGTCTCTGAAAATTGGTTTTATGGACTCCATTTACAAATGACTCCATTTTGCTCACAGTTTACAAAAAGCTGTATATATAATAATGTATAATGTTGTACCATAAGTTTGTTCAAACAGCTGGTGACTGCCGACCGACCCCACTAAAAGTTGAGTGCGCGCATTTATAAAAATGCCAATAAAAACTGTTCTAGATGTCAGAACTTAATAACTTTGGTGTCAAATGAAACTTAAAAGTCCAAATAATAAGAAACACGCAAAAACTAAAAAAACATTTTTGCCCAAAAAGTCATCCGACTCCCCTTATAATGTTTATGTCACTATCAGACGACTACGTAAAGAGAGTGAAAGTCTCCACTTTAACGATCTGTATATGGTCCACTGACACTGATTTAACATTTATTTGTATGTCACTATAACTTGAAAATACTTAATTTGAGACTATAAATAAAGATAAAAATCAACAAAGAATATTTTGTACCGCATATGGAACTTACCTTGTATATTATGCGTTTCATAGTTGTATTTCCTATACCATGTGGCAATCATATTGACTAGTTTTTCTTCTTTTACACACATGGTGCCTTCGCTTTCGAAGCGTATATTTAAAAATCAACACGAATTATAAAATACGCTAACTAATAACAATACTTATACTTTAATGCGTAAACTATCATACAACTACACAGCATACGTTAAGGCAACTGCTACAAGAGATACGCCATATCACGTGACGTGTGATAGCCTTCGTCAAGGATAGAATGAGGGATATCCTATGGAGAGACACGCATCATCATCGAACTCGATACTGTTATTTTATAAAGGAAGTTTCGTACAAAATTAAAAATATATAACTTAATTCATTTTTTCGAGATATCCTTTCTGAGATAGGCTTCGCTAACGCTTAACCAAACCCGATGCAAGGACATGCACCGTCACCGAACTTTTTTTTGGGCAGCACGCGCATTTCCATCACAAAACCCGGAAATAAAGTGCATATCAGCGTATTCTCGAGTAGTGCACTCCATGGCAGCCCACACTTGACTAAATTGAGCAGAAAAATAGTTTATTGGAGGTAGAAGTAATTCATGTGGACACTGGTCTTACAAAACAAGATAAGGAATAAATGTACAATACTGGTGAAAGTGATAAGATAAGGAATTAAAACATTGATAAAGGATGTGACCATTAATTCGTAACTAGCATCCACAAATTATTTTAAACTTCTTTACTCTTTTCTTCAATTCCTTGTTTTATGAGGCAGTTGTATAAAACATAAAAATTAAGTACAGTTGTTATTAAAATTAGTTAAATTGATTAAAAAGATTAAAATTTAAATTGATTTAATCTTTTCGTAGCTTGCATGTTTTTTAATATTCAAACCGATAAAAGTAGGTAACCGAATACTTAACTATGGTCATATGGCCTACCATTTTAAAGCCTATTAAATGGCAAAGTTTGTAATATCACTTGACACATTCTTGTGTACAGGGTGTGGTAAAAAGATGGGGTTCAATGATATTTCAGTTTTTCTGAAACTTAACAACTTTACCATTTGAATCGACCTGAAGCCTAATTTTCTTTTCTTACCGTTTGAACCGATAACTTTTTCAAATTGAAAATTTAACGGAAAATCTAAAAATGATGTAGTTCGCTCACATATTTATACGTTGCTGATAAATATCAGAGTTACGTACAAAAACACGGGTTTTTTAGAGACACTGAAAATAATTCATTTCAGACCTAATTTTTGGAGTTAGACTTTTTTATAACCGTATCACATTTACATTGCATTATAACCCAAAATATTTTTTCACACCAAGAGCCACTCACCCTGTATAATAATAATAATTAATTTCCCCCAAGAAATAGTTGGAGAGCCAGCTGCGTTAGTTGTGTTGGAGGTCTAAATGGAATGTTATCATAAGGGTTAACAATGCGAAATGCTAACTTTTTTATTTTGGTTAGCTTGACACACTCAAACGCAATCGCCAGACACTTAAATAAATCTTAAGAATATTACAGGCTTTTCATATTCTTTTACTACATAACTCTTTAAACAGAATACAAAATTGAAATTAAAAGCTTTAACAACACTTAAAGTGAGATACAAACTCTGAGTAAAGCTAGGGTCGTACTGAGTTAGTTACATCCTGTAACTCATTAGGGTCCACACGGCTAAGGGGCTTAGTTAACACAATATTATGTCGGCAGCTCATTGTAATTACCACATGTATTCAAGGTTATCTTGCAGGTAGAGGCTAATTAATTTACCTTAAGAAGAATTATTCAATGATATAAAATATTTTTAAAATACATTTTATGAAATTTTACGATCAATTAAAAGATGTTTTAAAATTATTAAATGTATTATGGTGTAAGTTGATATTATTTTATTTTGCTTTTTGTTTTGTAAATCATAATATGTCAGTATTATTTCCATATATTAGTAATGCGCATATAACATTAAATTTAGTAATTCACATGTTGTTTGTTCAAAATAATGAACAGGCTTATAATACAAGTATATTGTATCGTAATAGAGAGATAGCATTTAGTAAATTGTCTTTGAAATTGATAATATATTCTGCGATTATTTTTAGAGACATTTAGTTTTTTATAAAGCTATAAGGTTATGGACACTTCATTTTCGTATGAAGTTGAGAATCAAACATAAAATATGTGCATGCAAATTAGTTGAGCCCCGAAGTCCCATTAATCACATCTAGTGAAAAACTGGAGCCAGTAGACTTTCCAGTTGCGCTTGGAACACCAGTGTTAAGGTTAGATTTTTATTTATATTCTCGTCGTTGCTGTATGCAAAATTCAAAACAACTAAAGGAAGACATTTATTCTCTCCGTCCTTTACATTCAAAGTTGGTTGGATGATATTCTTATTCCGGAATATATATGTTCCTAAGACTTTCTTAGTTTTTAAATGGTTTTATTGTTGAACATTGTGATTTATGATAAAGCTAATTTGTTTCTAAAGTCAGGCTAGATGTGTGGTACAACAAATGGTATTTAATTTATATTGTATCTTTTGGTTGAGTACAAAACAGATGAACAGTACTTTAGCAAAAAGAAACCGTACTATTTTTAAATCCGACTTATATTTTACAGGTTACTCAATCATATTTATTTCAAAATATTAACTATATAAGTAGATATTGGTGAAGGAAAAGTATAAAGTGGAAGTCTAAGGACTGACCTATACCGAGAGTAGGTATGCATAGTACACAGTGTCCCACGAATAGGTATATTCCTCTACCGATTTTTTCAAAAATCCACACACAATCTAGTTACCTTAGTACTAAATGTTAAGCACAACTCTCTAACGCTTACAGAAACAAAAAGCGACCGAATGAATGGTTTAAATGAATTAAAGTTATGTTTTGTTAGATTTATAAAATATACTTGAATTTGATTTGATACATATGTTTAGAAAATAAAGTCTGAAGACAATTTGTTTTTTATAATCAATTTATTCAAACTTACTAAACCACAGTAACACGTTGTAACATTGCAAAACAAATTACCCGTACGTTCTGCGAAAATATATTCTAAGTTATCCACTGATAAGTTTATTTTTGTTAACTCATTTTCAAATCCACATAGTTTTTTTTTCATTCTCACTTCTTTTAGGTAAAATAATCCCCTATACTTTGCGGGATATTGGAATTAAGAATAAAAAAATTTGTCTAATAACCAACATGTTTTTTGGGCTCCAAATTATGATCTGATTGTGAGAAATGTATGATGCTTTGGCAGACTTGGCTACGCAAAAAAACTTTCAGGAAAGAACCATCCCATTAAATACCCATGTATGTACAGAGCTACATAGAGCTTTAGAAACCTAAAGGAAATACATAATTCTGCCAGACCTAAGTATGAGTAAACTTATTTTTTTATCCACCTTCTCACTGACTTGATTTTTCATAAAGAGAAATTTTATCTTTATTAGTTATCGTGATCACAGGACAGACAAATCATACGAGAAAACATCTTCACAGAGTGGGTGTATATCGAGATATATAAAGAAATGTGTTACCTACATGTACAAAGCAGTTACAATAAAATCAAGTAAAAGAACAATATGTAACCTCAATTAATTAAAAATTTTAGTACTTTTTGGACATACGGTTAGCCATAAATACAAGTTTTTTTGCTACAATAATAAGGATCGAAGGCCTTTAAAGTACCACATAACCTACGTATGCTATTTAAAAATACTTAAAAATCGAGTGAATTTTCAAAATTTGTTATTTTTTAGCGTGTTCACAAAATTACTTCCCTGAGTTTTCTGGAGTCGAGGATTTGAGGTTACATTTGAAACAGATAGTATTTCAATTCGTTTGGCTGGTCAGACAGGTAGAGTCGCAGATATACTAATACCCCCTGTATAACGGCAAATGATGATTATTATTAAGGCCTCTGCGCTTTGCGACTATCATAATCAATAAAAAACGATCTTGCACGGCAAAAGATGATGGTATTAAAGACAACACTATACTACTGAACAGGTTAAATCTCAACTAATGAGTATTTTTACATACGGCCACCTGCTGTTGTTTAATAAATAATACTTTAAGAACATATTGACGAGCTTACAATATCCTTCATCATGTTGAACAACTGCTCTTGAGTCACAGCGCTGACAGCATTGAATAAAGTTGCAGCCTGCGTGTCCTATTCAGCATCATAATGCCTTAATGCGACCACCATGCGTTCGATGACACCTCTGTATTGCATGGGCATCAGCCTCCAATACACGGTAACGGGCGCAGAATAAGGCATCTACGTATACATTCTAGATGGAAGGTTATTGATGTACAAGTTGTCAAATGCCTACAATTCCAAGGTGTAAAGCCCATTCAGGGTACATTTGGACTCACTCTAGGAAATGCTCTAGACTTCATTTTTGACGTGACAACGTCTTAAATTAGGTTGCGGCTCGGAGTCACTCATGAAAAAGTGTAACGCCCGGTAACGTTACGATGCCCGTCCAGTGGGTCCGCCGCACGGGATCCGCACGGGATAAAGCAGATAACTGTGGGTCCGCCGCACGGGATAAAGCAGATAACTATGTTTATTCGTGAAAATGTGGAGTGCTTAGATTCGTCATTTACAACAACTACAACAATAAAGGTAAATAATTGTACACTGATATTTCATTATCGTAAACTATGATTGATTGATTTATTGTTAGATTGACACAAAAGTTGAGAAACTGAGTTTATAGGTTATGTCATACTATTGACAAATGTTGATAGTGTTAAGTAAATTATTAGTTTAAATCACTCTGCAATCAATCGTAATTCAGTCGATTGAGAAGAAACAGCGCGTATTGCTAGTCAAACATTTAAAATAACAAATTATAACCTCTAACCTGTCATAACAGTGCGACCAAACAAACGAACTAAACCGACCAATCACCACACGCGAAGTTAGAATTTAACTGTGTTTAGCAAGAATTTCAAATTCCAATTTTAGTAAATGTTTTATTCAACTTTACCATTTACAATATCAAATTTTAATTAATTTCAAATTATGTACAATGTTTTAGTAAACAAAATATATTTCTATAGTTAAAATTTGTGCAATTCTTATTTTCATTCAATTCCTTGTTCCTATTGTCCAATTTAATAATATTCATATCAATAAATATTCTACCGAGAAAAAGACGTTGTCACGTAAAATCTTCGCCCGTAAAACCGACTTTACAGGCAACCATAATTTTTTTTTCCGCAATATTTTGCTTCCAATCCTAGAATTTCGCCACTGCAACTCAATTGATATGCGAAAGTGTTATAAGGAACTGAGATCAGATAGGCTGTTTTGGCAGTGATTTTTGAACTTTTAGACCTTAGGAGTTCACTGGGCCTCCACTTTTCCCCCGCAGGTGTTTTACAAAGTTTTCCAAACTGACATGAATAAATGTATTTCAAGCCCAAGAAGTTTGCTGCTCAAACCCACTCGGAATATAAAACGATTATAAAAAACTGAAATCACCTAGGAGTCCTTATAGTCTGTTTGGCCAGTAACATTTGGACTCTCATTAGGGACTGCTATAGTCTCTACTTTTCCTATAGGTGATTAAAATATGTGTGAACATTTAAAGAATTTTAAATATCAGTTGTAGCGGTATGAGACGATGATAATCTGTATAACTATCACTCATATAACAAGGGAAGTAAATAACTACAGTAGATAGTGGACGCTCAGGCCACCATAGTTCACTATATCAATCGAAATCGACAGCAATTTGGCGTGTAAAAAGTTAGTTCCAATTAAACTACTTTAATTCCAATTCCAATTAAAGTAATTGCAGTTCAACCACAACGACAGTCTGCCGTTTTTACGTAGAGAATTAATCCTTTTTTCCGAATTCTATTCAAACTTTTTTCTGGACGTCCCTACATTACTGATTTGAAAACATTTAATTGACTCTAGGTCTTGACTGCGGGTGCGGATACTTCTCTAAATGTAGCGTGTACTCATAGTTAAAGAAAATCAAGTTATTCACTGATACATGATGAATTCCACCATAGCGGGAAAACCTAACTTTTTATGGCGGAGAGTCTCTGATCACATCTGAGACTATTTATTAGACCTACAATATATCATATATCGACCTACAATATATCATATATCGCTTAAATAGCCCGTATGATCTCACGATAACCAACAGAAATCTCGTCAATTTCTCTCATCATGTCCAAAATCATTCTGAACATTATTGAAGATCATTTCAGGAAATCATCAACACCACAAATTATTAAAATTTTATTTGCTACGAGGCTCTCACTGCAAACTCTTACCTACAATTTAATGTGTTTATGATAGCAATGAAATTTTAGAAACCTGTAATGGAAAATCTCACTACCCCCCTCACGCCATGGCCCATAGCCATGATTTCTTTCTGAATTACCAGGGTATTTATAAGAAACTATTCCCCGACAATCTTACCAAGCTCTAAAAAAGTATACTCTCTTGTATACCATGAAGTTATTACGGTACGCTACAGTCCACTCCAACATTCAGTTTTTCTGCTAATTCGTCAAGTAAAATTGGTATAGATAAAAGGGTCATACTGTCGCCACGCTGTTACTGCAGGCAATGTTCACTCATATTGTACTGAGCAACTAAATGATCAAATAATTATTGATATGATCAAATAGTTTTTTATAATAAACATAAATTCAAGTACATACTGCTATTGAAAGTTTGAAAGATAATAGTATAGACAAATTATATGTTATAATAACATAATTAGATTATATTCGTTTCATTCACCATTACGATAAAGGCTATATCAAAACTTACAATAAATAAAGTTATTAAATCCTTTGGTAATTGCCTGGCTGAGCGTTAACGAGTATTTTAACATTGGTTTTATGGGTAAACGCGATGACAAGGAGAAGTGGCAGGATAAGTTAGTATGTAAACAAATTTAGTACAGTCATAAGACTTTTTAACATATGACATATATTAATATCTGTAGCTTAACACATTAATACATTTTGTGGTGTCATGGTATGCAGGCTTTTCGTTATTCAAACACTGATATGAGTCCCAAATTAATTAACAAAAATGAGAATGTATCAATATCTCAAGAAATATTTTATCTTTATACTTTTGCATGAAATTACATTGCGACGTTGACAATAATGAGTTCTATGATGGTGCATGTACTACCGTGGTATTTGGCTGGCCGTCTTTTAAGCCTATCTTGGTCACACTGGAAGTTGACATAATTTTTCTTTTGTTTTCCAGGAGTGTAAACATATCATTTCCGCAAGATTAAATGTCAATCTCTCTGTCATTATGGTAATGATATAAGCCATATATAGACTTATAATTTTTCTTCGAACCTCATCGAATCCTGTTATGTGACACATGGTGTGGAGTAGTCATACCTTGTATATTAGTTCACACGATCTAAATCTTAAATAAAACTAAGAGTTATAAATTACAATTCAGTTATTAGAAGCAAGTACAAGTATACACCGTATCAAAATGTCTAAAGAGTAACCAAGCTTTTTGTTTTATGCACAAGATTGCTTCTGATGCCAAAGCTTCAAGAGCGGGAATTGTATGCGAGGTACCGAATGAGGGCTTAACATAACTGTTTGAGTAGCCAGGGTTAGTGTTTATGTATTCACGTTCAAGTTAGCCATCCTAAAGCTTCGAGAGCAGAATTTGTATGTGAGGTACGAAATGAGGGCTATACATGATTTTCTGAAAACCCAGGGGTAGGGTTCACGTATTGACGTTAAACTTAGTCATCCTACAGATTCGAGAGTGTGATTTGTATCCGAGGTACGGAATGAGGGCTTAACATGATTGTCTATGTAGCCACTGGTAGGGTTCACGTATTCACGTTTAAGTTAGTCCTCCTACAGGTGCGAGAGCGAGATTTGTATGTGAGGTACGAAATGAGGGCTAAACATGATTGTCTATGTAGCCACTGGTAGGGTTCACGTACACGCGTTCAACTTAGTCATCATACAGTTCCCAGAGCGGGATTTGTATCCGAGGTACGTAATGAAGGCTTAACACGATTGTCTAAGTAGCCAGGGGTAGGGTTCACGTATATGCGTTGAACTTAGTCATCTTACAGATCCAAGAGCGGGATTTGTATCCGAGGTACGGAAAGAGGGCTTAACATGATTGTCTAAGTAGCCAGGGGTAGGTTTTGCGTATTTATTTATTTATTTATTTATTTCCTTCCAACGTTAAAAAACCAATTTACATTTGTTAACTTATAATAGGATTAAATCATTCTTAAACAAAAGGGCCAAACCAAACATGCAACTGGACTCTAAATCAGATCTAGGCATAATTAACGTATAATTAATTGTAATAAGAGAGTATAAATTATATTAAAAATTAGTGAAAGTATATAATAAATTAGTGATAATATTAACTTAAATACACTACTGTAAGATGTGATACCATATGGAGGAACAAACAGACAAACAATAACAGTGCAAATAAACTATAAAAGTTATTAACAACAATGAAAGATAAACTTTAAATGAGTAACAAGAGTAAAAAATATTGAAATTAATGACTGATAGTGGTAAATAAAAAAAATTGAAAAAAAATATATAACTTAAATGCATGCACATTATTGTCTAAGACGTGACATATGAATAAATAAAGAGATAAATAGTAACTGTGCAAATAAACTATATAAAGTAAACAACAATGGGGAAAAATACTGTAAATAAATAACAAGAGTAAAATATATATAGGTACCAACAGAGAGAAAAAACTATAAAAACAACAAATGCAAGCAATAAGTTAAATGTAAATATATAACCAAGAGGCACAGTCGTAATTATAAATGTGTAACAAAAGATAAGCAGAAACAATAACAGAGCAACACAACAAGAATAATGGGGTAAAAGTTCAGACGATATGTAAGTCATGACAGGCCAGTCTCAACTCTCTCTTGAAGGCATCACAGCTCATGTTAAAGAAGTCCAGATGTCTGGGGAGGTTGTTTGCCAGGCGTTGAAGACGTGGAAAAGCACTGTGAAACATGTACTGTGTGGTGTAGTGCCGCCTTGCAAACAGCTGGGGGTGACGAAGATGACGTGATGCCCGGAAGTCCAGCAATTCGAGCAGATCAGGCGCATCAATGACAGAGCAGATCAACTTCTTCAAGAAAATTCACGTTCAAGTTAGTCATCCTTCCAGATCCAAGAGCGGGATTTGTATCCGAGGTACGGAAAGAGGGCTTAACACAATTGTCTAAGAAGCCAGGGGTAGGTTTCACGTATATGCGTTCAACTTAGTTATCCTACAGATCCAAGAGCGGGATTTGTATCCGAGGTACATAATGAAGGCTTAACACACGATTGTCTAAGTAGCCAGGGGTAGGGTTCACGTATATGCGTACAACTTAGTCATCCTACAGATCCCAGAGCGGGATTTGTATCCGAGGTACATAATGAAGGCTTAACACGATTGTCTAAGTAGCCAGGGGTAGGGTTCACGTATATGCGTTCAACTTAGTCATCCTACAGATCCAAGAGCGGGATTTGTATCTGAGGTACGGAAATAGGGCTTAACATGATTGTCTATGTAGCCAGGGGTAGGGTTCACGTATTCACGTTCAACCTAGTCGTCCTACAGATTAGGGAGTGGGATTTGCAACCGAGGTACGGAATGAGGGCTTAACATGATTGTCTGAGTAGCCAGGGGTAGTGTTTACGTACACGCGTTCAAGTTAGTCCTTCTAAAGTGGAGAATGCTGCGGGCCTGCGGTTCATCTGACAACAATATTACAGCTCGCCTGCTAAATCTTGCCTGCAGGCCATGATGCTTAACTGCGATTCATTCATTGTTGTGGCAGTTATTCGTGTAACTTTCTGATCATATTTCTAACCATGAAGTTATATACATTCCATCTGGCAAGTTGCTTAGTTTGTAACAGTGGAAATAAAAACGAGAAATGTAAATTAATAAGTCACCCTTTATGTTCAAGAGTTGTACAGGAACTTTATAAGTGGAGTGAGTAGAATTTTCTTTACCACAATATTATTACGAAGAAGAATATAGTAATTAATATCATTCTACCGCAGAGAATAGTGTTATCTTTTAATTAATCTAAGATATACACGAATCTATTGAAGATGAATATTCCACATCTAATGCATTAAATATCCGTTTTCATGATTTTTAATTTAACAGTACACTAATAAGTTTCTAAGATGTATGTGGATGTTATTTACAATAAACTAAACAACAGGTATAATCATTACGGTGAATAGGAATATTGTTTAACTACAGAGAAACATAGAAATTCCATTGTATAATATTTATAACTTTGTGTCTTCATAGATAAGTTATTTCACTTTTAGATTGATTTAGTTCCAATTTTGTATTTTTGTACTTAATACTCAATAGGTTCCATTGTAATTGGCTGCATAGAAGCAGATGATTGTGTAGGATCAGGTGATTGCTTTCTGATTGGTCAACGCATTAATTGGCCGTAACCCTATATACGCTACTGACATTGTGAGCTCGGCGAATTCTAACAACCAGCTAGCTCAATCGAATTTTAACAATTTGGAGCTAGAGGGGAGTTAACGGCAAAGAGCCGACGGACAAAAATATTGATTGAAAGCTAAAATAAATATTATTTTTGACTTAGTATTGGTATACGATAGGTTGTAAACAAATAATATAAACAAACAATTATTGCACCCCAACAACAAACCTCATCAAACAGAAAAGGGGGAGAGTCGATATAGGACAAGGTCGATGATACTGATAAAACTTTCTGAAGTCACAAACAGAAATTTAACCTGCATAATCTCGGGCATCAGAGGTCCCAAATGATATACAGTGCTGTTAAATAAGCAGCTGATAATAATGGTGTAGGACCATAATAGTAAATAATCTAATGATATAGAACCGGATGTTAGGTACACTTAAACAAATTATTAGTGCTTCTTTAAAAACAAATACTCGAATGTACAATGAGATTAGTTAGTAAATTCCTGATAATAGTATAAGGCCGTATGTTTAATACACCTAAAACAAACAAACAGTTATTTATTGCATCATTAACAACCAACACCTGGCAGTACAAGGTATTTACTAAATCAGATCCTGACTTTGGTATAGGACCACCTGTTTCATACGAAACTAAGTTCATTTGAATTAGCTTTTTAGTATCTAAAATAATCGAATTACTTTCTTTTTTTAGTAATACTCTCAAGTATAAACTATATTTATTTTTTTTTTAATTTTCTATACTCGTATATAAGGATAGTATAGATATAATTTACTAGGTAAACACAAGTATTAATGTTTACTACACGTTACCTAGATGTAATATTTTGGTACACAAGTCGAGTAACAAGGAAGTAGGTAGAGTGGTGGTGAAGGGGCGGAAGTGTGGGTGGTTGAGCGGCTGCCGACAGTACTTGTGCTGTAGTCGAGGGGAAAATTGATGACAAGCAAGAATGTATCTTCTTCTTCTGATTCTTCTTTCTCACATCTTAATCTGATAAGAGGTGATATCACATTGTCATTCTAACTTCCTATTACTTTTTTACCCTTACCTCTTTAACATGTGTACGCATTTAAATGCAATTTATATCTAATCTCTACTAACTAAAAAATAATTTTTAGTTACAATATTTTACTTGTACTGATTGTTAGAAATAGCATATGATAAATATTAAATTCCGTATCGTCTTTAAACTAAAGAACACGTCTAAACTTTAGGTTTAACCAACACATGCGAAGACGGGCCTATCTACAAAACAGTAATACCTAATAGATGATGAAACCAAATAATAACCGTTATAATAATAGACAAAGTACACTTAATACTTATAATATGTGTTTTAAAACCTACTCAACTGTAGTTTATTCAGAAAAATTATTAGATTTAGAAAATCTGTTTGAGGGCTTCATGATTTATATTATTCTATATTGTACTGTGTTATTGTGTTATCTTTTCTTTAAATAAACCGCGTTTAATGGCACTGGCAGCGTATATTTCGTATTTAATTTTATACATAAGGTTTTGATGCAGCTTAACGGACACTGTTACGTGATAAATGTATATTTGCATTTAAAAATAATAAACCAACCCATATATTTGTTTCAATGACGTGATTCCAGTTTTTTTTCTGGGTTGGTCTGGATTTTTATGTTTTAAAGATTCGGCTTACAAAATTAAATAACCAAATGCATTACGATATGTACTGAAACTTGAAACTAATATACAACGTGGCTGAAGCTAGCTAGCCCCTCTCGCTCGGTCATATATACACAGAAACACTGTTGGTCCCCGTGCTTCACCTCGGTTCTATCTTGGACTTAATTAATCTTGGATTTTTCCTGGATAGACTAAAGAGAGTATTTCATTCACGGAGGATTAAGCATTTGAAAATGCAACAAAAATTGTGGTTTAAGCCTAGCTATTTCCCATGCTCGTATGAAAAATGGAAACTGAAATAACGTCAATGTGTTTTCTTTCAACCTTTTTTGTGTATTTACGATTAAATTGTATTACAATATTTAATCTAGCATATCTTAAATTTATGATTGTTATCATAATTTAATAATAGAAAATTCAATCCTTTCATATCTCAACCTTTGTAATATACTCACAAACTCATCATCATGTTTTAATAAGTTAAAATTAAATCTTTAATTTGCATACATTTATTTTTAAATGACCAAACAACTTGGTACAGAGATAGTACTTGCATATAGCTCGTATAAGTTCTTTAGTAAGTATTAACCAATTAAAGTTTCAAGATGGCGGTTATTAATACTCGAGCAACCATTTTAACTCAACTCATTCTCAACATTGACCCAAAACTATTACATTTTTACATATATTACGTAATTAAAAACAACTTTTATTGTTTCACTTCTTTCCATATCTCTTAAGGTATTAAGATGATGGTCATTCTCAGTTTAGACAATGAATTATTATGAATAAGTTATTATGCGTTATAGTGCAAAACAAAAAAGTAATTTAGAAATCTCAGGTCATTTACAATAATGTTTGTTTCAATGTGTTTTTGATATCATGTATGGTTTCGAGATAGTGGGCATACACAGTTTTATTCAATATACAAGATAGTAGGAATGACATTGCCAGCACAATAACTATCGTAGTTCAGATACAGACTAAACTATAGATTCAGACTGTACGTCGTTTTTGCAGTATTTGCATGTATTTTGGATGAGTTCGTCAGCCAGTCTTAAATAATAAAACATTTCAAGATGGTGGTCATTCACAATTAGGCAGTATTTTTCTCTGTAGTATTTCTCAATATAAATCAAAGTTTAAAATTGGTAAGTAATTCCTAGTAATATTTATGCCTATTTATTTTTAGATAATTTTCAATTTTCCAGGTGGTGAGCTTTTTTAATCTTAGAAAGTATGCAATATAACCGCTATAAGTTTACAGTGTAGTAGTTTACAAACATACTGTTCGTATTAATTGTAACTAAATCAAGTCCACGTTTTTACAAAGAAGTTTATATGCTTATAATAATTTTGTCTTGTAAGGTTTCAAGATTATAGACTTTATAAACGTTTGAAAGTGTTACGATTACAATCATATGCCAACATTGAAGTTTATTGTTATTTTCTAACGAGTTATATACGAATCAAACATCTAAACTAATAATGCATCTTCATTTTTGAATATCAAGATGACAGCCACATGTGAAATCTACCTTTCTTCCGACTGAGTCGGAAGGTATATTTAAAATCTACCATGCCCATGAAATATATATTGGTCTTGAGAAAAAGAAAGAAACGTTCCCAATCTTGCTGTCTATCACAGACGTGTTATCACGGTGGTAGTTTTGACCTACCCCACCGTGCGTGCATATAAAACAAAATAAAACAAAACAGTTGTAACGAAACAATTTATTATTAAAACAGGTTTCATTAAATACAAAATATTTAAAAATAAAACAACAAGTATAATCTACTCTATTATAAATTGAAGAACCTTATGCTAATTTCACTTTTGGTTTAGATATTGCACACAAAATAAAGTAGAAACTTACGTAGACTAGGTAGGACCTAAACTACCAATAATAACTTACAACTAATTAAATTACAATATTGCACAAAAGAGGGAGGTAGCACTGAAAGACCAAATTATTACCATAAATGACTCAGACTTGATATTATTCACATATGCATTACGTTATTCTTAATTTTTCAAATAGCAACATTATGTTGTCAAAAATTAAACAGCACGATTATAAATTAAATTTTCATCCTGAACATTTACTCTGATATAATTACATTGGGAGGATGTAATTCGGTTTTCCAACTACTCTTAGTTCAATATCAGATTAGAATGTTGAAAAATATTTTAAATTTTTATATTTAGTTATAGTACAGATTATACAAAAAGGAAACATGCTAAACGTTCTGTGCCTCCCTTTACATCTTTGGTGACATCTATAAGTTAAGATAATACATAGTTCCTAACTTAAAGTGTAAATAAAATATATACACAACAAGATATTGTTATTATTGCATCTCCAGGACATTATTTAGTATTTAGGCTACATTATTTTTAATAATTAAAATATAGATTTTAAAAAGTAAAAAAGTTGTCAATATACTATGAATTAATTTATAAGTTAACATTTTTACACACACGAATAACGAGAACGCTACAACTGAGATTCCAGAAGAACATTTTTTATTTGTGTTACATTTTTAGTCAAATAATTTTGATTGTTATAGGTTATAAAGCACTAATGTAGTAAATAAATATTAGCAGGATTTACTACAACACACGATTAATTAAAGTTCAGAAACTATGCTTAAAATTTAAAAAAACTCATGACATTTCTCAAAGATTTTAACAGATTCTTAAACAGGTATATTCATGTATAGAAACAGAGTAGTACGTTAGGAAACAGTAGGCCTACTTGTCTGCTTATTACTCCTTAGACTTTCATTATACATTTTCATTATAAAAACATGAATGTAAGGTACTCATAAGCAGTAAGGATTACTTGACACATTCTACCACCAAGAGAAGGGGAGCGAGCGTGCTTGTGTGTGCTCGATCTATGGAATTGTCACTTTCACAGCTTTTCACCGGAGATATAAATATGGCCACGGCTTCTATCAGACTATCCAGCCTCTCCTGAGTATCATCTTATCTACCTTCATTAGCTTCTCTAATAATTCTTTCTTCCTTAAATTACTCAACTCATTTACCGCAAGCAATACAATTGGATGAGTTTTACTGTTCATCTCATATTTAATTTTCAATCACAGGATTTACATTCAAATATGTACATAATGAAATGCATAATAATTATTTGGAATTGCGAAAAAGCACGTATTCTTCAAAAGCAGTTCATTAGGCTACTACATTTTCTTTCTTTAAATACTTCTTTGTTTCATATATTTATGTAAATTAACTATTAATAAAATATTTTTGTGAATTAGATTTTTTCTTGGTCATTAACAATATTTCTATTCAAACAAGACCTACAGAGCAAGTTACCGATAGTCACATGATTGGGACAGTAACGTCGTTATAAGAACTCTGGGTTTAAATGTTCACTTACAGTTAGTGGTTAACATCTTAGAAATTAGGCAGTCGGGATGATGTATCTATATAGAGCTATGCTTTGGAAAGGGTTAACCAGTGATTGTATTAAGTAACTGTAAAACAGGTACTCGTTCTTGTAATTACTGTTAGTTCCTACTAAATATTTATTTAAACTGTGTAAAAAAATCTACTTCTCCAACATTGCAAATATTCACTCAAGTAATGTGAATACTTTTAGCTAATACACTGTATCTCGGACATGTTCTCAGGTTCTAACACGAGTAGAATTGTCTGAACTGAAAAATAAAAAAATCATGGGCGTACTAGTATGATCTGCTTACTAACATTCTACATCATCGTACAGGTTTTTAATGAGAAAATAATTATTGGCAGGCAAAACAGTTTTTTAGAATAACTCACAAATCAATATAGAAAATATTCTAAGCTGCTAGTTCATTTCAAACTAAATTTTAAATATGAGCTGTAGTACATCCCATTGAAAATAAAACAGCACTAATATGACGTACGGTAATTTATTTTGTTGTGTGATTGCAAACTCTCAACAGCTTTAAAGAATATATCTTGATAATAATTATTTAAAACCGAAAAAGAGTGTAAAACACGTTTTTCTGAGTAAGACAATTAATCCTCGTAGTGTTCTCGGGAGAAGGAGAAACCGCATTGTATGCTTCGCATAAAAGGGTAAATCTGATATTCTGCCTTAAAAGCATTACCTTTGTCGCAAGGGACGTTTTGCATAAAACATGAGAAAACAATGTCAAACCCCTGACTGAACGTACCCCGCGAGACACTCCTGTATTATTGAACCATGTAATGGAGGACGAGGAGCTCGACTGCAGGTTACGAGGATTTCTACTGTTTCATAGCGAATGTGGCAGTTCGTGCATCCTTTAGTTGACATCCATTTTCCTACTGTACATACATCATGTACATCATTTTGTACTCATGTGTCGCTGTCGTGTCATCTAGTAGTGTTAGTCTACGTGTAGTACAGTGTCTGTACTCGGCAGATGAGTATTTAAGCAGTTTTCCACACCTCACTAATTATGCTTTACAAATTGCTGTCAAACTGACACAGTATAAACCGTTGTTCATTAATATGCAAATTAATATAAGCGATCCTGTCTTTAAATTTTATCTGAAAACGGAAAACAAAAATAACAAAAACGCAAACCGTTTCACCGTGCACATGGATGTATTACACGTGACCGTTGAAATGTTTTGCGAGAAGCTTACTGTTTAAATACATTTGCATAACAAGTGAGGTTGCGCAATGCTGAATACAGAAGCACGAGTATTTATTCAATCGTTGAAAAATATTCCTTAGTACTAAATATTCATTATTCTGTGTGATTCAGTCATTTATGAAGATTTATAAACTGCAATATTTCAATGTAGTCTGAGAATTTGCTTTTCGGTATTAATGTTATTCTTTTCACAAAGAATTTAATCAAATATCAAGCATTAATTAAACTGGCAGAAAAATGTGTACGGTGTAAAACCTTCAGTTGTAGATAACGAGTTACATTTTTAAAATAATAAATTATATTAAAACGCTCGCACTGCTCGATTCAGCTGACACTTATCTCAAATATCTGTACCATCGGTGAAAGTTACAGTCATCTTTATTGCAATATTTGGTAATAAATTTTACCGAACCAAGGTTTTTGACCAGTGTAGCGTTCTCTGTGTCAATATTACCTAATCATTGCGATTACTAACTAAACTTGAAGAGAAGGGATCAACAATGAGGTCACGGAACCAGGATATGGCGTCATTACTCTAGACTTTGGATTCTACTACCGAGGAATAAGAGAGGCTAGTGATACAATCGAACAGCGGGCTTGGGATAGGAATATCCTATGCTGGAGGAAAGAGACAAATGGCTCCCAGAGGATGGGCGGTGTTTTCGGACATTCACAGGAGTCCTGAAAGCTTTGGGTTTTCTGCTAACTGTGACGACCTCTTTCGGAATGACAACTCCTGAAGTCTGATCAGGAGGAGGATTCTCTAAGTCTTCCCCCGGAATCTTGGGGAAGAGAACTGGTCCAGGATTGTTCACGGATGGGACCTTCGGCTTCGGAGTCGATAACTCGAACTTAAATCCATCTATGTTTGGGTACAGACCACTCGAATACAGAAAAGGATATGTCCCCACGGAGCCTCCAAAATAGTCAGGATAAGAAGGAGAGAACGGTTTAAACTCCGTTAGGGTGGGAGTGAGAGGCTTACTGAATGAAGGATACAAAGGCTGAAAATCAGGTTCCAATGTGGGAGGGACGTAAGGAACTTCTGGATAGAGTGGTTTGTGCACAACAGTAGGGGCGTAAACCGGTTTGTATGCCGGGACTACCGGCACGACCGGTTTTGCAACCGTTACAACCGGTTTGACGGCATGTAAGTTCAGGCCTGTTTTGGAAACTACGGCGTTGAAGCCATTGTGATCGTCTGCCGTGTACTCCACAGTCCGTACAGAGCCGTCCGCCTCCACAAGGCTATACTGGCCTCGCACCTTGTCTCCGTCGCGGTGCTCCCATTGTGACTTGATGTCGCCAGTCTTCAGGTCGTTCACGCCATAGTTAAATAGATAGTTTGGGTGGGCCTGCAACAAATAGAGAGTATTAAGTTGGGTAAAATTTCTCAGAAAATTACATATACAATATATCTCTCAGGAAAAACTAGAATATTATACTTATATAGAATAATTAGCTATTGAAGTGTAATACTCTGACATCAATTGCAAGAAGTAAAATCTTCCAACTCAGAAGTATTAGCTCCAATATCCTAAAATCAATTATGATGTTCCTACCTAGCAATATTTAGTTAAATTAATCCTTTGGAAAAGAATTTCAGGTAGCACCTATGCTCAAATCAACATCTAACTGTCTGCTCCAGAAACGCAGGAGTGATACAACTACTACTACTGTTTATTTACGTTCCAATTTCTAATAACTGCAGTGGCCACCTCTTTAAGAAATCGTTTAGTCGTTATTTGCTGTTACCTTAAACATTCTAAAACAACTGTTAACAATGTCGTATGGTAGAGTAGTTTGGTTTCTGAAATGTATTACGAGCCACTAACCCACTATTTTTGAACAAAATTTAATAAAATATAAGAAATTTTGAAATGTTTTACCTACGAAATTAAAGGTGAGTTAAAAATACGATAGCATCCGGGCATTAATGATCAGACTGAGTAGAATGATGATCTGTCACTGATAGACACTATCTCAAGAATGGGTATACTCGTTACTTTTGAACGCTACAGTGATGATTAGAGAGATTAGTTCGGCCAACTACTAGTTCCTTTCTCGAGAATTTCTTTTATTTATAGTGTTTTCAACACCAAATCGTTTTACTCTGGTTTCGTTTATAAAATGTACTCGCTTCCAATTTTGCAATATCCAATGCCGATGTGCTTAAACAATATGTAAACGCTCTCCAATGTTATCTTGTAAGTCTTGGACAAGTAGCAGATCATCTAATAAGTTAGATTTTCGGAGAGAGCGACGAATAGTACTAGTAGAAATATTGATACCACGGACATTTCTAGCCCATTTCTCAAGTTTAGCATGTGTGATGATACGATTTCCCAAAGTACGAAGTCTCAAAACTAAGTCTCATCCCTTTGTGGCTCTAGGAAAACCTTGACCACACGTTTTAAGATCAGATTCATTGTCATGGAAACGAGAGACTTATGTTAAATCCGATACTGATCTAGTTAGAAGAAAGATAACCACTCCACAAGGATGGAAATGACAAAGAATTAATCCATTATAACACCGAATGTAGAGACTAGATAAGCTGACAAAGGTGTATCTGATAAGGGTGACATTTTCCTGTGACTGCTTTTACATTTATCAGGGTTGATTAATCATTTCTTTATCTCTTATTTTATCTTGATACGTCTTATCTTTAGTTCTGTGAACCTTATTATTAAATTTTTGCATACATGCTTCATCTGCTAAAATATATGGGCAAGCATTAATTTTGTCCGGAATTTTATTCAATTGAATATAAAATGAATCCTTTTACCAAATTCTTAAATTAAAAAAACTCTAAATATTGTTGTTATTGGCTAACCCTTTAAACACCACCAAAATTAAAATACAGAATAAATCCTTAAACCTTCCAATAGGGACTTTTTCTTACAATACGTGTTAATTTATTTTCATTTAAAAAAACTCTTCCATATAATCTTAAAATTATCTAAAAGTCTAAAAATACATATATTCAATTTTGTATAACTGTCTAAATAATGTGGAAAACGTTTCTCTTAATTAATTTTCGACTTAGATCTTAAATGCTCTGAAACATAAAATATAAAAAAATAAGGTTTACTAATGAGGTAAGTCTATGATTTACTGTATATTCACTTTCTAAAAATATTTCAAAAAGGTGCTAAACAACTTAAAAAAATTTCAAGAACCATGGCCTAAAAACTTGTAATGTCACATTTAGATACTATTGACCTAGAAGCGAATATTTAAGTATTATTTTTTAACTACCACTGTTCAAAAGTTGCTGGAGGGAGACTTTATGATCGTTCTCAGTGTATGTGGTGGTAAAGTAATGTACATCTATAATTAATTAAAAGCAAATGTCTCCTTTACATCAATTTGTATAAAACGTACCATTGTGTAAAGTAAAAAGATATAATTAATAAAACAAGATAATCGGAAACACATCTGTAGCCACAATTTTTAACTTTTACTTACTAAATGTAGTTATTCAAGCACATTTTAAGTAGTCTGTAAAGCAGTTGAGTGATTTTACCGGAATATAACCCTTTTTTTTAATTAAAAGCGAAATTCTCTGCGCAGAATAGCTCGTAGTAAAATATGAGCTACTAATGAAAGAAAAACATCCCTCAAGCTAGTAATGATCGGTAACTGGTATTTATTATTAATGTTTACGCGGTAATGATCGATAATATCTAGAGGGTGTTACACGTTCATGCCAAAATTGGTAATGCTGGCAAGAGAAATGCATATTTATAATTCGGTATTAACATCTCTTATATTCCAATATTTTGATACCCAAATAACGTGTGTACAGCCTTTATTGAAGTCTATTTGTTATCCATTATAAAGAAGAAACAATCGTACAGTGAATATAATTTAAAATATGCTAGCTAACGTTCCGGTTGAATTCTTAATCGCGCAGGTTTTCGTGGAGATAAAAATTAAATATTTATTAAAATATTACTAATATTAAAATAATGTGCAGGAAACATTTACTTAGCTTGACAAACCCAAACCCATCCATCAGACATGTAAATAACGGTTACATATGTTTCACTCAACGGGATGGAAAAATAAGGATATAGCATACTTTCACCTTAACATGAATGTAAAACTTTTGTATTTTAAAGCTATATTAAAACCTCTGTAAATTGTATACATACAGTGAACCATAAAGTCATATTTTAGTTATTTACTTATAGGTTCTTTCAAAGGATACTATTTATCTTGTGTAATCCACATTGTTTGCCTTTTTATCGTGCACTGTAAAATGTAAAAAATAATTAATTAAAGTAATTTTAACAGCACATATTTGGGCAAGTGTTCAAAAGTGTATTGGTCTGTTATTAATGACAACAATATTATTTATTTCATTGTATCTCTCATTAAATAAAATGAGATATTCCCCTCTCTGCCTTGCCATTGCCAGACATATTTAGGTATCAGTGGTAATAATGATGAACTTAGAAGGTTACACAATTATAGAAGCACTAGTCACTCAAAATTACAAGTTACGTCAGGACCATTTCATTCCAAATAGCAGTTCAGTCTATCCTGAAGTGTGGTTCAAAACTAATATAGCTTTGACTGCTGCCAGACAGCCGTAGATCAGTAGTTACAGACTCTCAGTAATTATGGATGGTATTATATTGTGGACGAACTGATGTCAATGAGATGTCAGGTTACGTGCCATACATTCCACAAGGGATCAGCTCTGAATATTTACTGTTCTGAGTTGTACAATATCGTTCAAACCTTGGATACCTTTTACTACTTGCCAACATTGACACTTGATAACTGTGTCAGTGGTTACAGTCAATGAGTAATATTGGAGATTAAGATATTGAGGACACACTGTTCAGTCAATGACTAGAAGTCAGGTCACGTGTCACATACTTCACCGTCAATCGGACTTACGCTATTTGAATGGCGTGGGTATCTAACTGTAAATAACTAAATATTCATGGTTCTTATATTGCCTTCCCCTAACTTGCAATCCTAGGTGTTTCATATCGTTTGCAAAATGGCGATAGGGTATTCGTCGTTACGGATTCTATGGAAACAAGTATGGGAGATGGCGCTTTGGCCAGACAGGATAGGAAGTCAGATCACGCGCCAATCAGTGTTCAATATTTCAGCTTTGGTATTTGTCCTGGGGAGTTATGGGTTACACAATATCGTACAATCCCATGTCGCCTCCATCGCTGTCGGTAATGGTCGATATCCGATATCGCTGTGTTCCGGATATAACGATATTTCCATCTTTCTCACTTCTATAAATAACCATATTGCAACAAAAATAGACAACAACGTAATACTACTGAACGCATTGGGAGATAAAATGCAACCGACCGACCCAAAAATCACAAAACACAAATTCGTCACAAAGTATAACGAATAAACAAGTTCATCTCTCTGCAAACCAAAATATATTTTGCAGGTACTCTTCAATTTAACGAAAAATTAAAATTGTGTGTATTTGAACATTTGGTGTTACATTCGTTAAACCGTCAATAACCGCGTAGACATGTAGTGGTTATATAAACGGTTGTAAATATTTGAACCGAAATCAATGTAATACTATCATACGCTGCACCACTTATCTCATAATAACAACACGATATATTCAATTTGTGGTTATTTGACTAGTAGTGTCTTCTTTAACCATATCCTTGTCCGTCCGTCTATGCCATAACTATTGATAGTATCACAAAGATACTTTTTGGTCCAAGAAAGAACTCCGGGGTCAAAAGATAGAAGGGCATTCCATTCGTCTGTGCGATAAATTTCTCCTTACGTGCTCCAGGATCATTATATACTCCGTTATATTGGTTTATTAATTAATTTTTGTCTTTCTTGCAAAAGAACGATATAGTTCGAAAAAACGTAAAAAACTAATTTTTAACAAATTTCTTTGTTATATTTTTGGATTAAATGAGCAAAATGGATTTCGATGTTCTTATTCAAGTTTTAGTATAAAATATTATTCTTTGTAGGAAGAAACGACATTAATCTAACTCTTTTGAGCTTTCTCATGAGGAATAGAACTTCTAACACGAACTTGTATAAAAACTTTGATTTTCTTTGCATTTTTAACTATTTTCAATAGGCACTGTGGCAATTTTCTTCTGGATGACACAGATCATTCCGAGGTATTTAATAGATCACTTTCCACTTAAAAATTAAAAACTCAGATCTTACCAACTATCTACACCTTTCTGAAAACTAAATTATCAGCGAGTTCACGTCATGAGCACTTGATCTTATTCAAATTTGACTTCAAAATATAAAGGAATATTAGGTAAAATTTTTAACAATGTAATTTATCTAATATTTTGAGCTACTTTGATTACTTTGATTTTATTTGGATTTTAACTGTTTGCTTTTGGATAAAACAGGTCCTTCAGAGGTATTTAAATCTCGCCCATAAAACACATTTCATTTAAAAATTACCAACTCTGATCTTACGTAGCATATTATAAATATGAAGTAATGTACACAGGTAACAGATTCTGGAATTCAATTGGTATGTATTTTATACAAGTATTTACGTCGAAGGAAGCAGACGGTCAAACTGATAGCAACCAGTGGTACCTGTGTGCAGTTTTATCAGCAAGTCATGTGCATTCGATCTTCTTATTCAAGTTTTAGTTTAAAATATAAAGGAATGTTACGTAAAATGTCTAAAATCTAATTAATATAACTTTTTTGAGCTTCGAACTTTAATTTTATTTTCTTTGGATTTTAACTATTTGTTTTGGTTAAAAAAGATCCTTAGAAAGAATTTAAATCTCATTCATAAAACACATTTCATTTAAAAATTATCTACTCTGATCTTACGTAGGGATTCAATTGATATGTATTTACTTTGGAGGAAGCAGACGGTCAAACGGACAGCAAACAGAGCGGGACCTGTGTGCAGTTACATCAGTGAGTTCACGTCACGCGTGACGACGCGACGCGACGGACGCGACGGAACGTGCCACGCGATACGTGTACGTGCTACGTGCGCACGTACTGTGCCATTGCCACTGCGTGTGTACAGGCAGTAATCCGAGCACATTGGCGTCACTTGCGCAACAGGTGATGTACAGAGATGCTGTAACCTGCGGGCCGGCTGTTGTCCAGCGCCAGGGTTCATTCTTATCAAAATTACTATCACAGATTGGATCACGGACGGCTATTCCACGGAGGTGGAAACTCCGCCAAGTGAGGCAAGAGTGTGCGCTCTGTGAATGTTGAACAGCGTTGTCGAAATCTCGTACTAGGCCCACCTAGACGGGAGATGCCAGATAACTTTCGTTTTTACCTTCGTATATTCAACGACAGGGAATTCTGTTAAGTTGCTACGAATATTTTGTAACTGATTCAGACCAAACTTCTATTTTTCTAATTTTATTCTATACATGTTGTTTGTTCTTATGCAAGGTAGTGATGGAATTCACATTTTGCTAAAGTGTTGTCAACACAACGTAGGGCAAATTTAACTTTTCTAATTTAGTCAACAGCAATTAAATAGCCTCCTTTCGACTGTACGAAAAGGATACATTTCATTCACATGATAATTTATGGACTCGTATTTTTTTTAATCCTTAACTTTAAAAAAGTTAAAACGGATTATGGTCTTTTCATTAAGAAAGTTGCATACAATGATAATTTGTTATCTTCAACAAATAAAACCGAAAAATCTCGTACTTACTATTACATTTTGAATTACAATGTGAACTTCATTGGGCAGATTAGCAGCAACCAATGCAATACAATATAGGCTATCAATCCAAATTTCCTTAAGTGGGTTATGCTTTGAAAATTAAGACAACGGTACAGTCACCGAAGTAGTTAGAAATCGTCTCACAGATTCCTAAACTCTTCCTTGAAATGGGGCATAATATCGTTTTGTTATATTGGATATGAGATTTCTTTCATTTTTATTTTTACATGCAAGAGCTCCTCAAGACAGGCGCGAATATTTGATATAAATAACACGGTGTTTGAAAAAAGAAAGGTTTCCCTCGTTAGTTAGTTTAGTTAATATTAGAAGTTGAAATTCCGAGAGAGCCCAACGTAGTCGCCACCTTTCCGTAGCTAAAACGTTTAAGACGGCCGAAGGTGTTTGAGCTGTTCAGTATTATAATAAACCTTGTTTACATATTCAGTGAAAACTATATAAATCAACCAATATTAAAAACAAAACTTGGAAAGACTGGTATCTACACGGCCTAAGGCGTTGGGCTTTAGATCTAAACTAAAGACAGAAAAGGATCAAGTCTTTCTCGTGCCGATTAAGTTTTTATCAGTATTACGGACGTTATATTTTACTGACCCTTATTCTATTTGATAAGATCCTAGAAACAGCCCAGTGTGGACAGGTAGAATATGGCTAAAAAGGCTCTTCTTTCCTTAAAAAAACTAATACTAACATAATTAATTAATTATATTAGTATTAGTATTAATTAATTGTTTATTACTTTCTATTAAACGATTTTGAGACGTTACACACTAAATAGAAAGTATGATCTATCCATATTCAATTGACATTAAATCTCATTTGGAGTCACATGTAACAATAGCTGGGTGGACTGTTAAGGGATGCCACCCCAGTTCATCATTTGATTAGTCACGTGACACACCAGACATCAGACAGGACCATGTAATAGACGAGTTTGACGTCACCACAATGACATAATGTGGTCTCTGGTCATTACTAGTACAACCACTGATTCCATTAGTCAATCAACTAGCTGAGAGGGAGGGGTCTAGGTCCCCTAGGTGTCAATGTCACTTATAGATCCTACAGAAACATGGTTACGTTTACTAATAAGCACATACGGATAGTAACGAATCGAGTACCTATTTCCAGTGCTATTCACCCTTGTTGGGCTTAGGAGCCGAGAGCCAATATGTATTGCATACGCACAGAACCTAGTTTTTCTGTAAGTCGTTAGAGGCATTTTTTTCTAGGAGAGAAATAGATTGTTAGCACGCTAATATTTGTGGGGTTCGTAACGAAAGGGTATTGAAAGGGTTAAAATTATGAAACGAAAGATTTTTTTTTTTTTTTTTTCAGAAAATAATTTTTCCATGTGTTTAAGATGCGCTTTTGGTTTAAGTGTACTTATCTTCAGACATAAAGAATACTTATATAACAGTCATACAATTACATTTTTTTTTTTACTGAAAGTCACCACTTTAAGGGTCTATGTGTGGATTAGCTGAGGCCTATTTATAATTTATCAAAGTGTCTGACGGTTGAGTTTAAATGTGCCAAGCTAAGAAAAATATGACAAAATATTAATTTCTTACTTTTAACCCTTTTTTACAATCCCGCTTCGACCTCGACATAAACTAGCGTGGCTGGCAATCAATTTCTGTTTATGGGTCATTTCTCTATATATTTAAAGAAACCATTAGCTGCTAATACAATGTAAATTTGCTCTTGGCTTTTTGACTTCTCGGCTTTAAATGCAGTTCCTCGTACTTAAATTTGTAATCTTCAGGTTTTTACGAAACAATATTAGAATTTTGTATTTATTGGGAACAAAGCATTGTAGAATCAAGCATTTTACTTACACGTTTCCAAGTGAAGATGATATGTTAAATAAAAAAACACTCATGTCATGAGTAGAAGAGCACATGACTAAACAAACTAGCAAAAAAGTATCTCATTCTGAATTAACTAAAATAAATATTACACTGATAATAATTTTGCCCTCGTCCATCATTATTTCCTCAATCCCAATCCCCATATCCGAGATACTTAAATCCTGTCGAAAAAATGTAAAATCTGTAACAATCTACCTATAGACCTTTAAACAACACTTTAAGTACTATTCGTATATTCAAAATTGTAACTTGTCATTTAGGAAATAATTTTATTTAAATAACATTCATTAATTGCATTAATTGTTTGTTTATTCTTTTGTCGACAGCTAAAAGAAGAAAGGAATAAAGTATCTACCATAATACTTTAAAATAAATCCTTAAAATAAACGGTTGGATTGCTCCCTTCTTGAAACTTGACTGTTTAGTCTGAGATGTGTGTGAAGAAATATGAGTGTGACGCAGAGACCGGAACTCCTGTATTCTCGTAAATCTCGAAAAAGTAGATTTTTGCAATATCATTACTGTTTTTAGCCACGGTATTGTATTCATATTATAATGCATTGTATATTATCTTGCGCTGTGCGATAGCACATAGCAATCCAGAAGTCCTACGAGGTAACACCGGATTTAATTGGAAGAAATATAGAAGTAAAAAAAAAGGACAGAAGGAAATACGACTTTTCAAGTGACGAGGACGCATAAGAGCATAAGGACAGACTATTTCATGCGTCACTCAGCCTTTATTTCATCCTAATATAATTATCTATGTTATTTTAAATTGTGTTATGATTTTAATTACTCAAAAAATAAACATACGATTTTTTCATATGTGAAACTTGCAAATTATTTATTCAACAATGACAGAGTGACAAGTTGACAAGTGACATTCAACAAGTTCCTTGTCAAATGTTTTAATTTAATTACAGTTTCTTTTCGGGACAATGGACCACAAACAATTATTAAAAATTCGGTGGATAGAACACCTCCATAATTCACTCTACAAATAGTTACCATTACCCTTAATACGTTGTTTATCTTCAATATGTAAATATACAATTTTAAATAAGAGAATTTTTCTATTAATACAATCAACCAACCTCAAGATATACAAAACTTTACATTGTTGCAGATATTACATACATAATGCAAAATTTAAATACCGAAAATTGTTTTGTACAATTTAATACGGTTTGTTATTAGTCAAGTTATTTTCTTTAGCGGTAACTCTATATCCTGGTAACACAAATAAACTGCTAACATAGCTGCCGGCATTGTATGGAAATACTAGTTATAGCATGGTTAAGATTACCGCTAAATGTATGTCTGGAACCAACGACCATACAGTCCATTATATGCAAAGCTTTTCAAATAAAATTCACATACTTACGTCCTTCTGACAAAGAAAATACTCGAGTTTGGTAGTAACAATTTAATCTGTACTACAAGTACAAATTTCTAAGAACCTTAATACTACCATGATACTAATATAAATTAACCCTCTTTATTTGCTGACCTAAGGATTAATTTTTTATTGAGCCGAGTACCGTGCATTCTGGTTCCTGCAATTTATTTTCTCAGTAGTGTAACTTGCAACACAAGAAAAGAGGATTAAAACTGCATAGGTGAACAGTTAGGTTCTTTTGATGAAAGAAATTTTTGAAGCAGACCGGAAGTCTCTGAAAGGAACCATTTACATGTATTTGCTCCTTTTACATGGCATAACCTAATGGTGTAATAAAGTCATTTTGCTAACTGGATATCATGCCGTGGATAAACATTCATTAAATGCCTAGAACTAAAAGTTATAAGGCTTTAGTAGTAATCAATTGCAATAGATATCATATATTGCAATTAATTTTATTTTAAATATTCCATATAACTTAAATTATTCACACTTTTGTGCATCAATACGTATCACAAAGACTTTCCATCCCAAATATAAACTGGTAACTGGTTTTTGGGCTTATATTATTCATCTTCCATGTCCTTGAACTTACATGACCGTTCTCGTGATTAACTCTTTACTTGGCAGTAGGTCTATATATCGAATGAGACACGGATTAGAGTAGTCATTGTCAATATGGTGCATCTAAATTGATAGATGTCAAGTAAAGAATGTCTCACAGTAATAACAAATATTGTAGGTGGAACAAACAATTACTAACCGTAAGCAGAATAGAGTGCATATACATTCGGTATAGCAACTAGTTTGTCAAGAGTTTATATGGTTGAAAACGGTACATTCGATTTTAAGTTAGGAAAAGTTGTTTTAAGTTAAATTAATAGCTCTTTAAACTATCTTCCCTGAATATAGAAATGTGGAAACAAGTTTTTAATCACTCCTCGTGAAATTTAATGTAAGAAATCTTGAAATTTTGTTATTCAGGCCCAAATACAAACTGATTAAGATAAAAGTCCGAAATCTTTACGGCGTGTAAATAAATTATTATTTCAGGAAGTGACATTGTGTTTATCCATTTATGACAAAAGAATTAAACTGTTTTAATTAAATACTTTTTAATAAAATTACACGGTTTTAAATATATTTTCATAACGAAATTAAACATATTATAAACCCATGTTACTCCTTGAATGTATTACTCACGTACATAATGTAAAAAAATTCGAAGTTTTTTATCTTCATCCGTTTTTATTTGGTCCTGATTACAAAGTATCCTAAATTGTTTACTTTACATGCCCGTAATATTACGTAGAGTGATCTTTTTTTTCTTTTTAGTATTCAGTTAACTTAACATCTTCAATCAATCTGATTCTGCGTCAGTAAGGATTCTGCCGTAATCAATGTATTAAACTACTGTATAACTGTCTAGCTGTCATACATTTAGTTAAGGGCTACAACAAACGATATTTTCCAAACCCAAAACCGATTGATCCACCTTAACTAAATGTGGTCAAGCGTGCTTCAAAATGTTGGTAAGAACTGAAGTGGGTCAAATTTTCTTACAATAAGATAGTAACACGAAATAAATCCACAATGTGTTCACAATTCAAGCAGTAGAGAATATAGTGAATCATGAGGATACTAATATTCATGGATTTTACTCGTTTTAATTCCTGTAAATTCTATAAAATAGGACGTAATTGTGGGATATTTTTTTACCCTTGATGGCTATTTCACACCTATGTTCACAAACGCCATCCACAGACATTCATGAAAAGGCATCATGCATTACGCACCTTACTGTTGAACAGCATTTTTCAACAGTCCACAACATCAGCTCTTACCAGTCTTAGAATGCAGTGCGATATGGTCTTGTGATTCTCTTTTGTACTAAGTGGATGATGATTGAAGTGCTCTAAAGTGAGTGAGAACCAACGATATTTACTTGTCTTGTTTGCGGAATTAGAGTTAGAATTTCATACAATATTGAATGAAAAAATTAATGAATGAAAATTACCTTTATTAAAGAGGCGGAGTTAGGGCTATCAAGCCCTCTCTACCACTGAACCAACAAACAATATTCACACTAAACAGCTTGCACTAAGCGGTACAAGCGCAGGCATTTCAGCCAAGTAGCGAGTATTGCTTCCGTGCTGGTCAATTCATGAAGCATAGTTACACCCAAGATCATCTGGGATGAAGGTACTTTTTATTCGTAATACGTCTGCTTCTGCAGAGTGATATTACTTCACTGTAAACTTCACTACAAAACAGAAAAAATAGTGAGAACTTTCGTTTTTATCTTTCCCGGATAACAAATGATCTTGTAAATTTCAGCAGTGCTTGAATTTTCTACTCCTTCTTCCCTTTCTCCTTATGATTATTTTATATATTATTTTATTTATATATTCAAGTTGGAAAAGAACAAATTACTTTTGGATCTGTCTCTTGGTTTCCTTTGATTATTTGTTTTAGTGTTGGGCCTGTACCTAGTGATTTTTTTCACGCCACTTTACCCGTAAATTTCTATTTTTTACCATATAAATATGTAAACTTTTTCTTTCATAGTACAATATTGACTTTGTTAATCGTATCTTTATCATGCAAGATCACTTGGTGTGGAATACAGTACTCTCAGAGAGTAGGTTTCTTAATCAGCTTTTGTCCCAATTATCGGATGCTTAAAGCATTTAAATGAATTTTTATAGACGGAACAAGATGACCATTTAGGCTGCGAAAGAGTGTGGTGTCAGCAGTACATACAACCATACCACTCATGGGTGGATTCGAGAGACCGCGAGTTAGGCGTATTAAGGCACTTTTGACAACCACTATAAGCTCTCTTTATAGTTTTTGCAAACAGTCCACAAATCATACTAAACAGATAATCCAAAAATGTACTGATTGCAATAAAAGGTATTTATTTGAACTGAAATCCTCCAGCATGCGTAGTAGTAAACAACAAGTGAGCATGAGAAAAGTCGACAAAGGTTCAGTCACGGTTCACAAACATTGTAATCAGCAGCAATTCTAATACACGCTTAATTACACATGAGTGAACATAATTGTGAAAGCAAACCTACTTAATCTTGTTTGTGCACCAAAATGACGTGTGTTCCGAGAAAAGCTTGTGCTAATCTCACTCGATTTTATGTGTCACTCCATTGTCTGTGTGGAGAAATGTAAACACTTTAATTACTGTTTCAGTATGTATAAACTACATTTGTCAATTTATTCTCAAGGTTCTTCCACCTTATGTTTGAAGAGAGAATTCTGTTACATCATTTTTTGTTCTAAAACTCCAAGGAGCGGAGTTTTGATTGAACTCGTGTTTTTTTTATAAAAGCTAGTACTTGAAATTCCTTTACAATTACTATCCAACCCTCCAAGTTAAAATATAAAATAGTAATATTGTTTATTGTTAAATAATTTTAATTTCTTATTATCAAAATGTATAGCAACTTGACATATGGTTCTAGCTTAATGCATACTATTTGTACACGAACTGCATGATTACAATACAGAATAGAGTTCGTAAAAATGTTTTTCATCATGAACCTTCCCTTGGTGAGGAACCTAGTCGTCTTAGAGTTTTTGGCAAGTTTGGATATTACATATTGAATGCGGAATAACAACCAGAGTTATTTGAGACATCCATATGAACTGTAGTTGGTTGGACATTGTTGCCACCAAAGCCGCAAGATTTACGCGTCGGCTACCTAATTCATCTTTTCATTCATTTCAACTGTTTGATTCGGTTAGCAATAAAAGTATCGATAGTGTATACTATTATTATTTTCATCATTAACTAGCTTATTTCCAAACTTTTCCCACCGTCTATTGTTGAATATGTCACTGGTAGGATAAAGTGAGAACTTTTATACAAAAAATGAAAAAAATTAAACCGTTGGTGACAGACATGACGTATACTTCAGCATGTTGAAACTGTGCATACGTGACAGCTATTCAAATTTCATCGTTATTCATTTATTCACTAAAGCGCTCAAGTTGCCTCATCCATGTCTCTAAATGCATTTATTTACTTCAATAAATGTATGAACGTACAAAATGAAATGAAATACTCACATATTCAATATTTAATTTACGTATTGTGTAAAACCTCCTGCAATGGCCCTATTCTTTGTTGTATTTGCTGTATTTTCTCAACAGTACGAGCCGTATAACAGTGGTTATTTTTTATTTACGAAATAGAGAACTCCACATCTGCCATGATACCATACAACACTGAATAGAAAATAAAAGTACATCAAAACACAGGGGAACGAGCACGTGCTCGAGAAGTGGAAGTAGGAATTGTGTTCAGCAAGAAACCCCCAACGCCTGACACCAGTTTACGCTCCCAAATTCGCATTCCGTGCTCTCGTACAGTTTTTATGCACTGCTCATATACCCAGTCAGATACATTTTATGGAAAGCGTCACGTCCTAACTACACTCTTCCATTATCATAATCGATTATCTCTATTGTTTCTGCTCAACTGCAAATCAAAACTCGATTCTCCGCTTGTGTCCATCTCGTTCCCCAGATGTGAGGTATTGAAGCACTCTGTACAATTTAGAAACACTTAGACGAAGCATAAACTTTAACTGAATTACCCCGCGAATGTCGCGTGCACTATACATTGCGGCAGAGGCCATAAGGAATATTATGAGCCATAAAAAGGAGAAACAATAGAATAGCTCAATCGCCATATCATTGAGTTAGTCGTCAAACCTCCCCACTTCGTTTCTCTGTTCCCCTTAGATGCACTAAATATTTTATCGAGGTTGTTTAAAATGCCGTACATTTTTCGATACTTAATGTGTTGTCTTTACTTACAATTTAAATCCATTTTCTTTTAAACATAATATCCTGTATAAAAACACCTATTTTAATAGTCTTTTAATCAAAATGTACTCGTATTCCAATGTATTTTATAACAATTATTATTTCCTTCCAACCTCCGATACTTTAATACTTTTATTTTCACAGATTTGTTCTGTTTGTTCTCTTTTATTCAAATATTAAAACGAAAGTTAGCAAAAGCATGCCCGTAATATAGTAGAAATGAAGTAACTTTCTTTTTTTAATTTGTTAATATTCGGAATGGAATAAAAAACCTAATGGATGTTTGTTACTGGAGGATTGTTTAACATTTAGTTTGTTTTTCTTATTTCACCAAAATTAGGAAGAAGATGGATCCGCTTAAAAATTTCACATTTCAACCAATTGTTATAAATCCTTTATATTGAAATAGTACAAAATGTAATTCCAAGCCACTCACAAAAAAAATGTTCACTGCAGATAAATAATTTTCACTTAAAAATTTAAACCTCATCATTTAATTTCAAAGTATGATTACGTCATACCATATGTCGCGTAACAGCCTTCGCTTATACTATGTGCATATTTATAAGTGAAATAACTATCGAGATGTCCTGCGGATAGATACACAGACACAAAATCGTATATAAAATAGATTTTTACGTTTCCCCGGTATACAAAAAGAAATTGTGTCAGCCTTCTGAGCGACAGACTTCAATTGTGCTTCGCCAAATGTTAAAATATTTATGTTAATATTTTTAGTCTGTGTTATACATTACTTTAATCTGCCATTTACTTGTTGTCATCGTGGGTATCCATTACAACAATTTATAAATGTTTGCGAACGCTAAGCCAAATTCAACGAAGTGGCATGCACCATAATCTATTTTAGCATTTTCTATAATGTAGAAATGAAGCTTCTTGCAAAATTGTATATCTATTGGTTAGTTTACTTTTGATATATTGTATGTACAGGCACACAGAAATTAAACTTTTCAGCCCTTCGATTAATAAACAACTCCTTTCATAACATAAGTAATGGAATTTGAATAAGGAAAAAGAACTTAGAGCAACGGCGAATAATCAGTTATTTACCAAAATTGTATCATGTAAAAAATCAAGAACTGTGTAGACTCAAGAATTCTTCTACAACCTGAAAAACTTTGCTCTGCCCTACACACCCCCCTCCCCGAGTTGTGTTTCTGACTGCATCACTGATGCGAGACGAAGGAACTATACTAATTAAGCCACACAACGATTCCAATAACATTTACAAGCACAAAATTGTATCGTATCGATTATCATTGACGTACAAAAGTTTCTAATTTATTAAGATATTTTTATTTATTTATATGACTGAAGACAAACGTGTATTCTTTGCTTTCCTTGAAACGAATGCTCAATTCGTGCATGAATTGGTACAGAATATGGTGTGCAGTGCATAACATGTTAAGGTTATGAAGCGCAACACAGAGTTGTTTGGTTAAGTTAGAGTTACGTAAACTGCGCCTAGCTTGCAGTAGAATAATGATCTGTTTCAGAAAATAGATCACCAAGTCTGTGGTATTCTTTTACCACTTTTATACTATTTAGCTTTATTGCTCTATTAATCATTGTTATTACAATATCATTGTCTGTATTCTACTGTTATTAATTTAGCTTGGCTGAAAAACGTTTTAGTTATAGAGTAAAAAATTAAAAAAATAGTCTATGTTAAAATTTGTTGCAAAAATTTCAACGCATCCCATGTTGTAATACTCACCCTAGCTCACCTAAAACTCAAGGTCCTACTTTCCTGCACCTTATGAGTAGCACTAATTTCAAATTTACTGTATTAACACTATATTGATAACACCAAAAAAACGAGAAATGATTCTGTCGACTTTAGTTTGTAAATATTTCGCCCCCAACGTTTAGTTGTTTCAGAGAGTAATATGTTTAAACCTACAACTTCAATTCCCATACAACATAAAATATGTTAATAAGTTTTTAATAAACATAGTTCTCATTAAATTAGTTAAACATGAATAAATATGGCTATGTATATAAATCATGCTAACAGTAATTGTAACTTAACTACAAGATCTGTAATGAAAGTAAATAATAATCACATTGATTTATTTTTACAGCTGATATTGAGGTATTAATACTGCAGTGCACCCCAGTAAGTAAACTGGTACTATGACGGGTGTGGTACCCAACTAAAGTTTAGCATCAAGTAAAAATTAATAATTTTAAATGAAAAGTTTAAAATTATGATCAAGTTAGTGGCTAGGTTACTTTTCACGATTTGTTTACAAAACTGTTCAATACCATACAAAGTATTGTAATTAAGTAAAATCATCACAGGTATTTTAAAATTCACAACATTTTTAACTAAAAAAACTCTGTTAGGAGAAACCAAAACGAATTTATTACGTTTTTCAACACCTTCTTTGAGTCCAACAATTAAACTTATAATTAATTAATTATTTGATAATAGGCTAATATTGGTAAATACTGACATGAATTCACAAACTTGAGGATATTATGAAAGGATAAAGGTCCAGAAACTATAGGAACGAGTTGAGCAAGTAGTCGGGACTTACATAGAATAAAAATATGAACAACTCATATTTTTAATTATATTTTTCAATCCCAAAAAGGTTACTGAAAACTCATATTTGCCTCAAAGTGAAGGTGTTTCTTCCTAACATATATGTAATATGTTTTTATTTTTAAAAAAACATAAATGCAAAAATTTAGCATAAATAAATATTTTCTATTCTTTGCATATGCTAAAGACTGATACAAAATATACTTGGATAAATGCCATTCTTCCAAAATGAATTTACAGTTCGAATCATGTCTTGAATAAGTCTGTGGCTACAGAGACAAGAAGATTCTCACAGCAGAGATCTCTGTAGAATACAAACGGCTGAAATGTGAGGCAACCCATAGAGGAGTCTGTACGGAGCAGAGCTGTTACTTCTCACTCGCCCGGCCTTGTTCGGAGATATAAAAATGTAGAAACCAGTTGTGTGAAAGTGTTTTAAACGAAAGTCAAGACGAACAATTGGGGGACGCGGAGAAATTCTCGTGTGACAGGTCATAATTATTGACTGCCGTGTGCCGGGTTTCGTTGGGGCTTAATCCTCCAGGAGATTACGGGCTAGGGCACTCCCTGGGATATGGCGACAGGACCGCTCCAAATTACTGACAACCGGAGACCGTAACGTCATGTGCTGTGGATCAACATCCAGACCGGTTTCACCGATAACTAACGTGAAAACGAACCTTCGTTTATACTTGGATCATTGCTAGATTATATTTGAATTAATTAATATCCAATAGCAATTAAATCCCTTGATATATGTTTATGGCCAGGCTATGAGTGTTAAATAATCTGTGATATAATTTACAAGTAATAGCAGTCTAGGAGGCGAGAGCCAGTTTCAATTCTATAAGCACACAACCTTGTTTTTCTTGAATTCGTTAGAAATGTGTATCCTAAAAGACAGAAATCGGTCGTCAGTTCGCTAGTTTTGGTGGAAGTCGCAATGGGAGGGTATCGGAAGAGTTAAGTGTCAAACGATATTTTTACTCAGATATTTTTGCTAGTTTGAATCATTGAAAACTAATAGTGAGACACAATAATACATGTTAAAACAACGTTAGCTGACCATATACAGACTGACTGGCGATCTAATCTTGATTTATATTATATCTATTTCTTTTATTATGATAGCCCTGAACTGTGTATAGCATTAACCCATACCTTCGTCAAAGAATTCGTAAAGAACTGATTCATGACTACTATTTCAACTGTTTGACGAACCTATGTGTCATATTAATTTATATTTGAACCCTTTTGATAACTACCCCTTCCTCATTTCAAACTACAACAACACTAGCGCATCTGACGATGGATTCCATTCTTACGAAAAATGTCTATATGATTGTAATGTACCTGTTAATTGACAGCAGATAATTAACATCAATGTTTTGAACTTATATTAGACTAATATGTTAATTAGGAGTCGGAAAGCTTCTGTTTCCTGTTGCTTGTAATGATCAGACACACGTGTTATGAGCGTGTCGAGCACACATAAGGGAATTGAGTTACAACGTCAGCCATTTCAATCATGAGAGTCAATGTTGTACGTTTCAGTCAAGCGATTGATTACATTGGATTGGATTATAATCGAAATTCCAACTATTGGGTAGAATTGAAATGACCACAGAGTAAATAGCAAAAGTAGATTCGAAACTGTTAAAAGCTGTTTCCTGGTTCTTGCTACTGTCTATTTGTTCGTGCACGCCATGAAAAACACTGCGCACACTCGAAATTCTTCTTATGCATTATTTTACTTCTAATATTACGTGTTAAATTTTTAATTGCTACATAAATTATTGTTTTTATAGAAGAAAATTACTTAGTTTCGACAGAATAAAGCACAACAAGATGGTTGAAAATGGAACCTTTAGTGAAATATTTAAATTACTTGAGCGTTAATACTGCCATAAGCCTGTATTAAACATCAAATGTCGATAGAATGGTATTTAACTTCCTAAAAGCTCGTTAGTATCATTGTTAAGACATATTTGTGAGAGAAAAGAGCTAATTACAGAGTAATCAATGGAGGTATAATAATTAGAGTTTGCTTGCCCAGTAAGTGAGAGATTCAGGTACGAGTCTCGAGAAATCGATTTTTACTTGAAAATTAATTTAAAGTTTTCTTCAAATTACATTAAACTTAGACGTTTAGCAATATTTTATTTTCCCATCACAGGTAGTTTTCATTCTACTCGCGGAATAAGCTTTTCCACAACTTCCGCAATTACCACTAGTAAAATATCACAACTTATGGATTTACTGAAAAATCACAAAATCTGTGAATTTACTCGACTCTTTCAATTGATTTGCTAGGTTCTTCCTTCCTAACAGCTAAACTTCAAATTTTTGAAATTGGGCAGTTTGTCATGTTAAAGCTACTATTCGTTTAATAGTACATTATGCGTTCAGAAATAATGAATCTACATCAACATCAATAAAACATAACATGAGTATTAGTGTTATACCTGTGCCACTTTTATGCAAATTATATTATACAATATTTATTTGCTCACTATTTAAAAAACCAAAAGACTACGTACTTTTCATGTACATAAAAAACAATAAATAAAATGTATGAATATAATTTTGTTCAGTTGTTATAAACGCTATAACAGAACACAGTTCAACTTTAAATATTGACAGGAAATGAAAGTTACTGAGAGTTGTGGCCAACTTCACAACTTAAATAGTAATTTAATTAACTAATACAAGTGCAGTGCCCCGACTTCCTACTTTAAGCTCTAACTGTACAGTTTCGCTTAAAATCCCACTGTCTCCATCTAATTTTATGTTTCGTAATTATTTTAATATTTTAGTAAGAATAGTCATAGATTTGTGCTTTACCGACCAATAATGGCCAAACGTATAAATGTTGTTACAAGAAAACTTCTAAATGCCGACCATTTAAAACAAGTAATTTACCTCAGAATGGCCGTTTCATTTATTTCTTCATATAATAACATAGCTTTTAATTTCATGTATACTGACATTTAAAAAGGAACTATTTATAAGTATGTGCATTATATTTAATTGAAATAAGGAATATTGTTCGCATGTTGTTCAATGTGTCTCTAACGGCCGTAACAGGAAACATGTGACTGTGTCAATGCAACTGCGAGGCACCACAACAATACCAGTTATCATTTTCCGGATCACTGGAGACAAAGTCACACATCAATGAATGGTGTTAAGAGTGATAAATATTACAGCCCTATAAATATGTCCGCTTGTGTTCCAGTTAGTGAACTTCAGACCGACTCTCTCTCTCATCTCTTTGTATTGAACCAAAGCAGTGTGATTTTGTTGTATCACTATCATTGTAAGCAAAATATTGCTTATTACGATATAAATCGTTAAACATTTTTAAATGCCGATTAATTGACTAAGCGTTAGGTAAGCCTTTCACTTGAGGGGCTGAAATCAATTCACTACTGTCTGTTGTCCGCCCGAACGATATCTCAAGAACGAATCATAGACCTAAGGATTTCATATTTTGAATAAAGCTCCATTTCTACTGCTTGTCATTGTACAAGATTTGGCTATAAATCTGTACATGAAGCATTAGTGAAAATTCTTATATTGGTCTTATGTGAAACCATGATGGCAACGAGAAAAACGCCAAATAAACAGATTTGTAAACAAATTGAGTATAATCATTTCAACATGTTACATAGTAACACGTGTAGCCTAATGAAATGAGCTATATTATGTACTTAAATGTTGGAGGTAACATAAGCATGTTACCCAACATTTGGTGCGGCGTATTAATAACTTTTATAAATTATAAATGGCTTTTTATTCCTACAAGTGTTATTAAACATTTTAAAAAAGGTTAGTTGGATGTATATAAATCTATTTTACCCACGTTGGTGTATGAGACACGTGCCATGACATATTTTCCAATATGACCTCAATATAGTGAGAAAATGCTGTGATTTCCTTTATTAACATTTCCTAAACAAAAATCAAAAATAAAACAGTTATCTACCTTATTTTTAATCATACAATACAAGGAGTGGACAAAGAATCTTGGCTCAGATTGACAAAGTTATAATTAACATAAAACTTGACTCTGGATGTTATTCAATAAAATCATTCTCAAATAAAAAGCAATAGCTATTCCTGACGTTCCTAGTTAATAAGTTAAGTTTGGAATTGTAATGTTGTCTATTTGACTTGACCTAAACAAGATTTTGTACTAGAGAATGGATTTTCCTATTATTAAGTTTTATATTTATGAACTCTTACAATTCTGCAATGAAATTATTAAAATCGCACCAAACATTTCCACTTTAGATTTTATTTTCTTACTATTTTTCAGAGAAATTATTTCTCTTCGCTCCAATGAACAAATATAGTACAACTGGTTTAAGAACATGACAGAACGTACATTCAATGAAAGAGTTTCCATTTTGTATTTTATTTTGTTTCCTGAACTTTTCTTTGTAATTGTATGATTTCACTTCCTGTTGTGAACCATACGCAATAACGATTGAATATTTAGTTAAGACCATTCATACTCAAGACCTTCTGCTTGATAAAAACGTGTAATCCAAAGCTGGGCTATTGTATTTATTGTAATCAACTAGAGGTACGCTTTTCATGATTGAATTATTACATTTGTGTTTGAGTAAATACAAAAAAATTGAAATAACATGTTTTATGTTACTATAAATAATTTTATATATGGAATTCAAGGCTCTAATGTATTTTAAAAGTATTCAAACCATACTAAATTTTTTATAGTATGTTATAACATAAATATTATGTGTTTCAGAATATACGTTAAGTAACTGTTTCTGCCCAAAAGCGTATTTAAACCATGTATAACCTTTACATTTTTATACATCTCCATAATAATTATGAAAATCCAAAACAAAATAGGCAATATTTTTCAAAATAAAACCCTAAAATGCAGGTTTATAACACAAGGTAAGTTTAAAAGAGCTATTTAAAAAAATGGTTTAATAAAGATATTAAAATCAAATTCCGGAAAGCAGCTATTTTCTTAATATAAAACTACTGTTTAGCAGTTGGTGTTGATGTTAGCCAACCATCTGATTTACATATTCATTGTTTGTTATTGTTAAAATAATAATGGCGGAAAAATACACACACAAATATATATATACCGCATACCGTGACAGAAATGCAGTGTACTATCAACAGCTGTGCACCTTACTAAGCGGTAAATCTCGTTTAATTATCGGTAAATCATCATAAATAAGTTTAATACCACTAGTGAATAACAACACGTATTCCAATCATCAATTTAATTTTGCGACCTTTCAAAATCAAGGATTCCTTCGTCAGGCAACTTTGTAAAGCTGGGACTCAAGCTTATTTCGCTAAGGTAAAACAATTCCGGGACAAACTTTGTAGTAACACATTTCAAAAGCAAATTGGCTATCGAACATTTTGAACTGAACCAACACTGATTTATAAATCTTCAATGATTTCTTCTATAGTTAATCAGTTGTCTTCCGTCACCAATCTCTGCGTTGTTTCAATACTTTCTGACTTCTACACTTCTCGTCACATTCCACACGTTCACAACCCTCATTAAAACGTTCAAAGCACTCATAAACTTACAAGAGTACAACTAAAAGCAAGTTATAAGTTTTGATAAGACTCTTTGCAAATATGTCCAAATGTATGATAAAACACGAAAAATACTCAAATTTTACAAATGTATCAAAGTACGGTGGCTAAAAACAACTTAATTCAGTCATAGAGGGGAATAAAGAACGCAGATTCACCAAATCTTGTAAATGTCAGGTAGAGCACAAGTGGGTTTAAGCTAGGTTTCATTGTCATGCATTGCTTATTAAAAGGAGTAAAATAATAGCCATCCATATAATTTTTGAAAATTAAAATTCATTAAACAGTTTTGTAAGTGATCATTGTGTGATAAAAACAAATAACGAAAAGTTTATGACACACTTTGTAACGGCGAAGAAACTTCTTTTCAAAAGTACCAGGTAAAAGAATTTCTTATTTCGACAAGGTTGGGGCTACGCCTTCTCTGACCCCCAGGAGACTGACAGTTTAAATGAAACTTCCGATCCACCACCACTGGGCAGGCGGATTGCTTGTAAGGACATGTCGCTCAGCGTTACCCATCCAAGCAGCAACAACGCCGCAACGTAACCGCTACACAGTACCATAGATTACACAGCGCCTTTGGCACTCACTGTGTAAAACATAAAAGCTGGACTTTTATAAAGATATCCTTACTTTAATCAAAATGTAAGTAAGTAATAATTAACGTATTGTACGTTAGAAACGTATTCCACTGAACAGGTTGCAAGTTACATAAGCTAACAACATCTAATCCAGGGAGTTCTGTAATAGATTATCTGTTGAGGACAGAGAGCCGCCTACCGAATGTCCGTTTCGTTATAAATAGCCGCCTTTCCGCTCTAATAGAGCCATTTCCCAGCGCAAGTTCAATGCGGAGCCGAGAGCACAAAGCTGTTAGTGAAAACAGCGCAAACTGACATTTCCATGGTTCAGTTGTATAACAATCGACACACGGGGTGATTACGGGTAACTAGGTGGCTACAATGGGCTTATGTGACAGAGACACGGCTTGCTCGGGATATACTTAGTTACAAGTTTAGAAAGCCTGTTAAAGGGGTTTCACTGTGAAACTGAATGGATTTTGTTCTGACCAGTAGTTTGTTAGGTTCTCCGTTGTCCAAATGTATATATCGTCAAGACTGTTGTCGATTTCACCGGTACACAAAGCACAGTATCAGTTCAATACTACAATACTAGTTTTCTTGCTACAGAGAAGCGAGAAACGTCTAATAAATCATGAATATGTCCGTCCGCCAGTCATATTAGAGTTCGTAAGCATTAAATAAAGTAAGTTTTAACAATGAAATTTATATTCCGCCAAGAGTCACTCAACTGAATTTACAAACTGACAGGAATGAACAGACAGGGATATACTGTTTCAAACAAATCCAACAAAGTTTTACCTCATCTTATTGTTAAAGATTTCGAGCAGCAAAGATTTTGCCTTGCTTTCTTACTTTCAAGTAAATATCTTTTGTAGTGAGTTGAATCAACTGTAGGTACCTACTTACAATGTTCCATAATATAAAAAGACAGCATAACACCACAAGGTCTATGGAACTGTTTTCTTAATCAGCCAGTAATCTCTCCTTTTTCAGGGCAGAAACCAAAATAGAGTAAATTGTAAAAATTTTAGACAAATTGTAAAATGAAATGTTCTAGATTATTCGAAGAACTTCGTATGAACGAAAAGTGTCACACCATTTTAAAGATTGAATATGTAAAGAGATGTTTCAAATCATCATGAGGACTCCATGGCGTCCTTAAAATATGTAACATTATTTTAAGGCTACAAATGAATAAGAATAGAAGTTACTCACTATTTTAAGGACTTCATGTGTAACGTGAACCAAAGGTTTTACGCCATTTCTAACAATTATATAACAATGTAATATAATTTTAAGGTTAAACATATAAAATAAGAGATGGAACTCTATTTTAAGGACTTCATATGAAACTAGTTGTTTTAATCTATTTTAAGGACTCCGTGTGTAACGAAAGATTTTGTACCACTTAGAGATTCAATATGTAAAAATATTATTCACACCATTTTATTGAGGACTACATATGTAACGATAATTTCTACATTAATTTGAGGATTAAATTGATATAATCATTATTACATGGAATGTTTAAGGAATTTAAAAAAACTATAAGTTACTCCAAATTGCATAGTCTTAATGAGGCGGGTGTTTTAAGTTCGAGAGTTCAAATAATTGGCTATCCTGGTGAATGGTTGTTTTAACATAACATATAATACGAAGTGTACAAAGAACGCCACCTTTAGAACGTTATTCTTTAATTACATTACTTTAAATATATAACACAATATTACACAGATATTTAAAATCACGCCCTACATTACTCTCTGTTCAAAATATTTAGATACCTGAGATTGAAACTTAACTATAAAATATCCAGCAGAGCTGCAATAAAAGCAGTGATAATTAGCTTGTTGATAAACTTAGCTTGTTAATTTCTGAGTTTATGCATGTACAGCAAATTATTTACAAACGATAACATACAATTCTTATGTTGACAACTACGAAAAAGGTGCCAGTTTATATATATATATATATATATATATATATATATATATATATATATATATATATATATATATATATAAGTTAAACAAATTGCAACTTTTATGTATTTTTAAAATCGGCATTGTCTTATTATGGAACTCTTAAAATCACTATATTGCAAGTTAATTTTTGTAAACTACTAATACTAAAACGTTTACATTTTAACAAGCAGGTATTATTAATTTAACGCTGCCGCGGCTTGCGCGTATAAACGCCTAAGATAAAGACTGTCAGTGTAGTTGACTTTCAAACGGTTATCTACACTTTTCGACCTAAGAGTAGTCATTAAATAGCAGTATTATTCATTGCTTGGAAATAATTCGCGTGGTGAAACCATGTTAGTTAAGTTGAAATGAATGCCGCCCGGAACGAGCTCTGAGGGAACTGTCTATCTTTGTTGTAACCCTCGGTAATGACAGTTTCTCCCTCAGGGTCATTCATTCATTCTGCTTAGTTCCCACATTCAATATGAGACTGTCCCACTTAACTGTTTGTTTTCGACGCCAATTTCGCCGACCCGCGAACTTGACCTGACTTTCTACGCTTGTTAATGCCATTCTGTTGCGAAATCAGCGAAATTCAGTGCGATTCTCGTTTTGAGCTTTCTTGGTTTTTACTGTGGCATGCTATCTAAATCTGGTGTATCGGTGAAAATATAACAAGGGAGTAGTACGATACAGCACGTGAGGCGTAGCAGGTTTCGGCTTCGATTACACGAAAGATCAGTTGCACATTTCATTCTCGTTATACCCTGCGGGCAGAAATACAGAGAATCGTATGGAAAAAATTATTCAACTCTCCCCCTTCCCTCACATACCAAGGAGACATTATGCTGGCCAACGCAGTGAATTGGTTTCAACAACGCCGATCAGTAGAACACCATGAAGCCCCATGAATAGAGCTAATTCTTGTCTATATAGAAAAGAATCTCATGCAAAATTTAGAGTCTAAAGATGAAATCTTCCTAAAATATATTGCGGATAGTTAGGCTACATTAGTTACGATGTCACACGTTAAAAACTCATGTTACTTTATTCAGTTTGGTTGCGAATTTATTTACTTCGCTGGCATCAAGGTTATATTTGGCTTATTTTTATACAATGTAATCATTTTCTAATACGTTCATCAAAATATTGTGAAGTGTTGACTGTAAGGAAATGAAGCTCGATGAAAACTTGTCTATAGGGCAGTTCGTTATTAGTATTACACACAATGTATTACAATTTACAGTTTACAATGTATAATATTATTCTTGCGGACACAATGATAATCAGACAAATGCATAGGCTTCGTTAACAATAGACTAGTAATAGTTATATGCTATAGCATATCTGAGACATGTTATGCTGTGAAAGTTATTTCTTTTGGGCTCCTTCAAGATATCATACACGTTTAATAGCCCAACGAGACCTTTATCGGAAGTAATTTATGGATAGCTTAATTTTGGTTATTGGTTGTCTATGATACGTGTGTAACTTCCTCGATAACACTTATGTTTCTCCCTCTCTTAAAAATAATCAATTTGCAGGCTTTTGGTACACTGTCAGATACTAAACATAAATTGCAGTAATTTAAGGAACTCTTTAAAACTATTTTATTTTGCTGAAGGCACATATTTAAAAATTCTGGGTGTATTTCATAATTTGAGTATCAGTTGATTTACTAAAGGCCTGTGAATTGATGTTTAGATGAAGAGCACATGAGGAAAATTTGGGATTTTTGGAAAATTACTGATATTATCATTGAGTTCTCCAGAAATTACTTTATAAATATCTTTCGTTGTCTGAGCATAATCATATTGCCTCAACAAATATAAAAAAAATAAATTTGTTCATTACTTGAACTGTATTCATGAAGTTTTATACACTTTTTAGGAGTATTTAATGCATGATTAACGAAGGCAATTTAAACTGTCACAAGTGGCCGAGACGCTCCTGTCAGACGAGTCCAGTTTCACGACTGGTTATGCAGATTTCACTGGAGATGGAGCCTATCTCCCAGTTCCGTGGACACTCCAGGATACGGCCTGGATCCTTTCACGCGCCTTTCACACCTAATAGAACATGCTACCATATCGTCTCTCGTGTTTTGTTAAACCAGATCGAAAAACCAGCTTTATTTCGTCTTTAACTTCAAATTTTGCTGGTTTTGTAATCTTAGTTAAATTATATAGAATGTTTAATGGCTTTTATATTTTACGTACACCTCTTATGTTCCAGACAAGAACAACAAAACTATAAGTGTGGTAATTTGAATTATTGTAATGCGATTTTTTGTCAATGAAAACTACCAGATCATTTTAAAATTGACCCGTGGTTAAAAAGGTTTTAAAACTAGAAATTACAGTATTATAATAAAGCACACTTTGCACGGCATATCTATACCATAGTTGGGAGGGGGAAGAGTGAGCTACGGAAACTTTTCTAAACTCACGCCGATTTATTTCGTGTGACTAAATTCCGTTGTTTTATGTTTTTATAAACTATTTCAGTGATACGCTTTTTAAAGCAAAGCTATGTGCTTTCATGCAGACTTTTTTCATAGATTTCCTCAAATTATTATTATTTGGCTAAGTGTACTGGTTAAATCAATTAAATCAAATCATTAAACAATCCAGAATATAATCTAAAATTAAAAACAACATATTACAGACCATGTGAGGGAAAACATTAAAATAGTGAATGAAAATACCAGTACCCAAAGGGTAGTGCATATACCCAAAAACATTTGACTTCACTTTATCGCCCAACAAATTATATCCTGAAGATTCAATAAGCAATCGTCAACGAAATTTAGTTGAAAAATTCTAAACTGTCTCACACGAGACGCTTGAAGGTTAAGACTTATAACATTATCACATGATTTCATTGTTATAATCGTGTAAATATGTATCCAAAAATTTTCTCTAAATTGAATAAAATTGCCTCCTGACTAAATTAGGAAATAAATATCCTAATTGTAGAATAAAGTTACTTACAGTAAATAAAGTAGCGTATATTGCAACACATCTAATTATCATTGTGCTACGTAAGGTCTTGTAATATCATAGATGAATCTTTTTTAAGTTTAAAATGCAGAAATAAAAAACAACATTAAACGAGAAATTATGGAAAACATGTTCTTTATAAATTAAATTACCATGACAATTTTAACTAGGATTAATACCATGGCAATGGGATTTTGGAATCCAGAATAGGACAAAATAGACTGAAAATTGGATTCAAATTTAATAACCCTTTAACCTGAAAAACGGATGGCTGCACTCTTCATACATACGCAATTTATATACAATTGGAGATTATATATAATATAATTTATATCGTCGTATATAGTTAATCTTACAACAGACGGCAACAAAAAATATGAGATATTTCAGTGAAATTTTGATAATTGACATACTTCAAAATCCACTGAAGACTTAGCTTACTATTGCAAACTGTTGTCGGATACAGCGAATCCAGAATTCTATGCATTCAATCAGCTGTGAGTGTTACGATGTATATATATAAGTATATTTAGGAAATAACACAATTGTAGACCTTGTAAACTAGTAGAATCATTAAAAGGTAAGATAGTGGCTTGTACAGAGGAAATTTGACTTATAAAGCTAAATATTTGTGTTACAAAATATTTAGATTTAACTCAATTCAAAGCTAATACGTAAAATTTCGAGAAGCGGAATACGTAATTAAGTGTATGGCTCTCATTTTGAAACAATAATAAAAAAATACATAAAAAGTTCATCAAAACATTTTTTTATTTTAAACATTCCTTTTATTGACGTGACAACGTCTTAAATTAGGTTGCGGCTCGGAGTCACTCATGAAAAAGTGTAACGCCCGGTAACGTTACGATGCCCGTCCAGTGGGTCCGCCGCACGGGATCCGCACGGGATAAAGCAGATAACTGTGGGTCCGCCGCACGGGATAAAGCAGATAACTATGTTTATTCGTGAAAATGTGGAGTGCTTAGATTCGTCATTTACAACAACTACAACAATAAAGGTAAATAATTGTACACTGATATTTCATTATCGTAAACTATGATTGATTGATTAATTGTTAGATTGACACAAAAGTTGAGAAACTGAGTTTATAGGTTATGTCATACTATTGACAAATGTTGATAGTGTTAAGTAAATTATTAGTTTAAATCACTCTGCAATCAATCGTAATTCAGTCGATTGAGAAGAAACAGCGCGTATTGCTAGTCAAACATTTAAAATAACAAATTATAACCTCTAACCTGTCATAACAGTGCGACCAAACAAACGAACTAAACCGACCAATCACCACGCGCGGAGTTAGCATTTAACTGTGTTTAGCAAGAATTTCAAATTCCAATTTTAGTAAATGTTTTATTCAACTTTACCATTTACAATAACAAATTTTAATTAATTTCAAATTATGTACAATGTTTTAGTAAACAAAATATATTTCTATAGTTAAAATTTGTGCAATTCTTATTTTCATTCAATTCCTTGTTCCTATTGTGCAATTTAATAATATTCATATCAATAAATATTCTACCGAGAAAAAGACGTTGTCACGTAAAATCTTCGCCCGTAAAACCGACTTTACAGGCAACCATAATTTTTTTTATATACAACTAGCGGGCCCGGCGCGCTTTGCTGCGCATTTCAATAATTTTTTGCAAAAGTTGCCCGCGGCTTCGCACGCAATTTCCCGTTGAAAACAGTACACTATATTCACTTATTCTTTTTCTATCACATTCTAAACATTGCTGAGATAATTGATAGTCGTTCCATCGTGAGCCTCTTGGGCGTATTATGAAGGTATGTACCATATTCCTGCCTCTATCTAGCTGTTACCCACGGCTTCGCACGCAAATCTTAAGAACCGAAGTCCTTATATTACTTAGTAAATTTTTTTTTTACTATAATAAATTTTAGATTAAATTAGTTATATCTCCGATGCCACGATTGAGCTTGCTTTGTTGTCTCGATCGAGAGAATATGTACACACGGAGTTTTGAGAACCATACTTCTGTCAAAAAAAACAACTAAGGTTGATTTTATAACATTCTTTATATTTGTAGCCAACGTAAGATAGTAATTATGATATCTGCATTACTCTTCTGATCAAGCATGAGCATGGTTTATATTAAATAAATATTGCAGTTAAAGGTGAATTTTTACGTCAAATTTGAATTGTATTATCTGGATAGTAAAGTCTATGTTTAACAGTGATTGCAAAAACAGTTTAAACAAAATTTGTCGTTTCTCTTAAGCTTACTCTATGCTTTAAAACTATAAGTGTAATATATGTTTACAAAGAACAGCTGATTAAAAATTTGAAAAGACGTTAACATATGTTTGCTGCAATGCATTTCTTATGGGTATTTCTGTAACCAGTGGGGCGGAATCCTGAATCGGGAAAGGGATGGGCATAGCTTATAAACCTTCTCCGTGGAAAAATACATATACGTACAAATTTTCATCATGATCGGTCCAATAGTTCACGATTCCATAAAGGACAAACATACAAACATTCATTTTTATATATATAGATTAATAGTACGCCGTTGCTTAAGAATGTTTTGTCTTGGGGTTTTTTTGTATTAAAAATGGCCCAAACACAAACTTTAATCTCAAGAATAAGCACAGAACAAATATTTGGTGCTGTTCCATATTTAGTTAAGTTATTACAGTATTTAGTTTTGAAACGTTTTAAAATGTAATTAACTTTTAGTTACTCAAACATTTTCAGCTCTTTGAATTTATGTATTAATATAACCTAAGTTTCCATTTAAAAATTCTCCAAAAAGCACTAATTGGGCTCTTTTTGGGCATTTTACGAATATGAAATAATTTCATTTGATTCTGTAAGGTCGAATTAGGGGGAAAGGAGGAAGAAAAGTTTGAAAGTTCGTTACTGTAACAGCTATACATATCGCACAGATGGCCTGCCTTAAGCATTTATGGATTTGAATAGGAAATTAATTATGACTGTGTCATGCTAATTACGGAAACTTATTATAACTGTAAATAATAATATACAAATAAAAGATTAAACAAATGTTTTGGAATATTTCTATTGTTTTTGTCTAATTTAAATGTTATATACTAAAACTTCCTAGGTAGAACCTCTCGCTTCAAGACTGACAGTTGGCAACATTATTCGGAAAGGTTCGATAATTCAAAAATGTAATGTTATGAATAAGGTGTCAATAAATCAAAGGTACAAACAGTTGTGTCCACTTGCCCCATTAAATATGATAATGTGGATTAAAAAAGCCAGTATGGGTATGTATGGTTTCATTACATACTAACCTAAGACATACCTATGATCAATGTTTGATACACTTTGGCCTCTAAAAATACAATTCTAACAATCTCATATGCACTACTATGTAAACGTTACTGCTGAATGGCAGAACTTTACCGCATGACAGAAGCAAATAGGAATGCTGAGCTGGTTGCTAATGACTGACCCCGGAGGTAAGGGTGCCGTTCGGGTCGTTATTGGGCCTTGCGGGTATGGAATCGGTTTTCATGTTTAATATGCAGGTTTCATATCCCGAGTGAAATGGGTCAGAGTTATATAAAAAGTGAAACTGGCGGGACGTCCTGGAAAATTATATTTAGTTACCGGGTAGGGTACGATAAGCGGACCCGGTTTTTTATATCGAAGAATATAAGCATCGATACCTAATATTCGCAACTCGGATCCTAGACTATTAATTGATATAAAAGTATGTATAGTCCTAAATAAAAATTATATGTTTTAAATAAAAATATGGTTATATAGGAAAATTCATAAATAATTAAGAAATGATGAATATTAAAGAACTAGAACGAAAACTCAGACATTATTATGAGCCACAATTCATATGGTTTATGTCATAATTATTGAATTGTTTATAATTATACACACTTAGTTTATATATTAATACGTGTGTGTATAGTTATTATTAGTATATATTTATACACCGGGTCTCTCGACAGAAGTAGGTAGTTTTTGTAACAACTGAAATATTATGAATATTATCATGGGATTTACGTGTATTCAATATGAAAATAGTTTGAGAAGCAAAAAAATTTTAATGAGAGAAAATATATGTGTTATAGTCATTCCAGAACCTTTCTTTTTTTTTGGTTTAATAAATAACGAGCTAGATTTTTTTAAAGTTTTACAGGCCTCAATATTGAAACGTAGCGTAGCAAGAATGCTAAACAACTTAAATAAATATTAAGAAGATCAATTTTTGTATCAAGTGTTTTTAACTTGTGCTTTTTGGGAAATGTGTAAATATTTGAAAGGGTGAGGGGTAGTTTTACGCTCTGGAGGTCATGTTCGGTGAAATTATGCTTAAATTATCGGTAAGTGCTACCATTGAGGATAAATGCAATAGACTGATCTTATACACAAAATTTACCTAAAATGAGAAACAGATTATTATTTTCAAAGTGTTTAACATGTGTAGGTACATTTTTAGTTTTTATCTCGTATCTTTTTAGTCAATGATTTAAAACATTACTACTAAATAATGTAAATTCTCACAGTTCTAACTTCTTTATTAAATATTGATTCTAAATTTCTATTAATTAATTTTTATTATGCTTCTAAGTAAGCTTATAGAGATTTAGTATAATATTTTAACATTTTTATAGTGTGCTTGGAAATGAAGTATATGTAATTCATTACGTATTGGTCAATAATAGCAAATGTTTCTCCTTAATTATTTATATGTGGGAATAACATCTTTAAGTAGAAAATTTTGTATTATTCTGTTATGTATTTTAAATTATTGTATTTTATGCATTTCTGTTTGCTTTTATTAAATGAAGTAATAAACTTATGGATTAAAATAAATGTTTTAAAGTAAACTTTTGATTTAATAAATTAAATTAACCTCAGTTAAGTATTTCATAATACCCATTAAGGTTGGTGAATGAGAATGAAATAAAAATATTCATAATTTTGGCATGCGAGGTATCTTGGAAAGATGTCCCTTAGCCTTCAAACATTTGCTGGTTAAAGTCCATTACCCGAACTGTCCTATTCCCATAACCAAATCGGGGCTTCATTTACTCAAAGTAGCAAAGACATTATAAAAGTTTTAAATCGAAATCATTAAACTACTTTCACAAGAACTAAGTTATTATTCAAGACGGTTGCTAACGTACGAGGACATGTCAGCTACAAACCAAAATGCACATTAGCCTATAAGCAATAGCACAATATATTTATATTTAAATAAAAATTTAAATTAGTATTTAAAATCAAAATGCACAATCATCTTTGACTTATAAAACATATATAAAATCTTTGTTACAGTTCATGATTGCTTTAATATTCAATATGTCTAATTTTTATAGTATCATTTTTATTTTCAATTATTTGAAAGTCTTACGAAGTCAGGCTTGCTGGTGTAGTGACTCATGGAACAAAATTATTTTGTATTACCTAATGTAATTTTAAACTCAAAAAAGATATTTTTAACTCAGCTCTATCGTTAAAAAACATTATACCAACATAAAATAAATTATTGTTATAAACTGTTGCTTAATTATTTTAACAAATGTACTAAACTTTATATCTTAAAACCACTAAAGCAAATACTATTTGTAAGTTGTCTGTAATATTTAGCTTCCTTTAGTTTTTGAGTAAGTTTTTAAATTTGTAAAAATATGAAAGATAAATTGAAGACGCAAACTGTGCAAAAGGAAAGCGTATAAAGAGCGTTATTATCAATATGTAACTTGTTTGAAAGCCAACATATTTATCATTGTTTAAGCCGACGGGCGCCATCGTAAAATCGTTGTTTTATTTTCCCTCAGTTGAAAGTTACAATAATGTTTACTTGTGGAAAGTTAGAACAGTTTCTCAACTAATCTGTTTTGTCATAACTTTTTGTTTCTTCTTGTGTTAAACTGTTGCTGTATGCGGCATTTGTTCACATATATCATGTGCTGTTCTCAAGGTCTAAAATAAATGTTATCTTATATAAATCCTTGTAAAGCATTATTCCTAAGGCTGAGATAATAGATCAAATTAACGTTAACACATTGTTGTCCCTATTATATTTTTAAGAGTTCCAAATAACGATATTATTGTATTTAGTCTCTTATATAAATTAAATACTTTTAAAAACGCATGTTCATGGGTTATTTATTGTTCTTTAAATAGCTGCTCTTAGATTTCATGCACATAAAAATATGAAATTAATTATTATTTCAGTTATGAAAATTGCAAGGGAGAGAGCAAATGAGATCAGAACAGGATTAACCTACGAAGCAGATGTGGTTTCTCTTATTTGTACGTAATTTTTGACAAACATGAGGTTATAAATTAATCCTGCAGCACTTTATAAGGACACCATACCATTTGAATTTAGACACATACATGTTAAAAATATTAAATATTTTTACCATGTGATTTTGGTTCACGTGATTTTCTACCAAATGTCGTCTTTTGTACAGATTACAAAAATTGAAAAGGCCTTGAACATCACCATGACGGTTTGATGTTCATTCATGTCACTTCCAAAATTTATTTATAACTTAAAGCAGTTACAAATAAAATAGAGTACGTATTCAACATTTCCATTGTAAAAAATATGCAGGTAGTAAAAACTATTAAAATACCACTTTTTTGACGGAATCTTCGAAACTGATCTTATTTCATGAAATATAAATACTCATCAAATTTACTGGTGTGCTCTTATTGCTACAAGGTTGGTGTACCCCACACCATGTGTTGCGCAACAGGTCTTGCTGAGGCTAAGATCGTTGCTATGTGATTAAAATGTCAAATAATTGTTCTCAGTTTCCTTACAAATTGACTTATTTTACTATTTTCTTATTGCCATCATGGTTACACAAAATTTGAACGTAAAAATGTTCGATAATGTTCGGTCAAATATCATACACCGTTATCAAACTCAATGTTGCTTATCCTCGAGATATGTCGACAGACAGACAGAAATACAATCGTGATGGTTAAATTAAATTCCACCTTAACTGATCCATCCTCTCAGACCCAGTATATTGACGTAAAATTTTTCCATCAGACCCAATATCCTATCGCACTGCAGGATGATCTCCAGTAGCATGTACCGGTTACGTGTCTCGAGACCTGTTCTAAATGACGGTACAAAGGTGGCGCCGCCGCTTCCTGTCGTAATTTCGATGATGATGTAGACTGGCCGGTCCCGCTCAGGGTCTAGGTTATTAATTTTCACAAACAAAACTGAGAGTGGCCAAACTAGCTTAGCGCTTTCATCCTGCCACCTGTGGAATAACGTTTTGTCATCTTCCCATGTAAAATGGTTATTTCACCTCAATGCGGATATTATGTGACGGCTCCCATGCGTGAAACGGTTGTTCACTTTGATATACTACATTAGTTCATGCCAGGATGTCAGCTGGACTTTCCGACATTGTGAGGCTCTAGACGTCAAATCATTCCTGGTTGGAAGGACAAGTGATGACATTACTGGCAACACAATTCTGTTACTTTCCTTATACATAATGCTTACTATACGGGGTGTATAAAATATCTGGAAACCTCCAAATATTGTTTCTAATAACGAAAATTTAATTTTCTATATTTTGTGATGGAGTGATACCAAAAATATTTATACTGTTCGAAATGGTGGGCGATTGAAGGTTTACTACTGATCTTATATCAAGAGCCCCCATGTTGTTATAAATTTAGCTTATGAAGTGGGGTTTCCGACAATACGTCCTAATAATTAATACCTATAAAATGATACGCTTATTAACCTAGACTTACATTTAAATTCCCATGACACTCCTCGCCAGCCATACTCTAATGAAAATGTATAATAGTTATTTCATAAAAAGTAGTTTATACGGCCATATAATATTATACAAAATGTTTAGATTGTATCTGCTTTGGTTCAACAATTTCCAATGAGTTTCCAAGCATTGTATACACCCTTTATTTGGCGAAAAATTTACTGAGTTATAAATACGCATTTTAGGGATTTTATAAGCCTGTTTTAATAAGTTAGACCGTATGTATACTTTATTACATTTTCTTACTTTCATGGTTTTTTTTTACAGCAAAAATGTTTTATCACCAATTAAGGTTTTGCATATAATTGTCCAGGATTTTCGGTTTGGTGCGTCGACATAGGTAAGTATTTTGAAACAAATATGAAAGAAGGGTGATTGCTGCATTGGATAAAATACACTTGGTTAAAGCAAGGTAAAACCGATTTTCTCAAGTGTATTTAATTAATAGCCCAATAAACAATGACATACTTCCAAAAAAACTGCTATAGCATTAGGTAGGATCTGAAGCATGTTGATTTCCTTTCACTACCGTTCGTCTTCTCTTGATACTATTTCTAAGCTTCATAGCCTCGACGGATTAGGATGAACGTTTGGCGATACAAAATATTTTATTTCAACAAGGACGTAACCTAGTCAAAAGACCTTCATCCTATATTTAAATATTGCCGGATGCTGTACTCTTCCGTATCATATTACAAAATACAGGACCTTAGAAAAATATTGGTTAATAGACCCATATGGTTACCAAGGTGGTTGAAATCGTTATATTCTCTACTTACTGTCAATGTTACTTAACATGTTACTGTCAATTTTACCTCTCTAGGTAGGTCAATATAACATTAAAATTTAAGATTGATTTAAAGATCGATATTGGCAATGAAAGATATGTAAAGGTGTAAGGACATTTTCCACCTTAATACGTTACTAAAATAGAACAATACGTTTCTATTATTAAAATCTACCCTCTTCCTCAGGTGTCAAACGTTGGGTATTTTAGTTAAGTGAGTGGCAACTTCATTGCCGAACTGTTTTGTTCTTTTATACATTTTGAATATTACGTATTTTTTGTTTAAACCACCTGAAAAAGATGGTAGATTCCAATCCTTGGAATGCAGCTACAGTTTAGTAATATAAAAAAACTATGGAAAATATTCGAATCCACTTGTTGAAAATGTTAGTCTACTTACGTAATGGTCATGGACGCTGTGGGGTGCGTACAGCAGATGACTGGCGAGGGTCTGTGTTATTGACACGAAGCATATCGTGCTGAACACCTGAAACAAAACTTATTTTACATCTCACATTTAACAGCACGCTTTTGGTCGAACAATATGACTAAGTCATAATGCATAATAGTGTTGGTCAAGTCAAGGTGGATTATGAGGAAAACAATCCATGAAGTCTTATACAATTGGAAGGAAAACTTTATTAGGAAAATTAATCTGCTCTATAACAATTATCAACCAGTTATCAACTAGACAATTTATATTTGACGTAACTCCCAAGGATCAGTTCATTCTGGGTTTGATCAATTGCGTTAATTTATTCACTACCGGTAAACAACACACTCCTTTAAAAAGTCTGGCTACTCCAATGGTGGCGAGTACTTCGGTGATATGTTCTTTTACAGTTAATTAGATCATAGGTCCAGCAAGAACTCTGATTAACATAAAGAGAACTTAATGGGAAATGTAATATTGTCATCTACCATTTAATCCCAATAATCTTTTATTAGGATACGGAAAAATAAAGAAAACTGAGTAAAATTGGTTGGTTTTCATATTAGTCGCTTTGTTCCTGTATATCCATAAACACGGAACATTCTTAATATTTTAACGAAATATGAGGGGGCAGAAGTTAGCAAAAAATTCTTATTTAAGAATTTAGTGATGTTTAAGAGAAATGTGTATATTTTATATACAGAAATGTTACCTAAATGTTTAGCTGGCTATGTATTTTTAGATCAACGACTATCTAGACGTCTCACTAAGCTTAACACTAAGAACAATAATTAGATTTCGTTAGTTATTCACTATATCCAGTTAATGGTAGTTTGTATCTTTGGCCAGAGGATCACGCTGTAAACTGTGTTTCAGAGAGACTTATTTGTTTTACGTTTTCTGTGGTGGAAATGTTACACGTAAGTTTGATAAAAAGTTGGATATTTTTAAAATTCAAATAACTTTAGTTAGTTATAGATTTATTTAATACTAATGCAACCAGTAAACCATTAAAATTACTCAAGAAACAAAAATTTAAACATTACATTTAAAGATTTTTTGATATTAAAAATTTTAACATTGAAACAAAAATAACCTAAAACAACAAAATAAACGTTTATAAAAGCTCATTCCTACTAGTCTAGTCAATAAATAGCCAAATGGAGTATCTGGAAGGAAAGTCAGTAAGCAGAAAAGACCAATTATGGGACGTTGTTCGGGTACCTGGTAGTATAATATATTAAAAGTCCTCAACCCTACGATGGAAGAGGGGGAAGGATTTTAAAGATCCCTCTTTTGGGGTTTTTACCTATATATCACTATGGGTTGCTTTCACTAAAATTGTAAATGTATACAAAATTAAAGCTGATACAATATCCTACATCTTGTGTTATTATATTTAATTTGCTATATGCTACCGTTAATGGTATAATCGTAAATAATCTCGTAAGTAATCTCGTAAATTTATAATTTTAGAAAAACCAATCTTTCCCTAAACAAGAAAAAACCTTTTTCTTTTCATGTTTCCAGTGCCTCAAGTATCCAATTCACAGAAATTTGTCAAAAGCAGAATTGTAGAAAATTCAATTAACTTCAACATGAAATTTTGTTTTATAGTTTAATAGAAAATTAAAATACAGCATTACGTATGTCCACGCCGTCACAACATGGAGTATCACGTCAGGAGCATTCCACAAGAGCAAACTTGCATTTATCTAACTGGTCAAAGGATGATGACGTAACATATACTGCTGAGATCTTCAAATTTTTCGCCAACCTTCAGTCTCAACAGATAAAGTACAGTTCTGTAATAATTATCAACACAAAATACCTGTTACTTTACAAAGTTACATTTTCAAGATCTATTTAAACTTTTAGATGTCATATCTAATGGTAAGGAGAGCTAATTATTTAACTTATTGATTCACCAGATAATCTTGATTCAGTTATTTTGAAACATTATCAAACATTTAGCAAACAAAACTACCGATACTACGGTATTGTGCTACAGGATGAGGAAGAATGTCACCAAGCGGGGTCACCAGATGAAAGTTTTACCTACGAGCTACCTGAGACACTCGGACACGAGGTGTAATTTATAGTCACGGTTCCAGTGAGTAGAGGACAACATGTATAATTATGTCCTCGAGCACATCTTTTACAGGGAAAGCATAGTTCAATTACAAAGGCAAATCTATTCAGCCACTGGCAAACGCACTGAAAGTAAAAGTCACTGGGTAGATGAAGAGATCAAAACATGGCGCGGCCGCGGCGCTACGCGACAGAGACGACCGACAGGACGTGGTCTGTCTCCGGACAGTGTCTCCGGATCACACCCTATCACGGTAATGGTAGAAAGGCCGCCGACACACTTCCACCTACGTTTTGACGATTCACCGTGATTTCTCCGTAATCCTACGATCACACCCAAGGCGATTCTGGTTTCACCGCGGCGGCCGGCACGGCGGTAGCAGTGGCCAATTGTGGAGTACGTGATCGATCGCGATGATGGTCGAAATATTCGATCTGTCAGTCAATTTATCATTATTAATGCTTTTTGGCTCAGCGTTAACGAATACTATCACTCAAGGGGCTGGAAAACATTCATTTCTATCTATCTGTCGGCACGATAACACGAGAACAACCTGAACTATAGACTTGTAATTTTTGTATGAAGCTTCATTTCTTCATGAAGACAAAATTGAGTTTGATGATAGTGGAGGCCACTTAATGGGATTTGGCTACATGTTGGCGAATATTGTATATTGGTCGTTATTCGTCGGTCGTGGGTAATCATGACGACAAAGAGAAAATCGCAGAAGAAGTAAATTTGTAAACAAACTGAGTACAATCATATGACGTTTTAAAATGTAACACATATAGATTAATAATCACAATGTGAAAAGCCTAGTTAGCATGATAGACTAAAGTTTTAACGAATGTCTACATATAAAAGAATGAGTTTAATGGTTATCTATACCATATATAGGATTTCACTGAGCCGTCACTTAAAATTCTGTGACCTGGTACAGTTGTTCATTTGTCTACTCGTGGTTATAAAAATACAATTTTTGTTATTATGTGTCTGCCTGTTCCTCACCAGAACATCTTAGGAACGAAGCGCGGCTTCTGGAGTAGCATGATATTCAGGATACTTAAGATAAGGAGATTGAGGTGGTCTTCTGCCGATAGGAGTAGTAACAGCCACCGAAAGGAGTAATAGTGGGACTATCTTAGACATGCCATCTTGAAAAGAAAGCAGTCTAAATTACTTGAACTTGTAGCAGCCAAAGGTGGCAGAGTTCTCTCGCTCATGTGTAGGATTGCTAAGTACTTTAACACTAAGAAAGCACGATCCACTCCAACAATAATTCTGCACATTAACACATTAACAGCCTAGTGCAGCCAAGTGGACACAGGGATAAATTTATTGCTCACACAAAGTGTTCATTTTCCTCTTTATTATCTGGGTTTATATGGTTTAAACTATAACTATTCCTTTTGCCTTGCATATCTTCGTTTATTGGTTTTATCGAAACCCAGTGTAGGTTCTGGATACGGTACTGAAAACTATAAAAAGGTCCAAAGTGGTCCATCCACATCCTCTTATCTTCTGAATATCAGGGTAAGCTGCGACTATGCTACCACGCAAGCGCTCGCGCGAATCAAGATTATGTTTCTTGGCGGATTTTTGTGTTTTTATACGACTGTACTTTCTTTAAAAAAAGTCATTAGCCAAAATCTCAATCTAAACTGGAAGATGTTTTAAGCGCCATGGAATTAGAATGATTTTATTAACTACTATCATTTTAGTCGTTAATTTTGATTGCATCACGTATTAACTTTAATGACACTAAAACTTCTCATCTGTTTTAATTTAATATCAACAGACTGGTATAATTTTTGTCGATATTTTCCACAAACATGGTTTCCATATGACTGATAAACACTATCCTCTAAATGTATGTAGGTATGATTACTTATAACTCGACTGGTGTACTTCACTGTTTACAAATATGGTTATTTCGCAACTGGCTTAGAAAGTCATAACGAACTAAAGATGGAATTGGACTACTCTCAATAAAAAGATTTGGAACATCGTAGTTGAAAAAGCGGAGAAATAATCATAGGAACGTAGCTCAAGACTACCAGACTACCAGATGCTAGTTTCATCAGGTGTGTAGTTATATCAGTCATATTTATACATACCGTAACTCTCCAGTGATTCTCGCTATCTTTCTAGGACGCTGAGATAATTTCCTGAAAAAGGTAAACCTAGAATAATAAAAACTTGCGAAGAGATTAGTATGTCGTTGGCTCGTAAAACGTGTAGTCATGTAGGTATTCTACTAAGTGTTAATCTCGGTAGTCATATAAAATGGACCAAATGTTTGTGAAAGTTACTTGCTCATCCAGTAACTTTCTAAACTACTGTATGTAGAATACAGTGATATAATATTTACCTTTTCACTTGAAACGTAATACTGAATATCACTTGCTAATCATGTAACTTTCTATACTAATGTATGTAGAATACAGTAATATAAAGTTTAACTTTTCACTTAAAACATAGAACTTAGTAAAACTTAATAAAAATGTGAACGTAGGTATCATTTCCTTTCAGCGAATATGTAACGCATACCGTGAGGTCATTCTTTCAGCAAATTGTACATTAAAATTATATATAAAATGTTTTGCAATATCAACAAGTAAGTTTGTTACACCGCAGAGTGTCTGCTGGGGGAGTTAAATGTTTGTCTTGAGTTTTCGATGACTTCTCAAAGCTTATAAATTGCGAAGTACCTCGTGTAATATTCAAGTTTACAGATTTTATCTACAGAATATAAACTTCATAACACCGTAGTCAAGAGTATTTTTACGAATCTGAAAATTAATGCTCTTTATACGCGATCACTATGTAAAAATATTATGTTTCTCAGCTTTTGCATCCTAGATTTTACAAAATTTGTATACAAAATTGCATTTTTGTTGTTGTTTTTATTCTTTGAAATATAGATACAAGTTGTACTCTTGTTCTTTAGATTCTAAAGATATTATTCCACTTTTTTTATTAACCCACAGTCTTATCTGTGTATATTGCACAATTATTTTAATCAATGTTTAAATATTTTTTTCGATTTGAACATAACTTACTACTAGCATGCTGCAGAAAGTTATACATTTGAATAGGATTCAAAATTTAAAATTCTATTACATTGGTCTTATAGGTAACCAAATTTTACATGGGAACAGCCGGTGTGGCTGTGCGGAAGGCGTCGACCTTTATGTCTGAGGAGTTAGAGATGGCGACCTTTAGAATTAGAATTAGTAACATCGACCTTTATATACCGACTCTTCTTATTCTATTTGATCAGTACCTCGCACATGCCAGTGGCCGATGAGAGCAAGTAGAATAATGTTGAGTAGAATACGGAGGGAGATCAGCCTATACTTTTATTTTTTTTTTTTTTTATTAAATCGTATGAAATTTTTCACCAAGTTACCAAAACGTGTATTCAGGTTACTTTCTTGGATCGGTTTTATTCGTAAAAAGATGGCATATTTAAATTGACCTGCAATGTTGTCCTCATAATAAGCTAAACGGCATTAGGGTGACATTTTTACTGTGAACTGTTCATTAGGATCAATGATAAAAAAATGGGATGGTCGGAGCACGGGTCCCGAGTACAGTTGTTCGAATGCCGAATGCGAAACTGTTCGTACCTGTCTGTTAGTAAAATTAATAGAATAGAACTTGAATAGATGAAAAACTAGAAGTGAACAAAGAACAAAGGAAACTAATTTAATAAGATTACAGGTCTCGAAACGTAGTATTACTGATTTCTTGTATCACTGAAGGATGGCAAATGTCCATAAAATCCCGTTACCCTCACATTCCTTCTAATCTTCAAAACCGAACTCATATGAATGTTTGCGCGTATCTAAGATTGCACCATTGAAACAGAGGGATTGTAGTACCACCTGAAAATCGATCGATGTTTGTCACTGGCCTTTATCTAATCAGAAACATGGTTTCACAGACGAAAGTGAAGTCGGTTTCACAGATTGTTTGTTGAATGTGTACAAATAAATGTTACAAACAAATTTATTGATTAAGAAGTCTAAATTGTATTCTAAAGGCATTCCTATATCGAAAATGTACAACGAAGTTTAGTAATTTATCATTATATTGCTTCCGTTTTTGTAACAATAAAGTAACGTTCAAGATAGTAAGATTAATTTTCTTTGTTACTTTATTTGCATTGTTTCTACAGTAACTGTGAAGTAATACATTACTTGTAGGTAAATTATACTAAATTATACCACAACAATAAATTTTAGAAAATAATTTCGTTAAAGCAAAAATATTTTAACCGGGTTTTAAAAACAGGATAAGGGAATAAAATAATTTGTCCTATATTCAAACATATTTAAAATACCACTCAGATTATTATTAAAATGTGTAATTGTGAATTTAAATAAAGAAGATAATACTTTTAATATTAATAACAAGATAATGTTCAAGCACGAATACATTATTTCCAATTGTTTTATTTAATATTTTGATTCATATGAATGAGAAATTATTTTCCTGTCTTGATACCATATTAATAGTTTAAAATAATTTTTTTATTAATTACATTATTTTGTTGTTGGTCTGGGGAATAATATGTTTTCACACAATATTCATATAAATTCTGTGAATTATAATTCGGGGAATTATACTGATACAACGATATTGTCAGAACTGAAAAATAAAGATACAGTAGTGTGTAAACAATCCAGTGAACACATCGTTGTATGTTTTAATTTGTAACAATCAACGTAACGTGTGTTATTTTTAGTATTTATGGATTATGTAGTTAAATTAAAGACAAAATTGGGATATTTCATGAACCTGAGGCACAAAAGTGACAAGAGGGTTAAAAATGATATTTTGTAACTTTCTGCTTTGGATACAACTATTTTGAAACACCGATTAAAGATATGGCATGACAAGGAACTCAACATGTGTGTGTATATATACACAACACATTGTGTTGTTTTTTTTTTTTTATATATATATATAGTCAAAATAGTCAGAATACTGATGAAATAATATATAGTAGATGAGGCAATGATAGGTCAAAATGCTGGTTCCCAAAATACTCGTACTAATGAATCGTTACAAAAAAAAGATTGACATATTATATACCCCCCCCCCTCAGTTTATACGTTGGGCACGCATCTACATATAATGATAAGCCTAGTAGTTGAGGCATTAATCATGATTCCTCTATGCAATGTATATTTAACACTCATAGTCTAGTCAAGTTAACTCTCATACACTGACTAGGGTAGTTCTAGGAGCGAGAGCAAGCTCTCAAACTCAAACTGAGACGCTGATTGCTACCGTGTTGAGACTACCGGTAGCGCCAAGTCATTGTGTATTATGGAAGGACGATGTTATTGGCTTTAACATTGTATTTATTACACAGAAACACCTCCAGTGGTTAAACTCACCGTTTTATTAAGTCACAGTTTCTCCATTATTATTTATCGTTTATATGTTCTAAAATGGCTTTCTCCTTTGAAATGTAACTCTGACACTTCTTTTTACCCTAGAATTTGCAGATTCCGAACAGTTTTTTTGTTTTATTTCAAGAAATATTTGCATGATTAATATATTCAATATTTCTCTTGAGAAATTAACAGAAATATATTTTTGTGGCCATGTAGAAAAACTGAGTAAACAAACTTAGGGATTTAATACTTTACATGAGTGTAATCGGATAGTTAACACTACAAACATTCCAAAATAAAACAGTTTATTTGTAGATGGCAAAGAAAACAAACCTAAAAAAGAGTATGGGAGTTTTAAACTAAACAAAATTTAGTTGTGAATTTCAATCATGTTTGGTAGAGAATATTTTTGTAATCTTATTAAAGTGGCTTTTGCAGTTTAGTCCTCAGTTACGTTTTAAACTTAAAAACAAAGAGATATCCAGTACCTATATTATTTTAAAAGGTTGAGTTGTCCTTATACGATTATTATTTTTTGCTGTGGAGTAAAAAGTAAAATTATTACATTCATCAGGCACAATCATTTAATGACACTACACGAAATATGGAAATAGATTTTTATATGGAAACAGGTCCATCAATTAGGTTTTAAATGTAAGTATCCAACTGGGTTAAATTTAAAATTAATATATGTTTCTACATTTAAATTTGTGCCACTAATAATATAAAAGCTGGGCGTTTCACTGTTTTTATGCTTAACATATTAATAGTGCATTTATATTTGTTGGGTTTTTTGTATTTAATTTAGACTTATTCATACTCCTTTATGCTTCCAGACAATGTAGGCATTAGTACTATTGTTGATACAACATTAATCATTACTCAAAACGATGTTACTACATTTTATTCATTAAAAAACCTTTACATTCACTTTTTGTACTTATCAGTTTGTACAGTATGTTTATTTCACAGATAAATACTACAACATATATTCCACCCATATTAAACATCATGTTCAGACCATTCACAAAGCTTGAAATTGAAATTGTTAAATCATCTTTTTAACAATATCTAAAACTGAACCAGTTTTCTGCAAGAAACTCATTAGCACACCAAAATTTCCTTAATTCCTGGACTGTACACTAGGCAAATGTCAAACGGAATTGAATGAAGACCAAATGCACTGAATGGTAACCCACAAGAACGAACTGGCTCTGGTGCACAATTACAGTGAGCAGGTTGTGACAGGAGTAGCTCGTATGATAAGCAAACCTGATAACAGTTATCCAAGGTCAGTACGCACCTGTAGAGACGCCATGGGTAGGACACACACTGACCACTCTCTCTGGCAGGACAGTCTTACATTCAGCGCCCCCCTCCTTCACCCCCCCCCCCCACATTACACAGGGTTACGGTCACAATTTCGTGACACTGACTGTAGCAGACCCTGTTGGTCATCTCCATATAACTTTGGATTATGTGAGTTAACTGTCAATTAACAAACCGAACTAGTACACACACAGTGCTCTTGCAAAACTGAATGGACTTTCTCATAATGTGAATTTAGTTATGTATTATACAAAAGGGTTCTAACTATAAGCTACCTAGGAATTGTCATAAAATTCTTGAGTCCTGAAACTTGTACTTTGGTAAAAATTGGTTGCTTTTCCTACAGGTCTTTATTTTACACTTTTGCAATTATTAGTTTTCCGTGCTAGCTTGAAAGAGACCGAAACATCACATTCATAAGATTTATTTTGCTTTTTTGAGATATAATTTTCGGATAACTTGATTTTGTTGGAATTTAATTATTTGGATTCATATTGGGACAAAACTAATTTTCCTATCAATAATTATCTAGACCGTTGCAGATGCCATACACTATAAAAATCATAACATAAATTTCTAGAATATATTGAATGACTAAGAGACTACAGATATAAGTTATATTTCTATCGTAGTTATCCGGGCGATTAGAAAACTCCGGTACCTGAATTCCATGGATCCCCACCCACGTTATCTATTAGTGTAAGATAGCCACATCTGAAGAAATCTACCCTCGTCGAATTCACTGCCAATACTACTTACTATCAACTGCTGCCAACCGAGAAAGGTTAGAAATGGGCTCTAAGAGCCACTTGCCTCTAAAGCCACCTGTGTAGAGGTGTGATTCAACCGGCTTCTGAGAGCTTTTGATCTCTTCCTCTGGCCAAAAATCTTTAAACCTTCATAATTCAAGAGCTTCCCACTTCATGCTACGATCCATGTCAAAATAAATCCTAAGAATCTGCTATCTCTAAAATTTCATGACGTATGAAGGTTTCTGGCCTTTAGAAACTCACAGCCCTTATAGCCTCTACCAAAGTAGAATCTCTCAATCACTGAAAGCTACAAGTATTCGCCCCCTAAGAACTCTCTTCCTTGAAGGCTCTAGTTTCTACGCTTATACTTACTCGAGACGGTGAAAAGAAAAACTAAATGCTTGCAAAAGAGTTGGTGATCGGTCTACTTGGAAGTCTCAACTGGTTTTCAACTAGGGAGAGTCCGAATGTCTCTAATCGGGGCTGTGTTGAGTTCACGCACGTTCAACTCAGTTGCCTCTAACAAGAATACGCACTTTGAGAAAGGAGACGATTGGATGGTCAGTGCCGAACAGGTCGCATTGTGTTAGGTACAGCCGACCATGACTGTATGGAGATAACCAGTCAATGAGACGAGTTTTGTCCCAACAGAACAGTGTCTAGGTCAATAGTATCGTATTTTCGTCATGCACGATCACTTGATGCAGGATTTGGTTGTTTCAGATTACAATAGTTTTACGCTTGACATCGCAGCTTCTACACTTTAGCAGTTTCGGACTATGAGTAGATTCTATCCACACGAGTCCTGGGGGATGTGTCTATGCAATTCTGATTTCCAGACCACTAAGATTTCTTAGTCTCTATAAACTTCCATACGCTAAGAGCCGTCAGCTTCTTTTCGGATTTACGACAATATTCCGTTCTTTAAATCTTCTGGTACATACTATTTTCTATCCTCTTTCAGGGTTCTAAGAGCTCTCATACTCTGTAATGTCTCCGTTTCTGACATTCTATTAAAAAAAATTTCTGTTCTACTGTATAACCCGAACTCTCCAAAAAGTGAGGTACGGTCTCTGGACATACAAAAGACCTTTTTAATTGGTAGCTTTTGTTCTCTAGAAGCTGTCACCACTGAAAGCTACTAACCATTCCAGTACTGCGATCTGAAAAACTCTTGGGAGCTACTAACAAGTGACTGAAAGTTTCCCACCTATAAACGACTGAGAAGTTCTGGCCTCTTGAAAATAACAGAGTCTATAAACTTTCAGAATCGAGAAGCTCCCAAAGAAAAGGTCTTTAGAATCCAGCCTCTAATATTTTAACGTATACAATTTTTTCTACCTCGGAGAAATATATTATTGTTAACAGTTTACATATATTTTCAACAATATTGTTGCCTTTACTGAAGCGAGTTCAGTGTTATCGATAATTAAATACTTTTGAATGAATGAAATCAAAACTTCATGATGAATCTAATTAGTTCCTTTTAGAACTATACAAAAAAGATATAAATTTCTCGATCAAGACAGCAATTAAGTTGTATATTAAAACAAGTGAGTTTTGATTATCAGTTTCTCCATTAAATGAATTACTTGGCTGATCCTTTTGACCGGTTAAGAAACTATTTACTATGCTTTATTTATTTTCTAATATTTAAGAATATCTTACTATCATTATTTTCAATGCAAATCAAGAAAATAATTTAACACTAGTGTTACTTATATTGCCAATAAACTCGGTAACTATCGATTTAATCAAACAAAAGGTTGAATTCCCAATTAACAAAATGAATGCTTTATATGTCATTAATAGTTAGTATACAATTTCAAAATAACGATGTATCTCCGTATAGGATTGAATAATATGTTGGTTTTAAGTGCGAATTTCATCATTTAATGTTTTTAATACTGTTATGCAGACACTTAAAGGCAAAAACCACATGAAAGATTTTAATTAAATAAAAATTCCATACATAAAATAATTTCAAAACTTTGGAAAAATGTAACAAAACACTATGTGGTTTTGTAATTTTTTGAGAAATTTTGCACTCTAAAACAGGGTTACCGTGAATAATGAGCTTAAACTTTTTATACCTCAAAATAGTTAAAATTCCCACCCCTTAATAGTCGTGCCGAGAGCCAATTAGCATTGCAAAAGCACAAAACATGGTTTTTAGATTTAATTTAATTGAGGGATTTTTACTAAGGAAGGAATTGATCGGCAGCCCAACTGGTGATAGAGGTCAAAATGGGAGAGTAATAAAAGGGTTAAAAATATGAGACGATTTTTTACTCTGTTCATATTTTTACTAGATAGACACAATCAAAACCAACCGTCAGACATAAAATAATTGTTATATCTATCGATGTCAATACAACTAGTTTGCTTGTACTTAAGTTTCTACCATACATTTACCAGAGTGTCCTGGTCGATAAATTTATGTTGTTTTGATGTTTATATGGTTTACTACCAAGAGTTAATATAAACACGTGTTTCCAAACAAATCCCACATATTGTTAGCTACAAACTTCAGTGGTCTTTAGTGCTATATTATGGTTAAACACATTTTTACTATCGTGATTTAATGGAACGACAGTGAGATATTTCGCAGTATCAACGAAGAAATAAGTTCTTAACTAGTCACAAAGTAAATCAGCCATGTTAATGGCCTGATTGAGAAATTTATAATTAAAACTCACTTAGTAACATTTTATCGAATTCCTTGCTCCCTCAACCAAGAAATGTATTTCTGTTTATTTTGTTTCAGAGCACTAATTAAATTGTGAAGTATCGAGAAACATTTCATTACATTTTGTGAAACTAAGTTGCTAAAACTTTTAAAGTATTAATTAAACTTCATTCACGGAAGATAAGTTAAAAGTTATTAAATTCAAATTCAGAATTATATTGGTAATGCAATAACACTTAGGAAATGTATTCATTTTTTCAAGACACAAAAATTATATTTTCAAGATTTATGACAAAAACAAGCTACTACATAAAGCACATGATTTATATTAGTTCCCAAATTATAAATGTAATCAAGCTGGAATTGTATATATTTACAGAGTGTTATGAATACAAGTAGTTTTTTTTTTTAAATAAAACCATTGAAACACTTTGGGATTTTTATTAATATTTAGTTTATTACTTAGATTTCAGAACCAAACAATGCTGCTTATTTTATATTTTGGAGGATGTTTGTCCCGATAACAACTATTCAAACTTAAATATATTCTAACATTTTTAATACTATTCAACTATAGTCTAATGCATATTTTTCTTGAACTAGTGATTATTTAACAACACATTTATATAACAGATAATATGACTATTACTTAATCAAAATCACGTTATTTTATATCCAACTCGATTATTAGTATTAATACATTTGGAACTTTCTTTATTCATGAAAAATATAATGCTTATCAACAACTTTTAGTACCAATTATTAATATAAAAACATATATAGATTTATTTATAATTGCATGACAATATATCTTATAAACAACTGGAAGTTCTAACTGATTTTAACTGCATAATTCTACTGGGTAAAAGAATATTGATAATCAATAATGTGTAGTTTTGTTGCAACATCCATAGTGTAATAAGGTCCATTCTCTCTCCTGGTTCCACTCCAATTCTTCGTGTATGATTTGGCAAACTCTGCAGGGTTGAGTATTATCCTGTTTCAGTTAATATGCCCAGTGAACTCGCTGCAATCGGCAAGGCAGCTCTTGACAACGTGATTTGTGAAGCATCATTCTATTGAAAGCATTTGCTCTGGCAATGCAGCCATTTGGTCATCCCGGCTGAATGCTAGAGGCGTTGAAAAAAACTCGCATTGCTGACGGGAAAGTCCTTTTGTAAGCAAGGCTGGTAATGTGGGCTCCGTCAGTGTATAGACCCTCTGTCCTCACTAATTCCATCTTCCCTATCTACTACACTCCATGGCAATCAAAGCTGCAGGGAAATTTCCCAGTTGGGGAGTAAATTCCTGTTTGGGTTCGTAACGAAATCCAACATTAGAGACGTGCTTTGCTACATCCAATTCTCAAAATCTCCAATACATTCTGTAGAGAAGTAAGGACTAAATATTAACAGGTACATTATCTATTCTCAATCAGTAATTTCGAATGCAATAACTTTATGCTGTATGCAAATTACTCGCATGTAATTACTCAATGGTTATAATTATCACCACATTTGGTGGCTCTCAAAGAACACTACAGATTTATAAATGAGAGTAAGTTAGTTCTTCTCCCGATTAAATCAATTACGTAAATATATAAAACATAGAAAATAGAGGAGATATAGAATATTCTATCTGTATCAGTGGTATTCAGGAATACAAGATCATTGTTCAGTTAGAGAGTGAATTCCTGACCGGGTCCTGATCAATGCCATAATATGAATGCGAAATGTTTAATTAGGAATATGTCCGTTGAAATAATAATTTGGATTTCAGTGTAAATGTCATCTTATCTAGTCATAAACAGTAGCTTTCATTCACAGAGAATCTATAAATACTGCAATAGCATTGTGATTTCTCATGCTACGATAAGATTGCATAGACACTACTTCAGTGAAACTGGCCCATTAGCTCAGTTGGTTAGAGCGTCGTGCTAATAACGCGAAGGTCGCGGGTTCGATCCCCTCATGGGCCACTAATATTTTGTTCCTCTGATTTGAACTTTTAGCCCAATATTGGGGAAGTGCTTGTGCTTAGACCTCCAATCCTCAACATCTAGAACATCTCCAATACATTCTGTAGAGAGGGAAGGATTAACTATTAGTTTTTACTAACACTTAATCCTTACCTCCTTCTTTCGATTTTATCTATTCTCAATTAGTAATGCCTAAAGCAAACACACTTGGGAGTAGACGTTTTGATGGTAAAGATTTGCTCGTATACCATGTATTCAGTGGTGCCAACTATCACCACATTGGATGTAGATAAACGACTACTACAGATTTCCAAATGACAGTAATGTTAGTTCGACGTAAGCGTTCTTTTTTCCACTAAATTATTTCGTAAGAAAACCCTTTCCATACAAATCTATATAAACTAATTGATTCAACAATAAAACATCAAAGTGTAAATTATTTGCTTCTTAAACACTTGAATGTTCAAAAGTTGTCCATAAAATGGAATTCAAAATAATACAAACAAAGAATGAATTAGTAAATGTTTTCGATGCAAAAGTCACAGTAAGGACGATTACGGTCATCACCACTGGTGGTATATGCGGGTTATCCAGGGTATTAGAGAAAGTAATTGTGTAAATATGTTGCTCAAATATGTGGGCAATAATAATGCTGAGTTGCTGCATGCTATAAGCTGTACAGTGGCCATGGCTGTCGTGAATTTCATTCTAAATTTACTATCCCTTAAGGAATATGTATTTATGGTAATGTATACCATTGCAACTGATCTAAAATTGCTTTTTTAATTGTTACCAGAAAATGTTGTATACACCCCTGTTTTTCACCCTCTAGACAAAGCATATAAAAATTACCACTTCTACTTCATAATTGCTGTATTAAAGACCAGTTGTTCGTGTGTAGTCTAGTAAACATGTATCTAGGATCCTTGTACCATCTTACTTGTAAATGTGGTGTAAGAAAAAGAAAAACCACAATATTTCACAGTAAACGGGAAGATACCGGCCATTTGATCAGGGTTACAACCGTCTGAACCGAAAAGTAATATAAATGATAAAACTTAAAAACTACAGTAAACCAAATAGCTGTTTTACAGAATCCCATAAGTAAATATACAAAAAAATAATTCTACCTGTAAATCGCACTGGAAAAACGTGCTTTAAAATTTAAAAAATCTTTTTTTTTATTTTTTATTGCCATATAAACATATAAATGCATAGCAAACGTCTTGAACATATTTGATATACAATGGTATTGTGCAAACTTAGCAACTAAAATGTCTTATCTTTTATAAAATCGTCAACACAATAATACTCTTTGTTTATTAAAATTTTCTTTAAAATATTTTTAAACTCATCTAGGCCTGCTTCCATACATCTCTTCCATTTTAATTCTTAGGACTCATGAGTATGCTTTAATACCACATGCTATCTATGAAGTAATGAGATTCTTTTCGATCGTTTTAACGCAGGCTTCATCGAATATACTCGTATTGTTTCTTGCCTCTTCACCAATTAACACCATTTAAATTTATAGAATGTCTTCCAGTATTCAAAATAGAAAAATCACCAACACAACTTTGGTATTATTCGCCGGGTATAGAATTTGTGGGCTGAAAAAAATTCATTTCTGTCTGTCTATCTGTCTGACTGTCCGCACGATATCTTAAAAATTAACTAACCATTTGATTTGAAATGTTGCGTGAAACTGATATTGATGATGGTGCATTTCACTCGATGGGATTCAGTGTTAGAAAGTATTTTTACAATTGTCTTATGGCTAACCCTGATGGGAACGAAAAATAACAGAATAAATAAATTTGTAAAACATCTCATGTATAATAATATAGTAACTTCTAATTCCGACCTTTATTATTTAAAACTCATATGAAACCCAATTTAATGAAAAAATCTGAATGTATTATATGACAAGATATGTCGAGAAAGATTTCATATGTAAATGTTGCGTGAAACGCAGCGAAGCCTGTTACGACACGTGGTGTGGCGTATTTCTATCTTGTACACAATCAGGTTTAGAGATCAAACCAATGACACTTAGGATAATATCCATCGCATGCAGCATTGATATCACTTGCTTTTGATCAGCGGCCATTGCTCAACGTTCGGCACAAGTGGTCTTGACCCATTGCATTGGCTCTAAGAGCACCTCCTAGTTGTAGACTAAGTGTTCTTGGCACAAGATATATTGAGATGCCACTCTAAAATTTCCATTTTCAATTCTATATTTAGTTTCCCTCGCTCTCAATTCTTTGGAGGTGAGGGAGCTACCCCCCCCCCCCCACCCCCCCCCCCCCCCACCCCCCCCCCCCCCCACCCCCCCCCCCCCCCACCCCCCCCCCCCCCCACCCCCCCCCCCCCCCACCCCCCAAATAATTAAATGAGTGCTCAGCCCTGACAAATAAACATGAAAATTTTCTGTACCTTAAAAAAATGGTCAATGTTGCAATGTAATGCGGAATTGTAAATGAAGTGATAAGGATTTCATGACGCTTCTGAAGTATTCTGGCAGTATAAATAGTTTAACGTCTTGGCCATAAAACGAGGTCTACGCTTACAGTTCTTTTTCTTGACAAAATAATAGCTGTAGAATATCGTGCAAGTTTAGTGAAATTAAATTGTTAGAAGATCCTCCCAAACACATTACTATACTATTAAAAGATAATAACTATAGAGTGGTTTTCCCAATTTTATGCGTTGTATCCTTGATAGAAAGTCACAGAGTTTTTAAGAACAAAAGACATTTTTAATACTTCCACATTATAACTTAATATTGAAAGCGCTTTCGTTGGCTCAGTTATGCAATCAGTTAATGTTAAACAGAAAAACGTGTTAAAAAAAACACGATTAAAGCAGTTAAAATAGAATTTAAAAACTAATTGTACGGACCGAGAAACTAATACATATATAAAAGTATGATATGGGAAAATACGGTTTTACAATTCATAATCTTTGAAACGGATTTCTTCTTTTACTAGAATTAGGAAAAATGTCACTAAAATTTGCAGAAGTTTGGAAAATACATTCATATTACATAACCATTATACATGGTTTTAAATGACGAGTTCCTCAAGATAATAATTCTCCCAGTCTGGTTTTTAATTTAAACTTTCAATCTGGAAGAAAAACATTTTAGACGCACTGAGAGGAACATTTTCTGTTGGAACTTTCCCTCAGATATTACCTCTTGGGTGATCTTTTTAGTAAATCCAGATACAAATATTACTCGTCATAAAATTGTGCAACGTGTGAAAGACATGAAGAAAGCCTAACCAAATTGAATACTCTGTCCTGATAAAACAGTGTACATGTAAAAAGCCGGATGCAGGTTCTACTAAGTAGTATACATTAGACAATTGGCAAAATAAAGAACCAATCCAAGATTGGTTGCGCATCGGGTGTGAATAGACGTGACAAACAATGGTCAGTAGTTCAATAGCTATTGTGTGCTGCCTTGTCGCATCACTTGCTCGCCTCTCAGCTGAACTGGGTCGTATCATCTGATTGTCGATATCGTCTTGTGCTGGGCCTCGCAAAACTTTTACAGATCAATCTTTTACGATCGATATACTAGTTACTATTAACCATTCTAAAAGATATGGATAGTGCCCCAGCATAAATGATAATGTTCATAAAATAATATTTACAGTTATGAAAACACAAGTTAGAATTTAAAATAAATATTCATACCAATATCACAAGATATTGCTGTGATTATAGAATGTACTTTATGGTCTTTAAAAATTAAGGCAAATATATGTTATTGGTTCTAAATAATGCAGTACATTGGTTCGGTTATATTGCTAGCTCACATAACCTCTCGTCTTGAAGGTCGGAGTTCCATTAGGCCGAGTATTTCCAAACCCTTAGAAAATCCTTTAGGTCAAGAACTCCCACAATATCGAGTCGCCGAAATTCCCGGTTACGCTGAGAGTTTCCATAGCTTTTGAACTTATACAGTATATGAGCTTTTTAAATTAGGATTTGTTTATACATATCATACAACGCACACTGAAAAGGGGAAATGGTTAATAATAGGGGAGAAAAGAAATGACAGGAAGAACGTTAGTTTCCACAATACCAATCCATTTTAATTCGCCTCACTCTCACACGTGGGGTGGGCGAACGGTCTATTCTATTCTACACGGCCTGCTCAGACCTAGTGGTCATCTTTTTACTTAGACAAATTCATACCTGCCACGGAGAATTGTATTGGTTACAACTTATTATAAACTTAGCACTTTGAATCGACTAAATATCGGCCCAAGGTATCGTCCATGACCAATAAAATATATTAGGAGCTACGGTATTACATTTTCGTGCTAATATATTATTTTTAAGGCTGGATCGTTAGACGAGAATCTTTCTGCATGGAGGAAACTGGCCGTTAGCCGGTGTTACCACAAGCCGGTAGCTTCCTTTTACACTCAAACACACAACCGTTTTGACCGCTTTCTGGAGAACTCAAATATTGAGAGTTCACATGGGTATGGCGCTTCCAAAGTCCTAAAGTTTATATGTGCTAGTTACTGTTATAAGGCGAAAACCTTCTTTAAAACATATCTTCCAGAGACTACCTTGTTTGGGAATTAGAAGACTAGGAACTTAGAACTTAGGAGTTTGTAGAAACCAAGAGCTCTCCGAGAGTGAGAATTCCCAGATTACGAGAGCACTTAGAGATTTGTAGTTCTCTGAAGCCAGAAGAACTAAGACGCCAAAATAGCCAAGAGAATAAAAAAGATACAGACCAAGATTTTTTCTATATAATTATATGAAAGTTGGAGTCATCTAGATTGCAAGAATTCTTAATTATTAAATTGATCTAAAAATGTGAAATTTCCAGCGTAAGAGGGAGTCCCCACGAGTCAAGAGGATAATACAGAGTGTTTTGACTCTTAAAGGCCAGGTTTTCTAACATTTATATTGCCTAGTAACCGGGTGAATTAAAAAGTAGAGGATGGATACTTCTAGTGGGCGGATGGTCCTGTGATCGGTGCCTTTAAGAGTCTAGGTTTAGTCACATCTGGATAGCTCTAGAAGTTGAATGGTTGGACAGGCCGTTGAATCCTAGAAGTTAAGTTTCACACATGTGTTGAACTCTCACAGCTCTCGGGTTGTTTTAAAATTTCATGTATGTCATGAAGTACGGCGGAAGGCTAACTTCAATCTTAAAGCCATTGTTCTATACAATATTTTCAGGTTTAAATTGTAAAAAGATCTTCCAAATCAAATTTAGGCTTTCACGACATACTACACATTACATTATTCAACATGGTTTATAAATAAGTATTTAAGAAGTGACTACATACTTTGAAATAGTTGAGAAGTAAAGATAATCCAGAATAGATTTAAAAGATAACAGGTAAAGAATATCTCATTTCACTAGGTGAAAGGGCTAAGAATACACGGCTTAAACGTGACTTCCGAACCAATAACAATGGTCGTGCGAGCGGGATACTTGCAAGGACAGGTAAACAGCGATCAATCGTCCAAGTAGAAGCAACTCTTGACATTGCTTGGTTCGGCTACCTTATAATAAGCAACGTCGTTCCCGCTAAATTGCTCCATTGGCTAATATTGGATACTAATCCATCTAAAACGTGCCTGGTTTTACGAATAATCTATTATATTTCGCTCATAAATATTTGTTAAAAAGACTTATGTATTTTCAGAAAAAGTTTTTTGTAGTTGATTATTATTCTTTAAAGCAATAATAAAACAAGACCAAATTGTTTTGTTTTGAGGAAGAAAATTCACTCGTGCTACTGATAAAATATTGGTAATAATCTTGTAAACTGGTATGTTTGTTTTTAATCTGGCAACTAATTACCTTGGTTATTGGAATTTTAAATGTTCCTTGAACAAACAAATTCTGAACAAGAAATTCTGTAAATGGAACCCGCATATTTAATTGATAGCGTATTAAATTTTAGTATTAATGTATTTTAGTATTTAGTTTTGCTTGTTTTTACTGCAGCAAACCTAATATAAATGTTCCAAAAAATGTACATACACACATATTACATCTCATGTTTAGTATTAACGATGGAAATACATTACCAGATAGACTCACTTCTAGTTTATAAGAGTATTCTGCTAGAGATAGAATTGGCTCATTTTTTAGATTCCGAATAATTGTTTATTTATATACGTTTCTATGGAAGACATTATTTTGCACAATAAACAATATGGACAAATAACAAATAACATGTGATTTAAAAACAAATACAACTATAACGATACAAGTTTTAATGGTCATAAATTAATGTTTAACAGATCATATAATAATTATCAAATTCAGGTATTGCCCTAAGGTTTTCGTGACAGGCAACGTCGCAAACTTCCATTTCCCAGCCGTAGAATTCTCGGACTAGAGATGTAATAGAGATAATTGTGACTCAGGTGGCCCAGCTCGTACAAACGATGAGGTCTAGTCATTAAAAAGAACTCGAAGTCTGATCCGCTCCTAAGGAGGGGGGTAGGACTCTATAAAGTTGAGCGAATTGTAGAGATCGCGATATCAGTAACCTGCCATCTAACCACCAAAGGGTGCAGCCTTTAGGTATCAACATTGGCCATAGCTGGAGCTGAAGGTTTCTCTAAAATCCAGCTCCATTAATATTTGGTAAGCTTAAAGATAAAAAAAAATTGAAATTGAGAATATAACGTATATTATAATTTTTTATAGGAATATAAACATAAAGTTTTTTCGAACTAAAAGAGATACACAAACACACTCCTTAAGCTTACTGTCGTATGTAATGTTTGTCTATGGTTTGAAGGTGTTATACAATTTTTCCTCAGTAAATAATATCTACTAAGCTAATGATTAACGCTGTATTCATTAATGTACTATATTTTATTATAAACATAACAAAGATTTATGTGTTTACGCCACAAAGTCTACATAAAAAATTGCTATGATAAAAAATTGCTGCCATGTTAAATAATGTTCAAGCTAAAGTGATTTATACTTCTTAAACAATTTTCTCGAAAAAGGTTAATTGAAGTATTATAAACAAAAAAAGCACCAGCAAAACAATTATTTGAGACACTCATTGTTACTAATCAATGTTAAAAATTATAGCATGATACCAATACAGTGAAGAATTGTGTGTTTATTTTAACTATTTAAAAACATTGAACTTGTCTATATTTAACAATTTGTATCTTTATAATTTCTTGCGTGATATTTATCATCCAAATACTAAAACCGTACCACCTATAGATACATGTAGGAAGAAGAGAAACATTACAATGCCTATTGAGTTTTCAGCAGATAAAGCCCAGTACTGTATCTTAGATAATAAAAGAGTTATCGTTTATTGCCTAGCATATCTGCAATAAATTCCAATTCGATCATTGACTTCACGGATTTATATTCAGTAAAAAGATTGGTTCAACTGTATGCGATTTTGAATATATTTTAATTTAAAATTATTTATTTATAGCGTATTCAGAGAGTACTCCAATTTATAACATAAAAATTTAATGGCGTCTGTCTGTGTGTTTTACTCCATATTGTAAATAATACTAGACCGATTGTACTGAAATTGTATATGGACGTTCTTTGGGCCCTGGTTAACACATTGGTCTATTCTTATTTTGAAAATCCAGTGAAACTACGCCCCACTGGTCTCTAAAGTAGCGAAAAATATCATCTTGGTCTCTAAAGTTGCATTAGAGAAAACAAATATTGTCAACTAAATTAGCCTGTTAAATGTAATCAACTGTTTTGTGTAAACATTGTTTTACGACAGTATAACCATATGTTTAATTCCTTTAACCACTATTTTCAATTTGCTTACATTTATAGTATTGAAAGCATAGAGTGAGTTTGATAGTAACGAACACTTCATATTTTAAACTTTTCTCTAATCGCTATTGAGCACAGACTAAGAAAATATTTAGATGAAGATAATTAAGAGTTTTAGTACAAATATAATTATAACTGGAAATTTATGCAAATATTAAGTATGAAGTGCTTGGTCAATACTCTTATGCAAATATGAAAGAGAAAGTTACTTAAGTTATACTATACATTTAAAGACTTCAGAAGTGGGCTTCACAGAACTGTGTATGGACAAAAAAATACTAAGACCCGAGTACATTACAATGGCCATAAATATATACCTTTTGATATGTACTTTTTGGTTTGGTTGTGACAACAAAGTAAAGTGAACATTAGCGTCCGTAAATATAACTCACTCAAACCAGAAATGCTCATACACATACAAAGCCTACAAAATTGAGTCCGAAGGTGATGCTAACTGCTAGTATTTCATAAATATACAGTTTCCTCATTAAGTTGAGCAAATTTCGACAGGGGAAGTTTGGAAGAATGAAATATTTTCGATTTTACCAGACACATGGTTCTTTTCTATGTATGTATTTTATAGTCTGGTGTTCAATCCACAATTTTATGATATGTGTTTGACTATGTTTAACTACCTAGATATTTTGGTATATACGTTGTGTTGTTTGCATTATTAAATTATAGCGTTTTAGCGTTATAGGATGTTTGGAATTAAAAGGTAATTGATAAGTATTTAGGGTTGTTCTTTATGTAAGAACCATTTTTAGGATTTATTTCATTAGAAAATATAAGAACGTATCGTTTCTGTAAAGCAAATTTAAACTATTTTGCAAATTCAAATACTAATTAGATGTTACTGCATTATGATACTAGACCATACAGATCAGCAATAGTCTTGAGAACATCGATCATTTCAGCTATCACATCAACGTTATTGAAAATACGACGAGCTGAAGTTGCCGGCATTGATGTTCCACTCCTCTATTTTGACATTTCAGTAAGCAATAATGTTTGATATAATTTGATACCACTTTCATGAGTCATCTCTTTTATTCTCGCTATTTTTATTTTCTGTCATGGGTTGGCCAATACTTAATATGTATTTATTTTAATTGCGAGTAGCAAATAAAAAGACTTTCTTGTCACGTTTAATAATGAAAAGCTTTGACTATGCTCTAACATAATAGACATGTATTATTAAATCTTTTGTAGATTTTCATCACTGAATTGTGCCATTGTTGTAAAGTAGTTGTGAGTGACAGTAATATAAACCAGATACAGTGTTACGATGGATACCGACAATAACCTCTCTAAAAGCTCATAGATAACTTAACTATTGGTTTTCAACAGGCAACAGTACACGTGACAAGGCATTTAATATTCGCGGCTTTATCCTAAATGTTATATTCCACTGAGTCTTGGTTTACATTTGTAGAGCCAATATATGCCAACAAAGTAGCGACTCCTTTCCGACTCTGTCTTAGCCATTATTACATTTTATAAACAGTTTTATTATACATCGTTTTTTCACTGAGAGAGGGAAATGTTTTTGCCTCTATACACGATATTCGATATTAACGATTGCATAAATTGATTTATAGCTTTTGGTTAAATAACAAAATTGTATTAATACCTTACTTATACAGAATTAATACTGTATAAAAAATGTGAGTACGTGGTGATACGCAGATGGTTCTAATTCAAGGAAATGTTTAATTTTAAATAAACGTCCTTACCATTTCCTGCTTTTGTTTAGTTTTAGAATGTTTTTTTGCTTAAAAACGACAAATTTAGAAAAAAGTAAAATTTTGATTCCACAAAAATTTAGTTTTGAAATTGTAATACACTTTTTCCTACCTAAATTTAAATTTGTAGAGCCAATATATGCTTAACAAAGTAGCGACCCCTTTCCTTCTGTCTTAACCATTATTATATTTTATTAACCGTATTGTAATATATGATTCTTTCACTGAGAGAGGGAAATTTGGATGATAACATTTACTTAGAACCGCATATAAATTAACATTTTGGTCTAATAAATAAATAAATAAATAATATGTAATAGAAATATAATATTTAATTTAAATTTTTAAATAAAATATAGCTAAAACCAAGCGCAGAATAAACAAATTAATAAACAAACATATATTTAAAAAATTAAAAGTTTTTCTTACAAACACTCGATTTGAATTTTTAATAATTTAAAAAGTAAACAAATGTGAAACAGATATTACGAGTTTATTTAGAAATACTATTTCAGTCTGCGTCGTATGCGAAGAACCATTATTAATGCCCATGTTTGTTCGATTTTCTCCTAACATGCAACAGAGCTCCGTCAGGAAGTATTGCAAAATGACGATAACACGAAGAGACCGATCCTACACATTCTCTTGCAGCTATCGTGTTACGATAATAGGGCAATCTGGAGTCGGAGCCAAACGACCTTCAGTCACGGTTTTGGGAACTCTCCTCCAGGAAACTTGAATAGCGGCCGGAAATAAAGGTTATGATGCAATATGGTTTCCTGCAGCGAAAGTAAGCCTTTCAAAGACTACACATTACATAATGCTCGATAGAAACTTTGATGGATTACTCGGAAAATGGACTCTTTAAGCAATAAATTGGCAAAGGTAATCTACTATTAATCAGTTTAGGTTTCATTTAAGGAAAATTGTTCAAACTTTTCGGGCACATTTAAAATAAATAAAGAGCTACAATCAATATGGAATATAACTTTCCGAATTGTATTCTACAGGATTATATGTACTCAAGTAGTAGTGTACTCTTACATTAAACTGTGGCTTGTTAACCAGCAGCTACTGCTTTGTTTAAGAATCACAGACATATGCATTTTGGTTGATTAGAATTAAATATTTTGTGTATATGTTATATTTTTGGGGTTATTCTGTTTCTTGGAGCAAGCTATATATCAACAGGTTAAATGCAGAATACCAGTACCGCAATCAAATGAGAAATACGTGGGTTACATAATAAAAAAAATGTTACAACATGATCGACAAATTTAGGACTTTTTGTAGATAATGGAATTTATGAATTGAATTATATTAATATTTACAATTTTTACCTCTTTGTGTCATGTATTTACTTGAGAAAAAGAATCATTAAATAATTAAAACATTACAAAAATTAAATGCGTTTTATAATATACTACTAAATTAGTGTTTATACATTGAAATTGATTATAATGTCATTGATATAGTACTAAAAGTGTGTTATAGCAGATTTAATCAATATGAAAGTTCTAACTTTGTAAACTTATTCAACCCAGTTTAAAATTCAAACACCTAACAAAATATTTCTACAACAGTGGCAATATTTAAAAATAAGAAAAGTTAAAAAATATGGTTAAATCTGTTTGAATAAAACTTAATACCTATCTTATATACATATACATATATACTGTATAAATATATATATATATATTGTGTGTGTGTGTGTGTGTGTGTGTGTGTGTGTGTGTGTGTGTGTGTGTGTGTGTGTGTGTGTGTGTGTGTGTGTGTGTGTGTGTGTGTGTGTGTGTGTGTGTGTGTGTGTGTGTGTGTGTGTGTGTGTGTGTGTGTGTGTGTGTGGTGTGTGTGTGTGTGTGTGTGTGTGTGTGTGTGTGTGTGTGTGTGTGTGTGTGTGTGTGTGTGTGTGTGTGTGGGTGTGTGTGTGTGTGTGTGTGTGTGTGTGGTGTGTGTGTGTGTGTGTGTGTGTGTGTGTGGATGTGGAGGGTTAGAACAACTCCGTCCAATTTAAATAATTTATTCCATTAACTTTTTAACTTTTTTATTTATACATTTTGGAATGTTTTACAATGGATCCGGCAGAATGCGCTACGACACGTAATACAATGTCAACAGATACTTAAAAGCTGTTAACACTTTCTGCTGAAGTTCCTCAAACAGGCAGAAACATCGGTTAACATTTAAATTTGAGAAAATATCAAAATATTGTAAAGTGTTTTGATTCAGTAGTGTAATGCAGATTGCAAAAACTACTACTATCTAATTTAAAACCTTTTAAGACTATTATTATATAATTTTAAATTTTCAGATGCACCAATGATTTTATGAAATAAATTGCCGGTTAGAAATATTATTTAAACGCTGTTATAAAATGTATCTTATTGTTAAAAAGCTGTGAATGTTTTCACATAAGTTAATCGAGCTTTGAGTGACTATCAATTATCTCAGGAGCGTTTGAACTGTCATAGAAAAATCATACATGAATATATAATAATGTGTTTTGTTTTCTACAGGAAATTGTATTCGAAGCCGCGGGTAACTGCTAGTTGAAATATAAATTTTAGTATTACAGTAATACGACTACCAATATTGGTAGAGAGTTCTGAATTCTCGGTTTGTGTGTTATGTATGGGGGTATGCAGCCTAAAGCGATCTTGTAAAAAACGGCAACTGACCTAATTAATTAACATACAAACAGTATAAAGTTATTATGTACACGTAGCTCGCGTATGTGTGTTAGCCAGAATCAACTAAAAGCGTAAGATGCCAGCCGTACGTATATGTGCAAAGTATGTAGCTAGGATAGGAAGGGTTAATTAATTACGAATCAATCAATTTCAATTCTGTGACAGCGTCAGATTTCAGATACTGTGATAAGTGGTACGTAAAATGGAGCTGAACTCAACATTCGTACACGGCAAATGTAATAAATGTTTTATAAATATTAGTAGTTTGTAAAACTTTTATAATAATGTATTTTCTATATCTCTTAAGGTTTAAAGGTACGGACCGTTCCAAAATTTGTAACAAGAATATTTATATCTCAGTCATTAGCAAAGCACAGCACAGTAAAAGGAATAAGATTGGTTTAAAATTTTCAGTATTTGTTCAGTATCAGTATTTGTTCTTACATCACTTTTAACATCTCGCAAGTTTTCAAAGTCCACGTACTCATAATTAGATCCACTTTACGTCCTTAAAACGATTCAAATGTTTTAGGACTCTGAATTTCTAAATATTTCTAAGTTTTGTGAATTTATTAACATAAAAAACTATCAGTTGAGTTTATTTGTGAATTAACCTTGAAAGGTAACAATGCTTTCTTCAGTTTCATATTTTGAGATAACAGTTACACATGAAATCTACATTTCTTTCCCATTGAGTCGGAAATAATATTTCTATATCTGCCTGGCTTCTAAACCTGTGAATTTGTTTTAAATGTGGTATCGTTTTGTTTATATCTTGCAAATATCTTTGTCTTGACTTTTTTCGTCAATTAAAGACGCGTTTGCTTAGTGGTTCGAATATTTTATGTACAATTAAAATTTACTTCCATTAATATTAAAACTAAAATAACATAAAAAATAAACAATCCTGTTCAGATATTTTAATTTGATTGTTTATTGGATACTCCAATAAACTAGTTTCATTATTGGTACTTAAAGTTTTACGATCGATTAACGATTGATATAATTAAAATGTACAGTTTGTTTGTTCAAGGTATTTGTAAAATGTTTTGAGGAGAGGCTGTTTAAAGTCTTCTTATGCCACGAATTGTGAAAGTAATTAAGCTTTGTTTAAAGTTGCCTTAATATCACGTTTATTTAATGAGTGAAACATCCAAGTATGTTATAGAGTGAAACTCGTTCTAAAGAGCCTGGACAAGATGCCATTGCGTGGGAGGTTGTACCTATCTACAAATTGAGTTAGGAAACAGAAAGGACGGATCTATCGAACGTTTCCCAACACGGATTGCGGGAGAGCGGTACGAGCTCTCCTTGGCAGGATTGGGTCAACGTGAAATGTGGAGAGAAAGAGATCGGAGGACAGCAAACAAGTGGGCGTGAAACGTCAGAAGAATAGAAGAGTCCTTGAGACTTGGGAAGATTCGAGCGACAATTATCGGGTAGATTGCCGGTCAGGACGGCACCGCCTCACCGAGACAGCGCTGCACCGTGGCGTCGCGTGGCGCTTGTCTACTCATCGCGCCGCAGTGTGGAGTTGGCAACAATTTTGTAGAGTTATATTTAACTGGCGCTTGTCTCTATTTATAACAGTCGTGTATAAATAGTGTTAATTTAAATTCATATGTCATACATCAGATTATGACAGAAGTGAATTTTAGAATGTGTGGGTTTCTCGTTGTAGTTTTGACAACAAAATGAAAATATTGTGTCTCAGATTATGTAAATATTGCGTTTAGCTCTAAGATAATAATAAAAGAAATAATAAAAGTATTCTCATTTTCTCATCAGGTGAAAAATTGATTGGACAATGAGGACAATTGATGAGACAATGCGACAATACCTCTTCACTTACATTACACTAATGTTTTGTAGTCTAGGTATCTCTGATGTCGAAACGATGTAAACGAAGTTTATTTTTAGCTTCTTCGTTGCCGACTTGTTTGGTTTTTTTCAGCCGAACGTCACTCTCGAATCGTGGAGTCAAGTCTGTTTCAGCGTCAGGTTCCAGATGCTGCACTACGAGGAAGGTGAACTGGATCTAAACCTAACGTTCACATTGAATCAACCCTTCCTACCATAGCTACGTTATGTGTAGAACATCTCAGATTAACTAGTTTTAGAAAGGGGTTAAGCATAGACATGTAAGGTCCAATTATCGTCATTACAGGCATTTTCAGTTGGCGTCCTTAGGTACTAGAACATTTCGCACTACACTACACTCACCAGTCCGTTAGCTAAATCGGAAGGCTCACTAATACTATTCTTGGTTGCATAATAAAGCCCTTGGATCTAAATTCTTGAACGCCTCTTAAACGACGAATAAGGTATTTTATATTTCAGCAGTAGTGAATTCATACGGGTATTTTCACCCAACGCTACGTTTTCTCCATGGCTTTACCTACATAAAATAATCCAGAATATTATTGATATGTACAAATAGACACAATAAACAGCGGTTTAATGTATCGAATTAAGACAGAAGTTAACCATTAGTGCTCTAAATATGTAAGTAGGATGAATGAAGGGAGAATCATTATGTTTTTAGCTAGTCAGTTTATATCGTTTTAAAAGACGTTACTTTATTAGATGTAGTATACGATGTTACTTTTAATGTAACAATGTTTTTAAACCCCCCCCACCCCCCCCCCCCCCCACCCCCCCCCCCCCCCACCCCCCCCCCCCCCCACCCCCCCCCCCCCCCACCCCCCCCCCCCCCCACCCCCCCCCCCATGTTTTTTTGGCTTTAGATAACGTTTTGCAAAAAATTTTATTGCAATAAATTATAAAACAAATAATATTGTAAAATCATAACGTAAAGTGTTTCAGGAATTCCCTTGGGCAAAGTGACACTGATATCTTTTTTGGTTTGGAAAATAAAATATTAGAAATTTAATTTTATTAACTGAACGTGAGTAATGTTTTTATTATCTTTAATTAGGTAAAATAAATTAAATTAAACATTCTCTACTACATATTATTAAAACGCAAGCTAAACGAGCAAATTTCACATATTAGTTTTTGGTTTAGGTCTAAATAAATTTAGAACATATACTTATGACTTATGGGTGTCTTTATTGTTTTAAATCCGAAGTGTAATAAATTCTACTGTCTGAAAATTGCTTGTGAAGATATTTCTTACTCGCGGCCAGGATTTAAAATAAATATAAAACAGTGTAGTTTGCATGGATTGATTTCGATAATATTGTTTGAATACGTAAAAAAGGACATTTAATAAAGAACAAAATCTTGGAACAAATTCCAAATTGTGTACATAAATAAAAATCGAAAAAGAAATTTACACACTTTAAATTAAGAGATGCTTCATCAGAAATGTCTGAACTAATAAGTTCACAATAGGATAAATTGATATATTATATATATATATATATATATATATAGATATATATATATATATATATATATATATATATTTAAAAACTGCTTGGTTGACAATGGAATCCTTAAAGGGCTAATATGGAAGGTACATATGTAAAATCTAACCGATGTGATATCACGGTAATAGTGCCAAGTCTACGTGTGGGAGTTTATTATAATATTAAATTATTATCGTTTTTAACCCGCGCCCTTATAGCCAGCACATAAAAAATACCACAATACCTTCCTCCTGATTCCCCAGGCCGTAACACGTAGCAGTTAGCAGTTGTTAGTGTAAGTGTTACAACTATGCCAAATACACCTATTGCCTGAAATACGTCAGTGTTTAGAAAACCAAGATACAGTTTTACGAATGGTTACGAGGTAAAATGTGGGAATTACTATATTTTTTATTGCAGAAGTTTGTTTTCTACAGAAAATAACAGTATGAAACTATACTCTGAAGGGATTTTCTCTACAATACGTAATTAATATTTTACGTTTGTAGGGCGATGTTCTAAACAGCTAATGAACCAATGTTATAAGTAATGGGGACTATATAAAGGTATTGAAAACATTTTGTTAATTTTAAAAGTTTTACTAAAATAGAATTTACCGGGAAAAATCCAATAGTATCTTTAACATGTAATTAAATTATTTTCCAAAAGGTGAAAAAAATAAGAATTTCTTAAATGTAACAGTATAAAAATGTAAAAACTAAATTGAAATATCAGCCGTAAAAAAAATATGGAGGGTGAAGCCCTTTATTAGCAAACCTTTTAAAACTTTAAAAATGCTTTATGAGTTAACATCACGAGAATAAATAAGTTTTGAACTTTAGAATTTTTCCCAATAGTGCATATATTGATTCCTGAAGTTGGGGATTCCACACCCTAATTCTAGAGATTTGCAAAGTCAAATGACGGGGATTATTTCTCGTAAGTATAGTAAATATATTAAATCTACAAAAAAACTGATATAAGACAAGAATGGCTTTCTAGAATGATCAAATAAGGGGACTCTGCGTAGAGTGGATGTAAAGCCCCAAACGGGTGCGGTACACTGTTGGTTTTTACCCGTATGTCTCTACCCTTTTACCAACCGCAGGAACCAAAAGGGTTCCCAATTTTTTAAAGATTAAAGTAATATCGAGTGTTGTACATTTATGTGTACTTTTAATTAAAAAATTGAAATTGCAATATTTTCGTCCTTAAATAAGATCATAAGGATCCGCGTGTTTTGTTTGTAGAAATTCTTGTTTAGGTTAAGTTGTTTATAAGTTAATTATATGAATTTGAATTTTAAAATGGAGAAGTATGTCCATTGGAAATAAAATAAAAAAAAAAAATAAAAATCCCCATTCCCACACAACTTTACCAGAAGAAAACGGGGGGATTCCCCGAAAGTATAAAAGCAGAATTAATCTTTTCCACCTTTTTTTTTTTTTACTAATACAACAAAATGAAATTTAAAAATTATTTTTAAATTTTAGAAATATATATATATATATATATCATATATTTTTAAAAAAATTTTTATATAATGGTTTTAAAAGATTGAAACACAAAAATGAAAAATTAAAATATATAAAATATATATATATTTATATATATATTATATAATTACTAGTGACCTGGTGAACTTGGGTTTCATTTACTTCTTGGCCATGTCGCTCCCTTTTGTTCCCATTTTAAAAATTTATCGATTTGACAGAGTTCCCAAAATTCCCCCATTGATGTGAGTTTCAAAATTTTTGGAAAAAATTTTGGCGAGTACGGCACACCCCCAACGTTTGTCTACACCAAAATTTTGCCCTTTTATCTTAAAAATTAAAGATCGCCCACCGTCCTCAACTGATTGCCAACGATAAAACGGGGAAACCCAAATCTTTTCCCCAGATGGTTTCAGCAATAAATGCTCTGGGGTTTTATCGCTTGAACACTTGCCGCGACCAAACAGGGTGGTTTTTTTAAAATCCGCAAGGTCCATGTGTCAAAAAGTTTACCCCCCTTCTGCATGCAATTTTGGGTCAAGTAAATTTTATCGGGAATCTCCCGGGTGAAATTATGGAATTAATATCTTCTGGTCTTAAGTTATCAACTAACCAAACTAATATTTTACGCATGGGGCCCCCCCCACGTTTTTTCCACTAAACCCCAGTACACCCCAAAAAGTACTTGGCCTTTTCACACAAAACCCAAAAAAAAATTAAATTAAAGTTTTTAAATTTTTTTGGGTTTTAAAACCCCTGGCAGTGGGGTTTTCCTTTTTGGGGGCCCTTTTTTTTTCCAACCCTTTGGGGGTTTGGTTTGGGGGGGGGGGGGGGGGGGGGGGGAGTAAGCCCCAATTCTTTCTTTTTCCAAAAAACCTTTTTGTGGGTTTTAAAACCCGGGGGAATTTTTTGTAAAAAAATTTTTGGTCTGGACGGCCATATTTTCTAACATACGCCCCTCGCATCTTGCCCCCTATTTTTTGCATTTGGGCGGGTTTTTCCCAAAGTAAGTGGGGGCCCAAAATTTTTTTTTTTTCCCCCCCCCTGTTCGGGATTTGCACGGCTTTAAAAAAAAAAATCACGAAGATAAAATTTTATCTTCAAAACGAATTTTGCTGTTGGTTTTAAAAGGGAAAGGGGACGTCAATCTTTTGGTCTCAATTTTGAATACATGTAAAAAGGGAAACGATAAAAAAAACCGTTGCCCCCCATCAAAATGTGATTTTACTTCACCTTCCGGATCAGGGGGGTCTGCTTAAAAAAATTTTATAGCACTGTCTTTTTTGTTGGTTTCAGCCCCGGAATCAGAAATGTTTAAAAAAAAGACTTTTTGAAAAAATTAAATACAAAACATTTGTTTTTAAAATTTTTTATAAATTTAAAAATTTTCCCCAAAAATTTTCATCTTATCAAAAGGGGCAAAAGGCAATAAAAAAGGGGAAAAATACAGGTAATCTTTTTAAAAAATTTTTTTGGAAAAATAATTTTTTTGTATTTTCTTGGGGTTTTCCCAAAATATAAAAAAATTTTTTTTACTATGTGTAAAAAAAAAAATTTTTGGGGCAAAAAATTTTTGGGGGGCTTTTCAGGCCCAAACCGACAGAAAATTTTTTTTTCCATCAATAAACACATTTTTTTTATCAGATCAAGGGGTTTCTTTGGGGTTTAAATTTTCCCCATTAATTATAGCTTTTGGATTCGAAGTTTGAAATCGAACAGGGGTGTAGCACATCCTCGGCCCCTGTCTTCCCTATTTTTTTAAAACCAAATTTTCCCCGGGTTCGAAAGGGGAAAAAAAAGGGAAAAATTTAAAAAAACAAATTTTGGGAAAAAAATTTGGAAACCCCGGGGAAAAATTTTTTTTTTTTTTTTTTTTTTTTTTTTTTTTTTTTTTATTTTTTTTTTTTTTTTTATTTTTTTTTTTTTTTTTTTTTTTTTTTTGTTTGGTTTTTTTTTTTTTTTTTTTTTTCCCAAAACTTTCCCCGGGGTAAGTGAAAATTAGTTGACCGCCTCAGGGAAAATTTGCACACAGTTTGTCCATCAACTGTTCTCAGTTTTTTGAAAACGATGTCGGGCCAGGGAACTTTCCCCCAATAACAATCTAAGATAAAAAAAAAAAAGCGTTATTTGGATGTGGGGGTATTTTTAATCGATTTCTGGATCGGGGGGAGAATGCTGCTCGTTCCAGGTTAACAGGACATTTTTTTTTTGGGGGAAAAATCCCCCCAATTTTTCCTTTTTTCCCCGGGCAGTGCTGTTGTGATCAAATCCCCCCAAACTCGTTGTTTTTTTCCCCCTTTCCACTTCATTCTGATTTACTGTAGAACCCCCAAATGTGATCCCAATAGGGACGTTTTTTTTTTATCAGTTTTTGGGGCTGGCCATCATGCGATTACGAAAAAGGTAGCTCCCCCGCACATTCGATCTACTTCGACGCCCTTTTGTTAGGTCTTTTTTTTCCCCTGGGCATTGTAAGCAGTTTTAAAATTTTAAATTTTTTTTTCTTGCACTTTTAATGTTAACCTATAATGGCGACGCTTTTTTTTACCCAAAATTGCATGCAATAGTAAGTAAAAAAAAAGAAACTGAAACACTTCGTCATTAGTATTTTTTTTTCTGTTAAACTAATTTTGGATAGGGGGAACATCAATCAAACGTTTGACAGGTAAAAAATTTTTGGGGTATGGGAAAATAAAATTTGGGGGGGTTTTTTTAAATTTTTTCCCTTTAAAAATTTTTTTGTTTTTTTCCCCATGTTTAAACCTTCCCTTTTTTTTTCCCAAAAACATTTAAAGGCCCAAAATTTTTACCCAAAGGGGGTTTTTAAAGCCGTTCTCGAGTTTTAGCGAGACTAACGGACGGAAAAAAAATTTTTATTTATATAGATATATGATATATATAAAAAATTATAAAAAATTTAAAAATTTTTATAATATATAAAAAAATTGTTGTATTCAATGCTTATTAAAAAATTTTAAATTTTATGAACAAAATAAAAAAAACAAAAAATTTTTAATTTACTTCAAAATTTTTTAAAAACGGTTTAAAAATTAATTTATCCCCCAAATTTTATAGTAAAAATGTATTTTTATATGAATATACATTTTCATGTCAGCGTTTTTTTTTTAATTAAGTTTTTTTTCCCCCCTTTGGGGTTTTTTTTTAATACAAAAAAAAAAATTTTTCCCCCAAAATTAAAAAAAATTTAATTTTTTTTTTTTAAAGGTTTTTTTTAATTTTAAAAAACCCCAAAATCCTTCTTTTTTTTATGCCAAAATTAATCTGTTTTTTTTAAAAAAAACCCCAAAAAAAATTTTCAAATTTTTTTAAAATTCCCCCTTTTTTTACGAAATTATTCGTTACTTTCATCAGTAAAAAAAAATTTTGTTTAAATTGTATTATTATAAGCCCCTTTTTAAATTTTATCTATGTGTGGAGGTATAACATAACAATACCTTAATTAACTTTTAAAAATTTTTATTAAGGCTATAAATGAAAACCCCCCAAAAAAATATTTTATATTGTACAAAAATTTCGTTTTTTATTTTCTTTTCCAAAATAAAATTTTTATTTTTTCAAAAATCCCCTCTCATTAAATTTTACAATAAATAAAAATTTTCTATTCCCCCTACCAAAATTAAATTTTTAAACGATTTGGGTTTTGGGAAAAAAAATTTGAAAGCCGTTTAAAAAAAAGGGAAAAAATTTGTGGTTAAAAAAATTTTCTCGGGGGTTTTTTTTCTTACGGGGGACATGTTCCACAAAAGCGCTTTTACTAATTTTTTAAAATTTTTTGTTTCCCCAAAACAAAATTTTTCATATCTTTCACCCCCAGCTTTGTTTTTTTAAAAAAAATTTTTAAAAATTGAAATTTAAAATTTTAAAAAAAATTTTTGGGTTTTTCCCCATATTTTTTTTTGGTTTTTTTTTTGTACAGTACTTTTACAAAAACCCTTGAAAATGTCAAAAAAAATTTTTTAAAATTTTACCTTTTAATTTTTAAATTTACCATTGATATGGGTATGCCCCTTTTTTTTTTTTAAACTAAACAAAAAAAGGGGGTTTAAAAAAAAAAAAAGTTATTTACAAAAATTTTTAATATTTTTTTGGAAATTTTTGGGGGGGGGGCTTTTAAAACCCCAAAATTTTATCATCAGGGGGCTAAATTTTTTTTCCTTAAAAATTACAAAGGGAAAAATTGACGTAGGTCTATACTTTTGTGATTAGTTTTTTCCATTAATTTTAAATCCATGTAAATTTTTGAAAATTTTTTTCAATTTTTTAAAAATGGTAAATGTTTTTTTATTTTTTGGGGGAATTTGGGTTTTCCTGAAAAAAAGGGGCCCCCTTTTAAAAAGGGCTACAAAACAAAATTTTAAAAGGGCCCCCCCCCCATTTTGGGTGGGTTTTAAAAAAAAAAAAAAAACACCAAAAAAAAAGTGGGAAAAAACCCCTTTTCATAGAAAAGCTCTAAAAAATAAACCAAAAACAACTTTTCAATTTCTCCCCAAAACCCCCCCATTGGGGTGAGGAGGAGAGCAGGAGCGAAAAAACCCTTTCCCCGTATGTAACCTGCCCAAAATCGCCCTTGGTGACTTCAATGAAAAACCCCCTTTTTTAAAAATTTTTTTTAGGCCTGAGGTCCTATACGTGATAAAAAAGCCCCCCGGTGTTTTGTGTAGACTTCCATCGAATTTTTACGGGGGCAACTCTAATACAAAAAACTATTAATGCGCTATTTGTAATCTTCACTCTTTTTAAAACTTGCATTTGGTCTCCGAAAAAATAGGGGCCCCCAAGCATCGCAAAAAGGGGTTTTTTCCCCCCCAAGAGCCGCGGATCGGTCCCCTTGGAAAGAATATACTCAGACACAGACGGAGTCACGTCTCAAAAAAATTCCGCAAAAATTTTCAGATAGCAATTTTAAAAAAATATGTTAAAAGCATTATTTCGAATAATTGCATTTGGGGGGGTTTTTTTAAACTTTTTTTTTCGCTTTGAAGAAGAAAAATAATCTTTTTTAAAAAAGGAAAAAAATTTTTTTATAGAATTTAACGTAAAGGGGAAACATTCAAAAAAAAAATCAAAAAAAAATTTTAATTTTTGAAAAACAAAATAAAATTTGAAAGGGAATCCCCCAAATTTAAGATTGTGTTGTTTTATGAGGGGGGTTTTTCCAAATTTAAAAAAAAACATTTGGCGGGGGAAAAAATTTATATGCTTCGTTATTGGAAATTTTGGGGACAATTGATATTTTAAAAATTTGAAAAAAAAAAATTTTATTTACAATAATAAAAACCCCTTTCCCCCCCCTTCCCCCCCCCCAAAAAAGGTCCAGTGTTTTTTTTGGTTTGTGCTGTTTTTTGGATGATTTTCCTTCAATCCAATCTTGCCAAAATTTTTTATCCGTAGCCCCCCAAAAATTTTTTGTGCTTTTTTCTTTTTGATACTCCCCCCTTTTCATTTTTAATTTTTGGGGGGTTTTTTTGGTTATAAGTAAAAAATTTTTAAAAAAACAAACAACTTCCCCTATAGTCAAAGATCAACCCCCAAAAAAACCCTTTTTTGCTTTTTGTTAGGGGGGAACAGTTTTTTCCCACCCCCATTCATAAAAAAATTTGACGATTATGTATTGAGGAATTTTCTAGCAAAAACGTCCCCCCGTGGCCCCCAACAATGCATAACGAAATTGAAGAAAAACCCCCTCCCCCAACCCCCAATCTCAAACTTTTTTAAAAAGACCCTCTGTAACGCTTGGTTTTTCAAGAGGGGTTTCTAATTGATTGGTTTTTTTTCATTAAAAATTTTTTTGGGGAAAGTTCCTTTGATTTGGCTTACATTCTGCGACGGTAAAAACTAAATTTTTTTTTTAAAATTTTTCTACTTTGTATGCAAACCCCCCCCTTCACTCAGACACCCCACTGATATTTTATTTTTTTTAAGGCATTCATTTAAAACCTAAAAAAGGGTTTTTTACAGTGATTTTTTCCCCCACTAAAAAAAAAAAAATGATAATATTGAGTAATTAAATTTTTCAAAAACCCCCAGTTTTCAAAACGAGAACATCCCCCATTTTAAATTTTTTAAAAAAATTAAAAAACCGCATTTTAAAAAAAATTTTTAAAAAAAGCGTTTACCAACAAACAAGCGAAATATCATTTTTTTCGCACCCAAATTTTAAAATTTTCTCGTTTTTTAATTGACGTCAAAAAATCTAAAAAAGCCCCCAAAAACCCCAAAAAAACAAGTCGACTGTGGATTCTATATCAGTGGGGGCAATGTGATTCATTACTTTATCTGAAACGAGACTGAAGTGTCCTCACCGATGTTATTGTAATACTGATAAAATTTCATAAAAAAATTTTTTTTGACTCATTCCCCAAACACAGGGGGAGCCCCCAAATTTTTTAATTTTTTGGGCCCAAAATTTTTTTCTGTATGCTAAAAAACATAAACACAACTGTTTCTGACTCGCTCCCCAAACAAACTTTGGAGGGGCCAAATTTCCCCAAAAGGGGACTTGAAAAATATCACTGACGGAGAAAAAAGGGGGGAAGCCCCCAAACAAAACCCATACGGTTTCTGCCCCCCTACCCAGCAGACTTTGGGGGGGCCCCCAAAATTTACCTGACAACACTTGACAAGTATCACTGACGAAGTTAACTTTTGGGAATGTCAATACATAACCCCATATTTTTTTTGACTCGCTCCCCCCGCAACTTTGGAGGGGCCCCCATTTACCGAAAAAACTTGAAAAATATCGCTGACGAAGTTAATGAGGAAAAGTAATACAAAACACATACTTTTTTTTTGCCCCCCCACCCAGCAAAATTTGGGGGGGGAACAATTTTAAACCCGACAGCACTTGACAAAAACCCTGAGGGGAAATTAAAGTGGTAATGCCAAAACAAAAAAACCCCCTACTGTTTTAAAACGCTACCCACCCCGATTTGGGGGGGCCCCATTTTTCCGGGGCAACAAATTGGGGAAAATACCCCTTTACAAATTTTAAAAGTGGTAAGGGGTCAATACATAACCCCCCCCCATACTGTTTCCTGACTGGGGAAAACCCCGCGGGGTTTTGGGGGGGGCCCCAAATTTTTTAAAACCCGAAACATTTTTAAAAATATCGCTGACGAGTTAATTTTAAAAAAAGTCAATAATAACACATACTTTTTTCTGACCCCGCCCCCCACCCCAAAAATTTGGGGGGGGCTAAAAATTTCCCCCGACAGAATTTAAAAAGTATCACTGAGGGGGGTTAATGGGGGAAAAAAATCAATACAAAAAAACAAAACTTTTTTTTGACCGCTCCCCAAACTTTGGGGGGGGGCCCCAAAAATACTTGACAGCACTAAAAACGTGCCTAAAAAAATCTTTAAAAGGGGTCAAGGGAAATTTTTTTTTAAAAACTGGAAACAAAATGTTTTTGAATCGATGCCCCAGAGGCCCCCTTTTGGAGCCAATTTACCTAAAAAGCATACACGACAAAATTTTTTCTTTTTAAAAGAGGTAAAATTTAAAATTTTTTTTTAAATTTGGGAAAAAATGACTGTTTTGCCCCCGGGGGCCCAGCGGGTTTTCGGGGAAAACCCAAAATTTTAAATAAAAATCGTTTTAAAAGGGGCGAAGTATCGTTAACGAGGTCAAAGAAAAACCTGTTTAATACGGGAAAAAAGGGGCTGTATTCGACTCGATGCCCAGAAGGCCCCCGGGGTTTTGGGGCCAAATTTACCTGACAGCACTACACGTCCCCCGAAATATTTTAAAAAGGGGTTTTAATGCAATAATTTTAAAAAAAGGAAACTGACTGAAAATTCCCCATTTCGATGCCCACGGTTGCGGGGGAAAACCAAAAATTTTAACTGACACCCCCAAAAAAAAAAGGGGGGGAAGGTTTTTTTTAAAACGAGGTCAATGCAATATTTTTTAAAATACTGTAAACTGACTGTATTCGACTCGCCCCCCAGCGGTTGCGGGGGAAAACCCCAAAAATTTTAAGGGCCCCCCCTTTTTACACGGGGCTGAATTATCGGGGGGCAAAGGCCAATACTTTTTAATGGGGGTAAACGGGACAGTATTCGACTCGATGCCCAGCAGGCCCCCCAAAGTGGAACCAAATTTAACTGCCCATCGAAAAACAGGTGAAGAAATTTTTTTAACGGGTCAATGCAATATTTTTTAAAATACTGTAAATAACTTTTTTTCGACTCATCCCGCAGGTTGCAGTAAAACCCCAAAATTTTAAATGCCCCCCCCGCTACACGAGGAAAAAGTATCTTTAACGGGTCAATGCAATACTGTTTAATACAAAAAAACCGCTGTATTCGACTCAATGCCCGGGGTTGCGAGGGGGGCCAAATTTAACTGCGCAAAACATCCCCCGGGGAAATTTTTTTTAAAACGAGCCAAAAAAAATACTGTTTAATACTGGAAACTGACTGTAATCGACTCGCCCCCCGGCAGGTCACAAAGGGGCCCCAAAATTTATCTGACAGAAATACAGGGGGGGGAAATATGGGTTAAGGGGGGAAAAAATTTGAAAAAGGGGGTTTAAAGGGGGGGGGGAAAAATAAAGGTATTCGACTCGATGCCCGCAGGTCGCGATGGAGCCTTTTTTTAACTGACAACAAACGTGCCTTTTAAAAACGTTAACGGGGAAAAATTTTGCAAATTTTAATATGGAAACTGATTTTTTTCAAATGGGGGGGCCCTTCGGTCGCGGGGGGGCCAAATTTAAAAAAAACCCCCAAACCCCCCAAAAAATTTTATGGGTTCGGGTCTTGGCAAATGGGGGTTTTAATACGGGAAACGGGGGAAACTATTTGGATTGGAAGGCCCCCAAGCAAGGGGGTTTTTTTTACCGGGGGGGGGGGGAAATTTTTTTTAAAACCGGGGGGGGGGCCACCGGGGGGGGCAAAAATGGGGGGGGGGCCGGGGGGGAAAAAAGGGGGGGGGTAAACTTTTTTTTTTTTTTGGTTTTTTTTGATTTTTTTTTTTTTTTTTTTTTTTTCCCCCTTTTTTTTTTTTTTTTTTTTTTTTTTTTGGTTTTTTTTTTTTTTTTTTATTTTTTTTTGGGGTTTTAATTTTTTTTTTTTTTTTTTTTTTACGCCCTTGTGGGGGTTTTTTTATTTTATTTTGTATCTAAAATTTTTTAAAATTTTTTGTTTTCTTTTTTCCCTTATATGTATATATTTTTTGGTGAAAAAAAAATTATTATTGAATCAAACACTGTATTTATTTTAAATTTTTAAAAAACCAAAAATTTTAAAAATTTTGAAAAAAAATTTTGGTTTTTTTGGGGAAGAAACAAAATTTAAAATACACATGGTTATTCCAAATGTATTGTTCCTTAAAAGGGGGTTTAGAGGGAGGTTTAAAAAATTTTTTTTTATTAGGGATCCCCCATTAAAAAAAATTTTGGGGAATTTTGGGGATCTCTGGGGGTTTTAAACCCCCTTTTAAACTTATAGGACATGTCAAAAACAGATTGAAAGCGCGCACGAAACCACTATTTTTTTAATTTTAAAAAAAATTTTTAAAAAGGTTTTTAGTAAATTACCAGTTTTTTTAAAATTTTAATTTGGGAAAAAAACCCCCAACCCCCCTTTAACCCCCCAAAATGTGGGGTGACTGGCCGTGCGGGGAAAAAAAAAGGGGGTCAGCACCCCCCCCAAGCAGGGTCGGCAGTCGAGTTGAGGGTTCGGAATAGGCGGAGGGTTTGGCAATGAAGAGTGTGTAAGGGGAACCCCCAAATTTGGTGGAGTGAGATGCGAACCCCCCGGTCAAAAAATTTTTTTTTTGGGGTTTTTGGCCTACCGAGTGTTTTAGTTTTTTTTTGAATATAGATTGGCTCAAACAAAGGAAAAAAACTAAAAAAATTTATTTAAAAACCCCTTTTAAAAAACCCACTATTCAAAAATTTTCCCTTCGAGTAGGGGGGGCGGCAAAACGCTATCCCCTTTTATAACCCCATGAGCCTCTCTGGCTAATATCGGGGGTTTTTTCAGGGGGCCCCCACGGTGGGATACGAAAATTTTAAACCCAAATTATTTAAAAATTTTTTTTAAAAAAATTTAAAAGAATCTAAAAAAAATAAAAAAGGGGGTACCACTTTGGTTGAAAAAAATTATTAAAACATTTTTTTTACCCCCCATTATAAAAATTTTTCCCCCCCCTACTTTTAAAAAATTTTCTTTAAAAAATTTTAAATTGCAATGTTATATTTCAAATTTTCGAGAAAATTAAATTTTAATAACGAAGATGGACTTGGATTATTTCGTGTGCTTATTCCCCCCATGTGCAACGCCATTCCCCCAAAAAAAAGCGGAATTTGGCCCGCCATCTTCATACGTCATCTTAAAAACATAAAAAGGGAAAAAAGGGGGGGCCCCATTTTTTCCCCCGGGAAAACATCCATGATCCAGCCCGGGAAAAAAAACCAAACCCCTGCCGACCACTGTTCGCAGTTTTGTTGCCCATCTCCGTCAAGCCCCCCACGATCACCCCACAGCCTTCGAGTTTGGTAGCCCTGCCCACTTTTGGTGAGGGGGGGAATTTTTTTAAAAATTAAAATTTAAAATTTAAAATTTAAAAATTTTTTTGGGGAAAAAACCCCTAAAATTAGACCCCCCTTTTTTTTAAAGTAAAAAATTTGGTTAAATAAGGGGGTTTTAAAAATTTTTTTGGGGGAAATAAAAGGGTGAATGCAGCATTGAGGCCAGGTTTAAGCATTAAACTTTTTTTTTTGAAAAAAAATTTTCCAGAATTATTTAAATAAAAAATTAAAAGGTTTAACATCCCGTATTTTATTTTCCCCAAAGCCTCCATGTCAGGTCGTCCCCCCAGGGCATTCAGCCATCATTTTTTTCAGCGTAAATATAAGCAGAAAACGTGTTGATTAAAACATTTGCTTGGAAATAGGGAAATGCCAATGATTCCATATTGGGTTTGGGGGTTCCCCAATTTTGATTGATAATTCATTAATATCGTTTTAAAAAAAAACCCGTGGGAAATTTTAATTAAGTTTTAAAATTTTTAAAATTAGCAAAAATTTTTTTGGGGAAGTAATTGTTGTGCCTTATAAAAAGGGTAAATTTAAAAAATTTATACTAAAAAACAAAGTAAATAAAAAGTTAATTTTTTTTAAAAACTTTAGGTATTAAGTAATAGAAAAATAGTAAATCATTTAACAAATAGGGCCCTTTTAAAAATTTTTTAAATTGCTTTTTAAAAATTGATCACATTACAGTAAAAAATTTTCTTGTATATCAGGAAATTGTTGGGACTTTTGTTTCCTTTAAAAAATTAAATTACTACCGAAAATTTTTTTGGGTTTTTTTTTTGGGGGAAAATCGAAAAACTTTATTTTTTTTGGGCCATTAAAAAAATTTTAAAAAAAAAGGGGGGAAAAAGTTATTTTAAAAAAAAATAAAAAACTAGTTATTCACTTTTTTGCTGTCAATGTTTTTTGGGGTTTTTCATTTGGGGAGCGTTTAATTTTTAACAATTGAATATCACTAAAAACCCCAAAAAAAATTGTATACTACTTTTTTTCCAAAAAGGGGGGAAAAAAACCAAAAAATTTTTTTTTAAAATTTTTTAAAACGATGGGGGGCACTGAAAAACCAAAAAGGGGGAAGTTTTTTGGGGGTTCCAAGCCCCCTTTTTTGATGCCAAATCGAAAAAAGTGGGGTCGCTTCAAGTAAAAACTTTTTTGAACGTTAGCCAACGTTTTAAAACCCTCCGGGGGGTGAACAAAACTGAAACACCCCCAAAAACCCGTTTACACCCCCCTTTTGCGGGACAGCAAGCCGTCATTTGAGCTTGTCTCAATATAGCCCTTTTGGGGTGGAAAGAAAGCAAATCTAGTCGCCCCCCTTTGAAAAACATAAAGGGAAATTTGGGAAAAAGTCAGCAATTGGGTGAAGCTAAAAAAAATTCAATTTTTTAAAAATTAAACAAAAAAGGCAGGTCTACAGTTTGCAAAGTAAAAACCCCGGGAAAAATGTAAAAATCAACAATTTTTGAAGAAATAAAACTGCTTTTATGGAAAAAAATTTGGGGATACCCCCCCAAAATCTTTAAAATACTTCAAAACAATTGGTTTTCATACGAAAAAAAAAGAGGAGAAAACAATTGAGCATTTTTTCTGCCCCAGAAAAAAAAGGGGTCAGTGATAAAACTCTAAGAGTTACAAAAAACGCTGAAGCAAACCAAACCCGAGGGGAAAAGGCCGATAGAAAGCCAGGGAAAAGCCTTTGAAAAAGGTTAAAAAAGGTGAAAAAAGGACGGCAGCCCCGGATCAATTTTTCCCCAAAACATTCGGGGGAAAACTGTAACCAGGGCCCCATAGCCCCCAAAAAACCCCTTTTGAAAAAAAAACCCCCTCCGAATTTGAGGAGAAGAAAAGGGCCCTTTTTTTGGGAAAGATCACCGATATTAAAGGGGTTAAAATTTTTTGGGAACCAGGCCATAAACCCCGAAAAATTCCCCAAACCAGGCGATTTTGATATTGAAAAGTTTTTTTCATGTAAAAAAAAAGGGGGACAAAGAGGGGGTTTGGGGAAAATTTTAAAAATGAAAAAAACCTTTTAAAATTTTAAAAAAATTTCCGAAAAACCGGACACACAGCAAACCCAATTTTTGGGGGGGTTTTTTGGGGAAATACAGCTTTTGGGAAAAAGGGGGGCAGCCCAGAGGAGGAACCTTCAGGAGCGGGGGGGTATCAGCTGGGGACGGGGATCAGCTTCGAACCTTAAAACCACCCCCGAGGGACCCACCCACCCCCCTGGGAAAAACCTCAAAATCATTAAAGGGGGAAAACCCCCCCGGGACTCAGGGGGGGCGAAGAAAAATTTCAAAGTTTTCCCCATTTTCCCCCAAAAAGAAAATGGAGTGAATTAATTGTAAAAAGGGAAAAATAGGAGGAAAAAACGGTTTTTTTTAAAATCGAAAAAAGGGCAAAAAGTATCACTGATGATGGGAAAAAAGGCTCAAAACAAGCAAAACCCCAAAGGGGGAACCCCCAAATAGGGGGTTTTTCACTGGTGCGGGTTTTTTTGGGGGTTCCCCCGGCACTGAAAAACCCCCTTTTAAAAACGGGTTTTTAAAACTTGTTTAAAAGGGGATTCGTAGAAAACAGATCCCCCAAAAATTTTTTAAATTTTGGGGCCCCCCCGGGGGAAAATACGATGTTTTGAAACAAAAAAAAATTTTTTGTGTTTCCCCCTTGAAAAAAAAGGGTCTCGGGTTTTTTGGAAACAAGATGGGAAATTTTTTTCCATGAAAAAAGCCCCCCCTGTAACTCGAAGCAGGAAAAAAAGGGGTTTTTGGGGGCTTTTTAAAAAGGGTTCCCCCACAAACCCCATTTTCAACAAACCTTCCCCCAACCAAAAAAACAAACCCAAAAAAGGAAAAAACCCCCTTTTGACTTTTTAGCGTAAAGTCGCACAAACATCAAACGTGCCTCCCTTTTTTCAGAAATGCTTATTAAAAAAAAAATTTAAGCAAAAAAAAAAAAAGGGAAAAAAAAGGGAAACCCAAGGGGGAAAAGGAAAAAAAACGTAATTTAAGAACCAGGTTAGAAAAAATTTTTTCATGGCTTCAATGTCGCAAAAAGCCCTTTCAAAAGTGAAAAAAAGGAATGTGTTCCCCCAAAAAAACCCATAAATTTTAACATCTGAAAATTTGTGATAAAAAAAAACCCCCGTTTTCTAAAGAAAAAAAAGGGGGGGCCACACAGTGAAGCAAAAAAAAGGAGCATGGAAAGGGTAAATCTAACACAAAATGGGGACGGGGGAAAATTCCCCGGGGGAAAAAACTTAAAAAAAAATTTAAAAAAGCACCTCCCTTTTTGGAAAAACCCCAAAAAAAAATTAAAAAAATTTTTTGTTCTCCAACGCAAAAAGCGTCTATTTGGGGGGAAAAGGAATAGGGGAATTTGGGGGGAAAAATTTTTTTAGTTACTAAAAAAATCAACACGACCAAAAAATTTCCCCCGTTCAATAAAAACCTACAGAGTGCCACAATCACAGAGAGGTACTCAAAAAATTTGAAAAAAGAAAAATTGGAAAAAGGGTTTAAAAATTTTTAACCCATTTTTTTCCCCCCCGGTTTTCCACCCCCAAAAATCATTGCCCCCAAAAAAAGGGGGCTCTGAGGGAAACCCCCAATCAGTTATCTTTTTAAATTGTAGACTATCGGGAACTCAAAAAAATTTTTTTCCCCCGGAAATATATCCCCTTCCAAATATACATGAAACTTTAGACATTTTAAAGGAGGCAGTCGTACTTCTCGGCACGGATCTGAATTAAAAGGGTTTTTAAACGGGTTTTAAAAAAGCATCCTGAAAAGTAAAGGGGGAAGAGGGCCCCTTAAAATTAAACCCCCAGGGGAAAATTTTAAAAATACACGCTTTTTAAGGGGGGTTGCCCCAAAATTTTTTCCCTTTTGAAAATTTTAACATTATTTTATACAAACCCCTCCCCCGGTCAAAAGGGGAAAAAAAATGTTTGCCCCCCATGGATGATTCCAAATTTTTGTTCGGTATTGATCACACGCTAAAGATTTAGTGAATTTCTAAGAAAAATTTTAAGAGGAAAATTTTTTTGGGATCCATTTTTAAAAAATTGCCAAATAGAAAGGGGGGGGGAAAATTAAAATTCCCTGGGGCCCCCAAATTTTGGGGTCGAGAGAGGGAAAAACAAAACCATGCAAATAAGATTAAAAATTTTAAAAAATTTTTTCCCAAAACCCCAAAGGGGAAAAAAAAAGGAAAAATTCGGGGTTTTTTGGCCCCATGTATTTTCTATGGGGGGGCTGTAAAATTTTTTCCCGACATCGCTAAACCTCTGAAAAAATTTAAACCCAAAAAAAAAACCCAAAAAATTTGAGTGGAACGAAAAAAGGGGAAAAAATCTTTTAAAAAAATTTAAGCCCCCCCTTTGAACTAAACCCCTTTTTTAGTGTACCCCCAAAAATTTTCCCCAAGGGGAATTTTGCCCCTTTAAACACGAGGGGGGTAATTTTGGGCACTCGGCGCAGTATTGGGGGCAAGTGATTAATGGTAGAACCCCCAAACCCCTTTTTGGGGCAAGACATTTAAAAAATCTGTGAGCAGAATTATACGTAACAGAAAAAGAACTTTAGCGTTGTAGGGGGGGGTAAATTTTTTTCCGATGTTTCCCCGTAGGGGATCTTTTTTCCCCTTTTATCCCCAAAAACCCCCCCCCAATCAGATGGCTGCTGTCGTAAAAATCCTTCGAGTAGTTTTACTGAGGGGCACTAAAATTTGGGGGGAAAAAAAGACTACAAGGTATTCCTTTTAAAACCCGGATAAAAAAATAAAAAGGGGTGATTGTTGACAGAATTGTGTGCAAAGAATACTGGGGAAAAAATCTCCCCCTTTTTTTGGATGTGGACAAATTAAAGAAAATAAATTTTTAAAGGGGGTAAGAGTCCCCCGGGGTTTAAAAAATACCCCCGTTCAAAACAAGCCCCCAAGGGGGCATCTTTAAAAAGAGGCGGGCCCCGACAACGGTTAGTCGTTCCAAACGGTTAAGAGAGAAGGTTTTTCGTTTACCCCCCATGTTTTTCCCGACAGCAGGTCAGGGGGGTATAAGAAGCAAAAGTTAAGAATCCAAGAAAAGTTTTTTTGGCCGAAAATAAAAATTAAAATTTTTTGTTTTCCTTTTTCAGAGCATGTAAACCCCCTGAAAAAAAAAGAATGGATTAGGGGAAAAAATAAGCACCTTTAGGAAAAAAATTTAAGAAATTTACAAAATTTTTGGGGTCCCCCATTTCTTTTTGACTTGTTGGCCCATTCCCCCTTTTTTAAAAATTTTAAAAAACAAATACAAAAATGACATTTTTTAAAAACTTTTTTTCAAGGTACGGAGAGTTTATTGCATTCCCCAAAAAAAATGCAAAACAAACCCCCACACTTTTTGCAGAGGAAAATTCCCAAGATGGGAGTACCCTGTAAATTTTAAATTATGTTTCAAGGCCAAATTTACATCCAAATAAGAAAAGCTGTGTGTTTCTATAAAAAATAAAAAACTTCAAACCACCGCATATCCCCCAAGGGAGCGGGGGGTTTAAAAAAAAAAAGAGTTCATAGAAATACCCAAGATGCTAAGTCTTTTAAAAAACCAAAAAAAAACCCCGGGGACTGGGACGAGCTCCAACCAATGGTAAATATGGTTATAACTCCAAGTGCTTTTTTTCCCCAACGGGATTTTCCCCTTTAAAAAAGCTAGTTTTGGGAAGAGAGAGGAAGCCCCCCTTTTTAGAAGATGATCTTATGATCAAGAAAAAATTTTTTTTGGTTCCCCTGATTATGTCAAGATCAAAAAAAAAAAGAAAAAATCCCAAAAAGGGGAATTTTTGTAAAAACCAATCCCAAAAAAACCCAAAAAAGAACCAGAAAAAAGGGGACAAAACAAAAAAAATTTTTCTAAGCTAAATAAATTTGAAGGGGGCCAACGAGAAAAACCTTAAAAAACGTCCCCCAAAAAAAAAAGGAAGATTGAAAAAGTTGTCTAGCCCGGGGGAAAGGTCCATACACAATTGGGGTTTTATTTCAATTTGAATGTGGGTACTAAAAATTTAAAAAAAGGAAAAGAAAAAAAAGGGGGACATGTGAATCAAAAAAAAAACCCTGTCACCGAGTTTAAGTTGCAAAAAAAAGGGGGAAGGGGGGGCCAAAATGTCAAAAGTCCCTCGGTGCAAAGAAAAAAAAGGGGGAAGAAATCATTAAAAAACCCCGGGAAGACCATAAAGAGGCATTCAATAGGGGGGGGCCGGACAAAATAAAAAACCCCAAGAAGGAGAAACCAAGCCCAGGAACCGAAAAAGAGCGAGGGGGGCCCTTTTAGATCCATAAGAGATAAAAAAAAACCCCCCTTTTGTTTTTTTAAAAGGACTATGTTTTTTTATTAAAAAAGGGGGAAAATGTATAAAACCATTTTTTTAAAATGACAGTGAACGTGTTTTAAAAATCGTTTATTTAGTAGTTAAAAATTAAACGCTTGTATTGAATAATTAAAAAATTTTTTTGTTATTTGGGGATGTTATATATACACAAAAAAATTTTCCCCTTTTTTATTTATTTCTTGTCTGTTTTGGGAAGTAAAAGATTTTTTTTGAGTACCACGTACAAAAAAATTTTCAAAGTTTACTCCAAATTTGGGAAGGGGTTTTTATCCCGTAGAAAAAAAAGTTTTTATGCCCCGTAAAAAAGAATGTTGATGAAATGGGGTTTTCTGCAAGGTGTGTGGGTTTTAAAACCCCAAAATTTAAAAGGGTCCAAAAAATTTTTAAATTTTGTGATTGATTACACTAAAAAAGGAAAAAAAGTTTTTATCTACGCGGGGTTTAAAATAAGAAACATAAGATAAAACATTTTCGTAATAAAAAAAATTTGGGGAAAAATTTTAGGATATTCATAAAAGGGAAAAAAAATTTTTGGGGTTTAAAAGTTTTTTTTTGGGGAAAACTTTTTACTCTTTGTCGAACGGGAAAAAGGCAGAGAAAAAAATGACACGGGGGAAACGTTTTCAAAAAAAACTTCAGGGGCCCCAATTAATTCCGGGGAAAAAAATGGGAAAATTGTATTAGTTTTTAAAAATGATAAAAAATAAGAAAGGGGAAAATTGAGTCCCCTTAAGACATTGTGCCCAGAATTTATTTTAAATTTTACGAACACTAGTTTTAAATGTGTGGGATGAGGACTTTCCCCTTTGGGGTTTTAGTAGAATTAAGCCCGGGGGTTAAAACCAGTAGGGGAATCCGATGAAAATACTTTTTTAAAAATTCACCTACAGAACGCTCCAAAGCGAGGCTATTGATGCAGGAGGATTTTGCAGAAATGGTTGTTTGGTGGGGGCCCCTTTTGCGAAGATATGGAACAATTTTTAAAAGAAAAATTAAAAAAGATAAAAAAAATTACCCCGGGTCCCCGTTGATTTTTTAAAAAGAAAACCAAATAAACCCTTTAAAGAAAAACATGAATGAAAAGATGGTAACAAATACTAAAGAAAAACAGAAAAAAAGACTAAACTTTAAACATTAAAAAAGCATTTTTTAAACACTTCACCCCAAAGGGGTTCAAAAAAGGGGAAAAAATTTAAAAAACCCCCTCTTTTTTTAAAAAAAAAACATTTAAAATCGGCCCCGTCTGCACTCATTTGGGGAAAAAAACCAAAAAGTTTAAGCAAAGTTAAGAATTTTTTGGGTTTTGGCAATTTTTTTTTTTGGTAAACAAAAAAGGGAAAAAAGCAGAAAATATTTTCCCCCCCCCTTTAGTTTGAAAAAAATTTTGCTTGACATAGGAAAAGTCATCCCTCCCTTTGGGGACTAATTTTTTCCAGTTAATGAAGGGGGACGTTTTTAAAAGTTTTTTCACCTTTTTATGCCCCCTGCTTTACCCCCCAAGCAGGAATTTTGATTAAAAATTTAAATGTACCTTTAAGTTCGCAAGACAGACGTCTTAAAAATTTTTAAAGTAGAAGTTTTTCCATTTTTTCCAAACAAACCTTCAACTTTGGGTTTTTAAAAAGGGAAGTAAAAAATTGATTATTTTTTTTTATCCCCCCAAAGAAACAGATTATGCCCAAAAAATTTTAACACACTAAGTCAGGGGGAGCCTAAGTATTTTTTTTTGGGTCCTAAACTTTTTAAAGTATTCATAATAGCTTTTTAAAGATTGAAAAATTCGTCTATTCATGGGATCTAACCCAGTCACAGAAAAAGGGTTTTCCCAACCTTAACCAAAAATTTTAAAACCTTAAAAAGTATGGATCCAAAACGGAAAAAAAATTTGGTTTAAAAAGCCAAAAGGGGAAACCCAAAAAAGTCAATTTTTAAATTTTATAAAAGGGGTTCTGATGGAGAAAACTCGTTTAATCTCTCCACCAAATCTAGGTTATTTAAAATTTTAAATTTTAAAAAACGGAATATTAAAAAAAAGGTTTTAAAATTGCCCCCATTTTTTGGGAAATTTAAAATTTTTTTTTTTAAAAAAAAAAAATTTTTTTAAAAAAATTTTTTTTTTTTAAAAAACAAAATTTTTGGGAAAAAAATTTTTTTTTTTTTTTTTTTAAAAAAAAATTTTTTTAAAAAAAAAAAAAGGGGGCCGGGTTTTTTTTGGGAAAAAATTTTTTTTTTTTTTTTAAAAAAACCCCAAAAATTTTAACCTTTTTTTTTAAAAACCCAAAAAAAAAAGGGGGGGGGGTTTGGGGGGGTTTTTTGGGGGGGGGGGGGGGTTTTTTTTAAAAAAAGGGGGGGAAAAAGGGGGGTTTAAACCCCCCGGGGTTTTTTTTTTTGGGGGGGGGTTTAAAAAAGGGGGGGGGGGCCCCTTTTAAAAAAAAAAAGGGGGGGGGAAAAAAAAAAAAAAGGGGGGGGAAAAACCCCCCAAAAAGGGGGGTTTTTAAAAAAAAAATTTTTTTTAAAAGTTTTTTAAGGGGGCAAAAAGGGGGGGGGGGGGGGGGGGGGGGGTTTGGGGGGGAAAAATTTTTTTTAAAAAAAAAAGGGGGGGGGCCCAGGGAACAAAAAAAAGGGGGGGGGCGGGTTTTTTTTGGGGGGGGGTTTTTGGGGGGGGGGGGGGGGAAAAGGGGGGGGGGGTTTGGGGGGGGGGGTTTAAAACCGGGGGGGGGGGGGGGGGGGGGGGGGGGGGGGGGGGGGGGGGGGTTTTTAAGGGGGGGGGGGGGGGGGGGGGGGGGGGGGGGGGGGGGGGGGTTTTTTGGGGGGGGGGGAAGGGGGGGGGGGGGGGGGGGGGGGTTTTTTTTTTCCTTTTTCCCCTTTTTTTTTTTTTTTTTTTTTTCCCCCCTTTTTTTTTTAAAAAAAACCCCCCCCGGGGGGGGTTTTTTTTTTGGGGGGGGGGGGGAAAAAAAAAAAAAAATTTTTTTAAAAATTTATGGGGGCCCTTCCAAAAAAAAAAAAGGGGGGGGTTTAAAAAAAAAAATTTTTAAAATTTTTTTTAAAAAAAAAATTTTTTTAAAAAAATTCCCCTAAAATACTATTTTTGTCCTTTTAAGTTGTGAAAAAATGATGTAAATGTAAAAATGTTATCCTATACATTTTTTTTCTGAAGTATTGGTAAATGTTTGTTTATATTCTGAGAATCTAAGATGTATCACCATGAATTTCTGTATGATCCATCTTTCCTGAAAGGGAGAGTGATGTAGCGCGCACGCACACTACTATTTTAATTATAAAGTAATTTTTTAGATGGTATTTTAGTAATTACACAGTGTGTAAATTAAACTGGACTAACCCAAGTCCCTTTAACCGCGGTGATGTGAGGTGACTGGCCGTGCTGAGGAAATGCAAGGGTCAGGTCACTCGTCAGCACGGGTCGGCAGTCGAGTTGAGGGCTCGGAGATAGGCGGAGGGATTGGCAATGTAGAGTGTGTGAAGTAAGTCTATTTTGGTGGAGGTGAGATGCGAACACACCGGTACACATATAGTAGTTTGGGGTGCGCCTACGAGTGTTTTAGTGCATTTTGAATATAGATTGGACTCAAACAAAGGAGTAAACGTGAGTAATTATTTCAAGACCCTTCTCAACCACTATTCTAAATTTCCTACTACGAGCTAGGGTGGTGGCAGCAGCAAAACGCTATCCCTTTTATTAACCATGAGCCTCTCTGGCTAATATCGGAGGGCTTACAAGATGAATGATAGGAGATATTATAAGTTGGACATTGCACGCTATAACTCATCACGGTCAACAGTCTGACTTGGTTACTGATACGGTGAACAACCAATCCAAAGTGACTCTCTGAATCATTCATCAGGGGAAACAGAAAAATCCCATCTAGTGAGTTGGTTGTGTAGTTGCAGATATAAACTGAAAAAAACTTCACTGCCTGTAGATTACTGTTTCTTTTGTATTCTCAATTATTGCTATTGTAATAAAATTTAGTTAAATTATCTTAAACATCCGTTTAAGTCATATATACAACCTCTTTACAGGGTGTTTCTGAAAAATGTATAACCAAATTTCAGTGGTTAATAGTTATCATTATTTCAAACAATAACCCCCCTCAAAAAATGATTGAAGTTTTAATACCAGAAAAAAGGTAATTTGTTGCAAGATTTTTGAGTCAAATAATTCCAGTAATAAGTTGTTGACAAAAAAACCACCACATATTTCAGATTATTTGTATTATTTTAAAATCAAAGTATTCCTCCGTTTTATCACAATCTCTGTGCAGAGTTTAATATCTGTTGTTTTACTATTTCTAGAGATAATAATGTTTTGTAAATTATAAAAAATAATAGGTATTAGTGTCATAAAATTAGCCACATAAGGTTAGTGACACCCTGTATATGTACATATGACATAATTCATTAACGCTGTTGTTATAAACAATAATTTATAGTTTTTTACCTTTTTTAACATTTTATTTTCGTGGTAAAAGAGAATTACAATTTAAATTGAGAATCTGGCAATGACAATGGGAGCAATGGTTTTAACACCTTTTACAGACACGTAGATTATACTTATAAAAAATGTTATGGTTACAAAAAAAGTTGCACGTGAAAATGATCTAAAAATTTGGGTTAGTTCCATAGTTTAATATTTGGTGAGTTAGCGGTAGAAAATATTTGCGTTATAATATTTTATACAAAGTATAGCTTGTTCTTAGCATTATTTTATACAAAAAAAACAATCGTCTATAAAATGCCTACAAAAACCATACTAATAATATGAACTTTTGTATAAAAGTTTCTTGGTTTTCTAAACAATGGAGTACACCAACCAATCATTGTCACAACTAACAACTGCCAAGCTACGTGTTACGGTGGGGAATCAGTCCCTGCAATCGCGTAATTTGAAATTTTTACTGCCCCAGTACAGTAGATCAGTCACAGAATAATACTCGAGTGGAGAACTCACAATCCTTCATTTTTCACAGTAAAATTAATTATGAGACGAAAGTAAAGTGGGGACTTCTATGTAAGAGACTGATAGGGCGCTAGTTTTTAAAACGATATTTTTTAAGTTAATACCACCGTGATGTGGGTATTATCAGGCACATAGGTTAAATTTTACATAAGGAAATCTCTTATCAGAATATTTAAAAATATCCTTTAAAACCAATAGTAGTTAACAGTATTGCATTATGTATTCCTGTTCCTCTCTCAGCAATTCTTGAATAAAATTTCCAATGCATAACTACACTGTCAAAATATGTCATAGGTAATTGGTAAAGGGTTAAAGTTTTTCAATATACAGTGATGAGAACAACTCTACGACAGCGGAATAATTCTACGATGAAATAAGAAAATGTGCAGTTATCAACAAACAACAATTATCCATAACAATATTAATAACACTAGCAAGAGTTGAAAAACGCACCACGACATATGTATAAATAAGTGATAAATAAAACAAGTACTTTTATCCTTTGTGGTAGCAATAGTCGAGACATTCTCAGACGGAAAACTTATTTCAGTCACGGATTACTGCTATGAAAACTACAAAAACTTTTATGGTTACAAAAAACAGTTGCACGTAAAATGATCCAAAAATGTGGGTTAGTTTCAAGAGTTTATCATTCAAAGAATATCGAAACTATGCTCATAGAGAAACTCCCGCTTTGGTTCGATTAGATTCTCTGCTTATACAGCTGATAGATAAAGCGCCTGATGCAAGGATAGGTTTGACGTTCGTGTCTTGAAGTGGGACAAAAACCGGCAGATTTATCAGCGATTGGTAAGTAAAATTGTTGTAGTTAAATTTATTATTATTGTGTGGGAGGTGGGGAGGAAAGGTGATTTAGACTACGGAATGCATTGCTAGCTATTGATTCTTTTTCGTCAGCCCAGTGCGATTGTATTAGTTTAAACATATTTGATAAAGCCGTTTAAAAGTTAATAAGTGTTTTAGTTGTCTTTCATTGTTAATTGTTGTAAATAATTTTTTTACATAATCTGCATTTAGTTCCTAGTTTTTGTTGGTATTTTTACTACTAAGTGTTACGTTAAGAAAGAATCTTATAGAATCAAATAGTTCCAAAACTGCCATAACTTTACTTAAATGTTACATCGAGTACGAATAAGAAATATCTTTCAAAGCAGATTCCAGACAGTGGAATTAATTATTATTCGGAATTAAAACATAAAAATACCCCCATATTGAATAAATATACGAAATGCTCAAAATATATTTATTTGAAGATTTTATAAAACTAAAATGACATAAATATATTTTGTAAAAATCGGATGTCTTAATTGGTATTCGATAATGTATATTATGACGAGAGAGTTTTCATCTATTAGAGTTAACTAACTAATGATAATTAAAGTGCTACGCACTTTCAATTAATTTATGCAATACTATATTTTATGTTCCCAACCAAATAAATATAAGTGCGACTCGCCCGAGCGAATTCTTTGTTACTTACTGTTACTCTCCCATCCAATCATTTCACAAATACTGTTGTTGGGAAATTTAATGAAAATCGGGATTATTTTGGAAAAAACTTTGCCAGAATAAATCAGCTATGGTTGGTTCTAAAACAGCTCATAAATCTTTGAAAATGGTTAAAAAACATTACTCTTATGTATACCATATATAAGCCTATACGTATGTCTGAAAAGTCTGCTTCCGTGAATAGTTGATAAAAATTATCTTTATAGTGCGCTCTCAGTTGTTGCTAAAATTTTACTAACAATATCCCGGCAATTAAATTTTACTTTAAGGGCTGCAGATAAAAAGGAGTATGTTATTGAATATTATCAATTTTTTATTGAACTATTATTAGGTTGTCTCTTGTAGCTAGAGATGGTAGTGCTCCAATATTGAGTATTATGTTTTAAAACCTTGCTTTACACGACCAGCAACAATGGATAAGTCACAAAACAATCTAGCATCGAAAATCTGTTTGCCAATTTATTTTTGCGAGGAGTTTTAGATAACTAAACTTCAAATTAGAACTATTTTGTGTTTCAGTTAGATATAATGCAGGTTCAAATCATGCCTTCTACGGACGGACTTTTTTTCAGAAACGTCTACTGTACTGACTGTCCTCTACATTCTCTTGAATTATATATATATAAATATCGTATGGGGGACAAAGGCAGCTATCCATAAAGCAGAATCGGATAATATTTCTCTTGAATATAATCCCTACACAAGATGGTGTTGTGTCATTGTATACATTTCTTTTTCGTTATATTTTGATACAGTGAAGTGTAAACCAGACAGCATCTCGGCTCGATGAACTGTGAGTGCCTTCAGTGACCAGTGAATGGACTGATAACCTTGTCTACTCTTGGCTTGGGTACGTCATCCATATAAGTGTTTCACGGTTTCTATATATTCTATTGCATACTGCGTGTTTGTATCCATTGTGTACGTAGCTCCCCTTTTATCTTCTGCAGAGTACACGTGTTGTCTGTATTGTTTAATCAAATTGTGTCCTATCAATAGCTGTCTCAGTGTCAGAGTATTCAATTGTTTAATATTCTCTCCCCGATATGCCCAACTATCTTTTTAATGCTTAGCGATACTAAATGTGGAATAGGTTTACACAAAGCATAAAAACACCGAGTAAGGCCAATTTGCTTTGATCAAGCGATTGAAACCAAATTAAAATGACTAAGTTCTATTTCTATTTTATTTTATTAAAATAATTACTACTAAGTTTAGAATGGTCATGTCTAATTTTTAATATACTATATTGCTTCACACCCTAAAGACCTTTATTTCCTGAGTCTACTGACGTAATAATAATAATGGTATAAAATATATTATTTTGTTTAAATACAAATTGATGAGTTTTACTTTGTAATAGAGATATGAATTAAACAATAAGGAATTTTTAAACCTTTTAAACCTTTAAGGACATTGTTAATATTCTTTCTTATCGGAATTCTTTAATTAATTCTAAAACAAACACTCTATTAATAATACCATTTTATTTGTTTACGGCCATTAATTTTCAAATAAATCATCATCAAACCCACTACTAAAAATTAAAGAGTTGCTTTTTGTAACCACTTTAATTTTTAGTTGCACGTCTTATCATGATTTTATTGAAAACTCTATGCCTCTTGTTATTTTAATCAATTCAAGAATTCTAATATAGTTCATAATTGTATTCTTTTTAGAGAGTTTTTAATTAAATTACGGCTTAAAATAACATGAGAAGTATAAAATACAGGTCAATACATTAAAATAATGCCACGGTATACACAATTCATTGAAACGTTGATTATACAAGAAAATACAATTTTCAGGACTTCGATACAAACTGTTTAATGCATGCACCGCGCTACGCCGCGACAATAACTTCTCGCTTCCTGTGACACTTGAAACTCGGTTGTACGTAATAGTATTCAACGTATAGATTGTTTTCACTACTATGTAATAAATAAACTATTTACTGATGAATAACTGTGAAAAACTTATATAATCGTTCAAAATGATACATTATAAAAACGGGTAATCAGTGAGTATTACTATCAAGTTCGCTCAGGTTAAAGAATCCGAGATTGATATCTAAAGCGTTAACAAAACCAATATCCTTTAACCCCGGGTATTGAGAGAGTTGATGTATGTGGTACGACTAAAAAGCTTTAAATTTTCTTAGTTTTTATCAAATGAGATACAAAACTTCATTTTTGAATTGGACGAAAAAATGTGAGAACTTGAATATTCCAGTTTTCCTCAGTGATTCTTGTTAGTTTGAATTGAGTTTGATGTCACGTAAACTAGTTTCATTTCTTACCGTTTAAAATAATTAAATATATTTGCATAACAACTTGGAATGGTTTTAAACCAAAATAAAATTTTTAATATAGCATTAGTTCGTGAAGTGAGTGACTATATATTTCTCTGAAATCCGTGTCCACTGTTTATAATATGATTTATAGTTAGAAACATAATAGTAATGCATGTCGATAGATACTACAAACAAATACAGGTTGTTAAATCACGCACTCCAATTAACGTTCTCTACCACTCTAGTCGTAAACCTTGAAGCTTTGAATAGGTGATCTAATTGAAAAGGTGTTTCCGGGCTTGTGATCTCTACTTTAGTACGGTGGATTGTTGATCTAGGGAATGTACAGAGTCTTGCCTTACTAAAATCTTAAGCATGATTTCTTTTTATTTACAAAAAATGGAAACATAATTTATAAACTAATAAATAGTAAAATGTATTTAACATTTACTTTATTTAATTAGTGTAACAAAGTTGAAGTACGCCACACCACGTGTCGCATAATAGGCTTCGATAAAGTTACATGCAAATTTTAGAACTCTATAGCTGTTTTTATTTTGTAGATTTCACGAAGCGTTGTTCACTAATGTAATTTTTTATTTATGAATAAAAAAATGGCAAGTCATATATCATTAATTAAATGAAAAGAATTTATGAAGAGACGGACGACAGACTGACAGATCTGACACCGCAGTAGAGTTGTCATGTGACACAATACGCACCTTCTCTTCTTGTTATATTTACACCTCAACTACCCCTTTCACTTGCAACAATGTCCCCATTCCATGACTACTGAAAAATGGAGATGTCTACATCTGTTACATAAGTAATATACCCAGTTTCCCTGTTGACAGATTGCAAAGAGGTATTATACAAAACAATGCTCAAATGTGTTCGAATATGTGGTGAATAAAGTTTATAGTACGGCTTTCTAAGGAACTATTATTGTATTTTAGGTGCAATAATACAGTATATTAAAATTCTTTCATCCCTTTCTATCCCTTTATATTTATTACTTAAGATAATTCATGATTTATTCTAAGTATTCATAGATATATTTAGCTTTTACTGAAAAACACGTGTGATGAAGAAACGCATTGAAAATAATATATCATTTATATATTTACGCTATGTAATTATTTGTTTTGCACTTTTTGTATTCTTTTTCCCTATACTAATAATTGAAACTCTTAAAAAAAAAGGCTTGTATTTATAAATTTAGTAGTAAGTGCAATATAAATTCTGGATTAAAAACACAAGTATACAATAATGTATTAAAAAATCAAAAATATGTGACAAATACAAGCTGCAAGACGTTGTCAGTATATCAGGATTTTAAAATTGTTATAACAAAGTCAACAGTGAAAAACAAAAGAGGTCTTAGATTTATTCGATGATAAAAAAATTTGCCTAAACTCAGGAATTCAATTAAGACATTCAGGTGCAATTAGTAAATGCAAATATAATACATTTACCACACCAACCAGTGCCCCCTAAATTTTACCTTGAATTCCGATTTGTTTTAGACGAATTTTAGGCAACCAGGGAGGTTCCAAAATAAACTGGCGCCGACATTAAAAGGCAAACCTGCAGCCAAAGCCGACTGGAGCTGTGTTTGTCGGAGGTTCACACACGTGTTCGGGTGTCGGGGATCCCCTGTGTACCATTCATTAATTACTGATACACTGTTACATTTTGGAAAACACAACAGTTTATACTGATGGTGGTGTTAACAAATTTAGTTCTTTGAATACACTTTTATAAGAGTCTCGTTTACCTAACAATAAACCTATATTAATCTGTGCTATGAATTAGTATAGACCCCAGACAAACAAACTGTGTCTTAGGAATGGCTCAACAAGGGAGCAGTAAATATGTTTAAGCAGGAATTTGGCAAGTTGGCACATCAATAATACAGATGAAGAGACAGTTTGACACACTTGGTTTATAAAAGTATGCCAACTGAGTTCATCTGTATGTACTTTCAGATATTTATCAATTCATTTTACTGTACTGCTGCATTTTTAGTTTAAATGTTAGGTTGAATTTAATTTAACTCACTTAGAAATTTCTATAAAAAACGTTTTTTTTGGATATTACTTTAAAGTATTACTTTAATTTATTATACTCCAAGTAAGCCATTTCTTCTTGAGTTTATTGAATGTTTTTTTTATCTTCATACGAGCAACTGATCTTTGGAAAGTTATAATGCACTAATTAATTAAAATACATATATCAGTTTTGCTCTTCTACATAATAGTAAATTAAATACGGTTTTTTTAAACAAGATTGGAGGACATCACACCACGTGTCGCGTAACAGCTGAAGTTGCTTACAAAAATTCATATATAGTTAAATTTTATTCTTGAGATGTACAGCGGACAAATATATATTTGTAGAAATACATAATATCACACATAAAATACATTTCTAGACTCTCTACAGGTAAAAAGAAAATTGTGTCAACCTCCTGAAAAATAGACTTCAATAATGTTCAGCCAAAATTTCCATGGTTGGACCTGCACCATCATAGAACCTCAATATTGTCTACGTAGTGATCATTTTGTATGCAAGTTTACTTATATAACTTTCTTGATATATCATGCCACGTGGTTTCATTCATAATTTTGTTCATTAGTTCAGTTTCAAAGCTTGAGTGATCTAAGAAGGGTACTAAAAAGCAAAATTGCGATGAAATAAAAATATTAGTAACAGATATTAAATGTTACAAACATATAACTCTACATTTCAAGAATTTTAATCTTCTTTTATATTTCTTATAGCTGTGCATTATTTTGTCAATCGATATTATGTTTAAAGTTTTTTTTTTGTGATTTTACGAACATGTTACTATATTTTGATGTGTTCTGATGCTATACTTCCCATGTTCAAGTTTAATTCGCCTACTATAACTCAATACCACCACGATATTTTATTTAGGCAGTTTCCCTTCTCAGAAGCACTTATTTAATATTTAAATTTGGAACCACTGAAAACTCAAAGGAATAAAACCACTACAACTTGAACCAACATTTAGCCTACTCTATATAAATGTTTACTATGTTAAAAGGATAAGAAAGTATTTATTCTATAGGATTTATAATCAAAAACCATATCACCTGGCAGCTCTATGAATATATCTTGTTTCTACCCTGTTTTAATCCTATAACATGTTTGTTTCGCTCGGTCTACTGAGATGAAAATACGTGATTATTATCTAACTGAAGGAAGTTTAAGAAAGATGTATTCTGCAGCTATAAGTAGCAATACGCCTCGTCACGTGTCTCGTAAAAGGTTCGTTTATGTTGTCTTTAAAATCTTAAAATATATCCTGCGGTCAGACACACAGAGTAACATTTAAAAAAAGAAGCATTTATATGTCCCCAGCACTATGTTTGTACCACACCCGAATAATACATGAGATGTTTAGTATGTTTCAAAAATACTATAGATACCCGTACCACTGATATTTGCTGCTCTTAATTATTAAATGAATGAAAATGTTGAGAACAATTTAGACACTTAAATATTTGTTTACTTTCAATGCTTTTATAATAATAAAACCTCTTATTTCTATATGCTTCTTTTACATTCAAAGTATCTAGAAAAAGACTTATTTTACCAAATTTTTCATCATTATTGTTGTTTGTAGAGTTCCTTTAATAAAATAATTAAAGGTTTTCGTAAATTTTCTTTTAAGTCAAGATTTTAGAACAAATTGAGTGGCTGATCCGTGTCCTACTCATAATATTTAAAGTGTCAGGACAGTATAAACAGAGAGGCGAGGTTGTCACGTAAAAGGCCCAGATCAGACATAACGAGCCTATATAATTAAGGTTAAGGTTCTTGTAAAAAACGAGCCCGTATCTATTGAAAATGACACAACAATAACACATCGTACACATGTTGTAACTTTATCAAGATTCAAGAAAACTATAAAGTGCTGTGAGTATAGTAGAACATATTGCGTGGGGAGAGACTGGAGAGCAAGTGCTAAAGTTTTAAGAGCATAAAACTTGTATTGAAGTAGTATAGTAAAAAAAGGAATTGTTTCCCATAGGTCTTACACCGTTCAACAAGGGAAATGTAATCCAGGTAATGAATTTAAATATGAAATCCATAATTTAATTTTATTGTATCAAACATTAAATTTCTAAAAAAAATCTAATATTTTAAAGCATGAAATATTTATTCCAAATAATCTATCCTTCGATTTGTATTTTCGGCGTATTATTAGATTATAATTTATTCTAAACTTAAGAATAAAGATTTACAAATTGTGAATAGTTTATAAGATGTAAAACTTAATTGCAGATGTTTTTATTGCATTATTTCAATTGTATAATCAAGATCTATTACTGTAGTATATATAATATTGTTTACAAAATTATATATTGGACAAAGATTTTTTTATCATTACAATTTCAGCTTGTTGTAATAAGCTACAGCTTACTTTAGGTTTATGCTAGTATACTACCAGTTTAACTTGAAAGCTATATAATTTGAAATATTGCCTTAAACTTATTGAAAATTTTAATAATAGGTCTAAAGAACGAACAGTTTTTTTTTTATTTTTTAAGTAAATATTAGGCACGAATTAAAATATGAGCCGGTTCAATACCTATATCTCCCCGGCTCATGTGTGTTTTATATAGTGTATGTGTGTGTGGTTTATTGGCTGCAGAGGCCACTGACCATTTGAAGGCGTTTGGGCCTTTCCGGGAGAGTGGCAAAGACTCCGAGCCGTGGTGTACAAGTTAGGAGTAGCTCCAGTTAAAAATTTTGTTTAAATAAGTGTTTTATTTAGTTTTGCTGAGCTATTCTCCTTCTGACATGTGCGGCTAAGTTTACGGCCCCTCACTGATGAGGTCCAAGAGAGGAATGGTTTTTCTCCTGTCTTCTCTCCATCATGCGTGGTCGCAGAGAAACTTCGCTTTTGCGCTCTGCTGAAGGACGGCGGCCACCATGATGGACATTTCTACCAGTCAACATCTGTGATACCCTGTGATATTGTTATTGTTGCCATTTATATATTTTATATTTTGTTATTTAATTTTTAAGTTAGTTTTAGACATTATTTAGTTATTTCTTGGATTTCATTAGGAGCCCGCCCTTAAGCCGAAGGATACCGGTGGAATTGGCTTTCCTTGTTTCAAATTATGGCGTTTCTAATTTTTGTATGCAGGTGCACCTGACAAGAATAATTGTTTGAGGTATCTACTACTGCAGGCACTTTTTTTTTTTTTTTTTTTTATATTTATATAGTATATATACATATATATTTATATTGACTGATAGGCCTATGTGTGTCTTAGTAAATGAACCTGAGTATACTGACCACGGTGTTCTTTTTTTTTACCTAGTTTTGTCTTGATCCGGCATCCCGTTCGCCACCATGGGCGCGCGCTTCCCTGTTGGTTTGCTGTGGGTGTGCGAGCGGCGATGTACGGTTTCAAATATTTAAATCTATGTAATATTAAAATATTCGTCAGCAATACGACAATAAACCTAACGAAATTTTTATTTAGAGGCTGTGTGTGGAGCGAAAGTTCTCACGTACATATGTCAGAACAGTTTTATAACCATCTCTTTGGTTCTTTATGTGTTCACGTGTGTTTTGACATCCAACTTCGTAAAAATAACACTTTTTTACAACTCGTAGAAAAAGGTCATCATAAACTTCAATCATGTAAAAATTTAATATTATATAAAATCAAGACGATTTAATCTTTTAAATTATAATCTTCAATACTACCATATACATAAATAAATATTAAATCAGTGTTAGCTAAGTTAAACATATAAAGGTCCTCAAATAGAGGAGTTTAAGAACCTTTATTTATTTACCTAACGGTGATGTGCTCGATCAGGTACCTGAAGATGAAATTTCTGTATTTAAATGTACAACAAATAAAGCCTTATATATAATTGATATTTTTTACTTTGAGATATCGCAGAATAGATTCCTTAATATAACTTCCTTATTTGTTTTATTCACTTGAAATAAAACATGTTTAAATATATTCATACTGCTTTATTCACAAATTATGATTTACGATGGTTAATTGAAAGAATTCTTGGACATTTCATATATTTAAAATTGCAACACAACGTTTCATGAGTGAAATAGTTCCTATTTTTCAAGTGCTATAAACCTGAACGTATGAACTTAGGTTAACTCTAACAGATCGTAGTTAGCACTATAACAAGTTGTGAACCGAAAAGAACTCAATTTAAATTTTTTTTCTTGATTTTTGTCATATATTTATGTTTTATATTAGTTTCTTAAACCTTATGTAAACATACTGTAAGTAAATAGATATCGTAAATGATTGTAAATTAAATTTATATCTATCATTTATATTTAATTTAAATTTTATTTTTCAATATTCTGCATATTACTTTATATTCATTATTTATCAATAAATTAATAATTATTACTAAATGAAACTTAGCGGACGATTAATTTCGAATAAAAAATCTTTTTAATTATTAGCCAAAGTGTACAGTTACACTAATAACTCTTAATTCCCCAATTCTGTTAAAATCACTCTTCATTTGACTAAAATTGCTCGAACAATATGCGCTAAAAACCTTCTAATGAGTTCGCAATAGAATTTAATTAAGCCATTAGCTTGTTACATTGGAAAAATTCAATCAATTTGCAATTAAACTCTCGTATTCTAGTAAAGGTTTCAAACAAAGGGAAGGTGACAGTCTTCATCAATCGGTTATTAAACTTTATCAAACTGTCTTAAAAAGACAAAGATGCCATTGCTTTGAAAACTGAAAATAGATTAACCAAGTTGACGTTATTCTTTAAGATCTTGCTTTAGTCGGTTAGCAATCATTAGTAAATCGCAAATTATCATACAAATAATCAATGTATTTTATTAAAAATTATTATTATTATTAAAATTTATTTATTTTTAGAGACATGCAACCATCGTGCATTGCCATGCAGGATCACTTTATAACAACTGAATTACACTTGTCAACAGAGAAATCATTTGAATACAAGACAAATGTTATCTGAAAAAATACTGAAAACTGATAAAAACATGTGTGATTTAAAAATAATAAATCAAAGTACTTTTCTCCCAACTAAAATGTTCATAGATAAAAGTTTTTTTAGTAATGAGCCACGTTGAAATCCACTTTTAATTTAAAATGTTTATTCTTTCTATGTAAAATTCTAAATTATTACGAAATTTGTGTATACAGTATGTGCCATAAATTTATACACTTTTAACAAATATTTTTGCATTCATTTTTTATGAAAATTGGTTTTAACAGGTCATGAAAGCCAAAGAACAAACGTTTTAGTATAAAAAAAAACTATATTTTTACCTCAAGAACAAATGGAATTGACGGAAAACAACCTAATCCGGATCTTTCATCATGTATAACGTAATAAGTCGCATACCTGTTTCATAGTAACTGATACTAGTAATTGTATCATGTTTCCTGTAATTACCTGTTTCATGTAATTATGATACTAGTAAGTAACAGGCTAAAATTTATTAGAACTCTGTGCCCGAAAATGTCAAATATTCATTACAAGTAAACGATTTTACCAATCGAAAAAACGTGTTACTTGCACATGTACTATTCTTCAGGTATACATTAAAAATATTCTCTTTCATTGTAAAAATTTAAAAAGTCGAATTTGATTGTCTCATAATCAAGAAACTCTAAATATGTACGTCTAGTTAAGAATATATATCTTTAAGATATATATTTTTTATACATTTTTTTAATAAATAAGGACAGTTTACAACGACTTATACACCACCTAATTACAATATGTATTTTCTGGTATAATTCAACATTTAATTTTTCCTTTAAAACCTTTGTTTTTTACAGTGCTAAAATGAAGATTGCCTATATAAAATATTCAAGCCAGCAAACATGAGCTAAATTATCCTGCCTACTAGAGTAAAATACCCTACTTAAACAACAATGTGGATTCAACAAATCCTCTATAGACGAGAAGATCCAAAATTGGATATTGTGCGTCATTACGCCACTTGAGTGCAATGTCAGCTCGAGTGCCCTTACCGCCTGTCCCTGGTTATTGATTTGATACAAATGCATACTTCTTCTCAGACATTATAAAGTGAATTCGAACCTGTAGACTCAAAATGGGATATATCTAAACTAGTATGGTTCTTGAGTGGCTCATATACGTATATTTACTCCCTGCAACAACTGGTTGGTTCTATATTTTTGAAACAAAGTTTTGTTTCCATACGAATTAAATCCATACAAGCTGACGGAACAGTGGTATATTTTTGTTCCTGTATTTTTAAGATAAAAAAATTATTTTACGTGATTCACTATAACTATATTTTTCCATAATATCTACTTGGCTTACAATTAGTGTGGGTTTGGGAATTGTGGTGGACGTTGGCTTTACTATAATAGAACTCATAACAGAATTAGGATAAATATCTCTTACAACTGACTCTACAGGGTTAATTTGACGTAGGGTAGGCCTACTAAAGTTAGGAAATAGTCAAATAGCTATTGAACTGTGTTTATTGTATTTCAAGAAGAAAAATGTTTATAATGCAAGTTTGAAAACATGTATTGACTATGTAATATCTTTTATTATTTGTTAATGTTAATAATTTTAACATTTTGTAGATTGTCGGCCTATTAAATTAAATTTTTTAACATGTGGACGATTTTGTGAAATTTAGCATCAGCGTTTATAACAATCGCCATTTTAGATTTAGCTGAGAAAAGGTTATTTATAATAATCTTCACACTAGAAGCGTGTGTGTTCAAAATTTATTTTTATAGCTTGCATGCTCACTTAGGAAACACAATAACATAATAACAGAAATAGATAGACAGAATATTAAGCATTTTAGGCATGCATTTGTAGGAACGTGTACATTGATGTTTCCTTCTCAGAAGCACTAATTTATTACTTAAATTGGAACCATCGAAAACTCAAAGGAAAAAACCCACCGCTACTTAAGCCAACATTTAGTCTACTGTATGTAAATGTTAACTGATAAAGATACGAAGGTAATCGCTGTACAGTATTATAATCAAAACCATATAGCTCACCCGACGGCGCTAAGTATATATGTTGTATCTGCCTAGTTATGTTTGTTTCACGGGGTCTACTGAGATGAAGATATGTAATATGTAACTGACGGGAGTTTAAAAAAGAAGTATTCTGTAGCTACAAAGTATGAGTACGCCACTATATGTCGCGTAAAAGATTTCGTTGTTGTTGCCTTTACAAAGTTTAAAGTCTATTCATCATTTATTTCTTGCGATGCCCTGCGGACAGACAGAATCTCTTAAAAATTGTTATTTTCCCCGGCAGACAAAACATTGAGCCAGCCTAATTGGTGATACGCTTCAGTGACACTCAACAGAATTCCACTAGCGGCAATGTCCTAAGAGTTATAAGACAGTATTCTTGTTTGCATATCTCAGGGAGGGAGATGCAGTACCTTCGAACTCAATCTTTTCTGTATATAAATGAAGCTTCGTGGATAAATAAATAATAAAAAAATTTCCTGTTTCAACTAATTAGTTTGCTTTTTGAAGTTATATATACCTTAACGTATGTTTTTAGGTAATGAACTCTACCAAATCTTGGTTAGCAATCTAAAAAGTTGTAAACTGAAAAGAACGCAGTTGAATTTAATTAAATTTTTTGTCCCTCATATAGTTATGTTTTCATATTCGTTACTTAATCATTATGTAAACATAATGTAACTAATGTAGTTTATCCTGAACGGGTTTTACTTAAATATATATATATTTATATATGTATATATAATCGTACATATGTAATTTAAATTTTATATTCTGCATACTATATTATATTTACAATTTTTAATATGAATAAATTATAATTACTAAATGAAACTGAGAAAACGATTAATTGTGAATTCAACCACACATTTGTTTTTAATTATTAACAAAATTTAAAGTTGAACTAATAACTCTTAAGTTCTCACATTGTGTTAAAATCTCTCTTTAATTAACTGAAATAGCTCAAACAATATACGTTAATAAGCCTTCAAAATAGTCGCAATAGAATTTAACTAAGCCAATTAACTTGTTACTCTGGAAAATTATCAATTTGCAATTAAACTCTCGTATTCTACTAAAGGTTTCAGATAAAAGGGAAGATGCCGGTCTGTAATTAAACTTTAACAAAGTGTCTTTGACAGAAAAATATGACTGAATATGAATATGACGCAATTCGTAACTGAATATATAGTAAATCAGTTTACGGAATTTTAACATTTTCTCGTTGACATCATGGTTAACTGGCATCCCAATGTCAATAATTTCGCTAACGCTCAGTCAAATCCCATAGAGTGACATTCACTTGGTGTTTCTCTTATATAAATGAAGCTTAATGCGAAATTTCATATCTGTACTCCGTTCCAAAGAATCATAGGGACAATCAGACGGACAGAAATGAAAATTATCCGGTCCCATGAGTCATAGTCTCCAGTAACTCCTAGACACTAGTTCTGTTATTTCTTACACAATCTTCTTCCTTCTTTCTTAAACAAACTCTAAAAATAAAATAGTTATAATCAGAAAAAATATCTTCCACATCGAATAATTCAATCTTGAGCACGGTTCATTAGATCACATAATGAGTAACATATAATAGTATAATAGTAAAGTGTAGTGAGCGCACACGTATTGTGAAATGCATGATTGTGAACTACATAGCCCAAATACTTCTATATTAATTACGAAGTAGTTGCATAGCTACAACCAAATAGGTCAATACTAATGAATATTACTAGTAGTATTGCGTTTGAGAACTGGTACTAGGAATCAAGCCATGATGCAACTACTCGTAAATATTAAATCTGTAACATTATTAGCTCTACACAAAGACCACAGCAATATGATTCAAGTAACAGACATAAATATTTATAGGTAACATCAGCGAAGCCTATTACGCAACGCATGTTGGTGTTGATATTTTTGTTGTCTTATTTTGTTGTATCACTTGTTATTTTTTTACGTGGTTATGTTACTTTTAAAATGTGTTAATTTTTTTAATTATAACCTAACCAACACTTAAACTCTGTCCAAGTTGCTTTGAAAGTTTTATCGTTTTATGGAGACACTCCAACTATGAAAGAAGTAAGTTTGATGGAATATGACCCTACAATCTGGTATTACAGAACCAAGTTAAGAGTAGCAGAGGGACAATCCAATCGCAGGTAACTGGGTAACTTTTACTTTATAATATTTTCTTTACTTAATTGTAAAATTAGACTAAAAACTAGAATACAATTTACCAATGTTTTGTATCTAGTATGAAATAAAATGCCATCAATAATTACCAGGTAAATGATATGCTAAAAAGCAATTTGATCAATTATTCTTATTCAATAAAAAATAGTTTCAAATTTCGTATTGGCTGAGCGTCAGCGAAGATTATCACTCGAGAGGCTGAAAAGTTCATTTCTGTCTGTCCGCACGATAACTTGAAAACAAACTGACCTAAAGACTTAAACGTTTAAATGAAGCTGCATTTTTATAGGGGCAGAACTGTATTCAATGATGGTGCATATCCCTCCATGATATTTAGCTGAACGTTATATAACTTTTGTGCAAAATTTGTAGCGGTATAAATGGTTACCATGGTGACAATGGGAAAATTTCAGAGCAAAAAACATTTGAAAAATAACTTAGTGCAATCATACTAATCGTCTAGTTCTGGCAGATATTTTGTATTGAAACTTTTATTGGTTTATTCAGACTGTAAACAAGGTAAAGTTTCAATTTTTAGAGAAAAAGATTATTATTTAAAACTTTAAAATATTAAAAAAACAAAAATAAATATTTTTAAATATATATATATATATGATTCAATTTTATTATGCATATTGTTCAAAAGTTATGTTTTCTTAATAGCCAAATTTTAATTACCTAATATAAATTATTCGTTCGTGACCATATCCATAAATCTAGTTAATTTACACTAATATAAACTGATAAGAAAGTTAAAAAGGACAATAAGATAGAGTTTTGTTCAATTATATATCAAATATATCAGTTGATAAATATGTAAATAAAGACGGATTTACAATCAATATATTTTTAGTACCTTTAAATAAGATTAAATACGAGTAATAAGAAACTATAAATATCAAAAGTAAAATAAAGTATTGTTTTTAAATTTTACTTTTCACTAAAATAAAATTATTTATCCTTTTCACGATAAATCATATACTTTAGTGATATGATTACTATTCTATAACTATCTCAGAATAAGGGCACAAATTATTCATTATAGTAATTAATCGTGCACTTTGCGGACAAAATTGCGAAATGTAGTTTACAATTTTTATCCCCTAAAAGTTAGCTAAAAAATATTATGATCAATAATGTGTATTTAATCAATCGCGTTTGTTATATAATAAGTACTTAAAACATCTCATAATTACCATAAGTAATTTGCAATTTTATAAGGGTTCCTTAAAAAAATGCCTCTATGGTAATTCGTTTTACAAAATTGATATCCGTTTTTAAACACATTTAACAAATTTAACAATGTTTTTTTTTAACACAATCTAAAAAGACACTTGGATAGCAGAGATAAAAAAATGGTTTACTATACGTATGGTATATATGGTTTGTGTGTGTTGTGTGGTTAGATATTAATATCACGTTTTGCTTTATAACACAGTGGATACGATTTCCTATCAGTATTCACTTTACCTATGATCGCAATTATCTCGAGACTTAAGCATTCTTACTAATCTGCAACTCACCTAAGTATAATATGTAGTTCAAAAGTTCTGAAACATAGGATGTGTTAAAGTTGGTCTGTTTTGAAGTACAGATAATGAAGTGCTACAATACTACTGACAATCTGCTAGTTCTATTTCACTGAGTATCTGACACTCAACTGACTGGCTGCTAGTCCAAATCTATAGAATTCAAATTCTTCTATCTTCATGAATAATTGACAATATGTATGTTTTGAAAGCATTAAGAATTTAATTTTTTCATTAATCATCGAATATATACCACAAATCCACTTCACTGAGTACCCTAAACTAAACTGCTACCATTGATCTGCTCACTGCTTCATCTATTCTAGAGCATTCAGATTTTTATTTTTCATTCACAAATCTACCTCAATGAGGTTTTCTAAACTCAACTGTTACTATTGATCTGACCGACTGCAACTTCAATTTAAGAATATTCAGAATCTCACTTTTTCATTATACATCGAATTCATAACACAAATCCACCGATCTTATCATAATGTCAACTGTTACCATTCATCTTGCTGACTGCTATTTCTATTCTAGAGACTTAAAATATTTCCTTATTCACGTATTATTCACAACTCAACTTAAAAAATAAGAAAAGTTTAATTTTAAAAATTTGTATCAAAATCAACTATTTGATTTTTATACAAATTTTACGCGAAAATTGAAACTGCCTCCTTTTATGTTATGTCTAGAATTTCATTATTTCTTCTTATATAAAATTCATAATTGGTGTTGGGACTGAGATTGAAGTAGTTGAACATATTTTCAGTCTTATGAGAAGCTTCACTGTAAGGTTTTATTTAGCAAGACATGATTTTCAAATAGCAGGAACCTTCACTGATATATTTTGTTTACTTAGATAGGATATAAATTTAAATCTGGAATTTCAATATTTAAGTTATTGCAATTTTTTATTTCATTCCTTAGATTTGTACTAGTTTAATATTTCTGTACTTAGTGTTTAATTTATTTCATAAATTACAATACATCTGGATAAATATTTTTATGATGTGTTATTCATAAATCAAAGGAATTATTGACATCTAATGATTGATAGTTTGCAGTTTTTTATACAGGGTGAGTCAGAAATATGGTAAAATATTTTAAGACGTGATTCCAGAGCTAAAAATAAGAAAAAAATGTTATATAAAGGTAGGTCCGGAAACGCTCCATTACTGAGTAATGGCTGGCGAAAGATTTTGCTTTGTTTTCAGTTCACCTGGTGAAATTAAGTAGATTGTAGAGAATTTAATTCTGAAAACAACCATAATAAGCAAAGTTAGCTAAATGTGTAAAAAAGTTATGAAAATTGACTCCTCACGTATTACACTACACAGCAACTTTCGCTGTTTTAATAATAAGGAATGAGTATCTGATTGGTAACAGCTGGTTCAAAATTTTATTTTTAAATACAATAAACATCTACAATCGGTTTAAGTCTCTGCGGAAGATTAAAATGATGCTCTAAATGACCTCCATTGTTCAAAATGCACGCGTTCAGGCGTCTTCTCATCAAGTTTCGGACCCGTTCAAAAACTCCCAGGTGTCTGCTTAATGGTTTCTATTCCATTAGAAATGTTTAATCGGAGTTCTTCAATTGTATCTATTGGGGAGGAGTAGACTAATGTTTTTAAATGTCCCCAAAGGTAAAAGTCCAAAGGATTTAAGTCAGGTGATCTTGCTGGCCATGAAACCTGGTCCACCTCGGGCCTATCGATTGATTTGTAAAACTCTCATTTAGGTGTCCACAAACAGCCAGAGAGTAGTGCGCAGGTGCCCCGTCATGCATAAACCACATGTTTTGGCGAAAATGGCAGAGGTACATCATCAAGCACGTTAGGTAGCTTGTCTCTTAAAAGGTTCAAGTACACCACGCCATTAAGCCTGGGAGGAAGCACGAATACAACTAAATGATCTGCTTAGATTCCAGGCCAAACATTTACTGAAAACTGATGTTGTGGGCGATTAGGTTTGATAGCATGAGGATTTCTGTCTGCCCAAAATGTGGTTGTTATGTAAGTTAATGATAGCTGTTTCTTGTAAAGTGAGCCTCATTGGTAAACAAAATTGTATTTAAAAAGTTTGGATCAGCACATTTTGACAGAAGAACAACAACAACAAATCGACAAAAACAACATGGGGAGCGTAGTCTCGTGGCAAAAGAGTTTGGACATGCTGGAAGTGGTATGGGTTTAACTGGTACTCGTGTAGTATTCTCCGAATACTAGATTGGCTGAAATTGAACTGTAGTAACAATTCTCTAGTGCTCTTTTCAGGATAATCAGAAATTTCATTAAGAACCAACTCTTCTAATTCAACAGTTCCTACAGGATCGGGCGATGCCTGCATTACTATGCTTCGAAGACTTCAAAGAACCTGTTTCAGATAGGCGTTGATGAATAGTGGCAAAAATCTTGCGCTTGGACACCTGCGGTTAGGAAAGTTCTCTTGATACAGACGTCTTGCTTAAGTACTATTGCAGCGTCCCCAAACCATACATTAAAATACATGTCTGCTAATTCAGAGTTTTGAATACACATGAATATTACTGTCCATTTTTTAATAAATGGAACACAAAACACAAAAATCACTAATAAAGATGGATGGAAATAACTGGTTTAAAAATACTTAACACAAGCACATAGTATCTTTACAGTTTGTTGTTTTGTTCAACAATGAGGTGACATATGTCATCTAATAATAAATGCCTAGCTGATTATTATTATTTAAAAATGTTTAAACAGTTGTTGCTTAAATGATTAATTATTGCCAGCTGTTACCAATCAGATACTCATTCCTTATTATATAAAACAGCAAAAAATGCTGTGTAGTGTAATACGTGGGGAGTCAATTTCATAACTTTTTTACACATTTAGTTAACTTTGCTTATTATGGTTGTTTTAAAAATTAAATTCTCTACAATCTGTATTAGGAAAAACAATTTGTTTATGAGTTTATTTAACAAATGTTATTGGACATCAAACATTTTAAGACGGTATTTTTGTTATTAGATTTTTTGGCAAATTTCATACTTTTTCTCAAAAAACTGTTCACACTACAACCTCTAGAGTAGTTTTTATTTGATTTTTCCAGGTGCTTTTCCTTATAAATCCATCTTATTTGAGTTAAAAGTAAGAACAGAACCTTTCAGAATCACTTAATTCACCAGGTGAAACTGAAAACAAAGCAAAATCTTTTCGCCAGCCATTTACTCAGTAATGGAGCGTTTCCGGACCTACCTTTATATAACATTTTTTTTTCTTATTTTTAGCTCTGGAATCACGTCTCAAAATATTTTACCATATTTCTGACTCACCCTGTATAGCTGAAAACTAGATTTTTTTCGTTTCTACGGCTTCTAATAATCTGGTGATTGATTAATATGGTAATCCTTAGACACGGGTTAATATAATATTAAACATAAACCTTTGGTTGTTTTACTGGTGATATCTAGTTTAGTTAAAAATAAAATATTATTTTTACAACAAATACTAAACTGTTTGCACTATTCGTACCTCAGATATTATGCTATAACCATTAATTAAACTAACAGATAATAAAATTGACGAGCGTCCTCGCCGTTTGTTTACCTTGGTTCCACATTAAATATTAATTGTGGCAGTCCCCAGACTGTACAATTCTTCCACTTTGGTTACGTTCATAAACACGTTATACGATCAGACATTAATGTTTCTTTTTGACGCTGTGTCTGTTAAAGAACACTATAACGTATATTTCTAGAACTTTTTATAAGCAACTCGTATTTTTGAAGACCAAACTCGGCGAAGACCAAATATAACATATTTTATAAGTAGATAATTTGGAAATGTGTGATTATTATAATGAAACAATAGAATAATAACGGATATAGTGGAAATAGTGTAAGATTTATATCAGTCATGTTCCAGGAGGATTGTTAACTTATAAATGACGTTCCAAGAAGAGAAATCATATTATTGTGATAAATGAAATATAATTAATTCACTCTCAGTCTGGTATAGGCGAATTTTAAAATATGCAACCTAATTTTGACTTTATAATAATAATCCTTATTGAAACGCATAATTAAAAATTGCAAATCAAATTAGTAAAGCGCTGCTAAATACTTTAGTCTCTGATATGTATCATAAAACTTTGTTATCGCATAAGATAACCACCGAATTCGGTAGAATTTATTGCTACGTATAACAAAGTTTATAACTACACAGTAGTGCAACATTCTTACATATTTGTTTTTTACATACTTGCAATAGATAAACCTGAAGTTTGGCAATAGATAAAGCACACGACGTGTCTAAAGAATTAGGGAAAACCTCACTTAACCACACTTTCAGTTTATATTTTAACTAACTAGGATGCTTTCATTTGGCTGAAACAAATAAGTGAACCTGTGTAAGATACGAATTATGGGTATGTAAAGTCTTAGTTGAAAGGAAAAGAGTGGCGTATTGAAGGGAAAATTTGTGGGAAAAAGTGAACTGTATGATAGTTTTTTTGTTATGAATCTACTTAAAGACTTTTATAAAATACTGATTCGTTGAGTAAATACCGAAAAATATATGACGTGATCTATTTGAAGCTAATACACGATAATCGAGTCAAGACAAACCACAGAAATGCTTTACTAAGAACTCCGCCCAGCTTAAATTGTGATTAAAATTGCTAGAGTCATCCTGTGTTAAACAAAAAACATCAGAAAAACTATAAATTAAATTTAAAATCATATAGCCACTTACATAAATAATAAGAACACAGTTTTTTTGTATTTTCATTAATAAAACCGAATAAAATTGTACAATAAAATAAAGTTATGTACCAGTACCAAATGGTTGATTACACGCAAGTTAAAATCATCTGTTTGTTAATCATAAAGCAAAGCAACAGCATTTTACAAACAAAACATACAGTATTTAATAACCGATGAAATATTGAAGATATTTTGTATGACAATAATACGATTAAGTGTGCTTGAATTCATATTTATTCCCTTTTACTATATGATTCCTTCCACTACTCTACATTTCATATTTAATAAATGTCTGATCACTTAATCCGTATAATTATATTCCAGATAACTACTTAAGTAACAACGGAGCGTATAAACTAACTCTACTAAATTTGCAATATTTCGTTTATGTTTTACTTTATTTACTAAAAAAAAACTTTATTGGGTTTCAAATACAGGTTTCTAAAAAGTTGAGGTTATTTTTAATGATTATTTTAAGTCACATGTTTAAATTGACCGTTATCGTAGGATAAATATAAAATTTCATTATACTACTTTTAATTAGACATTCTCAATATGAAAATCCATACAAAGTTTAATTTTTGTAACATGTAATGATCCTAAAGACTTATACACAAAGACAGAATAACAAAAACTTAAATTCCAAGTTTAGTGCTAGCTTGCTTTCAAAGAATTGTAGCCATGTAATAATTGAGTGTATAGAGTTTAGCTGGTAACATGAGAAAGTGGCTGTAACGTCAATGTAACACTTAGTTTCTTTGTGTAGTTACAGTATATCACCATTGGCAACCTTTTGTTACATCTGTAATCTTACTTCAAAAGCCTGATGACAGGATGTGTAAAGAATCAGGAAAACCCTTTTCTGGCTCTATGTTCAAGTTAAATTATTATGGCAAAAATTAATATTTCAAACTAAATTCTGTCTTATGGTTCAGCACGTTTTAATTAGGCAGTTACCAGTTAGTTGCTTTTGAAAATATTAGAGAAATTACTTACATACCCCCGATTTCACGTCGAATCTCCTGCTTTATATTGCCAATAAACAAACAGAAATTATAACAACTACGTAACTTGTAAGAGAAAGACAAATATTTATAACTCTGGTACCTGGGATACAAACACAGTACATTCTGATATATGATGGTTTTTGATGTTATAATGTTACATTGAGTAAGTAACTTAATGTTGTGCATTGCAAGTAATAAAGCAATTAGTACATCATAAATTGAACTTTTATTTCAAACAACTGCAGACAATCTAAAATCATGTGTTATGAACAACTCCATGTATAATGAGATGTATTATAATGTTATAAACAAGTTACTTGTTCCGTAGAAAAATAATGAGGACAATAAGTTATATATATATATATATATATATATATATATATATATATATAGAATATATTATTATTAAATTAGAATTTAAAAAAATTGCACTGAAAACTCTATTGTGTTTGTAGCTGCAAAAAGTGCTAAAAAAGTAGTACATTCAATGGATAATAGAACATTTTTTAAATAAACGAATTACAATCTAAAACAGGCACTTTGTAAAAAACTTTTTGCAGAAATAAAATTTAAATTTGTTGTAATTATTTCAACAGATAAATCAATATAAATTGTCTTCAGAAAAGAGAACTGCTGACCGACAATTATTAGAAAGATAGTCAAGCGAAAGTATTGATCTTGGGCTTTGGTTTAGTATATAAACGATATTACTAAAAAGTGCTATATGCTACATGTAAAAACATATTGTCATTAGGTTTTCCCGATTTAAGAAAATGTTGATTTTTGGGATTTTAACTGCTAAATTTTGGTCAACTGCCATGAACTGTGATTACTAATAATTATTTTACTTTTTATTTAATATTCGTAGATAAAAAATAACTAACAATTATGTTTCATGTATATAATCTAAGTTCGGAATCTCGTTTTATTAGTAGAATCTGTTTTTGGATTAAATTAATTTTTAAATATGAAATCATAAAAATTCTATCTGCTTCTTTTTATTTGAATATAATAATTAATTTAAAAACAAACACTCGAATATTTAATGAATTTTATTTTTTGTGTTTTAAGGAACACAGCATCAGACCCACATAGTTCACATGTTGCATCGATGTGGTTGTTTATAAATAAATTATTAAATCATAATTTAAGTGGAAATAGTACACGATTGACAAAAAAAACCCGACGGTCATCGATAAACAACAAATAGTTGTCTGAAATCCGATAGATGCCGCTTATAGGGATAAGATTATATGATAGCATAGATCTTCCTCATATTATCGTTAATTCCTCAAATGTTGATCATTATTGTTAGTTGATCATTGTTTATCCTTCATGATCAGATTGTAGCTCTTGAACAGATCGAGATCAGAACATTTGATCAGACCATAAATATTTACTAACGTCCAATATCTTCCTAAAATGTCCACTTTACAGTACATGTTATTTTTTTTTAATTAGCTCTACGAATTTGCTTTCTTGATACATACATTTTCAATAAAAAATTTTTATCAGTGATAAAAAAAAATTATTTTGTTTTATTAATACTTTCCCCCGCAGAACACCCACAAGCTCTCCATATGAGAGATACGTTGTCATGGCCTGACATTGTGTGGTTTACTCAACAAATAAATAATACAGCATGTCTATTCTTCAAAGATTAATGGTTACTTCATGTCATACTACACATTCGTATACAGACAGACATCCCTAACAGTTTTATATCCTAAAATTCCAATACAAAGTACACGAGACACACGCCTTTCATGTATTACCATTCTGGATCCATTTATAACAACTGGTACATATCCGTTGAAGAATTACACTTGTCAACTGAGCAAGACATTTGGATAAAAGCAAATGATTTCAGACCAACGCTGAAATTAAAATGTGTAGTTTTAAAAATTATAGACGAAAACACTTTCCTCCAACAAAAATACCTTTTCATAGATAGTATTAGATTCAGACATACTTTTTCTGCTCAATACAACAGTAGATATTATGAAATTAGTAGATATAGTATTTACCACAACTTTATACACTTTAACAAGGATTTTAGTATTTAAAATACGTGGACAGTTAATTATAGGCCAAAATATAACCTTTCCGTAACCAACTTTTGATTTACCTCAAGCACACATGGGATTGTTGGAAAATAACCTAATCCGGATTTTAATTTTGTTTAACGTAATTAATCGTATAGCTTCTTCACAGTAACCAATTGTGATACTATTAACGGAAACTTAAATTTGTTATAACTCAATTTTGCAATCTACACATGTAGAAAATAATTCATTTTAAGAAAACTTATGAAATATTACATTTCAATTCAATTTTTTTAATTTAACTTAGCACTCTAAAAGGTAATAATGTATAATTTAAGCCGATATAGATGTTCTAAATAACAAAGTGGCTCATTAGTAATGGTATAACATAACTGTTGCAGTATTTTCCAGATTACATATGTTAAAGAAATAAAATTATGATTTAATTAGGGTAAAATTGTAAATCTACAATGTATGTTTTTTGTGGAATGGGCGTATATAAACATTACCTTAGTTAAATCACTTGTAAATCTAGATAAATTTTACTTGCAATAATACATGAAGGATTCAGATGGAAGAAAGAATTAAAACATACTATATTATTTACCGGTAAAATAAAATATGAGTTTAATAGAAAGCTATAATAAACTTTAATGAGCACATATTCGTACTCATGTGAGCTATGCATAATACATCTTTTTAACCTGTCAACCGTGGAACTGGTATTTTATTCATGTAACAGTTGTACACATTTCCATTTTTCAGCAGTCAGGGAATGGGAACATTGTTGCAGGTGAAAGGGGTAGTTGAGGTGTAAATATAACAAGAAGAAAAGGTGCGTATTGTGTCACGTGACAACTCTACTGCGGTGTCAGATCTGTCAGTCTGTCGTCCGTTTCTCCACAAATGGGTTACATTTAATTAGTGATATATGTCTTGCCAGTACTTGTTTATTGTTCAATAAAATATTAAATTAGTGAACAACACTAAGTTAATATCATTAATTTCCTGTTTGGTAAACCTTCCTTATATCCTCTGTTTAAGATTATCGTTTAAAATGTATAATTGGAAAGAATTACAGTTTTTCGGATGTGTGAATTTTTTACATGTTATTAAGATAGAATTCTACTTTAAAAAAATTTGAATAATTCTCTTTTCTACATATCAAAAACCTGAACGCATTTGGTTAACTATAAATTACAAAATACAAACTCATTAATACCTGGCAAAGAACTCTCCCAAGTCTTAATTTACATAAAAACAAGCGTGTGTAAAATAACTGAAGGATATAACTGAGTGTGATTACAGGACCACCTATGTTATTACACTAAGTTAGGTACCACTTCGTCACACTTCCCAACCAAATTATAACATTGAATCAAAACTCACCCAGTCAATAGCAACACCAGTGAAAAAATTAAATTACTTATTTGTAATAGCTATAGTGTTGTTTTTTTTAATAACAAATTGACTACAGTAACTTTGTAAAAAAGAATATAAGTTAATGAAACTGTAAAAACTCATTTTTTGTATAGGTTGTAACTGTATTTTATAATAGGTCTCTTAAAAGTCAATCCTTCTCCTATACGTAGGGTTTCATCACTGAATCAGTATTCAATTGATAAAGCCTCCCTGATATAATTTTATTTATCATTATACACATATCTGAAAAAATGGTTAATAGTTTAATTAGCTAAACTAATATAATAAAACTGATCATGGATGACTAAGGGCATGCGGTATACAGAAATTAAAAAAAATTGAGTGATATGTCCTTGACTTTTGATATTGATACGGGTAAGTGAAAGTTCCCTGCTGTTATTGTACTGCCTTAGTAAGTATGCTTAAGATATTATAATACTTTATTGACTAAACTGCTAAGTTTGGATTAGCTGTGCCTCAGATAATAAGATTTTTTGCATAAGAAATCATTTTTTCACTTGTATCACACTATTTATATTACCAAAAAGCCTAATTAAAAACATTTATATTGATTTCCTTTGTGTAAAAGAAGAAAGAAACTGTTATTGTATGCTATGGTGAAATATTATGTTGGAGATATATACGTCTAGTACAAAAGTTTCTGAAACTCAGGCAGTGAACGGAATGCGTGTGTTCAGTTCTATGTGCAAGAAAGGCATGAAGATAAGCGGACTATTTAGATAACCAATCTAAAGAGTCTGTTGGGTAAAATTGCCTTCTCGTAGTGAACGATGACTTGGTAGTGAAAGAATCTGAGAGTCTCAGAATTCAATTGAGTGGCACCGTACTGCATCTCAGTTGCGAAGAAGAATTTCTGTTATCGTGATCCTACTGCAACGTTTCTAGTTAGTTAATAATTTAAATATTTAAAACTTTTCCAACCAATGTATTATGAATGTTAGTTATATGGTAGTAAGTAACAAAGTATTTAATCTTTGTGGGACTGAACGCAATGATAATCTGTTAATACCGGTTTTGCTGAGAAATTTGAGTTCATACCATAACCAAGACGCGATTATTCTTCTTCTATAAAAAAATGTGTGGATTTTAAGCTGCCCAGGGTGCAGGCTACTTGGTATATCTACCAAGTGGGGAAGTAGTAGCGCATGAAAAGGAATTAGAAATGTCTAAGTTCATCATCTCCTCCGGTCTTTCGCATTTCGTATCAAGAGGTTGCGTAGGTGTTTCGATTTTCTTATAGAAAGTATTTTTTGATAAGGTTTAGGAGACGTTTTGTAATTATTTGTTTGAAATTTTCCAATCCATAACTTTTATTGTAGATTCTACTATGAATATAAACTGAATTCAGTAACACATTATTAATTAATTAAGTTTAATGAATGAGTATAGTTTAAATAATATTTGGAATGTGGAATGTTTCAAAATAAATTAAAATTTAAATAAAAATTTTACCATATATAAATAATTTAGGGAGTGGGTACTTTAATAAAATTGATGTCCTAACTATTTTCTTTTTAATTAGATTTGAAAACTATATTTTTTTGTTTTTGATAGTGATGATTATTATTGTAACACAGATGGATTTTAGTATTCAAGTTAAGAGCTGCTCATTAAAAAAAAACTAACTGATAGGAAAATTTGATCACGAAGCTTTGAATTATTTGCTTTGACAATACCGAACGAAACAAGACTAACACAAGATCAGAAGGGATAGCCCTGTTTCTGGTAGCTTTTTCCAAGCGTCCGATGAGTGACAAATGGAATAACTTATAGTTGAAACAGAACATAGAAATTATTTATATTAAATAGGTATTAAGATACAAATTTTTGTCGACATTGATAAACCACCTCATGAGGGACTAACGGTGGAATAATTATTCATTATATTTTGGTTATATTTGCAACAATAAATTTAGATTTCTGTAAAGTTTTTGAAAAAGAAATGTGGGTTATATGTTAAAATACATTTCATACTATGTTGCAATAATTTTAGTACAAATATATAGGTTTATTATTGAATTTTCGAGAAGGTATAGCTGATTGAAACGTTGATATATTTGGACATACGTCTAGCTATTTGTCATTATAGAAAATAAGAGTACACACATTGATTTCTACAAATATATTTTAAAATATGGAGTCCGTACAAGGACTTAAAATTTACGCCAGTAGCATTTTAATAAGTTGTACGAATTGTTTTTAAGAAAAAATTGTATGACCCATTTTAAAATCTTTTGGCCACCTGGTAATGGAGCTCGCGTCCCAGAATAGAGAACTGAAAACTTACTATTATGCTACAGTTACGGTTTATTTTTTTAAGTAATTAAAATTTACGTTCATAACTAATTCAGAAACTTCTGAAAGTGATCAGTGTTTCCATATGTTATTAATAAGAAATGACAAATTTAAATATTGTCGTTACTGGTTTTGTTTGGCAAGACAGTTGTACTCTGTTTAATTATAATTTTATCTGCAAGTAAATGGATAAATTAACACATATAATCTATACAAATTTCTCTGTTAGTAGTCAATAATTTCTTGTAGCTGAATATTTGAAAATAGCCTTTATATAAAAGGAAAAACAAATAATTTCTAACACATTCGGTTTTATTCATAATTTAAACCAAAGTACACATAGATGGTTAATAATTAGATGTTCTGGGTTTGTAATACAGAACAGATAATTAGTGGCGCAGCTCATCCAATTAGGAATAGTTTGATCATAGAACAAACTGTGTGACCAATATCTATTACAGCTGCTGGTCAAAGTTGTGTTCTAACTAGGGGTTAAAAGTTACCTTTTAAGCTCCGTTATGGTCGAGATAAACTATTCTCTGTATCTATTTCGATTAAAACCAAGAAACTGTTCCATAATATTAAACGAAAGGGTAGTTTAACGTAGTTAACTATTGTTACCATTTAATAGTCATCTGATTAATGTCTTTACAATTTTATTGGAATGTTTACATTTACCTCTGTTCTGTATTCTTAATTATTCATAAAAGAAAATGTTGTTACAATAAACAATTGTAATTTATGAAAAAATAATTGAAAATTATTGTAAAATATTTGATTGTTTATTTTTCTGTATTGATAAAATATACTGTTTGAACGTGTTTCCATACTTATTTTTGATTTGAAAGGCAGTCACATTATCATGATTTTAAAATGACATAATCTCATACAGTTTGCTTTTTAAATTAAAATTATTGATATAATTAATAATTTTAATTAATTAATAAATAACCATAATGGGTTTTTAAATAATAAGTCTTAGGTTACGAATTCTCACGCACTTTAAATTAAGTGTTGTTTCGGATTCGATAAGATAGTAAATAGGTTCTGCGTCATTGAGTTTCTTACATTCAACTGTTACCGTAAATCTGACTAATTGCTTCGTCAGTTTTCGAGCATTCAAAGTATCCTTTCTCTTTTAATTTCTAACAATATGCCTGTTCAACCACACTGAACATTTCACTCTTATCTGTCACTATTTATCTGACTGATCGCTCCTTTCGTTCTAAATAGTTTTCAGTATGCCCTCTTCATTAATTACTGACAATATATCATTTCCGACTGACTGGTTATGTAATACTCAACTTTTACCGTTTTTTGACTAAATTCTTCTTCCGTTCTTGAGCATTTGTTGTATACCCTCTTCATTAATTAACTAACAATATACCAATTTTGCCTCAATGAGTATCTAACAACTACTCAACTGCTGTTATTGATCTGAGTAATTGCTTCTTTAGTTCTAAAACATTCAGAATACTACCTCTTCATTAGTTACTGTCAACATACCAATTCCGCCTCTCTGGGTATTTACACACTACTGTTACCATTGATATGTTGTTATTAATTTTGTTTTGTTTTAAAAACGAACACTATTTCTCATTTAAATTCTTTCCCTTAGTCACTTCACATTTAACAAAGGAGAATGTAAGCATACATGGAGTATGGGTTTCCGTATGTCCTTAATTTTGTTTATAGACTCAGGTTTTCTGAAAAATTAATTTTTTCAATACTAATAATTTTAACTGATATCTCGATTTATATAATTGTTGATATCCCCAATTGTATGTATTTTATGGTGGTTCGAAAGTCACGTTTAGCCATTGGCTCCGACGTTGTGTAAGTACAGCATTTTAGCCCTAATTTTGCGTGGTATAATATCACATTTGTACTTTACTTATACTTTTATTTTGCCTTAGAGAGTAATCATGAATTTTGACCACCATTTTTTCACTAATTCTTAAATTTTTGACTACTGTTATGTTGAAAAGAAATAACATCAAAAATTCTATATATTTTAATTTACGTAGATAAAGAAATGCATTTGAGAACACCTAATTCAAGGTAATAATATACACATTATATGTTTCCTTGTGGTTATGAAGCTGATGACGTTAGCAGAAAATATTTACTCACATCATAAAAATTCTTGAACAGGATAACAGGATTTCGGATCTATTATAAATAAGGCAAAAAGAAACAATATAAAACTCCAAGAGTTAGAAAATAAAAACAATTATGTAAATGTCGATCCCATATATTGTGTCGTGATTATCGGAGAAAATTAGAACAGTAGACAGAAAAATAAAATATTAGAACCACTTTTAGAACCCAAAACACTCTTAGATAATTAAAAAAATTGTGTTTACGGTATATTTTCATGTAATAGACAATACATAGGCGAGTAAAAAGACCACTAAATGTGAGAATTAAAGAACTTAAAGAAAATACGAAAAAGGACTAGTAGAAAAGTCTAAAATTGCTCAAAATTGCTGGACTGAAAATCATCAAATGAAATGGGATAAAGCCATAGTAATACACCAAGATGAGAATCTTTTAGACGAAAATGTATTGACCTTCATACGAAAACAGTAAAATACTTTTGAAAATAATTAGTGACGTCTGATATAATAAATTAAAAATCGTGATAATAGAAATGAATTTCGTAATATTGAACACATTTTTAAACTTTCCACAAATAAAGACTTGATGGTGAAACTACGGATAAGGCAGTTGAACAGTTTTTCATTATTATCATTTTGTTCTGATTAGGATATTCGGTGTAATATATAATTTGGCAAATCTTTCCAAGTTTTTAAAATAGTTGGCCAATCATTATTGAATTATTTTGTTTACTTAGATAGAAAATATAACTTTAACTATAATTTAAATATATCTTGACAGAATCATACTTTATACCTCTTCGTTTTGAACTGATTCAGTATTTTCTATACTTAGTATGTTTATAAACTGTAAAAGACCGATTTACTTCTAACGATTAATGTTTTTTACTTTTTATTTTTATACAAATTCGTTCCATTGCTACTGCAAACGCTGGCTTGTTGATTGATTAATTAGGATATTCTCGGATATAACCATAATATCAAAAATCATCCTTTGTTTGTTGACTCTTGTACGAGCGCAAGTATCTAGTTTAGTTACTAAGCAATCATGGAATATCAAGATAAGTCATAAATATTACTAAACGAGTTTGCAAAATACTTAATAAACAACTTAAAATGACCTTAAAGTTTATGTAATTAAACCAACAGATTAATTATGAGCTGTGTCGTAGTTTGTTTAAATTTGTTTCACATTAAACATTAACTGATTCAGTCCTCAGACTTTACCATTCTTGCGTTCTTCTTCGTTGTTTATGTCCATAAACACGTTTTACTACCAGATTTTAATGTCTCTACTTGACGCCATCTCTGTTTAACAACACTATATTTAGAAGACAAAATAGAACACATTGTTTAATTAGATGGTTTGAAAATGAAAGGTTACAATGGAATAGTAACGGGCATTTACTTGGAAAATAGTTTGAAATGCATCTCAGTTATGCTCTATAAAGGCTTTTTACTTATAAATGACGTTCAATGAAAAGAAATTACATTATTGTTAGAAATTAAATATAATTGATTCACGCTTAGTCTATTATAGGTGTATTTGTATATATGTAATTTAATTTACACTTCACGTAATAATGGTAATGAAATTCATAATTAAAAATTGCTTATAATATTAGTACAGGTGCTGCAAAATATTTTAGTAACTAATATGTAGTGTAAAACTTTGTCATCACATACATTGACCAATGAGTTCGTTAGAATTTATTACTAGGAACGAGGAATATCCAGAAAGTGTGTACTGAGTCTTACGGCTGGAAGGATTTTTCGATATGTTTCTACATTGCCGTGTAGCCTGATTCCTCCCCTCCACAGTGAGACCGGTTTTAGGTTAGTACATTAAGAACTTTGTAACAAAAATGTCGAAAAAAGAACACTCTTAGCCGTGAGGGCCTCGGTATATTTCCTTCCTAAATATGCTCCGTATGTCCATTGTTCTGAAATAATATTTAAACTTTCATATATATTTGTTTTTAAACATACTTGCAATAGATGAACCTGAAGTGTTCCAAGTTAAAGCACACGATGTTTAAGATAAAGAGTTAGTGTAACCTCACTTTACTACATAAATTTTTATTCACTGAAGTAGAATGCTTTTATTTGCTAGAAAATAAATGAAACTTTTAGAATATTCAGTTGGGGGATAAAATTCTTAGTGCTAAGAAAAAGAATAACAAAATTGAAGGAAATTTATTTCTTCATAAAACGTGGAACGAGTATACTAAATATTTCTTTAAGAAATAAAACCAACGTGGATTTTCCCGAGCAGTCTTTTGGAATTACTATAATGGTCAATGTATTTGATAGTCACAAATAAACACAAAATTGGCTAAATTGTTGGTAATCATTTTATGTGATAGATCTTTCTGAAGATTTCTCTAAAATGCAGACTCGTTGAGGACTAACTTTAAATTTATAGGACTCTTGCCATTTAGATTTTAAACGATAAATGAATAAAAACATTTTATATAATTATTTCCCTAAAAATCATTCATAGCTTAAATGTTGTTTAAAAATTAAGAAAGCCCTAAAACCGTCCTACGTTAAGCGAAACATTGCCACAAAAATTATATAAATTAAATGAAAATGTCTAATTTATAATTTTTTCTTTCAATAGAAACCACTCAATAAAATCTTGCAATGAAATCAAATGCAATATCTTGTTTCTTGAATTCGTACGTATAACTAAACTAAAGATCAAAAGTAAAGAATGAATGTGACAACGAATATCAAACGAGCCAGAGGTCTTGAAAAGAAGCCAATGAAAATTAAATGGGATATGTATATTGTTCCAAATCCCAACTAGGTGTACTCGTAAATACTGTACATACAGTACTCGTAGTAAATAAATAAAATAAGGCAGGCACACCAATCATGGCAACGTTGTTTACTGCGGTAGCTCCAATAAAAACCATAACGAGGGCGAAATAAAATAAAAGTATGTAATATTACCAATCGGTACAATTACCCTCAACTTCCAAACATCTGTTGCATAATCATTATTACATAAGGTAAAGCATAATTACAAGGACAAACAAAGAGCATGTTATTTATTAATAACCGACGAAGGCTTCAAGGTATTTTGTATAAAAATAAATGCGCTGAGTTAGGTATTAAATACACAATTATTCCCTTTAAAATAATATTACACCCTCTAGCCTATATTCATATTAAATTAATGTTCGATCACCTGAACACTTTAGTTCTTGTGCTGAGACTGATTGAGTAAGAAGGGAGCGCGCTTGGTAACTACATTTAAGTTGCAAAATTTAGTTTATTGTTCACTAAATTTCCTAAACAAAATGACATTGGCTATCAAGTTACCTAAACAAATCTATGCTTGTAACTATTTGTAAAACGATTCTGTTCTTTGTTATTTTAGGTCAAGCGTATAAAATGGCCGCCATCTTGGATAGATTTAAAATTGTCATTATACAATTTTTAATTAGACATTGTAAATAGGAATATCCAAGAAAAATTTTAAATCTAAATTTTTAAAGACAAAACATTATATTTATTATAAAAATAAAACATTGCAAACATGTTTATACTCATACGCTATAGGATATTACAACGCTGATTAATGACGTAATAATAGAATATGTCTTATTCTGGGCGGCCTCACTACTTTGGAGTACAATATTTTAGTAATAAATTTGATAAAGCTATAGGAGTATCCTTATTTTTCAGGATCACCAATTCAGTTTTTAATTTTTATAATTTTTTATTTATTTATGTCACGGATTATTTTTTTCACGTATGCGTAAACGTTCAGTAACTAACTATTATCAACAAAATAATTTTATATCAATCTGTTCTTTTTAAAGATTAACATTGTCTAACAGGCCTAAAAAAAAAAACATTAAAATGTATATGATACAATATTAGTCCATAGAAATATTTATTAAGGCTGCTTCGCTGAGAGTTAAATTTAACATTAGAAGAGACAAGCATATTTATTTTAACAAAATAAGTGCAGTTTTAAGTTCATTACCAACACCAATAATTAGAAGGCTAGTTTACAGAAGTCCAGTGGTAATTCAAGACATGTAACAAATATACTACTTCGTTGCCACTCTTAACAGCTTTTTATCATGTACATATATAGTGGGTATTTAGGTCTCTTTTCTACCTAATTTTGTAGCATACTAAGTGTGTTTGTGTCAGTTCCGCTGAACTGTGTTCCTTTGCCTTTGTTCTCGAATTGCTGTCGGGGCTTTTCTCCCACTCCGTGTGAACAAAGTGGTTTTGTTTATAGGTTGACATAATTCTGCATAAGATTAAAACACCTGTAAATGATATAAACTGGAAGAGATAAGATGCAACCCTGCATTTTTGTTGTCTTTACATCATATAAATTATATCACGGTTTCATTAAATCTTTGATTTCTTAGCCGATATTGTGTCTTTACTTTGAAATTGCCCTTTAGTGTGATTGGCTATGCTATATCACACGTATTGTGTAAACAAAGCGCAAACAGGTTGAAACTTGATACATAAACTGATTTGTACCATTAAGTCCTTTGGCCAGCTTCCCACTCTCAGAAGACATTCAAATTAAATGTTATAGCTCGGTCATTTATATAACTAAAATGAAAATAAAACTGTGTTAAGGAATACATATAACACTTCCTAAACTATTTGTTGTAAATTCCTTTTTTTATATTGAACGTTATTCTAAATATCGATTAGGTTACTTATAGATGCCATAACAGTCTTTTCATCATTACTCTTGAAGCATGTGGAAATTAGTACAAACCATTTTTTAAAATATCTCAGTAAAGTTCATAATTATTTCGTTCTAATATGGTGGTAGTTCACACCTCCGTATGTGCTAATATTAAAAACATCCGTTCAAATGTAGGTTGGATCCTATATTTCTAACCAATTCAATTATAATAATACGTCAGCTTTCACAAAATGTTTTAATTTCTTCTAAAACGAGTTGAAGGAATTTGTTTACTAAAAAGGGGTTAGTTAAGTAAATTTGTACTATTACATTTAAATAATAAGAATTTTACAATATGGATGGAGGGTTATAGATGTGTAAATTTTATATAATTTAATTTAATCGGGAAAATGTATCCGATTTTTCCCTTTCTTTCAGAGTAAAATCACATAAAGAATTTAGTAAATTTAAGTAGTTAGTAAGTTAGCAATTCATTCACCCGTATTACTATTTCATATATTGCCTATATAAAGTAGAGATTAAAACGCAGATAAACAGACAGCTCTATTTTATAGAGATATATGAACCTCACGTAATATGCTTCTCCTCACAGTGGAGTTATGTGCCTTGTTTACCAAGAGGATTTATTAATAGCACGCGATGTAACAGCACTCCTCTTAATATTGTGGTTTACCACCCTTACGGATATATGCGCTATCTATGATGCAAAGGTTAAGTAGTCTGATCTGAACAAACATACTTTATCATAGTTTTATGATAAACTTAATCTCAGGCAGAGTTATTCATTAAGAATGTATTATAAACGTTAAGCTACGTTAATTCAACGAGAAAAAATTTAAAATGTGGAAACAATTACGAGTTTTTTAGTGAATTTTTTAGTGAAACAACATTGGCATATAAAAAAAGATTATTCTTATTTTGTTTTATAATATGGTAATCAAATTGTTACATTTTAAGGCAAACGATTTGCCGATATAGGGGGATATCAACAAATAATTGTAATAAATAATGTAATTGTAAGTGTAATATTTTGCGCACTGTACGTGGTTTAAAAGGTCTTGAAAGTCCGGTGTGTTTTATAGCAAAAATATAATGAATATCATTACAAGCTTGTATTTAGTTCTTAGACACAAATAGGATACTCTGCTAATACCGTTACCTTCATAATCGTCACTTTTATTTTACAAGAATTTACATTTAATGTTGTTCACTTACGACAAGAAGATGAGGACTTTTGCACAGCTTCTGGAGTGACATGATAATCAGGATGGTCAAGGTTGGAAGAAATGCTCGTGTCCTGTTGTTATCCTATGGAGACTCGGGCACTACTTTACTTAAGTCACCATGGAAGAAGTGGAGGCAAACTCTGTTTCTTTGTTTCTTTTCATTTACTCATTAAAACCCTTTGACATTAAGAGAGTCCTATCTTCTCTAACAGCCATCTTCCACAGTCAAGTAGACCTGTCAACCTGTCTTTATTTTACATTTAGTATTATATATTTAGCATTAAGTTGGTGGTGTTCTTACACTCGTTCACGTTACTTAATATCCCAGTGTAACTGAAACAGCCTATCTTGATAACATTAAAATATTATCAAAATATACTCGTATATGCGAGTTTTATAAATTCATATCACATGTGTGTAAACCCAGATATGTTGGGTAAAAACCTCCAGAGTTTAGTCTAGCAAAAATATCCGATATTCAGACCTCAGCGATACCCAGGTACAGAGTTTCATTGACCAGAATCAGATGTGAACTTTCCGCATCTATGTAAACTTGCCGCATCTAACTATGTAAACTTGCTAATTTGTATTTCCTCGGAGAATTAATGTGGGAGTGACTCCAAAATTTTGTTGTTCTTGTAATTTAAGTCTAAAGATTAATTTTATAAGAGAGTGTTATGTACAGGGTGTCACGTAGCTTACTGGACAAAGTTGTATCACATTATTGCTGAGGTGAAGACCAGCAAAAATCACCATGTAAAAATGGGTCTCTGGCGCTTATTTTCACACATCTTTGCCTGTTGTGCTTTTTACAACTACAATAATATCTTCAAAACTAATAAATAAGATTCTAAAAAGATTTTTTCACTGTAACTACTACAAAAATATTATCGTATTATCTTTGATCATTAAAAAACGTCAGTCAAAAAACTAGTTTAGATCAGATTTACTGTAGCAAGACAATACCCCAATTTAGGTTATGAGCTGATATCTAACAATACAAAAATTTAACCGCAGTTTCAGAATATCTCATAGCTACTGCACTAGTAGTATATAACTTATGTGATTTAAAACTATGATGTACATTAAGATCTTTTACTTATTAATACTTAGTAAAGCTTAAAGTAAGTAGTCATAAGTAGTAAAAATTGCTACGTAAATTTTATTTTATATAAATAAATAAAATAAACCAAAAGAACTGTTTTAAAACATAACTTATTTATAATAAAAATCTGTAGTAATAAATATCAACCAAATATAACCTCTAAATTAAAAGTAAGAGATTGCTATTTTACAATAAGCCTTCCTGTATTCACAACAACTGTTAAAAATGACGACCTTCAATCAGGTTGGAGAATATAAATCGACCTATATATTCTATAATATATATATATATATATATATATATATATATATATATATATATATATATATTCTATAATATATATATATATATATATTCTATAAAATATATATATATATATATATATATATATATATATATATATATTTATTGCTAGTACAATACCACTCTTTTCTTTAACATTCACCAACATTTTAATATTAGATTAAAGTTTGTAAAGTATATTTTTATTAGTGCACCACATATTTGGCATGGAAAAACCGCTAAATGTAAATTCTAACTACATAATGAGATGTATTAATTAGTTTTAAACATCATAAAAGTTCTTATTGATAAGCTGAAACGACATATTTGATATGCTCTTTTGTACACATTCCTTCCCTGTTTGAAAAACCACATTGGGGAGAAATAGATATAACAAAATTTCATTTAAATCTGTTAAATATTATAAGAGTATATTCCCCATAATTTGCACTTCCAACTATCTAATTTATTTTTAATGTATTTGAATAATAGTTGAGAAATATTCTTTATTTTCGGTAAGTTATTAAAGTATAAAATCCACTATTAATCCTATTTCCAAATCACTCGACACGGATGCAGTTAGTGTGATCGTTTTTTGTTACAGAAACTTCATTTCAGCATATCAAAGTGGTATGTTAGCCGAAAGCCAATTAGGAATGTATAACGTGTATACAACCATTCAACTTGAAATCGATACATCCCTAAAGAAATAAATCGATCGTCAGCCACGGAATTTTTGTTGGATGTCTAAATGGAAGGGTATAAAAAGGGTTGCAGATATAAAATATAACTTTTCTATAATCATATTTGTTTACATAACACTCTTAAACTGATTACTAGATATGTAAATAACTGATACGTCAGCATAAAGTAATCATTAAAAAATCATTAAATTAGAGAATTTTAGTATTTTTATCCAGTTATCTGACGGTGATATACTTGTACATTATAACGGCCAGTTTTGTAGTGTCTCAAAGTTGGGAAAATATCTTATTGCAATATTATTCTTTCATATTTTTGACCCTTCGATGCCCTCTCATTTTGACCTAAACAAAATCTAGCGTGGCCGATGATCGATATTTTATTACGAAAAATTTCTCTCTCCTTATTTAAATAAAAATACTATGCATTTTATATTATACACTGCAAATTAGGCTTTTATTTCTATCTCTGGCTTTGGTTTTAGACCCTTAATCTATCTTCAATCAATTTTATACACACATCAAAAGGACTATGAGAACTCTAAATCTGTTTTTAAAGCAATGAGGATGTAACAAATGACAAACAATAGTATACACTACTAATCATGGTTAAATAAGAGACAAGTATTATTATTTCGATGATAATTTTACTTTCTTATAAATCCAATTATACGCTTTATGTTTCTAGGAATTAATTAAATTAATCCGCTAAGGGTTTTTTTGTGCTCCCTGGTTTCTTAACCACTTCTAATGCTGGTTATGTCATTTAAAAGCTCACTACAAAGGGTGCTTTGTTAGTTTCTAAAATATTTAACTTAAGAGCTCCGCCCAACTGGCGTTTGGTTCGTTCATGTTACTCAAATGGGACTAGATAAATGTTTATATTCTCATATGGTTTAAATCTAATATATAGTAACGTAAGCGATAACATAATCTAGTAACAGCTGTACAGGTTACATAATCCTGTAACTATTCTCTTACATGCAGCATCTGTAATCTAAGGACATTGTCCTAGACTTGACTCAAAGAATCTGGAGTCATGTTTGTCTGAAAGAATCCAAAAATATTCCATAGATAAAAGGTACCTCTTCATATAGATTGCACTACTTTTTGTAGTATGGGTCGGAACGGTGGAAGGGGGGGTTCATTTTGAGCGTCTTCGTTCATCGTCACCGACTAATTTGGATCCCTTCAGACAAACATCACTCCAGATTCCAGGAGTCAAGTCTCTAACAGCATCAGATTATAGATGTTGCACGTAAGAGGAGGGTGAACTGGAGCTAACTTCAACATTTACATCGAATCAGCCCTTCCCACTATATATGCTTTATGTCTGGAGCTGTAAATATTTTATTTAGAGTTTGAGATATTTTTGGTTCCCACGTTATTATGAAGTTATTAGGAATTTGCGTGTGAGAAAATCGAGGGCTCTTTGTTTATTGTAGATAGACTTTTAAACAAGATATAAATCCTTATTTATATTTGATTCGCCCATTGTTCTGCAGCATAGTTTCGCAATATAATGTCTAATAATGTAGAATTACTCCATCCTTCGTATTTAAGAGCAAAGGTAGATTGAACCACTTTAGCGTTTACGCATCAGAGGATCTAATCTCATCTGAAATCTATTACACAGACCAGTCCTTTCTGAGTATACATTATACTGCGTATTGTGCTTTCTCATTGATATCAACAGCATTATTTTACTTTGCCGAATTCTAATATCATATATAATCCAGTTCAAAGTTTCAAAGAAATATCTAATTATGTAAATTTATTACAGGGAGTATTCTACACTCATTAACAAATCAATAAGTTTGTCTGTCTCGCTTTTAGATTATTCACGCAATAAGAGTATATGCCAGGCTAAAAAACTATAATATTATTTTATTCCTATTTATAATACCGTTTCAAAATTGCTATGATTTCATAGATCCACAGATTTTTCTGGCTCGCTGCCCAGCAGAATGTGGTGGAGCCAAAAGTACTGTCAGCGTTAATTGAGCCTGAAGTATAATTAAAGAGGTCAATGCAATTCTGTTCAATACAGGAAAGTAATTGTATCCGACTCGCTGCCCACCAGGCTGTGGCAGAGCCTAATTTACCTCACAGCGTCAAATGAGCCTGAAGTATCATTAAAGAGGTCAATGCAATACTGTTCAATACAGGAAAGTGATTGTACCCGACTCGCTGCCTAGCAGGCTGTGGCAGAGCCAAATTTACCTGATGCGTCAAATGAGCCTGAAGTATCATTAAAGAGGTCAATGCAATACTGTTCAATACAGGAAAGTGATTGTACCCGACTCGCTGCCTAGCAGGCTGTGGGGGAGTCAAATTTGCCCGACAACGTCAAATGAGCCTGAAAGAAGTCTCAATTATACTGCTCAATACATTTAACATAACTGTATCTAGTCATTAGTAATCTTGTCAGTTTTGTACAAAAATATTTAAGCATTTAGAAGTTTTATACTGTTTCATGTATATAATATTTACAGTTATTTATGTTAGATTCACATTTTTTGAATAGTAAATGAATATTAAACAACACAAATTACACTCTGAATGAATATAAATTGTTATATATTTAATAAATATTTATTCGTAATTGCACTCATTGTGAATTTTAAAAAAACTAAGTTATAGTGTATGCTCAACTTTTGCTTGTCTTATTGGCTATTATATATACATTGTTCCTTAAGATGAGAGAAGAACCAGTCTAGATGATTCAAACCCTCATAAGTACATTATTATGTTAAGTAGTTAATAGTTATAGTTATTACTTATGTAGTTTAAACTATTCAAAAGTTGTGAATGTTTTTGCTCTTAAGGTAAGAAAAATTATTCAATAAGGCATTTAAACACCAAACACTATTTCTCATGCATCAAAATATTGGATTTTTCACAGAGTTTTGATGTTACATAGAGTAAGATGTAAATCATTCATTTCATATTCGTATTCGTAATCTGGATTAAATTTCCCTTATTTTCAAGTTTAAGAACTTTTGCTAACAATTCCGATGTAAAGATCGGAATTACTTACCCTTTAGGGGGCTATTTGATATGGTTCAAGTAAAATATTGATAACTAATTGATAAGTCACTACATCATGACATCCATACCATTTTATGTGCTTCAAACTTTACGCCCCTGCTCTACGATCGCTGTACACTATACAATATATTCTACTATGTAGTAACTTACTCCTTATATCTTGCAATATGGGCTCAAACCACTTTATAGTTTTCTTGACCTTCGATAAAGATTGCAACTGCGTATGGTGCTTTATTTTTATATACTTTCAATGGATATAGGCTCGTTATGTCTGATCCAGAGCTGTCTGAGCCTTTCACTTTACAACCCAATTACTCTTTTTATACTCCCCAGACACTGTAAACACGCTGACTAAATATTAAGTACTTTTATGTATTTACAGTACCTTTTTTTATATCTGGGCTGTATAGCAATTTTAACACATGACAGTTTTTTTATGTGTTATATATTAATATTATGAATACATTGATATCAAGCACTCAATATAATCTAAAATTTGCATTAAAGGAAACTTAATTAACAATTTGAACTATTTGATCTGGGAAAATTCTATAAGCAACAGTAATGACGGCATGGATTAAGGACTATAACTTAAACACATAGTTTAGAGTATTTCTCAATTTTAAAACATTTGTATGCATATTTCTCAACGTGAGACTAGTCAAACCAACTAACAGAGTCGTAAATAAATACTAAATCTGCGTCAGCTAATCTAACTATATAAAGATGTATCAGGTAGCTGAAGTTGGATTTCTTTAATATGAAATGAACATAGTACAAATAAAAACTTATAACACTGCTATAAGTGTTTATACTTTTAAGCTTTTACAGATAAAGTTTACTTGAAATAACTTTGTCTTGTTTCTTCCATAAAAACAATACTTTTTTAAAAATATCCACATATATTTCTTTCAAGTTTATTATTTAAGATGGATGATTTAAAAGGTTCTCGGACATTTGCTATGTTAAAAAGCGTAACACAACGTTTGATGAGTGGAATCTTTTATCTTTTCTGGGTGCTAAAACAATTTACGTATGAACCTACGTTAGTAACTCGCCCAAATCATGGTTATTAATACTACCAATTATACACAGAAAAGAACTCATTTTTCTGTCTGTTTTTATATAGTTGTGTTACATATTAGGTACGTAATCGTTATGTGTTGCTATAACTTATATAGTTTTTTCTGAATCATTTATAACATATTATAGAATTACCTTTTATTGTATTCTTCAATATATTTATAACAATTAAAAAGAATGTATTCAAATCATTTTAATGAAACTGAGCAGATTATTAATTGTGAATTCAATAGTATATTTATTTTTAATTATTAGCAAAGTGTAAAGTTACACTAATAACTCTTAATTCCTCACATTGTGTTAAAATCACTCTTTATTTGACTGAAATTGCTGGAACAATATACGTTAATAGCCTTTCTGATGAGCTTGCAATAGAATGTAATTAAGTCCTAATTTAATTAAAAATGTTATTTAAACGTGTTAAATTTATATAACTTAATATCTAAGTAATATAATGTTAATATGTACGTATTGATATGTAGGTGTTTCAAAATTTTGTAGCCGAAAATAAAGCAACATTAAGAAAATTGTTTCCTTGAAAATATACTATTTTTCTTGCTATATTTAGCTGATATACGTCTATTATTTAACACACAGTTAGTTTTAGTTACAAAATTAGCTGTAGGCAGATTATAGTACATTGAAAATGTGGAAATTAGCATGGTACAACGTATATTAAAATTTGATTTAAAATAAGTTATAAATAAATTCTACTTTCTTTATAACTAATATTCTTTGTATGGTAAAATTAGACTAACTAAAGACTGTTAACACCCTGAACCTCACTTGAATATTCATGGTTTCACATTGAAGTTACACTGCCTGTAGGATAACTGGGACTTAAATTGATGAATGAAGTTACTTGGATATATGATTATTAACGGCGGAAATAGATAGCTACATATATCTGATGTTTAAGTAAAGTAACAAATATTTAGCAAACAAATTACGGGAACTTTAGTGAAATTTGTTTTTAAAAGGAGACGAAGTAATTTCAAAGTTCAAGAATTTTGTATGTCCTTTAAATTAAAAATAATGTTTATATAAGTATAATGTAATATTAACAAATAGTAGTAGCAAATACTGTTTTCAGAAAATTTTGTTGAAAGTCTTTTAGTATAAAATAAAATTACTATTAATGAAATATGACACACAGACATACACAAATACTATTTAGTAAAACAGATTGTTTTAAAAAACTTTCAATATTATGACTTTATTACTATTATGTTTTCATATAAACAAGATAGTACGCCTCTCTAGGTGTCACACAATATAAGCTTCGTAGCAGCAAAATAAGTCTATAGCTGATTTCATTATTAATATAATTACAAAAATATTTTCGCATACCTCCATCACAAAAAAGAGAAGTTGTGCCATCCTTCTAAGTAATGGGTTTTAGTAAGGGTCAAACCCAAACCCCGTGGAGCGACATCCACTTGGTGTTTCCCATATGTAAATGAAGCTTTATCCAAAATTCTAAGTCAGTAGACCGTTTTCGAGAAATCGTGGATAAAGTTAGACAGAAATAAAGTTTTTTCTGGTCTTTCGAGTGATAGGCTCCAATAAACTTTCTTCTAATAATGCACGAGCTTTGCTGTTCTTTACACAATCTTCTTCCTCCTTTCTTAAACAAACTCTAAAAGTAAAATAGTTATCATAATCGTAAAAATAACTTCCACATCGTATGACTGATTCTTGAGCACGGTTCAGTAGTTCACATAATAAGTAACAAACAGAAGTAAAGCGTAGTTGAGCGCAAACGTTTCATGGAATGCCTGATTTTTAACTATATATCCGAACATCTCGATTTGAATGATGACGTACTTGCATAGCTACAATCAAATAGGTAAATATCACTGACTATTACTAGTCTTGTTGCCTTTGAGACAACAAACCACGAAGCAACTACATACTACACTATTAACAATATTAGCTCTGAACAAAGCGTAGCGATAAAAAGAAATTGCCGTAGAGCACTCTAAACTTGCGTATTTCAATTAATCGTTTATGACGGTTTTGGTTATATTTAATCAGCCATTCGTTTTGGTAGAGCAGAAACATTGGCGTACTAACCTATAGGGAAAAAACTAAATATCTCAAAGCGCAGTGCATTGGGCTTGTTTAGACATACCTCAACAGAGAAAAATCTATAAGGAACTGTGGAAACAAGTTGAATATGACGAATAGAATTAACATGCCAAGTTTTTCGTTAATATAACGATGTATAATAAAACAAATATTTGCAGTAAAAATTCAAATTATATCAGGGTCGAATAATTTTGAGCACAGAGTTTATTACTGAGCTGGTAACGTGAGAAAACAAACCTTAGACAGGAATGCACTGCTTGTTTCTTTATTTTGTTACAGTATTCGCTGACCTTTTGTTACTCTTGCAATCTTCCTCCGCAAATCTGATGACAGGATATGCAGGTAATTGTAAAGAATTGTCATAATCCTCTTCTGACCCTTTGTTCAAGTTAAATTATTATGCCAAATACTAATATTTCAAACTAAGTTATGCCTTATGGTTTAGTATAAGAATATAATGTCTACCTTATGTGGAAATAATATGGGGCTGTACAGTATAAAATGTCTCAGTCCATACATTTTTAACCTCGCCTTAAAGTCCGGGGTGAACCGAAGAAATAAAAAGTTTATTTTTTAAATAACAAAATTAGATAACTCAAAAACATAATGAAAATAAAACTGAATCCAAGGTTTAAAAACTCTTAAAAAGTATTTGTTTCCAATAGATAAACTTTGTTTTTGAAATTCTCTCACTAGTTGTTTTACTATGTTAATATTAATTGAAAAATTGTAAAATTACCATAAATAAAATTTTTATTTAGAACATCTGTAGACAATCTTAAATATTGAGTCATAAACAAATCATATATAATAAGATTTATTATAGTGTTATAAAAAACTTATTTTCATGTTGAAAATAAAGAGGACAATAAGCTCATTATTATTTATCTTTTATTTTTAGAACTTATAAAATAATACTGGAAAATCATTTTGTGTTTTTAATCTCCAAAAAGAGCTGAAAATCAGTATAGATCATATACATGTTGGAATTAACCCTATTATTTTTTTAAAATTATACACTTTGTAACAAATTGTATGCTGAAAACAATTACATATATATTTTATATATTTATTTCAACTTAACAATGTAGTACAAAATACAATTTTATATAAGCACCGATTTTATCAACGCCACACAAGTATGAAGACAGTCATAATCGAGTTGCTTATTCTAAAATCTGCTTGAATCTGTCAATTTTATTAGTACTTGATTCTAGTACTAAGGCCACACCATCTCACTTGCCCCTCCCTTCTCCCACCCACTACTACTTACTCCGGGCTCAAAATGAGTGTACGAAAGATGTATAAAATATCCGTATATCTAGTAAAAAGTGCGGACCTCGTTTGGGTTGCTTCTCCAATTGTCATCAATCAATGTAGACTTGCATAGCAATGTTTAATTCTTTAAATCAATAAACTTTTTACAATATTCACTTTTACCTTTTGAATAAATTGTATTGTTGTCGTATATTTTAATGTTTTTTAAAGTTTTAGAGTATATTTTCCAATTCTTAAGCATTTTTCCTGTTGTACTAATTTTTAAATTTCAATATGTTTAAACGTTAAACTGGAATTACTTTTTTGATCAGGATTTGTAAAAAAGGTTGATTATTAATAATCTCTATTTCAATTTTATAACAAAATTAAATTTAACTTTTTGAAAATACCCAGGATCTTCTTTTTAGATTTTGTAAGTGTGAATAAATTGCATAGTTATTCAACACAAGAATAATAAGAAACATATATGTAGTGTTTTCAAAATTCTGCGTATATGAAGCATTTTGGCTATCTTTAAAGTACTAAAAAAATTAAAACGACGTGACTTTTGTTTAACTGGTGGTCGGTCTTTTCTTTTTATAAAAAAACCTTATGTTTTAGCTTTTATTCCGTGGCTACCATGTTTTTACGGAACTTCATGTTTAAATGTTATGCGGTAAATATTCTTAAACCTTAAATACTGTAAATTCCCAAACATGTATCCTAATGTTCCAATCCTCTAGATATCTGCGTAAAAAGTATTTTCTTCATGCATGAAAATAAACATCTAATTTAAATAAATACTGAATGTCCCGTAAAAAGCACTTTTATCGGTTCATTAGTTTGCCTCTTTGGTGACAAAGCCTATCACTGGAGAGGCTGAAGAAATATCAATTTTGTCTGCGTTTTTCTTCTGTCTATGTATCTATCCACACGTTATCTCGAGAAGTTTTACCTGTGTTAGTTTGTTTTTAGAGAATTATATTACTCCTACAAAGTGTTAATTTTCAAAGCGTAACAATTATTATGTTCCAAAATATCCATGTTGCTTAGAAATAAATTTTGTTTTAGGGAAGAAGTAAGTTTGATCAAATGTCCCTTCAATTTGGGAACTCAGAATAAAGTTACGAGTAGTAGAGGGTCAATTCAGTTGCTCGTAGGCAACTGGGAAACTTCCACTCCATATTTTCTCTACTTATCTTTAAATCAGACTATAAACTAGAATACAACTTACAAACTATAATTATTTAGTGCCAAATTGAATGCAAATCAACCATCAATAACAGGTAAATAATATTTCATTAAATAAACTTATTTATGTTTATTCAATACAAAATACTTTATAACTTTTTTTATTAAATGATCGTTAGCACAACATGTCACTCGGGAGGCTGAAAATTGTATTTCTGTCTTTCTGCCTCTCTGTCGATCTGTCCGCACAATATCTCCAAAATCAAACTGACTCAAGACTTAAAAGTTTGCATGAAGCTGCATTTTATGATGTCAACACTTAGTTTAATGTGGTGCATGTCACCCCATGGTATGGGTGGAGCGTTAGGAAATCTTATACATAGGTCTTATGGGTAACCATGATGGCATAGACAAAGTGCCTGAGCAAATAAATTAAAAAAAAAAAAAAAAAAAAAAAAAAAAAAAAAAAAAAAAAAAACAGGACAATCGTATGAGGATTAAAAATCTGGCTTTTGATTGATAGAAGGAAAACAATACGGTAAGAGGGAAAGGCAGTGATATAAATTGTTGAAAAGATTTGATTTCAGTGCCCTCCTGCATTGCAGTACCCTCCTTAGCTTTTATACGCAACTTAAAGATAAAAAATATGAATTTATCATATGGCAAGATATCTAAAATAAGATTTCATCTGAAAACTTTTAGTTTGGCATAAAACTTCATTTCTTCATAGACAATGTTCTATGAGATTTCTATGGCATGTCTCATGTGTTCTATGATATTGTGCATGACTAACCATGGAATTTTGCTAATCATTATCACCCAGGAGGCCGACACAATTTATCTTTTGTCTGCAGGGGGATGTTAAAATTTACGTTATGTGTGATAATCTGAATGCATGGCAGAAAGTTTTCCCCAAGACACATCAAGTGTGATATGAGCTATAGATTTGAAATTTTACAAGCAGCTCAGCGAAGATTTTGACGTGACGCGTGGTGTATACTCCTACTTTGTTCAAACAACTTTATTTACTCAACCGTGGCAGGAAGTAATATTTCAACTGAATTTTGAACCAAGCTCCAGTTTATCTGCCCTTCATTACAGCGTCTGGTATCTGACGCTGTCTCAGACTTGACTCCTAGAATGTGGATTTATGTTCGTCTGAAGAGATCCAAAGAACGTCGTTGACGAAGAAGCTCAAAACGGACCTTTACATCGTTTCGTTATCAAAGATACCTATAAATAAGTGAAGTAGCAGTCTCATTGTCTCACCAGGTACACAATTAATTGTGATGACGAAACGACGTAATGTTTCGTTTTGAGCTTCTTCGTCACCGACGTTCTTTGGATATCTTCATACGAACATGACTCCAGATTCCAGTAATGAAGTTGGAGACAGCGTCAGATACTAGATGCTGCAATGAAGGGAAGGTGAACTAGAGCTAGTTTTAACATTCAAATCTTATTTATTCTAATGTTATGTATTAGAGCAAACCTGATATAAGAAATTTAAGCATAACTAATGCAATATTAGTATTGAACGCAAATCATACGCCATTGATTTGTTTTATTAGGACTTATCTTGAATATACTACAACATTTATAACTTCGAGCTTATTTGTAGTACGCGTTTTAATTATGAGCATAAGGAATCAAAATAAAAAATACACAAATAATTATGAGCGTAACATTACAAATTTATTTCTTAGTCTTAGTTTATCACATGTATTTTTCAATAAGAGCAAATCATATATTTTTTATAAAATACTTAAATATATTAATGAATAATGTTCTTATATGTTGATGTGGCCATATATAAACCATGCCTTCGATAAATTACTTCTGAATCTGGATACATTTAATTTGCAGTAATACATGAACGATTCAAAAGGAAGAAAGAATTTAAATATTCTATATTATTATTTGATAAACTACAATAGTAGTTTCATAGAAAGAAGGCTATACTAAATTTTATTCAGTATATTTTGGTATATATGTGACCTATTCAGGTGTAATACCTCTTTGTGAGCTGTCAACCGTGGAACTGGGTATTTTACTCATGTAACAGTTGTACACATAACCATTTTTCAGCAGTCAGGGAATGGAGACATTATTGCGGGTGAAAGGGGTTGTTGAGGTGTAAATATAACAAGAGAAGGTGCGTATTGTGTCACGTGACACTTCCAACGCGGTGCTGGATCTGTCAGTCTGTCGTCCGTCTCTTCACAAATTGTTTACATTTAATTAGTGACAAATGACTTGCCAGTACTGGTTTATTCTTTAATAAAATATCAAGTTTATGAAGAACTGTACGTTGATAATATTAATATCCCGCTATTAATACAACTACTTAAACACTAACACATTATTCTTCGATTATAATATGTATTATCTTGTATAATTTAAAATAGATTTTTCTTCTAATTCTTTTGATTTTTAAGTGTTAAGATATGCCTGTATCAATTAATGTTCAAGCTTTCAAACATGTGAAATTTTCCTTCCGAATACATAGGACCCACTTACAACGTTGCCTCACCAGGTCCTTTCTAGCATGAATAGAATAGAAAATAACAAATTGGATATGGTGCGTCATTACGCCACTTGAGTGCACATCTCAGCTGGAGTGCCCTTACCGCCCTATTCCTGACTATCGATTGGATACAACTGCATACTTTGACTTATTGCGAGTGAATTGGAACGTGTAGCCCAAAATGGGACACGTCTACACCATTAAAGTTCTTGAGAAGGAAATAAATGTCTCTTTACACTCTGTATCAAGTGGATGGTTGTATCTTTTATTAACTACGGGTTTTCCCCGTACGAGTTAAATTTAAATAATGGCGTTACTGTTGTATGTTTTATGCCTGTATTATAATAATTTTAATCTTAGATTACGTGTTTTACAATAATTATATTTATTCCATTATATCCTTTTGTTGAAAATTAAAACTCAAAGAATATCTGATGTTATAAGGTGAAGTTATGGTTAAGCAGCCCTTACTAACACTTAATCTGAGGATTAACGTCTTGGTGACATCCGAACCAGCGCTAATGACTAGTCAGCCAGGATGCTTGAAAGGACAGGATCGCTCAGCGGTCACCCATCCATGCAGCAGCCATTTTCGAATTTGCTTGATTTGGTTAGCTTCCGATAATTGCCATATCCACTACACTGTGCCATTAGAAAAGTTACATTTAGTTGTTGAAAGTTAGCTTGTAATTAATTGATTATGGGAGTACTTTCACAATATTCACAATAAAAAGTATATAAATATCTTACACAACTAGATAGCTACGAGTATTCTGAAGTAGGATTATAACGCCAGGAAGTAGTTCAACGTATTGAAATACGTGTCATTGAACAGCATATTGTATTTTATTTCAATAAGAATTCAATGTTTTACCAAATTTTTTAATCAGATAATTTTTGAAAGTTATAAACAAATATTGAATCACGTAAAACTTTATTTATTTCCAAATTTTAATCCGTTTAAAGACGTCCTGAAAATTGGCGGTCTACTTAAAAAAAATATAATTTATGTATATGTTTAACTAACAATAATATCACATCAACTTGACAAACAAACGTAAAAAAACTTTTATATTTTATTGCGATCAATAAAATGCCTTTGTATTAACATTTACATTATGCTTAAAAGGGTTTTTTGTAAATGGTCGTATATGTAGATGATTATTTTGAACCCATTTTATACTTTGTGAAGAAAAAAGTTGCTTTTACTGCCTTAGTACTCATTTAGAAAGAACACTAACGTAGTAAAAGAAATATACAACTTAAAAATAATATAAGCCATTTTCTATCATGGATTTGTAGGAACGTGTACTTTGATGTGTTTAACTGCTTTCAGTGATTAACGTTTATTAACCTTTTATAATTTAGCACCTCCATATTTAGGCACATTCACTTATTGAATGTACGCATTCAGTATATCAATCTGAAGCATCCAAAACCCAAAAGAATGAATCCTCTACTTACTTAAGTCTGTGCAGTCTTTTTTATGCACGAAAGCGAATTATTTAGATAACCAATCTAAAGAGTCTGTTCGGTGAGATTGCCTTCTCGTAGTAAACGATGACTTGTGAGTGGAGGAATTTGAGCATCTCAGAATTCAATTGAGTGTGACCGTACTGCATTTCAACTGCGAAGAAGAATTACTGTTGTCATTTTCCTGCTATAAAGTTTATAGTTAGTTTTGAAAGTATCTTGATTACATCTACTGCTCTATAAAAACGTGTGTTTTCTTAAGCTCACAGGTTGCAAAGCACTAGTTATAGCCACGAAATGGGGTAGTCAATGTGTATAAAAAGGAAGTTGAAAAACATAAGCTCATCATCTCCTCCAGGTCTTTGGAATTTTGTATAAATTCGTTGTTTCGATTTACCTTATAGACATTCTGGTATGGCTAACGTTTAAGGAGAATTTGTCATTGTTTGTTTGTAATGTTCCAATCCTTAAGTTCTGTTTCAGATACTACTATGAATTTAATTCAGCAACATATTATTAATTAATTAAGTTTAAAGCATGAGTATAGTTTAAAAGGTTATTGGAACTTGGAATGTTTAAAAATAGATAAAAAGTTAAAACAAAAAGTTTACCAGACATAAATAATTCGAGAGTTGATAGTTAAACAATTCATTTCCAAATTATTTACATTACTAACTTAGTTTATAACCAATTTTTTCCTTAGTGGTAATTATTGTTCTAACACAGAGGATTTCAGTAAAAATTTAATTACGAAGCTTTCAATTATTTGCTTCAACAAAACCGGACGAAACAAGACGAACACAAGATCAGGACAGATAGCGCAGTTTCTGGAAATTTCTTTCAAGCGTCCGATATGTGACAAATAGAAAACTACCTTCATGCATCAACCCCTTCTCCATTTATCCCCCTTTTATAAATATGTTTTCATGTATGTTTTTTTAATGTAGTGGTAAACAGCGAACATAGATGATATTTATGTAAATTGTTATTAAAATATATATTTTTCTTGACTTTAAGAAATCGCCACATGAGAGACTAACCGTTGAATAATTCTACAAACCATTAACGTTATTTTTGCAGCAATAAAGTTAGGTTTTAATCTTGTTTTTTTTTTAATTCAAAGTTTCAAAATCACTCTAAAGTAAATTTTATTACGTAATACATGACTTATTGATACACTTAATTACGATTCTAAAAATCTTATCTAAACAAAAGCAAATCAAACAAGAAACTTCGATAGCAGTGAAAACTGCGGTTTAATGTATTATACAAATATATAAGTTATACATGTGATCTGTCGTTAGATACTAATTTCAAGTTTTAGTTCGTGAGACAGTGAGCACGAGTTTCCTATCAGTATTTACTTTACACTCGATCGCGATTACCACGAGACTTAAGCATCACTCCTAATCTACCACTCACTCAAGTATAATATCTGGTTCAAGAGTTGTGGGAAATGGGATGTGTTACACTCGGTACGTTTACAGATAATGAAGTGCTACAATACTACTGGCAATCTACTAGTTCTGCTTCACTGAGTATCTGACACTTAACTTTTGCCTGTTACTGTATCTGACTGGCTGCTACTTTAAATATATCAGAATTTTCCTTCTTCATGGATAATTAAAAGTATAATATATGTTATCATTCAGTATCCTATACTCAACTTTTACCATTGATCAGATTAATTGCTTCTTCAGTTCTCCAACATAAAAAGTATTCTTTCTCTTTAACAATATGATAGTTATACCTCATTGAGCATATCTTCATAACTTTCTCTGTTTTATTTATTTATTTACTTCCATCGGCATACACAATTTTTCATAAACAAAATACAGTATTTAAGAAAGCAAGCTAAAATAATTACAACATTGTAAATAGTGGAGTCAAAAAGTGAAAAATACAATAAATAGAAGAAAAAAAGAAACGAGAAAAGAAACAAGAGAGATTATAATCAAAGGTATACATCGCAACGATAACGATAGTGTTAATATACAAGATAATAGTAATAATAAGAATGTTAAAAAACAGGTAAGATTGAAAGACAGTTTACTACATATTGTTCCTTGAATAAACAATGAGGGATTTAGTTAGCAAACCCTAAAACATATTAATAATAAACAAAATACAATAACAAATATATGTTATTAAGAATAACTAAATAAAACTTAAAGAAATAACAGTTAAAACTTTATATGAATAACGACAATATATACCATGAAATTTTAACAACTACATAGACTTTCAGAGTCATAATAATAATAGACTTTAGAGAAAAAACCATAGAACCATAGAAATTTCAAAATGACAACAATAATAAAAAATATGATAATAAATAGCAAATATATAAAATATAAATATATTTATCTGACTAATTGCTTCTTCTGTTATAGAGCATTCACAGTATTCTCTCTTAATTAATTACGAACAATATACCAGTTCCTCGTCACTGAGTATCTAATAATCAACTGTTACCATTTATATACTAATTGCACCTTCCGTTCTAGAGCATTTACAGTATTCTCACTTCATTAAACATCAACAATATACGACTTTGCAAGAATTATAGACATTTAAAGTAGAAAATGAAGTGAATTGTATAACCAAGCTTAAATAAAAATGGCTGAAGATTAAAATTTAAACGTTTTGCAGTATATGGGAGTTAAACATTTGGTTGAAATAGTTGTGTAAGAAATAATATTAACTATTATACAACAAACTATAGATATTTCTGTTCTATACCAATGGTTGTATATAAATACCTATAGTCTGTAATTATACCTTCAGTAAGTGGAACATTTTTTAAATTATTTATAACACGAGGAAGTTATATTTATAATATAATAGTTTTAGACAGTGTGGTATTAGTTATTCGTTAAAAACAGACATCAATTACTTGTCTAAATGTATCTTTCGTATACATCCCGTAAAATATCTTATATTTGACAGTTTTATTTTGAGCCTAATTATAAGATGGATTCTCAATTCTAGATCAAATATATATATATATATATATATATATATATATATATATATATATGTGTGTGTATATATATATATGTATATTCTTATATGTTTATATATATATATATATATATATATATATATATACATTTACATACATAATAAAAAGTGCAACGGTCACAGGCAGGATTTGAACCTGCGCTATCTCTAGCTCAGACTCAAAAGTCCAACATCTTAGACCGCTCGGCTACTTAACTAGCACTCCCAAAATGCAACAATTTAAAGCATATAGACCAGATCGAGTAAAGGGCCCTTGTTGCCAAGCACTGAAATTTATTAAATCTTTGTAATTTTCACATCTAACGATGATTTAAATGGTTTCTTTATTTTAATTAGTAATACTGATATACATATATATATCTTCATTCGGAGTGAATTAAATAAGTGTGCTCAAGTTAACACGAGCAAGATTTGAGATTACTCATGTTGTAAACCTATTTGTTAGGTTGTGATAGAGTTGAGAATGGAGACATTAAGTGCATAGTGAAGGAAGAGAGGAATGAATTGAGGGGTTGGAGGGGTAAGGGCAAGGAAGAGGACGGTCGGTGGTGAGCGAGTGCGCCCTTGCTCGTGTATCCAGGAGCACGCGGCAGGAAGCAGATTGAAAGTCCGAAGGTGCGTGGTGTCTTTTGAGTACGGATTATATTTAAATATGTTTTTTTTAAATAAAAAAAACTCCAAGATTGAGATATCATTCTCCCAGAGGGAGCAACATAATTTTAACTTCGAAATATACAAAATTATTATTTTTCGTAACATTTTATACACAGTGGAATAATCAATTTGTGTTTTACAAAATAAAGACATTTCATTCCCTCTAGTAATATTTCAGATAGTTAGTGAAAGAATTCGAAATCCTTATAATCAGCAGTTTTTCATTGTGCCTGATTATAAAATGGCCCAAGATGACTACTTCAAATGTCTATGACTCCTCGTGAAGTGATCCAAAACATTGTCTTGTTATTTTTATGTCTTTAGGAAGGGTACCTTGAAAAGTAATGACTGTAAACATGTTTTAATTTACTCAATCCAAAATCGATTACACCACCTTACTCCACGGTTGCGTTATAGCCGGCTTCTTAGCCCTGAATTTTGTGGTAAAATAACACATTCTTTAAGTTACTTTACTTGTACTTTTACTTTTTATTTATAACAACTTGTTCACTAATTCTTAAACTTTTGAATATAGCTACGTTGAAAAGTAAATAAAATGATATTTGTTAACATGCGTAGATAAAGACATGCATTTGAGAACACATACGTACATTATGTTTCCTTATAGTTAAAAGGTGATGAAGTTAACTGACAGTAACTACTTCAAACGTCTTGATTATCAAATGTGACTGCAGTGAAAAGCTATTCGAGGCTTCATGAAAACAGTGAGAAACTCTGAGCAATCTTGATTATAATTAGTGACGTTTCATTTAACATATTAAATTAAATTTTAACATGTCAATTTGATATAAATGTTTTGATTGTACCGTTATTATAGTACATATTATTTATAAAGTCTGGAGCTACTTTTCTATAAATCAGAACAACTTTTCGGAAATACTTAATTTATTCCGAATTTTAAATTTCACTCAAAATTTAACAAAGTTTTACAAAATCTTGATTTACTTTTCTTCAAAATTTCTCTCAATCGGTCAAATCTAATTTAGAGTCTGATCAAAATTAAAAATGAAACTAAAAAGGTATACTTCACCAAAAAGGTTTAAATTAACAAAATAAAATAAAAAGTTCTCTTCTCAAAATATTCAAAATCAAAATTACACAATGCTTGATGTAAACTTTAGGATCAAAATCTAATTTACAATACTTCAAAAGTTGAATTAATTATCAGACTCTGTTATATGGCAAAATTTAGACAATTTGACACAACAGTATAAAACAAAAGATGTTAAACTAAACGCTGGTACGGGACTTACTACTTTGAAGACTATGGAGGCTGAAAAACTATTACTCACTAAAGGAAAAAAAAAAGAAATTTAAAACTTGACTTAAAACACACCGGGTAAAAATTAACTCTATATCCCAAATGTATAGGAATAGAGGAAGTACTATGGCTTCTGAACTGCACGTGTAGACGCTCTGCACTCGACTCGAAGACTACCCCCTTCTCTTCAAACCAACCGCGACCGGCTCGGGAACCTATCACCGTTGACATCTCTAACAGCTGGAGAGGTCAAACCAACAAAATAATGTCCATGTACCGCGCCTAGTTAACATAGAGCCTACTTCCTACCGCGATTCAGCAGAATGATTATAACTACGGTACATAATAATGAAAAAGTTTTTGAAATTTTTCTTTTATTTTGTGTCTTATATTCCATTTTTCTTCCTATAACAAATAAAGACTTAGTGGCGAAACTTTGGATAAGTTACTTGAACCAATTTCTATTGTTAATGTTTTGGTCTGGTTAGGGTCTTCGGTATAACATTTCGTCTTACTAAGTTTTTAAAATAGTTTCCCAATCTTTATTGTTATATTTTCTTTACTTAGTTATAAGTTTAACAAAGGTTAAACGTGTAAATATACGTTGATAGAATCTAATGTTTTACCTCTTCGTTTTGTACTAATTTTATATGTTTTATACTTAATGTTTGTAAACTGTAATAGATCTAGTTAATATAGATATGTTTTATGCGTCAATACAAAGATAGATTGACTTCTATTGATTGATGTTTTTCCCTTTATATTTATCTAAAGATTCGTGCCATTGCCACTGCATCTGCTGGTCTGGTAATTGATTAATATGGACATCCTTGGATGTAACCACGATATTATAAACCATCCATTGGATTGTTTTACGAGCACAAGTATCTAATTTAGGTATCAAGCAATCATGGAACAACAACATTAATCATAAGAATTATTTTTACAAGAATGATAAATTATTTTATAGAAAATTGAAAGTAAGTCGAAGTTCATGTTATAAAATGTTATCAAACGAACGCATAAAAAACTACGAGCTACCTCGTAGTTTGTTTAAATTTGTTCCACATTAAACATTAACTGTCTCAGTCTCCAGACTTTACCGTTCTTGAACGTTGGTTACGTCCATAAACACCTTTTACTATGAGATTTTAATGTCTCAACCTGACGCTTAACTAGGTTAAACAACACTACAATACGAACAAGTCGTATAATGATTAAGAAAACTAAATAATACACTTTTTTAGGTAGATAATTTGTAAATGAAAGGTTATTATAACGAAACAATGGAATAGTAACAGATTCGTACGTGGCAAATAGTTTAAAATTTATGTTAGAAATGTTCTAGAAGAATTTTTCCGTATTTAATTATATAATATATGGTAATTAGATTATAATTCCGTATTTTAGTATATAATATATGGTATACGATTTTGATATCACATAACTTTACTATCAAATTCGGTAAAATTTATTAATATGTACAAGGTATATCCAGAAAGTACGTGTACAAGACTCACGGCCTGGAAGTATTTGTTTCGACATGTTGGCTACGCTGATGTGTAGCCTGATTTCTCCTTTCCGCAACGGGACTGGTTTTATGTCAGTACATTAAGAATTGTGTAGCCGGTTGTGATAATTTGGAACATTGTTTTAATATACTTGCAATACATGAACCTGAAGGGTTAAGGCACTCAATGTTTAAGATCAAGATTTAAAATCACTTTAACACAACAGTTTTTATTCAACGAAGGAAGATGCTTTCATTGGCTTGTTAAGATTATATGAACCTTTTTAGGATTTTAAGTTGGGAGTATAAATGTTATAGTTCATATGTAAAGAATAAAAAAATTTAAGGAAATTTTGTTTTTCACCTAACGTGTGAATCCATATACTAGAAATGTCTTATGAAATAAAAACAAAGTGGATGTTTCTGAACACACCAAACTAAATTACGTTGGACAGGTCAAATGCTAAATGGCGCAGTGCAGCGGGTACTACGGTTATCGTAAGATAACCATATCAAACAAAGTCGAGCGTGGTTGCTGGTTGGATGGGTGACCGCTAAGCGATCCTGTTCTTGCAAGTCTGCCCGGCCATTAGTGGTGGTTCGGAAGTCAACTTTAAGCCGTTGTTCCCCAGGTTAAGTGTTAGAGAGGGCTTTTATAGCCCTAACTTCATCTCGATTACATAAGACTTCTTTACCTTACTTTACTTTTACTTTACAAGGTATTATGATGGTCACAAAGAAACACAAAGTGAACTCAGTGATCATATATTGTAATAAATCTTTAATAAAGATTTAACTAAACTACGGTCCCGTTGAGGAAAAACTTCAAAAATATAGGCACTAAGCTTTTTAGCTTTTAAACGAAAGTTGATAAAAACAAATATAGAACTATTTCACTCAAAACCCTTCCTACCGTAAATTTTGCTAAAAAGTAATAAATAAACAAACAGTAAAACATTTTTAAAAACCAATCATCCTACGTTAGCAAAACAGTGGTACAAAAACTATAAATTAAATCATTTAATTTTGTATGCAATGAGAACTACTGAAAATGAGTAAAATAAGTAAATTAAACTAACCATAAGACTACTTACTGCAGTTGCTTTAATTAAAATCATAACAATGGCAAAATAAAATAAAAGTATGAAATATTACCAACCGGTTGATTACACTCAACTTCCAAACATCTGGTTGTTAATCATAAGGCAAAGCAATATTATCAGACAAACAAAGGGCACGGTATTTGTTAATAACCATAAAAGAATTCTAGGTATTTTGTATGAAAATAAGTACGCTAAATTGGGTTTGACTTACCATTTTATCCTCCTATAAAATATGAATACTGCTAATAGCCTACATTTCATACTTAATAAATATCTGATCACCTGTATAATTTTTATTCTTGTGCTGAGAATTGCTAGAGTAACAACAGAGAGTGTGTGAGCAACAACTTCACTAAATTTGAAATATTTTGTTTATGTTTCACTCAATTTACTAAAAATGTCAAATACAGTTTCATTAAAAAGTGTCCCTAGTAAACTAATTGTAAAATTATTGAAGTCATGTATTTAAACTGGCCGCCATTATAGATAATTGTACATTTTATGTTGTAACCAAGCAAGCGCTATGTATTTTTTGCTTTCTCGTACTTCAAGCAAGGAGTAACCATATTTTATAATTAAACACCTGAATATGAGAGCAGATAAAACTTTAAAACTTTTTTTCGTATATTTTCCATTTCCACGATCTAGTTCATTATCATTTCATTAACAAAAGTGGTTTTAGTGATGCGATAATTTACCTTGGCTCTTGTTATTCTACAAATATAAGTCTTTAATTATAATGTTAAATTTCTTTTTAGGATAAATACATATACAGTGACAATACGGTGGATACAAATTACTTTATGTCTTCAAGTTTCTATATTTCATACTTTATTCGTTTTTGCGATTACTCATGTGAAGAAAAGTGAGTTCTAATATTTTTGTTTATGAATTTTATCGACTGATCGTTCTCGATCCCCATCACTAGAGGTATTAAAAACTCATATTTGCCTCTATATCCACATGATAAGTCATGAACAATTTCCACTATAGACTTGAATTGTTGTATGAAGTTTCATTTTTACGAAGGAACCGTGTGATTCTTACTTCTAATGCGAGAGAATAAGAATAAATTGATTTATAGACAAACCAAGTTTAATTATGTGACATTTTAACATAATAATTGAGCTATACACTATAAACGAAGATTTTTACGCGACAAGTGTTGTGGCAAAATCCTATCGTAAACATAAAACTAAAAAATAGTTAGGTATTAAAATTATCCTTGACAATAATGAACTCTTCTTTAATGTAATAAACAAACCGAAACATATCAGTTAAAATTTGAGTTTGTATGCAGCTTTGCATAACATTTTAGAGGAACACTTCAATAGGAGCTAATTTAGTATAAGAATGTGGCAACAGCAATAGGATAAATACAAGGGTAATCGGCTCCGGTATCCTAGGTAAGCGGATCATTACGTGAAACGTTTACTTACGCGGAATGCTCAAACAAGGAGGTGCAATTAACTTGACTGAGATACCAGGCCTCTACTGCCTTGTAGTGGTTAACATTTTGTTTACTTTGGGGTTTGAGTTGGTGTCGGAGTTTATGGACCATAAGGGCAAGAATGATACTATTTTTTCAAAAATACATCTCCCATGATAAAGCAATCATTCATCAATGTGTCAGTTATACCATTCAAACGTATGAATGCGGAAGTGGGTCGATTATTGTTTTTTCGAGTGTATCTTACCATGCTACAGTTCGTTCTATTGACGATTTTAACTTATTTTATTTGAATCTAACAATCCAATAAATTTTGAAGTTTGAAATGTTAAATTCGCCTTCCTACCTGCACCGGTGGTTAAATTTTTACAATTGTTATATAAATTGAGAAACGGCAATTTTATTATTAATATTAGCTGGTAATTTTAACCAATTTCTGGATTTTTTTTATTTCATCGCGTTACACGTTCACTGGTTTGTTTTTGTACATGTGTAAAAATTCTCAGTTAAAATATGTTAACAAGATTGTGTCCGGATAAATCTATTCAGTTCAATTGAGAATTTTACTTAGTATTTTGTATTTAAAAATTGTAATATTTTATATTTATATTCCAATTTTTTTATTGATTATTATTTACTTTATTTTAAATTTTCAACAGTTTAATTTAAGATGAATTTACATTTTCTAAATTAACAACTAAATTAAATTACGTAATTCAATATAAGCTTACTTTATTTTCCTGATATAATAAATTTATTTTACTTATAAAATTTAATTAATGTAATTTCTATTTTATTGTTTTAAATAAGCAGGTACATCAGGTTAGGTGTTAGAGATGGCTTCTTAGCCCGAACTACGCCTGGTAAAATAAGACATCTTTACTTTAAATTCTCGTTTATTATTTTGTGGTGGGTGCTCCAATCATTTTACAATTTCACATAGTTTTATAAATCCATAGTAGCTATTGCGTTACATAATCGTAGTAATTGGGATTTTACATTGTTTTAGATCTGAGGTCCAATAATAATTTGGACTCTTTCTAGAAATTGCCATGTAAAATATAAAATAAAATTTACTATCGTTTTATGAATATGTCATTCTAAGTCATGACTCAAGTCTTTCAAGTGTATAAATGAGGTTTCAGTTTATCCTCAAATGTATTAGTTTTACTTCTATTTTACTTCAATTAATGTAAAAATTTATGAGGCAAAATTTTCTGATACATATTTGTACTTTAGCGTTACATCATGTTGTTTCCCCCCCCCCCAAAAACACGCAATTTTCATACCTAAACTAAAATGCTGTATATAAAATGTCTTTATTTATGATTAAATGTCCTCGCCCTGTTATAGTAAGAACGGGCATTCATATAGTATAATGATTTAAAACAAAACAGTTAATATTCTTAAGATTTCTATTTTAGATGTCTATATATTAAAACTTGTTCATCCAAATAAAGGTTCAGTTATGTTAAACAAACCATAAATTACATGATTACACATGAATATTTTCATTTCCTTTTAGTTCGTGAAATGTTCACCTTTATTTATAATCCAAGAAAAGATGAGTAAGTAATTAGCAACCAGTAGAAAACCTTACAGCACTAACAATAAGTAGCTGTCACAGAAAAGCGTTCAGTTTCTGTGAACTCATTTGCTGTCTGTGTCCGATAATGGTTCACAAAATAGACATCACACCTGCCATGCGCGATGACCGGACTAGACCGTGTTACATCCGGCACTTTATCCTTTTTTATCTTATTAGGCCTATAACAATCTTGACATTTGCATTTTTGCCCGATAAAGCTGTGATTTAGCTTTAGATAGTTCTAGAGATTGATTAATAGTTCTATAATCTTTGAATTGAAAATACAAAATGGGCACTAGCGTCTAAACGACACATTTTTACCTATGTTTATATGACATGTTTCTTAAATCATATGTAGGCTACTGTAAGCCACAGACGTTATTTTTCAACATAATTTTCAGAACACCCTGTATATATGTAAGTCACATAATAAAGTGGAAGGTTTTGTGACAGCATTAGGGGACAGCATATAGTTATTTGCATATTGTGGTTGCAGTGGTTTGTACATAAATATCGGTTTTCATGACGGTAACTACAACAGAAGTGCTATAAAGATGTAACGTTGGGATTCTGCTTGTATCGCTAGTCACTTTAAATACTCAAGTGGAATTTACCTTGGCGTAGGTACGTTATTATTAGGATGACATCCCATACTTGGTATTTTATTGTTTAATATAAGCAGCTCAGCATTGTTGGACAGCTAAGCGTATGTTGGCGATTGTAATCTTTTATAATTTGTGTTTTGTTTCGAAGTTGTATTGAATAAATATCGTTACCAATTGATATTCTATTTTATTGAAGTCTTTGTTTAAGGAACGACGATGATCTTTAATAGCACCTATCCCATAAACTTTGATACACATTTACATTTAGTTTGAAAATAATTTATAGAATACTATGGTATTATTGTATTTCAGATCATATTTCTAAAGTACCTGTGTCCAAAACTAACCTCAAACATTTTAAATTAATTGCGTTTCTTGATTCATCACCTAATATGCATTGAAGTACAAATAAAGGGTTGATGAATATTCAATTTCTAAACAATATCGGCTACTGATATTCTGCATGATAGTCAGTATTCAATCCCAACACATGAAATCGCATAAGAGGAACAAAGACAATCGGAACATTCAGTGTTTTTGTACAGTCCATCTATCACCATTGTTTAGTTAATTCAAGTAACGATAATAATTGTATTTTGAAAGAAATAATTTTAATAATCACTTAAATATATCTTTCAATGTAGGAAATTCCAAATCTTTACACATTATAATCATACGAACAAATATAAAGTGATAAAAATGTACAACTACTTTCTGAAAGTTCTGAAAATCTAATAGAAATGTTTTATAATAGTTTTCGTAGGTTGCGTACGAAGAAATAAATTTTAGTTTCTTATAAGCTTTTGAATTATGGATAAAAGAAGAAACTTCTCCCGTGTTACTCTCTACACATACGGCGAGGAAAATCCGGCCATCAGTCAACCTCATATCTATCAACCCTTCCTATCTCTACCAACCAAGTTGGTAGTACTTTCTTATCTTACACTAACGTATGAAGAAACAGAATAAACAGTTTTATATGTCTATACAAAGAACTAAATATTAATATTTACGAACTTCAGTCAACCTCATATCTATCAACCCTTCCTATCTCTACCAACCAAGTTGGTAGTACTTTCGTATCTTACACTAACGTATGAAGATAGAGAATAAAACAGTTTTATATGTCTATACAAAGAACTAAATATTAATATTTACGAACTTCACATGCATACAAAATGCTTTTAAACCGGTTAGTTTCTTTAATGAAAGTAATTAAATAAACACGCATATAAATAGGTATGAGTATATTTTCATATATACATATATGTTCCATGGTTGTGCATGTCCATCCGGCTGACCGTTATGGAAGCTTGTCGCGTAGGGACTGAGCTGTAGACATGAAATTTGGCATGAAACTTCAGGGAAGCCTGTTACGTGACACGTGATGATGCGTACTCTCCTACTGTAAGAAGACAAGAAGTACTGAAAGCAGATATCGTGTAAACAATGTATAGTTTGTCTTTTAGTATTTATTATCCATGATTTTTTGTAAGAGAATAATATTTATTTTTGAATGTTTTGCTTAGAATATACGTTATATATAAATTATATGCACAAGTGAAACTCTAACAGTATTTTAAACCGTAAGTAAATCAGACTCATTATCATATTTGAGTTTACCATAACAGAATCCTCTTTCTGTTATATTTTATGTCTTCCAGCTAATGAGCGCTGATAAGATGGCCAGTGTTTTTTAATTTCTTTATTTCTCTCATCCTTTGGAACAACCCACAAGTATCGCTCTTTCTCTGATATACACACGTGAAGTAACCTTAGGTAATGTGAAGTGTGCTGATCGTTCTTAAACATAGATTATATTGAATTTGTCTTTATAGAATTATATTGTATTAAGATATAGTATACATATAGGTAAAAGCATCTTGCAATTACTCAGAGACTGACAAAATCCAACTTAACCCCACATTGGAATCGTACCAAGATGCTAAGGCAGAGATTATATCTTGATTTAAAGGTTCTGTAAGAAGACAAGAAGTACTGAAAGCAGATATCGTGTAAACAATGTATAGTTTGTCTTTTAGTATTTATTATCCATGATTTTTTGTAAGAAAATAATATTTATTTTTGAATGTTTTGCTTAGAATATACGTTATATAAATTATATGCACAAGTGAAACTCTAACAGTATTTTAAACCGTAAGTAAATCAGACTCATTATCATATTTGAGTTTACCATAACAGAATCCTCTTTCTGTTATATTTTATGTCTTCCAGCTAATGAGCGCTGATAAGATGGCCAGTATTTTTTAATTTCTTTATTTCTCTCATCCTTTGGAACAACCCACAAGTATCGCTCTTTCTCTGATATACACACGTGAAGTAACCTTAGGTAATGTGAAGTGTGCTGATCGTTCTTAAACATAGATTATATTGAATTTGTCTTTATAGAATTATATTGTATTAAGATATAGTATACATATAGGTAAAAGCATCTTGCAATTACTCAGAGACTGACAAAATCCAGCTTAACCCCACATTGGAATCGTACCAAGATGCTAAGGCAGAGATTATATCTTGATTTAAAGGTTCCAATAAATTCAAAGTATTAATCCGTAATAATTTATTCATTTTCCCATTTATTTGAGTCAGAAAAAATACTAAAAAAATTATAATCGGTTGATAAAGATATAATTAAATACCACTTTTAATTTATTATTATTATTATACTCGTATATTAGACAACCTTTTGGTATCCATAGTGGATTATAATCAGAGTAATACTGTAATGCCTTTAAAATCAACTGATGGGGGTAGAACTGACATATTAGTGTCAAATAAATAAACTTGTACAAGACCAACTCGATTATTTTACTAATACACACTAACATTCTGATTACCAATCCTATAAACTGCCAGGAATAACCGAATAAAATATAAATTGATCCATTCTATAGCGACACTAAGAATGCAATACATCCTCTGCGTATTTATGAGAAAACTCGTTTGGTCTACCAAGTCTACTACAAATTCATCTTTGTCTGACCTACAAATTCATCTTTGTATAACCTTCTTAAATAAATAGTGTACAACTCCTATATGACTCCTATGACTACGGCATTACGTTTGTAGAATATGTTTTGACGGTAGGGCTGACATTATATAGATCCAGCCAATGTGTAAGTTTTCGTTGTACAAACTCAAGAACATCTTGCTCGCATCCAACTGAAAACGATACAGAGTTTGTTATGTATTTTTATCATCATGATCAGTAATATGATGAGTTAAACGCTTCTAGTTTGACTGAGGGACTCGTGACGGTAAACTCTATTTATTACTTACTGTAAGCACTGATCTAAAAATTTATTATAATAATAATGTCCATAACGATTTAATTAGATATATTATTAAACAAGATAAAACATATGAAACTTGCAACGCCACACATAAGCTCCATAAGCTCAGACGTATATCCAATCGTGATAAGAGAAACTTTAGTAATGGTCAAGAACGAAAATATATTTAACAAAGAAAATGTTAAACTGTATAAAATCTATATACAGAAGCCTCATTGAGCATAATTGGTAGGGTAGTCGGTCCAATCACGAAAAAGCCCCTGCCCCTTCAACTTAACTACACAGGCAACTGCTTATCATTGGCAGTTTCAGTTTCCCAACTTTTAACTGATGATGGCTCTCTATAGCGATTTTCATAATTTACAAAATTACTGTATTCTTCTAATCAATGTTTCGATGCATTGAGAACTGAAGGGCTTTGATGTTAACCTTCTATCTACTACGTGTTCATTGTTACCGAGATTACGACTGTGCAGCGGCATTGAGGCAAATTCACTGGATCATCAATAATACTTCCCACAAATATGAAAGATGGGTCTTTAAAAGATTAGTTTTGTCCAGTATTGATGTATACCTAATTAATTTTAATTATGGTTCTAGCTGCAATGTGAGTAAATAAAAATACCTTCGTCCTACAGACTCCTGGTAGACGTCCCTATTGTAATACGTGGCAGTTTGTTAAAAAAAAACTAATCGCGACCCGTTTGCCGCTTTGATACGAGCGGTTGTTTGGACAAAGCTACGTCCGATGATTTCAAGATTGCACATTCATTACGATGTAAGTTACTCCTGCACTAGAGTTAAAAGATATCTGATTTCCAATTTTTTCAAATAAAGAACTCTGCTCCGATGTTACGGACAGCTATTAATAATAATTGCAATACAATATTTACCATGTTACTGATAATTATAATATGAAACACATACTGATTGTGCCATATCAGATAATATAATACTGAAATATAATAGTATTAGATTCACCGCGATAATCAAAACGAAACGAGAGAATTGTTTTAATAATCAAACCATTTGCATTTTCAGTTTATACTTTAAGCCGTATATTTTATATTTTGCCGAAAACTGTAATACATTCAAATTTTAGTTAATAACAAGAAATATTAAATAAAATATGCCACATAACTGAATGATTTGAATTACTCAAAACATTTTCCTAAAACACATTACCTATAACGGTTTTGTTTATTTTTTTACTATTCTGTACTCTGTTAGTTAAAAGAAACAGACAGTATACAAATTCAGAAGGCATATTTGACGAATTTTGTAACTAATTGTGAAACAACTAAAAGTTTACGCAAACAACTGCAGAACCTTAAAACTGAGTGATAGCTAGCTAGTGCACTGTACTAAGAACATAGCTGTACAATGCAAAAGTAAGATTGAGAGATGGAGAAAAAATATACTATAATATATCACTGGAGATGTGTTAAATAAATGTTTATATCCAGTAACTTTATACCACGTGTTGCAGCTGTAACTCGAAAAAATATTTGACTCTACCGGGACTTTTTGGATTCCTTATATAATGGATCACGGAGTAAAGTAACTGTTGAAAAAATAACATATATATTTTGACCATCATTATTGGAAGGAAGCTTATTACGACTGGATCGCTTTGCATGACTCGGTTACATTGCGATAATTGCCGTACCCGCTAAACTGTGCAATTTTTAAATTAATATTCTTGCAATATTTGGTTAATTTATGAATAAAGGTTTAAAAGAAAAATATTCTAAATAAAAAAAAAACGCACAAGTATACACAGAATACATAAAACTTAAAAGAGTATTCGTTTTCAATCGTATTCTATATTAAAGAAAATATCCGATAAGAGTTTTTTTAAACATTATATAAATGGTTCAACAATTACTACCTATAATATAGATGTAATATTGTAATGATCTACCACCTCAATATAACGTATCAATGAAACAGTTCAATATTTTTCAAAACAAACAACATGGTAAGAAACATATTTTGTAGTACGAACAACATTAGTGTAACGGGTACAAGAGTGTCATGTTTTATTCCCTGTCAGATATTCAATACTCAAGCATCCCAGTCCAGCTCAGACACGGTCTGTGGTCTCGTTATCAATTCATGAGTGTTGGACTTCCACTTGGTGGCGACAATAGTTTTACATTTATTCTCAGTAGGAAATAGAGGAACATTATAATATTAAGACCCCTTTTCCTATAATCAAGGTGCTTTGCCACTTATTACTTAATATTGACTTGTTACCTTCAACGATTAATTACATTATCTACCTATTTTTATTAGTTCTCATACATCGAGTATTCACGACTCATTCAATTAATGAAGTCAACTTCATGGACGGAATCCCAGAATCGTATATTTTACAAATGAAATAATTAAAATTTAAGTTGATTGTTTAACATTAAAGACGGCTCATTCAAACGTACTCGTAGTTTATAACAAGTGTATGCTAAGGAGATTATATCGGAGTTTTCGGTTTAATGTATTTTCCATCGTATATTGTAAAATTTTTGTACCGTAGTGGCACAAAAAATGTTGTTTACTGTTTTTTTTATACTTTTCGTCACCCATTATAAGCTGAGCATTATCGAAACCTATCACTGTATATTTGTTCACACAATATCTGTATAACAACGTGAAATTTTTGCACCAAGATTTATTCATATATAATAGCAACGAGTTTGATAATGGTGCAATGTCACTAAATGGGATGTGGCTGAGCGATAGCAACCATTTTAAAATGGGAACTTATTATTATAGGTCCATGATTGCTGCAATAAAATTGCAGAACAAATAAATATGTAATAGAGTATGATAACTTGACATATAACGTTTGACTCCTGTAGGTATAGCCTAAGTGCTCCAAACACATACATTATTTCTTGGTGGGTGGGTGCGTAAATGTATCTTATAGGAAGATATCTGGAGAAATGTGTTACCTGTAGACTTTAAATATTGAATGCTACATAGAAAATAATTAGTTCAATGATGGCGCATGTCCATCCATGACTTTTGGGTGAGCGGATGTTTGGATTCGAATTAATTTAACGAATATAATGTACTGGCAAAACGTGGTCTTTTTTAGTCTGAGTAATATTTGTTGTGATATTAAGTTCGAAATTGTTTGACTATTTCTTTAATCAGCCCTTCAATTACATGAGACTATATGTATGTTTTTTTGTACCTACATGGATTTTGGTGTAGATTTTATTTGTTTCAATCGATTTTCAGTTAAATAAGGCTTTGCATAATTTATATTAATATGATATAACATGAGAACCATACTATTTTCAACACTCACACTTTTTACACTATTTTTAGTGTATTTCGTTTCCAAAATTGGGCAAAAGTTGATATTCATGGTAGCAATTGAGGAAACTTGAGAGAATAAGAATCGGGAGAAACTTCCGTGTATTGGTTCTTCCTCCGTGAATGTGTTGGGAGCTTGGCTTTGTCCAGGCGGTTAAACCCTTTATATCGGCAGAGTGGACTTATCCCATGCATTTGTATAAGCTTTCTGTGGCAGAAATAGTCCATATATACAAGAGTGGGCAGCGACTTACTGGCCTTATCTAATTTCAGGCTTCGAACAAACTTGTTAACCACCGTTTTAAATTAATGAATTGTAATAAGACCTTGAGACTGTCATTTATTGATTATCCCTTTTGCTCACTTTTCAACACAATTATTATTTCACTTCTAAAGTTGCATAAAACACAACGTAACATAATATTGCCACTTTCCAACCCCCTGTATTCCAAATTTAATTTAAATCATGTTGTTACAAAAAAAAATTGTATTTAGAATGATAGAATCCGTGAACTTCAATGTTATCATCTTCCAAAACAATTCAATGTACTTGTACTAATCGAAAATTCTTACAGTCGTAGGAATTTAACGCGGAATTTTATACGCCTGGATAGTGAATGATAGTTCGTATATTGATTATTTTACTCTTGTTTGCTCAACACAAATATTTTTAAATCGTGGTTTAGGAGATATTAATCATTCCCTGCAGGTACATCGGCAAATTCTATTCCTATTAGTTTTCAAACTAACACGATAATCATTGAACGAATTGAATTACAAGCTTAATATTTAACACGAATATCTCCCATCATGAAAAGAATACATAAATTGGATTTGCTGACTGTATCTCAAGCAAAGAGCTGCTTCTAAAGTCGTAAACCAAAACCAAGCTGATAATGGTGCTTATCGAAATAACCTTCCGGATTTAAAAGAAACCTTATTCTAACAGTTTAACAATTCTAATAATAACTCAGTAAAATAAGGCAAAATAAGGATGCAACCTCGGCATGAAAGATAATAAGCTAAAAATTTGCATACGTATTTATTTTTATGGTATAAAACTTACCTCATAAGTGTCATATAATCACGTGTACGCGACTTTAAGGATCAAAGATATTTAAGGTCAAAGGTCACGAAAATCTGTTTTTTGCTAATATCTCGTTTCCCTTACGCTAAATGACTTTGAAGGTGGTTAAAGAACTTGTAGAACGGAAAATTCTCTTCAACTTTTGTGTGAAGTACTTTTATGTACGTTCAACCCTTTTTGAGATACAGCGCAAAGAGTAGGGGACCGCTTACCTGTATATGCAATAATGCGAGGTCAGCCAGTAGAATACGTAATTATTCACATATATAAATTATTCAAAACATCTTGAGTAATTTAGTGAATATGTAAATTTCCAAAGTTAAAAAATGTAGTATATTAGTCTCATATGCCAAACTGGTGTTACCATATAATAGAAAACAAATGTATTTTTAGCTGCATAAAAATAAACGAAAAGTTTTTTATCGGTAAGTATTTTTGTCATGTCTTTTTGAGAATATAGCGTGTAAATGAAATGGAAAACTTTAGGATAGTTCAAGTGCCTTTAAGCAATGACATTAACAACTCTATATTTGGTATGTCACACATGATAACTTTTTCCAATGAAGAGCATTGATCGACAAAGTTTACTTATTTAATACATCGATACAATAATCTAAGGTTTTTACGATAATTATAAACATTACATAAAGCGTTGAGTTTTTAATGTTCCACGATAAAGTGAGATTTACTTTCTTCTTCTGTTAATGATCTTGGAGAAGTTACTACCTGATAGTACCACGAACTCTCACTAGTACACCGCTTCCTAAAAGAAATTCAATTATATAAAGGCACAATTTTATTACTTGTTGTTAATAATACACCTCATTTTTCTGTGTCTTTATAATCTGCGATACTTTACCATGAAAAGGTCATGCAAATAAAGCTTTACTACAGAACTGTAAAAGGAAACACCTCGAATAAATATCAATTTAAATTTCATTGAGAGTGAAAATAAAGAAACACGGAACGCTAAAGTAGTGTGGTTGATCATTCATATTTATTACTTTAAATCGATTCTTTTATATTTATTATTAATTGAAATACAACTATTAGTAATATGACGCCTAGTATCGCCAAGACTGTCGTTTGGGTACTATGGCGTAAGACATTTGTACAGCTGCATGGTGAATAAGTACCAAAGTGATCGTCCAGTATGACAAGATATACTCAGAGGCTTACATGCATTAGTATCATACATTTTATATGTTAAAACTAATATCTGATTATCTTATCACACTTGGTACAAGAGTCACAAGCGAACCATTTGACAAAGGATCTTTATTTATCTCCTAAGTGTTCAAACTTTCAAATTCAAATTTAACCTTTTTATTAATTTAAGAACAAAACATAAACACATACTACAACTATTAATTAAAAATACAAACGTGGAGATGAAAATTCGTATGCAAAATTTTAACTACAAATACATTATAAGAACTAACAGGTAATACAGTTTATTAACTTGTTAAACAACCAAAAAACATTATATATATATTATATTTCAATAAATATTTTACATTTAACAACACATAATTTTACATATATTTACTATTTGCTATATTATATTCTCATAGCAGAAAATCCAAAATAAGGCATGAACATCTGAGAAATATACAGAGAAAACATTGATTTTAATATTAAAAATTGATTGAAGTATTCGGACATCTTAAACTACGAGTTTATCGTATATCGTTACTGGATTGAGTATTATTTTACATACTTATGTGTAATGTATATTTTTCAATGTATTAATTGAAAAAACCAAATTTTAACAAACCAACATCACAGAAAAAAAACCCATTTTCATAACCATAACGATCAAATGTTAATGATACACTCATCTCATCTATAGACATGTCATACACTGCATGGCATTGCCTAATCAAACCAAATAGGCTGGCTGGATATGACATCATAGTCCCATACATTACAGTCCAAGAGCTAAGAGGCAATCTACACTGCATAAGTATACAACGTGGTCTTTCTTGAAATAGATAGATAAATTTCTCCTAATTAAGAAATAGATCTAGCTAGCAATGCCAGTTGTGGTGGAGGAAAAAAGTGGAATGATAATGTTTTCTCATTTTGATCTTTTTCAACTTTACACACTCAAAATCAGATGTCATACACGTAAATTAGTCATAATGGGCTTACCCTATGTACATATTTTAGTGTTTTAATTTTATCTAGTTATTTTACGGTTATATAGCTATTATTATTATTTAAAAACATGACGGCTGCTTTTAAGTATATTATACTTTGAAGTGAGTAAACTAAGAAAAATGTATCGTTCAATATTTTTTAACCTTTCAGACCACTTTTTTCAACTTTTACGAAAATTATCGCGGATGACGATCCAAGTATTTCTCAGGAAAGGTTCCTCTGTCTATTTTAAGAAAAAAATGTGGTTGTGTGATTGTACAGTGCAAAGTGGTTCTCGCTACTGGGGTATAATATTATAATGGTGTCTTATCTAGCCTGCCTGATTTGACAGTGCTATGCATATAAAGAAAATGTGTGTCATTCACAATCCTAAGGATCTAATGTTAAATATATGTATTTGAAACGCAAAATGAAAATAATCACAAAATTTCATTACCTAATACAATTCCAGTAATTTATAAAATAACATTATAATATTTGTTACTACGAGTAGGCTAATATTAAACTTATAATTGTTCTTAAGCTGCGTTAGCAATATATTATATTCGTGTTATATGAACCAATTAGTTCGTTCATACAACACTGAAAAATGTACGTAATATTGCACGTTAGGTGCCACCCTATGCTCAACACTGTTGCACTTATGTGGCAACCCTTTGACGGTGTTTAACGTTTGATAAAAACTACGTGAACTGTTATGAAAACTGTCTCAGCATGGTTGCAGCTATATAAAAACTATTCTAACTTAAGAGGCACATTTTCATTGTTGTCTAGTTATTGTTGGAAATATCCGTAGAAATTACATAAATATACAATTGATATTGGTATTAAATATATTTAAAAAGTAACATTACGTTTAATTACTGCGTACCTATATTTTGTAGGTGTATAATGATATTATATTTTCACCACAATTTATGAATTCTCTATCTGAGAAGATAATATTAACGTATATCACATTTCTTCCAAAGTTTTTTCTATTATCACAGTGGAAAATTAAATAAAGTGTATAAATACTAAATATAGACTTATGTAAATATTAAACTAGTGCTGGTCTTGCAACTGTGGAAAACTGAATTAAAGTTCCAAAGTCTATACGCACAAGAATAAATAATGAATAATTCCAAACACAGTTGGAGAGAGCCCCGGGCTGGAAGTCTGAAAACAAGAGGACCCTCTAACTTCACCTTATTGTTGTGACACCTCGTATACGGAGAATGTAGGTAGAACACTTATTCGGTCTGGTTAACTTTGGAATAAAGCTTTTAATTCGTTTGAGCAAAGCTAAGTGTGATTTTATAGTAGATGGCGTTTAAAAGATACAACTGTAAACTTAATTTGAAAATTCAACATAAAGTACTTATATTTTAGTGAATTTTTAATTATTTAATTATTTATTAAATAGATTTAATTTTATATCATAATTTTATATGTACTTAGTACCACTACACCAGATTTGATCAAAATTCTTCGTAGCTAATCGTGATGATATACCTGTGGCTGTAAACTAAGTGAGTCCAGATATTTATTTCTAAAAATGTAACAATTTTATTGGAGCAGTAAAAACTTGACACACAAATTTCAGTCAGTTATGGAATCCAGCTATAAAAACTACTGACAGATATCTTATCCTTTATTCCTCATAGTCTCTTGATTGGTCTATTATTTTTCAATTCTTTTAGACATTAGTACACATGCACATGTACTTGTACTTTCGAATTCCAACATTAAAATCAGTTAGCTTATTCGTTTGGTAACATAATTCCTTATGAGTATGTGAATACCACGTTACCACGGAAAATACCATTTTTTGTATCTTAAAGTATCAGTGCGTCAAAATAATCTTAAAACATAAAATTCATAGTATATTGTATTTATAAAAGAGGTAAACGGACTCACACTTATAAACAATATCTTACAGGAAAAGTCACCGAACGACTTGAGGTTCAAGTGTTTTCAACTACGTGAGATACGAACTCACTTTATTTACAGATGCCAGAAACAGTTACACTCCGCCCCACTCTTAGAAAGTCAGTTACCTCTCACATTTCCGTTATTTCCGCTTTCCTAGCTGTAGAAATCCGTTCAATCTCAAACAACAAGTTATTAGAGTTATGAAACTAATATTTAAGTGATTGCAGTGAAGTTGTAGAAATTTGACATTTTAATGACTTACCATAATGCGATAATTTTACAAACACAGCGACGTCATTCAATATAGCTTGAGAAACGTCTCTTTCGACTATAGTTTACTTAATATTGGTGTGACTTATTGACTTATTGAATATTTCTTTCCTTAATGAGTTTAAACTTATACGCAACCTAGTTGTTATTAGGTACTAATTGGAACATGTGGAACCATTTATTGAACAAAATATTTTGCTAGGTTGTAAACTATAAATTACTAAACCAGTCGCAAAGGTAAGATATTATTGTGTTATATTTCCGTCACTGCTATTTAAAATAAATAATTTTCAGTAACTGTCACTACAGTTTAGTTGGTGGTGGAGTTTTAAAGATTTTTAAGTGTGTAAATACTAACGAACTTATTAAACTAAAACTATTAAACAACTTGATCATTTACTCTGGTATAGACCGAATAAGTAAGCAATCTAATGAGTATGTTATCCTGTAACAGTTTCACATGAAACATTACTTACTTATTAAATTACATAAAAAAGGCGAGGCCAATCCCCTTTGAAGCCTTATTCTGTCCGTCCTCATGGGAAACTGGCCTGTGCAAGGATCTTATCAAACAGAATAAGGGGGAGAGTCATAACAGTACAAGTTTGATTGTACTGATAAAAAGTGCACTCCCAAAGGTATTTCATTATTGGTCAGTAGTTCGCAGGTAAAGAGGATTTATCCTAGAGATGCTGAGTCTCAATTCTTCAGATATTTTATATATATATATATATATATATATATATATATATATATGTATATATATATATATATATATATTTATTTACGTAAAACAACATTAAACATTAAAACAGTTAATTGAATACGTTTTTCGAGCTTTTTACTGTTGTAACTTAATTGCTCCCGTTGTGGATTATTTAAGTTTTATGGGGAAAAATAAAACTCTATTTAACTAATGAAGCTTCAACTGGTGATTTTATAATAATGCAGACGTTTTTGTACTGTAATAAACTATTTAAACCAAAAATATCATTATACGATAATCTATCATTATTGCTAACATTGGTCTATGTATATTCAAAGATAGCGAACCTCTCCTATGAAGCAGAGTGCTGCCACTATTTTTGAGAGTGGTGGGGAAAGCGAAATATTACTGAATGCACTTATCCAAGGCGACAGCATAGTCTAGACAAAGTTAAATTGTTTGTTGTTATATTATAGTATGTACAATCCCTGTATAGCAGAAATCCTTAACCAGCTTTCTCGATAAATGTATAACTCGAGAATAGGAGGACTTTGTCTCTCTTTACTAACAAAACATCGCAAAATCATGTTTTCGTGGTTATAGTTTTTGGCAATGAAGTATTTTCCTCTGTGATTTAGTTAGAGCAGTAATTGGTTTAAATTATTCTTAACCCTTCAGAAAGAGAGAAAAATTAAGAGCTTGCCCATGTGGGTGGAACTTAATTCGGCAAATAACTTAACTAAAATATGCATTTACAACAAACTTTTCTCAACAATAATTTAAACTGTTTCTTATAAAAAATGAGGAAAACTTTGGTTACAGAATTAAAAAAATATAACAGTAACTGAAGAAAAAAATAATAGTTATAATAAAGTTAACTTTGTTACATCAGCCCTAATGACTTAGCGATACGTTACTTAACCTGTGTAGCGTGCCACACGAGTTCGTCATATTACATCTTATGGAGAAGATGCAAGTTTATAGCAGAGCAGAAAGCAGGGAAAGTGGATTGGGAAATATGTAAATCGGATTACACAAATCTCTAGGGTATTTTTAAACATCAATCCCAAGATAAACTATCCATTAAATTAAGATGAGTAACCAGCAAAAAGAGGTCGTTTTAGAGAGTGTAAAAAATTGTATTGAGTCTCTTCTTAATACAAAAAAAAGGTCAATTAATTCTCTCATTGTACACATCTCTTGGCCATTCATTCTATATTTCTATACGGTATATTACACAAATATCAAATTAGTATTGCAATGTATTGTAAAAATAATATGTTGTATTGACGCTATTAATGCTTCCTAAAAACACGTAATTGCCGAAATTCGAAGGCTAAACTAATATATACTAATTATTCCTATCACTCTAGAAGCTGGATAAGTGTCATATCTGTCTTTTTATGGAGCACGTAAAGGCCCATAAACTTTAAATTTGTACAGCTCCATATCCATATACGAATACAGATGAAGCCTGTTACTCGGTTCATATGATATACTCCAACCTTTTTATAAGTTGAAAGTAAAAGTAGATCCTTTAACTCTAAGACCCCTAAGAAAACAGCAATAAAGAATCAATTTTATCGAAATTGTGGAACTGAATCAAATTTCAATACTTGATATATCCAGCGAAGTGAAAGAAATAAGATATTCCCGAATTTCAAGTTTATACGAAAGGTATGGAAAATTTAACGGTCTTTGTAGATTAACTTTCACTTTGAAACCTTACACTAAGCGAGGAAACCCAGTGTATTTTGTTTAAATTATCATGTTTTCTATTAAACCTTGATTGACCAGTTTAGCTTCAAGTGCTAGAATAAAGTTTACACTATTGTTATGTTTTATAAAATTATATATACACCAAAATCTTGTAGCTCACATTACGTCCTATTTAATATCACATATGAAATCTATTTATCGAACTTACTATATTGTACACTTTGTGTTTGAATTTATGTGTATCTACTTATTTCGTGTATTCTTTTATAAGATATATAATATAATATTATAATAACTAAATTATTTCAACCTGAAGGTAATCAATTATCACTAATACCAAATAAACATATTTTTATGTTGTACAAAACTTAACGACACAATTATTTAAATTTACAAAATGCAATGATTTGTGTTTACGATACCAATAAACTTTTATTTAGTTCTATGTATACATTTTCTAAAGGGAGTTTCAAGTGTCTGATGTCAGTGGCGGGAGAATCTCTGAAGCAGCAGTTCGAGAAGGATTTGTCGTGTTTGGGACGGTGATATGTTTATGTTCCACGTGGTTTACTTCAAGAGAACGGAAAGGGTGTTTTTATCATGGAAACAGTTCTCAAAGCGCATTCGTACAGTTTGAAATATGAATAGTGTGTATATGATAAACAGCTTTAACTTTAAATATAAAAATTTACTAAAATAATCGACATTAAATTGGATAATTAATATAATGTACGAGAATCTGTCTCGTTTTGGCAGTAGTTGGTGAGCATATGAAGGTTACAAAGCGGACATATAAAACTCATTATGAAACAAGATACTCATTAAATTCATAGTTATATATTTACAGTTTGATTTTCATTTATAAAATCTAATCTGCTACACACAATAGCCTTGCATGGGCGTATATAAGGCGGTAGATCAGGGGGCTTGAGCCCGCTCCTGAAATTTTGGAATACACATTAAAATTGCACACAGTAGTTTGCTTTAAGATTAAAGAATAGTTTATACTATAATACACAATCTGGATAGGCACAAAAAACGATTTTCTCGTGAAATTAACATGGCTCCAAAAAAATCGAAAGTTGTTGGGTTTTTCAGCCTCCACTCGTTGAACCTGCTGGCGATAATCCCAAGCAGCTAAGACTTTACTCCTTGCTCTTGTGTTAGTAAATCTAGAATAGTTAGATAACGAGAGAAAGCGCCTGTACTTTGTATGTAAACTTTTTTAATTATAAAGTTTTTTTAATGGGTGAAAACAATCTGAGAAGAGGGAAGTAGCCAATTCTTCTTACTGGTGAGTTGACCTTCACAGTGTTGGCAATTAAAGTTAAAGGTATCTGTTGTCCTATCAAGGTCTGGGTCGGAAAATATTGTTTTAAGGTCAGTGGTTAACAATAATCGGTGAATATTTAAAATGTTACATATTCTAAAATTATATATCTACTGAAAAAGTGAGATTGGTTAGTACTTTGGTAGTGGATCAGGATACATAGAGGTGAGTGATGCCTCTCTTAAACAAGCAAAAGATAATCACGCTCAGAGACACTGTGAAATCTTTGTTAGAACTCAGAATCAGGTCCAACATGACGTCCCTGCTGTTAAAGAATTGATTGATCTGATAAAGCTGAAACGAGTCCATCAGTGACCACATCACTCTTGATGCTCTGGATAACCCATTCCAGTCAATTCCGGGAAGGTTTAAATGAACCACAACAACCTCATCGAATCTTTGTCCCGTTGACATTACCACCTCGATTTACTTCAAAAAACTGTTGCATTTGGAGGGAGGCTACTGAGGAGTGATATAAACTGCTACAAGAAGCCATTTAATGTATTTGAAAGGATTAGTCTCAATAAGAAGGTGCTCAACCTCATTAATTTCAGAGTAAAGTTGAGCTGAGGTGGAGTAATAGTATCCCTGATAGCCACCATTACTCCACCCTTAATAGACATAGAACCGGCTTTTAAAGAAGCTGATGGTCTCAGTTGTATCTCTAAAGAATACCTTTATCGGACGACGTTTACCGGGCTTCCCTTTTACCGATTCCGACTATCATAGTGGTGTGAACATCACTTAATTAAAGGGATTGGAGTACATCATACATTATTTCCTTGTCATGTTGTATTATACTCTTGTTATCTTTATCAGACGATTTAGGTATACAATATAGTACGGCATTTTTTAAGCGTAGGCATTGCCATTAATTTAAGCAATAAAAGTTTCTAAATCAATTGCCTTATTACTTTTTAATACTTTAACCTCAGTAACTAGGGAAGAAATTATAGACTCGTTAGCCAAGGCTCTTGGCTTTATAGTCATGAGACAAGATTGTTAAAGCAAAAGATCCATAGTTACGTGACTGTATTACTAATTTTAAAAATGCATTGTTTTTTTGCCGATGTAGAACCGACGCAATATCCGATCTGTAGTCAAAACGGATATTTCAGACCTCTAATAAAAATCATGTTAGATAGATTGGCAAGTAGACGTCACAAATTCCGATTCATTGTCACAATGACCATGTCAAACTCTCATAATAACGCCCATGTAAACTGAGGACGGCATTCAGACGACGCGATCTATTGTCAATATAAACGTGTGAGTGATCTCTAGAAATGGCCATTTAGACTGGAAATGGCCCTCGGACAATGCGATATGATGTTGAAATCATGGCCAGTTTGAACAAACATACACAAATAATAAAATATAATAGCCTACATGTAGCCTACATGTTTTAGGTTTAAACTTTAAAATAATGAGTTTATAAATATAGCTATACATTTAAATTTTCTAAGGAGGTTACTTGCTAAGGACAGACAAATAGATTTAAAATTGAGATAAATTTGTATTCTTTAACAGTTTTTTTAAATAAACGGTTTAGTCTTTAAAATGTAAAATAAATTTTGTGAAAGTAAAGCCTTATATATTGTTTAGTATCTTAAAAGATGGTGTAAAAAGCTGAATTATCTTATTTTTATAATATTAGTAAAAGTTTAATAAAATTAATCTTGTACTTTGAATACCTCCAATATTATTAAGCAAGCTAATACTGCATGTAATACAATTCCACAAATATTATGTTGAGAAATAAACTGTGCACTTAAATTGTGTATAAAATAAGTGTTGTTCATAAAAATATTATACTTCTTACTTTTGTAATCAAATCTCTGTATTTAATTTATTCCGACATGAATTTATTCAGTGATCTAATTAGACAAATTGGATAGATGATAAGTATATAAAGTGCATTCATTTCATCATTAGGAATGCAGATTGACCATTCGAATGCGTTGTGACAATCGACACGTTTCTATCGTATTATCTCGCAGTTAACTATCACTACGTTCTGCAGCAGCAATTAACTCTGTACAGTCTCCAATTTATTACTTTATAATTACGATTCAAGTTTCTGAAATGAATTTTTAAAATTCCAAAATTTCCGAATAAATAGTCTACTAAACAGCGATATTTATTATACGTGGAATTTTCACACGTTAATCAAGTATAATCACAGAGTCGTGTTTGTAAACATATAATCCAACTGCTAGCTAACATTTAAAAATCATCCAGTTGATACAATTATTTATTTGTATAGGTTACTAGCGGGCCCGGCGCGCTTTGCTGCGTATTTCAATAATTTTTTGCAAAAGTTGCCCGCGGCTTCGCACGCAATTTCCCGTTGAAAACAGTACACTATATTCACTTATTCTTTTTCTATCACATTCTAAACATTGCTGAGATAATTGATAGTCGTTCCATCGTGAGCCTCTTGGGCGTATTATGAAGGTATGTACCATATTCCTGCCTCTATCTAGCTGTTACCCACGGCTTCGCACGCAAATCTTAAGAACCGAAGTCCTTATATTACTTAGTAATTTTTTTTTTTTACTATAATAAATTTTAGATTAAATTAGTTATATCTCCGATGCCACGATTGAGCTTGCTTTGTTGTCTCGATCGAGAGAATATGTACACACACGGAGTTTTGAGAACCATACTTCTGTCAAAAAAAAACAACTAAGGTTGATTTTATAACATTCTTTATATTTGTAGCCAACGTAAGATAGTAATTATGATATCTGCATTGCTCTTCTGATCAAGCATGAGCATGGTTTATATTAAATAAATATTGCAGTTAAAGGTGAATTTTTACGTCAAATTTGAATTGTATTATCTGGATAGTAAAGTCTATGTTTAACAGTGATTGCAGAAACAGTTTAAACAAAATTTGTCGTTTCTCTTAAGCTTACTCTATGCTTTAAAACTATAAGTGTAATATATGTTTACAAAGAACAGCTGATTAAAAATTTGAAAAGACGTTAACATATGTTTGCTGCAATGCATTTCTTATGGGTATTTCTGTAACCAGTGGGGCGGAATCCTGAATCGGGAAAGGGATGGGCATAGCTTATAAACCTTCTCCGTGGAAAAATACATATACGTACAAATTTTCATCATGATCGGTCCAATAGTTCACGATTCCATAAAGGACAAACATACAAACATTCATTTTTATATATATAGATTAAATACTCTAGCTATTTTATGTGTAATAAGTGTGCTGTATCAAATACGTTCATTGTGAAATAAGTTAAAACTAATGCAGTTTCAACTAAAAATGCTTAATACTATTAAATTCCATTATATCAAACTATAGCGATCCTGATATAGGAAATAAATTAAAATACAAAACTGTTACATCTTAACCAAAAATATTCATACATTGTGTTTGGGCACATTTTTCATGAAATAAAAATCTATAATACACACAGGCAAGATTGGCGCTTATTAATTAATTCGTTATAAACAGATTCAACTTTACTGAATCTGTTTAGAACGAATTATGGTACATCCATTACCTATCAAGTAATTTATACAAGATAATTTCTACATATATAAGAATGATGTTACTTCATTGCACGTACCCCATCTGGCTAGGATGCCAAAAGGGCCTATCTTTGCCTTTACACAGAGTGGCACGGTCTCTTACTGCCTCCCTACTGCAGCCCTCCGGCAAGGTTAAAGTTAGTTTTTAGTACTTATTGGTGGTAGTGAGGTAAAAAAGCTTTCGGAAAACGTAATGAACTAAATCCCACCAGAAGGAACTTAATTTAATATTCATAATCTCTAAACTTAACAAAGCCTGTTACACGACAAGGTTCTGGCGTATTCCTGCTAGTATTTGTAATTGACATGCAAGATCTTAAACAGTACCGAATAAAATGTATCACTTGACGTTTCCATAAATAAATCAGAAGTTTTGCAATATTATACAATTCCATTTTTAATTCTTACTTCGCAGGAACTATAAGTTACGAATTTACCATTGAACTCTTTGAGTCGAAGTAATGGTAAAAATTACAACTTATTTAAAGAAGATTATTCATTGTCAAAACAACTTTTTTATAAAACCTTACTTTTAACATAATGATCCTAAAGGTTTCTCTAGTAATGAGGGGACGGGGAGTGGTGGCAATCTTCCAGCCTGGCTCAGTGGAGCGGGATAGCTTATGGGGTTGACAATTTGGAATTACGATAAATGTTGTGGATCGCAGGGCATAAGGACATCTTACCCTATAGTAATAGTTCTAATTAATCATGGATGCCATGTGAGGGGAATAAATATAGAGGGGGAAGCCTCTGACCTTTCCAGTAGATATACTATTTGAACCTGTGGGGGAGGCCTAGAGATAAACAGCCTAGTTTACTGAGACTAAATATATATAAAATTTCAAAAATATCTCTTCTTAACTCTCTTCTAGCCTTGTGAAAATAATGGAAAAGCGTCCAAGATCCTGACGAGTGCAAGTTTATACATATATCAGTTAGATTTAAAGATATAGAACTTTTGTATACAATCATATAAGATCTTTAAGATATATCTATTTGCGTACATTGGCGTTCAGGTAGTTCTGACGAACTTCTAAGAATAGTAATTCACATTTTTAGAGTATATTGTTGCCATAGGTGTAATATTTCATTGGTTGTGGCTTCACATTTTCAAAAGGTACCAGTAAGCCACTTTTCTACAAGGCAAGTCAGAAGCACTACAATAGTGTACAGTAAAAGAAATATTTATCTATGGGTTAAAATATTTTACGTATTAGCAAAAACCGTCTTTTCACTTTTTTTGTAAAAAAAAAAAATTAATTATAACAGATTTGAAAAATTAATTATAATTCACCAGATTTGTGAAACTTCTGTGTTGTTTGTTATATGAAGTGTGTGTGCTTTAAAATATTACGATGTAAAATAAAAATTTGTTATGTGACTGATGAAAACGGTAAACAATAAAAAATTCTAATAATTAGTATATTATAATTATACATTTTTTAAGACAACCAATTTATTATCCATTTGTAATACATTTATTTTCATTATATTTGATTTTTAAAACAATTAACTTTAACATTTCTCTATTTAAACTAAATATATCTAATCACTGATTAACCTGAAGCTATTACATACTCAAACATCCTACTAGCACGTATAAGTGTGCCATTACTAACTGTTCTTTTTCTCGTTAATCATAATACATGTACAATCTATATTTGTCAAATCAACATTTGACATTTTTACGTATCTCCGGACTAGTTCCATTAAGAATAGTAAGGAAACATAAATCAACCAAGCCTAAAGTACTACGGTTTCGTTTCTTTGAAATTCAAACTGAGAGTTATGTTGAATTATTTTTAATTTGAGGTGAATCTAGCGTGTAATATTTGTTTCATTATATACATATTCATTCATTCACTGTTATAAGCAGCGTACATCTAGCATGCATAGCTATATAATAGATATAGGTATAGCAGAGTATGATATGCATAAAAACTCTACAGAACTCAACAGTCCTGAACGAAATTGGCGAGTTTGATCATTCACAGAAAAAGTTTGGTTTCATGTATTGAGCAGTATCAAAATGACCTCGTTAATGAAGCTTCATGCTCGTTTGGCGCTGACAGGTAAATCTGGCTTCACCAGAGCTTGCTGGGCAGCCAGTCGGAAACATTCAGTTCCTGTTCGCTTCTTCTAGGATTTTATACTATATAAAGCAACATTTTCATTATATCTCGAACAGCTGTGTTATAGCGTACACCTAACTAATTTTAGTTTGCAATTTATAACGTCTCATAGTTTTTAGTCAGGCAGAGAGCACATAACGCATACGGTACTCCATTAATAAGTGACAAGAACTTGTTCAGCAAAAAGTAACACTTACACATATACATTATTGTCCTTCAACGGACACACAAGGGTCTACTCGATCTCATAAAAAAATTTTAAAACATACATTATAAATAAATTGCAATTAAAATAGTTTTGTTAGTTCTTATTTTTACTAAAATGTTTTAAACATTACAAATTAATTGCAAAAATGTGTACTATTTGAAAAAGGTCATAATAATAAGGGCTTGAAAGTTTTAGATCCAAACCTGTATTGTATATTACACATATATGTATAGATAATCCATCTATAAATGTATTTATTCTATTATTACAAAAAATCACGAACTTAGGTCAAATTTGACCTTGAAAATATTAAAAATATATGTAGGTAATTCCTTTTTACTTCCAATTAAAATGCAATATGTGGCCAGAGTTAAGTTGTCCATCACTTCCACCATTGTTATTGTCACTGTCATCACTATTGTTCTTCTCCAATATTTTCAAAATTGTGTTATTTGGTAGACCAATTTTGTAGTTTTACAGCAAACAACGCGTGATCAATAAAATATTACAAGTTAATTTACAACTAGCCACACAACTAAAACTTCTGAGACATACACAATACAGAAGAAGATGAAAAACACAACCTCAAACGGTACACAAGCGTACACTGGACCTTAATACTTTCTAACTATGCAGGAAACTCAGCAAGAAAGCTTCTCTTAACAAATGATTTATTTAAAAAAACTGCAATAATAGTGTCTATAAACAGCGACATTTGTAACTCTCATTATTATAGTCGTGTAAAATATCCTTATAGAAGTTTAATATAGCAGTACGCTTCACACATGAATTTAACTAATTTGAAATATGAACACAGATTTAACTACGATATTATTTCGTAGAATATACACAGCCGAATACGAGATACCTAGATGTCTTCCAATTTCATCCGAAGTTAAGTTTATAACTTTCTCAATTCCGCGTCATTTGACCGACTAAATATTCAACTCTCTCGTCTGTTTCAAAGTTAACTGAATATGGCTTGATTTGAAGTCAATGCAAAGCCGATGCAAGCAAAGTGAATCAGTGGGCTAAGTAGTTTCTCTGTTACGTCGTTACAGGGGCATATTATATAAAGAACCATGCAAAATTTTATGGTAATTGTAACTAACATCGAACTGTATCATTCATATTGAAAGCACAATCATATTAAAAATAATAGAGTGTATATTTACTTATATATTTACTGTTTTGTATTATAAATGGAGCGATTTTAAAACCTGAAACATAAACCCAAATTATATAAGGTCCCTTATTTAAATGGGCTACCATTTTTATTTGCAAACTTTACATTTTTACTATATAAGGTATGTACTTTACTATGGACACTAAATATGTATTTACACTTTTTTTAAATACCACCATTTTTGCGGTCACTCTGATTTCTCTTTCGGAACACGAAGTAATTTTAAGATTTTTTGAAACCTTATGGAGATGAAATTGAGAAAACATATTTTTTAAATACAGACGTATTTGAATATTTTAAACTGTAAATATTATTTCTTAAATTTGATACTGTTCCCATGTTATTAAAATATTTAAAACACTTTAACGGTTATGGAGGTTTATTCATATCAAAAGTGTGTTGGTTCGTCCAAGTATCTGAAAATATATTTACATTGTAATCGATTCAAGCTTTTTTTCTCTAAGCCTATCAAACCTATTGGATGGACATTTGCAAAAATCTAATAACAAAGACAAATTCACAGATTTAAGATGTTTCCAAGATTGCAATACATAGCTAATTTAATAAATACACTGTATATTCTTTATTTATACATTATATGGTGTAAAGTATATAATGGAAATCAAAACCCAACTCGTTCGTGATACCAACGCTTCAAGTTACAACAAAAATGTTATAGCCTCAATAACTTCAGCAGTTGTCCGAACGATTCTTTAATATATAAAACAATAAATATAGATCCACTTCAACCCCGGTTGAATAAGCCATTGTGCAGTTATTAGTTTTAATGCGCTTCTTTAATTTGTATTAGTTCACCGTTAACAGTATTTATGTAAGTTTAAGTAGCCGCATCCATTTGAATTATAATTTGACCAGTAAAAAAATACTGAGTTGTGAAAGAGGATTTAAATACTCCGATACTTGTTCAACCCCTCCAGATACAATCTTGGTTTTATGTATCAGTTCCTGTTGGAAATAAAATATTAGAGAATTAATGCTGTTGACAAAAATAAATTCCCACTATTTAGCATACAAGTTAGGCAAGCAATCATTGGCTCTCAATCCTGCAACTTCCTCAAGCAGTCACTGCAGTCCGGCCAAGATTGTATCAATTAATTAACTTAATCAAGGATTATGTGGACAGTTGTTTGATGCCAAGTTGTTTGATGTTTGTTTACATCAACTGCTATTCATTTATGAAACCTTTAATACACATAATAAAATATGAGAAGGGAAAGCACAAGGAAGCCACAAGATAATTTGGTCGGTGATAGTGGTTTGGCAGGACGTCCCACAAGGCTCTTTATTATCAGTTGATACTGGGCCGGTAAAGAAGATAACACCAGGGAAATATCCACCATTGACTGCTCTCATTCCTAACATCTAATACCACTATTATCTGCACCTGGGCCTGAAGCAGTCGGCTGTATATTATGGTCTAAGAAATGTTAAAATCCATTTATTCATTATCGTCCTTCACTATGTTGGGTTTCTTCACAATTATTTCGAAGCAAGAAATGTTGTTTTTTATAAACATGTGTCCGTTTCTGTTCAACCAAAAATCAAATTTTGAGCTATCAGTATTACTTCAATAAAATAGGCTTCTTCATTAGATCTTAAAATAATAAGTTCGGTAATAAAACGTAATGTATTTGACCATAGCTATAAATATAGCATACTCGGTACGTTACTAGCTTATATATTACGTTATTAGACGTTTCATAGAGATCTTTAAATTACATAAATACTTATCAAAGTGCGGCATTTTGTTTCCACCATTAAGGAAATACAGGTATGCAGCATTCTCGTGACGATGAACAACTATTTACCTAAATACTCTCGTAAGAAGCGATTGACCAGAACACTTAAAAGTTCGGCAAACGGTTTTGAGCACAACAAGCACAGTATCTCTACCTCAAAAAACTTTGTGAACTTTCCTTCCGTTGGAATCTAGGTTATAATCATGGTGTTTGTAGTACTTATATTAATTCTCGCCTTACAAAAGTGATCTGCAATAAAGGACGACATTAAAATGTTACGACGTTGAGGGTCATGTACTATCTGTATATTATTCACAGCAACGGCCGTATCCTGGCTGGATACACTCTAGCACAAGAGAAGCTAATCAACCGTGGTTTATGTCCTACACCTACGCGCATACGGAGTAATTTACTCGCCACTGAGACTACTGGCTAAGGATTGGGAAAAACTGTCGTTGAAGATTTATGTGTCTCAGCTATTACACTAGTGTTGTCTTTCGCTTGAGCTCTACCATTTAGAATGTGCACTTTTCTAAACGGTTTAGTTGATTTTTGTTATGTTTTGGGTCCTTAAAAATATCATCATTCGAATTATCGAGATCTGTTTTAATATTAGGTGGAACAAGATAATAGAGATGCTAGAGTTATGCGGAGCCAGTTTGTCCATCGAATGATAAAATATTTAAAAGTTTAAACTCAAAAAGGTCATTATCGCCTGTTATATAATTCATATTTCTTTTCCTTAATTTTTTCTATTCCTCATAGTTGAGTATGTTCCCAAGGTTAATAAGACATTTTAAACTTCAGTGTTACAAAATTATGTTAAATTTATTTTTAACCACCTACACATTGGTGTTATAAAACACAGGTTCCACAATTACCCTAAACCACCTTAAAACGTAAATTAATTCCCAAAATATGTAAATTTCTAAATGTATAACATGTAACGAGCGTTAAATGAGAGTCGTTGTTTTGATTGGCATGTGGCCTGATTGTCAGAGAAGGAAAAACACTATACTCCTGTGATAGAAGTATCTATACACATCGAATTATAAAAATTGGCTTTGATACACGTAGGTACCTGAAAGATTATCTTTATATAGACGATTTGAAGAGCAATAATGTATCAGATGTATCAAGCCCTTTTACCTTCATTTAGGTTTAGAACTGATTAAAATTATCATATATTTATAAATGAATACAAATTGTAATAATTGATGTTGAAATTATCACAAATCGCACTATAAATAAAATGGATGTCTTATGTAACATGAGATTAAATGAAAGACTTTAATGAGAAGGAAACTAACTTTAGCAAGTATGAGGGGCTTTTACCGCATTTTCTTGAATGAAAGCTAATTTAATATCCCAGCAGAAAATTCGCGTGGGAACTGACGCTAACGTATAATGAATGACTCAGCAAAAAGTCTTAATGAGAGAACATCAATACTATACAAATGTTCCTTTGATTACTGCCATCAGATTACTACGCCAGTCGCTTGTGGAAAGTGTTTTGATAATAAGCTAGAGTTTCAAATGATAATCCAGAAATAATACTAAAACGGTTGTGTTCCATTACGATCTATATAAGATTAACAAATTGTATAGTTTAAATTATTTAACCTTGTTCCAAAATATCTAAGCAAGTTTTTAAACACCCAATATATCACCATAGTATAAGTAATCGAAATATAAGATTACCGTCAGTTACATTGTATTTTATAAAAAAGATCTTCCAAGACGAAACTTTTATTGCCTTTCTCCCAATGGCAGTGGAGTGTTTCCGAATAGACCATTTTATTTAATACAGTTTTCATAGTTATTTAACTATTGTGATCCAAGAATAGTTGTGTAATTATAGACCCTTAATTATGTCGTTAACGATTGATAGTTATTATTATAGTTAGTAGTTTTTCCTGGGAATTTACCATAGCCGATGTTCGTATCACGGCCCGTGCACGACACGTAAACGACTTTACACAATAACTGACTTGTCGGCTAGATAAATGGTCTGAAACAAAAGTGGATTAGTTGGCAAAGTTTATTTAAGTAAACTATCTTGAAGTGTGTTTTACTGACGGTCATGAATATAGAGACGTCCAAGACAATTTACTGAGGTTATAGTCTTACAGTCTTATTTGTTTAATTAATAATAAGGATGTTAACTAAATACGAGTATATATCCAAATCCAAAAACATTCAATACATCAAAATTAAAATTCATCTACAAAACTAATAACAACTGTGACAAATTTATTAAATTTACAAAATGTACTGATTTCTAAAATCAGGAGTCAACATATTAAAATGCACTGAATAAAAAATATTACATGGGTCAATCCGGTCGAAATTTTAAAATAAGATTAAGAAAATACGTGTCTTTTAAATCATACATTGGGATCGATAAAAACAATTATTCAACACAATTATTCACTTTTCAATAAGTCTAAAATAAGATATAGTGTTTCAAATTTGTATATTATGCACATCGTTAGGTAGCTGTATATAAAAGTGTATTTTTGTTGATCCCGGCAACATGCCAAACACTACTATGATACTGGAGACAGTTTAGACCAGAATTAATTTACAATGGCCGTAAGTGGATGGTTTTTGTATCAAGGTAGACTTTTCAAACTTATGTATATGTGTAGAAATGTTCTTGTCCGTGGCAACAATGCAGACGCTACTAGGGCACTAGGAAGAACGATGTAAGACGAAAGACGATTACAAAAAATGAACATACACACTCTTTGGTTAAGGTAGGCCTCTCACATCGAATATGTATATACTTTTTTGTGATCGTTTAGACAAGGGAAACTATACTATGGTGAGTTCAATAATACTGAGTCGAACCAGAAGAGCTTATTCAGGAACTAAGCAATAATAGTTATTTTTACCTCTTAAAATTTAACAGTGAAATAATATAAGTCTTACAAACGCCTGATTCTAATTGAAAATCACCGTAGAGTTCCGTCATACTAGATAATATGTGATTTCATTAGTAGTACTACGGTTTTGGTATTCCTCTACAATATTTCCAGTGTTATTGAATCTGTTGGGCACATTCGTTCAAATATTATAAAATGTTGCAGAGAAATTTGTGTATTTCATAGGTACTCATAAAAAATGTTTCATTTTCCGACTTCAAAGCTTCAAAAATTACTGATTTAAACTTAAAGTTAATTTATTCTGAAAGGGATTATGAGATTGGAATACCTTCCAAAGACCATAGCTAATTTTTTTCCGGAGTTCGTGTTATTCCATTTAAAAGAATATGACTTTCCTGTTATTCAAAAGGAAATCGCCTGGAGAGCCGCGGGTAACTGATAGTTCGTATATAAATCCTTCGTATTACTATCGGAAATATCACTTTACATCTCAGTCTGCCTTGAGCACTTCCGGTGAAAGTTTCTTAGAATGTTTGGCAGTAGACGTGAGTCTTAATCAGAGCAGAACGATCCACCAGGAATGCTGATGCATGTTTATTAATTGACTCCAACTTACAGACCTAATAATTTAGCATGAAGCGCTGAGGTTTTGAATTTTGCCAAGATTAGAAGATGTAACGGTCCCCAAAATAACTCCAAAAACCTCCTGGAAATAACATACCCTTCTCAAAAGTAAACGAGTAAAACGCTTTAACAAATTTAGATGTCTCCTACACATTTGACAGTGTAACAACAACGCAATTTTTTTTTATATGTACCAGGTGTATCCTCGTAGAAAATAGAGCACGATTAGTAACTTGTGCTCATGCGCTGGCTGCGTTTTCGAGTGTCACCGTTCGGTCTGGAGTAACTAACAATACGCTAACGAATGTCTTATAAAAAAGGATCCAAAAGATAAATTTAACTAATTATGTTACATATTACAATGGAAATGTTCAAATTCGTATTATATTATCGAGTTAGTTTCTTATTTCGATCTGATTCAAGAAAAGAATGACTATTTGCACTTTCTGAACAAAAAAAGAGAATACGCTTTGATATAATTACACATATTACGCCTTTTTTAGGGACCCCACTCATAGAACCAAACAAAATTTAACTGACAAAAAATCAAAATTTCGATCTGAGAAACCAATTATCAATGAAAGTGGCACTGGTGCATAAAAATACACAAGTGGCTACTAACAAGGAAGATGACCTGTTACTTATGTGTAAAGAGTTCGGTCATGACCTGCTTGTTGTAACCGAACACGTTTTAACAACAAAATTGAAAATTTTACAATTATTAATTTATATTTTCATGCCGCAACTCTTTCAAAGGAAGAAGTGTAGCATTTTTGAGGACCAATTTTTCGTTTATCCGTTGCATTTTTGACAAATCCACTGACAAATAATTTGAATTCGTAGGGGTAATGACAATAATAAATCAATCACAAATTAACAGCGGAAATGAGGATTTTTTTATCAAATCCTGAACAAAGTTTGACAGGGTGTCGAAAAAAGTCGCAATTTCGTTGTCATAGGAGACTTTATTATCGATGTTCTAGATGTTAATAGGTCTATGTCAAAAACACACTGACTTGTTAAGATCATTTGGCATTACCTTGCCGATAAACTCTCCCAGGATAGTGACGAGCACTGCAGTGACAGCAATCGACAACTTCTTCAAAAATCTGACAGACGCCGAGGTTCTGTTGGTCAACACAGTCATCTCGGATCACTAAGGCCATCAGGTTATTATCAGTGGTCATGAGCCAGCAAGAGATCTAGCCAACATAAAGACAATCAGAGTTACGTGGCCCAAAAATATCAAGATTCTTAATGATTTGCTTTCGCAAGTAAATTGGAGCTTTATAAGTTTTGGAAATCCCCTTGAAATAGAATTAAGTACTTTGGAAACAACTTTAATTTCATCAAGAGCTCTCCCATACGAACCATTTAACAGAAATAGAGACAGAAAAAGTGCACTTGATAACCAAAGACATTCTAATTTCAAAATAAAAATTATGAAAAGTCAATAGGCAATCATCAGACCCTTTTTCAAAATTACAAAAGAATCTATATAAATGTAATCAGAGCTACAAGAGGTTATGATGTAAGCAAAGCATTTCTCACGTCCAAAAATCATGAGCTAACATCAACAGTAAAACCTCAATGAAAGATCTTCAAATTGAAAATAAACGTATTATAGATCACGGGGAGATCACTATTCCTCCTATTGATACCTATTCCAACAGCCTCAATGTCTCTGACCTCGGTCACAGAGGAGGAAATCAACAAAGTGATAAGAGGATTTTAATCTTAGAAGTCTAATGATGTAATCTGTGAGTGCTCAGGGCTTCTCAAACAAAGCTCGAAGAATTTATTGAGGCACATTTAGCACTTTATTAACCTATATTTACAGTCAAAAACTTTACCCTCCTTACTCAAAATTGCTAAATTCCCCCAATGTTTAAGAAGGGTGAACCCCTGTCTATCCAAAATTACCGCCCAATCTCAGTGCTACCGGTTCTCAGCAAAATTTTGGAAAAAAACTTTCTCACTTGATGCCTGAATCGTTTGCATAAACATAATCTGTCAACAAACCAATTCTGATTTCGAAATGTAAAGGCAAAAACAGTCGTAATCCTACGTCTGGTTGACATGATAGTAGAGGGAATCGAAAGTTAAAGGGACATTTTGAGAGTATTTCTCGACTTATCAAAAGCACATGACTTTGCTGACCATCTCACATCGTTCCCAAACCGGATTATTACAAGTTACGAGGAGTATTACTTAATTGGCTTCAATCTTATCTTAGTAATAGAACACAATTTATAAGCATTTCAGGCATTTGTTCTGAGGAGAGAGGGCTGCTTTCTGGTGTTTCCCAGCGTTCCTTATTGAGCGCTCTGATCTTCTTGACCTACGATATTTGTTTATCAGTACACCATGGGCAACTCGTTCAGTATGCCGATTACACGACTCTCTGTTTTCAGAGGAATTGGAAAAGAGAGCTCAAAGAGCGAAAATTCATTGACCTCAACAATGCAATTTAGCTTTTCAATTAAAACAAAAACTCAAAACAAATTCAACAAAACAACGTTTATTCATTTTAGTTTGTGACAAACAGACTAAGATTTTGGACCTAAGGTCATGTTGGATTAAATTCAGACCGAAGAAGTCTACTCAACGAAGTTCCTTGGAATGTCCCTCGTACGAGGATTGACTTGGAATGCCATGTAGACAAACTGTTTTCTAAGTTATTTTCAAGCATTTATGTTATATTTTGAGTTTGTGGAATTGTCCAAGTATTGCTTTGTAACAAAGGGCAGGGAGAGCTACCAAACTGGAAAACACAGAACGGTAGCTCCTGAACATTTGCCATCACAGGAAGGAGTGCAATTTGTCAACAATTTGCCAAATTCAATAAAAAGTGCATTCTAAAGCACAGACGACTTCTTGACATATTAATGGGAGACCGCAAAATTGGCAGACTGACCTGGTGTTGAAGAGGGACAATTTGAATGAATGAGAATTAGTGAATACAGAAATTCTACGTATGAAAGGGATCTAGATGGAAGAATGAATAAAACATTCTACATTCTACTACCATAAAAATTTTAGTTTTTTTTTTTTAAGGTTGCCATAGAATGTTAAATTGTCTTTATATGGTCTTTAATTGGTTTAATGATGTAAATTGTCTTTATAATAAATATTATTATTAGAAGAATACTACCTGTAAAATCCTTTTACTACCGTAAAGGACTACGGATAAATTACTTTGATACATATAAATGATATATCAATTATTAATTTTGTACCATGTATTCTCTCGTTTCAAAATCTTAAATGCCTTTCTTATCGGAATAACATGTTATCAGAGTTTATTCAGAAGATATTCACGGGTCGTTTGTCCAAATAGGAATAATTTCTAATAAACACTCAGTTTTGGGGTAATCTTAAGTACATATACAGGATGCCCTGTAGCTCTATGGACAAAGCTTCATCACATTATTTATTCCTCGGGTCAAGACGGTCAACAGATTTCACTATACAAAAATAGGTCACCGGTGCTTAATTTCCGGATCTCTTAAAAACCAGCAGTTTTATTGAAGAAGAGGAAGAATAACATTTTTAGTAGATATAATTTTAAATGTAATTACTTTAAAATAATTTAAATCTAATAATTAATAACAGAGTTAATGGAGATGTACTGTGTCAAGACACAGTAAGACAACTTTACACGACTTTACTTTTCTTTACTTTACAAGACATAGTCCATATTGAGGCTCTCAGCCAATAGCCAACAAAGCAAACCACAAAACTCCAAACCCAATTAGTAACATTACGGTATCGCAGAACTTTCAAGGTTGACTTGTGACAGCAGAACAGAAGCAGCCAGGACGCGTACATAACGGTGACAAAGTAACTTCGCGGAACACTGTTAACACGACACAGTTACAGTTTGATTATTTGCTAACAGTAGTATCAGCCACTATTATAGTTGTCTCTGTTATCTGTAGTTTTCATCAAACGCCCAATAAAATCACAGAATCGGCCATATCTTACTACGGATCATTGTACATATTCCTATGGATCACAATATTAGGGAACACCTGTTCTTATAATGGTGGAATTCCATTATTGCCACTCTTAAGTCTTTCACTTACGTACATAGAGTCTTGTGTGTCATTTTATCTTAATTACAATTTACCGACAGTGAATAGTTCCATTGATAATTGTATATTTTAAACAGCAATGTGTATTTGATTCGACACAAATGCGTACAAGTAGCTTACAATAACTCTCTGATAACCTTTTCGGGAATTTTATATTTGAATCACAGTGGACTCAAGACGTCATAAAGCTTAAGGCAAATACGTTTAGCCAGACTGGACTTATTTTAGTTTTAAAATATATGGTTCCAAAATAGTCCTATATATGGACTATATAATGCACGTTCGTTTAATAAATAAGACATAGGTACGAAAAAATATGAATTAAAACAATGGCAATTTAAATGTTCAATTAATTAATAAAACCGATTTTCAGTGGCAAAATGTAATAAGTAATAATAAATATAATCCTAAAATCTTCAGATTTTCATTTTATTTTCCGATTAAAAAAAAAACTAATTTATGGCACTACTACCTTCTCATAAGTCAAAAATATTTTACTTTGTTTTTAATTTGTTAGACGGCTCTTAACATTTTGTACAATGTCCAGATATATGTCATCGTAGTGTTTGCAAATATTTTGTATACATAGTCTAATAAAATTCAATTGAAGTGCAAATATTTTAATTACTAAAAGTCTGTAAAAATTACAAATTTAATGCTCCATGTATGCTTGCTACAATTTTGAACTAAATGATAAGAACTTAAGATGAATGAAAAAATCTTTAAAGGAACAAATCGAAAGTAGTTAAGCAAAGGGGTGGGGGAATGAAGGATGACCGGATATCCGGGTCGTAGGTCAATCTCCGTGATTTAAAGCTCAACATTTTCTTTAAACGTAACTTATTATATAACCGTTAACACGTTTCAACTTGCTGGAAAAAAGATGATTTTGAAATATTATTTGATATGACATGTATACTGTTGTAAAAATATATACCGTACTATTAAATTTATAATTATATTACTTTAGAACATAAAACATTGAATTAATATAGCATAAGGACCTCGATCTCCTAACTAAAGAGTTAGAAATATATACTCACTAGCTGAACATCTGTGATTTGCTGCTGTATGTAAATATAAACTTGTTTTACTTAGTTTGTTATGTGTCAACTATAATAGGTAGTAGATAATTCAATTTTAAATTGTTCTGTTTAATGTAAATGTTTATTTTCTAAATTTTAAATGCTACAATTCAGTTCTTTTTTCAGCATAGTACTCCATCATATAAGCATCTCGTTAACCGATCAGCTGATAACGTCGGTGCAACGGGAACTGCAATCAGCTGGTGTCAGTTGTCCTGTAATCCGTCGGCCACTATACTGTGTCATGTTAAATATTCGTGTGTCATATGCCTATGAAATGTTATGTGTTAGTTCACTTATGTGTTATTTATATATTCACTCACTGTGTTTTGTGCTGTGTTTGTAAATTTTCAACTGTGACTCCTCCAGATGGATAAATCCCCGCTTTTAATACATTTTGATGCTTGAAAAATATTTACTGGCATTATGAATACTGTTATAACGATTTTAAGAAGATATGTTCACAATCACCAGACTCTCATAAGAACTTACTCGAGAACAGGCCACTCACAATTGGCTGTGAGTGAAACACGGGCTCATTAAGGACACTCCAGCTATTTTCAACTATTGCCCTTGAACTTTATTCACTATACATTACTCGGCAAATATGGTAGCCTTTATTGGGGTGATATATTATATGTATAACAATAATGTTACAAATTCTACTTCGTAACTGAAAACATCCTAGACCGGAAGTCTACTTAGGGTTTCTAGATATATCAACCCCTAACTCTCTCTAAAAAGTATATAATAAACATTAAATATGAACTCACTGTTTTATTGACATTGTTTTTTTTTTTCGTAGGAATAAGTTTGCTTGTATACCAACATGGCTAAAGTCAATCGAGTTTGGTTTTGGCAGTGTATAGTGTCATTGTTTTAACAAATGTACAGGTGTACATATTGGATTTTAGACCTGTTCACTGTGGGCCAAAAGTTCTTAGAACATTTGTAAGGTGATCGTTTTGATCCAAAACTGTGATAATAAAGTGACAAACATGTATTCTATTCCTTACATTGTCGTTCCTAATGAAAATACTAGAGAATCGTTAGTTTTAAAAAGTGGCGAGATAATAATAACCACTATAAAAGATGACAAATTTTGCTGTTTACTATCAAGCCTTCTGAACTTCCAACTGCAAAATAATAGTATTGCAACTATTTACAGGGATTTTTGTATATAAGAAAGACTCGACGTAATGTTTTCTACTATTTTAATATAAAAATACCCTTTTATAAATTACAAATGAATCGCTCATCCGGAGTAGTAATGTACCAGCAACGGATCGTTAACCATCTTTTGTTACCTAGATATTCATAAGTTTGAGATTGCTAGCTTCGGTACAAGAATAGTTATTGTTTTTATGTCTATTGTCTACATTTTCCGGTTCAAATTGAGTTATAGTATCCTTAATATTGACAGTTTCAATTTACAATTAGTTGAATAAATATTGCTCTATACGGCATGACGAAATAGTCTTTCAAGAATACTGACGCTGTTGCGGAGATTTGTAAAGGGATTCTCGCATCTATTTACTCACCCAAACGTTTACAACGATTTTTACCGGAACATATCAAGCTGCTCTTGACTAAATCAATTGTACCTCCACATTTCGATTACTGTAACTCCGTGATCAGTGATATGACCGTAGTGATAAGCTGCAAATAACTAAAAACTATTGTATGCGTTACTTTTAGTATGTGAGACGAGGGCAGCTGCACATCACGCTGTACTGTATTCAGTCAAAAATTCTAAAATTAAAAGACCAAAGATCTAGAATTCTAAAATTAGCTAATTCAAAATTAATTTTTCTTCCAAGATATTTTCTGAATATTTTAAATCTGTGTCTCATGTATATGTAAAAATAACACGCTCTGGCTCTGTACATTTTGAGAATGCGTCAACACAGGACTGAAGTGTTTTGACGTCATTCCATGTAATTGCTTATACGTTGTGGAATGCCCTACCCTAAACAATTACTCCCATCAATAGCCGTACCCGGTTAGTGGCGAAACTGAAAGATATGTATCTTAAGCGGTTAGCCGAGGCAGGTTCGGTCTGAGATGTTGTGGTAGTAACCCCGGAGAGGGATGAATGTGAGATTATGAGTAATAAAATTTACGATTTACTAGCAATAACTATTTGTAATAACTACTTTTGTTTTATGTGCATATTAAAAGTATAATTTTATTTAATATGCTCTTAATGATTATAAAAGCAGTTAATTTATAATTTTAATACATTTTTTATTTTTACGTGTTAAATTCAATATTATTAAATTAAAATAACTATATTAAATTCTCGACATTGTTTAAATGCACTTACTTCTTTCAGTTTTTATTGTTTAGGTAACATTTAATTCATTTTTCCTTTTCTGGGGCCCATGTGGCTATAACTTTACCTGTATAAATAAAGAATGTTTCATTTCAAGAATTTAATGGTGTAAACAATGTTTTGACACGTTGTGAACTGGATAACTCGAATGATAGTTAAGACACCGACCGCGTTAAGCATAACAACTAAGATGTTATAATGTAGTAAACTAGTAATAAACTTTGCTTTCAGTAAATTCCTAGAAATTTCAGAAATTAAATCTGTCTCATTAGTCATCAAGTCAGCTATAATGTCTATGGTAATCATCTACTCGGTTTTTTTGTGAACTTTCTCTGAATTATTTATTGAGCACCATTTTTAAAACAAGAAGGTAAGTTAAATAATGCAAATAATACTGATAGCAGAGGCTCAATACCTTTGCGTACCATCGATAATGGAGTACGTAACGTTAATAGTTATCAGTTTAAATTATTTTTACAAAATACACCGTAATTAGTAAGTAATATTAAAAACCTGATTATTCCATTTATATATATATATATATTATATATATATATATATTATATATATATATATATATATATATATATATGTATATAAATTTATATATTTACAAGATTAACTATTTAGTAATAGGCGAACAGTATCAAATGCAGCAATTTAAGAATACGTGTGTGTGATTTATATTTATATTACAGTTTCTTGAATATATACAACAAAAATGTTCATAGCAGTTAATACAATTACCAAAATTTGCTTAAATTTTGTATAACAATCGAAGGGTTATGAACAAAACAGGATCGTAGGGTGATTCAAGATATCAATATCGCAATCTACGATCTGGTATCTTTCTTAGGTGGATAACTAGTTATAATAGACATTAAGTGGATATTAAGTCATATTAGAGCGCCGTGATAAGCAAAGTCAGGAGTCACAAAATCCTTGCCAAATCAATCCACACTATCCAAGACAATCTTTAAGGTTTATATATAACTTAATACATACATTTTTGTAAGTAAAATCTTCCTTTTTACTATATGATGATTAAATGGTCTCAATAGTCATAAATTAGAGTAATTCGACAGTCTTAAGAAGTTTATTACCATTCAAGGTTGTCATAACGACTAACGACATTTTAGTAATTATTTGGGTTAGCTATTTGAGTAACCCAAGTATTTATTTTTCCAAAATATTTATTATTTACAATAACCTATACACATTTTTATAAACAGTTATAAAAAAGTATAAAAGAATATAGATAGTATTATATATTTAAAGTTTCATAATGATGAGAAATGATTTGAATAGTAAGATTTTGGAAATTTTACATCGTTATATGTTACATTAAACTTTTCCCTCCTATTATATTTAGTTAATTAGTTTGTCTAATTGATTATGAAACGGTTTCAAAAATTTTGTATTAAAATAAGAAATAGTGCAAAATAGTTTGTCTACAGATTGAGATTACCTCGTAGTATTTTGTTCAGAAATCTACATTTTGTCTTTTAGCCTTTCAACAATTAGATGATAAATAATTAGTACTGAGCTGTTTTCACCACTTAGTTTCTTGTTTTATGGGTCTTGGTAATTCAGTTGTCTCAATGATAGATGACAGATGACAGATAAAAGAAGATTGCTGACAAGTTTCTCGGAATCGAAAAAAAACAATTCATGTCTGTTTGTTAATTCATGTCAAACTAGTGTTTTAACCAGACATTTAGTTTCTCGGAAAACTGTCAGAACCAAATTTTGTTGCCATTTTATAACATTCATGCAGTTTTACAAATCTATTCAAAATACTGTTTTAGTTTTGTTCTTTTAGTTTAAAATATATTACTTTTTATTATTCAGTGAGCTAAAATTACTTAATAATAACTTTAGGCTAAAATGCTGTTCATTAATTTTAATTCGATTCCTTCAACAATTATAATAGCTAAGAGAACCGTTTTTAATGGTTAAACGATTTTAATGATTCTATTAGAAAATCAGCATCAATTTTGCCCATAAAGTAGTCTTTTGCTCACTAAAACATATTTAAAATTACACTCCTTACGATTGTATATGAAATCTAATAGCTAAATCTTTGTTAGTAAAATCTCACTTTTAAATTGTCTGATGGTACAAATAACTTCAATTCAATAGTTTCCTATTTTATTAATTTATTTTTTAATAAAATAAAATTATTGCATCGTAACGCAGCAAAATCTAATTTCTTAAGGTTTTATAATATTAAATATAGTTGCACAAACTTGTTATATGTTTTCTTTAATCAAGCTAAAATTATATGTTCAGTAGATCACGAGTATTATTGTAATGACAATTAGTATGAGTATTTTTTTCAGGAAATCGTGTTTGCTGGGTATAACAATATTTATGAAGGATTGCAGGAATCAGATACTTGCCATAATTAAATATTTTAAAAAGTATAATACTACGTTTCGGGGATTGTAATCGATTATTTTCCTTAGATCTCAGAACCCCCATAAGCTCTTTAAAACTAAAAAGTGTGGCCATATATTCAGTATCTTAGTGATACCTAACTGGTATACCAACAGCAGGAAACAATAAATGTCTCACAAGCACTAGGGAAGACTAGACACTGACGAGGAAATATATGTCGGAATTTCCTGTGGTATTGCAGGGCGTCATCTGAAACAAAGAGAAAGGCGATTGTCGTGACGGGGAGGGATAGAGGGCAGCCGAATTTTTAGTTTAGCAGAACATTTCCATTTTTAAGTTTTTTTTTTTCACATATTTTTGCAGCTTTTGACACCTAAAGAGGAGGTTAGTTTTCTATACTCGAAACATACTTTTAGTTATATATAGCGATGAAAACTGTCAAAAATTCTAATATCCATTGAAAATACTGTCAATAACAATCTTTTCACTTTTAACATTCTTAGTTAGAATAATAAAAGTAATGTAGGCTACATTGATTACGTGAAGAACAAAGGATGTGGTTTAAATGAAACAGTTCATTTTACGTTTTTTACCACTCTAGTACGTAGATTATGCAACCTAGAATCCAAATTTTTTTTACAGTTAGAGTCAGCATTTAATTTTAACTCCACTTAATTACAGGTACAGTACGCTAATCATTAGACATATTAAAATCAGCTCGACAACGCCTTGTAAGCAGCTAAAACTGAAGAAGACTGAAAACATTTAGCTGTCATTCATACTATCAGATTATTCTCTTCAAATAAGTAGCATCTTCAGCTACATCAGCCTCTACAAGAGTGTTTCTCCAGGATATGTGGCTGAAAGTGTTACAGTTTTTGGCACAAGGTGGCGTCGCCAAGACACAATGTGTCAGCAACAACGACCCACGGTCCACAATAAACCTAGACAAGTTAAATATTTACTACTTTGATTAAGCATGCCACGCAATGGGATGTGGTTGAGCGTTAGCGAACATTATGGCAACGATAAATTCGTAGAATATACTGAACATTTATAAACAAACTGAGTTCAGTTACATAGTAACACATGTGCCCCAACTATCCAGAAGATACCTCAATACATATTTCTCCTGCAGACTTTAAGTTTTACGTAAAACTCAATTTCTACGTAAGCAGGAATACGTTCTAGCATGGTAAACTACATTAGATGTATAATATTGATTTATTGTACAAATAATAACTGAAGGATTTTTAATAAAGGAATTCTATTTGTTTCTAATTTTATATACTGCTATGTTAGGATGAAAGATAGAATGGTTCTTTAGAGCATTGGACTTTTATTATCTTTGTTACATATACAGTTGGAGAAGAATGTCTATAATTTTTTATTTATCTATGGCATATAAAAGGTACGCTGCAACAAGTCAGTACATCACAGTGATTCTCCTCGTACATTAACTTAACATTATATTTTTAATAAAGTTGTGTGGATAGTAATGTTATTGTTGAAAAATACGATATTAAAATAGCTAAGAAATACATTTGTAAGTGGTCCTTAAACCCTTTTAAAATATCAGAGATATAACTTTATTTGTTTATTAACTTCCGCAGAATAGTCTTTGTTTACATTAAATAAACTGAAATCGTTGCAGTAAAGAAGCATAAAGTGATTTTTATTATTTCAACGGCATAATTTAACTTAACTATTACAAAATGCCACACTACTGTAATTAAATTCAATTAGACACTAAATAACTTTAACTTTAAACTTATTAAATTCAATGTAGAATCTTGGAGCATTAGAAAACCGGTTTATTGTAGTATCACTAATATAAAGGAATACAACATTTTCCAATATAATTTTGTGCAAGGCCTTTCTGAATCAAAGATTCCATCATCAGGCACTTCACAAATTATTAAATGTTTACATTTTTGTAATAATAATTAATTTTATAATAACATATGGTAAACAATTTGGATGTACGGTTAGGCAGTATAAAATATTTAATTAGAATTTAATTTTAATTTTTTTATAAATTGAGATGAGAGTAAAACTGAATTTTGAATTGGACCGTCTTCATTATTGATAAGTTTTTCTTGATTAATAAATTATTTATTACTTTGTAACATTATTAATTTCCATTTACACTCTTGTCTACTTTCTAGGCTATAGATACAAGGGAGGGCGACAATCTTATTCAATAGGTTTTTAAGTAGAAATGACAGAGCTTTGTAACTGAATATATATTAACCCAGTTGACCGTATATTTTGTGCTTCGGTTCAGACGACCAGCATTTGTGCTGTCCACTGAATCGCAAATATTCCTATCCTGCTGCCTGAAATTGCTCCCTATTTATTATTGAATATGATTTAATTTTACAAACAGTTTAGATACCGTACGTCTGACAGTGAAAATTTAGTTAAATATTTTTTCAATAAAGGTTTTTTTTATTTCTCAAGAAAATAAGAGTATAAATATGAAAATTTACTTAATTTAATTAATCATTCCGATTGCTGCGATACTAGTTACATAACATATTACTCATAATATAACCTAACTAATAAATATTGCAAATTTAAGAAAAATGCCCGAACGGCATTAATATTTTTATAAACACTAACATAATGTAAATTGAAGCAGGTAATCTTGTTTAATCTAGTACTGAGTTATAGATTGATATATAATTGTCAGCAAAAGCCGCAAAACACATGCATAGTATTTATTAAAAGGAAAAATTTGTATAATTACGTACCGTATCTGATCCAACCTCTAAGCTAATTTATAAAAAGTCTTTCGAAATTTCGTTATTTATACTTACACATATGGTACAACCACCTTATACATAAACACGTAGCATAAAAGGCTAACTTCGGGTCTGTGTGGGAGGCTTTCCATTACAGCTACAAGGTATGCTTAATTTCATTGCAGAAACCTAGCTTTTCCATGTCCCAGTTTAGTAATAATGACCCATTTTTTCATTGATCTTGTTGGCAACCATGATGGCAACGACGAAATCGTAGACTTAAAAAAATTTAAAACAAACCAAGTACAGTCCTTTGACATATTTGCGTTTCATTACATTGCCTACCTCCCAATATTCCAATGTATCAGTATACAGTATTTGTATACAAGATAGAGATCTATGATGATGTATGTTTCTAAATGGGATCTGGATAAAGGTTAGGAAAACGTATAACTTCGAGTGTAATGTCTCAAAAATTATTTTAATGTATAAACTTAACTCTGGTAATTACGAGGTTCTAGAAAATTCATTCCTTTTTTGTCTTTTATATAAGTCTGTATGTCCATGTAAGAACTGGACATAGCTAAGGACTTAGCATGGAGCTTAATTTATTTTGCTTTATGATGCACATGTCGCTCTATGGGATTTGTTCAAAGCGTTTGACTATCTGCGTGATAGACATATCTAGAAACATTTATCTGCAAATATTAAATTTTGCATAATACTTCATGTCTACATAGACAAGATTTAGTTCGATGATGGTGTATGTCCATCGAATTCATTTAGCTGAGCGTCATTGAAGGGCGTTTCATTAGACTGGCACAATTTCTCTTCTGTTTGTTTGGGACTATACAATTTATATTATGTCTTTCAGAAGCCCAATATCGTGAATTTAATGATTTGTAGGGTTGAAATTTGGCAAGCGACATCAGCCTAACTATTCTAACTTGTGATGAACTGCATTACCATGTTATTTTGTAAGTAATGGAACATTACACATTGCATAATTGTAAAGAATATACTGTAGTAAATGAAAGTGCCAAAATAATTCGTTACTTTATTGTACTATTTTGTTATTAACATAATATGCGTCTTTGGATTCCGCATATATTTGTTTTAGAATGTCTGTTATGTTGCTAGAGCAGGTGTTAAATAAACTTGCTATGTTTGTTTCAGCCTTCTATGCTCTAAAAGTTATTTATGCTCGCAAATTTAGTACAGGTTTCACTCAAAGACTGGTGTTTTATGTTGTATTCTTGTATATATAGCGGCCTACATGAGCCACAGAAGCGTCACATGCTTTGACAACCCAACCGGCTGATTGCAAAAACATCTGTCTGAATTTTATCTCATTGATGGTTTAGTTTGTTGCGTTTTCCGTGTGTAAAAGATCCACTAACTATATTTAGAATACATTTTTTAATTATACAGTGATACAGTTTTTTTGTTTATGTTCCACAAGATAATCACAATCAGGAGAGGAAGAGAGAGAGAGAGAGAGAGAGAGAGAGGAGAGAGAGAGATTGTAAAATTATCATTTATTTTTTACTATACCTACACAATTCAAGTTTATTGTATTCAAATACTTCATAATTTATTTTATTTTGCAAAATTTTACTTAGTCACATCTTACCAAGTCTTCCTCTCATCATATCACTTAGTTATAGCTTTACGATAAACGTTCAGTCTATTTGATTGAACTCATAATTAGTTAAATTACATTAGTTAAGGTTGACAGTTAGGCAAATTAAAGTCAAATTTAGAGGCCAAAATAAAAAGAATATAGTTATACAATTGCTTATGGTAAAATAAGAAAAATATTTTCAGAAGAGATTTCCAGAAACAAAACATCATAAGGAGGTCACTATAATGTTTATCGAAAACGACATATTTTAATACTTTTTGCAACCAATTTAAAGTTAGTTCGACCGAGAACGCGAATATTGACTGGTATATATATATATATATATATATATATATATATATATATATATATATATCCTACTCCCCTTATACCCTTATGATTATATTTGATATATTATCAAATGTAATCATAAGGGTATAAACTAAACCTCTTGATTAGGATTTTCTGTTACATATAATATTTCACGCATAGAATATTTAAATTAACAAGATTTTTGTAGATTCATAAAACACGTATAAGAGGTCTGCTATCGTTTTTAATCTACTTCATCTCATTCATTCTAATGCCAGTTTACTACTTCATGTAATAAACCACTCACTACAGTGAAGAATAGTCATACACACACGTTTTATGGAAACATTTACCTCTTGATTTGAATGATCTACTTGCACAGCTGCTGTTATGTTAGCAAATATCAATAGACTATTACAGGTGGTACTGCGTTTGTGAAATGGTGTTTGACATGCAACACGATAACAAACTATTGCGTTTCAAACTGTCCTTCTAGTGCGGTAACTACATTAGTAACTCAATATGATAATCATATGATCATATTAAAATGTTTTTAATAACCCATCCACTTTTACGATGGTAGTTTTCATCACTAACACCAAAGTAATTCAATGTAAAAAAGAAAAATGTCAATGGCCAGCGGTAAGATATTCTGGACACACAATATTGCTTTTGCATAACATCGCAGACATTTACTCCACATTTGTTCTGGTTGTAAAAGATGATTATAGCTGGCTTGCAGTCATCCCCAGTAGTTTCATCGATTTCATCTGTCTCGTGCAGCGTGGACAGCAGAAGTACAAACTTTTTCTTTTCGGGACGTAAGAAACCAATGTTTCCTGATGAGTAAACGCAAACATCGAGCTATTTACTTTCCTGGTACTACCATCGGGTACTGATTTTAATTGTGTTGGTATCTGCCTCTTGTTTTTACGGATTGTAGCCACCAAAGTAAGTTTTTTTTCAAGCAAGTCACGTGCCATGGGCAAGGAAGTGAAAAAGTTGTCACAAGTGACATTACGTCCAATATTGTGTATTTTGGTCGTCAATCTGTTTACTACAGCTCTAGCTGAGTTGTCTACAGAGTATGGCCCAGGATTTTGCTTGGAGATATGCACTTCCATATTGGAAGTATAAAATGTTTTTGAGTCTGTCATGGCCCACACTTTTGTATCAAACTTGCCTGGCGTTTTTTTTCATGTAGACCCTAAATGAATATTTTTCTCGGAAATTCGGTAACATTTCGTCAATTGTGACGAATTAACTCTTGGCTATAGTTATCCTGACACAACCGAAAAAATGTATAGAAAAACTCTCTCATACAATAAAATCTAGCTCGGCTTTTTCTCAGTTCACGATCATGTCTGTCATCAAACCTTAAGTTTCGTAATAAAAATCTGAAACGGCTTACCGACATAGTGAGACGAAAAATGTCAATACCAAGTCCATCATTGCTCCACAAATCCAATACATTTTGATGGTTTGAGTGGAATACTCCTGCTAAGTAGAGCAGGCCAATTAACGCCTTTATTTCTATTGCATCTGTATTCCTCGCATCCCTCTCACGAGCATAATTGACTTTTACCTAATTTATTTTTTAATTAGTGTAGATAACAATCTTTTCAATCGTTTCTTTAGGAAAATATATAGCAGCATTCAAGTTCAGTTTTTGCATTTTTTGCTTGCCTAACAGGACCTGGAAGTTGAGTTACCAAATTGTGTCGTCTGGTAAGAGAGGGACGCCCTTGAGGTCTGTCTGACCAGACAGTCGGGTTAGGCCCATCATTACCTAAATAAATCGGATTAGTTAAGGGAGGAGAGGTGTGATTGGGGTTTGAAAATATGTAGAAATATTACCTTCTTCTGGTTCTTCATCAAAACATTCCTCTGATACACTTCCTTCTTCTGGATTGTTTATAATATGTATTTCATTCTCCACATTACTTATGTCAGAGATATAATCACCAAGTTCACTGGAACCAACATCCAGCACATTTTCTAACATTCCCCTAGTTCGCTCCTGTTCTTTTTCATAATTAATTATTGTATAGTAACAATTAATGACAACTTCAAAATATACAACCTAAAATAAAAGGTAAATAATTCACTAACGCGAGTAGTCGCGCGTGAGCAATATGCTCACAGAACTGTCAAACGCCTAGTAATCTTTTCACCACAAGCTTCAGGCACACAATAAAGGCGGGAACCATCCAAGGTCATGTAGACGACAGTCGCGGCGAGGATTAGACGGGCTGCCAACCTCGAAAGACGAAAATTCCTACTGATACGGCAAAAAATCATATTGTGCGCAAATTGCCGCGGGCGTGAGTACTCACGTGTTAAAATTAAGGTACTACAGAATACAGATTACAATAGGTCTGCATCCACCGACCAACCACCTGCGACTGCCTAGAGGCCAATAGTGAATGGCAGTCGTCACGGCAAAAGATAATTGTGTAATAAAGGAGAGAATGGGAGTGAGCCTTTTTTATTATTGTTTCATTCTAAAAAAACGTCTTACGACCATATTGTAACCAGAAGTTAGAGAGACGTCTTTTGGTTAAAGCTTTGGGTTGTTCTATCCCCTACCCGAAGTCTAGGTCTTCATGTCGACCGTTCCTGTGCTTCTGCTTCTTGTGTTGGAATTATTTTACACTTCTCAAGAAATCTACACTGTCCCTATGTTCTAAGATATCTTTATTGTGCTTTTGTCAGGCCTCATCTTGAGTACTGCAGTACTGTCTGGTCATCTTATTAAGAATATCTTATTGACGACATGGACCGTGTCCAGAGGAGACTACTTCATCTAGTTGGACTGAAACTTGGGTTTGGATACCGGGATGCTCCGCTCAATGACATTGCTGCTTTACTCGGACTGAGAACTCTTGATGTCAGGCATACGCCTGATTCGTTCTCTTCCTGTATCGAATTTTGAACGGGCTAGTCGACTGTCCAGAAATCCTTGGTTCAATCAATCTTCGTGTACTGTCTAACACTAGATTAAGAGACCTGTTTGGACGTCTACATCATGCCACTAACTACGAGATGAACTCCACAATTAACCGAATGCAGAGACTTGGGAAGCTTGTTGCTGGGGACGTTGACTTATGCCATGATAGCATCGCCTCCTTTAAAATAACTTCTTTGGCCATCCTAGATCAGCGTTACCCTCCTTAATCCAATTTTAGCAACTTTATTTTGTTAAAAATAGTGTATTATTTTAGTTATTTTTATTATATATTATTTTCATTTTTTAACTGTTGTTATGTTATTGTTATCAAATTATAATTTTTCTAATTATTTATTGCTATTCAAATTGTTTATTTTACATTGTGGCTATTACATTCAGTTCATTTTTCAGAATTGGCAACCAAAGAGGCCTAATATCGACTGATGGTTGACTTACGAGAATCTCTCACCCACTATAATTTTCCAGAATTTTACCAGGCCCCCGCCTTTTCCTGGCCATGGCCGCTAGCAAGGCTCGCCCTCGGGGAGCTCTGAACGTTTAGGTCCTTCAAGCTAGTGATAAACCTGGGCCTCTAGCAGGCCCACCTCTTTAGCTCCAATGGCGGCTGTGAATTGTCCTTGGCTTTTATTTCTTCTGTAGAATATATAACTGAAATTTTCATACAATCAGGACAAAGTTCATAGTAATTGTACGTATTATGGATTTGATCACAGGAATCCACCCTTATGTCTTAGAGCTCGTAGAACACACATCCTTTGTAAATATTTATTATATAGAACGTTCTTGCAAATTATGGTATTTATAAATCTTACCGCATACATCTCAACAGTCGTCAACAGTAGTTTTATACAAAACTGTTTAGTCCGAGCCCTCCTCCTCCATGGCTCTATAACTGGTTTGATTTATCCTTGATCTTAATCTATAGAATATTAATGCCAATTTAGGCTGAAAGCCATCAATCTAAAAGTCATTTGGAGTAATTGCTTACAAAATGCTCTACCCCAGAGCTCCGCCCCCTTGTCACAAAAGGCTCTGAAAAACCATCATTGGTTGTAATTTATTGTATAAAAATTTCCTGTCAATGCTTGCTAAAATTCATCCAACCTCAAAGCAACCACAGTTGTGTATGAAAATGGTTTAAACCTAGGGATTGTTTCCAACACTACCAAAACCCTATCAGTTAAAAACATATATCACATACAAATTTAATTATAATACATCCTACAAAAGTCTTAATCTTGCAGAACGTTCATAGAAAATTTCTTACATATCCGTTTAGAATTAGGGTCGTAATTGGGATGATACATACATAGAACATGTTTATTTTATACTCTGCAATATTCAGAGTATAAATCTAAGTAATAAAACACAGTTTTTATTAAACGCATGCAAAGGAAAGTGTCTTATTACTTTAAAAGGACTTTCAACATTTTATAAACTAAGACAACCATTTGAGAAACCAATAAGTTATCAGAAAACTGGTATAGTGAAAAGCAAACTTTTAATGACTCTATGATTCTATTCACTAAGGCGGAATTTGATGTTTTACAACTCATAACCTCAGAACTTTAAGACGAAAACTTGTAACTATAATGACTACAGTTCTGAATACTTATTACATGTGTGTACGTTTTGTTACAGAATTTACTAGTTTAAATTGTTGCCTTTTTGGTTTATCTGAAATTCAAAGAAAACAGCTTTTTATATTTATTTTGTGTTATCAACAGATTGAGATCACCCATAAGTACTTCCTAAAATAGAAATATTGTCAAGTCTTCAAATTAAGTAACACAAAAATATGGCATTATTCAAGGTTAATTATTACTGCTGTTATAACATTTAATTAACACATGCTAAAACAAGTTCAACCCTTAAAAGTACATACGAATTATTTGATACGCACATTCTTTCAGTATAAGGGATGTAATTAAAACAGCGGCAGAAAAATACATATGTATCCGTTGAAGTATACCAATGACAACGGACTAAGACGTAATAGGATAGTACCATCTCTGTAAAAAATAAAAATTTAATGAAACAGATTTTAAGAGTATAGCGGAAACTAACATATCCACTAAATGACTCCAACCTCCGAACCAACTTACTGTTTAAAAGCTACCGAGAAATGAGATATTTATTTGGAGAGGCCAGAGTCCATGGGTCAAGTTTGTGGAAGGCCTTTACTTATAAGACTACTGAGTCTGTAAATAACTCCAACCTCTAGAGGCTACCAGTGTCTCAGCCCTGTATGTCTGACACCATCTGGTTTCCCTAAAAGTTCAAGATACATTATACGTGGTGTTTGGAAACCAGTTCAGGTACAGTTTTTCCCGTGGCATATTTTGGACGATGGATACTCTGAAATTTTTATGCAATCCCTACCCGTCTAATATTCTAAGGACCATGCCCTTCATCAGCCAGCTGATAGTTAAATTACCAACAATCTGGTCTTTCCATTAGACCCCTTGACTAAAGCATTTGTTGATGGATTCTGAAAATTAAATATGAATGTGCGTACTTAAATGTTCCATAAACAGAAACTAAACAGATTTTAGGAGCAACTAGACTATGACATGCCCTGGCTAATGAATAATTGGAACCTTTGAAAATTTATGAACGTAGGAGGTTTTCGAGATATATGCTGTATGAAGTATTGTTACTTTACCTTTACTAGCTACACAATCGAAATAAACTAAGAAAAGAAATACTGATAGTTAAAGAAAGAGATATCATGTACCTATAATACTGATAAGTTTCATGTAGTAGGATTTATACAGAAAGCCATTTATAGGAAACCCATTTCAACCATTATAGTTTTTCCTATAAAGATGTGTATAACTGCCACTCATTATAATTCTTCCAGGTAATTTTGCCATAATGAACTACAATGTTAGAAATTCTGCGTATCGAGATGATCTACAACGAAAAATCCATGTTATTAATACAAATATTGATAGTTAAGCTCATATTTTTAAGAAAGCCTCCAGTGATCTCAGGTTTGTATTAGAAAATCATTAATAATTAGATTTTATATTATTTAAATAAGTGTCTAAAAATGTTTGTGTTTATTAAAGCCATATTGTTTGTTATGATATATCAGACTTGTCTACTCTATGTACACGCACTATTTGGAGTTCGTCTTAGAAATTACCGACACCACTCCAGGGGAAAATGTCAGGACGTACACTTATTTTTGCACTTACATTTTTTTATATTATGCTGTATGCTTAACTGTAGTACATTAACCAAAAATACAGGAGATCTGCTACAATTGTCATAACACACGAACAAAACGCGAATCATCTTGTAACGTCCAGATGGAACGAAGCCAGCTGATATTACATTAGACCCGAGCTGAATTCCTTTGTAAGCGGTCTCATTCTCTTACTCGAGTAACTAACTCAGGAATTTCTGGTTAAGTCTGGTCCGAAGAACGTCACTTTGTGCATGTCAGCTCGCTCTGTAGACCATGGATCATTTACTCTTGTAATATAATTTTAAAATTTTAATGTGTAGTAAAATTTTGTTAAAAATAACTTGTGTAATAATTTTGAATATGCGATACGAAAACATTTACGTATCATTTTAATCTAAATACATATAGATATATACAGTAACTTGAAATATTATTTGTACTATTATTTGATTACATTTTTCTCTATATGTCAAACAATGTAAGAAAAGTAATTATGTATTATGCCATACAATTATACTTACTATTTTATGCACGACGCTCTCACCAATGTATGTACATTTGTATTATATATATATATATATATATATATATATATATATATATATACTGTATACATATACATAGGTGCGAGTCCCTAGTATTTATACTACGTCATATTTGGTAACACTCAGAAAAAATTTACATTTGGGTGTTAGAATAAGCATGCTCAAAATCGGATAACGAGAATGTTTCATTCTGCGGCAACTTAATTTACTATGTTAATGTAACAGGATGTTTCTGACAATGGCTATGGTTCAGTAATACAAACAATCAATAACAGTACGGTTGACAGTGGTTGGTTATTACGCACGGACCTGTATTGCTGAGTTCAATTTGCAAATACTAAAACGCAGTGGAATGTTTTTAGTATGGATAAAATGGAAAATTACCTTTACAATCTTACTATTAAAAAAATCTTTTATGAACGAAATATTAATTAATACATTTGGCATTTCCTACTGAAAAAGTTAATAAAAATCAGGTGTGCTCTCAAAATGTTTTCTTTTACTTAATTTTAGATCTTCTGTGTTTAAATTTAATTTGATTAATCCAAATATTGTAAAAAAATTGTTATAATTCCTTCAAATAAAATTTAAACGTAGATCGGTGTTATTATTTTCCGTATACTTTGATATATTAAAGATAGAGGAAGTGAATCCAAAGTAAAGAGGTTGGGGGTTTTGGACAGTTCCTGTCATGTGCACTCCTAATTTACACATTTTTACGACATTTCAAGGCTGCTCCACACCATGAAAAATCCATCAGACAGTTAGTATACGACAGTGCTTAGCTTATTATTTACGAGTAATTTAGTTATAACGTATTAAAGAAATTAAGAGGGATATGTATACAGTAAAAACTGTATAATCAGTAAACGTTAAGAGCAATAGCATGATAACCCAGAAAAACGCTTAGTGTAATTAAGACGAATAGCCATTAAAAATAAATAATTACACGATAAAAACCATCAAGACAAGTAGAAATTAAGGAACGTTCGTATGTATGTTTTGGTGACAAAGAATGCAAAACCCGTAGATCCGAACGTATTTCCAAACTTCACCATCCTGTCAGAGTTTGAGGACCGGACAAACTAACAAGGAAAGTACTTATCTGTGGAAAGTTAAAGTTACCCTTGAGTTTAGTTCAGTTTAACTTGAAGAACGATTGTTTTCTGTATCCAATAAAACTTTAAACGTCCTCGGTCTATAATGATATAATACAATTCTATAATTTGTTTAAAACAATCACAAATAGATATTGAGTTAATTTAAGTTGATTTAATATGTTGATTGAAGTTAGATCCCTTAAATCAGGCTATTCAAAGATTTTGCCATTACATTCTTCAAATTACGTCGTAAATTAGTGATTTTCTATGTAAATTCTTTCACATTTTTACGTCTATGTACGTATATAGCTTTAACTAAAACCTTTAGTTTACCTTCATCTGTCGTTTTTTGTTCAGATTTAGGGATTTCAAGTCCGCTATCGTTCATCGATACATAAAAAAAGAAAGAAATAGTGAGAATGTGCAGATCAGAGTGATCAGTTGGCAGGTACCAGTTTCCATCACTCCGAGTCCTTGTGAATATAGTGTAAGAGAGAAAAGATTTAAGATTAGAAGCATTTAACGTTTATTTTAAGTATGTAGAGATTTACGAAATGTGTTTTAAAATGCTGTAACCACATCAACGAGTTGCCTAGACTTATTTTTTAGTAACTTTAAGTTCTTATGTTACTTTTCTTAACATTGTTCTTTCCACCTTTGCTATCGTTAAACACTGGAAATTATATCAGTGTGAGTTATTCAATTAATTAAAAAAAATTTCATACACCGAAGGGTGTGTAGGGATAAATACCGTTTTTGTAGATAATGTTTATTGTCTTTACAAAGGAAAAAGACGCACAACGTTTCCGTGGTTGGGTACACTTTCAACAGAATAACCGGAGGTCAGCTTTTCCGTAGGATGATCAGAAAAGGATTTTATGGAATGCTGGATTAAAACGTAACAATGAACAGTCTGAGTGTTAGTGGTTAATATGCCTAATTATAACACTGTTGTTGCTAACTGTACTGTGTACATGAAAGGAAGACGAAATTCTGAAGAAAATAATAAAAAAAATAGTAAAAGCCTTTGCTACGTATTATCTCTTTATCATACCTGTAGGCAAACTCTTATTTGATCCAAATTTCAGGTAAATTGTAATATTATCTTGCAATCGTAAGGGAGCTTTTTACCTAACTAGTAACTTCTCACAACAAATTTTAATATGTTTTTAAAAATTTTACAAATTAAAACAATTAACATATGCTATGCGCTACTCTATCTAAGTTGTTTCGAAAGCCTGATCTTCTAAAGGAGTAAGTCAAAGTATGAAAGAAGTAAGTTTGGTAAAATGTTCCTACAATTTGGGAACTCAGAACAAAGTTACGAAGTCGAGGGTCAATCCAATTTTTAGCAACTGGGAAACTCCACTCTATATTTTCTTTACTGAATTATGAATAGCACTACGAAATAACCATGATTGAAAGATAACCATTATTATTTCATATTTTAAACTGAAGAAACTAGAACATGATTTTAACTACACTCAGTTTAAATTGTCTCGATCTCTATTATGTAAGGTGACGTTACACTGTAGTCTCCTCAATTTGATTTAATGTAAATTATTCTATCACAATTGGGCGTGATATGAAGTGAGTGAGGGGACGTTACATAAATGAAATTACTAATATTTCAATGGATGTTTATAAATTGTTATTTCAGAAAGGGTAAGTAAAGAGGTTTTGTAGCCAGAAGTATGCATTTTTTATTTTGTTGTTCTCACAGCAATTTGTTTTATCCATATCTCAATCATAGTGGAATCGCAATGTTTATGTAAATATAATAAATGATCATTTAAATCAATTATCACGGGTTTTTTAAATAATAGTAAATATTGAAAATTTAAAATAGCTCTTTGAATAGTTACATTACAATATTAATGTTTAATAACTAAGTTAGTGGGCGAAGTTTAACTTTAAGTTTAAACTATCAGTATCAATATCAAAAGCAAGGATTGAGGAAGGGATTATACGATATATTAATACAGTACAGTAAAATATTAGTTAAAAAACCAAATTAGACTTTACTCCGGACATATACGAACAAGTGTAAGCTATGCACATATATCTTTGCAATATTGCCACACGAAGAAATGGGTGTTTTACTCATATATCAGCTGTGCACATCTCCATTTTTCAGCAGTCATGGAATGGGGACATTGTTGCAAGTGAAAGGGGTTGTTGAGGTGTAAATATAACAAGAAGGGAACAGTTCGTATTGTGTGACGAGACATCCAGCGCGGTGCCAGATCTGTCAGCCTGTCGTCCGTCTCTTGAAACATTGTGTACATTCAATTAATTATGAACGACTTGATAGCTATTACACGTAAATTATTATTTACGTATTACGAGTAAATATCATTTAATATTCCTATAGAACCCCTTTAACATCTTTGATTATCGCATGGTTAAAACGTATTGTAATTTAAGATATAATATTGAGAGTATTACTTAAATTTTGGTACATGAATAAAGTTATTTTAGGAAAAAAGGGCAACACATTGTATTTATTATTGTAATCAAGCACCATAAATTGATTATTTAAGAGCCAAAAAAACCTTATTAAAGTAATCCGTATGTCCGTATGTTGTCTGCCATTCTGTAGAATCCTTGATAGATAGCTCCAGGAGAGTTAAAAACGGTATATAGAGTCCTCATGGTTCAAGAAATATTTCAATTGATTTTATGATTAAAATATAAAAGGGAAGTCAGTTCGTCCATTCGTGTTTCTGACTGTTCGTCTGCCCGTATGTAATATAAAGTTTGATAGATTGGTTCCTCTCTGTCTCAGGAAGAAATTTATTGATTTTGTAATCAAATGGTAATAGAGCTAGTAGACTGTTTGTACGATAATTCCTTCACTAATTTTGTTTGGTCCTTTGATTCTCAGTTGTATCGGTTTATTTTGAAGAACGTAGAAAACGTAACACAAATTTCTGTTCTACGAACTATAATAATAAATAACTTTGCTGCTTCTATTCATTTTTTTATCGGACTTTATACGACTAAATTTCAAAAATTAGACTGAAAAGAGTGTAGGTTTGAATGTACTTATTATACGAGTTAATATGGTAGGTTTGGCAGGAGATGTGAATACTATTTCAAATGGTGTAAATATTTTGGTAATATTTTATCTGATGAGAAGATTACCGTGAGTACGTTGTAACATATATTATTAGTTGTATCATTTTTAAGTCATTTGGAAAATTATTTATGGTGTGATATCCATGCGATGCTTCAAGTTTTTTTTTACAATGACAGGTTCCCTGGAAATTGCATATTCGTCTGTTATGTGACACGGCAGTAAAAATTACTTATACCTTAAGTGTTCACGTGTGATAATCACCTTAAGTGATAGATTAATTTTATTTTTCGTCATTACGACCTGCTTGACCTAATCCTGAACTTCATAATCATAAGTTCATTAAAAGAAAACTAAACAGGAATAAAAACTGAAGTAAATTTCCTTACTGCTTCCAATGCTATCTAAAAATAGAGAACATGTTATACCAAAGATTAGACAATCGATGATGCATTCTTAGGTTATGTATTTTGTTATATACATACATTAGCGTAAGTTGAACACATCATAATTTATATTTACTTAGGTACATTTAATTCTCAGAATTAGACATTTTAAATTTAAATTTGAATCATCATAAACCCAGAGGAATAATCAGTCCCACATGCCGACATGTAGCCTACAGTATGAAAATTTTTATTCTGTCAAAGACAAGATGATATTTACTCTTTAGGATTGTAAGCAAAGTCATAACTCTCTTCAACAAATCTCTCTGTATCTTCTACCTGCCCTGTCATTATATGATTATTATTAATTGATCCTGTTTATATAACTTATGGTTTGTAGCTATTAATTTTAAAATCACCGGACAAAGATAAATCCGATCATTTTTAAAATTTTAATATTTTTTTCAAATATATTTAGATCTATTAATATTTATTTTTAAAACATGCTCAGAAATAATAAAAAAATAACTCCCCCCGTCAAGAGTTTCTCGGTATATACTACTTTCAAATTCAATAAAGCCAGACTCATGGCGAATATTTAAGACTATACAACACATATAATACTCAAGGTTATTCCATTAGAGCTAAACCTTCTGTAATGTTTCGGGCTTATTATGCCAGGGCGAGAAAAGATAAACAATTTTATAAATTGTTAACTTACTGTCTGATATGGGTAAAAATTAATAAAAAGAAAAAAGCAACCTAAACCCAAAATAACAACCACGAAAAATAGCACTAGTAGTACTAGTAGTAGTAGTGTAGTTCGTGTTATTTATACTTGTATCTGTTGAGTTTGGTTGCTTGATGTATGTAAGGTGTTTTTTTTTATGTGTCAGCGTTGAGTTGTATTATGTTATTACATGTGTAATTGCATGTTGTTTCGCTGTTGGGAGTAGCGTGTTGTACTCTCTTCTAAAAAAAAGAGAGTACAATCATATGTTAAAAATTTGAACTAAGCGAACTATTGCGTTGTAGTGCCCGCCCTAGCTCACCGAGAGGTTTATTATTTAAACACTGCTACGAAACCTAACTTCACAAACAATAATGTGAACCATTCGCTTAAAGATAATTCAATAAATATTTTAATATTTAAATTTTACATGAAATTTAATTTCCACATCGTGTTGTATGATTCTATATTCAAACATCGAATTCGGCTTGGCATCATTTACTCAGGAAGCTGACTAAATTTTTCCTTTTTCGTGGTATGAAAATTTTATTTTCTTTATGATTATTTTTTATACGTATCTGTTCACAAGACATCTCGAGAACGAATGAGCTATAGATTTTACAAGCGACCTCAGCGAAACCTGTTATGCGAACTTATAGCTTGTTTAATCCTAGCAATTCGCGCGCATTCTATTAGTGAATTGTGCAACTAACACTATGATAGACTTAATAGTATAAGCAGAATCCGTAAAAATATAGGTTTCGTTGAACGACTTGCTTGAATACTATAAAATAACGTAAAAATACGGGATCCTTGTTCTTTCGGAGTTTTACCACTTGGCAGATGAATATCATATAGCCTGAGAATAGCAAATGACCTCCTGTAAAATTTAAAATATATAAAACGCTTGTGAAATAAAACACGTAATTTATTGTGTTTTTCTTTTGTGATAAAAAAATATGTTACAACTGGCTACTGAAATATATTCTGTGTTTGCATAAAATAATTAGAAAAAGGATTTATCACGTTTGATTTAATTGATAATTGTTATCAACGAAAACATTAGTGGTAAGTAGATATTTTGAGTTTGTAATGCACAACATCATTAGTGGTACATAGAGTCCAATTATCTCTAGTTCGATCATGCAACAAACTGTGCGGTGAATGTCCGCTTAACCTGCCAAATGTTATGTTCAAACCAAAGATTCAAGTTTGATTTTTAGCTTTACTAAACTAGATATATTTCGATGAAAACCTAACATTTTTATACACGAACAAATAAACCGTAAGTTTATCCTTGTTAATAAACACCATAAACAGTTTTTTTAAGGTCTAGTCAGTTGAAACGTTTTAGTATATTTGAGTGTTTTTGAAATTACTTAAAATACTTCGTAAAGTAAGTTATTATACTATCAGATAATAATATCTGTTTATATTATACTGTATTTGCGATTTATTTACTTCATCGCGACAACAAAGCCAAACTGAACCGTAGTTTTGGAAATTACAAAATATCGTTGAAAAATATAGATCTTAATGACACTGTAATAATAAGTACTTAGAATTTGCCTACTTCCGTTTCTAAACCTCATAAAGCCCACTATCTTTTAAATTTTAAGCGCGTTAACTGAAAATGTAAGGACTTTTTAAGATTCCTACACATTTGGCTGAAATAGTTAAATTCTTACTAAAACTTTTTGAGCTTTCCAATAAAACATTCATCGAATATTGGAGATAATTAAACTTATTTAACAGGTACTTTAAAAGCTGTTTAACTGTCTAACTTGAGATCCCTAAAACACTGCTTTAAAAATGTGCTTAAATGGGTGAGGAAGGCATGATATCTTTTAGTTCTATCACTTACCTCAGGAGAGTAAAAATACCATTCCAAACAAATATATTAACTATGTCCTGTTTTTATTTAGGATATTGGGTGTAAATCCACGGGTACTGCTAGTTCTATTACGAAAACAGTCAACTCACTCCTGTAAATCTGCATAAACGAATATTTACAAACTTATTAAATCAAAACAAACATCACAAGTAAATATTTAATTTACGTGTAAAACAGGCATTGTTGGAAATCTTTGAAATTAACTCATTAGTTCATTTTAACTAATTGTTTCCTTACTATACTTGTTAGAGTTCATAAGTGTTGTGACAAATAATTAGTTACCAATAAAAAAGACACCCAGACAGATGATAATCTAAAAAGGGATAAGGTTTATGTGTGATAGCCACTTGAGAACTATAATGGTACATCTATTTCTCCTTTAGTGTCTACTCTTTCGGATTCCCTCGTATAAAGACTGGTAAAAATATGTAACCAGCCAATCGATAGCCAGGAACAGGGCGGTAAGGGTACTCTAGCTGAGATGTGTACTCAAGTGCCGTAATGACGCACCATATCCAATTTTGTATCTTCTATTTTATTTGTGGCAGAAAGAGAACTGGTGAAGCAACGTTGTAGTTAGACCTTATATTTTGGTAAGGGCGATTTCCCAATTATTGCTTTCCGGAATATTTTATGTAGGCACATCCTAATTTGAAAGTAACAGAAATATTTTAATCTTCGTATAATTCCGCGTGAAAATCAAGATATTAATCTATATTAGACTATCAAATCAAGTTTTGAGAATCTAGAAAAACTTGCAGATTAATCACGTAAATCTAATAATATAAAAGCTAAGTAAATATAAATCTAAACATCTTGACACCCCAATTATAGAAATGATATACATACATAAGCTTTTAACTGTTGTAATATATGGTTATCGGTTAACGATGCCGTAACCAAGAAAAACAACGAATAAATTTCCTTAGTTTAAAAATATCTAAAGAAAGTAATTATGTATATCTTATGAGCTTATTTGTAGGTTTGTAACATCTTACTCATCAGTAAATAGGATTTGTCGACACTAGGAGTATAAGCAGTTATTCCGATGCTTAATCGTATTTTACGAACGAGGCAAAGAAGCGCTCGGAAATGTAAATAAGCAACCAAATTACTTTACTACCTGTATTGAACAATGGATTTTGAAGATTGAAATAAAAAAACTAAACTTGTATGTTTTTTTTAGTTCTTATTATGTTATAAATGAACATAGTATTAGTGTCAATATTACATAATAAGATTTGGGAATGGTATTACATGTTCTTATACTGAAACAGTAACAACGTTTGAGGTTAGCGGCCTGAAAATATTTCTACGCCACCTGATATTTCAAATCTCTGCTATGAAGAAACGAAACAATCACTTTATGGAGAAACATACGAAACACGATAGGCTACATATGCGTATGGCATGGAATACAATACAAATTTGGAGAAGTACTGGAACACATACAATTAAGCACCACTATTATTTCGATTAATTTAAATGTATATTAATGTGAACATCTGGATTTTAATTTTACTATTTTATTGGTCATAGTTTATTCTATGTTTTGTATTATATTTTAATTAGTGTTAATCTAGATATCCTTTATAATATAAACATTTTAATAATATTACTGTCTCATTTAGTTTATTTAAATAATACACTAATAAACTGGTGTAATACTGTGTAATTCTGTGGTTTAAAAGCCGGTTGTATTGATGGCCATTTTTAACCTCATAAGACCATTTGGAAACATATTTAAATCTCAAACACTTTTACGCCCGCCTGTTTTTATGGGAAATGTGTCATTTTAAAGTCATTATTAATGTACATTCAAACGCGTTTTGGTTTAATAAATGTTTTTTAGATCACTCAAAAAGATGTGCCACTCATTGTCTAATAATTCAAAAAGTGTAAAATTTCAAAGCATTTTAAATAGCGGATGCCGTAGTAATACATTAAAAAATTATACGATGAGGCCGATCACTTCGCTAAAATTTAGGTTCTACAAACATTTCTTTTGGACCGTTGATATCTATATTCTCCCGTTGTCTACGAGATTCCGAAACTTGTGTATATTATGAAAGTGAAAAAATACATATACCGATTCTATCAGTTGACTTGGATCTATTACTCTTAAACTTCAGGCTCATCTCAACTTTCCGAGTTACTGCTTTGCAAAGTGCCACAACTCTCTAGAACTAGAGAATTCCTTGGAGACTCTAGAAGCTACAATCCTCTTCAAGCAACCGAAACTGAAAAGCTTGTGTGTATAAGAACTTCCAACACCTAGAAAACGCAAGAAAGGTTCTGCCTTTAATTTTTCTCACCTCTCGACATCTGACGGCATCTTTGAATTACTGTATTCGGGGTTTCTTAGACTGTGCGATGTTCTGCGTTTTAAAAGAAGTCTCTGAGAATTCCTAGAATATGTAGTCTGTGATTTTGGCCTCAAAACTCTAGAATGTCTCTACTTCTGGAAGTACCCTATACATTTAACTCTTGTTCCACAAAACGTGCAAGTGTTTGGACCACTCCAGCTTAACTAATCTCACAAGGAACTTCTGAGGCTTTTCAGTCCCTGGAATTTTTCAGAATGTGGCCTCTGAGGGTATTACGATAATCCCTATTGTAATAGCTCCCAATTTCTCATATATATTGCAGACTTTCTCACATTATTTACACTTGGGAACTCTTGGCCTCTGGATGGTTTTGATCCTGGGCTATTTCAACCTATGGAAGCTGATAAACTGTAACTTTCAGATTTCTGAAAACACATGCTCTTCCTTAGATTTTACAATACATTCGTCCTCTCACTTCCTGAGAGCTTTGGATTTGCAAGATATATCGGATTACGAACCCGGTGTCTCAACTTCAAGGAAACCTGAGCCCTTTTGGCTCAAAAGGTGCTTGCATAATATCCTTAATTTATATTTGTTTGTGTTATTACACATTTATTTCAATATATTTTATTCTAAATTTTAAATGCAAATATAAAGTAGTCAAAGTACTTGTGTATAGTACTTTTAGAAAGTCCATGTCATTTTTTTACATAGAAGAGGTTATTGCATAAACACATTGCAATATGAAACTTATACTAACGTTTATAAAAATATGATTGGAATCAAAATGAACTGCAATTCGCCGGGAAAATGTCTGTTTAGTTACTTAAGTCTCTCTAGCTGAGTGTTAAAAAGAAAATCCATTTCATTTTATTATTCATAACTTCATATAACATAACAATATACAGACAGAAAGATAAATACACAGATAGACAGACAGACAGCATATGAATTGCTAGCCCTCCAACTGATATAGCAATACACAAAACGTCTATTTCTGTTTCAATTATTGATATACCATCCGTGGCGTTAGGCTTTGCTAACGCGCATTCAGAGACAAAAAAATAACTCAAATTGTTCTAGAAGTGCTGGACTAGAAAATACTTCTTAATAATATCCTAAATTAAATTATTAGAAACATGTTTATGATCAAAAATAATCCGATAATATAATTTGAAATTTATGATACTATAAAGATATTTCTTTTATAGAATCGGATATTCTGCTAAAATATTGTTTTATTTATTACCAATTTCTTTTTATAATTATGTGCTTTGATATTAATTTGTAATATTGTTAACATCGACATATTTTTTGTTGACTAAAAGAATTAAATAGAAGGTTAAACTATTAATAGTAAAAAGACTTACTTACTGTAGGTAGTAAAAAATGATCCTGATACTAGAAAAGATATGTAATATTATTTGAACCAAACAAGAGGAGTTAATGTTCACTGCACCACTTAGGTTAGTTTGCGGAAAGGCCAGTTGTCATTAAGGACACGGAACAAATAACCTGTTTCCTTCCCACCTATAACAGCTTTTTATCATATGTATACAGAGTGAGTATTTAGGTGCATCTCTCATAACCTATTATGTAGCCTACTAAATTGTTTGTGTGCTTCCCGATGACGTGTGATTCCTTACTGTTTGTTCTCGAATTTCTGCAAGAGTTTTACGTTCAATGAGTCCCTTAAACCATGTGTACAAGTTCAGTATACCGATTGTCATATAGCAGTATTATATATATATATATACATACAAACAAAACAAACAAAACATACAAAAAAGGAAATAATTACAAGTAATATAATATAGATCATTCTTAAAAGATGAAAACCTACCACGCAGTTTAATTTTTCCTATTTTTGCTCAAAAAGAATATTCTATTAAAGTACTCGTATAATCGGCTCTGTCCGCCAGATAACAATGTCTGTAATTCAATGCCAACCTTTATATGCAGAGCACCTGTTGTGTATCTATTCTGAGAAGATTTACTCTGTAGTATAAATGGCTTTTCTCGCCAGAGGTTGTAATTTATTGTAAACACCTGCAGGGTGTGAATTGACCTCACAGTCAATTCAATTCAATTCTTTATTCAAAAATTTGATTTGTTCAATTTTACAAAAAATATACAAATATTGTGTTTTGTCAAATAATATAATGGAGTATTGTACAATCAATGAATGACAAGCAAGAACGAGATACCATAACTTTCTAAGTAAAAATTGAAAGGAACTCAAAAATTTAACTCGAGGAACTCCTTAAGAGAATAAAACACTGAACTCTTTAATAAGTGAGTCTCAGTAATAACCAAATTGTCGCTGCCATACTACATGTTAGGTACTTGGTAAACCGTCAGGTATAAGAGACTGGTAATCGACTGTAGAGTTGGACTGCTATGAAATGTATTGTACACTTTCAGACAGAACTTTTGTGGATATATGGAAATTTACAGTATTATTTTTAACGAAATAACGTTTCGAAAAATAGTAAAATGTTACTATCGACAAAGAAAACATGTGCAGTTTTGGTAATTTATGTTTTTTTTAGGGTACATTGGTTTTTACCCAAAGAGTATCCCATAAAACTATGGTTATGGTTTTTAAATTGGACAACTATACATGAGAAAATATGCCTATTTTAAAAAGGGCAACAATTGCCATGGGATTAGTTTTATTGAAATAAATTGTAATACGGTAAATAATCTCTTAGTTGCTTTCTAACTTTCTTACGAAATACGTAACATATTGCCATAATAATAAGATGAATTTTCAATTATTAAACCATATTAAGTATGTAGTTAATTAACAAAAACAAAATTATCTTGTGATTCGTGTGAAGGTGCGGGCTGAACCAAAATATGAGCTCTTAAAATGAAGTTTAATTCAAAGAGGAGCTCTTCTTATTGGAAAACAAATTATTCATGTAAAATAAATACAAAATTTCCCAAAACATTTTATATTTAATTCGCAAACCTTTTTTATATTTCAATATGTAGATGGCGTTTTGGATGTTGAAAGACGTTGTGAAGTATATTTAAAAACTATTGGAGGAATGTGTATTTCTTTTACATCAATAATTAATATAAAATGTAATTTTTTTAGTTCATTTACATACATCACTAAAATTATATTGTGCCACCTTGGTGATACGTTGAACTACGTACTTCAAATGTGCTTTGTAAAATGTTATTTTTTTAAAGGAAACGACCTATGTAATTTTAAGCAATCTCTCGACTTTTAATATGATTTTACTAATGACAGTTTAAGCAAAAATGTTTTTCTGTTGATCTTTAGTGTAATTTTATCAAGTCAGTGAAACAAACAGAGCATAATCCATTATTTGTTGAAATATCATCGTCAGACTGCGATTGTTTGATTTTATAAAACGTCTCAAATTCATCTATTTGTCACTGGAATGCACAAAAAAATAAATCGAATTGTTTGAAAATATTTAAAGATTTTTAATTTTGTGACTTTTAAAGAAATTATAGGAAATTAAACGTATTATTGCATGAAGTTGTGTGTATTTAAGAAAAAATATTTATTACTCGAATAATCAAGTGAGTTTACCAGTAAATGCTACTAATTCCATTCAGTTTGCTTCAAAATTGTTGGGTATTGAAGAAGCTAGCCAGCGTGAACCGTGGTTAGCGCATGCGCATGAGCAACAGTTCCCTCTCCACTCCACGTCAGAGTACGTGGTACAGTCAGTGTTAAACAAACATTGGGCAAACCTAAAAATACTTGTTAAACAAATAGTTTTTAACTTTTTATCAAAACTTAACAGGTCACCATATTTATAGTGATAAAGGCATTCAAGTGAGTCTCGGTGTAGAATATTTAAACATAATAAGCAACGGTGTACGTTACTTTTACTGAAAACGTGGTCGCGCCGTCAGTGATGCAGGAGAGTGTGTTGGGGGGGGGGGGGTTGAGATGGCGTTTCTCGGAATAGTCCTTGGTTTGCGCTATCTGACCCCATCAGTAAAACTGAATTAAATCTAGTTTATTGTTAATAGTACAGTATATTCTTAACGAAAGTATGACGTATCACTGTGTATATTAGTCAAAATTGTTAGCAAAACCTGCATGATATATAGTCAACAAACTTACTGAGCGTGATATAGGTGCAGAGAACAGCAATTCCATTCCAACTTCCGTTCTTAGAAATTGTAATTTATTTTTTAAATTTAAATACTCGACATATTCTATTACAAAAATAAATAAAGCTTTGATGGTATTTTTATTTAATGGAGTCGAGGAAAACAGCTTAATCCTTCAGCAAAAGTAGAGCAGGAATTTGAGACTATTATAATGTCATAGATGCTTGAAACTCTGACAGAGTAGACATAAGACATATTTTAGATCCCTGGGTCAAAGTTTGGTAATCTTGTCTTTGCTGGTAAGTTTAGGGTCGTAAAAATTCCAATACAAATGTATAAGTTGCCCATAGCTATTATTTTAGCACCATAGATTGTTCTTATATATATTTTAATGACAATATGCTTATTGGAACCCTCTTTGTATGGAGTTGCCGAAATTGAAATTAACCCAAAACTTCATAGTAGTCATCTCCCTAAAATATAAATATTATATATGGCAATATAACCACAAATATACGTGTGACCATAATAACTATCATAGTTATCATTGGACTGAAATTACATTTCGGCCAAGCATTTCTAAATATATTCATAAGAGACGTTAGCAAATCATTAATCAATGAAATGGTTTCATAAAGTAGTACATAGAAACAGAAATAAATCTTCCGTCGGGATACATTGAACTGAACATTGCTGTTCAAATGATTATTAAGATAAGAATAATTAATATTAGATTAGAATTAGAGCAGTATTCGAAATTATATAATATTCTGTTTTTATGTTTGTACATTGCAATGCGTATGTTTAGAAAATACATAATTTTTATATAGCTAATACCGCACTAAACTTATATGACTAACTTTTGACTAACAACTGATGGACAATAAGTGCGAATACAAACCCAATGTCTGAGAATGTTATAAAGCAAATCTTTCTAGTACATTAAAGACTTAAATGTTACTAATTACCAAACATATTTACAACATCCTAAAGTGTCCTAGAATCGTATATGCAGTAATTAGCAGTAAGTGCCCTAAGGCACAGGAATTTTCAAAGAGACGTCATGAATCTGTAGTAAAAGAAGATATCCAGTTTTAGAAGATTCTTATCAAGATAATTTAAACAGTCTGAGATGAAAATTAGACGAGTTACTTAATTGATAGCACACGAAAGATAGATCATAAAAGGAAGGCTCCTCACAAAATGTAATATTTCCATACAATTTTGTACCGGTTGTAATTAGTAAAATAAACTGTGGGGCATAGTTGCTTTACTGTAATTGCCCTTCAAAAATAGGCTCCCAGAGACAATATGCAAATTGAGTAATTTGTTTTCGTTTACATCCGGGCCCTCAATATTCGCGGGATCTGCTGCTCGTGCCTTGCGAGGGGCCGGTGTAGTAGTTTTTTGTCAAGTTAGGTATCTGTTTCACTAGTTTAAACTTGCTCGGTGAGTTAATGTGCCTCGAGCGTCAGTCTGGAACAAGTGGTACGTGATGTGCACTGCTACTCAACTGTGGCGAGTACTCTCAAAAAACATTCTATATATATTACAGTCATTAGAGTACGATAAATCAATGTATTATAGCAACAAAATATATTGAAATACCGAACAAGTAAGTTAAGACTTGATGTCATTGCAAATTAAAATCAACAATATTGTTTACAAGCTGTTGCGAGGAAATGACTGAATGACATTTTGAAATGATTTCCTTTTTTAATAGAAAAAAAGGTCTAAAAGAACATGGTTTGTTTAAATATATTTGGTTTGAGCTAAGGTTGTGTATATTGTTAAATCCATGCTTATAGTCTGTAAATGTGTATATAAAAATTAAAAGAATAGTACCTAAATGTAAATATAAAAGACTTTATTATTGTTGAAAGTTTTTTCACTTGTAAATTTTAGATAAAACTATCCACTTTGAAGGATAATTTTTAAATTAAAGTTCTCCATCTAAAATTATGTAACATTTTTTAAAGCACAAAAAAGTTTTTGTAAATACTATTGTTCTTCCTTAAGCAGCCCTACTTTCTTTAGCTCTCCGTTAAACCATCAAGTAGTTTCATATTGTATTATTTTTATATTGAACTTTTAACTGTATTCCTCCGAAAATAAGTTTTCTTTCACAACTAATCTTATTGCATTAATAGTAAAAGTCATTTAATAAAAATGTTCTAGATACTCAAAATTCCATATAAGTTATTTTACAAAAATACAAACTATTTAATTATTAGATTTACTTAAAAGTGGGCTGTGTGATGAAAATCTTCTATACATTTTACTAAAATTTGCTTTTAAATTGACAGTCCACGTTTTACATTTTCTTTAAAAAAAAATTAATTGGCTTCTAAATAAGTACCACATAATTTATGTTGTGTAGATTATTTTTTTTTTTTTCAAACTTACTTGTCATTTATATTTTTATGAAATGGGAGTAGTATCAGTGCGAACCTAAGCAATTGGAAAAGAAAAATTCAACAGATGTTAGTAGGCACGTTATTATTAGTCTATTTATTTAATCCAACAAAGTAAGAACACATATTAGGTTTAATAGATTACATATCAAAGTTGCTATGTGATGTTATTATTCTGACTAATGGAATATCATTTCATCTTCCATTAACAACCAATGAATAATTATATTGACAGTGATAATATAATGTAATAATTATAATGTTCAATAATTTTTAGGTCATACAAGTAAGCTGAATTTACTAAAAGCATCCTTGCAGTTCTAACCTGAATTTAATCAATGCTAACTTAGATCTAAACAAGTAGTAACATAACCGATCTTAGAAATATGTTTTGCAATAGAAGAAATATTCAATTTTTACGTTTCTCAGTTGAACACAATATTAGACACTGCACATACAATGCTTGTAATACAATTCCAAAGGCTGCTATAGCAAGGTTGAAGTTTTTAAACTCCTCAAAAAGTCATGGTACGACACTAATCAGATATATTCTACTAACATGTTTTTACTTTACATTTAATACAGAATTTTAAGATTTTATAACCATTAGTTATCTTAGTGGTTATTACGTATACACACGGTATATGTGACAATTTGAGTTTCATTTTACTGTAAAATGGCGACCATTGTTAAGGAAATTACATAATTTGTGAGAAGAGATGAAAATTTAAGTTTTATCACCATTTAAACTAAATAGTTGAGAGTTGAAGGAAATGAATATAATCCAACTAACCATTAATGTCTTAAGGTACAGGGGAAAAATAGTTTAAAAAATTACAAAATGGAGAGACCGATCCTTTCCGTCTTTTTCTACCCGTTATCATGTCCCTCTGAACTGAAAAAAAACATGTAATATAAAAACTGTAGTAAGCTGTAGCTCATTCAATAGTAATTTAAAAATCAAATACCATCAAATAAAAACGTATTAAATGTTAGTTTTATACTACAGTAAAAGAAAGTTCAATAAGGAAAAATTGGACACTATTTTGGAAAATGGTAGTAATTACTAAATCCATATTTTTTGATTTGTCAATACAAACTAGGTGAATTCCCCTACTTGAACTGTAAATGAAATATAGTAATTTACTGTTAGAGGTCCCAATGGTGACACAGTTACAATGGGCACTCTGTATGTGTACCGGTTTTGGGTGAGATGAAAATAATAAATTGAAGGAAGTATACGTAAATTTATGAGAAAGTATATCAAATACGTTAATTCATCGCCCCATATACATAGCACATACAGAGAACTGGAATGCAGAGAGGAGAACGTATAACAAAACGTTGCAGTCGAATGGTCTTTTAAGTCTTTTAAAAGCTAAATTTAAAACATAGAGTGTCAGAGTGTTGCAATAAATTTAAAATGAAGAATCTCTAAGAAAGGACTACCCTAATACTCCGGGAGCTTAGAATTAATTTATACTGTATAAGCACAAAAACTCGTTCATGAATGAATAGATAGTTTTTTTTGAAAACTTATTAAAATATTAAAAGTTTAATTTCAAATTACATTTAAGTTTTTTAAGGAGAAACTGTGAATCACACAAATAATATCAAAATAAATCTTATTCATTGTAATGCGAATTTTTCTGATTAACGTTACACTAGAGGAATGATTTTGTACACTAGAGGAATGGTCCGAGTTGTGATGATTTTATGATTTTCAAAATAAAATGTATTAGTATTAGTAAGATGAACTGAATGAGGAAAGTGCGTCTACCATAAATTGAACAAGTGGTAGACGCAACAGACATAGAAAAGAAAACTTTAAAGAAGAAGTCACTTCTGTCTCTGCGTTACTTTTTATTATGTTAAACTGTTAAGGACTAATCGGGCAGTTGACCTCCATGTACCCTGCGTGTAGTTACTTGGGGAAAGCCCCATCAAGCAGTACAGATTTAACCAGATTTATCAAAGCTAGAGTTTACCATCACTTTGAATTTGTACAGCTACAATGCAGCATTTATTTCATTACATGCATAATGTAAAGGCAGTTAAATTATCCAAATATTTACCCATGAAAGAACAATACACTCAACACAAGTGTCTAAACTTAATTTTATGCTACTTATTTCATTTTTCATTTCATTTATTTATTTCCAAACAATTCATGAATACAATTGACTTACAAAATAGTAAAACGAAAATTGGAATAATACCTGCAGAGACTCCAAGTCTGTGTGCAGGATTAGAGTTCTTAAGTCAGTCAAGCAGCACTAATAAACTTATTTAATTGAACTTTGCTAGCTTACATGAACATTAAATAAATGAACTTCTAAATGTGGTATAATTTTAAACTAAAACATTGTATACATCCTGCATATATAAGTAAAAAAGTAAACACGACATTCTACGGTATTCTATTAATTAATATAGCTAAAGAGAGAGTTAATCCAAGAACTAAGAGAAAGTTATATACGTTACTGTCAGAATAATCGGAGCTAGTCAAGCCAATCATATATTATGTTGCAGAATAGGTGCAAGGAAGCGCGTTACTTGTTGGTTTTGTGCGTGTGTGTGTGTGTGTGTGTGTGTGTGTGTAAGTGCTTGTGATAGAGTGATCGAACGTGTGTGCAATTTACCATTATGTGTATGGCGACTGAATGAGCGCCTCCGCTGCCGCCCAGCCCAGGCCGAGCAACCACTCGCCCACCCTTCGCTTGTATGCAGCAGCACCACCACCCTCGGCCTGCAGTACATCAGTTGGGAGATTCCTATAAAGTTGGTGAGCTAAATAAAACGAATTATTAATTTCCAAAGTGTGTGCCGGTCTGGGAATATCAAATCCAAAATTTACTCTATTTCTTGTTAAGTATGTATGGGAACTTTCTTGGAACATTGTATTTTTATTATTGCGAATATATATTAATAGGGACTTAATAAAAAGCTGTCTTATATTTAAAACAGGAAACCGCTCGAATAATAATTCAGTAGGATATCTTCTGTTTTTCATAAGGATAACTTTCATTATGGATCTCTGAGCAACCGCCAGCGGCTCGAGAGTAGACGAAGAGGCCGCCCCCCACACCAGAATGCCGTTCTGCAGCGTCGACTGTACATAGGAGAAGTAAACCTCCCTACACTGACCAGCAGACAGCACCTGCGCCAGCTGCATGAATGCATAAATCATGGTTCGAAGCTTCTTTTTTACATACTGGACGTGTGGAACCCAACTTAGCTTCCGATCGATAATTACTCCCAAGTACTTGTATTGTTCCACACGCTCAATAGTGCCACAGCAGCAAGCTATCGCACGGTGGTCATCGCAGGAGTGCATCCTCAGTTGCCTCGGTCCGTGTATCGTTCTTCATGAAAATCGGTAGGTGTTTTGTTTTGTCAACGTTTACGCTAAGCACATTGTGGTCAAACCAATTCTTAATTCTCATGAGATCCAAGGACGCGTGGTCATATGCCTCCTCCCAAGTGTCACCAATTGAAACTAAGGCCATATCGTCCGCAAATAGAAATAATTTCCCTTTTAAATCAATTTTGACAATGTTGTTTATGTAAACATTAAACAGAAGTGGTCCTAGGGTACTTCCTTGAACTACACCATAGCTTACAGGTATGGTGTCGCTATTAATGTTGCTGATAGAAACCATTTGGGTTCTATTGTTAAAGTAACTGTTAAACCAATTAAGAGCGTTGTTTTTAACTCCAATAATTTCCAGTTTTCTAATGAGATTTGCTCTATTAACGGAATCGAAAGCCTTAGCTAAGTCTAGGAATGTTACTATAACATGTTTTTTTTTCTCCAATTTTATGTGAAATTAATTTATTAACGTCAATTAAAGCATCGGATGTATTTTTTTCTTCTCTAAAACCATACTGTTCTTTAGCTACAATGTGAAATTGCTTTAGGTAACTCGCTAACTGAATTTTTACACATTTCTCGAGAATCTTATCTATTGATGTCAAGAGTGAAATTGGTCTATAATTACTGTGTTGTGATTTCTGGCCAGACTTATAGATAGGAATGACTTTAGCGATCTTAAAAGCGTTAGGAAATTTTCCGGATCGTATACTTAAATTTATTACGTGGAGAAGAGGGTGTGCCAATATGCAAAGATTGTTTTTAATTAAATTTGTTGGAATTGCATCCCAACCAGGAGCCGACCGCGCTCTTAAAAAATTTACGACCCTGAAAAGTTCTTGTTGAGTGACAGGCCGCAGTTCAAACACGGCATTCAAAGCGTGGTCAGCGTCCTCGACCTCAGAAGGCCCACTGGGTTTGCCCGCCAACCGCGACCCCACTGAGGCAAAATAAACATTAAATTCGTCACATATGGTTTTCACATCATGAGGTGTGGCAGGGCCGCCGCGCGCACAAAAAGCTTCAATCGGGAACCGTTCCTTTCCCCCGGGGCTTCCCGCAACCTCTTTCACCACAGCCCAAAACTTCCTAGCGTCTCCGGCAGTTTCCACCATTTTATTTTGATAAAAATTGTATTTAACCCGTTTAATAGTTGCGTGGAGAGTGTTTCGGTGACGTAAATATCTATTACGCAGATTAACGTTAAAAAGTTCCTTATTCAATTTAGTATGCAATTGATCCCTACGCCTGATTGATTTAATGATTCCTAAAGTTATCCACGGTTTCACTTTTTTAAATTTGGATGTGATTTTGATTTTTTTCGTGTATATTTCTATCAGCTCCCGTAAACTTTCCATAAATCCCTCAGTAGCAGAATATAAATCTTCATTGTCTGTGATATGGTCCCACTTTTTATCTTTTAAGATCTCGCCAATTTTTTGCCAGTCTGTTTTAAAGTAGAATGTTTCTGGGTTGTGGGAATTATGTTTTTTATTATTTAGGCCAATCTGCATAATTAATAAACTGTGGTCGGTGATCGCAGTGTTTATTACATATGAACTTGCCACCGCGCAACTAGCAAACTTTACAAAAAAGTGATCAATGCAAGTTTTACTACTCGGCCGCGTCACCTGATTCACTGCTGCAACAAAACCATTGTCATACAAGACGTCGAGATATCGTTCTTCTACGGAATTGTGGTTGGTATTTAGAATGTCGCAATTAATGTCGCCAGCAAGAATGAAAAGCTGGTTGTTGTTTGCAGTGTCAGTAAAGTGACGACTAATTGCCTCAGTGAAGCGGGTAAGATTGGAGTTTGGGCTCCAATACACGGCAAGCAGCTCACATGGCGTACCGGCCAATTGCAATGTAAGAGATAAGCTCGTGGCTACCCCGCCCAGGCAGAGCTCACAACAGGTCACTGGCAACGTGTCATCTATGTACACAACAAGTCCGTCGCTCTGGTTGAGGCTATTCTGCGACCGATAGAGATTATAACCATCCAAGTGCATTAAATTACTTCCAGTATTTAGCCAAGCTTCAGTTAAAATAATACAATTAGCCTTAACTTCTAAATCTTGTAACACAACCAAAAACTCATCAATATTTTTATTATAGCTCCGAATATTCTGCTGGATTATTGTAAAAGATGAGCCGCTGTTTCGATTAACTCCTATGCTCTGTGCCTTAAAATCACTAATTTCATTAAATACTAAACATTGAACTATATTACACTCATCATCACTTTGAACCATTTGATGTTTAAATATAATAAATTAAAGTTAAGTTAGTGCCGTCCAGCATGCTTCAAACCACTCCTAAATGCCAATCTCTTAATATGTAACTAGGTCACATTTCCGCAATTTAATTCATTACTGAATAGAAGAAATATAAATATATATATAAAACGTCATTGTTCACTGTGTTTATTAAAGTTATGACGAAAGATGTTATTAAAACTTGGGTGTGTATGTAATATCGATTACTTTTTACTATGTGTATCTATCTCCTTCAATATAGAATGTGTTTATATTACTTGCAAATGATAGGAAGTTTATGGCAAACTGCAATAGGCTATATTCCAGTGTGAATCCAGATTAAGAGCCATATTAATCATTTTATAATTTAGTTGCCATGATGTAAAATAGAATACATTTAAAAATAATAAAAAAATTATATTTGGAGACAAAAATATATGGTGCATACAAACTGGGAAGTTTAGTTGGAAAATAAACTATATATCGAGCTAGAAATAATTGTTTCTTAATTTGGATTGAATGGTGTCATTGTAACAATAATAAAATGTATGCTATAACTTTTTCCACTAGTTGAAAATTAGTTATCTACATTTTTAAATGTATATAGTAGAAATTGAAACTGTGTGTATAAATGTATAATTATTAATTTAATTATGTAACATATTTTACTATTTATTTTATAATGTAGTTATATTGTTATTACTTATAAACCAAAATTACAATAGACTAGAGAAAAGATAGACATATGTTGGAAAAACCTTTAACCTAAAAAATTTAGTTTGTAATTGCATTTATTTGCACAATAAATTAAAGGTCTTGTAAAGACCCCATTTCCCCTAAATAGATCAAAATAATGAAAAACTTCCAAAAAAGAGGAATTCTTTACCATAATTGTACATACTATTTACTGCATGCTTTAAATAATTACAACAACTGAAAATTTTATATTCATGCATTAACATATATTATTTGAACTTTCGTTAATCGTATGTAAACTTGAGTAAAATTTTACCCCACCAAAGTGTGATTTTAATTTACCAACAACTCATTCATTAGCCTAAATACAAAACAGGTTACCATCCACAGTTCTAGTTTTAATACAACTCAATTTATTAATTACGACGTCAAAGAGTAAATAGGATTATTTAGACTATCCTATTTAGATTAAAGTAAAAAGTGATAACAATAAGTAAATAAACAAAATCGCCTATTATTATATACATAGCCTAATGTTTTCATGAAATAAATCCTAGGATAAACATAGGAAAACAATTGACTTCTCATTAATACAATATCTCTACAATTGCTTCAATAGATAAACTTGTAGATAAAAAGAGGCTCCATTATTACAGGTTTCATTAATAAAGAATTTAACAAAAGAAATTATTCTTTCTTCAGGTCTGAAATAATAATATTATTCTTTTGTTTTGTTTCCTCCCCATAAACTAAACTGTTTCATTCATTAAATTTGTCCTTTACCTTCTGTGCTACAACAGTTAGATTTATTGAACGCATAGAGTTCACCTACTGGAGATCTAGGTGGCTGCGGCGGGAACTGTGTCTGCACGTGTGATGGCCTGGCCCCCAGCCTCCTGTGTCGGTGGCTCCGTGATCCTGCGCTTCATCTGGTCCAGTTGATCTTGATGCTGGATACGGAAGGTAGCACCTCCTGGGGTCGACTTAGCCAGCACCCTCCCGTCGTTGGTCCACGCCACTGACAGTATCCTCTGCCTCACGAGCTCCCTGGCGCCGTTGAACAGCTGTCTGGTTTGTGTCGTCAAATGTTCATTGATAAACACCTTCGAGTCCGGTGGAAAAGAGGAATGGATGTCACTGGCCAACAGTCCCTTCCTCTCGCGTGCGGCACTCATCCACATCGCCTTAGTTGACCGCGAAACGAAAGATACAACAATAGATGGCGGCCGGGTGTCACTACTCCTGCCTTGAAGTCTATGTGCAACAGATATATCCGATCGCAGGAACTCCACATTTATGACATCTGCAAGTCTGTGGAGTATGGAATATATATGTGATGTGCTCTCTTTTTGTGCGACAGGAATACCAGAAATTAAAATATTATTTTTCCTTGTGTGTTGCTGAAGATCCGCCAACTCAGCCCGCAATACATTCACCTCACCCTTCAGGGACCGATTCTCTCCCTTCAATGCCACAATATCTCCACATGCTTCATCACATCTATTTTCCACGACATGTAACTTACTATTTAAGTTAACGATTTCTGTTGTAACCTTCTTGAGATCGCTCTGGGATAAGTTTCTCCAACGACTGATCCCATTTCTCGCTCGATTCCTTCCTAAAATCTGACACCTCGGCCCGGAAGGCAGCGATGGCTTGTAACGTCTCAGACGCGCAAACTTCACACTTCCAATTTTTGCGGGTTGCCTTCTTTCCTTGTTCGACGGTTAAACACTTCAGATGGTAAAGTTCTCCACACTCTGTACATTTAACACCTTCCCTGCTAATTACAAAGTCCAGCTTACATTTTGAACATTTATCAGACATCGCACACATATAAAAAAACGCACTTAATTTATAAATCCAATTAATGTTAATTATTATTTTTTAATACGATAAATACATTTTAAATGAGTTGTTTATGAATTAATACACGCTAAAACTTGGCAGGACATGAGCACGAAACGGCACGCTGGAAAACGGCAAAACACGTTAATCGATAACGGCTCGGAGCTCTGATAAGCAGTCCGCTCCCATCGGCTGTCTGATAAGAACTGAATTTATAAATATCTAGTTAAGAACTTATATGAAAAACATATGAATTGTGATATTGAAATTTTTATGTACTCAACCAGAAAAAGCTGAAAAATATTTACGCAATATTTTTGAATTAAAAAAATAATCCAAACTGAATTGCCACCTCCAGTTGAAATTCGCCTAAGAAGCTGAAAGATCCGTATAAAAGTTATAGGTACCGGTATTTATAGAATAATTCGTCTAAATCAATGTTACATTTGTTAATTTTAAATGAAAATTCGTACAAACATTATATAGGTACTTTGTTCCTTTAGATCCCTACGTAGATTAGCAAAATGTGGCAAGGCACTTAAACCAATAATTCATTTGCCTTCAGCCGGTAGTGATAAGCAATGGCACGTCTAGTAAAACAACTGGTAATAATAATTGGTTTACCACCTAGACAAATAAATAATGAATGAAAAAAAGTATATAGCAAAATTGCTAAGTAAAGTTGTCACGAAATGACATCGTAAAAAGTTAAGAGCTCATAAAATAACTATGAATACCAAGGTTCGTGAACGCATAAATGTGAGACAGAATAGCTTTTATTATATCCTTTATAGGCGGAGAATTTAGAAGCATTTCTTTTCTTTTTCCAAACTCGTAGACTGATTTAAGGACAATTACGTTCTATATTTTTGATATAATTAATCACATTCTGAGTGCATGAACCATGAAAACCATTAAGCTTCTAAGTTATATTTAAATGTTTATTGCCATTGCTTATATATTACATTGTTCACATAGGTACATAATGTGCTACGGATATAATGTGTATTATTATAACTATCGATTGAAAATTACAAAATATATTAACGTTATATATTTATAACCAAGGATTAATTATATCATTTGGATTCTAGCTAATTTTGGAACTTAGTTTTGGGAATGCCATTCCATTTATATTTTCAGAAGAAGTTACTTGCGATTTCGCTCTTAATTTCCAGTTGGAAACCATGAACACCATTGACATTTCTTTTTCAATAACATTATGCAACTTCTGAGATTAGACACAGGCACTGTAATACATTAAACTCTCCTGAGCCATTTTATATTTAAATTAAAACAGTACATATATACAAGCCAGGAGCAATAAACATGTCAAAACAGCTGATGCCTTTGACAATAATATTTGTTGCTCCCGGATTGTGCAAGCATACCTTTGAAGTGGTCGTCCTCGCTTATGCGTTGGCAGTTTTCAAATACAATAGCGATGGATTGCAATAGAAATAAAAAATTGTATTGATTAGTTGGTATCTTGTTTGATGTAAATGTGGGTTTTTCTTTTTTGACTTAAAACCTTTTCAGCATGCACTTTTACTATTGTTAATATTAAAGCAAATAACAACCTTTTTCAGTTTTATTCCTATATCACGTACACTATTTGCACATTTCGGTATTCAATTTATTAGAAATGCGTTCTAGAGATATTTTTTGTATAAAAACCCAAAATGACGGCGACATAACACGTTTTTAAACCAATATTTATATGATTTTTTGAAATCTTGTGTCACATAGCACTCATGAAGTTTGTAACACAGTTTTCTCAACATCCTACATACATACATATATACATACATATATATACATATATATATAAATAATATATATATATATAGGTTATAAGTTGCGAATACTTATACCATTAAATACCAAAGTTTTGACGTTATTTTTAACAGAAACGACTTCTCTTGTTTATTCTAGGAATAGCTTAATTTTTTTTCACGTAATAATACAATGACGCAGTAATCGTATAAATATTTCGTTCTATCGATAGATGTTACTATCTAAATAGTGGTCTGTTTTGGAGTATCATGACGAATTTAAAAAAAAATGTTACCATTCATGACGAAGCATTTAGACGAATCGGACGATTCGTCCAACTTAAATTCATTTTCTATCTCCGATTGAGTGTTATTTCTGATATCATTCCAGCGAGAACTGAATTGGTTATTTCACTGACTAACGTGACAAATGTGATTATTTCTATTAAATCTGTTTTTAAATTTTATATTCCGCAACAATCAGGAATAATATACATTTTTAGGGCCAGAGATATTCCTATTGATATCAAACGTAAAACTGTATTGGATAAAAAGACTGCAATATGGAAAAAATTATGAAAGAAATTTTAAATTTACGGCCGGAAGCCGCCTGAGCTTTAGTGAAGCCTATCACTTAATAGGCTGAGAAAATATAATTTCTGTCTGCCTGTATATATCTGTCTCAGCACGATATTCGAAACGAACTGATCTATAGAATTTGCATAACGCTTCATTTATATATAAACAATACTGCGTTATATGATGGTTTATGTTGTTCCATGAGATTCGGCTGAGCGTTAGGGAATTTTATTATATTGGTATTACAGGTAACCATGATTGGCAACGAGTAAATAGAAGAATGAACCAATTTTTCAAGCAAACTGAGTACGAAAACATCATATATAACATGTGATATATTTATTATTAGAGTTATTAAAGAAAATTAATATAGTATTAAACGTCAATGTTTCACTGACGAGATTTGGTTAAAGTGCATTCTTGTGCTGTATTACCTTTTTTAGTGCACCGGAAAATTTGTTATTTTAACAATGGTATGAAACATAACTTAATGAATAACATTTTAATATATCGTATGGATAGATATTTCGAGAAATATTGCATACGGGGACTTAAAATTTGTATAGCAGTCCATGTCGAACGATGGAATGTGGCTGAGCGTAATTGAAACCTATCACTCAGTAGGGTGAGACAATTATTTCTTTTGTGTTTGTCGGGGAATGTAAAGCATTTCTTGTGTGTGTGATTGTCTGCTACACGAAACGTGCTGTGGCGTACTCCTATTTAGTTTTGTAAGGATTCATATAAGTTTACAAAACAATATATAAAGTTTCAAATACTTAATTTTAGAGACCCTACCACCTGAACTCAACAAATTAAACAGTTCATGATGGTTCATTAAATTTCTTTCGTTTCTAGAAGCTGAGCGTAGGGTTGAATGAAATATATACACAAAACTTATCAATACAAACTTTTAAATTGGAAACATTCTTCTGGCATGCGAGGTAATTTGAATTACAGGTAATGAAGATATTTATAAATAATTGATAATTTTTTTTATAATTTTGAAACTGGTTAGTAATGTTTATCTACTTTAGATCGTCAATTTTTATTTTAACAGATACACAGTTTGTACAACATAAAAAACATGTAATCTTAACAGATACTTTAGATCATTGAGAGTTTATATCTTCATTGATCTTTTCATCTATCGATTCAGCTCTAATATGGGTGTTAATTTTCCACTGGAAATAGATCTGATATACCTGAATTAATATAAAACTATGAGTTTCCAGTTTAAACAATGATTCCATATACATATATATGTATATATATATATATATATATATATATATATATATATATATATATATATATATATATATATTCCGAGGATATATATCCTCGTGTCACAGTTTAGAGTTTTATTTAATTAATTTTTGACGGGAATTACACTACTATATCAGTAGTAAACTACGTTCTTCAGTTTTAAGAACTCCTGCCTCTGTAACGTCCTGTAAGTACTGGAAATTCAAGGCCATCCACAATAGTAATTTACTCAGAATACATTAGTTGGTTTGGTTAGCACATCATAGTTTCCATTCCTGACCTTGTTATAGTTATATTCTTCAATGAGAAATATGTTATAGGCGCTAGAATAGTAATTAAAATAATTGCTCTTGTGGATAATCTGGAAAAAATGTCGTTGTATGTTATATAGGTAGAAGGTTTGCAAACTTAATTAAGACTTAGTTTTTCCTGAGTAAATTGCTCTTGGGGATGGTCAGGAATACCCAGGACCTATTGGGTGTTACAGATGCAGGTACTGTGCAAACTAAACAACCCGGTTGGTCATAAATAAATAATATTTTCTATGGTTTGGGATTCCCGGAACATGCTGTATTTACAAAGGCAGGAATTGTAAAAATGAAACAACCCTATTAGTTCTAATTCATTACTGATGTGGATGGTCTGGAATTCCCGGTACTTGCTGGATGTTACAGAGACAGGAATTATGTAAACTGAAAACCTAGTTTGTCCCGAGTAAATTACTCTTGTGGATGGTCTGGAATTCTCGGTACTTGCTTAATGTTGTTAGAGTTGTACAAAGTAATCAACCTAATTTGTCCTCAATAATTCCCAGTTGGCTACTGGTTGGCTGTTAATTTTTAACTTTACGTCCGAAAAATTTACCCTTCCAGGGTTAGAGGTCTTTTTTGTTTAATGGCAACGAAGAATTAATATTATAAAGGGTTATCTGTGATAATTGTGAATTTTGTGTAAAAGTTTGGGCATTTGCTATAAGACGGCGCATATTTAAGAAACTGTAAAGGCATAAACATTTTTGGAATTTATTACTATATTTATTTTTTTTATTTTTTTATTAAAATGGACGTTTCAGAGTATTAACAGTACATTGCATAATTTTTAGTGGGATTTCCAGAATTTGCATGAAATGTATGTAACAATAAGTATAAGTTATCTGGGTTTAAAAATAATATCTCATGGGATAAAAATAAGTGTACTCAGTTTTCATATATTGACAGTTTTATTTTTCTTTAGTTTTGTTTTGAGTTCTGGTAAAATTTTGACTCTACACTTAAAATGTGGCCATGAAACATACGTACTAAATTTTCAAATATTTTCTTTATTTTCGAAGGATAAGGTCCCTGATATGTAAGTACTGTTTTTACTGCGTTAGCAATTTTAGTAGTTGCCTGTTCAAATTATTTGGCCCTTTGACGTTGAGTCCTCTTTTTTACCGACGTTAATTAACCGTGTATAGCGAATGAGAAGCTCAAATGAGTGATAGAATCTTGTGCTTTTTCAAGAGCATAATTAATTTCACTGAAAACGAATTGTAATGGCCTCTTGTATTCCTTGTGTTTGATTAAATTGGTTATGGACTTCTCTATTTGTGACCTTACTGGCATCGGCAGTGGCTCGGCGCTGGCTCTTTGTTCGGCTTATGTGTGTTGTGTATGGTTACTTTATGTATGTTCTAGGCAAGTTACGTTACACACTTCGTTGCATGGGTCTCGTTTCTTGAGGTAAATAAGAACTAAAAACTAAGTGTTAAAGTATTCAGGAGCAGAATACAACATTAATTATACTACAGATAGCTTACACTCATAGATCACACCAACTAAGCTGAATTTCGAACAATGAAATCAATAAATTGAAAATTGGACAAGAAAATATTTTTTAGTATAGTTTCACATTGGAATAATCAAATAAAGGATATAAATAAAGGAATAAGAGAATATTTATAAATTTTAAGATGATCAAATTGTTTCATTTTCGAATACAAAGGTTAGACCGTTCCATTATCATCAGTCGATACATTGATCAGGCAACACAGTCTGACCAGTTATTCATCTTATAATATCATTCAGTCACAAAGCAGCGTCAATCTAGGTACACCAATACAGCCTAAACATCTAACGGTTGGGAAATTCAGGCAATTATTCTTATACCTCAATAATCGGGGATTCGGTACAAAGCTGTCAATCTTTATAAAGTACAGTGTTAATGGTTCACATTGGTTTACTTATAGTAAATATACTTTATTTGTAGACCGCTTGAAGTAAATCATAACTCATAACCTGTCATGACAGGCATCAAATCAACACAATACAGGGTGGAAAAAAAGTATGGAAACGCTTTCACTAACTTTGTATGGCTTCACTTATACAAATTAAATTTTGTACATCACCACTTGTATTAAGTACCTAGTTTTTGAGACCAGTGGGGACATTTTATCTTTTCAGGGGGACGGCCCGTGAGGAGTCGGACGAAAATCTTAAATGTAAAGCATAGGCCGAGTTTGGTATCGAATTAAAGGTCTAGTAAAGAGAAACTCATTACCGCAAACCGCACTTAAAAAGGTTGACCCTATCCAAGTACGGGCCGTATGAATTTCATGACAAAGAAATTTAGTAATTTTGTCTTGTGAAGTAACTAATTTACTTTCAGTAGTATGTTTTTTATGTCGGTTATGTAAATTTGAAAAACAATTTCTAACAAAAAATTATTTTTTTTACCTCTACATTTGTTGGATAACAGTAAATAGGGGTTTCCTGTCTTGTCTTCAAGAAACTGAGAGTATTCAATAATACCACCGTAACTCCTTATCAACATGAGGTCAAGGTCCAGTCCCTCCAGCCCTTTTATCTCAGGCAAACATAAACTGGTTTAGGCAATACAAACAGTACTGTCACAGCAAACCTCCACAGTTTTGTATTTTTAATATCAGCTTGGTTTTTTAGTCTACGTTATAATTTCGTCCACGTAAGATAAAGTTGAAAGTCTTCACTAGAAGGTACTGCTATAGTTATAATTTTTTTTACTTAAGTGTTTACATTTTATTCTACTAGTTTTTAAAAGCAATGTCACTTAGTGAGTTTGAGAGAATCACGCTGCTTATGATGCGTGGGTATGGATATCTAGTTCGTCCCTATGAAGAAACAGCGCATTTGTTAATGACACTTTTCTTGATAGACCCCCAATTAGGAAGTCAACAGTGTTTAAGACAGTGAAAAGATTTGAAGAAACTAGAACAGTTCAAAGATCGCGAAAAGAAGTAGCAGGTCTAAATCGGCAATAAATGAACAAAAAATCTTTGGATATACTCCAAACATTTGTTGAAAATCCCAGCAACCTGCGCCAGAGTGGCTGCAGAAGATCTTGATATGAGCCATACCTCAGTGTTGAATGTTTTTACACAAAAACAAGTATCACCCTTTTAAAGTAACCCTAACCCAAGAACTTGCAGAGGATGATTTTGATCGAAGGACTGAATTTTGCGAAAATAATGATGAGAAAGTGTGACGAAATTCAAAATGTTTTAAGCTCGATATTGTTTTTCAGATGAAGCTACATTCTTTGTTAATGGACAAGTTAATAGGCATAATTGCCGTTACTTCTTGGGCCGACCATAATCCACACTGGATGATAGAAGGCCACACACAAAGGCCTCAGAAAGTGAATATGTGGGCTGGAATAATAAACAATAACATTGTAGGACCCGTTTGTAATAGATGGAAATCTAACAGGCGAAATTTATTTCAATATGTTGACAAATAACATTTTGCCAGCAGTGCGTGCTCTTCTTGGGGCAAATTTTAACGCAGTATGGTTTCAGCAAGATAAGGCACCGCCCCATTACTATTTGCGGGTGCGGAATCTGTTAGATGAAGTGTTTCCTAACCGTTGGATTGGTCGCAGGGGGTACCGTTGAGTGGCCGGCTAGGTCACCGGATCTTAATCCACTAGATTTCTTTTTGTGGGGCTTCTTAAAAGATACTGTGTATAAAACTAAACCAGCCAACATTGAGGAGCTGACAAATCGTTTATTAGAAGAAGCAAGAAGAATTACACCCGAGATGCTTCAAAATGTGACTGCACAATACGTTTTTATAATAGAACTAGCTCATTGCCAACAAGTGTTCGAAAGAGCAGTTTGAGCACCTCATTTAAAAGGTATAGTTATTTTTTGTAATACAAAGATAATTTTTAATTTAATTCTTTTGGATAATTGTGTTCCATAAAGTGTCATTTTCAGTCAGAACAGATTACTTGAGACTGTGAAATTGCGGAGAAATAATAATTAATCAAACGTTACTTGTGAAATTCAAACGGCCCGTACTCTGGATAGGGTAAACCTTTTTAAGTGCGGTTTGCGGTAATGAGTTTTCACTTTTACTAGACCTTTAATTGATACCAAACTCGGCCTATGCTTACATTTAAGATTTTCGTCCGACTCCTCACGGGCCGTCCCCCTGAAAAGATAAAATGTCCCCACTGGTCTCAAAAAAAACTAGGTTTCTTAATACAAGTGGTGATGTACACAAAATTTAATTTGTATAAGTAAAGCCATACAAAATTAGTGAAAGAGTTTCCATACTTTTTTTTCCACCCTGTATGTGTTATTGCAGGTATCAGTTCCATAACAACGCTGATGGTCCTGTCGTTCGAACGGTACCTGATTATCAGCCGACCATTTCACTCGCGTCACCTGACCCACAAAGGCGCAATATGCCTGATCCTGGCCATCTGGACCTACTCCCTGGCCCTCACTGCGCCACCGCTCTTCGGCTGGGGCGCCTATGTCAACGAGGCAGCTAATATCAGGTAATTCTTGTGTTACGGCCATAAGAGCAGGTTAATTATTTGATAGGTACCTCATTCCAAATTTGTGTTAAGCACTTATTAAAATATTCCTCATTTGAAACAATATCACCAATTGGTAATTCGTACTATATAATATAGTGTTTAAATGTACAATCGTCGTTACATTACTTCCCAATTACCATGCACTAATATATATTTGTTAGTCCTTTCCCATATACCTGAAAATTCAGGTTACTATTTCCTTAATCAAGTGATGAAATGCTAAACATTGAGCGACATGAGGTTGCATTTTGTGGTCACAACAAACAGAACACCAGAGAGAACATGTCGCCTTTAAACTTGTACAGTATACAGTCAGCTTTTTGGTCTGAGCATAACCCTGAATTGGTTTGACTTCGTTTGTTGAGAGAACGTAACAGATTGATATCATTAAATGTACATAAAATAATCTTTATGTTTTGCTAATAATCAGGAATAAAATTTAATATTTTCTTAATACAATTCTATAGTTTGTTACTACTAAGGTATATAAAACAGTATCGGTAAAAATACATGAAATAAAGTATGGTTTTAATTTATTATAACAAGTTATGTAAATTGTGTCTTCATTGATTATGAATTAGCTATTCAATAAGCAACAGTGCGATGGTTTTATTTGGTCCTACATTACTATGAGTAACAACTTTATTAATAACTCCATTTTGCTAAAAATTTTATCAAAACTGGAGGTTAGTTAAACTAATAAATATTCGTATATGAGTTTTCAGGTCTATATTTATCTTAAACGTACAAATATACATACAACATAAGCGTACCAGATAAAAAAAGTCTTTACTTAACTAACTGTAACTTGTTTCTCATATTAGTGTTTTTTCTTACTGTGATCTTGCTGTCTTCTACCATAGAGTTACTGCATAGAGAAACTAACAGACGTGCATACAGGAAGACATTGACAGGATTTAAAGCAAGAAAAAAAGAAGTATCTGTGATTCGTTATATCGTTGTCAGAATGTAGAAAATCCTGTACTCATTGTTACGTAATTATTGCTCTTATTATTAATGTATTCAGAATACTATGTAGACTGTTTAGCAGTTTTAGTAAATCATTACTCATAGGCTGAACGCTAATACATTTAAAATTCTTTACCTGTACCAGACAGTCAGTACTTGACAGCGAAATTATTTAATATTTTCATTAACTTTCATTCTAAATTCATATGATTACTATAGACTATTTATGGAATAAATAATTGTTATAATCTAGTATGCTCGTGATTTTTAGATAAAAGTAGTAATAAAGTACGTTGCAGTTAAATGATTAAGTAATGGACCTTTTTAATTCGTCCAATTACACATATAAAACAAAGTAATTATCACAAGCGGGCTGTGAAGCAGATCACGTCAATGGTCGAGCTCGCTGTTGTAGCACATCCACCAATTTCCAGTCATTTATCCTGTTAAATCACTTGAAGCGTATTTACTAATCGAAAACTAAACAGTAATGTCGTACAATTTAGATTAATGTTTTAAATTTCAATCCTGATCTCATAGTTTAAAATTAAATATTTCCAACAGGAAGACTTACTGGGGCATTATAAAAATACCCATTCATAACTATAATATTTTATTTAATAATACAAAGAAAATGCGTATTACCTTTTATTGTGTTAGTTACACGGGCTATAAATCATTCATACGTACAAGGTGTGCTGAGGTCCCGGAGATTATTTTAGTTAGTTATGAGGTCCGACGCTAGGGCTGCATCACGTAACTTTGTTGTGACCGTTCAAATATTTACTACCAGAGCTACCTGGGCCTCTTACTCCACAGAGAGCAGTCTGAGCACTCACCTTCTCTGTGCCTCAGTTTATACTGTTGGATGATTTATCTCTTGTGTAACTAATAGAATCAATAGTTGTATTTACCGATTATATCAATCCGTTTTAAACAAAAGCTTTTGTTTGTGCGCAACATACTACCTAAAAGTAAAATGAGACAATGTTTATTTCCACGTTATAGTTGTATACAACATATGAGGGTTCTCTGAAGGGAACAATAGAGAACACTAGTTAAACATTGTCATTGTCCCATCGGAGTGTGGTGTTATCATATTTATATCGTTGAAACAGTACTGTATGTTTTGGAATATAGCAACGTAAAGGTATTAACCGATACTATTGTGCAGAATTTTAGCATAATTATTCAGAAGCACTGACATGATTTGTTATTTCTTACATGTCATTTTTCTAATCATATTACTGTACTTACAGGTGTAAAGGCCTGTGCAAAGTTAGGAAATCCTTAGAAATCTTTAAAAATTCGATGGTATGATTCTTCAACACTTTGAAGTGTGTGTGTGTGTGTGTGTGTGTGTGTGTGTGTGTGTGTGTGTGTGTGTGTGTGTGTGTGTGGCCGCGCGCGCGTGTGAAAGAAATATCCCAACCCCGTATATAGTATGACTTCACATTTCTCTTACCAGTTTAAAAGTAAATGTAAATTCTTATCAAAATTTACTTCAGCTACGGAACGATCTGCATTGGTAAAACCCAATACTTTTTAAATCAGCCTCAACACTGTACTATAAGGTTGTAAGATCTCTCCAGCCAAAAAATGTACCCAATATACATACTGTTACGAATGCACTATAGATATGCGAAAAATTTGAAGACACTCGATTTCATATGAGGCCAGTAAATTTTCTTTTTATTGACGTTTCCTTTTTTTAATTTCCTGTTCCTCCTCAAATACACATAAAATATTGGGACTTGTTGTTATATCAAAATTCAACATAAATAGCCATCATACAATTAGAAATACTCATATAACTTTTGCTATTAACAAAAACTAATATATTAATAACTTAAAGTAGCAGTGTTACATTGATATAGCAATATTACCAATATAATTTTATTAAAAAAAACTTAAACTAATAAAGATATCATGCCTAAACTTATTCCTAAATAATATAACAAACAAGATAATGGCCAAGCAATTTTCTGAGCCAACAATAGTAAATAATGTACTACTGTAACTTCACTACCAAGAAATTTAAGTCAAATTATAGTAATAAGCATTCTTCTAGAAGTAAGAAATAAATATCGAATAATGAATACGCAAGTAATGAATGTGATGAAGTTTATTTATTCGATTGTTTGGTGAGACTTTCGTTACGTTCTGCCTTGTTCTTAGATATGTTGTATCGGATCATCGGCTATGTAATATGGATGTAGTATATTTCTTTACTGCAAAACTATTTGTACATGTAAGATTTTACGAAACGTTTACTGACTATTTGGATGATCTCAAAATTATTCAGTGATACGATAGATACATACTTCCTTATGAGAGAATGTGAATTTACAAGCTCATCAATACATGTTTTACAAATGATTTACCAATATAAATGGTTATGGTTACAAATGGAAAATTATGGTTGTTTGATATCTTCTTAGTAATAATGAATGGAGATGGGCGGTCAAATATGTTACTTGACAGTCCTCTTTGTTACACTCCTAAATAATATGATGAGTGACATCGTTTCAGAAAACCCTTTTATTAATTTAATATGTGGATCACCAAACGAAGCGTCATAGTTCGGGTATGGTTACATATTTATAACAGAAAATATAGTTACATATTTGTTTGTCGGTCTCGGTTAATGTAAAAAAAAAACAGTTTGGAACTGTGAATAATTATAAATGTTTAATTGTATTAAAGGACTTTTTGTTTATGATTACGTATACATTTATATAAAGTTTAATTTAATTTTTGCAATTCAAGTCAATAGTATTGTACGACGAATCAACCGCTTACCATTGTCATAAATTATTATAGGAATAGGCACCACTGAAGTTATATAGTTTAAGAATTAGTTTAAGTTATACGAAAAACTACAAACAGTACAAGCATGCCTGAACTGAAGTGATCTATTTTATCTATCCCGAATATTTTAATGAAATATACATTCTGACTTCACTGGCATTAACAATGTTTTAAAATAGCCTTTATTGTTATTTAGCATTGGTTGAAATGAAATAAAGTGCTGGAATTTGAACTTTACTGACTCTTGTTTTAAGATCAAATTCAGAAGTTGACTTTTTAAGGTAACTCAGAATTTTTTACAAACATTAAACAATAAAGGTTTTCATAAATAATGGATTCATGTTCAAGAAAATAAAATCCCTTGTGTTTTCACTTGGCTAGCTAAATTGCTTCAGGAAACTCGTTAAATCAGGAGACAACTTTGAATTAACATTAAAGAATATGACATAACTATTTTTGGGAAGTGAATCAAACCACTTTATTTCAACACACATATTTCAAATAACTAATAAAAAAAACTACTGCGTTGCCAGTGGCGCAGTGTAGTGGGTACGGCGGTTATCGCAAGATAACCAGATCAAGCAACGCCGAGCGTGGCTGCTGCTTGGACAGGTGACCGCTGAGCGATCCTGTCCTTGCAAGCGGCCCGCCTGCCCGGCCATTGGTGGTGGTTCGGAAGTCACCTTTAAGCCGTTGGTCCCCAGGTTAAGTGTTAGAGAGGGCTTCTTAGCCCTAACTTCGCCTGGTAAAATAAGACATTCTTTACTTTTTTTTTTTTTCTAATCCATCTATTACTTTAATAAGGCAAGCGTTATCAATAGTCGTAGGTTTGGATTTAAAAAGATGTTCTAAATCAGTTATTTTATTATTCAATTTTAATAATTATAATGTCATTAGATATGTGACATAATTGTCTATATCTTACGGTCTCAGTTACTCCCTGTGCCTTAGTAGAGTGTGTAATGTTTCAATAAATAAAATAATACATATAGGGATCTAAAATTCAACTTTGGGAAAAAAGTCTACATTCAGCTATTTCACTCTACTTCTAGTGTAGAGTAATTTTGTAGCTTTTGTCTTGTTGTCCAATCAAGAACCTATATACAGAATGATAAAAGAATGTTTCGGTCAAAAGCGGCTACTTCTGGTTTAAATGATTTTCGATGCGGTAATAGCATTCGTATTATTCTTTGGTCAAGAAAATATATACATGCGTTGATCTAGAAAGTCTTCTTAAGTAAGAAGGAGACTATTTCCGTTTGATTTAGTCCACTTCTGGTTTAGACTACTTCTGGTACCGAAAGTCACATTGAGAACATATGATACATGTGTTTTAAATTCCAGCTTTACAGGAAAGGATAAATAATGATTAACCACTACATGGTTTTCTCGAAACGTAGTATTATACATTTTGTAATATATAACAATATACATATAGACGATTTAATATTAATTTAATACTGCTTATTGAATCTAAAAGAGAGGCGGCAAATTGACTGATTTGTTAATGAGAGTAGAATACTCCCAGTAATAAATTTACATAACTAGATAGTCGTATTATACTTTGAATTAGACAATTAGATGTTAAATACGATTATATATGGTAATAGTATTGGGGTAAAATAAGGTAATGTTGTTGGTATCAATGAGAAAACACAATAAGCAGTTTAATGTACAGTTGGAAAGGACGGAATGGATTGCAGATGAGATTAGCTCTTGTGATGCGTAAACGCTAAAGTGGATCATGGTACCTTTGCTCTGGAATATGAAGTTATGTACTGATTTTACATAATTAGACATTATACTGCATAAACAATTGAGGAGTTCATGTTACTCTTTCTGCAATATACGAATTTAAAATAAATAGGTATATGATTTAAATCTCAATTAACGGTCTAGCTAAAATACATATAGAGCAAATAGTGTAAGATGGTTCTCAGAAGCGATTTTGAAATATCTTGGTAGTAAAGTGGGAATGAAAAATCTCTCCAACATACATAATTCAAATAAACCTAATTTACATGATCTTAAGGTCTTAAGGAAATACATTAAACACGAATTAATTTTATAAATCAATAAGATTGCATGAGCAGTTAAAATGTCACAATAAAATTTAGGAGGCATATAGTTTAAAACAAATTTGGTCTTCTAAAAAGATAATTCCTTATAGCATTGATAACTTCCTCAAGTATAAGATGAACCCATTAGTATAGAAGAAATATCAATATGCCAAAAAAATAATATTATATTGTTCATTTTATAATTTCTAAAATGTGGTTTCTCATGATTATTGATGATGTTTTACCATTATTATAGTACATATTATTTATAAAGTCTGGAGCTAATTTTCTATAAATCAGAACAACCTTTCGGAAATACTTAATTTATTCCAAATCTTAAATTTCACTCAAAATTTAACAAAGTTTAACAAAATCTTGATTTGCTTTTCTTAAAAATTTCTCTCAATCGGTCAAATCTAATTTAAAGTCTGATCAAAATTAAAAACGAAACTAAAAAGGTATAGTTCACCAAAAAGGTTTAAATTAACAAAATAAAATAAAAATTTATCTTCTCAAAATATTCAAAATCAAAATTACACAATGCTTGATGTAAACTTTAGGATCAAAATCTAATTTACAATACTTCAAAAGTTGAATTAATTATCAGGCTCTATTATATGGAAAAATTTAGAAACTTTAACACAACAGTATAACACAAAAGGTGTTAAACTAAACGCTGGTACGGGACTTACTACTTTGAAGACTATGGAGGCTGAAAAACTATTACGCACTAAAGAAAAAAAAGGAATTTACAACTTGACTTAAAACACACCGGATAAAAATTAACTCTATATCCCAAAGGTATAGGAATAGAGGAAGTACTATCGCTTCTGAACTGCACGTGTAGACGCTCTGCACTCGACTAGAAGACTACCCCTCTCTCTTCAAACCAACCGCGACCGGCTCGGGAACCTATCACCGTTGACATCTCTAACAGCTGGAGAGGTAAAACCAACAAAATAATGTCCACGTACCGCGTCTAGTCAACATAGAGCCTACTTTCTACCGCGATTCAGCAGAATTATTATAACTACGGTACAATGTATACGATAAAACATAGACTAAACATACCCTCGCTTTCTTCGTTGTGCGGATTATGTCCATGTAGGCGAACAGGGACAGGATACAACGTAAGCACTATACGACTTCGCTCCCAATTAACATGTAAAACATTATGAATATTATCAGTTTAAAACATAATTTTATAACTACTAAATCACTATTTATAATCTTACACTAGCATTAATATCTAAACCTTCAGTTGCATTAAAAATAATCCAAACTAGATGTATCACTGAGTTTAATAACTCGTTCGATATAGAATTCGCTTGTTGAATGAGCTATTTTAAAACTTTTAATGTTATTTTAAAGGTAAAATTATAGAGTGAGCAAGCTAGCTTTATGCTAGTTAAGAATATACATATACTTTTATATACATATGTTATCATTGTACGTTCAACTAAAAGAGTTTTAAATACATGTCTCAGTCTTTGAACCCTAATTATAAAAGCCACTGCACACTACATAGTGCACATGTAATTTTTCATACACATTAACTCACAATACTCATTTGATGTTCAGCTATACAGATGTCACATTAGTTTTCAGGTGTGATAGGTTATAAAATGATATTGTTTATTTTACCACGTATATTTAAACCATTTGGTAATCAAAACCGTTGTATTATTTATATTATTTACTAAAAGTTAGTAAAATTTGGAGAAAATAAACCCGTACATACTTAGATTTTTTAAATGAAACAACCAACATTAAAACCGATTAGGTAATCAGGGAGAACTTCCATAAACTAAAAAACCCGTGTCGTGTGAATATATAATAAATGCCTAGAAACGTAAATGGTATGGTTGATTTAAAAGAAAGCCACATTGCGATCGACAAGTTGCTCATCTCTAATTCACTATTATTAGAAGTGTAGAATATTGTTTAGTCATTTGATATAAATTCATTATTTTCAAATGTAGATCGAGAATTACCATAGCCCTACACATGGAAGTTTGAAATTGGGTTAAAATAAAAATCAAAGTTCAATCTAAGGTGGAAGTTTAGGTTTGGGGTTTGTGTTTGGGGGTTTGGCATTTGGGTTGGGTTTAGGCTTGGGTTTGTTGTTTGAGTTTAGGGGTTAGGTAATTGGGGACTTGGTAGGATGCCTTCAAAACAAAAGCCAGATTGCAATGTACGAGGACGCAGCCTGATTTTTCTTGAAGTTTATAGATAAATGTTCTCTAATGTTCCCACTCTGTCGGTCAAAATGGTATAGTATCAAAAGCTAAAAATATGAAACAATGATATTTTAAAAATAAAGTTTTCTTTTTTGAGACACTAAAAACCTACCTTTAAACGCATAAATAATAGATTCTAGATTATCAACGTGAGAAAAATAGGTAAAAATATTGAAATTTACCAATTTAAGGATCTCTATATGGCCAACTAACGATGATTGAACATGTATTTTCTTGTCTGGTTGTTGGCTTGCAGAATCTCAAGTTAAGAAAAATATAATCTGAGAAAAGGTTACCATATCTTATTTGTAACTCTACATTCTATTTCGATCACCAAAAAACCTTCTTTAGTTGACAATCAATTTATTTCTTTTGGGATATCTATCTATAGATTTCAAGGATATTTGCTTATACAATACTAATTGGATTCCGGCTACCCTACTACTACGCTGAAATTGAGTAAATTTGTCAACAAGCAATCACTCGATGACAAGTGTTTTAAAGAGGTCTAGGATTATTATTAGTGGATTTTAGATTACAGTGACATACCGATAGTAAAGGATGTTCCGAACTTTTGTTTATATACGGTTCAATTCACATCCGATAACCTTGTACTATGCGCAGAGTATGGAGTAATCACATCTATATTTTTATATATAAGATAAGATTATATATATAACTCTTTATATAATCTTTTCGATAACTCATCCTCAACAAAATGGTTTTTCGAATAGGTAGGAATGTATATTAAAAAAAAACAAAATTAATAAAATATGATATTTAACCTTATAAATAAAATCTTCTATGTTTTTTATAAAAACATTAATAAAACTCCATAGACCTAGGCAACTGATAAATAAACCCGTACACGAAGTATACTGTGCCCTTCACTCTATGAGGAGATGGAATAATTCTGGTTTTCTAGTTATTGAAAGTGAACAAGATAGATATGACAAGTTATGACATTTTTCTGCAAGATATAAACAAGTGTTTTATTAAACGTTACGGCATTGGATGTAACAGTTTGACTTTTATCGTGTTGATAGGTGAACAAACAAAGAACGCGACGTGGACATAAAACTGTTTTGACAAACATAGGTGAGAAACTTCAGTCAACACACAACCTATAAATAAGCTATGTCATATTATTTACTGTCGTATTATTGATATTTTAATATAATTCCTATTGAGCAGTTTTACTTATGCCAAATATATATTGCACAAGGTTTCCTTACTTTAAAGCTAGTAGCATTTTTACTATTACATTAGTCACATTGTTCCTTAAAGTTTGGAGACAAAGGTGAATTGGGTAGTATTTATGTCGTATTTGTAATAAATTTACAATCAATATTGAAAATGTTTTGTAGATTTTAAGGTTAATTAACAAATATTAACTAGTTTAAAAGTTAATTTAAAAGTGGTGGTGTACTAGAATATATAATAAACCGCAAATAAGCTGTAGGAAAAATAAACAGCCTGAAATTATAGTGATAAAAAGCAAAGTGTACTTTTCTGTGAGCGTCTCCTTGAGTAATAGAAATGTACTACATTTCAATAAGAAACAATACAAAATGTTTTAACATTAGTAACCATTCAAAAGTTGTGATTTTTATTTTAAGTTTACGACAAAATACAATCTAATAATACTCCTAAAATACAAATCAAAGAATAAATTATTTCTACTAAACTTTTAATGCCTTCAAATGAATATTGAATATTGTTTTTTCATAGAATATTGATGTTTCATAAATAAATTTTGGATTTAATATTTTTATTTTCATCTTCTTTATGATTCAATTTCCTACTTCATGGCATCTATACTATTTAATGTTCTTTAAACTTTAGCATTTGCTCTACTGTCCCTGACCACGCATAATGTTCTACTATACTAGCACTTGTTGACCCTCGATAAAGTTGCAATATGTGTAAGATGCGTTATTTATGTAACCTTTTCAATGGATATAGGCTCGTTATGTCAGATACAAAGCTGTCTGAGCCTTTCGCGTGACGATCCCATCCCTCTGTTTATGTTCTCCAGACACTGTAAATATGCCAACTCAATATTGAGTCCTTTTGTACATTCCCAGTGTTGTTGTTTTGATTAGGTTATATAGCAATCTTAATACTTCTATAATAATTTAATGCGTTGTATTTCATAAAAGGAGTTATAGTGGTGTAATTTAAATGGCAGTATTGACATTTACGAGATATTCCCACTAGGACACGGATGAACCGCTTAATATGTTCTAAATTCTGCATCTAAAAGTGTCATGAATGTCTAAGAGAGGGATGTCTGGGGTTGAGGAGGATTGTGTGTGTGTTTGTGTGTGTGTGTGTGTGTGTGTGTGTGTGTGTGTGTGTGTGTGTGTGTGTGTGTGTGTGTGTGTGTGTGTGTGTGAGAGAGAGAGAGAGAGAGAGAGAGAGAGATAGAGAGAGAGAGAGAGCGTAAATGTGATTCTACTATGAAAACTGGTTGCGAAGCTACGGAAGCACGGTTAACAGGTAGTTATGGAACGATTCTAAATATAATTACGACGTGAGATTTACGCCAGACTAAACCCTGCAGATATGATTTTCTGCAATTTCCATATTTACGGCTAGATCATCTTTTCTAAAGGATAGTACAATATTGAAGATATAGATAGTATATAAATTTAAGAATTTTCTGTCCTACTGTTATACCCGTTATTATTATATTGTATTACGAAACATTTTCTCCAGTCAAATATCATATAGGCTGACTAAAATGGAGGTTTTTTATTATAAACACTTAAATAGCTATTTTCGACGTTTTACGAAAATGTTGTCTCGTTAAAGTTTGATACAACAAACCAATTAGACGACTTTTACAAATAGTTCATGCAGGTATATCCATCCGGAAGAATCATAAACCACAACATGGAAGTGCTGTTGCATCACGAGTTATTAATAAATCATCCACTTAGTAAACATGACATATAACACCATAGTGAGACGCAGCATATTACATGAGTTTTATATATCTCTATAAAATAGAGATGTCTGTTTATACAAGTTTTGATCTCTACTTTTAATAGGCAATGTCTGAAATTGTACTACGAGTGGATGGAATACTTAGACGTCCTTTTTTACTCATAAGGTGGCATTCTAAAATAAAATTAAGAATAAAATTGGGTTTATTTTCCCAATGAAATAAGTTATAGGCATTTTTACGCATCTTTAACATCATATTCATATCGTAGAGTCGTATTATTGCAAGGTAATGTAACAAATTTAGTTTAATTACTACTGCCTTCTTACATAAACTATCCTTCCAGTTATGTTCATATAAAGTAGAAACATTGTATAATAGCTGAAATATTAATATAATTCAATTACATAAACTGTTAAACAACCGTTGAATTCTTAATATTAATGTAAAATTTTTTTAACTATTTGTACATTAGGGATCCTTTTAGAGGAGGGTATAATAGTACTATAAAATTAGAAAAGATGACAAAATATTAAATAAAGAAAAAACTATTTGTCTAAACTTAAATTTAAAGAACAGTAAGTTTTGGATCTTGTAAGAAACACGTTTTCTTAATGTTTTTAATTAATATCAAGAGTATTTGTATTATAACATATTTCTAGTTTTAGATAATTTTTAACTATTTATTAGCCTATAAGTTTAGTCAAGACCATTTAGAATTATATTTTACGTGTGTTCGAAATAGATGTGAAAACAATCATAAACCAAATATTAAACCGTTCACTTGGTCAGTAAGACAACTGATATTGTAAAATGTTGTCAGAGCCTCTGAGAATGGTAACTACCTTGAATTTGATCCTAATTCATACCTTGGCCTTCTCGAGTTAGGCCATGACATGTGTGATTTGGATTTGTCTGTAGATGACAATAGTGACATTGAGAGTAATGTGTACGTATGTCATGGAAAATTGTGACAGTTCTAGTTTTAAGGATGAAGTTTGTATTACATATGTGGCATCATATTAGGACGTATTGAAAAAATTATTACATTTAACTATTCTAGTTCTGCACTCCACGCCTATGATTCTGATCTTAGAACATATTCCTTTTTTATTTACTAATTTTTAATCAAAGGTAAACTATTTACATAAAATGATGGTGTATTACAATGATAAAATATTGTTATTTGATGAAATTATCTGAAACAATAGCGATCACTTTTGAATTGACATTTAGAGTTTGTAACCATTTCACAGGTAGTGTTTCCAAGTGGTATTTAAGTAATGACGAATTCACTGGGTAGCACGAGGTTTTTTTGTTTAAAGTGGCGACTAACCTATTTAAAATATATATATATATATATATATATATATATATATATATATATATATATTTCATCACGTTGCAAAACAGAAAGCTTTGGACTTGACAAAAAATCCAACTTAGAAATAAGGCAAAAGTAATTATCAAAATAATGTTATTTTCAACACATAGATTAAGTATGTCATGTTTGTACATTTTACGTAGCTTAAATTTAATAAAATTTGGTTTTTTCTCCTTGGCATTTTGCAAGAAAAATAGAATATTGTTTGCAAATACAATTTAAAAATCTATTGCTAAAAAGCAGCTACTAACTTTTATAAAATCAATTTAAATGTAGAATATAACAATATTAATAAGTCTACAATTTAAAGTGCTGTGATATCATAACTATAATGCCTACCATATGAGCGGAGTGAGTTTTTGCCCACTTCCAGGGCCTGCAGATCACGGATTCCTGTTCGGTTCTGCGGGACATAGTGCGTTCCAGAAGTATAATTCAGTGATAGATTGTTCCTCCATATGTGCTTGAGGTTAATCAAAAGATATTGGAATCTTTAGTAATAATTACTATTGTGTAGAGAATAATTTAAAATTTCAACTGGAAGTGCATGTTGTCGAGTAGTATAGAAATTATATCTTATAAAAGTTATTTTAGTTGAGAAAACAGTGATTTCTTCAAATATTTTAAAAGCTGTACTTTTCATAAAATTTAAATTTCAACTATGGTATGAAATCATTTTGTACGAACAAAAGACCTTGTACTTTCACAAGTGTTACATTTCAACGGATACACGCCAGTTTTTATCAATGGATCGAGAATATTGCAAGAAGGACATGTGTCTCGTATTGTAATTTTGGGAGTTTAAGTTTCATATATCTGTATGTAAATATGTGTTATGACATGAAGTAACCATTAATCTTGAAGAATGAACAGTATGTATTGTTTGTGTGTTGGGTACAGTATATAATGTTGAGACATGACAAATTATCTCTGCGGTTTATTGATGAAACAAATGAATGTGCTGTGTTTTACAGATCAAATAATAATCTTTATTGCAAAAAATTAACGTAACATAAAACATGTCATTAGTAGAGTTAAGATTTTTGCAAATAATATGTAAGTATTTCAATCAATTAACGTGTTTAGAAGAAAATGGACGTTGTTAAGTATTTACTGTACATGTCCTTCAAAAGCTACAGTTCGAGCATTGTGCCAAAAAAACAATCCAATGTGAAGAACTAATAATGATATCAGAACGCTCTGTGTTATTATATAATCCGAGTTTAGTAAATTGTATACATTATTTTATACTTTATAGCCCCATATTGGTCATAGATATGAAAGTCATTGTGTTCTTTAATGGAAAAATCCTACTATTATATATAAAGTTGATTATTCTCAGTATTGAATGAATCACTTCTACGCGTATGACTGTCTGTCGTTCTATCTTTCAATAATAAAATAAACATGAAATTTTGCATCCAATCTCAGCGTAGCCTGGTTCGTGGCATTGTAACGTACTCCTACCTTGTTTTTATATGAGAACATAAGGAGAAATGTCAGGGATTAAAACTTATCAACCTATAACCGTTAGGGTTCATTGAGTAAATGCGGTAGCTTGAGTTATCAATTAAGATTAGATTAAAAATAACTATTTATAGCGACAGTTGTTTTATTAGAAGTAACATACGTTAAAATCTAACACTCCTACAACAATTTAAAGTGACAAAATAGTGACTAGCATATTAAAGCACATTAACCAAAAACTAGAAGACTTAACCGTGCAGCCTGCAACTTTCTAAATTTACCTGATGCTCCAATACTGCAACTATGGGTCTATAGGAATTTGCTAGAGTCCTGACATTTATATAAAAGGATCAAATTATTCGTTATGGAGCTACAAAATAATTATCACAGGGCAAACTTACATTGTCATCACAATTTTAAAATCTAATCTGGAAGATAGTTATTAAGGTAGGGTAAAAATCAAATCTCTGTAATTAAGTATTGTGGTATGGAGCTTACTTACTGCCCATTACTAAACTGTGGTATGGAGCTTGTCGCAGATATAATATCCTGCAAGATTACATGGATAGCGTGATTTCTCGAGAACTTTATCGTACTTTAAAGCCACCTCTTCAAACCAGTTCGTTTCTTATCATAAAAGTACGAAACTTAAAATAAAAATGATCAACATATACTGCGTATCAGTAATCATCATTTGAAATTCAATACATTGCATCTGGTTATACAATGGCAGAAGTCACGGCAGCTTCAACAGCATGGCAACAGGACACTTTCAACTGGATTACGAGCTGTCTTCTATGATCATTATGAACCAGAGGACTTCCACTTTCCACGCATTTCATCTCAATCGCATTTCATCCAACCAGGCATACTATTCATGCCCTGACAAAGCCTAGAATATTGAGAAGTTCATTCTTTCTTGGTATACTAATTTTATTATTTGATCATAAAGTTCCCCTCATTTATTTACTTCCTAAACAGCTAATCAAATACGATCATAATTCAGAAATCAACTCTTATTTCATGAAAATTTTGAAAATATAAAAGTGATTATTCGCACTGCATAATACAAGGGGTTAAGAATGTTGGCTGGTCTTGGTATAAACACCAGACTTGGATTCTTATCCTGATCAAATTCAATAATAATAATTTAACATTGATTATCCGTGCTATATGAAAAGGTTTTACATAAGCAGAACTACATATTATATTACACTAGTAAGAACACCATATTACAGAAGACAATCTGTACATTAAACTCTATTATGTACAGCCGTCTCATGGAGTTCACTGCTACATGATAGCGAGAAGATTGCCACGACGTGGAGTGGTGTGTAATCAAGGTGTAACGATGACTTACAACTGCTCTGTAAAGGTTTCAAAATGTCTCTTTTACATAAATAAAGCTCTACATACCTATTTAGATTATAAAAAATAATATTTATGCTATTATTAGTATTGCGTTATCAGAAGATCTCCACACCAGGATAATAGACTAATAAACTAAGGACTTAATAGTTTAAAACAATATTATAAAATATGAAATTGAACTTGACGTGGTGGTAATTAGTAAAAATGGGTGAGGAATAGAACTAAAATTTTTTTATTTGGTTTCAATTGTATGGCAGGTAGTAGATTAATAAACAACGGTCTTTATAGTTAAAAAAAAATATTATAAAATATGAAATTGATAATGACATGTTTGTAATTAGTAAAAAATGAATGAGGAATAGAACTAAAACGTGTTTATTTGGTTTCATTTGTATGGATTTACTAAACAATTTGTACTAAACTGAATTGTTTAGTTTTTATGATTATGGTATACAAAACAAGATATTTGATCGTTCAGGGAGATCCAATTAACAATGTAATACTCTGTGACTGAGACCGCTAGTACTCATGCGGACAGAACAAATTTGTATTAAAAAATACTAAAACACGTTCACATTGTAGATGTTAGAAGGAGAGCTACGTACACAACATATACAAACATACACTTTAAAGACACGTAGAATATATAGAAACCCCTACGGTAGACACGGCTATCAGTCCATTCACTGGTCACTGGAGGCACTTACAGTTCATCGAGCCGAGATGCTGTCTGGTTTACACTTCACTGTATCAAAATATAACGAAGAAGAAATCTTTCCACTAATACAACCCAAGAATGTGTGAGAGTTATATGCAATATAGAACAACCAATATGATAACGGTTGCTGAAACAATCCTTCGGTCAAAGACGGCATTTGAACCTACGTTATGTCTAGTTAGACAAATTACATTAGACGTTTCTGTTGGAGCCTTACGATCCATCGGTATGTTACTCAAATTAAAATCAACGTCCTCAAACGCTACAAACACGTGAATGTGTTAAGAAATTCACATACATGTTTAATAATTCTAATTCGGAATTTAGATCTTTGTTTAAAACTCCTCGTGAATGTACATTATCCGAAAATTAATTGGTAGCAGAACGTCTACGCATTCGTGACTTATCTATTAGTGCAAGCCGTCTAAAGCAAAGTGTACAGAATACAGTCAATTAGGTTATAATATATTTAGTTTTGGACCGCTGCCATCATTGGCAATCACAGACAACTTGATAAAGTTTAATTAAAGAAGACCTTTTAAGAAATTAATAACCTTTATCTGCTAGCCTACAAAGAAGACGATGGTAGATAATTGTCCAAAGTAATAAGTTAATTGGTTTAATTGGCTTTGAATAAGTTAATACGAACCCAGCAATTGCAGTAAAGTACAATGCTGGAATAATTTAAAGCTACTGAGGTTTTCATTTAAAGAAGTTTACATCAAAATAGGTGAAATACGACTTTTAATAGAGATTTGGTTTTAAAGGTGTTTACGATTTATTATTTAGTTATCTTAAGGATTTATATTGTGTTTAATGATCTGATTGGAGAGTCAGCATCAATTCAGCTAATAAGAGTCTTGGCTCTCTAAAACCAATCATAACGTTGAACAGTGACCTTTCATAAATTACACTCTAATTACTAAAGATTCAGTCACGGTAATGGAAATTAATTGATGGAAAACAATTTTTACAGAGGTGCTCCTCTAGTGGTGGTATTTATTTTGTTTGTTTCAAGAATACCGAATAGGTATATTATTTCATTACTCTTAACAGGCTACGGCAACTTAAGATTTACAATTACACACCGTATCTACAGCGTGCCGTATTCAAGTTGATATTTTAAGGTACGCATAACCATTATGATAGCCAAATTTTAGTTTCACGCACAAAACTTTAAAACCAGAAACTTTTATTATGATTAAAAAATATTTCAAAGATTTTACATGCTTAGTCTCAGACAAGTAATACATGTCTGTCTCTTCAGAACACGTCATATCACTATACTTAAACGAAAATGTTGTGAGGTACGAAATAATAAATAATTGATCTAGGGAAGGTTTATATTGTAAATATTATCATTACAACTTGAGGTTGATTATCAAAAATAGAAAAATATTTACGTCTCCGAAACGTAATTTATAATATATTACCTTACCTATTAATATGCTGGAGTTCGTCACAGATAGTTCATTAGGTAATTTTGCTTGATTGACGTGATTTAATTGACGATACTGTAGGGTCACTGGTCTCTATAGACCAACTACGTATTCTCACAACAATCAGAAAGCTCAGACAGTAGTGTGCCAGATATACCACGATCGATAATTATCATTGGGAGATCAATATATTTCATTTGGTTATAATAAGCTTTAAATCACAGCAACACCAATCACTCGTCCCTGTGGCAACACGAGACCAACTAGATACAGTGTTTCTCCAATCATCTCAGAAACATTACGGACACTAAGGGGAGATTTCATTTTCAATCGTATTTCATCTCACCCGTTCAATGCCTCCAACAGGGTCTCATCAGGCGTAATCTTTATACCAATTTCCGGATATATTAAAAATAGAATTAGCGCAATTAGTCCAGCCGTTCTCGAGATTATCGCTTATTAACACATTTGGCGCTTCATTTTTATTTATTAAGGAAGTAACTTTGCATTTGCAACCTGGGTTACAATACTGATCAAGCACTGTATAATTATTTAATGTTTTATATAATTTAAACGTAAATAGATGTTTCTGTCTCATCTGAAACTGTCAGCAGCTGTTTAGTGTTAATTAAGTTTGGATTATAAAAAAAATAATTATACATCTGAATTAATAAATATGGAAAACTAATCAATTTTTCTCATCATAAAAACCTCTCTCATACTTTAACGTATATATTATAACTAGAGTTACATGAACTGGTCCAGCCGTTCTCGAGATAACTGTTGAACTAAGCAACATTAGAGATCACTTATGGTACAGCTGTTAGACAATATTTTGTTTGTATAATACAATATAAATAAACATTTTAAAACTTTTTTGTAAACTTTTATTTTTGTTACTATGTACATTTCGAAATCTGTGATTTCATCTTCAGGTACTAAGGTTAAGTTATGAAAATAAATAATTAAAACCAATTTGTTATGTGTTTTTTCACTACCTTGGTGGCTAAATTTGTTGTATTTAATTTTATGTGTGATCAATGTATATTGTTTAAAATTCTATCGAATAATACATTTTTTGTTAGAAAATCTTTGTCATTTAATAATATATTATGATTAATTTTGGCACTTTTGTAGATTTCAAAATGTTCTAAAGTAGATAATAAGCGACTTTTTTTGCTTGTGTGTAAAATTTCAAGATTGTTTTCGATGATAGTGTATGTATGGCCGGTGTTATTTAAATGGTCTGCATATTTTGAATTTGACGATGTTTTCAATGCTTTTATGTGTTCATTAAATCTAACTTACCACTAATTCTTTCAACTCACAAGTTTACTTCTGGAGTTCAATTCACTCGCTGCGACGCTACAACTCCTTTATTGGTGCTTCCACAACATTCACATTCCAAAACTTACTAAACAAGTGGAGAAGAGTCACAGTGCTCACCCACCGCTCATGTAATGAGGGGCGGAGAGGTGGGTCGAAGGAACAGACCCAACCCACTCAACGCCCTTTCTCCAACGGCCCTATTCACCTATTATCCCTTTTGTTGTTATCGGGGATCACGAATGTTCGGTCACATTCACTTTTATCGTAGGTTGTCTTGTTTATGTGGAAGATTCTCCCAAATACTCTTAAAAATATACTATTTGGCATTTAAGAATCATAAAGATTACTCAGCAGTGTAAATATATTTTCTAATAACTTTTAAATTTAAACATAATATGTGTGAATGACAATATATATGCGTGGTAAAAGTATAAAATTCCAAACATGTTATATCCATACATCATAGGATATACGTCGTGTGGTCTATGATGTAATAAAAGAGCAAGCCTATGTATGATTTAATCCAGCAAGCCTATCTAAATTTAAATATCAGAGTAATATTTTGCAATCTAATTTTATAATGCTATCCAAGCATCGTTATTTTTCCTTAGTCCCAATTTAGTTTATATTTTTGTGTTGTTTTTTATGGGTGAACGTTCAGAAATTAATTACTGAACAAGATAATTTACGTTCCCATAATTGAATAGTACTGACGAACAGACTTATTAATATAACCATTACAGTTATACTGTTTAACATTAGTCCATATAAGGATTTAATAAATAGTTTATTTCGCTTACAGTTAAATGTAATACTAGGATAGATACGTAGTATTATTTGCACCAAATGACTGCAGTTAAAGTTCATGAAACACCATTACAAAGGCTGACAGAAGCTCAGAAGTAATTCAAGACAATCAACTTCGTTGTCCCCCTTAAAATCTTCTTATCATGTACATATATAGTGGGTATTGAGATATCTGTTCTACCTAATTATATACCACACTAACCGTGTATTTGTCAGTTCCGCTGTCATGTATTCCTTTCCCTTTTTTCTCGAGTTCCTGTCGGGGCTTAACGAATAATGTCTCCAACTTCGTGTGAACAAAGTGGTTTTGTTTAGAGGTTGAAAAATTCTATGCAAAAGTGAATAAAATAATCCTCTTTTACGATGTGGATGGAGAATTATAGATGCATAAACAATTATCTATAACTTATTTTAATTAGAAAATACCCAAGTTTTTATTATTTTTCTTTTAGAGTGCCATCTTATTTTATCTTTCAGAGTAAAAGTGCAAAATTACATGCTAGTCATTCATTCACCCGTAGTACTATTTCAGTTATGGCCTATATAAGGTAGAAATCAAAACGTAAGAAGGAAGACAGCTCTATTTTATAGAGAGATATATAAAGCTCACATGATGTGCTGCTCCTCAATGTAGAGTTACCATATATGCTATGGTTACCAAGCGGATGATTTATTAATAGCATAAGATGCAACAGCACTCCTCCTAATGTTGTGGTTTATTATTCTTCCTGTATGCGCTATCTACAAAAGCCATGAAGTTGGTGGGTTCTATCAAACTTTAATGAGACAAAAGTTTTATGAAACGCCAAAAATAACTATTAAAGTATTTGGTAGAAAAACCTCAATCGTTTATTCAGCTTAGTTAACATTATACTGGAGGAAATGTTTCTAATAAAATATTGTAAGAGTGTGTATAACGGACTGAACAGAAACCATCTTAAATATAATTTATCTAGTCGTGTTGTTAACTTTGAGCCGAGAAAACTAGTTTGTCATAGTTTTATTATAAACGTACTCTCAGTCAAAGGCATTCCTTAATATTCATAATTTTATTTCAGTTCAGTAAACTCAAAGAGACAAGATTCAGAAATTGGGGGAAAAAATAAATAACATTTTGCATTTTTATCAAACAAGAGTTTTAAAATATCCCGCAAGGACTTTATAACTCCCGAACGATCACAGGTAAAGCAATAAAACTTGGTACGAGCACCCATACTATTTTTCAGCTGTACGTAACAGTATTTTCTTGATTCACTCGAATGTTGATTGACGAATCTTGTTTATTTCACAGCAGAAGTAAATACTAACGTACCACATCAGGAACCAATAAAGTGTTATCGTAATCTAACCTGTTATAATTTATCAGGTAATTAATTATCTATTATAACCCAACTGTAATTGAACATAATTCATCATATTTTGTCTCACCCTATATACCATATATTTTACCTTTATTTTAGTAAAAAACTATATTACCTTACGATCTAAAATTTTGAATTATATAATTTATCACTCTACCTAAAAATTTCTCATTTTTAAAGAACACTTGTGGAAAATTTCATTTGATTTCAATATGCTTTATCTTAATTTGAACTGAATTTAAAAAAGATAAGTAATAATGTTAAATTTACAACATTTAAACCAATGTGGCTTTTATAAATAACGGGTCAGTAATGGTGTAATATAACTGATATAGAAGAATAAAACTATGCAACAATTAATATTAATCTGTAAATCTACAATGTATGATCTCTAATATTAATCTTATTGAAGCGTAAGTCCAATTTCGATTTTATAAACTGGTCCTAAACAAAACGTATCTTCTATTAAAAAAAAGAAAGAAATAATTTTATTTTTATTTTTACTAGCAACACAATGTAAGATTAATTTGGAGTCATGAGCTTGTTAAAGGTTTGTCAAGATTTGTAAAATATGTCGCATATCTACATCAATTGCGTAAGTTTATTATGATGATGAATAAAACATATGAAATAACAATCCAATTACATTTTTTCATTTATTAAACTACTCCATAATGTTTTTTTTTTCTACTTTAGAGTAAACGTTTAGAGAAAATTGGTCCATTACTATGCTCCTTTGTTAGAATAAAGGAACGACTCGTGTCTTGTATTTGTCAGCAGATTATTTGCTGTGTGAAAACGGCGACCGATTCTGGCGGGCGGTCCTGCTTGTTTCTTTGTTCATGTTTTTTTTTTTAGCGAAAACTCACTACTATCGCCCATATCTCGCTCCTGGCTCAAACTGATGCACGGGATCAGTGTATGATAGATCTGTATGTATCCGTCCGTATATCTAGTCAAAAGTGTGCTCCTCGCTTGGACTCCTACACCAATTCTCATAAATTGACTCTTGGTCTAACTTTTAACTTTTTAAATTTTGATTTTTAACCCCTTGAGTAGGTTTTTTTACATATTTTATTTTTTTTTACTTTTTAAAAGTATTTAATTATAATTTTTAAGCAATACTAATTTTAAATTTCAATCTTTTACAAGTAAGGTTGAATAGGAATTACATTTTAGAAAGATTTGAAAAGAAGATTGAGAAGAAGTTTTTAAATGTTCAGTTAAATTTTATTACAAAAAGAAATTTTAATTTTGGAAGATACACAGTTTCTTAATTTAGTTCTGTGTGTTTTTGTAAATGAATTTTATATTGAAAACAAGAAAAATATTAGAAACAATTTTTATATTTCGCCTTTAAAATTATAAATTTGGAATAAATGCACGTGACTTTAGATTTATTTAAGTTTCCTATCTTAAGTTATCATAGGCACAATTCCAAATATTATTGTATGAACCAATATATTCGTGTTTTGCATGTTTTGGATATCAGAAAAGGAGAAATACCATTTTCATTAAATTGAACACTCTAATTAACCCTAGAATGGTAACGCGTAGTCTCTCAGACGACGCAAGCTACAAAAACCGGTCCAGGTGGCAGGTGCATGACGTGACCGACCCCCCACCACCAATACCTTCCCCCTGCCAGCCAAGGTTAATGCTGGATAGGGTTCCATTTTGTTTCATTCACTCAGTTCATTTCAGTAAGCCCATAGTCGTCTGGTAGACTACGCGTTACCGTTTATGTTACTTTTTTGTTCCTGAGTAAATATATGAAAAGTTGTTTTGTGCGAATGTAGTGTTAGTTTTTCTGATAATTTTTACCGTGGATGGTCAAGTAACCATGGCTGATCCACTGAACACTAGTTTTGAAATAAGAGAAATACTATCTGAACTTGAACGAAGTGATTGTGATGAACAAGAAAGTGATCATGATGAAACGGGTTTTTGATCAACTCATTTGTTATTTATGTCCATCAGGCATTGTCAAAAAAATTAAACCTATGACAAGAAGGGCATTTGCTAAAGAAATATGTGTTGAACTAACAACTCCGCACATTCAGGGAAGACAAAAACTGCCAAATTTATCAAGGAATCTCAAACGAAACATTGAAGATGTCGTTGGCCCATCAACATCTGAGGCTCAAAATGTTATTGAAGAAGCAGGAACAAGGAAGATTTGTGCAGTTTGCCCAGCGAAAAAAAGGAGAATGACTCGATTCCAGTGCACAAAATGTTATGAGCATACTTGCTTAGAGCACCGAGGAATGCTGTGTGTAAAGTGTTCCAGTAAAGACTGAAATCAACAAAAATCAGGAAACACGACCTCTAAGATGCAAATAACGTCATTTGTAAATAAATTTAATTTTAATTTAATTTTTAAAAATTTTTATTCATTTTTTCCTAAAGTAGTCTGAGAGACTACGCGTTACCATTTATGTGTGGCAAATAGGCGTTACCATTCTAGGGTTAAATGTATATTACTTTGTATTGCAATTAATTAAGAATATGGTTCTGTTGTAAGACCGTATGTATTTAGATTGTACTGTTAGTGTAGAAGAACCATAGACGTTTATATCATTCACCTGGTTGTACTTTCTCTAACTTAAAATAAAATAAAATCATTAACAAACAATAAAAATTATAGATAAGCACTTTAAATTTTGTTCAAACTTAATTATTGACTAGATTTTAAAGATTACGACTTTTGTCATCGTAAAGTGTCAAAAAGTTATAAATCAACGCGACCTTTATTTAACTTATACCTGATCTCTTCTTCTGAAGTGAAGCAGTAAAATATTGTATTTAGCGTTTAGAATATGAGTCTCATGGTTTTATGCGACATCATTTTCGGCTAAAGTTTAAGTTAGTTCAAAGTATTTCTAAATCTTAAATAAATACTATAAATGTGTCCTTCATAACGTCCCAATACTATAGATTCCAGCGTAAAAAGTGTTCATTAACGGTAAACCTCTAGTTTAAATAAACATTCTTTTTCACGTAAAAGTCACTGTCTTCAGTTTATTAGTTTGCCTCTTAATTGACTGAGCATTTGCAAGGCCTATCAATTAGGGAGCTTATCAAGTTAGAGAATATTATGAAATGATGTTTGCAATAAATTTCATTGTTTTTAGCAATAAGCAATTATAATTGTTACATTATTATTATTTGGGTTAAAATTGAAAATAAATATAAAGTCACGTGCATTTATTCCAAATTTATAATTTTCAAGGTGAAATATAGGAATTGTTTCTACAATTTTTCTTGTTTTCAAAATAAAATTCATTTACACAAACACACAGAATTAAATTAAGAAACTTTGTATCTTCCAAAATTAAAATTTCTTTTTGTAATAAAATTTAACTGAACATTTTTAAAACTTCTTCTCAATCTTCTTTTCAAATCTTTCAAAAAATTTAATTCCTATTCAACTTTACTTGTAAAAGATTGAAATTTAAAATTATTGCTTAAAAATTATAATTAAATACTTTTATAAAGTAAAAAAAATAAAAGATGTAAAAAAGTCCGTCAAGGGGTTTAAATTCAAAATTTAAAAAGTTAAAGGTTAGACCAAAAGTCAATTGATGATAATTGGTGTAGGAGTCCAAGCAAAGACCACACTTTTTACTAGCTATACGGACGGATACATACAGATCTATCATACACTGATCCCGTGCATCGGTTTGAGCCAGGAGCGAGATATGGGCGTTAGTAGTGAGTTTTCGCAAAAAAAACCTGAACAAAGAAACAAGCAGGACCGTCCGCCAGAATCCGTCGTCGTTTTCACACAGCAAATAATCTGCTGACAAACACAAGACACAAGTCGTTGCTTTATTGTAACAAAGGAGCATAGTAATGGACCAATTTTCTCTAAATATTTACTCTAAAGTAGAAAAGAATAAATACATTATGGAGTAGTTTAAAACATGAAAAAATGTAATTGGATTGCATAAAACAGATCATCAATATAATACAGAAATTACATAAAATACTATATATTATGACTATTGTTATTTCATTATATGAAATATATGCATATTATGTTTTATTCATCATCATACTAACTTATGCAATTGATGTATATATGCGAGACATTTTACAAATCTTGACAAACCTTTAACAAGCTCATGATTCCAAATTAATCTCACATTGTGTTCTAATGAAAATAAAAATAAAATTATTTCTTTCTTTTTTTTAATACAAGAAACGTTTTGTTCAGGACCCGTTTATAAAATCGAAATCGGACTTACGCTTCATAAATATTAATATTACAGATCATACATTGTAGATTTAAGGATTAATATTAATTGTTGCATAGTTTTATTCTTCTGTATCAGTTATATTACACCATTACTGACCCGTTATTTAGGAAAGCCATATTGGTTTAAATGTTGTAAATTTAACATTATTACTTATCTTTTTTAAATTCAGTTCAAATTAAGATAAAGCATATTGAAATCAAATGAAATTTTCCACAAGTGTTCTTTAAAAATGAGAAATTTTTAGGTAAAGTGCTAAATTATATAGTTCAAAATTTGTAAGATAATATACTTTTTTACTAAAACAAAGGTAAAATATATGGTATATAGGATGAGAAAATATGATGAATTATGTTCAATTACAGTTGGGTTATAATAGATAATTTATTACCTGATAAATGATAACAGGTTAGATTACGATAACACTTTATTGGTTCATGATGTGGTACTTTAGTACTTACTTCTGCTGTGAAATAAACAAGATTCGTCAATCAACATTCGAGAGAATCAAGAAAATACTGTTACGTACAGCTGAAAAATATTATGGGTGCTCGTACCAAGTTTTATTGCTTTACCTGTGATCGTTCGGGAACTATAAAGTCCTTGCGGGATATTTTAAAACTCTTGTTTGATACAAATGCTAAATATTATTAATTTTTTCCTCCAATTCCAAAATCTTGTCTCTTTGAGTTTACTGAACTGAAATAAAATTATGAATTTTAAGGAATGCCTTTGACTGAGAGTACGTTTATAATAAAACAATGACAAACTAGTTTTCTCGGCTCAAAATTAACAACACGACTAGATAAATTATATTTAAAACCGTTTCTGTTCAGTCCGTTATACACACTCTTATAATATTTTATTAGAAACATTTCCTCCAGTAAAATGTTAACTAAGCTGAATAAACTATTGAGGTTTTTCTACCAAATACTTAAATAGTTATTTTTGACGTTTCATAAAACTTTTGTCTCATTAAAGTTTGATAGAACCCACCAACTTCATGGCTTTTGTAGATAGCGCATACAGGAAGAATAATAAACCACAACATTAGGAGGAGTGCTGTTGCATCTTATGCTATTAATAAATCATCCGCTTGGTATCCATAGCATATATGGTAACTCTACATTGAGGAGCAGCACATCATGTGAGCTTTATATATCTCTCTATAAAATAGAGCTGTCTTCCTACTTACGTATTGATTTGTACCTTATATAGGCCATAATTGTAATATTAATACGGGTGAATGAATTACAAACATGTAATTTTGCACTTGTACTCTGAAAGATAAAATAAGATGGTACTCTAAAAGAAAAATAATAAAAACTTGGGTATTTTCTAATTAAATTAAGTTATAGATAATTGTTTACGCATCTATAACTCTCCATCCACATCGTAAAAGAGGATTATTTTATTCACTTTTGCATAGAATTTTTCAACCTCTAAACTAAACCACTTTGTTCACTCGAAGTTGGAGACATTATTCGTTAAGCCCCGTCAGGAACTCGAGAACAAAGGGAAAGGAATACATGTGAGCGGAACTGACAAATACGCGGTTAGTGTGGAATATAATTAGGTAGAAAAGATATCTAAATACCCACTATATATGTACATGATAAGAAGATTTTAAGGGGGACAACGAAGTTGATTGTCTTGAATTACTTCTGAGCTTCTGTCAGCCTTTGTAATGGTGTTTCATGAACTTTAACTGCAGTCATTTGGTGTAAATAATACTACGTATCTATCCTAGTATTACATTTAACTGTAAGCGAAATAACTATTTATTAAATCCTTATATGGACTAATGTTAAACAGTATAACTGTAATGGTCTATGGTAATGGTTAACATTAATAAGTCTGTTCGTCAGTACTATTCAATTATGGGTACGTAAATTATCTTGTTGAGTAATTAATTTCTGAACGTTCACCCATACAAAACAACACAAAAATATAAACTAAATTGGGACTAAGGAAAAATAACGATGCTTGGATAGCATTATAAAATTAGATTGCAAAATATTACTCTGATATTTAAATTTAGATAGGCTTGCTGGAATAAAGCATGCTCTTTTATTACATCATAGACCACACGACGTATATCCTATGATGTATGGATATAACATGTTTGGAATTTTATACTTTTACCACGCATATATATTGCCATTCACACATATGTTTAAATTTAAAAGTTATTAGAAAATATATTTACACTGCTGAGTAATCTTTATGATTCTTAAATCACAAATAGTATATTTTTAAGAGTATTTGGGAGAATTTTCCACATAAACAAGTCAACCTACGATAAAAGTGAATGTGACCGAACATTCGTGATCCCCGATAACAACAAAAGGGATAATAGGTGAATAGGGCCGTTGGAGAAAGGGCGTTGAGTGGGTTGGGTCAGTTCCTTCGACCCACCTCTCCGCCCCTCATTACATGAGCGGTGGGTGAGCACTGTGACTCTTCTCCACTTGTTTAGTAAGTTTTGGAATGTGAATGTTGTGGAAGCACCAATAAAGGAGTTGTAGCGTCGCAGCGAGTGAATTGAACTCCAGAAGTTAACTTGTGAGTTGAAAGAATTAGTGAAATACGGATCGTGACGGTTGGAATTATGTTACTAAATGTGTCAGTGTTAAATAGACTTGTGTGTAAACAGATAGCCAATATAGTTAATAGTGTTATTGTGACAATATTAATAACTCACAGTTCTATAAACAGCTATTTTTATTAAATTCAGCCTAGTTTTAAGTGTATAGATTTTATAATTAAATTTTATTAATTAATTATAAGAAAAACAATATGATCTAATTTTAATCTATTTAATACAGATATTTGTAATAAACCAATGTGGAGTCACAGTATGGTTTTAAGAAGTTCATTTAGCATGAACCAACAACAATAATAATAATAAAGGCCCATTCCGGGCCCCCTTCCTTTTTATTGTCGCCATCTTGTTTCTACCGTGATCGCCATTTGCTATTGGCCTCTCATAGGTGGTTGGTACACGAATGCAGTCTTACTACGACCTGTATTCTGTAGTTCAGTCTTAATGATTAATGTTGTCTATAGTTTTTACTAAGTGCATGTTTTAGAGTTAGTGAAGTTGACACACATCATGGTGGTTGTCATTCCTGACTTAGGCGTGTTACAACGCTGTGGAATGATTTGTTTATTTTAACCTAGTTTTTAATTATGTATTAGATTAGTTATTTACCTGAAGAAGCCTGAAGAAGAGATCAGATTGAAGATCTCGAAACGTAGTGTTACTGATTTTTTGTTTCACTTGTAACGATTCGCAATCATAGGCCTTATCTGCACTCGGAAACGGGACTGATCACCCCGTTTAGAATTAATCAGTTGCGGTGCGCGCCCGTAATTGTCCGACACCGTAAAGCTACGTTTTCCTAGCTCCGCGACAGGGCTTGCTCCGTGCTACGTAATTAAGGCCAAGTGCGCAGCGTGTTTAGTTGAAGCGCACTTAAATACTGCGCAGCGCAATTGTGTTTTCCTAGGATTTGTCATTTTACGCAGCGTAACGCGCGTCTTAAACTCTCTCCTCGTCCAGTTTCATCTTTTGAAGAAATGTACAGTGTTCATTGATATGGACCGGAAAAGGAATGTTTTGGCAAAGTTATTGCTCTTCGCAGACGAGGAAATGGACGAGGATGTCGACATTGCTGTTACTCTTTTATAAAATTTTATACAATTCTATTTTTTCAGGTTTCTGGCTACGGGAGAATCATACCGATCATTGGCTTTCCACTACAGAATTTCTGCGTCTACAATATCAAATTTTGTTCCAGACGTTTTGACAGTTGTCAAGGACAAAATAGAACATGAGCTTTTGTCACCACCATCGAAGATTGATTGGAAAGAGAAAGCCGAAGAATTCTGGGTCAACTGAGATTTCCCAAATTTTATATCTGCAATAGACGGAAAACACGTGAGGATAGTTGCACCAGCTCATTCAGGATCCCTTTTTCACAATTTTAAGAACTTTTTCTCCATTGTATTGTTTGTTATGGCTGACGCAAACTGCAAATTTGTACTGATCAATGTCGGAGCATACGGCAAAGAAGGAGATGCTGGAATCTTAAAAAAGTCTAAAATGGAGAAATTAATTCAAGAAGGAACTATTTTCCCACGTCCTGAAAACCTACCTTCTTCTGAAATTAAGCTACCATTTGTTGCACTAGGAGATGAAGCATTTAAACTGGGTAATCATGTCATGAAACCCTACACGCACAAACAAGCAATCGCAGATGTTCATAAACGGCACTTTAACTATACCTACTAGAAGAGTAACTGAAAATGTATTTTGTATTTTGTGTCACATTTTCAGAATTTTTTTTCATACCAATAAACTTGAAACCAGAAACAGTCGACTTAGTCATATTCGTAAGTTGCTGTCTTCATAACTGGATCAGGGATGACTTTATTGTACGCAACCCCAAGTGACTAGTGACTCATCCGCAGCACGAACTTTCTACACAAAACATGATCCCTTTGGCTTATATCGGAGGCTATGCTAAAGCAGAAGGGTTTAAAGTAAGAAGCAGTTGTACTGATTACTTTAATGGAGCTTATTACTCAAATAAAATAAACGCTCTGTATCAGAAAAAAAACTTTGTAATGTGAGCAAACTTTGTAGCTTAGTAATTAAGGGGAAGAGAGTTTATTTATTTTAATGTTCACTACCTCAGGTTTAAAAACGCCAAATTTAAAGATTTCTATTACCATCAGTAGAACTTGTACATTATCTCATCTGTTCACTATAAGTATTAATTTGATTCATCTAAATTTGTTCAAGTTAACATGAAAGTGTATAATATAATAATAATAATATACACACAGTCATCAGCCCTGCTGCGCGGTGCGTGATTGACTGCTCTCGAGGCAGTGCTCCCAGTCGCGCAGCAAAGACCACGCAGCGCGGTTAAGGCTTAAGCACGCAACGCGTAGCTAGGAAGACACCTCCATTGGTTTACAGACAACCGGTGGTTTCGTCAGTTACGGAGCACGTAGCACGCAGCGCAAAAAGCCCAGTCGCGGAGCTAGGAAAACGTAGCTTAAGGTAATGATTAGCGAAAATGGTCGGATATTGCCGCTCTCCACTTACCGGCGAATCTAAAAATCCGTAGATTGACCCAGTAGCTAAGCTTGACCTAGATGGCGCTATTATCAGCCGTGATGTACGCAACAGTCGTTAACGAGCAAGGACCACGTTGTGAAGAAAAGTTGAACTTCGAGGATCATCGTTTGCCACCCTCAGGTCTTCTCGTCGTCTTGTAATTATTTCGAGGATTTTCTTGGACTCTGAGGTAAGAACAGTGCAATATATAAATTCTGCTACATCTAAGGAATCAATTATCCCGAGAGTTATCTTGCAATCAACCGATTAACCTGATGTCGAACTTCATTACATTCAGGACTAAGGCCGGCTGGTATAGGAAAATTAATTTATGTTCAATCTTATGTATTACAAATTTAGAGATTTCAAATCATTGTTACCATGTAAACTATATTTATTAATCGTAATGTTTATCCTATAAGAATGGTCCTGTTCAAATTAATTAACGCTGAACCAGTTTGTTTGATGTGTAACCTATCAATACTTGTTACTTGTTAAAAGTTATTTTACTATTTATTTAATCTATTTCTAGTTTCTACTATTTATATAAAGTACAATCATATTATTTACAAATGAATGTCTCCCTGCATGTATATTGAATCTTGGATACTTGTTATAAAATATGTTTATCTCAAAACCCTGCCATTTCTTGGTGTACGTTGATAGGTACGAAAACTGAGTAGCTTAATATGATTTATTCTTGTTTGAAATTAAAATCACCATTCAATTCACTCACTTTTCAAGGTGATTGTGGCCTACTCAATTGGCTGAAACTATTAATTGGCTTGAGAATGGCATTCAACTTATTACTAGTAATAGTCAATTTTGTTATTAACTTGACTTATATTATGTATATAAACCTGTTTCACAATGCTCAATATATTACTGTTTCACGATTAAGTGTCCTTGGCACTGTGCTTTAAAGCCTTACCAATGTAGTACCTGCATTATTTCTGGCAAACAAATTATGTTATTACTGAATTCAAGATTAATTGTTGTCCTTAAATGGTATAGTTTAATTAGGAATGAGGAATTAATGTTTAAGGGTTCTGGTCGACGACACAAGTTTGGCTGTGACGTGTTCCCTTGCATCCCGGTCGGCCGGCATCGTCTCTTCACACCTGGATGGCCTTGACATGCCACTATCGCCCCAGGACGGACCTTATCAGACTTCAACCGATAAGTCTAACTCTTAATTATAACTTTCGACCGTATCGGTGACCACTATTCCTTTGTGTGGGACACAGAAACAGACTCAGTATTTGCCACTTTAAGAGTGAAGTTATATGAACTAAGCGGAATAGTATATTGGCTGTTTCCATAGTCTATAATATTGTCATTTTAAACATGTATTAATAATTGTTCTATTTATTCTCTGTTAAGATATATGTGTCCTATTTATTATTTTTCGGTGGCCACCGCTAATTATCTATGTATTGGCTAGATTTATTTTGCTCGAGCAAACTAGTACATCCTATCATTTAACATACTTAGAGCCTATTTGTTTGAAAAGTATATTTATTTATAGCTTCATTATTAGGGTATAGCTCTTTTTTGTTTGAGCAAACTGTTGTCATTAATTTAGCAAGGTTTACTTTTATTTTGCATGAACAATAGATATATATTGTGTTTGTGTTTATTAGGGCATGAACCCCTGATGCATGTGATTTCTTTTGTGTGTATTTATTGAGTGGCTTTTACTTTCTATTGCCTTGGCATTAAATTAAGCTCAAATTATCGAAACAGGTGCCTTATTCATTAATCCTCTCTGCTCGTTCAGTTACCAGAATTGTGTTGACTTGCACCACAGATTGTAGTTATTAACATTCGATCATTTTAATCCAAGCAATCGATATTATTAATAATCTGTCAAAGTTAATGAAGAGCTGAGACTAGTTGTGTACTGGGTAGTTTAACTTTAGTATTGATTATAAGTTATACAGTAGGTAGGTTCCATCGGGTCGACCTAGACCTGATCTTAGTGATACTGTGTAAAAGCCGGCCTTACCCTCCCAACCCAACAGCGGAGCGAGAATAATATTCCTTTACTTCTCTAACCCTAAGGACATTTCATCTTCTTCCGGCGTCAGGGATAGTTTCCTCATTCTCCCCCTGTGTGTGTATCTTGCAAATGAGGTGGTGCCCTAAAGACCATTCCAGTATAAGTTCTAGACCCTCAAGGACCACCGACCCCGACCCATCTCTGAGCTAGCCACCATATTGTTTCCTGGGTGAGGTAACACACTGAACGACGGCAAATGTCCGGAAAACTCCTGTTTCTTTCACAACCCTTCCATCGTCAAAAATAAACTTCAAACAAAGAATTTATTCTCGATGTTATTTTTTATTAAAGCATGTGAAAGAAAAATAATGTTATTCTGATTTATGTGATTGATTTAATGATTTTAGTTCATTTATAGTTCTTCATGGCACTGGCTCGTTTAACACAGGGTGGCTCTAGCGTTTTTAGCATAATTTAAGTTAGACGAATTGTTGAATGAAATATTTCTTTAATTAGTTTTGAATCAGTAATCGTTTACTATGCTTTAAACAGATCATGTCATACATTTTCAAGTTTTTCCTCAACGAGTCCGTAATTTAGAGAAAAATGTTTCGGAAGATTTATAACAAAGAATAAACACAAAGTTCTCTTTGTGTTTCTTTGCGACGATCAAATACCTTGTCCCACATATTTTCCTTTGGCTTGGTCGGAAACACCCACATTGGTTTTTCCTTATAAAAAATGTTTGGTTTGTGTAATACACAATTAGAATTTCCCTTCATTTTGACACTCTTTTCCTTTCAACTAGAACTACTTATCTCTCCTCATCTTACTATCTTAAATGAATTAAATTAATATCTTCGAATGAAACCATCCTAGTTGGTTAAATAAAACCAAAAAGTTAGGAAAATAGATTTCCTTAAATTTTTAACATAAACATCATGTGCCTTAACCCATTAGGTGCGTCTATGCACGTATGGCTGTATGTTTAAAACTACTATATAAGAACTTTTCAATGGTATGTAATAAAAATTGATATACGTTGTAATAATGTGTACCGAATTCGGTGGTAATATTACGTGATAGTAAAATTCTGTACCATATATTACATACTGTAATATTTAGCAGCATCGGTACGAAATTTATATGCAATTTTAACTATGCTTTTCATTAGGACTATTACGTAAAGTTAAAATTAGGTTAAATGTATTCAAATAAATCTGTCCCACACTGGGCATCAATCATTACACTTCATTTCTCACAATGATTTCACTTCTCATCTTGGAACGTCATTTACAAGTTAAAAGTCTTAGAACACGAGTGAGATAAATTTTAAACTAATATAAATTATAAACGATTCCGTTACTATGCTTGTTTAATTATAACAATAACTCCTTTTAGAACATATCTCCTTCTTAAAAAATACGAATTGTATATAAATAGTACAAGAAAGGGGTGTTATAGTGTTGTGTAAAAAACAAGTTTTAGATAGATACATTAATATCTGATGGTAAATTGAGTTTATGGACGTAACCATCGTGGAAGGATAGTACATGCTGGAGATTGTTACAATAATATTTAATGTGGAAAAAAACGGGCTGGAACCTCGCCACATTTATTACCTGTTGATTTACTTAATGTTTATAGCATAAACTTTGAGGTACTGTTAATGTTTTAGAATTTCGTGAAAAATAATACTTTTAATTTATGTTATTGTCCTATGATTTCTTAGTAACAATATTACATATTTTCGCTCGTAAGACAATCCAATAGTTAATGTTTGATGTTGTGGTAACACGTATCTAAAGATTCCTATATAAATAAATCACCAGACTAGTAGAAGCAGTAGAAATTACGAAAAAAAATAATTTTTCGATAAATAAAATTTCGAACCATCAATCATTAGACGTCATTGAATACTTGCTTTTAGGGATAACATACGATAAAAATATTCATTGAGATTTTTTTAGTTTATTAAAGAAATGAAAATTAAGTAGAGAAATATTAAATTAACCCAAAACAAAGCAATAAAAGGGTACCATTAGACAACATATATTTAAATTTAGAGTTAAAGGTATGTCCTATTTAAATAAACAATATAATAACAATAAATATTGGTAAATTATTTTAAAATTCAGAAGGACTTGCAAAATGAAACCGTACACCTATTATAATCTGGCCGAAATAATAACAATGAAAATTTGTTTAACTACATTATGTTCAGTCCTACGACCAGGTCCTAATTTTATATCTAAAAAAAATAATATAACTTCAATCATGACACAAAAAGTGAAAGTTTAAAAACGTTTTCTAAAATAAAAACCCATTTAATTATGACTTTACAATCAAATGCAATCTAATCAATAATATTATTGTGTTAATTGAGATGCAGTTTGTAAAATTAAAAGTATCTTGTTTTTTTAACAAAACAGTTATACTATTCCATACGTTTGATGAATTGGCAACAATTGAATATTGAATGAATAAGGAAGATTTTGAATGCTCTAGAGTAGAAGTATCAGTCAGTCATATCAATGATAACAGTTGAGTTTAGGATACTCAGTGGAATTTAGGGAACACACACACACACACACACACACACACACACACACACACACACACACACATATATATATATATATATATATATTGTTAAAAAAGAATCAGATTAATATAGATTTTATATAGCAGTTAGTCAGATAATTGCAAACAGTAGAATTTTAACTGACACGATAATTAATAAAGAGGTATTATATTCTGAACTTTATAAAATTAAACCAGCAGTCAGTCAGATCAATGGTAGCAGTTGCATATAAAATCCTGAGTGAGGCATTTATAATTAATTAAAAATTAATATTGTCAATGCTCTAAACTAGAGGAAACAATTAGTCAGATCAATGGTAGCAGTTGAATATAAAATCCTGAGTGAGGCATTTTGATAGTTAATTAAAAATTAATATTGTCAATGCTCTAAACTAGAGGAAACAATTAGTCAGATCAATGGTAGCAGTTGAATATAAAATCCTGAGTGAGGCATTTAGATAACTAATTACAAATTAATATTGTCAATGCTCTAAACTAGAGGAAGCAATTAGTCAGATCAATTGTAGCAGTTGAATATAAAATCCTGAGTGAGACATTTAGATAATTAATTAAAAATTAATATTGTCAATGCTCTAAACTAGAGGAAACAATTAGTCAGATCAATGGTAGCAGTTGAATATAAAATCCTGAGTGAGGCATTTTGATAGTTAATTAAAAATTAATATTGTCAATGCTCTAAACTAGAGGAAACAATTAGTCAGATCAATGGTAGCAGTTGAATATAAAATCCTGAGTGAGGCATTTAGATAACTAATTACAAATCAATATTGTCAATGCTCTAAACTAGAGGAAGCAATTAGTCAGATGAATAGTAGCAGTTGAATATAAAATCCTGAGTGAGGCATTTAGATAATTAATTAAAAATTAATATTGTCAATGCTCTAAACTAGAGGAAGCAATTAGTCAGATGAATAGTAGCAGTTGAATATAAAATCCTGAGTGAGGCATTTAGATAATTAATTAAAAATTAATATTGTCAATGCTCTAAATTAGAGGAAACAATTAGTCAGATCAATGGTAGCAGTGGAATATAAAATCCTGAGTGAGGCATTTTGATAGTTAATTAAAAATTAATATTGTCAATGCTCTAAACTAGAGGAAACAATTAGTCAGATCAATGGTAGCAGTTGAATATAAAATCCTGAGTGAGGCATTTAGATAACTAATTACAAATTAATATTGTCAATGCTCTAAACTAGAGGAAGCAATTAGTCAGATGAATAGTAGCAGTTGAATATAAAATCCTGAGTGAGGCATTTAGATAATTAATTAAAAATTAATATTGTCAATGCTCTAAACTAGAGGCAGCAATTAGTCAGATGAATAGTAGCAGTTGAATATAAAATCCTGAGTGAGGCATTTAGATAAATAATTAAAAATTAATATTGTCAATGCTCTAAATTAGAGGAAACAATTAGTCAGATCAATGGTAGCAGTGGAATATAAAATCCTGAGTGAGGCATTTTGATAGTTAATTAAAAATTAATATTGTCAATGCTCTAAACTAGAGGAAAAAATTAGTCAGATCAATGGTAGCAGTTGAATATAAAATCCTGAGTGAGGCATTTAGATAGTTAATTAAAAATTAATATTTTCAATGCTCTAAACTAGAGGAAGCAATTAGTCAGATCAATGGTAGCAGTTGAATATAAAATCCTGAGTGAGGTATTTTGATAGTTAATTAAAAATTAATATTGTCAATGCTCTAAACTAGAGGAAACAATTAGTCAGATCAATGGTAGCAGTGGAATATAAAATCCTGAGTGAGGCATTTTGATAGTTAATTAAAAATTAATATTGTCAATGCTCTAAACTAGAGGAAAAAATTAGTCAGATCAATGGTAGCAGTTGAATATAAAATCCTGAGTGAGGCATTTAGATAGTTAATTAAAAATTAATATTTTCAATGCTCTAAACTAGAGGAAACAATTAGTCAGATCAATGGTAGCAGTTGAATATAAAATCCTGAGTGAGGCATTTTGATAGTTAATTAAAAATTAATATTGTCAATGCTCTAAACTAGAGGAAACAATTAGTCAGATCAATGGTAGCAGTTGAATATAAAATCCTGAGTGAGGCATTTAGATAACTAATTAAAAATTAATATTGTCAATGCTCTAAACTAGAGGAAGCAATTAGTCAGATGAATAGTAGCAGTTGAAGGCAAAATACTCAACGAGGTGGAACATATATATTATCAATTATTCATGATGAAGGTAAACTCTGCTATGTATTTGATGTAGCATCCAGTCAGATGTAACAGTGGAGTGTAAAATACTCAGTGAAGCGGAACTGGGAGATTGTCAGTAGTATTGTAGCACTTCATTCTTTGTAGACAAACCAACTGTATGTCAGTATCACATCGGTAACACAACAACAGCAGTTCCATATCGTACCATGGAACTCTTGAACTACATACTATACTCAAGTTAGTAGCAGATTAGGAGTTATGCTCGTGGTAATTGGGATCGAGTGTGAAGTTAATACTAACGGTAAAACCGTGCTCACTGTCTCACAGTCCAAAGCGTGATACTATTATCTAACAACATACACCTATGTACAGTAAACCGTTGATTTATATCTGCTGTCACATCTCAACCATAGTGGGCTAAAAATATTGCAGTTTGAACAACACTTTTGACCAGCTGTAAAATCTATTAGCCACACAGTTTGTTCTATGATCTATTCCTCATTGAATGAGTTCCACCACAAATAATGTGCTCTGCATTACAAACTCTAAACATGTAATTATTACCATTAATATTCACTTGCTTGTTCATCACATGTCCTTTTCAATAATATCGAATAAAAATATTTTGTTGAATGATTAAATAATGAATCATGTTCTTATAGCTTATGGGCGCTTATAAACTATGCCTTAGTTAAAGTCTCTTCCGAATCTGGATAAATTTAACTTGCATTAATAAATGAAGAATTCAGAAGGAAGAAAGAATTTAAATATACCATATCATACTACAGTGATATGCAGTAGTAGCTTCACAGAAAGCTATATTCAGCTTTATTTAGCACTAGTGACCCGCCCACTACTTCGTTAGCGCTTTTTATGATTTCTTACGATTTTATTTTGTTTACAACTTCTTATATCAGAAGGATAGATGCATGTCACCGCTGACTTTATTGTACACGCGCCGTGCCGCGCCCCCGGCCAGCCGGTACCACCGCAACCGCGATGTCCCTACATTTTAACTTTGAACATTATTTTCATCTATCTCGTAGAGTTTAGCTAGTGTTTGAAATATAAGCGCAAAAAATGTGTTTATATACGACTTGAAATTATCAGTGGTTCTCTAATGTATGAAGCATATTATTATACATAGTAAGTATATAAACATGACAATATACATGCTTATAATATTATATACATGACAATGAGGCAAACCGCGCTTTTGCCACTCCACACTTGCCATATAACATTTTACTTTAGCGCATATCTCAGCCAACGAAAATCCAAAGTAACCGGGTTCAGAGAATTTAAAAATTCCTACGGGTAGTGCACTGCGTCCTCGATGTTATTGACGGTGTCTATGGATTTATAGCACTTAACTTCACCCGGTACTTTCTGCATAATTAATTTGCTCATTTCGTTGACTGTTTCATTCCTGGGAGATACCATTACTCTAAAACACAGCCAACGAAAATCATTTTGATGTAAGTTTTCGATGTCAGGATATATAGGACCTATCAGACTATCTAAATTATGGACTATTTGGCCTAGAGACTCATCCAAAATAACCGCACAATCGGTGCCCAAATTTAAAGATGGAAATATTCCTTTCAGCAGCTGTTGTGGAAAAAGTCTATGCGTATTTCCATGTAGATGAACTCTCATATTGGTGCGTAAATTCAAATGTTGAACAGATGTCCAAACATGCCTTCATAATATCTGGTCGCGTACCTCTGTTGACGACTGGAAGCGTTTGTCGGAAATCTCCAGCAAATACAAAAGTGAAACCACCCATGACATTAGCAGAGCTTCGGAGGTCTTTTAAAGTACGGTCCACGGCCTCCACATGAGCTCTATGACTCACGGTGCATTGCATCCGAAATAAAATATATTTGCAAGAACTGTGGGTTTTGGCCTAATGGTAGTAAAAGGCTACCAATAAGATGATACACCTGTCCTTCAATTTTAAAAGTGGGCATAGAATTTCCTTCCCTGATTTCTTTTGCGCCAAACGAAGTCATTTGAAAAAGACTATTGTGTTTACGTATGTTTGTTAAAACATGACCACATAATGTATGGTTATTAGTTAAAAGATGTTTTATTAGTTGTGGCGGCTCTTGAAGGTTATGAAGACAAACTTTACCTGAAGCACAGCACATACCATTAGGTTCGTCCGCCCATTTCTTGGCAGAGCAGTTAGAGCAGATCTTATTCATGACTTCTATTTGGACGGTTTGTGCATAATCAACCTGCGGATCATATCTGAAAGCCAGTCTGTTGCTGTTAGCTAAAATTCGATTGCGAACTCTATTTGTGGACAACTGCTGTCTCTCTGCATGAGCTCCAAGTCGTTGCAAACCCTCGACACTCGACTCTCTTTCGCGCAACTGAGAGGTTCTTATATTTTGTTCATGAAGACGTTGGGAACGCTCCAGCCTCGACTCTCGCGCGCGTAACTCGGAAATTCTCAGATTTTGTTCGGCAAGGCGTTGCGAACGCTCGACACGTGACTCTCGTTCGCGTAAGTCAGAGGTCCTTACATTTTGTTCATGAAGACGTTGGGAACGCTCCAGCCTCGACTCTCGCGCGCGTAACTCGGAAATTCTCAGATTTTGTTAGGCAAGGCGTTGCGAACGCTCGACACGTGACTCTCGTTCGCGTAAGTCAGAGGTCCTTACATTTTGTTCATGGAGACGTTGGGAACGCTCCAGCCTCGACTCTCGTGTACGTAACTCAGAGGTTCTCAGATTTTGTTGTGCAAGGCGTTGCGAACGTTCGACACTCGACTCTCGTGCGCGTACCTGAGAGTTCCTCTGATTTTGTTCAGCAAAGCGTTGTGAACGTTCGGGTGAAGATTCTCTCATACGGCGTATTTTCTGCCCGTTCTTGAGAACTATGTTTAGAAAGTTGAGACCTGGCTCTCTTAGGCATTTTAAAATGCTTAAGAAAACGTTAATAGCGTGCAACATTCTAGCTCTGAAAAGAAATGTTGGTTAACTCTGAAAAGAACTTTTGGTTAGCCCTGAAAAGAACTGTTGTTTAGCTCTGAGAAGAATTTTTGCGTAGGTGTAGTTTTAAGAACGAAATCTAAAAAAAAAAAAAACAAAAAAATTATTAGACTTCACGCACGACCGCTTTGTAGGGAGCCAACCTCGCGTATGAGCCGCGCGGGTAACTTATTCATAGATCTATACTCCCCTCCCGCACGCGCACCCACGCCTAGGTGATGCCCACTTCGCAGCGGGCCGTGCAGCAGAAATCTATTTTTATTTCGCCATAACTTCAAAACCAAACGTCCAATTTTAATCATTCAAAGACCAAATATTATCTACATAAACTTTACTTAGTGATGAAATAATTTAATTTTATAAGGATCAATAGCATGAGTAAAATAAACGCGTTTAATTGTAGTCCAAAATTCAAGATTTTAAAATAAAAATATGGTTGTTGTGCCTTACTCGACATAGACATATATAGTGTGTCGCGGACTTTATTGTAGATATTTATAAGATCTACAATTAATTAGAACATTTTATGGTTCTATCTATTATAGTTTAGGGAGCGTAGGCAAAATAAGTAACTTTTCTGGTTGATGTTTTACACCTCGTGTAAAAAAAACTGTCTTACAGAACCCTATTTTTTCCAAAATAAATTAGAGCCTATGTTACTCGTTGATAATTTAGCTTTCGAATGGTGAAAGAATTTTTAGAATCAGTCCAGTAGTTTTTGAGCCTATTCATTACAAACAAACATACAAACAAAGTTTTCCTCTTTATAATATTAGTGTAGATATATTCGTACATCTGTAAGCTGTGCATGTGTAATACCTCTTTCTAAGCTGTCAATCGAGAAACTGGGTATTTTATTCATGTTTCAGCTGCACACAGGTCCATTTTACAGCACTAAGGGAATTGATGAAGGTGAAAGGGGTAAGTTAGATGTGTTTAGCAAGAATAAGAGGTAAGATTCTAGTAATGAAACGTTTTGTTACAGTTTTATACATAAATGATGACACATGTCCAAGAATGTTTTCTTCTTTCAAACCATTCGTCGTAAGAAATAAAGGTAAAAGAAAGATGCGTGGATAATTTTAAAAGTGTATTCAAAATATCAAAACAGAAAGGTATTTCAGGGAAATTTATTTGTATTATTTTATTTTTATGTAAAATTACAATGTGTTCCAAGCATTTATTAACTATCTACAAAATAATAATTCTCAAAACATATATTTAAATTGAATTTATCATTAACTGATAAAGGCAAAATAACAATGTAAGATCTTTAGCTTACTTTGAACTTGTAATAATTGCTAATTCTCACATACAAATATTGCTTACTTCTAAAACTCAGCCGACTTAGTCTAATATATGTAGCAATAGTATACTTGGACAACATTTGTAGCACACAGGAATGTTTTAAGAAAGTGTAAAAATCCCAAGAATGCATAAACGTCATGCCGTTACTTAAATAATTGTTTCTCAGCGCAGTAAGCAGGCATTTCTGCTATGTAGTTGATTATGTAAGGTACAAAACTTAAATTGTTTTAGTATTTTAATTAAGGTTTGTAGTTTTTTAATAAATGATATATGTGATTTCACGGTTATAAAATATTGTTTAAAAGGTTTTTATGTGATTACATTAATTAAATTCATCTTAGTTGGACATTATTTTGAATCTACACTACCAATACGAAATAAAATATATTTACATATCAGGACAAACAGTACTATAACATGTTCAAAAACGTTCAGAATTATGTTAATTTATTTGATTTAAATGTATATAACTAGAAATTGAGTTGTGTGACAACAATAAGGACTATTAAGTAGTTTGATGCAGTATTTATTTGGATGAGCATTATCGAAGCCCGTTACTATTGGGGCTGGAAAAAATTCATTTCTCTATGTCTGTCCGGAGGATCTTGAAAATGTTCTGACTAATATGCTCAACACTTTGCATGAAGCTTTATTGATATGATATAAACTCTGAGTTCGATGATAGTGCAAATATATGTATGGTGCAAGTCGCAATGGTCATTCTATAGGGTTTAGTTTAGCGTTAGTGAATATTTGTGGATTGGTATTATAAATTACCATGATTGCAACTAGAAAAAGCAGAATAAATAAGTTTGTAAAAACTAAATTCAATCCTTTAGGATATTAATAGGTGACATTTATGCATAGAGCAAAAGAGAAAAGTGTAAACATTCAGTGCGAAACTTGGCGACAGGATTTTTATTTCATTCACTTGTACGCTATAGTACACTCCTCACCGGAGTTTTACGGAACCTTTATTACTTTAAAACTGCTATGAAACTTAATTTATAGAAAAAATTGAAAGTGCATTATGTTGCAAGTTATCATAGTTCCTATCTTGACTTTAAATGTTTATTTAAAGTTTAATAAACAAGAATGTTTTCTATAACGATACATGTCTACTTATGAATTCTGATTTTAGTGTCATTGAAAGGTATGACTCAATAGGCTGACACGGTTTCTTTTTTACTCCCAGGAAGGAGTCTGGAAGATCTTTTTATGATAGTCCGTCATTCTATCTGTCCGCAGGATATCTAGAGGATGAAATGGGATTTTTCAGTTTAACTTTAGTGAAGCCCGTTATACAACATGTAGTGAAGCGTACTCCAACATTGATGGACTAATTAAATTCAAGTGAATATTAAATAAATTTTTCTGCATATTATAGTTTATAAGTTATTGGTATATTTATGAGAAAAATAATAGATAATGATTAACATTTTGGTAAGGTAACTATCTATATATTCAATAGAACAACAATCCACCGTACTGATATGGAGATTACAACAATTTTCAACTGGATCATTTATTCAAAGCTTCAGGATTCATGATTACAGTGGCAGAGTTCGTAAATTGGAGTGTGTGATTTAACACCCGCCTTTGTTGTTAGTATCTGTCAACGTCCATTACAATTTTGATTCTACCTACAAATATGATAACATTCTCTAAGGCAACAATCCACCGTACTGATATTGAGATCACAAGCCAGGAAACTCCTTTTCAATTGGATCATCTATTCAAAGCTTCAGGATTAGAGTGGCAGAGTTCGCAAATTGGAGTGTGTGATTTAACACCCGCCTTTTTTGTTAGTATCTGTCAACGTCCATTACAATTTTGATTTTACCTACAAATATGATAACATGCTCTAAGGCAACAATCCACCGTACTGATATTGAGATCACAAGCCAGGAAACTCCTTTTCAATTGGATCATCTATTCAAAGCTTCAGGATTCATGATTAGAGTGGCAGAGTTCGTAAATTGGAGTGTGTGATTTAACACCCGCCTTTGTTGTTACGATATGTCAACGTGCATTAGTATTATATTTATAACTATACATATTATTATAAGTTTATAAGTTGTGGACATGGGTTTCCTGAGAAATATTGTGACTCGCCTCACCTACTCATGCTTTTACAAATGTAATTATGGTTCAAAATACCTAAAAAGCGTTGTAAAGGTTTATTTAATTGTTCTAAACGGTAATACATTACACTTTTTTTTGAGGCATTAATCTCAAATGAAAACAAGAATCCCTGAGAATAAATAAAATATTACAGAGAAATACATCTATTTCCCCGTATTTTATTATAAATTCATTTTCGTCTCATTTGAAAAATGTAGGTTTTTTCTCTCATTTGAGAAAATTGGGATTATGGGGAACTTATTATTCGTAGCACAACCCTCTCTACAGTTTCACAGTTATATTCATCTGCAGAATTGCATAGTTTATTTCGTATTGAAATATTACTAAAGTCAATCTACTCGTATATGTGGTATAGATACCTATTACGTATAACCGACTCGAAGAGTTTACTGTCACAGAATAGCGAGAAGTTATTGTCACAGTAAAGCGCGGTGCATACATTAACAGGTGGTAACGAAGACTTACAATCGCTTTCTTGAACATTTAATTTCCTTGTTCAATCAACGTTTTAGTAAAATGTACACACCATGGCATCGCTTTCAGATATTTATCTACATTTTAAACTTTATTTTAGTATGTTATTTAAAAACAAACACTCCAAAAATAATACAATTTTTATTTATATGAGGATTTTCGTTTTCACAGGAAACATTATCATCCCATAATTGAGATTAAAGTGGTATAAAAATAATGATGGTCTGATGATGGTTTTTTTGAACGAAAGTAATATAAAAATTATATTTTTATTGAAGTATTTGTTTTTATATCAATTAAAGGATTGGAATAAGAATGGAGCTTCTACAATGTGTTAGTTATAAGTTTGAAAATACTTGTATGCCTAATACATGGCTCTTACGGAAATAAAACTCTACATATTAATTTGGATAAAAATTATATCTATGTCCTTATTATTACGTTGTCAGAAGATCACAATAAAGATTAGTAGACAGCTAAAATAAAAGTATTTAGGACATAAAACAACATAATATTATATGAAATTGAACATATAAAATGTGGTGGTAATTATTTAAACGAAGTGTAAAATGTAGAACTTAGTTCGGTCAATTAGATTTACAAAGCAAATTGTCTTTTGAGTGTTTGTATGATTTATATAAAAATATGTAAACGTATTCGTATGTGGTATTAGTATACATTAAACAAGACGGTTGAGCAATTCGAGGAGACCGGATTCGAGGAACAGACCTGCACTAAACAATACTGATAAAAGGCGTACATTGTTTAGGGTAGAAGGGGAGCTACGAATAAAAAATAAACGTACAGTTTAAATACACGTAGAATATATAGAAATTGTCACTGGATGATATTGACGACGTGCCTGCCCGGCCCTAGGGTTATCAATCCCTTCACTGGTCACTGAAGGCACTCACAGTTCATCGATCTAAAATGCTGTCGGGTGTACACTGCACTGTATTAAAATATAATGGAAAAGAAATATTTACACTGACACAAGCACTGACAAGTGTCAGGATGATATGTATTGGAATATGAAAAGCAGTCAGTAAAATACAAATTCGGCAGATCTGATAAAAAAAAATCTGCAGTCAAAGAAAAGCTTTGAACCTGCATCATATCTAACTGAAACACAAAATTCAATCCCAAATCCCATGCTGCCACTTGCTCTCTTAAATTATAGTATTAGTTATGTGTATCTGGCTGCTACCCTTAAACAGATCTCGTTATTTATCTCAAGTCACAATTGTCCAATGCCACAAGCTTGTAAAAGTGTTATGAAATTCACTTACTTACATGTATAATAGTTCTAATTTGGAGTTTAGTTTGCTGTTTAAAACCCCTCCTGAAGTTATACATAATACTTTACAGCACATTTTCCCTGCATGGTGGTATTATTTGTAATGTTGGCCGTCTAAAGCAAGGTGAAATAAATTCAGTTGATTTCGTTAAAATATATTCAGTTTCGGAGTGCTGACATCGCTGGCAGTCACAGAGAGAATTTAATAAATTTTAATTACAGGTCAACGAAGACTAACACACCCTTCTATCTACAGCCCTTAAATAAAGACGAGGGTAGATAATTTTTCAAAGTAATAAGTTAATTACTTATTACCACTATTGCTAGTGACGTATATTATTCTAACAATTTCCACCATCTGAGGTTGTAGTCTAAAGATGGTTTTTGTAATTAAACAAATTAGGGGTCTTATGATGTAATGTAATGTAATTATCCCACAATTGTAGTAACCTCTTCTTAAGAATAGCAATTATTTAAATTGACTTTGTATCATCAAAGATTGGAGATGGCCCTCTAAAACCAATCCTAACGTAGAACGGTGACGTCTCGTGTATTACAGTTCAATTACTGAGATAGTGGATTCAGTCACGGTAATGGAAATTAATTGGTTGAAAACACAATTGTTACGGGGAGCATCACTAAAGTGTATTTATGTGGTTTGTTTCTAGAATAGCGGACAGAAACACTATGTCAGTTCATTATTCTTAACAAGCTACAACATCTTGAGATTTACTTCTACACACATATTTTACTCGTACAAACAGATATGTTCTCTTAAGAAAACTAGATATTGCGAAAACAAGTTTATATTTTAAGGTACGGATGATCATTAATAACAATATGATGTGTTTTATGCATACCAATTTAAAATCAGATACTCTTATAACAATAACAAAAATATTTAAATTATTTTATATGGTAGACACTGTTACAAATGTATCACCCGTTTCAATATCTTTCAATGTTTCTCTCTTTTCGATCCTATCTTGATAGCACGCCACATGGATATACTAGAACGTTTGTGAACTACGAAATAATGTACATAGGCAATATTTACACTGGTAATATTATCATTAAAAGGAGGTTATTAATAAAAATATGAAAAATATTCTCATTTCGGTAACGTAATTTGTAACGTATGACCTGACCTATGCTGATTAATGCTATGGAGTTCGTCACATGTATGTTATTGGGCAACCGTAATTTATTGACGTAATTTATTTGACATTCCTGAAGGTCATGCCGATCAATTACTTACCGCTCACAACATTGAGGGAGCTGAAACATAAATTTAAAAAAAAACTGCGATTAGTATATATAATCAAAAATCAATATATTGTCATCTGGTACTATCAATGTATATTAAGCTTAAAAGTAGAAGAACAACAACCTCTCGTACTTCTGGCCACAGGATACCTTGAACTGAATCACAGGATTTCTCTAAACATCTCAGAAACGTTATGGATACTAGGACTCATCAGACATACGTGTTGGCGACTGTCAACAAGCGTCCATGAGGTAATATAAATTTTATAGAAACCCCATTCCAACTTGTTACCCAAACTTCCAGTATTTATTTATACTTTACGCCTCACAATATTAATTAGATTAAAAATTCATAAATGAAGGTTTGTGTAAAATTTTAAGATACGTTGGTAAATGGAGAATGTGTTAATCATAAAATTATTCTAAGAATACAAATATGAAAAAGTAGAAATTTAAAAGCCACTTCATAGATTCAAAGAAATAAAATATAAAAAAATGGAAAACAAGAAAACGTAATTGAATAATGTGCATTAATTGGAAGCAAACTCTGTTAGTAAATCAAATTAAAAGGCCGTAGTAAAATTTGAACACTTATTAGTACTTTATACGCCTCTCAGAAAAAAAAGTATAGATACTCGAGTTTGAACAAAAAATTCATGTCTCCCAGCACGTCAACCAATAGAAAATACAATTTCTTTGTAGAAAACGGTAAAAAGATGCAAGCATACATGCATCTCTTTCTCAACTTGAATTTTTTATGTTGACCTATAATTACAAAGGATTTATCAAAGTATTAGCAAATAATTTATTTCTTATGGCTTAATCACGATAGCAACGATAAAATATATCAGCCACTACTTATTGAAAGAGTTATAGCACAGACGGACAAACTCCCTTTTTACCATTTGATTCCAAAATAAATAAAGTTCTTTTTTTGTACATAGAGGACCAATATATCAAATTTATAATAACAACAGACAGTAAGATGGACGGAAGGACGGACTTAACTTTTATATTTTAATTCCAAAATCAATGGGAATGTTTCTTGGATTACGAGGTCTGTATGTACAAGTTATAAGTACCTGATACTTATCTATCAAGGGATGAACTGACAGACAGACAACTACACGACTATAATAAGGTCCTGTTGTTGTTTAATTAATAATTTGGTGTGCTTGATTATAATAAGCAAGACAGTAATGTAGCCCTATTTTCTGAGAATAACTCTATTCACTTACCAAAATATAAGTAATCCTCTCAACACTATATCTTAAGTTAACTGTAGGAACAACATTTAACCACTACGATTATTAAAGGCGTTAAAGGTTTTCTACAAATATAAAATAGTAATTACTTTTTAATTATTTAAGCTATCAAGTCATTCAAAAGTAATTGCAAGTACACAATTTGTAAACAGACGGATGACAGACTGACAGATCTGGCGCAGCGGTGGGGTTGTCACTCGACACATACGGACCGTGCTCTTCTTGTTATATTTACACCTCAACAACCCCTTTCACATGCAACAATGTCCCCATTCCCTGACTGCTGTAAAATGGAGACGTGTACAGCTGATACATAAGTAACCTATCCAGTTCCACGCTTGACAATTACGGCAGAGGCGCGGTTACAAAGAGGTACGATACATCTGTAGCTTACACTTTACGTATATGTTTATAATAAAGCATAATATTGCTTTCATTGCATAACTCTATTTCAGTGCTGTGTATTAATATAATATATCATAATTTCTTCATGTTTGTATTTTAATACTGATAGTTTAAACTAAGTTTAACTTCGCCCACTAACTTAGTTATGAAATATTATTAATGTGATGTAACTATTCGAATAACTATTTTCAATATTCATATTTTATTGAAATTTTCAATCGTCACATTTCTATTAATAACGCGAGTCATCAAAGATTGTGATATGGATCAGGTAATTGAGGCAACAGGACAAAGAAACATACAGCTTCACATCTTCTCACGAATCACCCACTCTCCAATAATACTTTGTATAAAAGCACGGGAGTTTTCGAAATTTTTTTTATTTTACGTCACTTTTCTTCATATCACTCATCAATTAAATCGAATTGGGGTGGCTACAGCACATCATTCTTGAGACAATTAAACTGAACGTAATTAAATTCATTTTAATGTTTTTTCTTTTGTTACAAATAAGATATATTAATAGTTATATTTCAGTTGTGGTTAGTGTGAAGTGTAATCTAAAGTTCAGTAAAGAAATTATAGAATGGAAGTTTCCCACTTGCTTACAATTGGATTGACCCTCTACATCTGTTAACTTAGTTCTGGGTTCCCAAACTGTAGGGACATTTGACCAAACTTCCTTCATTCATACTTTTATTTATTCCATAAGATGATCAGACTTTCAAAACAACTTGGGTAGAATAGAGTATAGCATATGTTAAGTTTTAATGTTTTTCATAACTTACCAACACACGTTTCAGTCAATTGGCATTGTCTACAGAAACATAATTTATCCCTATACAATCCATAATTTGCCATATAAAATGTATTAAAAGCAATTAAATAACTCACACTGAAATAATTTCCAGCACTTAATGATAGAAAAGGTGGAATTGAAACTTCAGTTTACCGAAAAATAATCCTAAAAAATGACAAGAGCGTTTTCCAAAACGTGTATTAAATCTACAAATACAATAAATAAATATTTTATAAATGTTAAAATAGATTCAAATCTTAAATCCTTACTCCTATTGCACTACTCGCAAAATGATTCATAATGAAGGACACCGACGATACCTGCCTGCTGAAAGCATGTTTAACACTGTGATTAGCACCTTTCGTTGTTTCTGTATTTTTTGTAAAAATGTATCAATAATGGTAGTGGACTTTAAATGTCTAAGGAGACTCAAAAGAAAACAAATGAAGGTTATTTAAATGTCTTACGTAAAACTTATATATGCACATTGAAGCAATAAAACAGAATGAATTTATCTAACGAATCGCTAAGTTAAAATGTGTTTTAAACAAACAATTGCCGAATGTTTTAAAGGTTCTTACTTCAATAAAAATATGCAACTGACAAAAATTAACTCAGTACCTATTTATAAATCTTTTAAATAAATTCAGTTATTATAGACCGAGGTCGTTTAAAACCATATTGTATATAGAAAACAAACATTCTTCCAGAAAAACCTAACTAAACTCAAGGGTTATTTAAAATTTCCACAGATAAGTACTTTCCTTGCTTGTTTGTCCGGTCCTCAAACTCTGACAGGATGGTGAAGTTGGACAGTATGTTCAGATCTAAGGATTTGATATTCCTTTGTTTTGAAAATATATATTCAAACTTTCCTCAGTGTCTAATTGTTTTGTTAATTTTGTAAAATGCACTAATTTCTTTTTAGGTGGCACTTTATCTTAATTACACAATAGCTTTTCTGAGTAATATATGCTCTTGCTGAATAGTACTTATTTTATATTTTTTACTATACATAAAATTCCTTCTGAATCTATTTAATGTGCTATAACTAAGTTATGTAATAAGCTAAGCACTGTCATAGACTGACTGATGATATGATGTGGAACAGACTTGAAACTTCGTATAAAGGTTGAAATTAAATGTGGAAAGGGAAGAGTCCAAAACCCACAACCTGTTCACTTTCCTTTATTTTTGTGGCAATGTCTGCAGTCATATAAAACGGAAGGGTAGGAATTTTAAGTGGAAGAAAACTCATAATGGTCACAAAGTTTTTTATTAATTTCTTAAATAGAGTTTGGTAAAATAATAATAGATGTTTTCGATTAAATTTTGACGATGAAAGGATTCGGAAGTTTGGTTACTTTCCGAAATTGTTTACATAATATAAAATATCAAAACACTACGTTTAGATATTGTTAATAACTTCATTTACAATACGTCTAAAACATACACTTAGTAAAGAAAACAATATCTGTAAACTGAATTAAACAATACAGGTCACAAGTTCGCACTTAATAACCAACCATTATCAACTGTACGGTTATTGATTGTTTGTATCATTGAACAATAGCCAATGTCAGAAATCTCCTTTTATATTAAAAATTAACACGCCGCACAATGAAGCATAACTATTGCAACTATCAAAATGCCGCACTTGTGTATTAGCCAAAATGGCCAAGGTAAAACATAAATATGTTCCATACTTTGAATGAATTAAGAAAAAAACTTTATGTACTACGAGTTATACACTAACATTACCAGTCGTCCTTAAATGTTTACAAACGCTGTTCAGGGAGTGACGCCTACGAATGAATGTATTAAAATTATATTGTAAATACGTAATATTTTAAATTATATCTACACAGGTTTTCAGATTTTAGTAATGATATACGTAAATATATTACATTTTTAAAATTGTACAGGACTAAATTATTTCTCGGAGCTAACAAACATAAGTTTGGACACTTTTAAGTTCAAAATTAGAGAATAAAGTAGCATTGAGAGAGAGCCTTTTCCCTCCTATGCTGTTAGAAGTGTTCCTATATTATACTATTTGCGAATTAAATTTCTGTTTGTCCTCAGCATTTTTTAAAGTTTTTTATACACTCAAAAACTTTAGAACAGATCTAGAGATTTTTAAAAAGATTTTGAGTTTGGTTATATTAGCTTTTAACAGTATATAATAGTAAAGTATAATTTACATAACAGTTTTAAATAAATATACCACTTAAAACTAAGTTGGACACAAGTATTTATTTCTTTCTTTCATAGCAAGTTAAAGCATATCCAAATATCTTAGTCAAAACTCGAGCCTCTGTTCCTAAGGGATAATAATCCAATAAGCATAGCCTATTGAGCGAACTGAAATACACAAAGTGACCTTCTCTGAACCAGACCATCCAGAAAATCTCGAGTTGGTGACTTTAGTACGAGAATGAGACCGCTTACAAAGGAATTCAGCTCGGGTCTAATGTAATATCAGCTGGCTTCGTTCCATCTGCCGTTACAAGATGATTCGCGTTTTGTCCGCATGTTATGACAGTTTTATGATATATTCTGTATTTCTGGTTAATATGCCAAAGTTAAGCATCAGCATAATATAACAAAGGCGAGTACACAAATTATTACACGTCCTAACTAATTTCTTGGTGTGGTGTCGATTATTTTGTAAGACGAATTTAATACCATGCTTGTACAAAGAGTAGACAAGTCTGACGTATCATATCAATTGTTTTACCTATATGAAACACAAACATTTTTAAATACTAAAATACATTTTTAAATCCGACATCACTGGAAGCTTTACTAAGAATATGAGATGCTGAAGTTCGTGATACATAACATTATTAAATATAAA